>NC_135237.1:205028527-206228527 GCF_051348905.1 Ranitomeya variabilis
TAAGAGCGACCAAGGTTATTAGAGGACTGGGGGGGTCTGCAATACCAAGATAGGTTATTACACTTGGGGCTATTTAGTTTGGAAAAACAAAGACTAAGGGGTGATCTTATTTTAATGTATAAATATATGAGGGGACAGTACAAAGACCTTTCTGATGATCTTTTTAATCATAGACCTGAGACAGGGACAAGGGGGCATCCTCTACGTCTGGAGGAAAGAAGGT
The DNA here is from genome assembly GCF_051348905.1 of Ranitomeya variabilis. Classification (NCBI taxonomy): domain Eukaryota; kingdom Metazoa; phylum Chordata; class Amphibia; order Anura; family Dendrobatidae; genus Ranitomeya; species Ranitomeya variabilis. Next base: position 205,028,751 of record NC_135237.1, read on the forward strand.
TTAAGCATAATAACAGACGCGGATTCTTTACTGTAAGAGCAGTGAGACTATGGAACTCTCTGCCGTATGATGTTGTAATGAGTGATTCATTAATTAAATTTAAGAGGGGACTGGATACCTTTCTGGAAAAGTATAATGTTACAGGGTATATACACTAGATTCCTTGATAAGGCGTTGATCCAGGGAACTAGTCTGATTGCCGTATGTGGAGTCGGGAAGGAATTTTTTTCCCCATGGTGGAGTTACTCTTTGCCACATGGGTTTTTTTTGCCTTCCTCTGGATCAACATGTTAGGGCATGTTAGTTTAGGCTATGGGTTGAACTAGATGGACTTACAGTCTTCCTTCAACCTTAATAACTATGTAACTATGTTGATCCAGTGGAAGGCAAAAAAAAACCATGTGGCATAGAGTAAGCTCCACCTTGGGGAAAAAAAATTCCTTCCCGACTCCACATACGGCAATCAGACTAGTTCCCTTGATCAACCCCCTATCAAGGAATGTAGTGTATATACCCTGTAACATTATACTTTTCCAGAAAGGTATCCAGTCCCCTCTTAAATTTAAGTAATTAATTACTCATTACAACATCATACGGCAGAGAGTTCCATAGTCTCACTGCTCTTACAGTGAAGAATCCGCATCTGTTATTATGCTTAAACCTTCTTTCCTCCAGACGTAGAGGATGCCCCCTTGTCCCTGTCACCGTTCTATGATTAAAAAGATCATCAGAAAGGTCTTTGCACTGTCCCCTCATATATTTATACATTAAAATAAGATCACCCCTTAGTCTTTGTTTTTCCAAACTAAATAGCCCCAAGTGTAATAACCTATCTTGGTATTGCAGACCCCCCAGTCCTCTAATAACCTTGGTCGCTCTTATCTGCACCCGCTCCAGTTCAGCTATGTCTTTCTTATACACCGGAGACCAGAACTGTGCACAGTATTCTAAGTGTGGTCGAACTAGTGACTTGTATAGAGGTAAAATTATGTTCTCCTCATGAGCATCTATGCCTCTTTTAATACATCCCATTATTTTATTTGCCTTTGTAGCAGCTGCCTGACACTGGCCACTGAATATGAGTTTGTCATCCACCCATATACCCAGGTCTTTTTCATTGACGGTTTTGCCCAAGTTTTAGAATTAAGCACATAGTTATACATCTTATTACTTCTACCCAAGTGCATGACCTTACATTTATCCCCATTAAAGCTCATTTGCCATTTATCAGCCCAAGCTTCTAGTTTACATAAATCATCCTGTAATATAAAATTGTCCTCCCCTGTATTGATTACCCTGCAGAGTTTAGTGTCATCTGCAAATATTGAAATTCTACTCTGAATGCCCCCTACAAGGTCATTAATAAATATGTTAAAAAGAAGAGGGCCCAATACTGACCCCTGTGGTACCCCACTGCTAACCGCAACCCAGTCCGAGTGTGCTCCATTAATAACCACCCTTTGTTTCCTATCCCTGAGCCAGCTCTCAACCCACTTACACATATTTTCCCCTATCCCCATTACTCTCATTTTATGTAACAACCTTTTGTGTTTTATACATATATTTATACATTAACATAAGATCACCACTTAGCCTTCGTTTTTCCAAACTAAATAGCCCCAAGTGTAATAACCTATCTTGGTATTGCAGACCCCCCAGTCCTCTAATAACCTTGGTCGCTCTTCTCTGCACCCAAATGGCCAAAACAGACATTGAGGGGGCGTTCTGGTTACTACCTGTGCCTCTGAATAGTGTCCTCCTTTAGGGCTGTTTCTGTGAAGGAGCATGCTACATAGATCGCTGTTTGCCCATGGGGTGCTCCATATCCTGCTCACTACTTGAGGCGTTTAGTTGCTTCCTGAAATGGGTCATCATGGACGATTCTAAGGGGGCACATATTATCCATTACCTCGAGGTGTAATAATTATAGGGGATAACTCAGGAGACTCTTTGCATGGAACAAGACAACTACAGGACACAGTTTTATAAGTGGTAAAGTCTATATTATCACACGGTGATTCAAACAGGTGCAGAGAGAAACTCAAGTCCACAACACTTGGAGTAAATATTAAACGCAGCTTAGCAGTCTATAGGAAACTTCAAAGGAAAATGCAATCACGCAGAAAGTCTATGAAGCACAATTATTCTTGAGGATACTTGACATGAATAAGTCCTTGCTTTAGTCCAAACACAGATAGATATGCTTATAAGGCAGTTCAAATAATATCTTAGCTCAACCAGGGAGGCCTGGGTAATAGTCTCAGGTTTTTGCAGAGCAGCAACAGCTTACATGTCCAGCAAATGCAGATGGAAGTAAACACGAGCAGCAGATGAAGGAGGATTACTGGAAACTGGTATATGCAGCAGGAACTCAGAACAGAGTAGCAGGATCACCACACAGGTTCACAGGAGCAGGTATATAGCCAGGGAGTCATCAGAGTCAGGAGCTGGATGCAAGGCAGAATACTCTAGCACCAAGTGAAGGCTGGGGTGGAGTTTTATAGCAGGAAGACACAGTGCACATGAGACTTCAGACGCCATCTTGGAAAAGGGCAGTAATGCACAAAAGGTAATAAAAAATGTTCAGAGTCCTGACATTACTCCCTCCTTAGAAGCGGCCTCAGGATGATCCTGGACCTGGTTTCTCAGGGAATCTCTGATGAAAATGAGAAATCTTCTGTTAGGCATTGATGTTTTCCACAGGTTCCCAAGAGTCTTCCTCATGGGAATATCCCTGCCATCTTATCAGATATTGGAGCCAATTCTTGCGAATCCTGGAATCAACAATTTCCTCCACTACAAATAGTTTTTGCCCATCAATCACCACAGGCTGCGGAGGTGGCACAACACGTCCCTGGAAGGTATTAGGAGATACAGGCTTTAGTAAAGATACATGAAAAACTGAGTGTACCTTCATAGTCCTAGGCATCTACAGCCGGCAGGCCACAGAGCTCACAATACCGTTGATCTTGAAAGGGCCAATTAATTTTTGTCCAAGTTTTTGTGAAGGAACGTTTAACTTCAGATTCTTAGTTGCTAACCACATGGAATCTCCCACCTTGAACATGAGTGCAGGTTTACGGAATCTATCAGCCGATCTCTTATAACGTTCTTGAGCTGTGGTCAGGGAATCCTTCAGAACCTCCAGATTTTGCCTCATCGCAGTCAGCCTTTCCTCCACTGGCAAAGAAAGATGTAAATTTAGTGGAGGCACTCTGAGAATTGTTATATGAAAATTCGTCTAACGGCAGCAACTCCAACCAATCATCCTGGAGATGGCTGACATAGCATCTTAAATATTGTTCCAGCATAGGGGTTGGTACGCTCAATCTGACCATTTGTCTAGAGATGATAAGCGGAAGAGAGACAGACATTAATATTGAGTGCAGAGCAAAACCCCTTCCAGAATCTTGAAGTGAACTGTACTCCACGGTCAGAGATGATCTCATCCGGAACCCCATGCAACCGAAAGATATTCTGTATAACCAAGTTCACTGTATCTTTAGCTGAGGGGAGGCCGGTGTACGGAACAAAATGAGCAGCTTTAGTCAGGCGATCAACTACCACCATGATTGTATTCATGCCCCCCGATGTAGGCAGCTCCACAATAAAGTCCATTGATATAGACCCCCAAGGGCGGGATGGAAAAGGTAATGGTTGTAGAAGATCCGTAGGTGCCACATGAGGAGTCTTGTAACGAGCACATACCTCGCAAGAGAGAACATAGTCCTTGGTATCCTTCAGGCAAGTTGGCCACCAGAAGAATCGGCTCAGGAACTCTTGTGACTTCTGTACCCCCCTGAGACTAGCCAACTTGGAGTCATGTACCAACTTGAGGATCAGCAGACGGACGACCTCAGGGACGTAGATATGTCGATCTCTGAACCACATGCCACCCTTAAAGACAAGATTAATATCCACAGGTGGGTTGGCCAGAAATACATCAGCGTCATAGGCCTCCCTGCACTCCTTCCACAAGTCCTGATCGTGGATAACTCCGATGAAATTGGCATCAGATAGAAGGGTCTTGGACGGGGCTCCAGGTACGGAATCCGCAGCATGGATTCGGGATAAAGCATCAGCCTTCCCATTACGAGAACCTGGACGGTACCAGATAACAAAGTTAAATTGATTTAAAAATAAGTTCCAACGAGCCTGATGAGGAGAAAGACATCTAGCGGATCTAAGGAACTCTAAATTGCGATGGTCAGTTAGCACTATGATCTGTTGTGCAGCTCCTTGCAGATGATGCCTCCATTCTTTGAAAGCCTCAATAATAGCCAGCAATTTCTTGTCTCCCACGTCGTAATTCTTCTCTGCTGAGGTTAGTCTATGGGAAAAGAAAGCACAAGGATGTAGCAGACCCTTCTCTCCAGTTCTTTGGGAGAGAATAGCCCCCAAAGAATTATCAGAAGCGTCCACCTCCACAATGAAAGAAAGTGTTGGATTTTGGGTGTATCAACAGCGGTGCTGATGTGAAACAGATCTTAAGCCGATCAAAAGCTTCTTGAGCCTGTGATGACCACTTAAAGGGCTTTTCCTTCTTTGTCAAGGAAGTAATGGGACGGACAATATCAGAAAAATTTCAAAAGAAGCGTCTGTAGAAATTAGCAAAACCAATAAAACGTTGGACCTCCTTAATGTTCTTGGGTACCGGCCAGTCAAGGATAGCCTGAATCTTACCAGATTCCATGTTCAGCCCCTGGGGAGAGATTATATAACCTAAGAACTGTATCTCAGAATGATGGAACTCGCATTTCTCCAGCTTAATATACAGATAGTTCTCTTTCAAACGTCTTAAAACAGTTTTTACATGTTCTTCATGTTCCTGTAAAGAGTCCAAAAAGATTAGTATATTGTCCAAATAGATCACCACAAACTGGTCCAACAAATCTCTGAAAATGTCATTAGCAAGGTGTTGAAACGTTGCAGGGGTGTTACGAAGCCCGAAGGGCATCACAAGATATTCAAAGTGTCCATACGGCATCTGAATGCTGTCTTCCACTCATCCCCTGGACGAATACCCACCAATTTATAAGCCACATGAATATCCAGTTTAGAGAAGACCTTAGCATGGCGGACTCTTTCCAGTAATTCGGGAATCAGAGGCAAAGGCTAACGGTTTCGTATGGTTACCTTATTGAGTTCCCGGTCTCAGGGTCCCATCCTTCTTTTTTACAGAAAATATAGGTGCCCCTGCTGGTGAGGAAGAAGGACGTATGAAGCCTTTGGCCAGATTTTCATCAATATACTCCTTTAAGGCTTGAAGCTCAGGTGCCGCCAAAGGGTATACATTACCAAAAGGAATAGCTGCCCCAGGAAGCAGCTCAATGGGACAGTCATAATGCCTGTGTGGAGGAAGCTGATCTGCATTTTTCTTGTCACAGATGTCAGAGAACTCTTTATATGCTGGAGGTAAAGAAAATACCTGTACATGTGGTTCCGCAGCCGTGGACTCAGGGACAGCTTCTGTTAACGCTGAGTTGCTCCTTGTTGGAAAGATAATCTCCTTGGTCTCCCAATTGATAATTGGGTTCTGAGAACGCAACCAAGGAATGCCTAAAATCACAGGAAAATGAGAAGAAATTGGCAAGAAAGAAAGTTGCTCCTGATGATTAGGCTCCAACACAATTTCAAGGGGTACGGTCTTCTGATCCACAGGCCCAGAGATTAAAGGTGACCCATCCACTGTTTTCATGGTAATTGGAGAGGCTCTTTGCTGAATTTCAATACCATGTTCCTTGGCAAATGCGATATCCATGAAATTGCCACCTGCACCAGAGTCAATCATAGCTGCACTGGAAATCCACTGTCCTGAACACAGGATCTTAATAGGGAGAGAACAGTGAGAGTTCTTTTCCTTAAGCTCCTTTGGGGTTAAGTCATAGAAAGTGAATGGAATACAGCATTTAAAGGCAGGCTACATTCAGAGATGTCAGATTCATCATCACAGTTGTCATACTCCCCTACTGCTGCTAGCACCTTGTTAGGCCGTCTAGGACACTTAGGACAACTGATCAAGAAGTGGTCAGACTGGCTGCAGTAGAAACATAGACTTTAACGAAGGCAATGCTCCCGGCGCTCATTGATCTCGTGCCTCTGAACGGAATCAATTTGCATTGGCACCGCCTCCTCCTCCCAAGATGTTTTACCTGCAGGCTCTTTGGAAGGAAGGGAAGAGTTAGAAATACGGTTATATGCAGCAAACTTCTGCCTACGCTCAGTAAGGCGAATGTCTATGCGCACACAATGCTGTATAAAGGTCTCTAGCTCTTGTGGTGATTCAGAGCGAGCTAGTTCATCTTTTACAATACTAGACAGACCCCTTTTAAAAATAGGCAATTGTGCATAACTGTCCCAATTGTTATCTACCGCTAATCTCCTAAATTCAGTAGCATACTCAATAACAGAACGTTTAGCCTGGCATAAAGACAATAAAGCAGGTTCAGAGGTTGCACGGCGATTAGGGTCATCAAACATTAATGCCATAGCGGCTAAGAAATCATCCAAGTTATTTAACCGTGGGTCACGAAACTCAATCATCGGATTTGCCCAGGCGAGCGCTTGTGCGGTCAGCAGCATTATTACACACAATACTTTGGATCTATCATTAGGAAAATGGTCAGCATGCACATCAAAATATAGCATACACTGATTCATAAAGCCACGAAATGTGTCGTGATCACCATTTAATCTGAATGGGGGCAACTTACGATGGCTAGCTGGTGGTGGTTGCCCAGAGGGTAAAGTCGCTTGTGCAACTATTTGTGTGCTTATGTCCTGAAAAGCCTGTCCATACTGGGACTCTATGGCAGCAAGTTGTTTTCCTGGGCTGCCATGCGGGTGCTTAAGTCCTGCAAAGTCTGTCCAAACACTTGTTGATTGTGTTCAAAGCTTTCAAACTTCTTTTGCAGACCTTCCACATCTTTCTGCAGTGATCTCATTATGGAAAACACCTGCTCTAATCTGCTCTCTGCAGTCATTGTTCCAGCAGTCTCCTATTTTGTGGCTAGAGTATCCTTTAATAATTATAGGGGATAACTCAGGAGACTCTTTGTGTGGAACAAGACAACTACAGGACACAGTTTAATAAGTGGTAAAGTCTATATTATCACATGGAGATTCAAACAGGTGCAGAGAGAAACTCAAGTCCACAACACTTGGAGTTAATATTAAATGCAGCTTAGCAGTCTATAGGAAACTTCAAAGGAAAATGCAATCATGCAGAAAGTCTATGAAGCACAATTATTCTTGAGGATACTTGACACGAATAAGTCCTTGTTTTAGTCCAAACACAGATAGATATGCGTATAAGGCAGTTCAAATAAAATCTTAGCTCAACCAGGGAGGCCTGGATAATAGTCTCAGGTTTTTGCAGAGCAGCAACAGCTTACATGTCCATCAAATGCAGATGGAAGTAAACACGAGCAGCAGATGAAGGAGGATTACTGGAAACTGGTATATGCAGCAGGAACTCAGAACAGAGTAGCAGGATCACCACACAGGTTCACAGGAGCAGGAATATAGCCAGGGAGTCATCAGAGTCAGGAGCTGGATGCAAGGCAGAATACTCTAGCACCGACTGAAGGCTGGGGTGGAGTTTTATAGCAGGAAGACACTGTGCACATGAGACCAAAGACGCCATCTTGGAAAAGGGCAGTAATGCACAAAAGGTAATGAAAAATGTTCAGATTCCTGACACGAGGGCTTCTTATGCCTGGGCCCAAAAGATTCGCCACAGTGTGAATACACATGGTAGTCCACCTGTGAGAAGGAGAGAGCTGGAGGGAGAGCGGACACCCCAGATCCGAGGGGTTAGATTGAGAAAGGAAGAAGGCGGTGTAGCTTGCTTCATGTGTGGGGTACTCTGCTGACTAGCAGACACTGCTACTTGGCCCAAAGTATTGCCTGGGCTAGATGCAGTTAAAAATTAGTAATTAGATAAACAGGCGGTGTAGCTTGCTTCATGGGTGGGGTACTCTGTGAGAACGCTAGTGGAACTTCAAAAGGTGGACCCACTAGACCGCAACAGCGAACCCTCCTAGGGCAAGTGGACCCAGTGGACCACCCCCTATACAGGGAGCGTTCGGGGCAGGCTTAAGGGAGACTACTGCCGCGGCAGCTAGTACCTAAAGGAGAGGTGCAGAAGAGAGTTAAACAGCAGGAGCACAGAAATACGGACAGGGCGGAGATGCAGGTATAATCAGAAAGAGCACCGGGAAGACCGGCGGGACTGAGAAGATGATATAAATGGTGAGGATGGCAGGAGTATCTGACACTGGGAGAGGTACGAGATGCAGGCAGGATGGAATGGAGGGGACAAGGAGCAGAGAGTAACAGGAGACACTGGGAACCTGGCAGGAGAGATATGAGATGCAGACTGGTTGACACGACAAAGGCAAGGCTGTAAGAAACAAAACAGGAGACACAGGTACGCAGGCACTAAAAGGAAAAACGAAAGGGAAAACAGGTGAGAGGGAGGTGAGGAAAAAACACAAAGGACTGAAGGTCAATAAGGCAGCTGAAAGAGCAGACTGAGGACGGAGCAACAAGACGACCTGGGGCCAGAGTCAAGTGAAAACACAAATGACAATCAGGCATCGCCAGGAGGAAGAGGCGGCCTGATAAGGAGGGTGGCAGAATACTTTCCGGGTGGATGTCCTCCAGAGAACAGAGCGTACCAGAGAGAGCGGCTGGGATCAGCGAGATGAATGTGCGTGTGCGCCACCGAACCCAGTGCGCGCGCGCAACAGAGGAGGAACAGGAGCTGGGCGCGCGAGAAGAGCAGAAGGCCGGGAACAAGCAGGGACGCGCCGGGATGCCGCAGTGTGGTAAGTATGAAATAAATGCGGCGAGGCAAGCGGTAGCATAACAGTACCCCCCTTATGCCGCTCCCTCCTAAGACCCAAAATAAATTTTGCCAGGATTCGAGGAGCCTGGATGTTCTCCCGAGGCTCCCAGGATCTCTCCTCGGGACCGAAACCCTTCCAATCAACTAGGAAAAAGGTCCTCCCTCTAATCTTTTTCATAGCAATAATGTCTTTATCTTCAAAGACATCATTAAAAGACACAAAAATTAGGCTGAGGAGAACGATTGAATGTGGATTGGAACTGATTGAGGACCACCAACTTCAGGAGGGAAACATGAAAAAAATTGGAATGCGGAGCGAGGCGGGAAGTTTCAACTTATAAGAGACATTGTTGATACGGGTCAAGGCCTCGAAGGGCCCAATATAGCGGGGACCCAGTTTGTGCGAAGGCACTTTTAAGTGGACAAACTTGGAAGATAGCAACACCTTATCACCAGGCTGAAATAGAGGTGAATCCAAGCGCCTCTTGTCCGCATGTTTTTTCATTCTGGCGCAGGCCAGTTCGAGAGCGGTCCTGGTCTCCTGCCAAATCCTAGAGAACTCCCCGGACAGAAGATCAGCCGCTGGGACACCTGAGACAGGAGGAACCAGAAGAGGTACACCAGGATGTTGCCCGTAGACGATGAAGAACGGAGACTTGGAAGAAGATTCGCTGGTATGATTGTTGTATGCGAATTCGGCCCACGGAAGTAAATCTACCCAGTCATTCTGATGAGAGTTAGAGAAATGATGAAGATAAGTCACCAAAGTTTGATTGGTACTTTCCACTTGACCACTGGTTTGTGGGTGGTAGGCAGATGAAAAATCAAGTGTGATGTCCATAAACTTGCAGAGAGACCACCAAAAGCGAGAGGTGAACTGAACCTCTCTATCCAAAACAATATGTTGAGGAAGACCGTGAATGCGAAAAATATGATGGACAAAAGCTTTTGCCAACTCAGGTGCAAAAGGTAAACCCGGAAGAGATATGAAGTGAGCCATCTTGGAGAACCTATCTACGACGACAAGGATGACAGTGCAACCGGAAGATCGAGGCAGATTGGTAATAAAGTCTATTGCAATGTGTTGCCAAGGAGCAGATGGAATAGGGAGCAGATGAAGCAGACCTGAGGGTAACTGCCTAGGAGTCTTGTTCTTGGCACAAGACGGACAGATGGCTATGAAGCTTCAGATATTCTGAAGAAGAGTCAGCCACCAATAAAAGCGGGACACAAACGAGTTTTCTTGAAGCCGACATGACCTGACAATTTGGAAGTATGTCCCCAGCAAAGGACTTGTCTCCTGCTGCACACAGGAACGAAAGTTTTACCTGGAGGTAAAGAAGACAAACTAACCAGTGCCACCATAATTACCTTGGACGGATCCAAGATATGCAAGGGTTCCTCCTCTGAATCAGTAGACAAAAAGGACCTGGAGAAAGCGTCAGCTTTGAGATTTTTGTTACCAGGACAAAAATGCAACTCAAAATTAAAATGGGCAAAAAACAAAGACCATCTAGCTTGCCGAGGATTAAGTCTCTGGGCAGAGCGGATATATGCCAGGTTCTTATGATCCGTGAAGACTTTAAATGGGTGAACAGCTCCCTCCAAAAGGTACTGTATCTCCACTCCTCAAATGCCAACTTGATGGCTAACAGCTCCCTGTCACCAATGGAGTAGTTCCATTCAGAGGAAGAGAATGTCTTGGAGAAGAAACCGCAGGGGACAAGCTTCCCGGAAGAGGACCTCAGAGAAAGTACCTCTCCAGCTCCAGCGGCAGATGCATCAACCTCAAGAACAAAAGGTTTATTTACCTCAGGACGATGTAGTACTGGGGCAGAGGTGAAGGCTTGTTTCAGAGATGAGAAAGCATCTATGGCTTCAGACGACCAAATGTGAGGGTTGGATCCCTTACGTATCAGAGCGATGATAGGTCCGGTCAAAGAGTGTTAGAAAAAATGTATCTTAGTGAGGATTGAAAAGAAAAGCAAAAATAGAATTGTTTGGATAAAACAGAACTCATTTAATGTCCATTCAAAAAGAGTGATTACAAAAATGAAGAAAAAGTAAATTATAAGTTCATTACACAAATTCAAGTATTAGGTTAAAAAGAAAATGAAAGCAAGCAGAGATCTTACATATGGTCTTGTGGCATGATGATGTGTTCGTCCGTGTAGAGAGGCTCAAGGTATGAGGACTCTACCACATGCTGAGAAGAGACGGTTTATATACAAATCCGTCCCATAGGCTTTCATGGGTTTCTATTTTCTCCTACACAATATCCATATAAGGTAAACCAGTTTCATGCCAATGGTCTATACCATAAAAGTAGATTCCAGAATATTCCTTATCTTAGTTACACTTGTTTATCGGCTAGAAATAACGCTAGACATCCAAATATAGGTTGGGCTTCACAAACACCCTCTAGCTTCTGACATGCAGAGGACAGATGATCAATGACAAGACCTTCAGAAACTGTATCATACACTTTCCCTATACCCTTGGTTCTTTATATGATTTCATGTAATTATCCATATGTAAATGATTATATATTATTATTGGATTTTACATTCCCCCCTGATTATGATTTGAGAATATCATAATTAACCCTAAAATCTTTCTCTCACCATTCGTATCACATTCATTCTTTATTCTGAAAACCTTGTATTAACATCTGTCTCGAATGTCACCTTAGTTTTGAAAACTTAGAATTAGAGAATTATATTTTTCTTTTCAGCATTTCTCTTAAAATGTCATCTTCCTTTTTCATTTCTGTCTTTATCTTTTTATAAATGTTCTTAATTTTACACATAATAACTATTTGATATATTATACACAGCAAAACTATAATAAATATAATAACAATCGGATTAGATAATACATTTCCTACTGCCATTTTCGTTGAAGACTGTGACCAACTAGTTACTGATTTTCCTAAATTTTTCCACCAAGATGAGCCTGACATACTTGTCCATTCATGTTCAATATCATTTAAATTACCTTGCTCATGTCTGAATACAATTTCAGCTTCTTTTAATTGTTTTGTTAACAAATTTAACAAACCCTTGTCTTTCTTTATCTCATTTGTCCACATATTCCAAGGAAAATTATTTATTTGGGACAAATTGAACTGTATTGGAAGGATTTTTAGGTTTCTTGAGCCTATTAATGTAATATTAATACTTCCTTCCTTCTTTGAGAGAGTTTTCACATTTCCCTCAATACAATATAAACCTATTGTCAGATTTTCAGCATGTACACAAGATGAAAAGTATGCAGAAACAACTTCTTTCTCTGACATAACTTGGAAACAAATCTTATTAGCGCTTACTGGTGTCACCAAGTCATGGATCGTGTGTACATTCTCAACTCTAGCATGACATGAGGTATGATTATTGAAACATGAATGATAAATGACTTTATCCTGTCCAGGTAAACACATTACCTTAGAAACAAAATTTAAACATGAAGAAATGTCCAATTGTTCAGTGTTTGTTCCGTCAAATGCAAAATCTGTGTACTGTAATTGATAATATAGCAATTGTGTGTGACTAACAGGGATTCCCAGAACAGTTATAGGAACTAGGGTTTCTTCTCTTCCCGACACGGGAACCAGTGATGTTCCTACACAAATATCCTGGTCACATCCTAACCACTTATTTACCCACAAATCTGTATGATTTAATGCAAAACTATATTCTGTAGGCAAATTTCTCATTAGTCCTAAAGGAGTAATTCCACTTTGTAAGGCTTGTGCAATCATTTTTAGATTGGTGGAATATTCAATCTGAATTTCTAGACATGTTTTGGCCACTTGAGATTCCTGTTCACTTTCTATTAATGCTAAAGTAGCATCTTGTAGATGTGAGACAGAAGACCCCAATACAGAAGCAGTAGTCAAAACCATTTTCTCAAGAACTTGATTCAAACTTTTCTGAATCTTTACTCCTTTACCTCTGATATACCCAATATTTTCCAAATCTGATTTAAGTGTATGTATGTCCATAGTGTTAATTAGACTTCCTACTGTACCTAATCCCCCCAAAATACCTTCCAACACTCCCCTCTTACTTCTAACTTGTGTTGGAGTTCTTTTCCCAAACCATTGTTCTATTCCCATTTCCATATTAATGAGATGTGATTGACATTGAGGATATCTAGAAGAAATTTTCCAATTAGACATGTTAAAAGTCCATATCATAGTCATAAACACTCCATCTCGTAATATAGGTTTAGATTGGAATTGGTTAATTTGGAAAGGAGTAGATGGTTGAAATCTTGTCTGTGTGCAAACATTATCTACTGCTGACCATATATTTACATTTACATTTTTGCATTGTTTGTAATTATTTTTCATTAAAACGCAACATTGGTAAAGTCCAGAATCCTTAGGAGATGGATTATCTACAGAAAAAATAAAATCCTTATTCAACCATCTCACATTTCCGGATTGACCTCTGTGTATAACATTTGTTGGACCACTTGCAAAACTTCCCAAAAATAAATTATCTTTGGTCCAGGTTAACAGAGATTCCGAAGGTAACTCTAACCTTGTGTTGCATTTTAATGACAGAGGAGACATATTTTCTTGTCTATGTACTGTTTGTGGTGTAACCCTTACTTCTGGAACTATAGTATTTGTTACTGTAAAAATTACAGATACCTGTACTTGTACTGGTTCTCTAGTTATCTGGAAGTTCCATGTTTTTACCCAATCTTCATCTCCTTCTGTAATAGAAAGTAATGAAGGATCTAAAGTTTTCCCAAAAAGTTGTGTTTTCAACCAATTATCTGTTTTGGATGTTCCAACTTTCCCTTTTGTGATCATATCATTTGTAATATCTCCTGACCACACAGCTTTCTCTTCACCTCTTATCTCTATATTCCAGTATAACACATCTGTAGGATTACATTCCCATGTACCCGTCTTATTATTGTGTACATAATCTCCTTGTAACTGTATAAACCCAGCCTTAGGTCCTGTAGTAGCATGTAATATTATGTCAGTGTCGTGTATGAAGTGTAGCTCAATACAGCATTTCACCCCATAACCCATGCAGATGTTTCCAGTAATATCTACTGAATTGTCCGGTATATCTTCATCTTTAAGGTTTTGTAAACTTGATCCTCTTGGTTTCCTCGAATGTAGAGTTCTTCTGAAAGGTTCATTCACTTCACTAGTGTCTGTTTCACGATGTAAGATGTCTTCTGCGTAGATCACAGTTGAAATAGTACATAGCAGCAGAAATGCGATTCCCATCAGATAGTAACTTTTCCTGGGAACTGTCGTCTTTTCTCGAAGGATTGGTGTTGAATCCCTTCCATCAAGGTCATGGTGTTCCGTATTCCAGCTCTTATTGGAATTCATTTCTTCCTAAAAGAAATGCAGTATCATTATTTTGCAATATACAATTTGCATTGATCAACATGTACCCACACTCTTTGTTGCCTGCGGGTATTTTTAACCACGTTTGATGCTCGTTGCACAAGAATCATAACTTGTCCCATAGTTTCAATGATATCAAAGGGACCTTCCCAGTTACTTTCCCAAGGTCCATTCTTCCTGAAAGTTTTGATCATCACCTGAGCCCCTTTTTTGAATTTAGACTCATATGGTGGCTCCATTCTCTGCATTCTTGATGCAGCATGAGGAAGAATTGTTTTCAAATTTTCCTGTAACAATTGCAACCATTTGGACCTTGCAACAGCATCTTTTTGAGATGTGGACAAAAATGGTTCATGTGGAAAAATCAATGGCATTTTTCTTCCTGTCATTAGTTCAAAAGGAGTGAACTGAGTTGTGGAAGAAGTTGTTCCTCTCACACTCAACAATACAAAAGGTACGGCATCAACCCAAGTATTGCCTTTGTCCAATAGCATCTTGGCAATTCTGGATTTTATTGTCCTATTCATCCTTTCCACAATACCAGCAGACTGTGGATGGTAAGGTACATGGAACTGTTGTTGTACCCCTAGAATAGTACAAACGGCTTGCATGATTTTTCCTGTAAAGTGACTTCCTCTATCAGAGGAGATCATTCTTGGGATCCCCCAAGTACAAAAGACATGATTAACTAATGCTCTAGCTGTAGACAAAGCATCATCTTTTCTGACAGGTAAAATTTCAACCCATTTGGAAAAAACATCTACCACAACTAATGCATACCTGAGACCATTTTTACCTGATGGTAACGGACCAATGTAGTCGATTTGTAGTGTAGACCATGGACCATCTGCAGGTGCGGTTCGGAGTAGTGGCGGTTTCTGTCCTTTTGGTCTTGGATTAATTTGGGCACAAATGAGACATGATTGGACAATACTTTGTACTGTCTCTTCCATCTTTTCCCAGTAAAATTTCTCTCTGAGAATGTCTAACAATTTCTGTTGGCCCAAATGACCCAAACTTTCATGATTATATTTTGTGAACTCAGCCTGTAGATGTTTTGGTACAACAGGACGCAACTCCCCGTTTAAGTCATGACACAAAACCCCGTTTTCACAAACAAAGGGAGGTTTTGGATCAACCCGGGAAGCAACAAGAGATGTGTCTTTCTCCTGTTCTTCCGCAAAAGAAGGGATATGCGTGTCCGTTCTTTGAACTGCTAAAAGCTCAATAGTCTCTGGTTGAAACACTTCTTCTCCTGTCAGGGCTGCCTCTTTGGCTAACCTATCTGCAGTAGCATTTCCTACAGATAATTCATCATCAGTTTTTTTATGGGCTGGTACTTTGACAATAGCAAAACCATTAGGGGTTTTTGATGCTATTTTGAAAATTGTTTTCAGTGTGTCACTATGTACAAGAGTCTTATTTGAAGAATCTACATAGCCTCTTTTTTCCCAAACTGGCAAATAATCTGTCAGTGATCTAACAACATAGGAGCTATCACTGTAGATTACAATGGGACACTGATCATCAGCTTCGTTCAGCTGTAGCACCATTTTCACTGCTTCTAGCTCTGCCCTTTGAGCTGAAAAATGACTTGGTAATTTGTGTTTTACTACCTGTTCTCTTTTAGGATAAAAAATGGAATATCCTGCATAGTAATGTCCATCTGCATAAAATCTGGAACCATCAACAAAAATTGGTTCATCTGTTGCCTCTGCCTTCCGTCTGAAAAGCGATGGACATGGATCCTGAAAAGACTGCAAACAATCATGAGTTTGTCCTTCATATTGCATCAACTGAGGAAGAACATATTTGGCTTTGTAATCTACCTCAATTTGTTTGGGAGACAATGACAATAACCAATGAGCAAATCTCTGATGTGACACACCTGGGATATTATTCTCAAAGAGAAGTTTTAGTGTAGAATGAGGAGTTTGCAAAGTAATTTTGTTGAACCCAACAATGTGCTCAGTTGCTTTGACTGCAAAGTACACACCTACCAGGTGTCTTGCACATGTCTCAAACCCTCTTTCAACAGGTGAGAGAAGCTTAGAAAAATAGCCCAAAATTCTCCACTCTTCTCCTTGCAACTGTAGCAGCACAGCAGACACAGAAGTCTCTGATGTGTGCACTTGCAAAGCAAATGGAGCCGTAGGATCTACTGTGGATAAAGCAGGTGCAGTTTGTAAATTCATTTTCAATTGTTCAAATGAGGTTTGTTGTTCATCACCCCAAGGACCAAAATACTCACTATTTTCAAATTTTAAAAGATCATACAAAGGCCTGGCTTTGTCTGCAAAATTCTCAATGAACTCCCTTGAAAAATTTATAAGACCCAAGAAATGTCGTACTGCCTTGTGTGATGTTGGAACTGGCAAAGAAGCAATTGCATCGATCCGTTCCTGCAATGGTTGTCTTTTACCTGGGCTCAACAATACCCCTAAGAATCTGACCTCAGTCTGCAGCAATTTGACCTTTTTTGTGTTCAATTTCAACCCTGCATCATGCAGCAGCTCAAACAACTCTTTCAGAAGTGTAACATGTGACTCCTTATCATCAGTAGATAGCAAAATATCATCCACATACTGTAAAATACAGTCTGGCCTTGAAAATTTAGCTAATACCTTTGCCAATGCCTGATGAAATATACTCGGTGACAAATGAGCTCCCTGAGGTAACCTGCAAAAAAGGTATTGCTCATCCAAGAAAGTAAAAGCAAACTTGTACTGACAACTCTTTTCAAGAGGTATACTGAAAAAACCATTACTGATGTCTAGTACAGAAAAGTATTTTGCCTTTGCATTCAACCTTGCCATCATGTCATGAGTATCTGCAACAATGGGTGCTACATTGGGAGTATGTTTATTAAACATCCGCAGATCCAATATCATCCGATAAGAACCATCAGATTTCAAAACACACCACAAAGGATTGTTACTT
Organism: Ranitomeya variabilis; assembly: GCF_051348905.1. Taxonomy (NCBI): domain Eukaryota; kingdom Metazoa; phylum Chordata; class Amphibia; order Anura; family Dendrobatidae; genus Ranitomeya; species Ranitomeya variabilis. Next base: position 205,045,925 of record NC_135237.1, read on the forward strand.
ACAGAATTAGCCTTTCGGATGACACCTTGTTTTAACAATTCCTGTATGATCTTTGACATAGACTCAATTGATTCTGGAGACAATTTATACTGACGCTGAGGTGGGGGATCACGCCCCTCGACATTTACAATTACATCTTTCATGGTCCCTACTTCATTCCTGAACTGAGCCCAAAGAGAAGGAAAAAGCTGTACAATTTCTGTCAATACCTCATCACCACCAGTTTCAGGCCACAGATGATCTGTTGACACAACATCATTTAAGCAAATACTTCCAACATGGCTATAATCACTAGGATCAATGACTACAGGTTTACAACCATTGGAATCCTTCCAGATCACCTGATTTCCTAGATCAACAACCCATCCAAATTTCTGCATAAAATCCGTGCCAAGTATATTTTCAGAGTCACAACAATACCAAATGTCAATTCCTGTTTTGAAAGAACTAGGTATTTCCAATATCACATCAGTAACTAAGGTTGCTCTAGTTCCACCTTTTCCACTAAAACCAACAATTGTACAAACTGGTGAATCTGGTTGTAGCTTCAGATCAAGATTTGTGACGCTTAACTGAGCTCCTGTATCAATGAGAAATACAACATTCTGTCCTGCTAGATTTACCTTGACAAATGGTCTTCCACATTCATCCAATGTAACTCGAGTCACAAATTCCAGTGGATGAGGTGTTGGAATTGTCTGTGATTGTCAGAAAGATGAAGGAGAAGGGAGAAGTCCAGTGTCCTTCTTGAAAACACTCGGCATTCTATTTCTGGACTCAGTCTCCTTAACTGTCATCTCTCGGATCTGTCTGATTAATGGTGCATATGGAGACTGCGTTTGTCTGTTGTCAGTGTGAGTGGGGGCATTAGACTGTAATGGAGGTGCAGAAGGTCTGGTGGATAATTTTGGCATGAGACCATTTTCCCTTCCAAGATTACCTGTCCCTTGTGTACCTGTCTCTGATTCTGCTCTCAAGAATTTTCTGCATTGCCACTTTAAGTGTCCAGGTATACCACAGAAATAACAATGGATATTGTTTCTTTGTGTAGTATTTTTACCTCTTTGATCCACATAATCTCTGTTCTTGAATGTTACTGTGGGTCTAAGTTTCAGCTGACTATCTTCTTTTCCATGAATTACAGCTATTTTAGCCTTTACCTGATTTTGCTTCATGGATCTCCTTACTCTGTCGATAAAAACCGTTGCTTCTTGCAATGATGGCTGAGTACTAGCCATCTGTTCTGAGGCAGGATCCAAATATTTGAACTTTTTCACAAAAAATCTGATCATGGATGTTGGTTCCTGATTAGGCCCAATTTCCATCACCATTCTATAGGCCTGCTCAAATTTTACCAAAAATACAAATGGATCCTCATTAATATTAGTTTTTAATTGTTCCAAAATTTCAGCATTCGGAGTGGCCTCTCCTGTGATGTAAGAATTTAATTGCCTAAGTCTGTCCTCTCTTGTACTATGTGTCAATTCATGGTTCTCATTTAATCTGGGTGTGGTCTGTAACCTTCTTCCCATATGTGAGGGTAACCATACTTTGAAAATCTTGTTTTTCTGTTCATCATTAAGATTGTATTTGTCTGTGTTTGATTCAAAAATGTCTGCATTGTAAAAGGCATCCATCTTGTCATTGAATTTTGGAATGTCTTTTGCAATTTTCATTAACTGATCGTGTATTTTTAGATTAATGCGTGCAGCTCTGTCATGGAATTTTTTCCGTTGCAATTCTTCTGCATGTAAATCTACTGATTCATCTAATTCTTGTGTGTCAGGTATAAAAGAGGCAGAAGCAGCATTATCTTCTCGATCTTTTGATCGTGTAACAACAGAAGCTTTTTTAATATCTTGTCTCAATTTGGACAATAATTCTGTTCTGGTATCAATTTGATCTTCCAATTGTTCAATATGTTCAGACAATATCAAACAATTTGGACAGTCAAAGTAATCTCCATCAGCTTCTTGTGTGACACCTTGTATGTCAGTATGATCAATGTCTTGTGTGACAGTACATATTTGTGTCTGTGTTTCAGTTTTATCAAAAACTAAATTATTGTACACTCGGACCATGTGCATTACATTCTGCAGCTTCCTTTGCAACTTTTTTATAGAAAAAAACTTCTTATCAATTTTAAGATTCTCTGCTTCACATTGGCTATACAGACTAGACCATAACTGTGCGTTTGTATGGCTATGATCAAACTGAAACTGTATATTACTCTTTTTAGAAAATTCATGGATAAACTCCATTCCTCTTACCTATGTAATTTCTTTTCCTCCTGGAATGATCCAATCGTCAATGGAGGGTCCTCCTGTGTCTTTATGGATTCCTCAGAGTTCCGTGTAGATGATACTTGTATCACGTATCCTCACTTCTGTGTGTAGGTTCAGTCTGACTTTTGTAACACGATATAGTAGAATTTCTGTGCCTTTTAACAACTCAAAACAGGTGTTTTAGCAACCTCCCCCCTGAAAAGGCTGAAATTCCTCACGGAAAAGACAAAAAATCAGATCTGGCTATGGCTCGCCAAAATGTTAGAAAAAATGTATCTTAGTGAGGATTGAAAAGAAAAGCAAAAATAGAATTGTTTGGATAAAACAGAACTCATTTAATGTCCATTCAAAAAGAGTGATTACAAAAATGAAGAAAAAGTAAATTATAAGTTCATTACACAAATTCAAGTATTAGGTTAAAAAGAAAATGAAAGCAAGCAGAGATCTTACATATGGTCTTGTGGCATGATGATGTGTTCGTCCGTGTAGAGAGGCTCAAGGTATGAGGACTCTACCACATGCTGAGAAGAGACGGTTTATATACAAATCCGTCCCATAGGCTTTCATGGGTTTCTATTTTCTCCTACACAATATCCATATAAGGTAAACCAGTTTCATGCCAATGGTCTATACCATAAAAGTAGATTCCAGAATATTCCTTATCTTAGTTACACTTGTTTATCGGCTAGAAATAATGCTAGACATCCAAATATAGGTTGGGCTTCACAAACACCCTCTAGCTTCTGACATGCAGAGGACAGATGATCAATGACAAGACCTTCAGAAACTGTATCATACACTTTCCCTATACCCTTGGTTCTTTATATGATTTCATGTAATTATCCATATGTAAATGATTATATATTATTATTGGATTTTACAAAGAGGAAAAGTGAGGGATGAACTGCCGATAGTAGTTTGCAAAACCGAGGAATCGCTGGATAGCTTTGACACCATTAGGATGTGGCCAGTTGAGCATGGCAGACACCTTCTCTGGATCCATGCGTAGACCAGAGTCAGAGATAATGTAACCCAAAAATGGAAGAGACGACTGTTCAAAGGCGCATTTTTCAAGCTTGGCATAAAGGCGATTCTCTCTCAGATGCAGTAGGACAAGACAAACATGCTTTCTGTGGGTGGTCAGATCTGGAGAGAAGATAAGGATATCATCCAAGTAAACCACCACCCAGGTGTATAGAAGGTCTCGAAAAATTTCATTCACAAATTCCTGGAATACAGCAGGAGCATTGCATAAACCAAAGGGCATGACTAAATACTCGTAGTGCCCATCCCTGGTGTTAAAGGCAGTTTTCCACTCGTCGCTGGAGCGAATACGAACTAGATTGTAGGCCCCACGAAAATCCAGTTTCGTGAAAATGCGTGCTCCTCGTAGACGGTCAAATAGCTCCAGAATAAGAGGAAGCTGGTACTTGTTCTTAATTGTGATATTATTGAGGCCCCGGTAGTCGATGCAGGGACGAAAAGACCCATCCTTTTTCTTGACAAAAATGAAACCCGTGCCTGCGGGTGAAGATAACTTCCAGATAAAACCTCTGGCTAGATTCTCCTGGACATACTCGGTCATAGCTTTGGACTCAAGAGGATTCAGTGGGTAAATTCACCCCCTGGGTGGAGTCGTGCGAGGTACAAGGTCGATCGGGCAATCATATGGACGATGTGGGGGCAAGTTCTCTGCCTCTTTTTTGTCAAAGACGTCCGAAGGACCAGTAGGCCGAAGGCAAATCTGCAGGTGCCAGGTTAGACTGAGGAATCTTTACAGGTTGCACGGAAAGAAGGCACCTGGTCTGACAGGTGTGACCCCAATGTAAGACATCACCAGATCACCAATCCAGGATGGGTTCATGAGTTCTCAACCACGGAAGACCCAAAAGGAATGTATGAGACAACGAGGGCAGCACATAGAAGCCTATTTTCTCCCGATGCAGAGCTCCGATCTGTAACTCCACCTCTTCTTTGACCAGGGTAACGGTCTCTCGCAAGGGCCTACCATCGACCGAAGCTAACTGCTGAGGAGTCTCCAAGGATTTGACAGGAATATGGAGTCTCTTGACTGCTTCAAGCTGAGTAAAGTTCCCTGCAGCACAAGAATCAACATAAGCCACCTCAGAAAAATGACTAGTACCAAGATTAACTAAAACAAAAAGAGTTAAAGGTAGAGAGGATTCACTGATACCCAGGGAGGCCTCTCTTACCTGGCGTAGGTGGAAGCGGTTTTTCCTGCCTCACCGGACAAGAACACAGAAGATGAGATGCGCTGCCACATTTGAAGCATAGAAGCAGAGACCTTATACAATTCTTTCCTTGCGGTGTTGTTCTGCAGGTCTGAGACGATCCACTTACATGGGTTCAGGAGCCGGAACCAGAGGTGAAGAGGCCAGTCGTGAAGAGGAAGGACTGGAAGTGACCGGAGATAGGCAAGAAGGTCTTCTCTCTCTATTTGTTTCACGAAGACGTTCCTGGAAGCGAAGATCAATACGAGTTGCTAAGGATATGAGATCCTCCAAAGATGTTGGTGTGTCTTGACCCGCCAACTCATCCTTGATTCGAGAAGACAGACCACGCCAAAAAGCTCCTACCAAGGCCTCATTGTTCCATCCCAGCTCAGATGACAAAGTACGAACTCTAATGGCGTACTGGCCGACAGAAAGAGTACCTTGGTGGAGATTAAAAAGGGACTCGGTGGTAGAGGCCAGGCGTCCGGGTTCATCAAACACCTTACGGAAAGTCTCCAAAAAAGTGGAGAGTTGGGAAACCAGAGGATCATCCCGTTCCCAGAGTGGATTCACCCAGGCCAAAGCCTCCCATTCCAAGTGAGACACTACAAAAGCCACCTTGGCCTGATCAGTGGGGTATTGTTGCGGCAATAGCTCAAAATGTAATTGGCACTGGTTTAAAAAACCTCAACATAATTTAGGGTCTCCACTATACCGCGGAGGCTTGGCCAGATGAGGTGGTGGATGCGGAGCAGGAGCTGGAGCAGAAACCGAAGCGGCCGACTGCAGGGAAAGAAGACGGTTATCCACAAAAGCCATATAATTTAGGATGTGGCCCTGGGTGTCGCGTTGCTGGGCGAGCTCTTGCTGGAGACTAGCCATCTGGGACGCGTTCCCAGCATCAGAGGGCTGTAACGCCGATAAGCGGGACTCCATGGCTTTTAAAAAGGCCATGATCCTGGTTTGATTCTCATGAAGAACCCCAAGCTCTTTCTGGGCAGAGACAGAAGTACCAGTGGGGTCCATGGCCTGATTGTACTGTGAGAATGCTTGTGGAACTCCAAAAGGTGGACCCGCTAGACCGCGACAGCGAACCCTCCTAGGGCGAGTGGACGCGGTGGACCACCCACTATACAGGGAGCGTTTGGGGCAGGCTCAAGGGAGACTACTGCCGTGGCAGCTAGTACCTAAAGAAGAGGCGCAGAAGAGAGAGTTACATGGCAGGAGCACAGAAATACGGACAGGGGGGAGATGCAGGTATAATCAGAAAGAGCACCGGGAAGACCGGCGGGACTGAAAAGATGATATAAATGGTGAGAACAGCAGGAGTATCTGACACTGGGAGAGGTACGAGATGCAGGCAGGATGGAATGGAGGGGACAAGGAGCAGAGAGTAATAGTAGACACTGGGAACCTGGCAGTAGAGATATGAGACGCAGACTGGTTGACACGATGAAGGCAAGGCTGTAAGAAACAAAAAAGGAGACACAGGTAGGGTTGAGCGAAATGGATCGGACAAATTCAAAAATCGCCGACTTTCGGCAAAGTTGGGTTTCATGAAACCCGACCCGATCCCAATGTGGGATCAGCCATGCTGTCGGCGATCTTCGCGCCAAAGTCGCGTTTCGTGTGACGCTTTCACCTCCATTTTTCAGCCAATGAAGGAGGACGCAGAGTGTGGGCAGCGTGGTGACATAGGTCTCGGTCCCCACCATCTTAGAGAAGGGCATGACAGTGATTGGCTTGCTTTCTGCGGCGTCACAGGGGGTATTAAGGGGCGTGCACACCCACCGCCATCTTACTTCTGCCGATCTTAGCATAGGGAGAGATTGTTGCAGCTTCGTCAGAAGAAGGGCTATAGTTAGGGAGGGAAGATTAACCCCCAAACCACTTGTGCTGTAGCGATTTCCACTGTCCAACACCACCTTTGTTTTGCAGGGACAGTGGAGGCTATATCTTTGTGCATCAGCTCTGTAGCTTATTAGGCTGCCTTATAAGGCTCCCTGATAGCTGCATTGCTGTTTGCACCGCTGCTGTGCAAACCAACTGCTTTTTTAAAAGCAAAAATCTTGTTGCTCCTTTCTGCAGTTATCTTGTTTATTTGTCCACACTTTTGTGTGCAGCAGTCCTTTTTGTTGCTGCCATACTTGTCCTGAGATCATTGTAGGGAGATTGAAATTGTACTACAGTCCTTGGATTTTTTTCAGATATCTTCCATCCACTTTCTGCCACTTACATTGTGTTGTGTTACACACTGTGCCTGAGTGGTGGTGCTGTCTCCCCCCCCAAAAAAAAAGGGAGATTCAAAGTGTCACAAAGTGGATATACGTCAGTTCTGTTAGTTTGTCGTATATCAGCCAGCCACGTTCTGCCACTTACATTGTGTTGTAAAATACACTGGGCCTGAGTTTGGGTTCAGTCTCCCCCCAAAAAAGTGAGATTGAAATTCTCACAAAGTGGATATACCTCAGTCCTCTTAGTTTGTGGTGTATCAGCCAGCCACTTGCTGCCACTCACATTGCGTTGTAAAATACACAGGGCCTGAGTTTGGGTTTAGTCTCCCCCCAAAAAAAGTGAGATTGAAATTCTCACAAAGTGGATATACCTCAGTCCTCTTAGTTTGTGGTGTATCAGCCAGCCACTTGCTGCCACTTACATTGTGTTGTGTTGTACACTGGGCCTGAGTTGTGGTGCAGTCTCGCCCCCAAAAAAGGGAGATTTAAATTCTCAACAAGTTTATATACACCTTCTACCTTGTTTTACAGTACCATATAACGGTTGTTATTTTGGTTAGATTTTCCAAAAAATGAGGAAGTCTGGTGGAAGAGCCCGTGGGTGGTCATTGCCAGCTGGTACTGATGGTGGTGTTGGTGGTGCATCTGGTGGTAGTGGGAAAAGAAATAGCACCTAAGGCTGGAGGTGTTGAGCCAGCATCATCGTCTGGCTACACAAGGCCTCGAAGGCTCCCTTATCTGGGAGTAGGAAAACCGCATTTAAAGCCGGAGCAGCAGGAAAAAGTTTTGGCTTTCTTTGCTGACTCAGCCTCTAGCTCTTTCGCCTCCTCTTCCGACAGTTCGAAATATAAATGCAGTGAGTCGTCAGTGGATGCTCCCGGTCAGGAACAAGTCGCTTCCTTGTGTCCTCCACCCAAACCAAAAGTGAAGGATGCGGCAGGTGACACTACGGTTTACTCCATGGAGCTCTTTACACATACCGTGCCTGGGTTAGAAAGGGAAATTGCTAACAGCCCATTACAAGATGAATCGGACATGGAGTGCACTGATGCACAGCCACAGCTAGATTATTATGCTGTTCCATTGACTCAGATCACTACATTGCCCTCGCAGTGTACTGAGCCAGAAACTGACCCTGATGAGACTATGGTGCCCCGTCCCAAACGCTATAGCACCTTACACGATGACACAGAGAAAGGTGCACATGACATTGAAGAGGAGGTGATAGATGTCCCAGTTGTTGACCCAGATTGGCAGCCATTGGGGGAAGAGGGTGCCGCTGGCAGTAGCTCAGAAGCGGAGGAGGATGATCCGCAGCAGCCATCAACATCACAACAGCTTTCATCTGGCAGGCCCGTCTCAGGCCAAAAAAGTTTGCCAGTCAAAAAAACAGTTTTAGGATAGCGTGGCCATCTGGAGAAAGTAGCACAGCGTGCAAGGCCTGAAAGGGTATTGCATAGTAGAAAGAGTGGAGTGTGGCAATTTTTTAACCAAGATCCGAATGATCAGTGCAAAGTTATCTGTAAGAAATGCTCAAAGACCTTTAGCAGAGGCAAGAATCCCCTAAATTTAAATACAATGTGCATGCGTAGACATTTAAACAGCATGCACTTGCAAGCCTGGACTAACTAACAAACGTCCTGTACCGTTGGTGCACCTGCTCAGAATGAAGGTAGTCAGCAATGCTACATTGCTTCCCTTACTGTAAGCCCACCAGTTAGGACACCACCAGCAGCAAATGTGGAGGTATCGTCGGAAGGCCGAAGCAGTCAGGGAATCACAAGGTTTTTGGTAGGAAACACTGTATGTAGGTCAACATCAAGAATACCATCACCAACCCTCTCTCAATCCGCCATGTCGACCACCACCGCTAGTTCCACCATATGCACCTCTCCAATCCAGCTCACCCTACAAGAGACTTTCGTTAGGAAAAGAAACTATTCATCCTCTCATCCGCGTACACAGGGTTTGAACGCCCACATTGCTAGACTAATCTCGTTAGAGATGATGCCCTGCCGGTTGGTTGAAAGCAAAGCTTTCAAAGCCCTGATGGCCTATGCAGTACCACGCTATGACCTACCCAGTCGACACTTCTTTGCGAGAAAAGCCATCCCAGCCCTCCACCAGCATGCCAAAGACCGCATTGTCCATGAGGCAATCAGTCAATAGAAAGGTGCACCTCACAACAGATGCAAGGACCAGGAGGCATGGCCAGGGATGTTACGTGGCCATCACGGCACACTCGGTTAATGTGGTGGATGCAGGGTCCACAGGGGACAACCATAGTGGGACAGTTCTGCCTAGCCCACGGTCTAGGAAACAGTTGGCTGTAGGCGTTCGCCACCCCTCCTCCTCCAGAAGCGAAAGCTCGTCCACAGAGCGCAGTCGCATGACCACTCCATCCGCAGCTGCCAGTGTTGCACACGAGGTGTCCCATTATAGAACAGCTAGTGGTAAGCGTCAGCAGGCTGTGTTGGTAATGAAGTGTTTGGGCGACAACAGACACACCTCGGAAGTTCTGGCCGAGTTCTTGCAGCAAGAAACTCAGTCATGGCTGTGCAGTGTACATCTTGAGGCAGGCAAGGTAGTCAGTGATAACGGAAGGAATTTTATGACTGCCACAGCCCTTTCAGAACTGAAACACATACCTTGCCTGGCTCACACCTTGAACCTGGTGGTGCAGTGCTTCCTGAAAATTTATCCGGGGTTACCAGCCCTGCTCCTAAAGGTGCGAAGACTTTGCTCGCACATCCGCCGGTCACCCATACACTCCAACCGTATGCTGAACCATCAGTGATGGCTGAATCTTCCCCAGCACCGCCTAATAATCGACGTTGCAACAAGGTGGAACTCCACACTGCACATGCTTCAGAGGCTTTGCGAACAGAGGCGTGCTGTAATGTATTTGTGGGAGGATACACATACATGGGCAGGCAGTTGAATGGCAGACATGGAGTTGTCAGGTGTGCAGTGGTCAAAGCTACAAGACCTCTGTCAAGTCCTTCAGTGTTTTGAGGAATGCATATGGCTGGTAAGTGCAGATGACTCCATCATAAGCATGAGCATCCCACTAATGCATCTGCTGATGCAAAGTTTGACGCACATTAAGGAGCAGGCGTCTGCTGCCGAGGAGGAGGGAAGCCTTGATGACAGTCAGCCATTGTCTGCTCAGGGAACTCTCCTGGACGAGGTGGTGGATGAAGAGGAGGAGGAGAAGGATGATGGGGATGAATATTTATGGGATGAGGATGCTTCTCAGGGGGCAATAGAAACTGGTGGCGTTGCAAGGTCAGGTACAGGGTTTTTGCAGCAGTAGACAAGTGATGTTGGTTTGCAAGAAAGTGCTCCTCAACCCAGCACAAGCAGTGAATTGACACCTGGAACATTGGCCCACATGGCTGATTATGCCTTGCGCATCCTAAAAAGGAACCCCCGCATTATATAAATGATGACCGATGATGATTACTGGTTGGCCTGCCTCCTGGATCCACGATATAAAGGAAAATTACAAAATATCATGCCACATGAGAACCTTGAGCAAATATTGGCTAACAAACAAGCAACTCTTGTAGACCATTTGGTTCAGGCATTCCCAGCACACAGCGGCGGAGATGGTTCTCACACGAGCTGAAGGGGGCAACATGGCAGAGGTGTTAGAGGTGCACAAATCAGAAGTGGCATTGGACAGAGGGGTTTTATGACCAGATTGTGGAGTGATTTCGCAATGACCGCAGACACGACCGGTACTGCTGCATCAATTCAAAGCGACAGGAGACTGCATTTGTCCAGTATGGTTATGAACTATTTTTCCTCCTTTATCGATGTTCTCCCTCACAGGTCATTCCCCTTTGATTAATGGGCATCTAAAATAGACACCTTGCCTGAATTGGCTGAATATGCATTCCGGGCTCGCTTGCCCTGCTGCTAGTGTGCTATCAGAAAGAGTCTTCAGTGCTGCTGGTTCAATACTGACCGAAAAAAGGACTCGTCTGGCTACCCAAAATGTTGATGATCTAACCTTCATTAAAATGAACCAATCATGGATTTCAAATTATTTTGCCCCACCTTCCCCTGCTGACACGTAGCTTGCCTGAAAAATGTCTTGCTTTTGGCCTCCTCTTACTGACTTCTACAATTCCTCCATTTGCAGTTGCTGAATGTCCACCATAGGCCATTTTTATACCTCCCTAAATGGGCTGACTCCCCCCACAGGGCCGTGTTCACCACTTGGCGCCAGCACCCGTGCGAGTGCCGTTTGTCTGGAAAGGTGGGTGTGCCCACTCTTGGGTGATGGCACTGGCACAGGGTCCCTCATAGTACAAAGAAGTGTCTCTGGCGGTGGTGGTGCACAACCAACGTCAGACACACCGTCGTAATATGAGGGGCCCTGTGGCAGTACCGCCGCCCACGAGAGAGTATTCCCCCTGCTCAAACAGTGCTCTACCACTTGCAATACTTACCTCTCCCTGCTCCACCACTGTGTAGTCTGTGCTGTTAAATCCTTTTTTTTTTAAATCCAAATTTGTTGAAATGATAGATGATAGTTAAAATATACAGGGGCCCCGGCCTCCATTTAGACCAGTTAATACTTTGCGCCTACTATCACTGTCTGCTACTCAGCTGAGGAGCCCACCACTGTACCTAGCTATGCCACCATTTTACTTATGAACAATTTTTGGCATACAGTTAGCCCACTTTATTATTTGGGCCTACTAACTTAGTCTGCTACTCATTACAATTTTCCGACACTGAACAAAGCAATGCCGCCAGTTTACTCCAGTTACCAATTTTGAACTGCATTTAGCCTACTTTTTTATTTTAGGCCTACTACATGTGTCTGTCTGTGCCACTCAATACAGCTGTCCTCCACTGAACAAAGCTATGTCGCCTGTGTACTCCTGATACCATTTTTGAATTGCATTTAGCCTACTTTTTTATTTTAGGCCTACAGCCTGTGTCTGTCTGCGCCACTCAATACAGCTGTCCTCCACTGAACAAAGCTATGCCGCCTGTTTACTTCTTTTACCAATTTTGAACTGCATTTGGCCCACTTTGTTACTTGGGCCTACTAACTGTGTCTGCCACTCATTACAGTTTTCCTCCACTGAACAAAGCAATGCCGCCTGTTTACTTCTTTTACCAATTTTGAACTGAATTTAGCCTACTTTATTATTTGGACCTCTATCTCTGTTTTTCCTCCTCATCCTGCCCATTGCCCAGCCACTGCTAGATGAGTCTGCTGGTACATTGACCCAGACCACTACATTCCCCTTGCACTCTACACAGCCAGAATCTGACCCTGCTGAAAGTCAGGTTCCCCTTCCCGCATACTATACCACCTTACACGGGGAAAAAGAGGAAGGTGCAGACGAAAGTGCAGGTTCCTTCATCAGGTGGGGGGGGCATACTCGTTTGCGACGTCACTGGCACAGGGCCCCTCATAGTACGCAAAAGTGTCTCTGCCGTCAAACACACTGCCGTACTTTGAGGGGCCCTGTGCCAGTGCCAATGCGAACGAGTGGGCCCCCCTGCTTGCTCAGGATCACAGCACTTGCAAAGTTGAAATACTTACCTCTCCCTGCTCCACTGCCGTGACGTAGTCCGCGTTTCCTGGGCCCACAAAAAACTTGAACCAGCCTTACCCCCCCACAACTTTAGCCAAATGACCTCCAATTTTCAATGCCTAACTATTATTATAAGGTAAATTAAGATTGACAAGCTTAAGTAACAAGAATTGATGTTTTTGGCATTAAAATGGGCACCGTAGGTGTTTTCCTGTCCTCCACTCACTGCCAACTTTGATTCCCCATTGACTTGCATTGGGTTTCGTGTTTCGGTCGGCTCCCGACTTTTCGCAATAATCGGCAGATTTCACCCGACCCGATTTTTGAGAAAGTCGGGTTTTGCGAAACCCGACTCGATCCTAAAAAAGTAAAAGTCGCTCGACTCTAGACACAGGTAGGCAGGCACTAAAAGGAAAAACGAAAGGGAAAACAGGTGAGAGGGAGGCGAGGAAAAATGACAAAGGACTGAAGGTCAATAAGGCAGCTAAAAGAGCAGACTGAGGACGGAGCGACAAGACGACATGGGGCCAGAGTCAAGTGAAAACAAAAATTACAATCAGGCATCGCCAGGAGGAAAAGGCGGCCTGATAAGGAGGGCAGCGGAATAGCTTCCAGGTGGAAGTCCTCCAGAGCACAGAGTGTACCAGAGAAAGTGGCCAGGATCAGCGAGATGAATGTGCACGTGCGCCGTCGAACCCAGTGCGTGCGCACACCTGAGGAGGAAGAGGAGCCGGGCGCACAAGAAGAGCCGAAGGCCGGGAACAAGCAGGGACGCGCCAGGATGCCGCAGCGTGGTAAGCATGAAAAACATGCGGCGAGGCAAGCTGGGAGCATATCATACTCTGCTGAGTAGCAGACACTGCTACTAGGCCCAAAAGGATTTCCTGGGCTAGATGCAGTTAAAAATTAGTGATTAGTTCTACAGGTGGTGTAGCTTGCTTCATGGGTGGGGTACTCTGCTGAGTAGCAGACACTGCTACTAGGCCCAAAGTATTGCCTGGGCTAGATGCAATTAAAAACTAGTATTTAGATCTACAGGCGGTGTAGCTTGTTTTCATGGGTGGGGCATTCTGCTGAGTAGCAGACACGGGATTTGGATGTTTCGCCCCCTGCAGTTCGCCCCCTGCAGTTCGCCCCCTGCAGTTCGCCCCCTGCAGTTCGCCACCAGCAGTTTGCCACCAGCAGTTCGCCCCTGGGTACATTTCGCCCAGAACATTTCATCCCCAGCATTTGGTCCCCGGATGTTACACCCCCAGCAGTTCGCTCCCGGATGTTTGTACCCTTGAGATTCATGAATTCCCGTCCGTCATCAATGTTTGTCCCCCAGCAGTTTGCCCCCGGTAGTTCGCTCCTGGATGATTGTACCCTTGTGGTTCATGAATTCCTGTCCATCATCAATGTTTCACCCCCGGCAGTTCACCCCGGATGTTTGTACCCTTGTGGTTCTTGAATTCTTGTCCATCATCAATTCTTCGCCCCCAGCAGTTTGCCCCCGACAGTTCGCCCCCGGATGTTTGTACCCTTGTGATTCATGAATTCCCATCCATCATCAATGTTTCGCCCCCAGCAATTCGCCCCCAGCAGTTCGCCCCAGATGTTTGTACCCTTGTGGTTCATGAATTCCTGTCCATCAGCAATGTTTCACCCCCAGCAGTTCGCCCCAGGAGTTCGCCCCCGGATGTTTGTACCCTGTTTTGCCCCCAGAATTTTGTGTTTGGATGTTTTGCTAGTTTGTCCTTGTGTTTCATGAATTCCTGTCCGTCATCAATCCGCATGCCACAAAAGTACTGTACAGAGTGCTGCACTTTTGTGACACGTTAAATCAACTGTTTCCTCACAACTGATTGCATTATAGTGTCAGAGCATTTTGCCCGCAAATTTAACAAGACATTTTCCAAAACTTTTCTAAAACGTTTTTGTGTTACAAAAACATAACATGAAAAAAATAAATGGATTAAAAAATGTAGTGTGAATGAGGCCTGATTTATGTGGGGAATGTAAACCACTCTAAAATCAAAACATTTTGTGAATTTTTACCTGACCCAGCACTGACCTGCTTGTTTGCAAGTTTTGTTGCAGATGTAACAATTTTCATGTCAGGTTTCCTCCTGCAAGTTACCTTAGACTAGCTCTTATTCCATCTTTACATCAGAATATAGCAGTGTCTAAAATCTCTACAGAGAGAGGTGTACTAGCACAAAAAATCAGTCAGTTCCACAGCAATTCACTTTCTACAAGTATGAATTCAGTTCTATCCAAACGTGGGAAGAAGTTGATCTACGAGAATCACATTTACGTATGTTCCAAACGAACGGCTGACGATGTCCATTCCATCTGGGTGTGTGAAAAACGGTCGACTTGCAAGGGATGTGTTTGGACCAATGAAGAAAATGGTGAAGTGGTGAAAGTAACCAATCCTCACAACCACGCAGAACAAGCAGCAAGACTTGAAGCCATCCTACTTGTCAATGAGGCGGTCACCAGGGCAAGGACAACACAGGAGACACTACAACAGATTCTCACAGAAGTCATTTCAGGAGCCCATTCTAATGTTGTAGCACTTCTCCCAAAGAAAACATCACTGAAGAGAACAATACGATTATCAAAGCAACTTGGCAATATTCTAAGGTTGCCCTAAACCCTTGATCAACATGTTATTCCCCAGGAGTTCCAGGGGATCAATATTGATGGCATTCAGCAGCAGTTCCTTCTTCATGACTCTGGTAAGCATTTAACATTTCCATTATGCAGAATTATTGCAACGTTTATGTTGAACAAATGTGAAAAATTACAGTATACATTACAAAGTGCTGATATAAAATACTATGTGATTTTTTTGCCTTAAAGGGAAACTTTGAGGATAGCATAATGTAGGATGAGACCTACTGATTCCCACTATGCCTCACTTGTTTAGTTGCAGTTTAATTCTCTGCTCAGCTTCAAAGTAGAAGTCTTGCCTTTAAGATACAGTGGTCTGCCATGTTCATAAGCAGAGTGGTAACCTTGTCCACCAACTATGATTTGCAGGTATCCAGCCATTGTCATTCACAGCCAGAGGACAAGGTTGTCGCATCAAACCTGCATCACTAAATGTTAATTTTAGTGTAGAATTTTCTGCTATAAATTAGCTGCAAATTGTCTGCTGCAACTACTTAGTGCATGTGAATGGACCTTAAAGGGAACCTGTCACCCAATTTTTCACCTATAAGCTGTGGCCACCGGCATCAGGGGCTTATCTACAGCATTCTGTAATGCTGTAGATAACCCCCCGATGTATCCTGAAAGATGAGAAAAAGAGGTTAGATTATACTCACCCAGGGGTGGTCCCAGTTCTGTTCTGGTCCGATTGGTGTCCGGTCCGGTGCCTCTCATCTTCTTACGATGATGTCCTCTTCTTGTCTTCACTCTGCGGCTCCAGTGCAGGCGTACTTTTCCTGCCCTGTTGAGGGCAGAGCAAAGTACTGCAGTGCGCAGGTGCCTGGAAAGGTCAGAGAGGCCCGGCGCCTGCGCACTGCAGTAGAATCTCCATCTACTGGCCCAAAGTAAAGAGTGGTTTGCTGATGGCATTTTTTCCACTACACTGTCCCTGTTCAAGCAACTTTATACAAATCATGTAGTCCACAGTTGCCTTGTTGCTCCTGTAGTGTATGCGTTACTGACGGACAAGAGCCATTCAACATACCAGAGATTGCTACAAGAGCTGAAGAACATGCAACCTGGACTGCAGCCACACAACCTGATGTTGGATTTTGAACTAGCTGCAATCCAGGCATTTGAGAATGAATTCCTCAACCTCAAGAAGACCGGTTGCTTCTTCCACCTATCACAGTCAGTTTGGCGTAAAGTTCAAAATGAAGGACTCAAGGTGCAATATCAAGGTGACCATGAATTTTTTCGTTGAATACGCATGATACTTTCCTTGTCTTTCTACCAACACAGAATGTTGTGCCTTCATTTGAAGAGTTAGTGGAACATCCTGAATTTCCACAAGAAACCATACCCATTGCCATCTATTTTGAAGATACCTATATTGGTCAAATGACTCGCGGAGGACGTCAGGCACCTTTGTTTCCAGTTGAACTTTGGAATATGTATGAATGAACATTAAATGATCAACAGCGAACAAATAATAATGTTGAAGGATGGCACCGTAGCTTTCAAGAAACATGTGGTACTCTTTTCCCAAATATATACCGGTCATTAACTGTCTGAAACATCAGCAAGAGCTCCACAGTTTAGAAATTATTCAGATAATATCAGAAAATCCCACCACTGCAAGAAACAAAAAATACACTGCAATTTCAGCAAGGGTTAAACGTTTTGTGCAAGATTTCAGCAATAGAAGCTTGATAGATTATCTGAGAGGTATCGCCTACAGCTTTGAATTTTAGTTGATGGTCACATATTTAGCTGTAAAATAATTCAAACATTAACACCTGCAATTTTTCTTTTCTTTCCTCTTTTTCTCTAACCCTTCCCTCTCTATACCATTTATGTTTCTTGTTTAACAGTTTTAATTTATACAGTTAAAGCGTAACTCTAAAAAAAAACAAGTTTTGCTATGTTATAGTACCTGTGGCACTAATCTTCTTTTCCAATGGAGAACCCCTTCCAGCAACTTCACTTCTGTGTGAAAAGTCCCATCTAAGTTTCAGCAGCAGCTCCATGTGTTGTACAGGATTTCAGTGGCTAATAAGGAGGTCGTTTCGCCTTAGTAGCAGAACTTGTAGATGGACTCTAGAGGGGAATGGCTACACGGGACGTGCAACTGTCAGGCCTCTTTCAGACTAGCAGTTTTGCTGGCGATTATCGAAACAGTTTAAAACCGCGGTGGTAGTCCCCAGCAAATCCACTACATAGCACTATATTTGCCCAATGCAAGTCAATGGGCTCAAATCGCGGGAAAACTGCAGCAAAAGCCGAACGGTTTTCCATTTTAAAAAATGTTCTATCTTCCTGGTTATTACCTCCGCGGTTTTAAACTGCCACGGTAATAGCCAGGAAAACAGCAAGTCTGAAAGAGGCATCAACGTGCTCCCTATGATGTATACAGGGCTGCTGGTTCACAGCCCCCTGCAAAGATCCCCAATGCCCCATGTGCTCAGTCCTTTACTGGCTTTACACAGCGGGGAAGCCCTCCTCTTGTCCTGGACCTAGCACATGAGGGGAGGGGGAAGGGGAACTTTCCAGAGGGCTGTGATCGAACAGCCCTGAATGTATCACAGGAAGCCTGAATCTGCCCACAATTTCTGATACCAAGGGGGCCTGACTTCCTTAGTAACCACTGAAATCCTGCAGCACATAGAGCCTGCTGCTGTAACTCGGATGCAAATTTTCACACAAAACTAAATAAAATGTACAAAATATTATATTTAAAAAAATAAACTGAAGCTGCTGGAAGGGGTTCTCCATTGGAAAAGATCAGTGACCCAGGTACTATAACATATCAAAAGTTTTGGGGCTTTTTTTAGAGTTACTCTTTAAATATATTGTTCTGCAATGTTGGTTGGTTTGACCAATTGTTAATATTTTTCTGTCTGTTTGTAAAGTTACTTATCTAGAAAACTCAAAGTTTTGGAATTAAAAAAAAAACTGTAACTTGATCACATTTATACATCTTAGACCCAAAATATGATTAGTGAGAAATGAACCTGCCACATTCAGCACCCCCAAACTATCATCTCCATTGAACTCAATGGGTATGGAGACTCAGAGGAGTGGAGGATCTGTCCACCACATCCTCATCACTAACCAGATAGTAAAAAGAAAATATATATATATTGCTACTTACCTCTTTGCTGAGGTACCGGCAGACGCGGAGGGTCCTCTTCAGTCCTCTTCCATGCACTTCCACATTGTGTGAATAGGTCATCCTACCCGAGGGAATCCCTTTCAGGATTCCTAGCTAGGGATTCCCTTGGTCAAGAAGACTCTCCACACAGGTCGGGACCTCAGCAAAAGGGATAGAAGTAATTTTTATTTTCTGATGAGCAAACTCCGAACATTGCCTGTTTGGGGTTGGTGTGGTTGAACCCGAGCAGGCAATGTTCGATACAAACCCTGAACTTTCCAGATCAGGTTTGCTCATCACTAGATACAGCATGATATGTAATGGATGACAAAAAGAAGCCATTAAGTGTAACACCACTAGTACATGACAGTAAAATGATGGGCACTTGTCTTAGATCAGGGGTGTCAAACTCATATTCACCAAAGGCCACACCAATTTAATGCTTGTCCCCAAAGGGCAATTTGTTGCTGAAAGACCGAATGCACTCAACCGAGTCCCATCCAGAACATGCATTTCTCTGCACAGAGCAGTGCATGCCCCTGTATAAGGCATGGCATGGTGGATCAGCTATTTGCCAGGCACTGTCACATCTTCCCTGGATCTCACTGAAATCATGGAGAGCTATGGCTGCAGCTTCCAGTCACTTGTCATTGTCGTTGGTGCTGAAAGTTGCTGATAAACAGCTGGTTCAATGCAGAATACAACTGGACCCTATTCTTGGCCTAATCTGAGGAATAGGTATCTATAGGAAAACAGATCCTGAAGTGAGAATACCACTTTTATCTGCTGCTCCATTCTTTTGTATACTGTGAGAGTGTTCTGTGAGGGCTAATCCCTAAAACCCCCATCTGAAGACCTGATAAAGAGGTTCTGTAGAATCTGGTTAACCACCAATTTAGTTCAGCAAAGCCAATATCTCAGTTCTGCAGAGATGGTTGGTGGGATTCACCCTGTAGTCAGTCAAGAATCCCCCTGCATCCATACATAGCCTGCATTAAAGGGGTATTCTCATGCCGAACAGCAAAATCAAAATAAGGCAGCATGCTTCAGCAATCATGTTGCAGTAAGCATGCTGCCGATCTTCCCCTCCTGGTACTTACCTAGAGGTCTTCGGCCTAATCTTCTCCTGGCTGTGTGGGCTGGCGATGGCCATGCTGGATCGGGAGGCCACCATGAGTCTTGGTGACAGGAGATAGAAGAAAAAGCCGGTCCTAGGAGCACAGAAAAAAGGACTCTGACACCAGGTTGAGTTGAGCCACAACGCGTTTCAACGGCATACACCGTCTCAGTGTATGCTGTTGAAACACGTTGTGGCTCAACTCAACCTGGTGTCAGAGTCCTTTTTTCTGCGCTCCTAGGACCGGCTTTTTCTTCTATAACCTGTTATTAGATCCTCTATTGGGAGTGCCCGGCTGGAGCTGCGGGGACTCGGCTGTCTACCTTCCCCTTCCTGGGACTACTGCCTGTGCTCTACTTACAAACCGCCAACTATTGATCTATATATGCAATTCCTTGGTAACAGGAGAGGCATCCTGCCCCCTGGATTGACTGATGAATGGGGCAGGAGTGACGTCATGTCAGTGAGCGGCCTGGAGACATTCGGCCTCACTGCTGTGGGATTCATCATGCTTCATGGATCAGTGATCCAAGGAAGATTAAAACACAGCCAGAAGCAGGAGAAGACATCACGGGGAACTGCTAGACTGCACTCCGTGACCCAAGGAGCTGCAGCTGCGACAGGTAAGTATGTCCATTTTTTTTTCTAGGGTGATACTACTCCTTTAAGGCCATCCAGAAGAGACACTGGGTGAGCTGCTGAAAAGGCAGCCACAGGAATCCCCAGCAATTGTGGTCCTGTATATCTTACCCCCAGGTATGTTCAGCCCTAGATGTTTTGATCCCTGCATTTTGACCCCAAAAGTTGAGGGTGAAACATCTGGGGACAAAATTTTAGGTGCAAAACATCAGATGGCGACACATCCAGGGACAAAATGCTATAGGAGAAATATTCGAGGGTGAAACATCCGGGGGCGAACTGCTGGGGGCAAACTGCTGGGGGCGAAACATTGATGACAGATGGGAATTCATGAACTACAAGGGTACAAACATCCGGGGGTGAACTGCCGGGGAGAACTGCTGGGGGCAAAACATTGATGACGGATGGGAATTCATGAACCACAAGGGTACAAACATCCGGGGGCGAACTACAGGGGGCAAAATTCTGGGGGCAAAATATTGATGATGGAAAGGAATTCATGAACCACAAGGGTACAAACATCTGGGGGCGAACTGCCTTGGGCGAATGGCTGGGGGCGAAATATTGATGATGGACGGGAATTCATGAACCACAAGGGTACAAACATCTGGGGGCGAACTGCCGGGGGCGAACTGCTGGGGGCGAAATATTGATGATGGATGGGAATTCATGAACCACAAGGGTGCAAACATCTGGGACGAACTGCCGGATGCAAAACATCCAGGGGTGAACTGCGGGGGGCAAAACATCCAGGGGCCAAATGCTGGGGACGAAATGTGCGGGGGCGAAATGTACCCAGGGGCGAACTGCTGGGGGCGAACTACTGGGGGCGAAATGTGCGGGGTTGAAATGTGCGGGGGTCGAAACATCCAGGGGGCCAAATGCTGGGGACGAAATGTGCGGGGGCAAAATGTACCCAGGGATGAACTGCTGGGGGCGAACTTTTGGGGGTGAACTACTGGGGGCAAACTGCTGGGGGCAAAATGTGCGGGGGTGAAATGTACCCAGGGGCGAACTGCGGGGGGCAAACTGCTGGGGGCAAACTGCTGGGGGTGAATTGCTGGGGGCGAAACATCCTAGAACCAGCAGACACTGCTACTAGGCCCAAAGTATTGCCTGGGCTACATGCAGTTAAAAATTAGTAATTAGATAAACAGGCGGTGTAGCTTGCTTCATGGGTGGGCTACTCTGCTGAGTAGCAGACACTGAAGTTTTGGAGCAGACCTCTGAATCCCAGGCCATAGTATGAGTAAACAGCTCTGCAGACTCAACCATCTGTGTTACCCAAAGCCATAGTGTATGTAGTTTTTAAAGGTTAAAAGGGGGAGAGCGACCCCACCCACCTGGAATTGACGATGCCAACGTCATGTAAAACACAGCAAGGGGACTCCAAAAAGAGTCTCAATTTTTTCCAGAAATTGGGCCACAGACAGCACTTAAGTGGTGTCAATTTCCCCAGAGTTTTTTTTTAAATGGTTGGTGAGGTGATTTTCAAAAATCATCAAGCTTTTAGTCTCCCCAGGATGACACAGGGGTAGAAAAGTCCTTGCGTGTCCAGGATTTGTTCATCTTGATGAACTTTAGTCTGTCTACATTCTCACTGGACAGCCGCATGCGCTTATCTGTCAGCACACCACCAGCAGCGCTGAACACACAAGTTCAGAGAGAACGCTGGCTGCGGGGCACAACAAGATTTCCAAGGCGTGAGTGGCAAACTCAGGCCATTTTTCCTGATTGGAAGCCCAAAATGAGCCAGGGTCCAGTTCCACAGTCATGGCATTGATGTTAACTTGGAGATACTCCTGTACCATCCTCTCTAGGCGTTGGCTATGCGTCAGACTTCTTGTCTCCTGTGGCCTTGCAAAGAATGGTCTAAAAAATTGTTGAAACGATTGGAAAAAATTGCTGTTATTGTTATCACCAGATACGATGTTACTATTATGGTTGAGTGATGACTCGACAGTCCCACGGTTGGCAAGTTAGAACTCAGAGATACTTGCACCACTGGTGTTTTGTGGAAAAGCAGATGTAAGATTCTGTAACAGTCTCTGTTGATATGGAGCACCCCCACAGTCGCAGGGCCAAGGGGTACCCAGAACCGGGCCTCTCTGTCTCAGTTCTGGGATTGTCACGGTGGCTAGACCCGGTCCGTGACCCTGCTAAGGGGCGTCCAGTAAAAGTTGAGAGTGATGATGTGTGGTGCAGGGTGCGATGAATAACGAGGACAAAGGGTTGCAGTCTCTTTACCTCTTTACTGAAGGTTTCGAGATACTCAATCCAGAGTACTGTTAACAAGGCTGGCTGAGACTGGCCGGTCCGAAGGCACATCCGGAGTTCCCTTAGCAGGTGGGAATCAGTGTCTACCTTCTAGCGCCTGAGTGTTGTAATCCTTCCCTGCTGAGCACCCCGGGATAGTCCTCACAACTGTTGTGTCTGTCTCTGATGTTCGTTCTCTCCGTCCCCCAGATGAGATGGTTAGGACGCACCCGTATGACGGGGTAGGCCTGGAGTTCTTCGGGGACCCTAGAGTCGCCCCTCTCCCACAGCTGCCTCCGTTGTCTGCTTAGGTGTTTAAGGGAGACAGCCAACCTATAATTGGCTGTCCTGCCGTGGTTTGAAGTAATGCTTAGAGTCTTTTACTTTCTCGGCGATCCGGCCACCGACTTTGCGCCTCAGAAGGATGTTGCCTCGATCTTACAGCATGACTCCTTCTGGTCCTATCACCTCTGCGCTGTATTCCCGTTTCTCACTCCTTCACAATGCCCCTCGCTTCTTGTCCTTTCCTAGGAGACTGCCGCTGTAAGCACAGGCACGGCTCTGTAACGTTCGTTCCTGTTCACTAGGGCTCTGCCAGGATCCCACCTCTGACAGGTCCTCTCTCGAGCTCTTCCAAGCTCCTTTCTCTCTAGCTTCCTGTCCAACCCCCAGTTTTACCCAAGTGTGAGGAGTGGTCTAATAGATAGAACCACCCCCCCTGGTGGCCGGAGTGTGAGGTGTAGTGTGTGTGTGATACCTGGTCAGGTGAACTCCTTTAGTGCCCTCAGACGTACCGTCACTCCCCTTAGTGGCAGAGCAACAGTACTGCAATGACCAGGACTCTGGGGCGCTGCACTCCCCCCCCGGTTAAATCCAGTAGTCCCGGACTGGGAAAAGAAAAACAACATTACATGTTAGTAGAAAACACACAGAACTTTGAAACACTATAAACAAGTAAATGCTATGAACCAGTGACTATATAACAATGCTTCCCGTTATGGGAGGTGAGGACACTTGAACATTACGCAAATTTTTGGGTCATGCACAGTTTATGACTCCCAGTCCAGTGGTTGAAACAGCGGGGACCCCGGGTAAACAAAGGGGCCCCCTTTTGAACGTTTTGGAGCAATTCACCGTCCATTACTCCATTGTCCACTTTTAAACCTGTAACAAAAGATATGTACACAAACATTTTCAACCAAATAGCAGCCCTCATTAATATCTCCAAGTTTTGTAGTGAAGTGGAGTTTGATTCTTGGTGCTGCGTGTCGATCTCCGCAGTGCAGGGGTTGCTATTGGTCTAACAGGGCCCGCTATGCTTGCTACCGCTGGTGTAGTGCACTGTCTTCTAGCTATGCTTCTAGTGAGTCTGGGTAGCACTGGCATGCTGGAGCTCTCAGAGCTGCTGCTACCAACAGTGGGTACGGCAGGTTCGCCGATAGCAGAGGGAGGACTTGCCGGTTCAACGGTTGGCATGGCATCTTCGGGCGGGATCTGCTAAGATTGAGGGCCTGGATGATCTGGCACCACAGTTAGTTCTGGTGGGTTCGGTTGATGGAACGTTAGGACGGGCACAACGATGGCCTGATTTATCTGAGTCCAAGACTGGGGAAAATCGCCAAGAACCGTGTGTATCATTTTCTCCTCTTCTACAGGTGGGGAGGTTCCTGAATCTGTTTCCCTCTCTCTCAACTTATCGGGGCATACTTTAAGGTGATCTCTGGATATTGCTGTTGAGGTTTCCCCTCCATCTTTGCTGATGAGACAGACCTTCGTGTTGTCAAAATCGGATGGCAGGATGGTATACGGTTCCGCTTCCCATTGGTCGTCGAGTTTGTGTAGCCTCCTCTTTCGTTTGAGTACTTGCTCACCGGGTGACAAGGGAATCGCAGGAGCGTGCTGGTTGTAGTCTCTTTCTTGTTTTTGTCTAGCCTGAACGAGACTTCTTTCCACGCATTCCTGTACTTTGCGGTACCTTCGCTGCCTTTCTGCATCCCAATCTGCATCCGGCGAGGTATCTTCGGGGATTAGGACCCCCATGTCCAGATCAACGGGTAACTTGCTAGATCTTCCTTGCATCAGGTACGCTGGAGTGCAGTTGGTGGAATTTACTGGGATGTGATTGTATATGTCCACCAAGTCAGGCAACTTTGTTGGCCACAGGTTCCGTTCCTCTACGGGCAACGCCTTCAGTAAGTCGATCACCACTTGGTTCATCTTTTCACACATCCCGTTGGTTTGGGGATGGTACGGTGTGGTTCTGATCTTCTTACACCCGTACAGATGGCAGAACTCTTGGAACACCTCTGCTTCGAATGCTGACCTCTGATCGGTCAGTACCTTCTCCGGGTACCCATGGGGCCTACAAAAGTACCGCTGGAAGGCCTTGGCGGCCGTCCTGGCTGTTAGATCCTTGACAGGTACAACCACCAAAAATCTGGAGTAGTGGTCTACGATGGTAAGAGCGTAGATATAGCCTGTCTGGCTAGGTGTCAGCTTCACATGATCCAGCGCGACCAGTTCGAGCGGCCGTTTGGTGATGATGGGCTGCAGGAGAGCCCGTTGGCTGTCACGGTCCTTCCTTCGTAGGCTACATGGACCGCACTCCCGACACCACTTCTCAATGGCTCTCTTCATGCCAATCCAATAGAACCTCCCTCGGAGTAGCCTCTCCAGCTTCCTCCATCCGAAGTGTCCGGCTCCATCGTGGTAAGCTCCCAGAACCATGGGCGCATCTCGCCTTGGCATCACTATCTGCCATACCAATTCATGAGTACGTGGGTCGATGCTCCTCCGGGACAGCTTACCATCGTGAATAAACAGTTTGCTTCTCCTGTCATGAATCCCAATGGCTAGGGATAGCACAGGACAAGCAAAGTACAAATATATTACGGACGAGCTCTAGGGTGATGGAACCTGGGCTGACCGCTGCCCTACGCCTGACAAACGCAACTAGAGATAGCCAGGGAGCGTGCCTACGTTGGTTCTAGACGCCACGCACCAGCCTAAGAGCTAACTAGCACTGCAGAGAAAATAAAGACCTCACTTGCCTCCAGCGGAATGAACCCCAAAAGATATAGTTGCCCCCCACATGTATTGACGGTGAAATGAGAGGAAGGCACACACATAGAGATGATATATATAGTTTTAGCAAATTGAGGCCCGCTGTAAACTAGAAAGCAGAACGAAACAAAAGGGGACTGAGCGGTCAGCAAAAAACCCTAATAAAAAAAAACCATCCTGAGATTACAAGAACCCATGTGCCAACTCATGGCACATGGGGAGAACCTCAGTCCACTAGAGCTACCAGCTAGCATAGAGACATAATAAGCAAGCTGGACAAAAAACCAAACAACTGAAAATCAGCACTTAGCTTATCCTGAAAGATCTGGGAGCAGGTAGGCAGGAACCAAACAGAGCACATCTGAATACATTGATAGCCGGCAAGGGAAATGACAGAAAGGCCAGGTAAAATAGGAAACACCCAGCCACTGATGGACAGGTGGAAACCAAAGGCCGCAACCCACCAAAGTCACCCAGTACCAGCAGTAACCACCAGAGGGAGCCCACAAACAGAATCCACAACAGTACCCCCCCCTTGAGGAGGGGTCACCGAACCCTCACGAGAACCCCCAGGGCGATCAGGGTGAGCTCTATGGAAGGCGCGGACCAAATCAGTTGCATGAACATCGGAGGCGACCACCCAGGAATTATCCTCTTGACCATAACCCTTCCACTTAACCAAATACTGGAGTTTGCGTCTGGAAACAGGAGAATCCAAGATCTTCTCAACAACATACTCCAATTCTCCCTCCACCAGCACCGGAGCAGGAGGCTCAACCGAAGGAACAACGGGCACCTCATACCTCCGCAACAACGACCGATGGAACACATTATGAATAGCAAATGATGCTGGGAGATCCAAACGAAAAGATACAGGGTTAAGAATCTCCGAGATCCTATAAGGACCGATGAACCGAGGCTTGAACTTAGGAGAAGAGACCTTCATAGGGACAAAACGAGAAGACAACCACACCAAATCCCCAACAAGAAGTCGGGGACCCACGCGGCGACGGCGATTAGCAAACTGCTGAGTCTTCTCCTGAGATAACTTCAAATTGTCCACCACCTGATTCCAAATCTGATGTAGCCTGTCCACCACCACGTCCACTCCAGGACAATCCGAAGGCTCCACCTGACCAGAGGAAAAACGAGGATGAAACCCCGAATTACAAAAAAAAGGAGAGACCAACGTGGCCGAACTAGCCCGATTATTAAGAGCAAATTCGGCCAGTGGCAAAAAAGCAACCCAGTCATCTTGATCAGCAGAAACAAAACACCTCAAATAAGTTTCCAAGGTCTGATTAGTTCGCTCCGTCTGGCCATTCGTCTGAGGATGGAATGCAGACGAGAAAGACAAATCAATGCCCTTCTTGGCACAAAACGTCCGCCAAAATCTAGACACAAACTGGGATCCCCTGTCAGAAACGATATTCTCCGGAATCCCATGCAAACGAACCACGTTCTGAAAAAATAAAGGGACCAACTCAGAGGAGGAAGGCAACTTAGGCAAGGGCACCAAATGAACCATCTTAGAAAAGCGGTCACACACAACCCAGATGACGGACATTTTCTGTGAAACCGGGAGATCAGAAATAAAATCCATGGAAATGTGCGTCCAAGGCCTCTTCGGGATGGGCAAGGATAACAACAACCCACTGGCCCGAGAACAGCAAGGCTTAGCTCGAGCACACACTTCACAAGACTGCACAAAGGTACGCACATCCCTAGACAAGGAAGGCCACCAAAAAGACCTGGCCACCAAGTCTCTAGTACCAAATATTCCAGGATGACCAGCCAACACAGAAGAATGGACCTCGGAGATGACTCTACTGGTCCAATCATCCGGAACAAACAGTCTTTCTGGTGGACAACGATCCGGTTTATCCACCTGAAACTCCTGCAATGCACGTCGCAAGTCTGGGGATACGGCGGACAATATTACCCCATCCCTAAGGATACCAGTAGGCCCAGAGTCTCCAGGAGAGTCAGGCACAAAACTCCTGGAAAGAGCATCTGCCTTCACATTCTTTGAACCTGGCAGGTATGAAACCACGAAATTGAAACGAGAAAAAAACAACGACCAACGAGCCTGTCTAGGATTCAAACGCCTGGCAGACTCAAGGTAAATGAGATTCTTGTGATCAGTCAAGACCACCACACGATGTTTAGCACCCTCAAGCCAATGACGCCACTCCTCAAATGCCCACTTCATGGCCAAAAGCTCCTGATTACCCACATCATAATTGCGCTCGGCGGGCGAGAATTTTCTAGAGAAGAATGCACATGGCTTCATCACCGAGCCATTAGAACTTCTCTGTGACAAAACCGCCCCCGCTCCAATCTCGGAAGCATCAACCTCAACCTGAAAAGGAAGTGAAACATCTGGTTGACACAACACAGGAGCAGAAGAAAACCGGCGCTTAAGTTCCTGAAAGGCCTCCACGGCCGCAGGAGACCAATCAGCAACATCAGCACCCTTTTTAGTCAAATCAGTCAAAGGTTTAACAATAGTGGAAAAATTAGCAATGAACCGACGATAAAAATTAGCAAACCCCAAGAACTTCTGAAGGCTCTTAACAGATGTAGGTTGTGTCCAGTCACAAATCGCCTGAACCTTGACGGGATCCATCTCAATAGTAGAAGGAGAAAAAATGTACCCCAAAAAAGAAATCTTCTGGACTCCGAAGAGACACTTTGAGCCCTTCACAAACAGAGAATTGGCCCGCAGAACCTGAAACACCTTCCTGACCTGTAGAACATGAGACTCCCAGTCATCAGAAAACACCAAAATATCATCCAAATACACAATCATAAACTTATCCAGATATTCACGGAAAATATTGTGCATAAAGGACGGAAAGACTGACGGATAGTGTTGAGCGATACTTTCCGATATCGGAAAGTATCGGTATCGGAAAGTATCGGCCGATACCGTCAAAATATCGGATCCAATCCGATACCGATACCCGATCCCAATGCAAGTCAATGGGACGAAAATATCGGAATTAAAATAAACCCTTTATAAACTTGTAGGTTCATTCTACATGAAGGAAAACAACTAAGAATAATGTAGGATGTATTGGGGGACGTGGCGGAGACATTAAAGGCACAGAGGTTTAGCCCAATGTAATAGAATAGCAGGATTTGGGGGTTTTTTTATGACGTTCGGCGGTAGAAAGATTTTGACTATGTTAATTTTTTTTTTTATTTTGTCAGATATTGATGTTTCACTACTTCCACGCCCTTCACCTTCTTTTTTACTTCTCCCACACTTTCTTCTTCATTATCCTCATCATCAGCTTCTTTGACATCAACTTCTTCACCTTATTCATCTTCTTCTTCATCTTCTACCTATTATTTTTTTGGTTACATTGTTCATATTCTTTTTATTTTACTATTATCTTCATCATATTCTACTTCTTCATCATATTCTTATTTGTGACAGGCATTCCCGTAGTTGTTATCTATAAAAGTTTGAAGATTACACCTTCCGTTCTGCCTGTCACAAAAGAGTTACATTTGTCCGCGTTCAGTTTGGCCTGCAGCATCAGGCTTTATCCAGGGGCACCACGAGGAGGAACGGACTCACCCCCATACACTGCTTAGTCTTCTTCTGCTTATAATTTAGATAATATTTTTTGCTCTGATATTTAGTGTTATGCTTAATGTTCTTCTGCTCTTTGTTCTGCAGCCTCTTGTTCTTCTGCTTCTCGGTCTTCCAGGTCGTCGTCGTCTCCAGGGTCGTCGTCTCCGGGGTTGTCGTCATCGGGGTGGTCTTCAGGGTCGTCGTCTCCGGGGTCGTCGTCATCGGGGTGGTCTTCGGGGTCATCGTCTCCAGGGTCGTCGTCACCACGGTGGTTGTCGTCTCTGGTGTCGTCGTCATCTTAGGGGTGGTCTTCCGGGTCATCGTGTTTAGTCTCTTGAACTTGGAAATGTAGCAGAAGGTACAAGAAGGCTGAGAAAATGCCGAGAACCAGCTGATGGAACTGGAACTCGGATGGCTACCCGAAGGTCCAAGAGCCAATGGAACTACCGAGGACCAGCTGACGTTACTGGAACCCGGTTACTAAGCAGGAGGTACCCGTGCCTGAAAGCACTACCAAGGACCACCTGACGTTGGTGGAACTCGGATACCCAGAGGGAGGCACCTAAGCCAAAGGCTCTGCCCGGAACCAGCTGACGGTACTGGAACCAGGATGGGGAGCAGAAGGTACAAGAGCAAAAGACACTGCCGAGAACCAGCTGACGGTGCTGGAACCCGGATGGGTAGCCGAAGGTCCAAGAGCCAATGGAACTACCGAGGACCAGCTGACGTTACTGGAACCCGGTTACTAAGCAGGAGGTACCCGTGCCTGAAAGCACTACCAAGGACCACCTGACGTTGGTGGAACTCGGATACCCAGAGGGAGGCACCTAAGCCAAAGGCTCTGCCCGGAACCAGCTGACGGTACTGGAACCAGGATGGGGAGCAGAAGGTACAAGAGCAAGTGTCTGCGTGGCTTTTGCAGGACACGATGCCGGCTGCACAGCAGGGGAACAGCTGGCGGTGCTGAACCCCACTGACACATTGGCTGGTGTTTTTCTCTGTGCAGCTAGCAGTACCGGGCCCCAACTGGCGGTGTTGGAGCCCGGGGTCAGCAGGAGGAGGAGATGGAGCAGAGTGTAGGCCGAAGCCTGCACTGGCGGCAGCTTTTGGGTCTGTTGTGCCTGCGTGGCAGTTGCAGGACACGTTGCCGGCTGCACAGCAGGGGAACAGCTGGCGGTGCTGAACCCCACTGACACATTGGCTGGTGTTTGGCTCTGTGCAGCTAGCAGTACCGGGCCCCAACTGGCGGTGTTGGAGCCCGGGCTCTGCAGGGGGAGCAGAGTGTAGGCCGAAGCCTACTTGAACCAATTTCAAAGGTAACCTTTAACCCCCCCTCAGGGGTTACAAAGTAGAAGAGCCACAGCTTATGCAGCAGTAGTGCTGCACAAGTCAAAGGTTGCTCTTTTAATTTCGCTCCTTGCACACGCTGAATGAAACACGTATAACATTTAGCCCTTTATACAGTCAAACTGTGTTGGAGGCGCGAGTTCCCTTTGTAATGAGACGCAGCACAGATGTCAAGAATCCCACCTTGGTGCTGGGTGCAGCCTCCTGAGCGTTGTTATTTGCTGTACAGGAGTCTGCGCTGTCGTGTTATCCCCTGGCCTAGCGCTGTTAGCGCTGCCCATCTTCTGACCTCATTTAATGTCGGCCGCTGCGGTTCGCGATGACCATGAATCCCAGCCCCGCGGTGTCTTAACATTGTTAAAACACTGCGGGGCTGTGATTCATGGCCTGGCGCAGCACATATGTTCGCCTCTCGCACTCGGGTCCTTACACCCGCTGCAGACTGTGCGGCGTCAGCTGATCCCTTATCGCATGCCACGGCCATGAAGCCGCACAGTCTGAGGAAGGCGGAAGGAGATGAGGGACAGGCGAAGAAATGCACCGTTCATGCCCATCAATCACACCCTCGCAGTCCAAATAAATAAGACAACGAGGGGCGTTGTGTGGGTCAGGGCGGCCGCAGAGGCGCAGCCAGCCAAACAATGATGCCAGAAGACGGGCAGCGCTACCAAGGGGGTTGCAGCGTGTCATTACAAAGGAAAGTCACACCACCGGGACGGTTAAATGGTCACACAGAGGACACATTTTAGACGTGTTTTCAGTTCCACATGTGCGAGGAGAATACGTTTATGAGCCACCTTGCACACATGCAGCATTACCGCTGTACAAGGTGGCCTTTAAAACGTACAAACGCCTGGGGGAGGGGGGACAGGTTCCCTTCAATTTCAGTTCTTGTGTCTGCGTGGCTTTTGCAGGACACGATGCCGGCTGCACAGCAGGGGAACAGCTGGCGGTGCTGAACCCCACTGACACATTGGCTGGTGTTTTTCTCTGTGCAGCTAGCAGTACCGGGCCCCAACTGGCGGTGTTGGAGCCCGGGGTCAGCAGGAGGAGGAGATGGAGCAGAGTGTAGGCCGAAGCCTGCACTGGCGGCAGCTTTTGGGTCTGTTGTGCCTGCGTGGCAGTTGCAGGACACGTTGCCGGCTGCACAGCAGGGGAACAGCTGGCGGTGCTGAACCCCACTGACACATTGGCTGGTGTTTGGCTCTGTGCAGCTAGCAGTACCGGGCCCCAACTGGCGGTGTTGGAGCCCGGGCTCTGCAGGGGGAGCAGAGTGTAGGCTGAAGCCTACTTGAACCAATTTCAAAGGTAACCTTTAACCCCCCCTCAGGGGTTACAAAGTAGAAGAGCCACAGCTTATGCAGCAGTAGTGCTGCACAAGTCAAAGGTTGCTCTTTTAATTTCGCTCCTTGCACACGCTGAATGAAACACGTATAACATTTAGCCCTTTATACAGTCAAACTGTGTTGGAGGCGCGAGTTCCCTTTGTAATGAGACGCAGCACAGATGTCAAGAATCCCACCTTGGTGCTGGGTGCAGCCTCCTGAGCGTTGTTATTTGCTGTACAGGAGTCTGCGCTGTCGTGTTATCCCCTGGCCTAGCGCTGTTAGCGCTGCCCATCTTCTGACCTCATTTAATGTCGGCCGCTGTGGTTCGCGATGACCATGAATCCCAGCCCCGCGGTGTCTTAACATTGTTAAAACACTGCGGGGCTGTGATTCATGGCCTGGCGCAGCACATATGTTCGCCTCTCGCACTCGGGTCCTTACACCCGCTGCAGACTGTGCGGCGTCAGCTGATCCCTTATCGCATGCCACGGCCATGAAGCCGCACAGTCTGAGGAAGGCGGAAGGAGATGAGGGACAGGCGAAGAAATGCACCGTTCATGCCCATCAATCACACCCTCGCAGTCCCAATAAATAAGACAACGAGGGGCATTGTGTGGGTCAGGGCGGCCGCAGAGGCGCAGCCAGCCAAACAATGATGCCAGAAGACGGGCAGCGCTACCAAGGGGGTTGCAGCGTGTCATTACAAAGGAAAGTCACACCACCGGGACGGTTAAATGGTCACACAGAGGACACATTTTAGACGTGTTTTCAGTTCCACATGTGCGAGGAGAATACGTTTATGAGCCACCTTGCACACATGCAGCATTACCGCTGTACAAGGTGGCCTTTAAAACGTACAAACGCCTGGGGGAGGGGGGACAGGTTCCCTTCAATTTCAGTTCTTGTGTCTGCGTGGCTTTTGCAGGACACGATGCCGGCTGCACAGCAGGGGAACAGCTGGCGGTGCTGAACCCCACTGACACATTGGCTGGTGTTTTTCTCTGTGCAGCTAGCAGTACCGGGCCCCAACTGGCGGTGTTGGAGCCCGGGGTCAGCAGGAGGAGGAGATGGAGCAGAGTGTAGGCCGAAGCCTGCACTGGCGGCAGCTTTTGGGTCTGTTGTGCCTGCGTGGCAGTTGCAGGACACGTTGCCGGCTGCACAGCAGGGGAACAGCTGGCGGTGCTGAACCCCACTGACACATTGGCTGGTGTTTGGCTCTGTGCAGCTAGCAGTACCGGGCCCCAACTGGCGGTGTTGGAGCCCGGGCTCTGCAGGGGGAGCAGAGTGTAGGCCGAAGCCTACTTGAACCAATTTCAAAGGTAACCTTTAACCCCCCCTCAGGGGTTACAAAGTAGAAGAGCCACAGCTTATGCAGCAGTAGTGCTGCACAAGTCAAAGGTTGCTCTTTTAATTTCGCTCCTTGCACACGCTGAATGAAACACGTATAACATTTAGCCCTTTATACAGTCAAACTGTGTTGGAGGCGCGAGTTCCCTTTGTAATGAGACGCAGCACAGATGTCAAGAATCCCACCTTGGTGCTGGGTGCAGCCTCCTGAGCGTTGTTATTTGCTGTACAGGAGTCTGCGCTGTCGTGTTATCCCCTGGCCTAGCGCTGTTAGCGCTGCCCATCTTCTGACCTCATTTAATGTCGGCCGCTGCGGTTCGCGATGACCATGAATCCCAGCCCCGCGGTGTCTTAACATTGTTAAAACACTGCGGGGCTGTGATTCATGGCCTGGCGCAGCACATATGTTCGCCTCTCGCACTCGGGTCCTTACACCCGCTGCAGACTGTGCAGCGTCAGCTGATCCCTTATCGCATGCCACGGCCATGAAGCCGCACAGTCTGAGGAAGGCGGAAGGAGATGAGGGACAGGCGAAGAAATGCACCGTTCATGCCCATCAATCACACCCTCGCAGTCCAAATAAATAAGACAACGAGGGGCGTTGTGTGGGTCAGGGCGGCCGCAGAGGCGCAGCCAGCCAAACAATGATGCCAGAAGACGGGCAGCGCTACCAAGGGGGTTGCAGCGTGTCATTACAAAGGAAAGTCACACCACCGGGACGGTTAAATGGTCACACAGAGGACACATTTTAGACGTGTTTTCAGTTCCACATGTGCGAGGAGAATACGTTTATGAGCCACCTTGCACACATGCAGCATTACCGCTGTACAAGGTGGCCTTTAAAACGTACAAACGCCTGGGGGAGGGGGGACAGGTTCCCTTCAATTTCAGTTCTTGTGTCTGCGTGGCTTTTGCAGGACACGATGCCGGCTGCACAGCAGGGGAACAGCTGGCGGTGCTGAACCCCACTGACACATTGGCTGGTGTTTGGCTCTGTGCAGCTAGCAGTACCGGGCCCCAACTGGCGGTGTTGGAGCCCGGGCTCTGCAGGGGGAGCAGAGTGTAGGCCGAAGCCTACTTGAACCAATTTCAAAGGTAACCTTTAACCCCCCCTCAGGGGTTACAAAGTAGAAGAGCCACAGCTTATGCAGCAGTAGTGCTGCACAAGTCAAAGGTTGCTCTTTTAATTTCGCTCCTTGCACACGCTGAATGAAACACGTATAACATTTAGCCCTTTATACAGTCAAACTGTGTTGGAGGCGCGAGTTCCCTTTGTAATGAGACGCAGCACAGATGTCAAGAATCCCACCTTGGTGCTGGGTGCAGCCTCCTGAGCGTTGTTATTTGCTGTACAGGAGTCTGCGCTGTCGTGTTATCCCCTGGCCTAGCGCTGTTAGCGCTGCCCATCTTCTGACCTCATTTAATGTCGGCCGCTGCGGTTCGCGATGACCATGAATCCCAGCCCCGCGGTGTCTTAACATTGTTAAAACACTGCGGGGCTGTGATTCATGGCCTGGCGCAGCACATATGTTCGCCTCTCGCACTCGGGTCCTTACACCCGCTGCAGACTGTGCGGCGTCAGCTGATCCCTTATCGCATGCCACGGCCATGAAGCCGCACAGTCTGAGGAAGACGGAAGGAGATGAGGGACAGGCGAAGAAATGCACCGTTCATGCCCATCAATCACACCCTCGCAGTCCCAATAAATAAGACAACGAGGGGCGTTGTGTGGGTCAGGGCGGCCGCAGAGGCGCAGCCAGCCAAACAATGATGCCAGAAGACGGGCAGCGCTACCAAGGGGGTTGCAGCGTGTCATTACAAAGGAAAGTCACACCACCGGGACGGTTAAATGGTCACACAGAGGACACATTTTAGACGTGTTTTCAGTTCCACATGTGCGAGGAGAATACGTTTATGAGCCACCTTGCACACATGTAGCATTACCGCTGTACAAGGTGGCCTTTAAAACGTACAAACGCCTGGGGGAGGGGGGACAGGTTCCCTTCAATTTCAGTTCTTGTGTCTGCGTGGCTTTTGCAGGACACGATGCCGGCTGCACAGCAGGGGAACAGCTGGCGGTGCTGAACCCCACTGACACATTGGCTGGTGTTTTTCTCTGTGCAGCTAGCAGTACCGGGCCCCAACTGGCGGTGTTGGAGCCCGGGGTCAGCAGGAGGAGGAGATGGAGCAGAGTGTAGGCCGAAGCCTGCACTGGCGGCAGCTTTTGGGTCTGTTGTGCCTGCGTGGCAGTTGCAGGACACGTTGCCGGCTGCACAGCAGGGGAACAGCTGGCGGTGCTGAACCCCACTGACACATTGGCTGGTGTTTGGCTCTGTGCAGCTAGCAGTACCGGGCCCCAACTGGCGGTGTTGGAGCCCGGGCTCTGCAGGGGGAGCAGAGTGTAGGCTGAAGCCTACTTGAACCAATTTCAAAGGTAACCTTTAACCCCCCCTCAGGGGTTACAAAGTAGAAGAGCCACAGCTTATGCAGCAGTAGTGCTGCACAAGTCAAAGGTTGCTCTTTTAATTTCGCTCCTTGCACACGCTGAATGAAACACGTATAACATTTAGCCCTTTATACAGTCAAACTGTGTTGGAGGCGCGAGTTCCCTTTGTAATGAGACGCAGCACAGATGTCAAGAATCCCACCTTGGTGCTGGGTGCAGCCTCCTGAGCGTTGTTATTTGCTGTACAGGAGTCTACGCTGTCGTGTTATCCCCTGGCCTAGCGCTGTTAGCGCTGCCCATCTTCTGACCTCATTTAATGTCGGCCGCTGCGGTTCGCGATGACCATGAATCCCAGCCCCGCGGTGTCTTAACATTGTTAAAACACTGCGGGGCTGTGATTCATGGCCTGGCGCAGCACATATGTTCGCCTCTCGCACTCGGGTCCTTACACCCGCTGCAGACTGTGCGGCGTCAGCTGATCCCTTATCGCATGCCACGGCCATGAAGCCGCACAGTCTGAGGAAGGCGGAAGGAGATGAGGGACAGGCGAAGAAATGCACCGTTCATGCCCATCAATCACACCCTCGCAGTCCCAATAAATAAGACAACGAGGGGCGTTGTGTGGGTCAGGGCGGCCGCAGAGGCGCAGCCAGCCAAACAATGATGCCAGAAGACGGGCAGCGCTACCAAGGGGGTTGCAGCGTGTCATTACAAAGGAAAGTCACACCACCGGGACGGTTAAATGGTCACACAGAGGACACATTTTAGACGTGTTTTCAGTTCCACATGTGCGAGGAGAATACGTTTATGAGCCACCTTGCACACATGCAGCATTACCGCTGTACAAGGTGGCCTTTAAAACGTACAAACGCCTGGGGGAGGGGGGACAGGTTCCCTTCAATTTCAGTTCTTGTGTCTGCGTGGCTTTTGCAGGACACGATGCCGGCTGCACAGCAGGGGAACAGCTGGCGGTGCTGAACCCCACTGACACATTGGCTGGTGTTTTTCTCTGTGCAGCTAGCAGTACCGGGCCCCAACTGGCGGTGTTGGAGCCCGGGGTCAGCAGGAGGAGGAGATGGAGCAGAGTGTAGGCCGAAGCCTGCACTGGCGGCAGCTTTTGGGTCTGTTGTGCCTGCGTGGCAGTTGCAGGACACGTTGCCGGCTGCACAGCAGGGGAACAGCTGGCGGTGCTGAACCCCACTGACACATTGGCTGGTGTTTGGCTCTGTGCAGCTAGCAGTACCGGGCCCCAACTGGCGGTGTTGGAGCCCGGGCTCTGCAGGGGGAGCAGAGTGTAGGCCGAAGCCTACTTGAACCAATTTCAAAGGTAACCTTTAACCCCCCCTCAGGGGTTACAAAGTAGAAGAGCCACAGCTTATGCAGCAGTAGTGCTGCACAAGTCAAAGGTTGCTCTTTTAATTTCGCTCCTTGCACACGCTGAATGAAACACGTATAACATTTAGCCCTTTATACAGTCAAACTGTGTTGGAGGCGCGAGTTCCCTTTGTAATGAGACACAGCACAGATGTCAAGAATCCCACCTTGGTGCTGGGTGCAGCCTCCTGAGCGTTGTTATTTGCTGTACAGGAGTCTGCGCTGTCGTGTTATCCCCTGGCCTAGCGCTGTTAGCGCTGCCCATCTTCTGACCTCATTTAATGTCGGCCGCTGCGGTTCGCGATGACCATGAATCCCAGCCCCGCGGTGTCTTAACATTGTTAAAACACTGCGGGGCTGTGATTCATGGCCTGGCGCAGCACATATGTTCGCCTCTCGCACTCGGGTCCTTACACCCGCTGCAGACTGTGCAGCGTCAGCTGATCCCTTATCGCATGCCACGGCCATGAAGCCGCACAGTCTGAGGAAGGCGGAAGGAGATGAGGGACAGGCGAAGAAATGCACCGTTCATGCCCATCAATCACACCCTCGCAGTCCAAATAAATAAGACAACGAGGGGCGTTGTGTGGGTCAGGGCGGCCGCAGAGGCGCAGCCAGCCAAACAATGATGCCAGAAGACGGGCAGCGCTACCAAGGGGGTTGCAGCGTGTCATTACAAAGGAAAGTCACACCACCGGGACGGTTAAATGGTCACACAGAGGACACATTTTAGACGTGTTTTCAGTTCCACATGTGCGAGGAGAATACGTTTATGAGCCACCTTGCACACATGCAGCATTACCGCTGTACAAGGTGGCCTTTAAAACGTACAAACACCTGGGGGAGGGGGGACAGGTTCCCTTCAATTTCAGTTCTTGTGTCTGCGTGGCTTTTGCAGGACACGATGCCGGCTGCACAGCAGGGGAACAGCTGGCGGTGCTGAACCCCACTGACACATTGGCTGGTGTTTTTCTCTGTGCAGCTAGCAGTACCGGGCCCCAACTGGCGGTGTTAGAGCCCAGGGTCAGCAGGAGGAGGAGAGGGAGCAGAGTGTAGGCCGAAGCCTGCACTGGAGCAAGTTGAAAGGGAAACTTTAACCCCCCCCCCAGGCGTTTGTAGCTGAAAGAGTCATCGTATACAGCACTAATGCTGGAAAAGGTAAACTTAGCTCTTTTAATTATGGTCCTTGCACATGCTGAACCTAACACTTATAAAAAGTGTCCCCTCCTACCGTGATACCGTCCGGTAGGTGGAACTTTCCTTTGTGATGTGACGCAGCACAGCCGTCATTCTTACCCCCTTGGCGCCGTGCGCCGCCTCCTCAGCGTTGTTTGAATCAGTCCCGGAGCCTGCGCTGTTAGGTTAGCCCTTGGCCATGCACACATTTTGCGCTGCCCGTCTTCTGACATCATTTGGTGTCAGGCTGGCTGCGCCTGTGCGGCCGCGCTGGCCGCACTGGCCGAGATCCCGCCTCGTACTGTCTTCTGATTTAATCCCACTGGGGGCCAGAGATCCATGGACATGCGCAGTGCATATCTGAACCTCCACCTCTCACTCATCTCCCTATGGCTTCTTCTGACTGTGCGGTGTCACGGCCGTGGCATGCTATTAGGGACCAGCTGACACCGCACAGTTTGAATAAGCCGTAGGGAGATGAGTGAGAGGTGGAGGTTCAGATATGCACTGCGCATGTCCATGGATCTCTGGCCCCCAGTGGGATTAAATCAGAAGACAGTACGAGGCGGGCTCTCGGCCAGCGCGGCCGCACAGGCGCAGCCAGCCTGACACCAAATGATGTCAGAAGACGGGCAGCGCAAAATTTGTGCATGGCCAAGGGCTAACCTAACAGCGCAGGCTCTGGGACTGATTCAAACAATGCTGAGGAGGCGGCGCACGGCGCCAAGGGGGTAAGAATGACGGCTGTGCTGCGTCACATCACAAAGGAAAGTTCCACCTACCGGACGGTATCACGGTAGGAGGGGACACTTTTCATAAGTGTTAGGATCAGCATGTGCAAGGAGCACCACGAAAAGAGGCACTTTTTCCCTTTGCATCATTACTGCTGCACAAGGTGGCTCCTTCAGTAACAAACGCCTGGGGGGGGGGGACAGGTTCCCTTAAATTTAACTTGTTGTGCCTGCGTGGCGGTCGCAGTACACGTTGCCGGCTGCACAGCAGGGGAACAGCTGGCGGTGCTGAACCCCACTAACACATTGGCGAGGTGTTTGGCTCTGTGCGGACAGCACTTCTGGACGGCAACTAGCGGTGTTGGAGCCCAGGGACAGGTGGAGGAGGAGGAGGTGGAGGAGGTAGGAGGGATTGCCACACACACAGCAGGGGAACAGCTGACGTTACTGAACCCCAATAACAGAGGAGGGACTGTTGACTGTGCGTACAGCACTTCTGGACGGCAACTGGCGGTGTTGGAGCCCAGGGTCAGGTGGAGGAGGAGGAGGTGGAGGAGGTAGGAGGGATTGCCACACACACAGCAGGGGAACAGCTGACGTTACTGAACCCCAATAACAGAGGAGGGACTGTTGACTGTGCGTACAGCACTTCTGGACGGCAACTGGCGGTGTTGGAGCCCAGGGTCAGGTGGAGGAGGAGGAGGTAGGAGGAGGTAGGAGGGATTGCCACACACACAGCAGGGGAACAGCTGACGTTACTGAACCCCAATAACAGAGGAGGGACTGTTGACTGTGCGTACAGCACTTCTGGACGGCAACTGGCGATGTTGGAGCCCAGGGTCAGGTGGAGGAGGAGGAGGTGGAGGAGGTAGGAGGGATTGCCACACACACAGCAGGGGAACAGCTGACGTTACTGAACCCCAATAACAGAGGAGGGACTGTTGACTGTGCGTACAGCACTTCTGGACGGCAACTGGCGGTGTTGGAGCCCAGGGACAGGTGGAGGAGGAGGAGGTAGGAGGAGGTAGGAGGGATTGCCACACACACAGCAGGGGAACAGCTGACATTACTGAACCCCAATAACAGAGGAGGGACTGTTGACTGTGCGTACAGCACTTCTGGACGGCAACTGGCGGTGTTGGAGCCCAGGGTCAGGTGGAGGAGGAGGAGGTGGAGGAGGTAGGAGGGATTGCCACACACACAGCAGGGGAACAGCTGACGTTACTGAACCCCAATAACAGAGGAGCGACTGTTGGGACTGTGCGGACAGCACTTCTGGACAGCAACTGGCGGTGTTGGAGCCCAGGGACAGGTGGAGGAGGAGGAGGTAGGAGGAGGTAGGAGGGATTGCCACACACACAGCAGGGGAACAGCTGACGTTACTGAACCCCAATAACAGAGGAGGGACTGTTGACTGTGCGTACAGCACTTCTGGACGGCAACTGGCGGTGTTGGAGCCCAGGGACAGGTGGAGGAGGAGGAGGTAGGAGGAGGTAGGAGGGATTGCCACACACACAGCAGGGGAACAGCTGACGTTACTGAACCCCAATAACAGAGGAGGGACTGTTGACTGTGCGTACAGCACTTCTGGACGGCAACTGGCGGTGTTGGAGCCCAGGGTCAGGTGGAGGAGGAGGAGGTGGAGGAGGTAGGAGGGATTGCCACACACACAGCAGGGGAACAGCTGACGTTACTGAACCCCAATAACAGAGGAGCGACTGTTGGGACTGTGCGGACAGCACTTCTGGACGGCAACTAGCGGTGTTTGAGCCCAGGGACAGGTGGAAAAGCAGAGGAACACAATGTAGGCCGAAGCCTGAGAAAGTCGAAAGGGAACCTTTAACCCCCCCCCAAGGCGTTTGTAGCTGAAAGAGCCAGCTTGTGCAGCACAAAAGATGCAAAAGGAAAAGGTGGCTCTTTTCATCACGCTCCTTGCAAACACAGAACTAAACACTTATAAAATGTGTCCCCTGAAACCGTGAAACCGTCCCGGAGGTGGGACTTTCCTTCGTAATATGACGCAGCACAGCCGTCATTCCTACCCCCCCGGCGCCGTGCCCCAGCTCCTCAGCGTTGTTTGATTCCGTCCCAGAGCCTGCGCTGTTAAGTTATCCCTTGGCCAGGCACACTTAGCGCTGCCCATCTTCTGACATCATTTGGTG
The DNA here is from genome assembly GCF_051348905.1 of Ranitomeya variabilis. Taxonomy (NCBI): domain Eukaryota; kingdom Metazoa; phylum Chordata; class Amphibia; order Anura; family Dendrobatidae; genus Ranitomeya; species Ranitomeya variabilis. The sequence goes on from NC_135237.1 coordinate 205,086,605, forward strand.
TCAGGCTGGCTGCGCCTGTGCGGCCGCGCTGGCCGAGAGCCCGCCTCGCAGTGTCTTCTGATTTAATCCCACTGGGGGCCTGGGATCCATGGCCATGCGCAGTGCATATCCTCGCCTCTCACTCCCCTCCCTACGGCTTCTTAAGACTGTGCGGTGTCACGACCGTGGCATGCTATTAGGGACCAGCTGACACCGAACAGTCTGAAGAAGCCATAGGGAGATGAGTGAGAGGTGGAGGTTCAGATATGCAATGCGCATGTCCATGGATCCCAGGCCCCCAGTGGGATTAAATCAGAAGACACTGCGAGGCGGGCTCTCGGCCAGCGCGGCCGCACAGGCGCAGCCATCCTGACACCAAATGATGCCAGCCAGAAGACGGGCAGCGCTAAGTGTGCCTGGCCACGGGATAACATAACAGCGCAGGCTCCGGGACGGAATCAAACAACGCTGAGAAGCCGGGGCGCAGCGCCGGGGGGGTAGGAATGACGGCTGTGCTGCGTCATATTACGAAGGAAAGTCCCATCTCCGGGACGGTTTTACGGTATCAGTGGACACATTTTATAAGTGTTAAGTTCTGCGTGTGCAAGGAGCTAAACCAAAATAGCTACCTTTTCCTTGTGCAGCATTACTGCTGCACAAGGTGGCTCTTTCAGTAACAAACGCCTTGGGGGGGGGGGGACAGATTCCCTTACATTTCAGTTGTTGTGTCAGCGTGGCGGTCGCATGACACATTGCCGGCTACACAGCTGGGGATCAGCTGACGTTACTGAAACCCAATAACACTGGGTCGTATGTTTTGACTGTGCAGACGGCACTTCTGAGCCTCAACTGGCGGTGTTGGAGCCCAGGAATTTAAGTTCAGGTGGTAGAAAGATGAACACAACAGGAGACCTGGATAACGTATACAGTGACCTAATTATTTAATCAGGAGGAGGAGTGGCAAATTCCTGCGAGATCCAGGCCTTGTTCATTTTCAGGAAAGTAAGCCGGTCAACGTTATCGGAGGATAGTCGCATGCGACGGTCAGTTAGTACACCACCTGCAGCACTAAAGACACGTTCCGATAATACACTGGCCGCAGGGCAAGACAGCACCTCCAATGCATACTGGCTTAGCTCTGGCCATGTATCCAGCTTTGAGACCCAAAACTTGAAAGGGGAAGAGCCGTCTGGGAGTACAGCAAGAGGGCAAGACATGTAGTCTGTCACCATCTGACGGAACCGTTGCCTCCTGCTGACTGGAGCCGTCTGTGATGGTGTAGACTTTTGTGGGGGGCACAGAAAACTGTGCCACAGTTGGGCCATACTGGTCTTGCCTTGGGCAGAGGCACTGTTTCTGCTCCCTCTTTGTGCAGAGCCTCCACCACTGCCTGGACGCACTGAGCTGCTTTGGAATGCACTAGCAGCACTTCTCTCAGTTGGAATGGAGAAGATGATGGAATTGACCAGTGTGTCTTGGTACTCCCGCATTTTTCGCTCCCGGTTCAACGGTGTGATGAGGCTTTCTACGTTGTCCCGGTAGCGAGGATCGAGGAGGGTGAACACCCAATAATCAGACATGTTGAGAATGTGGGCGATGCGGCGGTCGTTTCTCAGGCACTGCAGCATGTAATCCACCATGTGCTGCAGACTGCCAACTGCCCAAGAAACGCTGTCCCCTGCTGGAGGCGTGATCTCTGCCCGCTCGTCATCACCCCACCCTCGCTGTACACACTGAGTACTGGACAATTCGGTAACTCCCTCCTCTGGACGGACGTCTTCCTCCTCCATTGACTCCTCCTCATCCTCCTCACAAACTGTCCCCTGCCTACGCGTTTGTGAGGAACCACGTGGCGCTGACTGTCCAGAAGATGATGGAAATGGTGAATCCTCATCCTCCACCTCTTCCACAACATCATCCCTTAGCGCTTGCAGTGATTTTTCAAGCAGGCAGATAAGGGGGACAGTCATGCTGACTAGTGCATCATCTGCACTCGCCATCCGCGTGGAATAATCAAAGGGACGCAAAACCTGGCAGAAGTCATTCATAGTGGCCCACTCTGTGGTTGTGAAGTCTGTACGGCGCTGACTGCGACTTTTTTGCGCCTGAAGCAGCTGGTACTCCATTACAGCTTGCTGCTGCTCACACAACCGCTCCAACATATGTAACGTGGAATTCCACCTGGTAGGTAGGTCACATATGATGCGATGTTCCGGCAGGCGGTGTCGGCGCTGCAGAGCCGCAATGCGCGCCTTTGCCGTGCTGGAACGCCGCAAGTGAGCACACTCTAGGCGGACCTTGTGCAGCAGTGCATCAAGATCCGGATAGTCCCTCAAAAAGCTCTGCACGACCAAATTGAGCACATGTGCCAGACATGGGATGTGAGTGAGGTTGCCGAGGCCCAGAGCTGCCACCAGATTTCGGCCATTATCACACACTACCATGCCTGGCTGGAGATTTGCTGGCACAAACCACACATCGCTCTCCTGCTTGATGGCATTCCAGAGCTCCTGCGCTGTGTGGCTACGATTCCCCAAAAAAATTAATTTCAACACGGCCTGTTGACGTTTGGCCACGGCTGTGCTCATGTCGGTCGTAACAGGTACACGTTCATCACGGGTCCATGTGGAGGTGGACTGTGACGGCTCCTGCAGCGATGATTCTGAGGAACTGGTGTAAGAGGAGGAGTCAATGCGTACAGAATGGATTCCTGCAATCCTTGGAGTGGGCAGGACACGTCCTGCGCCACTCGCACGGTCTGTACCCGGCTCAACGACATTAACCCAATGGGCAGTGAGGGAAAGGTATCGCCCCTGTCCATGTTGACTGGTCCACGCATCGGTGGTGAGGTGGACCTTGCTACTGACGGCATTCAGTAGCGCGTGTTTTATGTGTCCCTCCACATGCTTGTGCAGGGCAGGGACGGCTTGCCTGCTGAAGTAAAAGCGGCTGGGCACATTGTACTGTGGGACTGCCAATGACATCAAGTCACGGAAGCTGTCAGTCTCCACCATCCTGAATGACAGCATTTCCAGTGACAGAAGTTTGGCAATGCCTGCAGTCAGAGCCTGTGCTCGTGGGTGGTTTGACGAGAAAGGCCGCCTTTTCTCCCATGCCTGTACTACCGATGGCTGTAGACTGGGCTGGGAGTGTGTGAATGACTGGGAAAGTGGTGCTGCGGGTGGAATTACAGCGGGTCTCTGGACAACAGGGCCAGAGGTTCTTCCACGGCGATCCTGGGAGGAAGCCGAACCAGCTGCGTGTGAGCTAGAGGAAGAGGCAACACGAGCTGAAGAGGTGGTAGCTGCCGCTGTTGGTTGGCCTACCTCTTCAGTGTGTTTTTCTAACTCCGCCGGGTGCCTGTTGCGCACATGTTTCCACATGTTGGAGGTATTGAGGTTGCTGACATTTTTCCCTCTTTTGACTTTTTGATGACACACCTTGCATCTGACATAGCAAATGTCATCTGCAACTGTGTCAAAAAAGGACCAGGCACTGCAAGTCTTGGGAGCGCCCTTTTTGGCTTTTGGAAGAGACATGCTCCTAACGGGTGCCAAAGCGGAGGCTGCAGGATCCGCAGTCTTCCCCCTCCCTCTCCCTCTTTGGGCCGTACGGGGAATCTCTTCCTCAGAGCTGCTCCCACCACCTTCCTGTCCCTCACGCCAAGATGGGTCGAGGACCTCATCATCTACACTACCCTCTGCCCCCAACTGCTCCTCCTGGGTAGTCTCAGCAGCAGAGCACGCACCAGTAAGTGGCACCTGAGTGTCATCATCAGCTGATGCGGCCTGCGATGTGGTGACCGGAGCCACTGGCCCACCCGCCTCTTCAGAGGAAGACAGAAAAAGCTGTTGGGCATCACTGCACCCTGCCTCTTCTTCCATTTCTCCAATGCTGCTTGGCTGGCCCCCTGTTTCCAAGCCAAGAGATTCAGAGAACAGAGGTAGAGACGGCTCCTGTCCTGGGCTCTCTGTCTGCCTGGGCAATTTGGCAGGTGGTGAAGAGACAGATGGCTGCTCTCCAGTGCTCTGTGTCTGAGAGGATGTGGCACTAATGGAAGTTGATGCATTAGCTGCCATCCATCCGACAACAGCTTCAATTTGTTCTTGACGCAGCAGCGGTGTACGGCGCTCTGACACAAAGCTGCGCATGAACGACTGTTGCCTGGTGAAAGTGGGTGCTGATGAGTCACCGGTGCCCGCAGCAGGCACAGAATCCCCACGTCCCCTCCCTGCTCCGCGCCCACGCCCACGCCCACGTGCCTTACTCACTGCCTTCTTCATCTTGGTTGACTGATAAAGATAAGCAGAAAAGTACTAACGGATTTGTGTGCTTATTCCTGAGCAACTCCTCCTAACAGGTATAAGAAACACTAATTTTCTAAAGTGTGGACTAGACTTTAATATGAGCTAATGTGGCCTACACAAATGTAAAGTGGTGTAACTGGTGTGTTTGGTGAACTTTATTATTTATTTATTTTTTGGGGGCTGAACTGACAACAGATAGAGCTGCAGTCACACGGAGACCGTGCAGACAGACGTAAACGGCACTGCAAGGCCCAAAAACCCTCCTCTACGTTATCCTATGTAGTGTTTTTCAACAAGTTAGCTGGAGACGGGTGGAAAGACACTAATAGGATTTTTTTAAATAAATTAGCAGCAACCTACACTACTTGAAAAAAAAGAAAATTGATTTGGCGGTATGACGCAGTGAACAACCCTGAGCTGGAGACAACCAGGCTATGGCTGCTCACAGACTACAGGGCGAGCTGCAGTCACACGGAGACCGTGCAGACAGCCGTAAACGGCGCTGCAAGGCCCAAAAACCCTCCTCTACTTTATCCTATGTAGTGTTTTTCCACAAATTAGCTGGAGACGGGTGGAAAGACACTAATAGGATTTTTTTAAATAAATTAGCAGCAGACTACACTACTTGAAAAAAAATTAAAATTGATTTGGCGGTATGACGCAGTGAACAACCCTGAGCTGGAGACAACCAGGCTATGGCTGCTCACAGACTACAGGGCGAGCTGCAATCACACGGAGACCGTGCAGACAGCCGTAAACGGCGCTGCAAGGCCCAAAAACCCTCCTCTACTTTATCCTATGTAGTGTTTTTCCACAAATTAGCTGGAGACGGGTGGAAAGACACTAATAGGATTTTTTTAAATAAATTAGCAGCAGACTACACTACTTGAAAAAAAATTAAAATTGATTTGGCGGTATGACGCAGTGAACAACCCTGAGCTGGAGACAACCAGGCTATGGCTGCTCACAGACTACAGGGCGAGCTGCAATCACAACGAGAACCGTGCAGACAGCCGTAAACGGCGCTGCAAGGCCCAAAAACCCTCCTCTACTTTATCCTATGTAGTGTTTTTCCACAAATTAGCTGGAGACGGGTGGAAAGACACTAATAGGATTTTTTTAAATAAATTAGCAGCAGACTACACTACTTGAAAAAAAATTTAAATTGATTTGGCGGTATGACGCAGTGAACAACCCTGAGCTGGAGACAACCAGGCTATGGCTGCTCACAGACTACAGGGCGAGCTGCAGTCACACGGAGACCGTGCAGACAGCCGTAAACGGCGCTGCAAGGCCCAAAAACCCTCCTCTACTTTATCCTATGTAGTGTTTTTCCACAAATTAGCTGGAGACGGGTGGAAAGACACTAATAGGATTTTTTTGAATAAATTAGCAGCAGACTACACTACTTGAAAAAAAAAAAAAAAAAAAAGGACAGTATGAGGCAATGAACCACCCTCCCTGAACTGAATACAACCAGCTATGGATGGCCTATGTGGCTGCACTCAGACTAGAGAGTGGGCTGCACTCACACACACACACACACAGACCTTGCAGATCGCTGTGAAAACAGCGCTACAAGGCAAAAGCAAGGTGAATAGTAGGTGAACACAGCGGTTGCTAAATTAGCCTTTGGAAAGCACAAAGAAGCAAATCGCTATCTCTAAACTGTCCCTCAGTCAGCAAACAGCGTCCTGTCACTAACTGAATTCACAGCAGAGTGATCGCAAAATGGCGCCAGCGACTTTTAAACTGCAGCATGACATCATTTCAGCAGCCAATCACAGCCTTGCCAGTAGTTTCATGCCCTCCATGCTAAACAGGATGTGCCCACACTTGGAATCATTCTCATTGGCTGAATTTCTGCATTTTGAATCTTGGAACTTCCGATTCCGGTATCCGATACGCGGCAAGTATCGGAATCCCGGTATCGGAATTCCGATACCGCAAGTATCGGCCGATACCCGATACTTGCGGTATCGGAATGCTCAACACTACTGACGGAGCATTGGAGAGTCCAAAAGGCATTACCAAATACTCAAAATGGCCCTCAGGCGTATTAAATGCGGTTTTCCACTCATCACCCTGTTTTATCCGCACCAGATTATACGCACCGCGAAGATCTATCTTAGTGAACCACCTAGCCCCCTTAATGTGAGCAAACAAATCAGTCAATAATGGCAATGGATACTGATACTTGACTGTAATCTTATTCAGAAGGCGATAATCTATACAAGGCCTCAGGGAACCATCTTTTTTTGCCACAAAAAAAAACCTGCTCCCAGAGGGGACGAAGATGGACGAATATGTCCCTTTTCCAAGGACTCCTTAATATAATTCCGCATAGCAGTATGCTCTGGCAGTGACAGATTAAATAAACGACCCTTAGGGAACTTACTGCCAGGAATCAATTCTATAGCACAGTCACAATCTCTATGCGGAGGGAGCGAATTGAGCTTAGGCTCCTCAAAAACATCCCTATAGTCAGACAAAAACGCAGGGATCTCAGAAGGAGTAGATGAAGCGATTGAAATCGGAGGTGCATCATCATGAACCCCCTGACATCCCTAGCTTAACACAGACATTGTTTTCCAGTCCAGGACAGGATTATGAGTTTGTAACCATGGCAGACCAAGCACTAGTACATCATGTAAATTATAAAGTACAAGGAAGCGAATCACCTCCTGATGAACGGGAGTCATGCGCATGGTCACTTGTGTCCAATACTGTGGTTTATTCATAGCCAATGGTGTAGAGTCAATTCCCTTCAGAGGAATAGGAACTTCCAGAGGTTCCAGACTAAAACCGCAGCGTTTAGCAAATGACCAATCCATAAGACTCAGGGCAGCACCCGAATCCACATAGGCATCGACGGAAATGGAAGACAGTGAAAAAATCAGAGTCACAGACAAAATGAACTTAGGCTGCAGAGTACCAATGGCAAAAGATTTATCAACCCTTTTTGTGCGTTTAGAGCATGCTGATATAACATGAGCTGAATCACCACAATAGAAACACAATCCATTTTTCCGCCTATAATTTTGCCGTTCACTTCTGGACTGAATTCTATCACATTGCATAGTCTCAGGTGCCTGTTCAGAAGACACCGCCAAATGGTGCACGGGTTTGCGCTCCCGTAAACACCGATCAATCTGAATGGCCATAGCCATAGACTCATTCAGACCTGTAGGCGTAGGGAACCCCACTATAATATCCTTAATGGCCTCAGAAAGACCATTTCTGAAGTTTGCAGCCAGGGCGCACTCATTCCACTGAGTAAGCACCGACCATTTCCGAAACTTCTGACAATATATCTCCGCTTCATCATGCCCCTGAGAGAGGGCTAATAAAGCCTTTTCAGCCTGAATCTCCAGGTTAGGTTCCTCATAGAGCAATCCCAATGCCAGAAAAAACGCATCCACACTGAGCAATGCAGGATCCCCTGGTGCCAATGCAAATGCCCAATTCTGAGGGTCGCCCCGCAGGAAAGATATTACAATCTTGACCTGTTGAGCAGGGTCTCCAGAGGAGCGAGATTTTAAAGAAAGAAACAATTTACAATTGTTCCTGAAATTCAGGAAGGTAGATCTATCTCCAGAAAAGAACTCTGGAATAGGAATTCTAGGTTCAGACATGGGAGTGTGAACAACAAAATCCTGTATGTTTTGAACTTTTGCCGCGAGATTACTCAGGCTGGAAGCCAAACTCTGGACATCCATGATAAACAGCTAAGATCAGAGCCATTCAAGGGTTAAGAGGAGGTAAGAAGCAGCTAGACAGCAATTAAGGGCTAGGCAGCAAAACTCTGAAGGGAAAAAAAAAAAAAAAAAAAAAATTTCCCTTAAACACTTCTCTTTCTCCTGCTTCAGCCCAAAAAATTAACACTTTGTGGGCCGGCTATACTGTCATGAATCCCAATGGCTAGGGATAGCACAGGACAAGCAAAGTACAAATATATTACGGACGAGCTCTAGGGTGATGGAACCTGGGCTGACCGCTGCCCTACGCCTGACAAACGCAACTAGAGATAGCCAGGGAGCGTGCCTACGTTGGTTCTAGACGCCACGCACCAGCCTAAGAGCTAACTAGCACTGCAGAGAAAATAAAGACCTCACTTGCCTCCAGCGGAATGAACCCCAAAAGATATAGTTGCCCCCCACATGTATTGATGGTGAAATGAGAGGAAGGCACACACATAGAGATGATATATATAGTTTTAGCAAATTGAGGCCCGCTGTAAACTAGAAAGCAGAACGATACAAAAGGGGACTGAGCGGTCAGCAAAAAACCCTAATCAAAAAAAACCATCCTGAGATTACAAGAACCCATGTGCCAACTCATGGCACATGGGGAGAACCTCAGTCCACTAGAGCTACCAGCTAGCATAGAGACATAATAAGCAAGCTGGACAAAAAACCAAACAACTGAAAATCAGCACTTAGCTTATCCTGAAAGATCTGGGAGCAGGTAGGCAGGAACCAAACAGAGCACATCTGAATACATTGATAGCCGGCAAGGGAAATGACAGAAAGGCCAGGTAAAATAGGAAACACCCAGCCACTGATGGACAGGTGGAAACCAAAGGCCGCAACCCCCCAAAGTCACCCAGTACCAGCAGTAACCACCAGAGGGAGCCCACAAACAGAATCCACAACATTCTCCCCTTCCACAGCTGTCGTGTCTCCTGTGGATCATCTGGGTCGGGATGCAACCCTGCCTGCGTCAAGAGCTCTTTCACCCGACGGACCGCGGGGTCACCATCCTGGGTCTCCGCCCATCTGTGATGGGGCAGGGGATTCAGCGTGGCATCCTATTGGTTCCTGTGCCTGTTTTTCACATGATGGGAGTACTGAGCGGCTTTGGGGCGATGGAACGCGGGCAGCTCTACCTCCTCAAGTGCCTCCGGGTCCTCCCCCGTTTCTGGCAAATTGGGCATCCGGGACAAGGCATCGGCATTCGCATTCTTGCATCCTGCCCGGTACTTGATGGTGAAGTCGTAGTTGGACAGCCGGGCCATCCACCGCTGCTCCAAGGCCCTGAGTTTGGCTGTATCCAAGTGTGTCAGCGGATTGTTATCCGTGAATATGGTGAATTTCGCCGAGGCCAGGTAGTGTTTGAACCTCTCTGTCACTGCCCAGACGATGGCAAGGAATTCCAGCTTAAAGGAACTGTAGTTGTCAGGGTTCCTTTCCATGGGACGGAGCTTCCTGCTGGCGTAAGCGATTACCCTCTCCTTGCCTTTCTGGACCTGGGACAGCACAGCCCCCAATCCTACATTGCTGGCATCCGTATACAGCACAAACGGTTGGTCGTATTCATGGTAGGCCAGTACCTCTTCTCCCATCAGTGCCGACTTCAAGCGAGTGAAGGATCCTTCCAGCCCCTCGTTCCAATCAAATGGGGCATTCTTCCCTTTGGTCTTCTTTGATTGGCCCACCAACAGGTCTTGCAAGGGCGCGGCCTTCTTGGTGAAGTCCTTAATGAACCGCCGGTAATAGCCTACCAGCCCGAGGAACTGCCGGACTTCGTGGAGATTGCTGGGCTTCGGCCAGTCCTGGATCACCGTGACCTTGTCGGGGTCTGGGGCCACTCCTTCAGCACTCACCACATGGCCCAGGTACTGCACTTTGGGTTTCAGCAGATGGCATTTGGATGGTTTCACCTTTAAGCCAAAGTTGGACAGGGCTTCAAACACCTCAGCCAGGTGCTTCAGATGGTCTTCGTAGGTCTTAGAGAAGACAATGACATCATCCAAATACAGCAGTACGGTTTCAAAGTTCTTGTGCCCCAGACAGCACTCCATCATCCTCTGGAACGTCCCCGGGGCATTGCACAATCCGAAGGGCATGTAGTTGAATTCGCAGAGACCCATCGGTGTCGTGAAGGCCGTCTTCTCTTTATCCGCCTCCGCCACGGGAACCTGCCAGTACCCACTGGTCAGGTCTAAGGTGTAGAAATAGTTAGCAGATTTTAAGGCAGCCAGAGACTCCTCTATCCTGGGCAGTGGGTACGCATCCTTATGTGTAATGCGATTCAACTGCCTGTAATCAACACACATTCTCATTGTGCCATCTTTCTTTTTAACAAGGACTAATGGAGCTGCCCAGGGGCTACAACTGTCTCTCACCACCCCAGCCTCCTTCATTTCTCGCAACATGTCCTTGGCACACTGGTAATGAGCTGGGGGTACAGGGCGGTATCTCTCTTTTATGGGCCAATGATCTCCTGTGGGGATATGATGTTGGATCCCTTTCACCTGTCCAAAATCGAAGGGGTGTTTGCTAAATACCCGCTCGTACTCGTGAACCACCCTGTAGGCCCCCTGTTTCTGGTGGGAGGGTGTAGAGTCAGTGCCCACATGCAATTCCTGACACCAATCTTTCGAGTGCCCTGCAGAACCGTTGTCCTCCGTCAGGTTAGACGGGACCAAGGGTCCAGGTGTCTGTATCACACTATTATTGACAGCGAACAGTTTGGCGAGCATGGCATACTTGGTGAGATGGACCTCTTCCTCCCCACAATTAAGGACAAGTACTGGCACCCTCCCCTGGCGGACGTCGACCACCCCCCTGGCTGTTAGGAGAGTAGGCCTATTGTCTGAATATACGGGTTCTACCAGGGCCTGGTAGTCCTTTCCCCTGAGGCCTATGGCTGCCCTACACCATATTAAAATCTCACTCCTGGGGGGTATCGCGATAGGGTTTGAATCACTCACAGTGACACGACCAATTTCACCACCAGTCAGCTCTACCTGCTGTCTCTGCATCAGAGCTCTGATTTATTTTTGCAGGGCGCATTGTTCACTGTAGCCAGCGGTTTCTGCTACCTGTTGTAACAAGACAATAACTTCTGCAAGACAATTTTCTATAACATTGGTACCGATAGTCATCATGGGATTACATTCACGGTGGTCAATATCAACAATTACAATCCCTTGGGCCTTCAATTCCACCCGCCCCACCTTGATGGTGACCTCTTTATACCCCACTTGTGGCAATGGCTGACCATTACTGGCTATTATGGTGAAATCGTCATCGGGGCCACGAGTAATATCGGTGTCCTCCCAATATCATTTATAAAGCACGTAAGGCATAGTCGTCACCTGAGAACCGGTGTCCAGCAGAGCGTTCATGGGGATACCATCGATCACAACAGGAAGAACTGGTCGCCCTCCAATGTATTTGGCTCTCCAATGTTGCGGGCCTGATCGTCCTACTCCTGGGGGTTGGCCCTTTGCCCCAGGGGTTGCTCGTTTAACGGACAGTACCTTGCAAGGTGGCCCACCTGGTGACAGCGGCGGCAGATAGGTCGTCCGTCCCGATGGAAGCGATCGTCGTCCCGGCCTCTGGTCGGCGGAGTCCTCCTCTGTCGCATCCAGGGGACATCCTCTGGTCTGGAGGCCAGCTGGATCTTCTCCTTGGGGGCCTCCTGTAGGGACTGCACAGTCCGGGCTAGGGCAGCAACGCTCTTGGTCAGCTCCTGCATCTGGAGGCGGAGTCCTGTGGGGGAGTCGTCCTCTAAGCTCTGGGCATCGGCCTCAGCGGCGACTGGGACATCTGGCGCCACCTCCTGGTGGTACGTGAGGGCTTGACGCCTGGGGGGTACCGCACAGCTATACTGTCGCTCCTGCAGCGCCTGGATGGCTTTATCCTTGAATTGCGCAAAAGTCAGGTCTGGATTTTGCATGGCCAGGAAGTGCAATTGGCCCCTTTGGTGACTGCACAGGAGCCCCTCAATGAACCGCTCTTTCAGGAGTTTATCCTCATCTTGCATGCTGCCGGGGTCACTCTGCTTAATGGCCTGCAGCACCTCCTGGAGATTAAGGGCATAGTCCCGTAAGCTATCCTGCGGTCTCTGTTTGCATCCATAGAAAGTCAAATTAATTTCTGTAGCAGTACGGGTATCGAAGGTGGCTTTAAGCTTTGCAAAAACCTGCTGTGCAGTTCCCTTATCTGCGGCGGGCCAGGACTTCACTTCTCTCAAAGCCGCTCCAAAGAGTTGGTTTGTTATCATATGAACCTTCTGAGGCTCTGTCAAGGGGTAGAACTCGAGCAGGCTGCAGATCCCTTCATTAAAGTCAGTTAATGTATGCGACTCCCCGGAGTATCGCGGGAGCCAGGCTGCTCCGGGCAGGTACGGCATAGAGAAGGGCATTAAGGCCGTTGTGGTGGCGGCAGTCTCCGACTGGCTGATGGGGGCAGCGGGCTCTGCTGCAACCGGTGGTGGTATTAGGGCCGCCGCTACGTCTGCTGCGGGGAACAGAGCTGCCTCTGTGTCCACGGCTGCAACTGCCGCCCCCGCTCCTCCCGACTCAGACATGGCTGTCCCTTCCTCCTACTAACCTGCTGGAGGTCGGAGTTCCTCTTCCGGGGTTGGCACTTTACCTCGCTTTCTCGTTCCGCACTCCTTTTGACCGGTTCCGCCCACGAAGCTAAGGCTCCTCCCTCCGTGCGCGGCGATGGCGAATTGTGGCGGGAACTCTTGGCGGCAATAGCAATGCACAGTCATTGCAATAAGTCACAGTCCAAGCACAATAAATCACAGTTCCAAGGCACACATGACCTGATCCTTCAGGCTTAAGTAGATCCTGTTCGTGATGCCACGTTGGAGCGCCCCCACAGTCGCAGGGCCGAGGGGTACCCGGTACCGGGCCTCTCTGTCTCAGTTCTGGGATTGTCACGGTGGCTAGACCTGGTCCGTGACCCTGCTAAGGGGCGTCCAGTAAAAGTTGAGAGTGATGATGTGTGGTGCAGGGTGCGATGAATAACGAGGACACAGGGTTGCAGTCTCTTTACCTCTTCACTGAAGATTTCGAGATACTCAATCCAGAGTAATGTTAACAAGGCTGGCTGAGACTGGCCGGTCCAAAGGCACATCCGGAGTTCCCTTAGCAGGTGGGAATCAGTGTCTACCTACTAGCACCTGTGTGTTGTAGTCCTTCCCTGCTGAGCACCCCGGGATAGTCCTCACAACTGTTGTGTCTGTCTCTGATGTTCGTTCTCTCCGTCCCCCAGATGAGATGGTTAGGACGCACCCGTATGACGGGGTAGGCCTGGAGTTCTTCGGGGACCCTAGAGTCGCCCCTCTCCCACAGCTGCCTCCGTTGTCTGCTTAGGTGTTTAAGGGAGACAGCCAACCTATAATTGGCTGTCCTGCAGTGGTTTGAAGTAATGCTTAGAGTCTCTTACTTTCTCGGCGTTCCGGCCACCGACTTTGCACCTCAGAAGGATGTATTCCCGTTTCTCACTCCTTCACAATGCCCCTCGCTTCTTGTCCTTTCCTAGGAGACTGCCGCTGCCGTTCGTTCCTGTTCACTAGGGCTCTGCCAGGATCCCACCTCTGACAGGTCCTCTCTCGAGCTCTTCCCAGCTCCTTTCTCTCTAGCTTCCTGTCCAACCCCCAGTTTTACCCAAGTGTGAGGAGTGGTCTAATAGATAGAACCACCCCCCCTGGTGGCCGGAGTGTGAGGTGTAGTGTGTGTGTGTGATACCTGGTCAGGTGAACTCCTTTAGTGCCATCAGACGTACCATCACTCCCCTTAGTGGCAGAGCAACAGTACTGCAACGACCAGGACTCTGGGGCACTGCAGATACTCCTGCATGCGTGAATCCCTTTCTATGGCAGGGATTATTTTGCCAAATTTACTTTTGTACCGGGGATCTAAGAGTGTGGCAACCCAGTAGTCGGCATCACTTCAGATTCTGACAATCCGAGGGTCATGTTGCAGGTAGTGCAGCAAGAAGGAACTCATGTGTCTTGCTCATCCAGGAGGACCAAGTCCTTGTTGTCTTGGTGGTGGCGAGGTGAGAATCATGCTTCCTTCCTCTGCCCTCTCCCCCCAACCTCGCAAAACAGAAATTTGATCAAGGTCTCCCTCATCTGATGAGTCTTCTATGCCCAGCGCCAGTTCGTCCTCCACTTCTTCCTCGGCTCCTGCACCTTCCTCAACAGTTTGGCTGCTACCATGCACCCTTGGTAATCCCTCTCCCCCACCCTCCAATGCCAGCCACCTTGGTGCTGCCGACCGTCTGGACCTTGGAGATATTATCTCTTCCGCATATGACTCCTCCTGTTCCTCCTCCTCCTCCTCCTCCTCTTGTCCCACCACCTGACTCCAAATACTGTTTAATGTGTGCTCCAGCATGTAAATGACTGGAATAGTCATGCTGATAGTGGCATTGTCAGCACTAAACATCTTTGTCGCTATTTAAAAATTGTGCAGAAGGGTGCATAGGTCCCTGATCTGAGACCACTCCTGCAGCGTGTTTTGCCCCACCGCTGGATCTCGTTGGCCCAGGCTATATGTCATAACGTATTGCAGAGTTGAATTCCACCGTGTGGGCACATCGTATATCAGCCGGTGAACTGGCATGCCCAACAACTTCTGTAGAGATGTAAGTCATTGAGCTGCGGGATGCGAACGGCGGAAGTGAGCACACAGCGACCGTGCCCTCTGCAGAAGCCCATCTAGTCCGGGATAGTGGGATAAAAATTGGTGGACAACCAGGTTCAAAATGTGAGCCATTCAAGGCACGTGTGTGATATTGCCCTGGCGAAAGGCTGCACCCAGGTTTGCAGCATTGTCGCACACGGCCTTCCCTGGCTGCAGGTTCAGTGGAGACAACCATTGATGGAACTTGGTCTCCAGAGCTGACCACAACTCCTCAGCTGTGTGACTCACATTTCCCAGACATTTCAAGGTAAACACCGCCTGATGCCATTGAGCCCTGGTGACAGCAGAGTAAGGAGGTGTGCAAGATTCCTTCTGCGCAGTTAGAACGCGGGTGGCATTACCAGACAGGCTTTGGGTGCAGGTGGAGGACCGAGAGGAGGTTGAGGAGGCAGAAGCAGTGGAGGAACTTATAGATACAGAGGATCGACAAGCAACTCATGGGGACTGCAAGACTTGGGCAGCATCCCCTTCTCCTGCTGTCACCATAGTTACCCAGTGCCCAGTCACAGACATGTAACGCCCCTGTCCATGTCTACTCGTCTAAGTGTCTGTGGTGAAATGCACCCTGTCACACACAGAGACTCTCAAGGAAGCGGTGATGTTGTGTGCGACATGCTGGTGTAGCACAGGCACAGCTTTCTTTGAGAAGTAGTGGCGACTGGGCATCTGGTACTGGGGCACTGCGACCAGGGTCGCACTGGGGTGTCTGGGGCCCACCAGGGGAATGGACTCTAGGGGCCCACCCTACAGCTATATGCAAATATCTGTCATTATAGTGGAGCATCGGCTGTAAAACATCGGCGGCTGCTGCACATCTACCATGTGCCCCAATAACTGGGATGTATAATTACGGTCGTTTACATTAATGGGGTTCTTGGTTAAAACAAGTTATCACCGATCCATGGGCTTCACAGGATAGGTGATCGCTTAGGTCCGACCATTAGAAACTGCACCGATCGGAAGAATGGGGAAGTTTTATCCCTGACAGGACACTTTTATCACTATTTTAAAATGCAGCAGCAGGTGGGATGTCTGACCGCAGCTCCATTCATTCTCTTTGGGGCTTCAAGAAAAAAATAAGTGCAGCCACTGAGGGAATGAATGGATCAGTGATCTAGTCAGGCATGCCACTCCAGTCTAATTGGGATAAAAAGTTCCACATTTTGCTGAATGGGTCCAAGCAGTCAGACCCCCACCAATCAATACGTTATCACTTATCCTGTGGAGAGGTGATTACTTTTTTTCACAGGAAACCTCCTGTAAGTGCTTATCTGCCGCTGTGTACAAAGCATTAAAACTCTAATGGAAATAAAGAATCTTCTCCTAATTAATATCAGAGAGAACAAATGACCGCCATACACAACACAATCCACTATACCAAGACCAATATTACCACATACAGGAAGAAATACCACCACACCATGACCAGACCACATAGTGACCGAATAATACTACATACAAGGGACAAATATTGCCACACCAAGAACAGATCACATATTACCACCACATAGTGACCGAATAATATGACATATTAGGGCAGCACGGTTCAGAGGTTAGCACTGCAGCCTTGCAGCGCTGGGGTCCTGGGTTCAAATCCCACCAAGGACAACATCTGCAATGAGTTTGTATGTTCTCCCCGTGTTTGCGTGAGTTTCCTCTGTGTACTCTGGTTTCCTCCCACATTTACAAAGACATACTGCTAGGGAATCTAGATTGTGAGCCCCATCGGGGACAGTTTCAATAATGTCTGTAAATCGCTGTGAAATTAATAGCGCTATATAAATGACTAAAAATAAATAAAAATAAATATTACCAGCATATAGGGACCACATGATACCACATACAAGGAGAAATACTGCCACGCCGTGACCAGACCACAAATTACCAACACATAGTGCCCGAATACTACAATATTGATTATGAATACAAACCACAATACTAACAACACTGTTATTACCACCAGTGACAATGTACACAGTACCTCTGTATATAGTGTCAGTGTACAGATAATACAGTGATCACCAGTGACATTATACAAAGGAGCTCTGTACACAGTATATAGTGTAAGTGTACAAGCAACACACTGACTCACCAGTGACATCTGTAGTTGAGGTCTTTTTTCTTCATCCAGTGCAGACCGCCATTACTTCTTCCAGCAAAGACTCGTTTCTGCAGAAAATAACACAGTTAGCTATAGCTGATCGCTTCCAGAGCACATTCCTCACTATTTTCCTCGACTTCTATACTATGTCAGATGAAGAAAAAAAAGACATAGTGCCACCCTGCTCAGTAGCAGGACCCTTTTGTTCTCCCTATGGAAGACAGTAAGATCAAAAGTAAATTACAGCAGTAATAATGTTCCCTGATTGGCCCCTACAGCAATTATGTCCCCATTTGCCACCATAAACCAATAATGTATGTTCCTCATCCTGACCTCAATACAGTAATTATGTCACCTCTTTATTTAATAAGGTGCCAGATCCTTGGTCCCTTTATTTAATGTCTCCATCTTGGAACCCAATGTCCTCCTTAATAAGGTCCCTATCCTGGGCCCCTTCCAGTAATAATGTCCTCATCCTGGGCCTCTTTATTTAATGTACCCTCCCTGGGCCCCTATGTCCGTCCCTATGGCCACTACCTTGCCCAACTACAGAGGGGGAGATTCTTCTCACCTTCTTGCGCTCCCCAGCATCCTCTTTTGGCTTCATATTCGGCGTGGTCGTTACAATGGCTGCCGACTGCAGCTGTGACAGGGCGCTCTGCTCTGTGACAGGCCGCGCGGTGACGTCACATAGCAGTAACATTGAAAGGCCACCGGCCTATCAAAGGCTGCAGGAGTCATTTATCAAAACTGCTATGTGACTTCAACACATGGCCTGTCACAGAGCAGAGAGCCCTGTCACAGTAGCAGCCGGTATTCATTTTGATGTGCGCTGTCGCCAGCGTCGGCTCCAGGTTTTCATGGGCCCCTTTAACACATGCCACGATTCCTGATGCACAGATAAAAAAACAAATATAGTACAAAATATAGGCACCACACAGTGCGCCATACAGTATGACGGGCACCTCATAGTCCTCCATACAGTAATATGGTCACCTCATAGTCCGCCATACAGTATTATGGTCAACACATAGTGCTCCATACAGTATTATTGGCCCCATATAATGCTCCTCCATACAGTATTATTGGCCCCATATAATGCTCCTCCATACAGTATTATGGGCACCTCATAGTCCTCCATATAGTATTATGGGCCCCATGTAATGCTCCTCCATACAGCACATCATGGGCCCCCTGCTCCTGCATACAGTATTGTGGCCCCTGTGCTTCTCCACACAGTATTATGCCCCCCAGCTCCTCCACAAAGTATTATGGGACCCCCGCTCCTCCACACAGTATTATGCCCCCCAGCTCCTCCACACAGTATTATGCCCCCCCAGCTCCTCCACACAGTATTATGCCCCAGCTCCTCCATACAGTATTATGGGCTCCCCGCTCCTCCACACAGTATTACGCCCCCCCAGCTCCTCCATACAGTATTATGGGCTCCCCGCTCCTCCACACAGTATTACGCCCCCCAGCTCCTCCACACAGTGTTATGCCCCAGCTCCTCCATACAGTATTATGGGCTCCTCGCTCCACCACACAGTATTATGCCCCCCCTCACAGTATTATGCCCCGCACAGTATTTCCCCCCTGTTAAATATTAATTATTAATTGAATTATTCTTATTCTCAATCCTGTACTGAGCACATTGCTTTTTGCTGACATTACAAAGCTATTTCTGTGTATGTAGCTCAGAGTATGAGTGAACACCATATAAAGGGCAACACGTGATCTGTAGGACACATATATAAACACAGCTCTTAGGAGGGTGGGGGCTTTTGTCACGTGGGGGCTGTCACCTCCTGACTTCACAATCATTCTCCATGGACATCAGACAAGTCACATAAGGAAGCAACAGCTGGTAGCTGGTAGCCATGATGACCTTCAGATTTCATACAGACAAACGGCTTTTACCATTCAGAATGAGTAACAAACGCTGATATTTACACATGGACAATCTGTTCGTAACTACTTCATCTATTTTTTATGTTTTGCTGCATTGTGGTTTTTCTGTGGACAATTTAATAAACCACTACCTTTTTTATGAGAATATCATGACATTTTTCTTTAAGAGTAATGCACCTGAATAGTCTTGATTAAATAAATGTGCGAAAATAAGCATATTTAACACCCCCCAGCTCCTCCACACAGTATTATGCCCCCCGCACAGTATTTTGCCCCTCCGCACAGTATTATTGCCCCCTGCACAGTATTATCGCCCCCATGCACTGTATTATGCCCCGCACAGTATTTTCCCCCCCAGCTCCTCCACATAGTATTATGCCCCCGCACAGTATTTCCCCCCCCCCCCAGTTCCTCCACACAGTATTATGCCCCGGGCCCCGCACAGTATTTCTCCCCCCCAGCTCCTCCACACAGTATTATGCCCCCGCACAGTATTTCCCCCCAGCTCCTCCACACAGTATTATGCCCCCCGCACAATATTATTGCCCCCTGCACAGTATTATTGCCCCTTCACAGTATTATGCCCCCCACAGTATTTCCCCCAGCTCTTCCACACAGTATTATGCCCCCGCACAGTATTCCCCCCCCCCAGCTCCTCCACACCGTATTATGCCCCGGCCCCGCACAGTATTCCCCCCAGCTCCTCCACACAGTATTATGCCCCCCTCCCCCTGCACAGTATTATGCCCACCCAGCACAGTATTATTGCCCCCCCTGCACAGTATTATGCCCCTCCCCCCTGCTCCTCCATAAATTATTATGGGCCCCAGTCAGACATAAAGGAAAAAAAATCCTCATCTCTCCCATACCCAGTGCAGGTCCGGTGCACTCAGCATCTCTCTGGCTCTGCAACGCTCAGGACAGAGAGGCTGAGCGCGCAGTGATGACGTCATTGCACCCTCTGCCCTGAGACGTTGCAGAGTCAGAGGGCGTGGAAGACATGGCAGCTGCCGCAGGAACCAGAACAGGTGAGTATTAGAGGGGGGCCCGATGCCAGCTCTGGCACCAGGGGGGGGCCCTGGTTGTGGCGGCGGTCAACACCGCCCGAAGATTTAAAGGGCCCGCGTCTTTTTTTTTTTTCTTCTTCCTCCTCCTTCTCCTCCTTCTCCTCCTCCCTGGGTCGGGCCCACCGGGCATTTCACCGTTATCCCGGTGGGCCAGTCCGACCCTGACTGCGACAGACATAAGGTCTCAAAAATCCTCTGTGTCCACCAGGCGGAAAGGCAGCATTTCTGTAGCCAACAGCTTGCAGATGGTGAAATTCAACCTCTTAGCTTTGTCATGGCTAGGAGGAAATGTTTTTTTTCTTGTCCACATCTGAGGGACCGAGGGCTGGCTGCCGTGCTTAGACGGGGTTGAGTAGGGTGTCCCTGGCAAATTGCTGGCCTGTGAGGAAGGTGCAGGCGGAGATATTATGTTGCCTTGATCAAAATGTGGTGGTCTTGATGTCGGAGAGCGCTCAACACCAGCAGGTGTTTCCACTTGCAATTGTACTGACGACCTGCCAATCACACTGGCTGTTGCGGGTAAAGAGGTGGAAGGTCTGTGTCCAAAACCATGTGCGACTGCTGTCCCCACAGTCACAGAGGATGAAGAGGCCGCGGATGCCCTTGATGGGGCAGACGGTGGTTGGCCCGACCCACTAGGCTGCATTGTAGCACAGTGAGCTTCCCACTGCAACTTATGCCTCATATCCATGTGACGGTTCATGCATGAAGTACTCAAACTATTCATTTTTTGGCCTCTACTGAGATTTTGGTGACAAATCTTACAGACAACATGAGTTGGGTCATCCTTTGCAATCTCAAAAAATCCCCAGGCTATGCAAGGCTTAGAGCCCATGCGACCTGAAGAGCCACCATGACTTGTGCTCAGAGGCACAGTTGTGGTTGAGGAGGCAGTTGTTGACGTGCTTCCAGTACTCAGTCTCTGTCCAGGAAGGCGCAACCTAACCTCGTCGTCACTAGCATCCTCCTCCACCTCCTCTGCTGACCTGATGGTCTGGCGGACTGTGGGTTGACAGTAAGTGGGGTCTCCAACCTCGTCATCATCACCCTGTGTGCTCTCACACCCGTCGTCTTCAGCAGAGCCAACCTCTTCCTGCCCTGACCAAAAAGTCAAGTTTTCGTTCTAATCAGGTATCTCAGTATCTTCATCATCTTCCTGATTGTCTCCACCAACAGGAGTTACAGTTTGGGAATGAGGGTCTACATTATGCTCAGAACCTTCTTCATCTGGGCCTGAATCCAACTCACAAAGACTCTGGGCATCAGTACAGATCATTTCCTCGTCTGGATTCACAGAAGCTCTGGAGCAGACTTCTGTTTCCCAGGGTATATTATGAGTAAACACCTCTGCAGACTCAACCATCTGTGTTACCCCATACTCAGATGGGCGGCTGGAGACTTGGGAGCTGTGAGGAAGCAAGTGCGACAGAGGGGTGACACCCCTGAGGACAGAAGAATTTGTGATGTTTAAGTTGAGGTGGAGGAGAGCCCACTTGAAGGAGCACATGATATCCGTTCAAGCACCTGCTCTTTTTGTGCCTCATCTGGAATTTGTAGCGATGATCGTAAGAAAGGGATCATATCAGATTGTCCACGATAAGAAGTAGATATCTTACTTTGGCTGGAAGATGGTCTTTCTTCTGCAGATGTTACTGTTGCTTTACCACCTACTCCACGGACACAACCTTTTTTTTCCCTTTCCAACACACCTATTCCCCTTTCCACCAACAGCAGGCCTTTTGCCACTCATTTTGGTGCTTAACTAATTGACAACTCTGTAGTTGTTGGCACAAAAAATGATGGATGGAAACCGAGCAGAGCTGAGTGGCCAAACTGTGGTACTAGCCCAAAACGATTTACAGGGTTAGATGCAGTGAAAAATTATTAGATACACAGGCGGTGTAGCTAGCTTCACAGGCGGGCTATTCCACTGACGTGCAGACACTGCTACTAGGCCCAAAACAATTTACTGGGTTAGATGCAGTAAAAAATTATTAGATACACAGGCGGTGTAGCTAGCTTCAAAGGCGGGCTACTCAGATGACTACCAGACAATGCTACTAGCCCTAAAAGATTGTCTGAGCTAGATTACACCAAATGCTGTGACAAAAACTTGCACAGCACTGGCACAGACCTGCCTGGCAAAAAGTGCTATGAACTGCTGAAACCTACCCTGAAAAGGGCTGATATTACAACTAGTCCTGACTCCCTAAACCTAAATCTCACACTCTTATACTGTATAGCGCCCACAGCAGCAGTGGTGCCATCTAACACTAAGCTGCAGCAGTGAGGAAATGGTGGTGACGGGGAAAATGGCTGATTGTTATAGGGCAAGGACATGTGACATACACAGCCAATGACAAATGCCCTTGCTTGTGTGCATCACATGCACCTTGCTGTGTGTGTGCACTGCTGATAGGCTGAAAGACTGCACCGCCCCACTGTAAATGCGGGAAAGAAAAAAAAAAAGGAGATCAGCATTATTTCAGCACAAATCTATCTTCCCCCCACACATTATACACTGAAACAGTCTATTAACATTGATTATCAGTTTTAATGTGAAAATCAAGTTAGGCTTTTGGTGAACGAACAGCTATGGAACAGAAACTTGAACAGCCGAATGTTAAGCAAATTGTTCGAGTACGTTGAACGACTTGAACACCGCCCAAAAGAGCTCGAATTTGAAATTGGCGAACAATTCGACTCAAACACCGCTCATCTCTAGTTATTAGGAAGTGTAGTGATGAAAAGCAGTTTCAGAGTTCTTACCATCTTCTTAGATTGATATTGTTAGATAGTGATTGTAAAGAAAAATTGCAGCTATTCTTGATATTATTAATATATCTAATGTTAATATTTTCTTTTGTTCACAGCTCATTTGGTAGGGGATGGACCACTGCTGCAGTTTAACTTCTAAGGGCAGCTCTGAAGATGGCCTAGATTAGGATGTAACAACGCACTCAAGTGATCATGGCTAGCTTCAAAACAGTACTTACAGGTTCAATTGGAAATAATTTGTAAGTACTGTGCATGTTCTGCTGTCTAGCAGAGGTGGTCGGTCTCCAAGGCAGCAAGCTGTAAATATAAGGACAGTATCAATATACTGTCCTTATATCAAAAATATTTCACGAATCCGTACATTCCTCAACCAAGAATCTGCAAAAACCCTAGTTCATGCCCTCATCATCTCTCGCCTTGACTACTGCAACCTCCTGCTCTGTGGCCACCCCTCTAACACTCTCGCACCCCTCCAATCTATTCTAAACTCTGCTGCCCGACTAATCCACCTGTCCCCCCGCTATTCCCCAGCCTCTCCCCTCTGTCAATCCCTTCACTGTCTCCCCATTGCCCAGAGACTCCAGTACAAAACCCTAACCATGACATACAAAGCCATCCACAACCTGTCTCCTCCATACATCTGTGACCTCGTCTCCCGGTACTTACCTACACACAACCTCCGATCCTCACAAGATCTCCTTCTCTACTCCCCTCTTATCTCCTCTTCCCATAATCGTATACAAGATTTCTCTCGCGTATCACCCTTACTCTGGAACCCTCTAACACAACACAACACATCAGACTCTCGCCTACCATCGAAACCTTCAAAAAGAGCCTGAAGACCCACCTCTTCTGACAAGCCTACAACCTGCAGTAACCACTGATCAACCAAACCGCTGCATGACCAGCTCTATCCTCACCTACTGTATTCTCACCCATCCCTTGTAGATTGTGAGCCTTCGCGGGCAGGGTCCTCTCTCCTCCTGTACCAGTTATGACCTGTATTGTTTAAGAATATTGTACTTGTTTTTATTATGCATACCCCTCCTCACATGTAAAGTGCCATGGAATAAATGGTGCTATAACAATAAATAATAATAATAATATCTAAAAAATGATTGACTGCCAATTTAAATTAGCAGTACATTTTTGGTACAGTGTGCGGTCCTAATAACGATTATCAGTAGTGATGATCGAATAGTGAAATTTTGGGATTTGGGAAAATCGGCACAAATAATTTCTAATATCCGTGTATTCGTATCAAATAATGAATCCAATGCAATTCAATGGGAAAGCCAAATATGTTTCTGCTGGACCCAACAAACAGGTGTGGGGGCCTGAGAAAAGAGCTGAAATGCATAGGAAAGAGGTAAAACTGCCTTAAATGGGAATAGCATGGATAAGATACCTGCATGCCTTTCTGACTCATATATGGTATCTGGGAATAATATTGTGAAACCTATTGTGCCAGTTTTACGGATTTTTAGAAAGACCTACCAAACCAAACCAAGCATTTTTTTTAAGGGAAACATGCTAAGAAACATTATTTCCTTCCTAATTACATGTATATAATGCAAAATTAAGAAAAAAAAAATTTGGGAGAGCTCTCACTCCTACATTCAGGAGGTCCCTCCCTCATGCCAAATAGCTAGCAAGATAGTGGAATACATATTCTCCACTCCTGTACAATGCCAGATAAAATATGCCCATTTGAATTTTGGACATCGCCCGCCACCAACAGCATGTCCACCATCATGTCCGTATGTGGCCCTCACTAATAATTAGCAGAGTGCCAGCAGGTGTCGTGAAACCTGAGTTTTGTAAGCTCCACGGTTCATTTTTGCCACTGGATCCTGATGGAACAACTGTAATAGCGGGTGAAGCTGCTGTATGGTGAATATAATACAGTAGTTGGGGGAGCTGTATGATCAATGTCAGTAAATTGGATTATACCAGACACCAAAAGAATTAGAATTAAATTTTGAATACAGTGTATGCAATCGAGGGCCTGTATTGTGGTCAGTCTGTCAGGCCCAAAACCCATGTCAGGAACATGTATAACCCTCATTTTCCTTTGAAGCTGCCTCCTCAAGGAAAAGAGACAGGAGTGCCATTGACCAATCTGCACAAGCCTACGCATTTTCTATTGGTTTAATAAATAGTGTATCTTTATCTAGCAGTTGTGCGACTGGCGAAAAGTCTGCAGAGATATAAAAATGTCACCATTTATCTCTATTTTTCCTGAGTCACACATTGCTAGATTTGTGGAATTTGTACATAATACCTCTGTGAGGGTACTTGTCAAAAATAAAGCCAGTAATTTTTTTTCATAAGCATAAAGCATTCAATATGAAAAAGGTTGATGTTAAGGAATGTGGATGAGCTGGTGCCCTCCAAGGCCGTGTTACAGATCAGAAGGTGACTGGATCTCATTTTAGCTTCCTGTCAAAATGTGGTCAGCACGGTACACCACTGACGAACCCAGACAAATGCCAAGATGTTGTGGGTTGGATTGTGGCTTTGTTTGAAGTCTTCCACACAGTCCAGACTCAGTAGCCAAGAGGCTGGGCCTCTGAATCCTCAACCTGGTCTTCCTTCCTCCCACCATCAAGAGTCCCAGGAGACATATGACCCAACGCTGGCAACTCTGAGGAACTCTTTACTTTCCCTTGTAATTTGTCAGTGTCACGGGAGACCTAGGTAGGAAAGAGCTAATAACCCGGGCCCCTGCTATTTCCCTCAGACTAGGGAAACCCTGACTGACTCTCTCCCAGAGTTTACAATGATGGTGTGCATGTCTGGGCCTCCACCCTCGCCCTATCTCCTGTTTCAACCCTAGGCTGAAACCACTTCCCCCCCCCACCAGTGAAGAGACCACACTCCAATACCCACAGTTAGCACAGACAAGGATAACGGAAAAATAAGCACCACGCCGCAGTCACTCAGGAATACACTATAAATGCAAAGGGCAAAACAAATACAAATATGGGAAGGAGAAAATAAGACAAAGGGAAATACACCTCCAGCAACGATACTCCAACTACTTAGCTCACCACTAGTGTTGAGCATTCCGATACTGCAAGTATCGGGTATCGGCCGATACTTGCTGTATCGGAATTCCGATACCGAGATCCGATATTTTTGTGATATCGGGTATCGGTATCGAAACAACATTAATGTAAAAATGTGTAAAAGAGAGAATTAAAATAAAAAATATTGCTATACTCACCTCTCCGACGCAGCCTGCACCTTACCGAGGGAAGCGGCAGCGTTCTTTGTTTAAAATTCGCGCTTTTCTTTCCTTTACGTGAGTCCCGGCTTGTGATTGGTTGCGTGCCGCCCATGTGACCGGGACGCAACCAATCACAGCAAGCCGTGACGTAATTTCAGGTCCTTAAGGATTTTAAAATTACGTCCCGGCTTTGTGATTGGTTGCGTCGCAGTCACATGGGAGACGCAACCAATCACAAGCCGTGACGTCACGGGAGGCTGGACACGCGCGCATTTTAAAATGGGCGCGTGTCCAGCCTCCCGTGACGTCCCGGCTTGTGATTGGTTGCGCCGCGATCAACCAATCACAAGCCGGGAGGCTGGACACGCGCGCATTTTAAAATTTTAAAATGCGCGCGTGTCCAGCCTCCCGGCTTGTGATTGGTTGACCGCGGCGCAACCAATCACAAGCCGGGACGTCACGGGAGGCTGGACACGCGCCCATTTTAAAATTTTAAAATGCGCGCGTGTCCAGCCTCCCGGCTTGTGATTGGTTGACCGCGGCGCACAAAATGAGTGAGGATGAACTAAACCAAACAAGGGGAAACTGCCAATGTTGTCAAAACATCAATTGTTGCATAATAAGTTTGGTCGAATTTGCAGGATGTGTCTCACATTCCCATGTATCACCTCTCAGCTGATGTATTATACAAGCCTCCCGGCTTGTGATTGGTTGACCGCGGCGCAACCAATCACAAGCCGGGACGTCACGGGAGGCTGGACACGCGCCCATTTTAAAAAGCGCGCGTGTCCAGCCTCCCGTGACGTCACGGCTTGTGATTGGTTAATGGCGGCCATGTTGCCGGGACGCGGACCAATCACAGCAAGCCGTGACGTAATTTCGTCACGGCTTGCTGTGATTGGTCCGCGTCCCGGCAACATGGCGCCGTGACCAATCATAAGCCGGGACGTCACTGGAGGCTGGACACGCGCGCTTTTTAAAAAGCGCACGTGTCCAGCCTCCCGTGACGTCACGGCTTGTGATTGGTTAATGGTGGCCATGTTGCCGGGACGCGGACCAATCACAGCAAGCCGTGACGTAATTTCGTCACGGCTTGCTGTGATTGGTCCGCGTCCCGGCAACATGGCCGCCCTGACCAATCACAATGGACAAGTATAGAGATGGCTAGCACACGATCAAGGGAAGTAAGGTGCTAGTGAACGGGAAGTAATCCCATCAACATAAATAAGTCTATAATCACTGCACACTTTGCAACAAGGTTTATGCTTCCAAATAATGTGTGTTTTTATTATAAATGAAAAGGCGACAAGTATAGACGTTTCGGCCACTCTGTGGCCTTGATCACTGTGTCGCGTAGTCTAAATGTGTCACTGAGTGATGTTCGAGCGTCCTGGACCAGTAAGGGTCAAACTCTGGATAACACCGGCAAATATAGTGGATGTGCCCTCTTTGCGCAATAACGGAGCTGTATGAGCTCAGAGTCCGGGCAAGGCAGGTGCCGATAAGGACCGGATACAGGGTTGTAGGGGTGCTGGCACAGCTGTGCCATTATTCCATTATTTGGAAGCATAAACCTTGTTGCAAAGTGTGCACTGACCAATCACAAGCCGGGACTTCACGTAACCAAGTAAAAGCGCGAATTTTAAACAAACAACGCTGCCGGTTCCCTCGCTGAGGTCCAGGCTGCGTCGGTGAGGTGAGTATAGCGATATTTTTTATTTTAATTCTTTCTTTTACACATTTATATGGATCCCAGGGCCTGAAGGAGAGTTTCCTCTCCTTCAGACCCTGGGAACCATCAGGAATACCGTCCGATACTTGAGTCCCATTGACTTGTATTGGTATCGGGTATCGGTATCGGATTGGATCCGATACTTTGCCGGTATCGGCCGATACTTTCCGATACCGATACTTTCAAGTATCGGACGGTATCGCTCAACACTACTCACCACTCCAGACCGAGATAACCACGCACAAGACAGAAGCTATAATCGGCGACGCCCAATGTTCAGGAGAACTATTTAAAGGCAGTGGGCATGGCCCAGCTTCCAATCCGAGCACCAGGTAAATTAACCCCGGACCAGCTAGATAAAATCTAGCCGACGCCAATGAGCACATAGTGGACAAAAGCGGAATTACCGCTGTCTGTCGGATGACCTGGTCTGAACAGCGTCCGACATGACAGTACCTCGCCTTCTACGAGGGACCCCAGGGCCCTCACGGCTTATAGTACCCGGCTTGTCCAGATGACGGCGGTGAAACAACCTGACCAGCCGATCCACATGAACGTCCGAGGCTGGTACCCAGGACCTCTCCTCAGGCCCATAACCATGCCAGTGTACCAAGTACTGTAAAGTGCGGCGCACTACACGAGTCAACCACCTTGGATACGTCAAATTCCAAATTACCATCCACCAAGACTGGAGAAGGCATTGGTGTCGCGTCCATAAGACCCACAACCTTCTTTAACAAAGATCTGTGGAACACGTTGTGTATTTTATACACCGTAGGAAGCTCCAACCGGTACGCTACTGGGTTAATGACAGCGGCGACCCTAAATGGACCAATAAACCGTGGACCCAATTTAAGGGATGGTATTTTGAGTCTTATGTTTTTTGTGGATAACCACACCCAGTCATCCACACTCAGGTCCGGACCTGGCACACACCTACTGTCAGCCACACGTTTGTACCTAGCACCCACACTCAACAGGCGCTGTTTAACTCTCCTCCAGACTGATGATAATTGTGCTCCTAACTGGTCTTCCTCCGAGACGCCGGAAGAGCCCCCCTGACTCAAAGTACAAAATTGAGGATGAAGCCCGTAAACACAAAAAAACGGAGACTCCCCAGACGACTCCTGGCGGTGATTATTGATGGCAAACTCAGCTAAAGGAAGGAACTTCGACCACTCCTCCTGGTTATCCGAAACAAAGCAGCATAAGTACTGTTCCAAATTTTGGTTCATACGCTCAGTCTGACCATTTGACTGAGGATGAAATGCCGAAGAATGAGACAACTTGATCCCCAGCCGTGAACAAAATGCTTTCCAAAATTTTGCCGCAAACTGAGACCCCCTATCAGAAACTATGTCAGAGGGAACCCCATGAAGTCTGACCACCTCCTGCACAAATACCTGAGCCAGAGTCTTAGTGTTAGGCAACGAAGGCAAAGACACAAAGTGCAACATTTTTGAGAACCGATCAACAATCACCTAGATGACCATGTTCCCAGCTGAGGAGGGCAAGTCAGTGATAAAATCCATGGAGATTTCCGTCCATGGCTTTCTAGGTACTTCGAGAGGAAGTAGAGTGCCAACAGGACGGGAGCGGGGTGTCTTAGTCCTAGCGCACGTGGTGCAAGCTGACACGTATGAGACCACGTCCAGTCGGATCTTGGGCCACCAAAACCGACGTGACACCAAATCCAAGGTACCCCTAACCCCTGGATGGCCAGCCAGGACAGCATCATGATGCTCCGCCAAAACCTTTAAGCGGAGATGAAGCGGTACAAACGTTGTGATGATGGGAAGCTCAGATGGTACCTCCTCCTGGGCCTCAGCAATCTCAGCCTCAACCTCGGTAGTGAGAGCCCAAACCACAACACCCTTTTGGAGGATGGGTACTGGATTTTCCCGAGGCTCTCCCCCCGGAAAACACCTGGACAAAGCATCCGCCTTAGTGTTTTTAGAACAAGGTCTTTAAGAGACAACAAAGTTGAACCGCGTGAAAAACAATGCCCAGCGAGCCTGCCTGGGAGACAGACGCTTGGCAGACTCCAAATAAAGCAAATTCTTATGGTCGCTAATAACAGTAACCTGATGCACTAACCCCTCCAAGAAGTGTCGCCATTCCTCAAAGGCCAATTTGATTGCCAACAACTCTCTGTTGCCGATATCGTAGTTACGTTCGGCGGGCAACAGTTTCTTGGAAAAATAGGCGCATGGACGCAAACCGCTCAAGGATGAGCCTTGTGACAGCACCGCCCCCACACCAACCTCAGATGAATCGACTTCTACAACAAAAGGTTTCAATACATCTGGCTGCACAAGAATGGGAGCCGAAACAAACCTGTCCTTAAGAGATTCAAATGCGCACACAGCAGCCTCAGGCCAAACGGAGAAATTGGTACCCTTTTTAGTCATGTCAGTTAGCGGTTTAGCAATGATAGAAAATCCTTGATAAACTTCCAATAGTAGTTAGAAAACCCAAGGAACCGCTGAAGTGCTTTTAGGTTATCAAACCGTTCCCAATGCAACACCGCTTGCACCTTAGCGGTGTCCATTTTAAAACCAGAAGCAGACACAATATAGCCCAAGAAAGGGAACTCCTGTACCGAAAATACACATTTCTCCAGTTTTGCATATAGCTTATTCTCTCTGAGAAGCTGTAACACCTGCCTGACATGATCTAAATGAGTATCACGGTCGCAAGAATATATGAGGATGTCATCTAGGTACACAATAACGAATTTCCCCAAAACATGCGAGAACACATAATTTATGAAATGTTGAAACACTGCAGGTGCGTTTGTCAACCCAAATGGCATCACCAAATTTTCAAAATGACCCTCAGAGGTATTAAAAGCCGTCTTCCACTCATCACCTTGACGGACCCTTATGAGGTTGTACGTCCCCCTGAGGTCAAGTTTGGTAAACCACTTAGCACCTGCCATCTGGTTGAACAAATCCGGTATCAATGGCATAGGGTATGGATCACGAACCGTAATCTGGTTTAACTCCCTGAAATCCAGACACGGCCGTAGTCCACCATCTTTCTTCTTAGCGAAGAAGAACCCTGCTGCCACTGGTGAGGATGAAGGCCTGATGTGCCCTTTGCTCAAACTTTCAGCAATGTAATCCTTTAGCGCTTGTCTCTCCGGACCGGAGATGTTAAACATCCTTGCTTTAGGCAATTTGGCCCCTGGTTTAAACCTGATAGTACAGTCATAGGAGCGATGTGGTGGCAACTCTGAACAACCCTTCTCAGAGAACACATCCACAAAATCCAGAAGTGACTCAGGAACGCTTGAAGTCACAGCAGAAGAAACACATGTGGCCAAGAAATTCTCCTGACAGAAATCACTCCACTGAATTATGTCCTGAGTTTTCCAGTCAATAACCAGGTTGTGTGTAGACAACCATGGAAAACCCAGAACCAATTGTGCTGGAAGACTCTTGAGCACCTTACATGTAACCTGCTCGAAATGAAGAACCCCAATGTGGAGTTTAACCTCAACCACAAACTCAGTAATCCCCCCCTGTGGGAGAGGAGCAGAATTGATGGTGACCACGCGGATAGGATGAGGCAGTTTTTCGAACCTAAAACCGGCTGTGCGTGTAAACTCCTCATCAATGAGATTTGTGGCAGAACCACTATCCACAAAAACAGTGATTGGCAGCTCTCTGCCAGCGACAACAACTTTGGCAGGGAGCATGCACTGAGAAACCATCATGGAGGATATACATAACTCAGATTGGACTCCTCCACACCCTCTGAGCTTAGAAGTTTTCCACCGTTGCGTTTTTCTTTGACAGCAGAGGACAGATATTACTAAAATGACCAGTTTTACCGCAGTAAAAACAGGCTCCCTGCTTCCTGAGTACAGGGGCTCGATGCTTAACATGTGATACCCCTGCGATTTGCATAGGTTCCGTGGGCTCACCTGCAGCAACCTCACGTGAACCTAAACCTTCTCCCACAGGTGGCGTCTCATGATACCCCTGACGCAAACGGCGATCAATGCAGACAATAAGACTCATAGCGGAATCTAGTGAAGCAGGAGTCTCGTACATCAGGAGGGCTTTTTTAACCCTATCAGAAACTCCATGAATAAAGTGACTCCGCAGTGCAGGATCATTCCACTGTGTGTCGACCTCCCAGCAGCGAAATTCAGAACAGTAATCCTCTGCAACACGCTCCCCCTGGTGAATAGTGCGTATCTTAGATTCTGCTAGAGCCATTCTGTCCGGATCGTCGTAAATGTGTCCTAGAGCAGAAAAAACTCTCCACTGAGTTAAATGTAGCAGAATCAGATGGCAAAGAAAACGCCCATGCTTGTGGATCCCCGCTTAATAATGACAACACCAGGCCTGTTATGAACTGGTGGCCTAGGAGCAGCATGAGACGTACTCTGGAGAAGGTGGTATCTGTACTGACCGCGGACTCTGAACTTAACACCGCAACTAGAAGTAGCCGTGGGATGTACCTACTGATCCTAGACACCTCGACACAGCCGGAGGACTAATTAATCCTATAGATAGAAAAGGGAAAGCTATCTTGCCTCAGAGAAAATTCCCAAGGATAGGCAGCCCCCCACAAATATTGACTGTGAGAGGAGAGGAAAAAACATACACAGGCTGAAAACAGGATTTAGCAAAGGAGGCCAATCTAGCTACAATAGGAAAGATAGGACAGAGAGCTATGCGGTCAGTATTAAAATACTATGAAATATCCACCACAGAAAATACAAAAAACTCCACATCTAACTAAAGACATGGAGGGTATATCTGTCTCTCCAGTGATTCCAGCTTGGCTGCATAAATCCTTACATAGATTAAGCTGGACAAGAAAAAACATGAAATGCACAGAACAATAAGGCCCACAAAATGTGGGCTGCAAAACAAGCAGGACTTATCTTGGTGAAAAGACCAGGAAGCAGGAGAGACCATGAAGAGATGTGAATCCTCCAAAAACAATGGACAACTGGCACTCACTAAAGGGTGAAGCCAGACTAAATAGCCCAGTCCAGAGTGGACACACCTTATAACTGCTGTGAAGGACAGACAGCAGCACTACCACTTATAACCACCGGAGGGAGCCCAAGAACAGAATTCCCAACAGTACCCCCCCTCCTTGAGGAGGGGTCACCGAACCCTCACCAGAGCCCCCAGGCCAATCAGGACGAGCCAAATGGAAGGCCCGAACCAAATCGTCAGCATGAACATCAGAGGCAACAACCCAAGAATTATTCTCCTGGCCATAACCCTTCCACTTGACAAGATACTGAAGCCTCTGCTTTGAAAAACGAGAATCCAAGATCTTCTCAACAACATACTCCAACTCCCCTTCAAACAATACCGGGGCAGGAGGATCAACAGAGGGAACGACGGGTACCACATATTTCCGCAACAAAGATCTATGAAAAACATTGTGGATGGAAAAAGAGGCTGGAAGGGCCAAACGAAAAGACACTGGATTGATAATCTCAGAAATCCTATAAGGACCAATAAACCGAGGCTTGAACTTAGGGGAAGAAACCTTCATAGGAACATGACGGGAAGACAACCAGACCAAATCCCCAACCCGCCGACGGTTAGCAAAACGCTGAGCCTCCTCCTGAGACAACACCAAATTGTCCACAACATGAGCCCAAATTTGCTGCAACCTGTCAACCACAGAGTCCACCCCAGGACAATCAGAAGGCTCAACCTGCCCAGAAGAAAAACGAGGATGAAACCCAGAATTACAAAAGAAAGGTGAAACCAAGGTAGCAGAACTAGCCCGATTATTAAGGGCAAACTCGGCCAATGGCAAGAAAGCCCCCCAATCATCCTGATCGGCAGACACAAAGCATCTCAAATAAGTTTCCAAAGTCTGGTTAGTTCACTCGGTTTGGCCATTTGTCTGAGGATGAAATGCGGAAGAAAAAGACAAATCAATGCCCAGCCTAGCACAAAAGGCCCGCCAAAACCTGGAAACAAACTGGGAACCTCTATCGGACACAATATTCTCCGGAATGCCATGCAAACGAACCACATGCTGAAAAAACAACGGAACTAACTCAGAAGAGGAAGGCAATTTAGGCAAAGGTACCAAATGAACCATCTTTGAAAACCGGTCACAAACCACCCAGATAACCGACATCCTCTGGGAAACCGGAAGATCCGAAATAAAATCCATAGAAATATGCGTCCAAGGCCTCTCAGGGACCGGCAAAGGCAAAAGCAACCCACTGGCGCGTGAGCAGCAAGGTTTGGCCCGCGCACAAGTCCCACAGGACTGCAGAAAGGAACGCACATCCCGTGACAAAGAAGGCCACCAAAATGACCTACTAACCAAATCTCTGGTACCAAAAATCCCAGGATGGCCAGCCAACACAGAACAGTGAACCTCAGAAATCACTTTGCTAGTCCATCTATCAGGAACAAACAGTTTCCCCACTGGACAGCGGTCAGGTTTATCAGCCTGAAATTCCTGAAGAACCCGTCGTAAATCAGGGGACATGGCAGAAAGAATCACCCCCTCCTTCAGAATGCCGACCGGCTCAAGGACCCCAGGGGAATGAAGCAAAAAACTCCTAGAGAGGGCATCAGCCTTAACATTCTTAGAACCCGGAAGATACGAGACAACAAAATCAAAACGGGAGAAAAACAGGGACCATCGGGCCTGTCTAGGATTCAGCCGTTTGGCAGACTCGAGGTAAATCAGAATCTTATGATCAGTCAAGACCACAATACGGTGCTTAGCCCCCTCAAGCCAATGTCGCCACTCCTCAAATGCCCACTTCATAGCCAACAACTCACGATTACCGACATCATAATTGCGTTCCGCAGGCGAAAACTTTCGAGAGAAGAAGGCACACGGTTTCATCGAGGAACCATCAGAATTCCTCTGAGACAAAACGGCCCCTGCCCCAATCTCAGAAGCATCAACCTCAACCTGAAAAGGAAGAGAAACATCCGGCTGACGCAACACAGGGGCAGAAGTAAATCGGTGTTTAAGCTCCTGAAAGGCAGAAACGGCCGCAGAGGACCAATTCGTCACATCAGCGCCTTTCTTCGTCAAATCGGTCAGGGGTTTAACCACACTGGAGGAGTTGGCAATGAAACGGCGATGAAAATTAGCAAAGCCCAAAAATTTCTGAAGGCTCTTCATGGATGTGGGCTGGATCCAATCATGAATGGCCTGAACCTTAACCGGATCCATTTCTACAGATGAGGGAGAAAAAATGAAGCCCAAAAAAGAAACCTTCTGTACTCCAAAGAGGCACTTAGACCCCTTCACAAACAAGGCATTATCACGAAGGATCTGAAATACCATCCTGACTTGTTTACCATGAGACTCCCAATCATCCGAAAAAATCAAAATATCATCCAAATATACAATCATGAATTTATCAAGATAATTCCAAAATATATCATGCATGAAGGACTGAAACACAGATGGAGCATTAGAGAGTCCGAATGGCATCACAAGATATTCAAAATGGCCCTCGGGCGTATTAAACGCAGTTTTCCATTTGTCACCCTGCTTAATACGAACAAGATTATATGCCCCTCGAAGGTCAATCTTAGTAAACCAACTAGCCCCCTTAATCCTGGCAAACAAATCAGAGAGCAAAGGCAAGGGGTATTGGAATGTGACCGTGATCTTATTCAAGAGGCGATAATCAATACAGGGTCTCAAGGAGCCATCCTTTTTAGCAACAAAAAAGAAACCTGCTCCCAATGGAGAAGAAGATGACCGAATATGCCCCTTCTCCAAAGAGTCCTTAACATAACTCTGCATGGCGGCATGTTCTGGCACAGACAGGTTGAAAAGTCGGCCCTTAGGGAACTTACAGCCTGGAATCAAGTCAATAGCACAATCACAGTCCCTATGCGGTGGAAGGGAACTGGACTTGGGCTCATCAAAAACATCCTGGAAATCTGAGAAAAACTCAGGAACTTCAGAAGAGGGGGAGGAGGAAATTGACATCAAAGAAATGTCATCATGAACCCCCTGACAACCCCAACTAGTCACAGACATAGATTTCCAATCCAACACCGGATTATGCACCTGTAACCATGGAAACCCCAGCACAATAGCATCATGCAGATTATGCAACACCAGAAAACGACAATCTTCCTGATGGGCTGGCGCCATGCACATGGTTAACTGTGTCCAAAACTGAGGTTTATTTTTAGCCAATGGTGTAGCATCAATGCCCCTCAAAGGGATAGGACTCTGCAAAGGCTGTAAGGGAAACCCACAACGTCTGGCACATTCTAAGTCCATTAAATTTAAAGCGGCGCCTGAATCCACAAATGCCATGACAGAAAATGACAATAATGAGCAGATCAGGGTCACAGATAACAGAAATTTAGGTTGTACAGTACTGATGGTAACGGAACTAGCGATTCTCTTGGCACGCTTAGGGCAATCAGAAATAACATGAGTAGAATCGCCGCAGTAAAAACACAACCTATTCTGACGTCTGAATCCTTGTCGTTGAGCTCTAGACACAATCCTATCACATTGCATAGGCTCAGGACTCCGCTCGGAAGACAACGCCATAGTGTGTACAACTCTGCGCTCACGCAAGCGCCGATCAATTTGAATGGCCAAAGACATAGAATCACTCAGACCAGCAGGCGTGGGGAACCCCACCATAACATCTTTAACGGATTCAGAAAGACCCTTTCTGAAAATTGCCGCCAAAGCATCCTCATTCCATTTAGTCAACACAGACCATTTTCTAAATTTCTGGCAATATGATTCTGCCGCTTCTTGACCCTGACACAGGGCCAACAATGTTTTCTCAGCATGCTTTACAGAGTTAGGTTCATCATACAATAACCCAAGAGCCTGAAAAAAGGTGTCTACATTAAGCAACGCCGGATTCCCAGGTTCCAGGGCAAATGCCCAATCCTGGGGGTCGCCACGCAACAGAGATATGACAATTTTAACCTGCTGGATGGGGTCACCAGAGGAACGGGGCTTCAGAGCAAAAAACAGTTTACAGTTATTTTTAAAGCTCAAAAATTTAGACCTGTCCCCAAAAAACAGATCAGGAGTTGGAATTCTAGGCTCTAAAACCGGAGTCTGAACGATATAATCAGAAATATCCTGTACTCTAGCAGCAAGTTGATCCACATGAGAAGCAAGTCCCTGAACATCCATGTCAGTGCCAAACTCCTGAGCCACCCAGAGATAAAGAGGAAAAAAAAAAAAACACAACAGAGTACAGAAAAAAATATGGCTCAGCACTTTCTTTCCCTTCTTCTGATATGCGGTTAACTCATTGTTGGCCAGTTGTACTGTTATGAACTGGTGGCCTAAGAGCAGAATGAGATGTACTCTGGAGAAGGTGATATCTGTACTGACCGTGGACCCTGAACTTAACACCGCAACTAGAAGTAGCCGTGGGATGTACCTACTGATCCTAGACACCTCGACACAGCCGGAGGACTAATTAACCCTATAGATAGAAAAGGGAAAGCTATCTTGCCTCAGAGAAAATTCCCAAGGATAGGCAGCCCCCCACAAATATTGACTGTGAGAGGAGAGGAAAAAACATACACAGGCTGAAAACAGGATTTAGCAAAGGAGGCCAATCTAGCTAAAATAGAAAAGATAAGACAGAGAGCTATGCGGTCAGTATTAAAATACTATGAAATATCCACCACAGAAAATACAAAAAACTCCACATCTAACTAAAGACATGGAGGGTATATCTGTCTCTCCAGTGATTCCAGCTTGGCTGCATAAATCCTTACATAGATTAAGCTGGACAAGAAAAAACATGAAATGCACAGAACAATAAGGCCCACAAAATGTGGACTGCAAAACAAGCAGGACTTATCTTGGTGAAAAGACCAGGAAGCAGGAGAGACCATGAAGAGATGTGAATCCTCCAAAAACAATGGACAACTGGCACTCACTAAAGGGTGAAGCCAGACTAAATAGCCCAGTCCAGAGTGGACACACCTGATAACTGCTGTGAAGGACAGACAGCAGCACTACCACTTATAACCACCGGAGGGAGCCCAAGAACAGAATTCCCAACACAGGACCACACGCTGAGCCTCATTACCGGAGGAGATCGGGTGCATATGGAAATACAGTTTGCAAGCTTCACAAAAAGAAACAAATTTACTGCGTTCCCCAGTAAACTTTTCAGGCAAAGGAAACTTAGGCTCAGCAATTTTACCTGTAACTCCGGCTTGCACATTAGATACTGCTAGTCCCTGTTGCTGCACTGCCCCCCTCAACGCAGTGACCTGTAGGGACAGCGCCTCCAATTGGCGGGCTATGGAAATCATGGGATCCATGGAAATAATGTTGGCCGATTATAATGTCACGGGAGACCTAGGTAGGAAAGAGCTAATAACCCGGGCCCCTGCGATTTCCCTCAGACTAGGGAAACCCTGACTGACTTTCTCTCAGAGTTTACACTGATGGTGTGCATGTCTGGGCCTCCACCCTCGCCCTATCTCCTGTTTCAACCCTAGGCTGAAACCACCACCCCCCTACCAGTGAAGAGACCACACTCCAATACCCACAGTTAGCACAGACAAGGATAACGGAAAAATAAGCACCACGCCGCAGTCACTCAGGAATACACTATAAATGCAAAGGGCAAAACAAATACAAATATGGGAAGGAGAAAATAAGACAAAGGGAAATACACCTGCAGCAATGATACTCCAACTACTTAGTTCACCACTCCAGACCGAGATAACCACGCACAAGACAGAAGCTATAATCGGCGACGCCCAATGTTCAGGAGAACTATTTAAAGGCAGTGGGCATGGCCCAGCTTCCAATCCGAGCACCAGGTAAATTAACCCCGGACCAGCAAGATAAAATCTAGCCGACGCAAATTAGCGCATAGTGGACAAAAGTGGAATTACCGCTGTCTGTTGGACGACCTGGTCTGAACAGCGTCCGACATGACAGTCAGGCCTCGCAATGTGCGCCATTAAGAGGGTTACGAGGAGGTGGAGTGCAGTGATGACCAAACATTTGTGCACCCACAGCCAGGAGAAAGCCACATTGGGGAAGGTCAATTCTTGTTTGAAGAGGTGGAGGATAATCATGATGCACAGTTGCCATCAGGTCAGACTAAAATTGCTACTCAAAAGGAGGATCGGATTAATGAATCGGATGACAATGTGGTCAATGATGAAGCCACTTATTCAACCTGGCATGGTGGTGTGCCTGGCAAGCACATCATTGCAGAGAGGGTTGGATCAGTAGCTCAAAAACAGGCAAGAAGAGGCAGTGGTTTGACTAGAGGGAGAACTCGGTCAACTGTTCCACAGAGTTCCCCCACTCGACTAGATAGCAGGTCAAGGGTGCTTTGTTCCCCTGTATGGCAGTTTTTTTTCTGAAAGTCCTTCAGACAAAACTGTAATTTCCAGAATCTGCCATACCTAGCTGAGAAGAGGCAAGAACACTGCCAACTTGAGCATCACCAGCATGTAGAAGCCCAAGAAGCCTGTTATGATCCGGTGGTAGGATCACAAAACTGACCTGATAGGTAAACCTGAATTGTAGGACAAGCTCCGGGAATGTGGGAACTATACCGATCGCAATCCTGATCCTATCCACACACACTAAAGGCAGCCGTGGAGCGTTACCTAAAAACCTAGACGCCTCTTCACAGCCTAAGAAACTAGCTACCCCTAGAGAGAAAGCAAAGCCTCACTTGCCTCAGAGAAATAACCCCAAAGTTTAGACAGCCCCCCACAAATAATAACGGTGAGTTAAGGGGAAAATACAAACGTAGGAATGAAAAACAGGTTTAAGCAAATGAGGCCCGCTAACACTAAATAGTAAGAAGAAAGCAAGGGATCTGTGCGGTCGGTACAAAAACTATCAAAACTATCCACGCAGAAAGTACAAGAACCCCCACACGACTCATGATGTGAGGGGCGCACTCTGCACCCCAGAGCTACCAGCAAGCGAAAAATCACATATAAGCAAGCTGGACTGAACAAATCATATACTGAGAAACATATTCAAGGAAACAATGAGCAAAAAGACTTAGCTTCTCAGAAAGAGACAGGTCACCAGGGAGATCCAGGAGAGGTCAGAACCAGTACTGAATACAACGACAGCAGGCAACAAGTAAAGGTCCAGGTGGAGTTAAATAGGAACCAGCATAGCAGGAAATGAGGCAGCTGAGCCCAGCTCCAGACCCGCAGTATCGCTAAAGGCCACCAGAGGGAGCCCAGACAAAATTCACAACAGTACCCCCCCCCTTGAGGAGGGGTCACCGAACCCTCACCAGAGCCCCCAGGCCGATCAGGACGAGCCGAATGAAAGGCACGAACCAAATCGGCCGCATGGACATCAGAGGCGACAACCCAGGAATTATCCTCCTGACCCTAGCCCTTCCACTTAACCAAGTACTGAAGCTTTCGTCTCGAAACACGAGAATCCAAGATCTTCTCCACCACATACTCCAATTCTCTCTCGACCAAGACCGGACAAGGAGGATCAACAGAAGGAACCACAGGCACCACATATCTCCGCAACAATAACCTATGGAACACATTGTGAATGGCAAATGATGCTGGGAGGTCCAAACGAAATGACACAGGGTTGAGGATTTCCAAAATCTTATAAGGACCGATGAAACGAGGCTTGAACTTCGGAGAGGAAACCTTCATCGGAATATAACGAGAAGACAACCATACCAAATCCCCCACACGAAGTCGGGGACCCACACAGCGCCGGCGGTTAGCAAAGCGCTGAGCCTTCTCTTGTGACAATGTCAAATTGTCCACCACGTGGTTCCAAATCTGCTGCAACCTATCCACCACAGAATCCACCCCAGGACAGTCAGAAGGCTCAACCTGACCTGAGGAAAAACGAGGATGAAAACCAGAGTTGCAAAAAAAAGGCGAAACCAAAGCAGCAGAACTAGCCGGATTATTGAGGGCGAACTCAGCCAATGGCATAAAAGTCACCCAATCATCCTGATCAGCAGAAACAAAACACCTCAGATAAGTCTCCAAGGTCTGATTACTTCGTTCGGTTTGGCCATTCGTCTGAGGATGGAAGGCCGATGAAAAAGATAATTCAATGCCCATCTTAGCACAAAAGGACCGCCAAAATCTGGACACAAACTGGGATCCTCTGTCAGACACAATATTCTCAGGAATACCATGCAAACGAACCACATTCTGAAAAAACAGTGGAACCAAATCGGAGGAGGAAGGCAGCTTAGGCAAGGGCACCAAATGGACCATTTTAGAAAAACGATCACAAACCACCCAGATAACAGACATCTTCTGAGAGACTGGAAGATCCGAAATAAAATCCATGGAAATATGCGTCCAAGGCCTCTTCGGGACAGGCAAAGTCAAAAGCAAACCACTGGCACGAGAACAGCAAGGCTTGGCCCGAGCGCAAATCCCACAGGACTGCACAAAGGAACGCACATCCCGCGACAAGGAAGGCCACCAAAAGGACCTAGCCACCAAATCCCTGGTACCAAAAATCCCAGGGTGACCCGCCAACACCGAAGAATGAACCTCGGAAATAACTCTACTGGTCCATCTATCCGGGACAAACAGTCTCTCCGGTGGACAACGATCAGGTCTATTTGCCTGAAATTCCTGCAGTACCCGTCGTAAATCAGGGGAGATGGCAGACAAAATCACCCCTTCTTTGAGGACACCAGCCGGTTCAGAAACTCCCGGAGAGTCAGGCACAAAGCTCCAAGAAAGAGCATCAGCCTTCACGTTCTTCGAACCCGGAAGGTATGAAACCACGAAATCGAAACGGGAGAAAAATAGCGACCATCGTGCCTGTCTAGGATTTAGCCGTTTAGCAGACTCGAGATAAGTCAAATTCTTGTGATCCGTCAAGACCACCACACGATGTCTGGCTCCCTCAAGCCAATGTCACCACTCCTCAAATGCCCACTTCATTGCCAACAACTCCCGATTACCAACATCATAATTCCGCTCGGCAGGCGAAAACTTTCTTGAAAAGAATGCACATGGCCTCATCACAGAGCCATCAGAGCTTCTCTGTGACAAGACAGCCCCTGCTCCAATCTCAGAAGCATCAACCTCGACCTAAAAGGGCAGAGAGACATCCGGCTGACGCAAGACAGGAGCCGAAGAGAACCGACGTTTGAGCTCCTGAAAGGCCTCCACGGCCGCAGGAGACCAATTCGTCACATCAGAACCCTTCTTGGTCAAATCCGTCAAAGGCTTAACCACACTGGAAAAATTAGTGATGAAGCGACGGTAAAAATTAGCAAAACCCAAGAACTTCTGAAGACTCTTTACCGATGTAGGTTGAGTCCAGTCATAAATAGCCTGGACCTTGACTGGATCCATCTCAATGGTAGAAGGAGAAAAAATAAAGCCCAAAAAGGAAACCTTCTGGACTCCGAAGAGACATTTAGAGCCCTTCACAAACAAGGCATTGGCTCGCAGGACCTGAAATACCATCCTGACCTGCTTCACATGAGATTCCCAATCATCAGAAAAGACCAAAATATCATCCAGGTACACAATCATAAACCTATCCAGATACTCTCAGAAGATGTCGTGCATGAAGGACTGGAACACAGAAGGGGCATTAGAAAGCCCAAAAGTCATCACCAAGTACTCAAAATGGCCTTCGGGCGTATTAAATGCTGTTTTCCATTCATCGCCCTGCTTTATACGCACAAGATTATACGCTCCACGAAGATCTATCTTGGTGAACCAACTGGCCCCCCTAATCCGAGCAAACAGATCGGACAACAGTGGCAAAGGATACTGAAATTTGACCG
This sequence comes from Ranitomeya variabilis, assembly GCF_051348905.1. Classification (NCBI taxonomy): domain Eukaryota; kingdom Metazoa; phylum Chordata; class Amphibia; order Anura; family Dendrobatidae; genus Ranitomeya; species Ranitomeya variabilis. Next base: position 205,128,935 of record NC_135237.1, read on the forward strand.
TGATGTTATTTAGAAGGCGATAATCTATACAGGGTCTCAGAGAACCATCCTTCTTGGCCACAAAAAAGAACCCCGCACCCAAAGGGGACAAGGACGGGTGAATATGCCCCTTCTCCAAAGACTCCTTGATATAACTCCGCATAGCGGCATGTTCTGGTACAGACAAATTAAAAAGTCGTCCCTTAGGGAACTTACTACCAGGAATCAAATTTATGGCACAATCACAATCCCTATGAGGGGGTAGGGCACTGGACTTTTGGCTCATCAAATACATCCTGGTAGTCCGACAAAAATTCAGGGACTTCAGAAGTAGTAGAAGAAGCACATGACACCAAAGGAGCATCGCCATGAATTCCCTGGCAACCCCAACTTGACACAGACATTGCTTTCCAATCCAGGACTGGATTATGAGCCTGCAGCCATGGCAGACCTAACACAACAACATCATGCAAATTATGTAACACAAGAAAGCGAATCACCTCCTGATGTGCAGGAGTCATGCACATGGTCACTTGAGCCCAGTACTGAGGTTTATTCTTGGCCAATGGCGTGGCATCAATTCCCTTTAGAGGAATAGGGAATTGCACAGGCTCCAAGATAAAACCACAGCGCCTGGCAAAAGACAAATCCATCAAATTCAGGGCAGCACCTGAATCCACAAAAGCCATAACTGAGTAGGATGACAGAGAGCAAATCAAAGTAACAGACAAAATGAATTTAGGCTGTACAGTACCAATGGTGACAGACTTAGCGAAGTTTTTTGTGCGCTTAGAACAATCTGAGATAACATGAGCAGAATCACAACAGTAAAAGCACAACCCATTCTGACGTCTGTGATTTTGCCGTTCAATTCTGGTCAGAATCCTGTCACATTGCATAGACTCAGGCTTCTGCTCAGAAAATACCGCCAGATGGTGCACTGGTTTGCGCTCCCGCAAACGCCGATTAATCTGAATGGCCAAAGACATTGACTCATTCAGACCCGCAGGCGTGGGAAACCCCAACATAACATCCTTAATGGCTTCAGAAAGACCCTTTCTGAAAATCGCTGCCAGGGCACACTCATTCCATTGAGTGAGCACAGACCATTTCCTAAACTTCTGGCAGTAAACCTCTGCTTCATCCAGACCCTGGGAGAGAGCCAGCAAAACCTTTTCTGCTTGGTCTACCAGATTAGGTTCCTCATAAAGCACTCCAAGCGCCAGAAAAAACGCATCCACATTTTGCAATGCAGGATCTCCTGGCGCCAGAGAGAATGCCCAATCTTGAGGGTCACCACGCAACAAAGAAATAATAATTTTAACTTGCTGAACCGGATCACCAGAGGAACGAGGTCTCAGAGAAAGGAACAATTTGCAATTATTTTTAAAGTTCAAAAACCTAGATCTGTCTCCGGAGAACAGCTCAGGAATAGGTATCTTAGGCTCTGACATAGGACTGTGAACTACATAATCCTGAATGCCTTGTACCCTAGCAGTGAGATGATCCACACTAGAAGAAAGACTCTGAAGGTCCATAGCTGCAGCTGAATTCTGAACCACCCAGAGATTAAGGGGAGGAGAGAGGCTAGACACACTGCAGAGGAGAAAAAAAAATGAACTCAGGATTTCTCTTATCCCTCTTTTGCGATGCATTAACTCTTTACGGGCCTGCTGTACTGTTATGATCCGGTGGTAGGATCACAAAACTGACCTGATAGGTAAACCTGAATTGTAGGACAAGCTCCGGGAATGTGGGAACTATACCGATCGCAATCCTGATCCTATCCACACACACTAAAGGCAGCGGTGGAGCGTTACCTAAAAACCTAGACGCCTCTTCACAGCCTAAGAAACTGGCTACCCCTAGAGAGAAAGCAAAGCCTCACTTGCCTCAGAGAAATAACCCCAAAGTTTAGACAGCCCCCCACAAATAATAACGGTGAGTTAAGGGGAAAATACAAACGTAGGAATGAAAAACAGGTTTAAGCAAATGAGGCCCGCTAACACTAAATAGTAAGAAGAAAGCAAGGGATCTGTGCGGTCGGTACAAAACTATCAAAAACTATCCACGCAGAAAGTACAAGAACCCCCACACCGACTCACGATGTGAGGGGCGCACTCTGCACCCCAGAGCTACCAGCAAGCGAAAAATCACATATAAGCAAGCTGGACTGAACAAATCATATACTGAGAAACATATTCAAGGAAACAATGAGCAAAAAGAACTAGCAAGACTTAGCTTCTCAGAAAGAGACAGGTCACCAGGGAGATCCAGGAGAGGTCAGAACCAGTACTGAATACAACGACAGCAGGCAACAAGTAAAGGTCCAGGTGGAGTTAAATAGGAACCAGCATAGCAGGAAATGAGGCAGCTGAGCCCAGCTCCTGACCCGCAGTATCGCTAAAGGCCACCAGAGGGAGCCCAGACGAAATTCACAACAGAAGCCAAGCACCCCAGTAGGTGGGTGGAACACCTGGGTACAAAATCTGTCTCTGAGTGTCAAAAAACTGCCCCTTCCTCTGTGTTACGACTTTCTCAATCTGCTGTCCATGAAGTAGGCACTGATGCCTTCTGCCCATAACCTGCAGTTGCACAGACAAATCAGTCAGCAACCACATCCTGTTCATTGTCCCTGCACAGCGTTCACTTGTCCCTGCTCCAGATGTTTAACAGAAATCATAAATATCGACCCACCCACAGGCCAAAACGCTAAACACCCACATTGCCAGATTGGTAGCCATGGAAATGTCACCATTTCAACTTGTGGGAACTGATTTTTTCTGCCACCTCTTGGCAGTGGCAGCCCCATGGTACTTGATTACACTATTTTTCCCAGTGTGTCGTCAATGCGTTACATAAGCACATATTACACATTAGCTGTGCTCTGGCCAACGCAGTCACAGGAAAGTTGTGCTTTAACACAGACACATGGACAAGTTCTTGTGGACAGGGATGATACAGTTCCCTGACAGCACACTGAGTTAACCTGGTGGAGTCTGGGACAGAGTCAGAGGCTGAGACATAGCACATCTTACCCACACCAAGAATAGTGGTCACAGCTTCCATCAGAGTTACAGTCTCCTCGTATTACAGTTCATGTTTCTCCTCCTCACCGAAAGTAGCTTCCCCATCATTCCCCAGCTGGGAGGTCTGCAGCACCGCCTTGGCAAAGCGACAGCGCACTCTGCTGAAGCTCGTCTGATTAGGTGATAAAGCTCACAATGCAGCCAAGCTGTTGAAGGTGATAAAAGAACAGACCAAACAGTCACTCTCCCCACTGAACCTCCAATGAGGTCTGGTTGTGTGCGATAATGGGTGTAACTTTTTGGCGGCTTTAAAGCTTGGCAAGCTGGTAAACAGGTTCCATGCAAGGCCCGCATGCTTGATTGTACAGCATTTTTTAAAAACATACCCTGACTTGCCGGACCTACTTGCCAAGGTACGCCGTGTCAGCGCACCTTTCTAAAAGTCATCTCAAGCTTTCACCGCACTAGCTTTGCTGCAGTAGTGCTTTCATTTGTCACCGATTGATTTGTGAACTACCCACACTCTATAATTCAACCTTTAATAATAATACAAAATAATAATTTTATTTCTATATCGTCAACATATTCTGCAGCACTTTACATTTTAGAGGGGACTTGTACAGACAATAAAAAACAGTACAGAATTACCGTAATCACATAAACAACAAATACCAAGAGAAATGAGGGCCCTGCTTGCAAGCTTACAATCTATGAGGAAATAGGGGAGACATGAAAGGTGGATGGTAACAATTGCTTTCATTGTTCTGATTAGCCACAATGTAAGAATTATGGTGTTCATGTAATGCTGCATGAACCGGTTCTAACCAGTATGTGTAAAAGTACAGACACAGAGGGCTATTAAATGCAGAAAGCACGTGAGAACAAGATACAAGGATCCTGGTTACGAAGAAAAGTTTGAATGGGCAACACAGGGATAGTTAGATAAATGTGTTGAGGTGATATGCGGTTCATATGTTGGCAAGGTTTAGTGAGCAGCACAGAGCAGTGTCTGAATTCCAGCTTCTCGATACCAGTCAGAGTAACACATAACAACTGCCGAGTGGGTGTAGATCGATGACATTTGTGAGGTTTTTCCAAACTTTGAGTATTGCACCAAGATGGTGAGCACTAGGGTTGAGCGACTTTTACTTTTTTGGGGTCGAGTCGGGTTTTGCGAAACCCGACTATATCAAAAGTCGAGTCGAGTGCAATCGGTCGATTATCGCGAAAAGTCGTGGATCGACCGAAACACGAAACCCAATGCAAGTCAATGGGGAAGCATAGTTGTCAGTGAGTGGGGGCCAGGAAAACACCTACAGTGCCCATTTTAATGGCAAAAACATCCATTCTTGTTTCTGAAGCTTGTCAATCTTAATTAACTTTATAATAATAGTTGTGCATTGGAAATTGGGGGTCATGTAGCTAAAGTTGTGGGGGGTAGGGCTGGTTCAAGTTTTTAGTGGGCCCAGGAAACGTGGACTACGTCACGGCGGTGGAGCAGTGAGAGGTAAGTATTTCAACTTTGCAAGTGCTGTGATCCTGAGCAAGCAGGGGGGGCCCACTCGTTGGCATTGGCACTGGCACAGGGCCCCTCAAAGTATGGCGGTGTGTTTGCACGGCGGGGGCGCCTCCCACCGGCAGCGACACTTCTGCGTACTCTGAGGGGCCCTGTGCCTGTGACGTTGCCAACGAGTATGCCCCCCCACCTGATGAAGGAACCTTCACTTTCATCTGCACCTTACTCTTTGTCCCTGTGTAAGGTGGTATAGTATGCGGGAAGGGGAACCTGACTTTCAGCAGGGTCAGATTGTGGCTGTGTAGCGTGCAAGGGGAATGTAGTGGTCTGGGTCAATGTACCACAAGACTTATCTAGCACTGGCTGGGCAATGGGCAGGATGAGGATGAAACACAGATATAGGCCCAAATAATAAAGTGGGCTAAATGCAGTTCAAAATTGGTAACAGGACTAACCAGGCGGCATTGCTTTGTTCAGTGGAGTAGAAAACCCAGGAGCGGCAGACACCGTTTTAAGGGCCCAACCACAGTAGTAGGCCCAATGCAGTTTAATATTACAAATAAAGGCCGAAAGCCTGAAGATGGAAGCTCGGGAAAACAAAACAGGAGAAAGCCCAGGAGCGGCAGACACTGTTTTAAGGGCCCAACCACACTAGTAGGCCCAATGCAGTTTAATATTACTACTAAATCTAGCCCGAAAGCCTGAAGATTGAAGCTCTGGAAAATAACACAGGACAACACCAAGGTGCGTCAGACACCGTTACTAGGCCCAACCAAAATAGTAGGCCAACTGCAGTGTTATATAAACAACAACTTAATGAGAGCCTGAAGATTGAAGCTCAGCTCTGTACAGTGGAGAACAGAAAGCAGCGGCAGACACCGTTAGTAGGCCCCAACCACACTAGTAGGCCAACAGCAGTGTTATATTAACAACAACTACTTAATGAGAGCCTGAAGATTGAAGCTCAGGCAAGTAAACCTGGAGAACACCTTTGAGGGTCAGACACCGTTAGTAGGCCCCAACCACACTAGTCGGCCAACTGCAGTGTTATATTAACAACAACTACTTAATGAAAGCCTGAAGATTGAAGCTCAAGAAAACAAAACAGGAGAAAACCCAGGAGCGGCAGACACCGTTAGTAGGGCCCAACCGGACAAGTAGGCCAAATGCAGTTAAATATCTGATATTATAGGCCGAAAGCCTGAAGACTGAAGCTCAGCTTTGTACAGTGAAGGACAACACCAGGGAGCGGTAGACACCGTTAGTAGGCCCCAACCACACATATTAACAACAACTACTTAATGAGAGCCTGAAGATTGAAGCTCAGGCAAGTAAACCTGGAGAACACCTTTGAGGGCCAGACACCGTTAGTAGGCCCCAACCACACATATTAACAACAACTACTTAATGAGAGCCTGAAGATTGATGCTCAGGCAAGTAAACCTGGAGAACACCTTTGAGGGCCAGACACCGTTAGTAGGCCCCAACCACACTAGTAGGCCAACTACAGTGTTATATTAACAACAACTACTTAATAAGAGCCTGAAGATTGAAGCTCAAGAAAACAAAACAGGAGAAAACCCAGGAGCGGCAGACACCGTTAGTAGGGCCCAACCAGACAAGTAGGCCAAATGCAGTTAAATGTCTGATACTATAGGCCGAAAGCCTGAAGACTGAAGCTCAGCTTTGTACAGTGAAGGACAACACCAGGGAGCGGCAGACACCGTTAGTAGGCCCCAACCACACATATTAACAACAACTACTTAATGAGAGCCTGAAGATTGAAGCTCAGGCAAGTAAACCTGGAGAACACCTTTGAGGGCCAGACACTGTTAGTAGGCCCCAACCACACATATTAACAACAACTACTTAATGAGAGCCTGAAGATTGAAGCTCAGCTTTGTACAGTGGAGGACAAAACCAGAGAGCGACAGACACCGTTAGTAGGCCCCAACCACACATATTAACAATAACTACTTAATGACAGCCTGAAGATTGAAGATCAGGCAAGAAAACCTGGAGAACACCTTTGAGGGCCAGACACCGTTAGTAGGCCCCAACCACACATATTAACAACAACTACTTAATGAGAGCCTGAAGATTGAAGCTCAGGCAAGTAAACCTGGAGAACACCTTTGAGGGCCAGACACCGTTAGTAGGCGCCAACCACACATATTAACAACAACTACTTAATGAGAGCCTGAAGATTGAAGCTCAGCTTTGTTCAGTGGAGGACAACACCAGGGAGCGGCAGACACCGTTATTAGGCCCCAACCACACATATTAACAACGTCTACTTAATGAGAGCCTGAAGATTGAAGCTCAGCTTTGTACAGTGGAGGACAACACCAGGGAGCGGCAGACACCGTTAGTGGGCCCCAACCACACATATTAACAACAACTACTTAATGAGAGCCTGAAGATTGAAGCTCAGGCAAGTAAACCTGGAGAACACCTTTGAGGGCCAAACACCGTTAGTAGGCCCCAACCACACATATTAACAACAACTACTTAATGAGAGCCTGAAGATTGAAGCTCAGCTTTGTACAGTGGAGGACAACACCAGGGAGTGGCAGACACCGTTAGTAGGCCCCAACCACACATATTAACAACAACTACTTAATGAGAGCCTGAAGATTGAAGCTCAGCTTTGTACAGTGGAGGACAACACCGGGGAGCGGCAGACACCGTTGGTAGGCCCCAACCACACATATTAACAACAAATACTTAATGAGAGCCTAAAGATTGAAGCTCAGCTTTGTACAGTGGAGGACAACAACAGGGAGCGGCAGACAGCGTTAGTAGGCCCCAACCACACATATTAACAACAACTACTTAATGAGAGCCTGAAGATTGAAGCTCAGGCAGGTAAATCTGGAGAACGCCTTTGAGGGCCAGACACCGTTAGTAGGCCCCAACCACACATATTAACAACAACTACTTAATGAGAGCCTGAAGATTGAAGCTCAGGCAAGTAAACCTGGAGAACACCTTTGAGGGCCAGACACTGTTAGTAGGCCCCAACCACTCTAGTAGGCCAACTGCAGTGTTATATTAACAACAACTACTTAATGAGAGCCTGAAGATTGAAGCTCAAGAAAACAAAGCAGGAGAAAACCCAGGAGCGGCAGACACCGTTAGTAGGGCCCAACCAGACAAGTAGGCCAAATGCAGTTAAATATCTGATACTATAGGCCGAAAGCCTGAAGACTGAAGCTCAGCTTTGTACAGTGAAGGACAACACCAGAGAGCGGCAGACACCGCTAGTAGGCCCCAACCACACATATTACCAACAACTACTTAATGAGAGCCTGAAGATTGAAGCTCAGGCAAGTAAACCTGGAGAAAACCTTTGAGGGCCAGACACCGTTAGTAGGCCCCAACCACACATATTAAAAACAACTACTTAATGAGAGCCTGAAGATTGAAGCTCAGCTTTGTACAGTGGAGGACAACACCAGGGAGCGGCAGACACCGTTAGTAGGCCCCAACCACACATATTAACAACAACTACTTAATGAGAGCCTGAAGATTGAAGCTCAGGCAAGTAAACCTGGAGAACACCTTTGAGGGCCAGACACCGTTAGTAGGCCCCAACCACACATATTAACAACAACTACTTAATGAGAGCCTGAAGATTGAAGCTCAGCTTTGTGCAGTGGAGGACAACTGTAATGGGAGACAGACACAAAAAGTAGGCCTAAATAAGTAATTAGGCAAAATGCTGTTCAAAATTGGTAAGTGGAGTACACTTGCAGCATAGCGTGGTTCAGCGGAGCAGGGCATGTATAATTAGTGGCTCTGACACACGAAGTAGGCCTAAAATAAAAATGAAGGCTATATTAAGTTCAAAATTGGTAAAAGGAGTACACATGTGGCATAGCTGGGTTCTGTGGTGGAGGACTGTTATGACAGGCTTACACAGTTACTAGGCACAAATAAGTAAGTAGGATAAACGCAGTTCACTATTGGTAACAGGAGTACACAGGCGGCATAGCTTTGTTCAGTGGAGGACAACTGCAAGGAGTGGACTGGCCGAGACAGACACACGTAGTAGGCCTACAATGGAAAGTAGGCTCTATGCAGTTTAAAGTAGGTTACAGGGGTACATAGGCAGCATTGGTGTGCTCAGCGGAGGACAATTCGAAGGAGTGACCGCAGACAGACTTAGAAGGCCTAAAATAACAAAATAGGCTCTATGCAGCTTCCATTATGTGGCAGGGGTACACAGGCAGCATTGCTGTGCTCAGCGGATAACAATTCGAAGGAGGACCCGCAGACAGATGTAGAAGGCCTAAAATAACAAAATAGGCTCTATGCAGCTTCCATTGTGTGGCAGGGGTACACAGGCAGCATTGCTGTGCTCAGCGGAGGACAATTCGAAGGAGGGACCGCAGACAGACGTAGAAGGCCTAAAATAACAAAATAGGATCTATGCAGCTTCCATTATGTGGCAGGGGTACACAGGCAGCATTGCTGTGCTCTCAGGAGGACAATTCGAAGGAGGGACCGCAGACAGATGTAGAAGGCCTAAAATAACAAAATAGGCTCTATGCAGCTTCCATTATGTGGCAGGGGTACATAGGCAGCATTGCTGTGCTCAGCGGAGGACAATTCGAAGGAGGGACTGCAGACAGACTTAGAAGGCCTAAAATAACAAAATAGGCTCTATGCAGCTTCCATTATGTGGCAGGGGTACACAGGCAGCATTGCTGTGCTCAGCGGAGGACAATTCGAAGGAGGGACTGCAGACAGACTTAGAAGGCCGAAAATAACAAAATAGGCTCTATGCAGCTTCCATTATGTGGCAGGGGTACACAGGCAGCATTGCTGTGCTCAGCGGAGGACAATTTGAAGGAGGGACCGCAGACAGATGTAGAAGGCCTAAAATAACAAAATAGGCTCTATGCAGCTTCCATTATGTGGCAGGGGTACATAGGCAGCATTGCTGTGCTCAGCGGAGGACAATTCGAAGGAGGGACTGCAGACAGACTTAGAAGGCCTAAAATAACAAAATAGGCTCTATGCAGCTTCCATTATGTGGCAGGGGTACACAGGCAGCATTGCTGTGCTCAGCGGAGGACAATTTGAAGGAGGGACCGCAGACAGATGTAGAAGGCCTAAAATAACAAAATAGGCTCTATGCAGCATCCATTATGTGGCAGGGGTACACAGGCAGCATTTCTGTGCTCAGCGGAGGACAGCTTGAAGGAGGGACCGCAGACAGTAAGTACTCCCAAAAACTAAATAGATGTCAATGTCTCGCCCCCCCCAAAAAAAAAGGGGGGGCATACTTCGGTACAGGGTTGGGCTCCCATGCTGACTTTCAGACATTGTAATTTGGCGCAAAGTATTTACTGTTTACTGTTGTAAAAGTAGACAAACACAAAGAACAAAAACCGAACTGATGTCCATATAATAATTAAATTTATTAAGACAAAATGACACTACATAAATTGGTAGGGGGGGGAAAAAGAAACCAAAAAAGTATGGCACAAAAAGGAGATACAGCAGCATGAGATACACAGTCCCAAAAAATAGCAGTACTATATGAATAAATAAATAAATAAATAAATAAATACATACATATCATACAATAAAGGACTGGTAAATGTTAATGTTACTCTGTTTGTAACAGCATAAAGTGCCACAAAAAAATAAATATATATATATATATATATATATGTAGCCAAAGTGCAAAGACAAGTGCAAAAATAAAGTGCACAGGTGCACAAATTAATTAAGTAAACTGCTCGGGTAACTAATTACTACAGGTAACTGCCATCTGGTATATTAGGCACTGATCCATGTATCACTCCAAGTACTCCCCATGAATGATTAGATATTTACATGTGTAGCAATCATAATAGGAGGAAAAGAAAGTGGAGCGGAGGAAAAATGCCCCGGGCAGATTTTTACCTGAAATGCTGCTGTCTCCAGGATGTGCCAGTCCCCGACGCGCGTTTTGGCGCTAGCCTTCGTCAGGGGGTGGCAACATCCAGCAGAGAGGGAGGCTATAAAGGAGGAACACCCAATAGGCGGCGGGCACGCATGTGGAGCGACGCACAACGCTACTGGATAGTGTCCAGACACACACCGCCGCCGGACCACGTGATCCCCAGGGCCGCGTACCAATGACGCAGCGCTGGGGGACATGAGACCGGAAAGCGGGGATGCCGGGAATCCAGCAGCGATGCGCGTACCATCCGGTCCGCCGTCATTGGCTAATATGGAACATGTGATCTAAGGTCCTAGAGGGATAAAGTGGGACAAGAAGGAACATGTGACCAGAGGTCCTAGAAGGGTAAAACAAGAAGGAAAAAACGATAAGGTCCTAGATAATGAATATAGAAGCAAGGAAGAGTTATTATGGACTTGTGGATGTATAAATCTGGCAGAAAAACATATACAGATTATATATATATATATATATATATATATATATATATATATATATATATATATATATATATATATATATATATATACGCCAGAAATCTGGACAAGGAACAGGAAAAAAGAAAAAATGTAAAGGAAAAATATATATATATGCTTAAATAAAAATAAAAATAAATATGAAAATATATATATATATAAATATATGAGAAAGCAAAGTAAATAAAATAAAATAAAACAAAACAAAATGAAATGCTGTGTGCGGGAACAATAAGTGACATAAACTAATTGAGTGTAGAAAACAAAAAAAAATGGAAGATTAATACTGAGAATGAAAAACCCTCTTGGGGAACTGATAATAATGATAATAATAGTACAAGCACATGTACACAAATACAAAATAAAATAAATACGTGCGTATACATACACCTACATATACACTAAAAGAAAAGAACGAAAAATAATGATGAATAATGAAAAAAATAAAAAATAAAATAAAAAATAAAAAATAAATAAAAGATAAATAATAAAAAATAATAAATAATCAATAATGATAAACGTGATAGAAATTGTGTAAGTATACGTAAATACATACAAGAATACGTCTAAGAAAGTGAACTAGTGACATGAAATATTATAGTACCAGCACACAAAAAATAATAATAAATATATATAAAAAGTAATGAAAATAAATAAATGAAAATATATATATATATGTGTATACAAATAAATAAGGAAAATTAAATGTGAAAAAAATTATTACAAATAAAAAATAATAAAAATAAAAATAATAATAAAATGAAAATAATGAATAAAAATAAAAATAATAAAATAAAAATAGTAAATAGGAAGATAATAATCAATACAATATGGTAATGCACTAATGAATAGTTTCCAAATGTCCATTATTTTTTATATATTTTATATATCTCTCTCTCCATATCTCTTCATCACAGAAATCTTCAACCGAATGTCCATCGATCTGATGCAGTATCCGGGATCAAAGAAGTGAATGGGTGAACAAATGATAATGTGACTTCAGTGGCAAAGACACCAGACAAAATGGAGCCCTCATCCGTGGAACACCAGGTAAGTAACAACTAGAAGAAGAAACTGAAAGTGCAAATGAATAAATAAAATGCAATAAAGACATGACAGTAGCGATAACGATAGGACCCAATGAATAAAAAATACATATAACTATATATATCTATAGGAACAATTCGGTATACATACATGTGTAAATGTATACACACATATACACACCACAAGAAGTGCCCACTACACAATTAAGAGCAATTAAAAAGCAATTTTTTAATGAAAAATAATAGCTAAAACCATTGATAAAAACATACCAGAATTCATTATACATAACCTCAATACTGGATAACAAGGTGGAACAGGATGCTTATAAAATACTAATAAAAATATCTATAAAAATGGAACAAAGCTGATATTTTCGTTTAGACCACGGGGTTGTATTGTATTAAGTGACCAGATCCATCTAGATTCCATTTGTGCCAATTTTTGGCTGATGTTACCTCCACGGATCGATGGATTGATTTTATCGATGCCTCTGATCTTAAGACATGAAGGGTCACAATTATGGAACAGTCTAAAGTGTTTCGGAATAGTTTTTAGGGTACTCACATCAATTTCATCATTCTGTGCGGCAACTATGCCATTGACATGTTCACGCACACGCACCTTAAATTGGCGGGTAGTGAGGCCAACATAGATTTTGGGGCAAGGACATGTGGCGTAATAAATGACCGCCTTAGTCTCACAATTAATAAAATGTTTAATAGTGAATTGTTTCGACCCATTAGAATCACAAAATGTATTAGTTCGTTCAATATTAGGACATGCCTTGCAATGGCCACACTGAAAGGATCCTTTCTTCTGTTGAGTCTGGGACAAAAAAGTTTTAGGACAATTTTCATAATAGCTTTTCACCAGCATATCACGAATATTCCTTGATCTACGGAATGTGATGCTAGGTTGTTCCTTCAGGTATTTGGAAAGTGTCTCATCTGCAAGTAAAATAGGCCACGCCTTCTCGAGCACTTGTCTCATTTTCTGATTTTGGGAATGATAGTCAGTAATGAACCGCACATTCATTGTATTAGATGGTATAGGAGCTGAATACAGTAGATCATTCCTTGAAGAATGTCTAGCTCTGTTGTATGCCCGTTTCAAGCAGCGATGGCTGTATCCACGATTCAGAAATCTGGATTTCAGTTCCTGTGCGCGTATTTCAAAATCTTTATCGGTGGAACACAGACGCCTAAGTCTTAAGAATTGACCTACCGGAATAGATCTGATTAAAGATTTGGGATGCGCAGATGAGGCATGCAGCACTGAATTAGTTGAGGTCTTTTTTCGGAATATATCGGTTTGTAGAATGTTGTTACTGTCACATTTGACAGTGACGTCCAAAAATTCAATTTGAGACTTGTGATGGTGGTATGTCAGTCGAATATTCAAATTATTATCATTGAGATGAGAAATAAATGAATCCAACAATTCAGTACTGCCTTGCCAAATGAAAAAAATGTCATCAATGTACCGTGTCCAAAATAGGACATGGTACATGTATTGATGACTGTCTGACATAAATAGGTCCCTCTCCCACAGCCCCAGGAAAAGATTAGCATACGCAGGCGCATATGATGCGCCCATCGCGGTGCCCTGGAGCTGTAGGTAGAGGGACTCTTTGAAAATGAAAAAATTATGTGTCAGACTGAATTCTAAAGCTTCAATAATAAAGTCAATCATGGACGCCGGGTAATCAGATGTAGAAAGAAACCATCTTGTTGCACATATACCATCTGTGTGTTTTATGCTGGTATATAAAGATTTGACGTCACAAGTGACAAGGATTGTGTCATCCTCAATGTGTAACCCATCAACTTTCTTCAAAAAGTCACCTGTGTCCCGGGTAAAAGAGGGAAGGCATTCGACAAGAGGCTGCAGTTTACAGTCAATGAATTTACCGACATTTTCCACATAATTACGGTTACCGGAGACAATCGGTCTACCGGGTGGTGACTCAGGGTCCTTGTGTACCTTTGGTAAAAGATACAACGTTGGTATACATGGTTCTTTAATGGTCAGGGCCTGGCAGAGTTCTTTAGATATAGTACCTTCACTATTGGCCCTATTCAAAATGGTATCTAGCTCAGATGTGAAAACTGATAGCGGATTAAAAGTAAGCTTTTTATAGCATGTTTTATTTTTCAATTGTCTAAAAACTTCAGCTTCATACATTATGGATGGCCAGATGACAATATTGCCTCCTTTGTCGGCAGGCTTAATTACGACCCCAGGTAGATTCCTCAATCTCTGGAGACTTTTTTGTTCCTCAAAGTTCAGGTTACCATTGGTAATATGGCGGGGAATCTTTTTGAATTCTTCACTGACTATTTGAACGAACAAATCAATATTTGAACAAGTAGAGAAAGGAGGGAATTTCTTTGACCGTGGTGCAATGCAGGATGGGATCTTACCTCCTTCAGGTATTGAGTTCTCTCGGGCCAGCTCATTTAAGACTTGTAATGCCGTTTGTTCCGATTCTGTTGGAAATAATTCATAGGTAGTTTCATCATGAAAATATTTTTTAAACATGAGAGATCTTGCAAATATATGCAAGTCCTTAGTTGCAGAAAAGGGATCAAAATGAGAATCGGGGCAAAATGAAAGACCTTTATGTAATACCCTTAAATCTATCTGAGACAAAGAATGAGTACTGAGGTTAATTACCTTTAGCTGGTTATCATCGGAATGGTCAAAATTGCGTCTATAAGGTGTATTCCGTAGGTGTCTTTTTCTTTTGGATATATCCTTATATGATGTTGATGAAGAGGCTGAGGCGTCAGAGTATTCACTCAATGATGGAGTAGATGATACAGACATGGCCCGGGTACGGGGAGGATCACTGGTGGATAACCTTTTCCATCTATATACTCTATTCATTTGGACATCTTTCATATCACGTGACAATTTATTAGCATGGTTGTCCTGAATTTCTTTCACCCAAATATCTAACTCTTTTTCCATTGCCGCGTTGATTGATTGGTAATCGTCCACAGATAGTTGGGTTTTTGCCAGTGTGTATGTATTGTCCAATTGCTGGTCAATGGTCTCTATACTCTTGGTATTGAGATTAATCAATAGTTCCATAAACTTTTTTGATGTATTGTTACAGGTATCTTCCCAAATTTTAATGAATTCGTCATCTTCTATAAGAAATGAGGGTATCACTTTGACCCTTAACCCCCTTGGAATAAGGTCTCTGGTAATATAATTTTGCAAAAACACTTTGTTCCACCACAAACGAGTACGTTTGTGTAGCAATTTTTTAATTGTAGTATTAAAATCAGTAAATCCTAGGCCACCAGGGCCATTGGAATCAGACCCACCACTACCAAACAGTTGATTTATACGGCTGAGCCAGGATTGTTCCTTGGCTTTTAGGTCCATAGCCAGAGGGGAAACCTGTGCGAAACACAGCAGATAAGATTAAATAAATAACTCAAGGCAAGGGATACTCAGAACCGCACGTGTACATAGATGGTTAGTATGAATTTGTACGTGCACATATACCCAAAACAATGGACATAATACCGGACAACTCGGAAGATTCATATACAAACACAAAGAACAAAAACCGAACTGATGTCCATATAATAATTAAATTTATTAAGACAAAATGACACTACATAAATTGGTAGGGGGGAAAAAAAAAAAAACCAAAAAAGTATGGCACAAAAAGGAGATACAGCAGCATGAGATACACAGTCCCAAAAAATAGCAGTACTATATGAATAAATAAATAAATAAATAAATAAATAAATACATACATATCATACAATAAAGGACTGGTAAATGTTAATGTTACTCTGTTTGTAACAGCATAAAGTGCCACAAAAAAATAAATATACATATATATATATATATATATATATGTAGCCAAAGTGCAAAGACAAGTGCAAAAATAAAGTGCACAGGTGCACAAATTAATTAAGTAAACTGCTCGGGTAACTAATTACTACAGGTAACTGCCATCTGGTATATTAGGCACTGATCCATGTATCACTCCAAGTACTCCCCATGAATGATTAGATATTTACATGTGTAGCAATCATAATAGGAGGAAAAGAAAGTGGAGCGGAGGAAAAATGCCCCGGGCAGATTTTTACCTGAAATGCTGCTGTCTCCAGGATGTGCCAGTCCCCGACGCGCGTTTTGGCGCTAGCCTTCATCAGGGGGTGGCAACATCCAGCAGAGAGGGAGGCTATAAAGGAGGAACACCCAATAGGCGGCGGGCACGCATGTGGAGCGACGCACAATGCTACTGGATAGTGTCCAGACACACACCGCCGCCGGACCACGTGATCCCCAGGGCCGCGTACCAATGACGCAGCGCTGGGGGACATGAGACCGGAAAGCGGGGATGCCGGGAATCCAGCAGCGATGCGCGTACCATCCGGTAAGCCGTCATTGGCTAATATGGAACATGTGATCTAAGGTCCTAGAGGGATAAAGTGGGACAAGAAGGAACATGTGACCAGAGGTCCTAGAAGGGTAAAACAAGAAGGAAAAAACAATAAGGTCCTAGATAATGAATATAGAAGCAAGGAATAGTTATTATGGACTTGAGGATGTATAAATCTGGCAGAAAAACATATACAGATTATATATATATATATATATATATATATATATATATATATATATATATATATATATATATATATATATATATACGCCAGAAATCTGGACAAGGAACAGGAAAAAAGAAAAAATGTAAAGGAAAAATATATATATATGCTTAAATAAAAATAAAAATAAATATAAAAATATGAAAATATATATATATAAATATATGAGAAAGCAAAATAAATAAAATAAAATAAAATAAAACAGAACAAAATGAAATGCTGTGTGCGGGAACAATAAGTGACATAAACTAATTGAGCGTAGAAAACAAAAAAAAAAAATGGAAGATTAATACTGTGAATGAAAAACCCTCTTGGGGAACTGATAATAATGATAATAATAGTACAAGCACATGTACACAAATACAAAATAAAATAAATACGTGCGTATACATACACCTACATATACACTAAAAGAAAAGAACGAAAAATAATGATGAATAATGAAAAAAATAAAAAATAAAATAAAAAATAAAAAATAAATAAAAGATAAATAATAAAAAATAATAAATAATCAATAATGATAAACGTGATAGAAATTGTGTAAGTATACGTAAATACATACAAGAATACGTCTAAGAAAGTGAACTAGTGACATGAAATATTATAGTACCAGCACACAAAAAATAATAATAAATATATATAAAAAGTAATGAAAATAAATAAATGAAAATATATATATATATGTGTATACAAATAAATAAGGAAAATTAAATGTGAAAAAAATTATTACAAATAAAAAATAATAAAAATAAAAATAATAATAAAATGAAAATAATGAATAAAAATAAAAATAATAAAATAAAAATAGTAAATAGGAAGATAATCAATACAATATGGTAATGCACTAATGAATAGTTTCCAAATGTCCATTATTTTTTATATATTTTATATATCTCTCTCTCCATATCTCTTCATCACAGAAATCTTCAACCGAATGTCCATCGATCTGATGCAGTATCCGGGATCAAAGAAGTGAATGGGTGAACAAATGATAATGTGACTTCAGTGGCAAAGACACCAGACAAAATGGAGCCCTCATCCGTGGAACACCAGGTAAGTAACAACTAGAAGAAGAAACTGAAAGTGCAAATGAATAAATAAAATGCAATAAAGACATGACAGTAGCGATAACGATAGGACCCAATGAATAAAAAATACATATAACTATATATATCTATAGGAACAATTCGGTATACATACATGTGTAAATGTATACACACATATACACACCACAAGGAGTGCCCACTACACAATTAAGAGCAATTAAAAAGCAATTTTTTAATGAAAAATAATAGCTAAAACCATTGATAAAAACATACCAGAATTCATTATACATAACCTCAATACTGGATAACAAGGTGGAACAGGATGCTTATAAAATACTAATAAAAATATCTATAAAAATGGAACAAAGCTGATGTTTTCGTTTAGACCACGGGGTTGTATTGTATTAAGTGACCAGATCCATCTAGATTCCATTTGTGCCAATTTTTGGCTGATGTTACCTCCACGGATCGATGGATTGATTTTATCGATGCCTCTGATCTTAAGACATGAAGGGTCACAATTATGGAACAGTCTAAAGTGTTTCGGAATAGTTTTTAGGGTACTCACATCAATTTCATCATTCTGTGCGGCAACTATGCCATTGACATGTTCACGCACACGCACCTTAAATTGGCGGGTAGTGAGGCCAACATAGATTTTGGGGCAAGGACATGTGGCGTAATAAATGACCGCCTTAGTCTCACAATTAATAAAATGTTTAATAGTGAATTGTTTCGACCCATTAGAATCACAAAATGTATTAGTTCGTTCAATATTAGGACATGCCTTGCAATGGCCACACTGAAAGGATCCTTTCTTCTGTTGAGTCTGGGACAAAAAAGTTTTAGGACAATTTTCATAATAGCTTTTCACCAGCATATCACGAATATTCCTCGATCTACGGAATGTAATGCTAGGTTGTTCCTTCAGGTATTTGGAAAGTGTCTCATCTGCAAGTAAAATAGGCCACGCCTTCTCGAGCACTTGTCTCATTTTCTGATTTTGGGAATGATAGTCAGTAATGAACCGCACATTCATTGTATTAGATGGTATAGGAGCTGAATACAGTAGATCATTCCTTGAAGAATGTCTAGCTCTGTTGTATGCCCGTTTCAAGCAGCGATGGCTGTATCCACGATTCAGAAATCTGGATTTCAGTTCCTGTGCGCGTATTTCAAAATCTTTATCGGTGGAACACAGACGCCTACGTCTTAAGAATTGACTTACCGGAATAGATCTGATTAATGATTTGGGATGCGCAGATGAGGCATGCAACACTGAATTAGTTGAGGTCTTTTTTCGGAATATATCGGTTTGTAGAATGTTGTTACTGTCACGTTTGACAGTGACGTCCAAAAATTCAATTTGAGACTTGTGATGGTGGTATGTCAGTCGAATATTCAAATTATTATCATTGAGATGAGAAATAAATGAATCCAACAATTCAGTACTGCCTTGCCAAATGAAAAAAATGTCATCAATGTACCGTGTCCAAAATAGGACACGGTACATGTATTGATGACTGTCTGACATAAATAGGTCCCTCTCCCACAGCCCCAGGAAAAGATTAGCATACGCAGGTGCATATGATGCGCCCATCGCGGTGCCCTGGAGCTGTAGGTAGAGGGACTCTTTGAAAATGAAAAAATGTAAATGTTGTAAAAGTAGGACAGGGCCCCTGCCTATTTTAAATAGCATCATACATGTCAACAAATTGTTATTGTCAGTGCCAGGCATTGAAGGATTTCAGCGCATAGACTAAACAGTGGTGTAGCAGCGAGAGATAATTTTGCAAGTGGTAGAGCACTGTTTGAGCTGGGGGGGGCACTCTCTCGTGGCCAGCGGTACAGGACCAGGGCCCCTCATGTTACAATGGTGTGTCTGACATTGGGTGCACGCCACCACCGCCAGAGACACTTCATTGTACTATGACGGACCCAGTGGCAGTGCCGTCGACCAAAAGTGGGCACACCCACCTCTTCAGACAAACGGCACTCTGACGGGTGCTTGCGCCAAGTGGCGAGACCACGGCCCCATGGGGGGAGTTAGGCCATTTAGGGAGGTGTAAACATGTCGTATGCTGTACAAACAGCAACTGCAAATTTAGAGATTGGAACAGTCAGTAATAGGGTTGAGCGACTTTCATTTTTTTAAGATCGAGTCAGGTTTTGCGAAACCCGACTTTGTCCAAAGTCGAGTCGAGTGCAGTCGGCCAATTATCGCTAAAAGTCGGGGATCGACCGAAACATGAAACCCAATGCAAGTCAATGGGGAAGCATAGTCGGCAGTGAGTGGAGGCCAGGAAAACACCTACAGTGCCCATTTTAATGCCAAAAACATCCATTCTTGTTTCTGAAGCTTGTCAATCTTAATTAACTTTATATTAATAGTTGGGCATTGGAAATTGGGTGTCATTTGGCAAAAGTTGTGGGGGTAGGGCTGGTTCAAGGTTTTAGTGGGCCCAGGAAACGTGGACTACGTCAGGGCGGTGGAGCAGTGAGAGGTAAGTATGTCAAGTTTGCAAGTGCTGTGATCCTAAGCAAGCAGGGGTGGGCCCACTCGTTGGCATTGGCACTGGCACAGGGCCCCTCAAAGTACAGCGGTGTGTTTGCACGGCGGGGGCGCCTCCCACCAGCAGCGACACTTTTGCGTACTCTGAGGGGCCCTGTGCCAGTGACGTCGCCAACGAGTATGCCCCCCACCTGATGAAGGAACCTACACTTTCAACTGCACCTTCCTCTTTGTCCCTGTGTAAGGTGGTATAGCATGCGGGAAGGGGAACCTGAATTTCAGCAGGGTCAGATTCTGGCTGTGTAGAGTGCAAGGGGAATGTAGTCGTCTGGGTCAATGTACCAGCAGACTAATCTAGCAGTGGCTGGGCAATGGGCAGGATGAGGAGGAAACACAGATATAGGGCCAAAGAATAAAGTAGGCTAAATGCAGTTCAAAATTGGTAACAGGACTAAACAGGCGGCATTACTTTGTTAAGTGGAGTAGCAAACCCAGGAGCAGCAGACACTGTTTTAAGGGCCCAACCACACTAGTAGGCCAAATGCAGTTTAATATCTGATACTATAGGCCGAAAGCCTAAAGACTGAAGCTCAGCTTTATACAGTGGAGGACAACACCAGGGAGCGACAGACACCGTTAGTAGGCCGTAACCACCAATTTTTTGTTAAAAAAGCACTTAATGAGAGCCAGAAGGTTGAAGCTCAGATTTAGACAGTGGAGGACAACACCAGGGAGCGGCAGACACCGTTAGTAGGCCGTAACCACCAATTTTTTAAAAAACAGCACTTAATGAGAGCCAGAAGGTTGAAGCTCAGTTTTAGACAGTGGAGGACAACACCAGGGAGCGGCAGACACCGTTAGTAGGCCCTAACCACCAATTTATTTAAAGAAAGCACTTAATGAGAGCCAGAAGGTTGAAGCTCAGATTTAGACAGTGGAGGACAACACCAGGGAGCGGCAGACACCGTTAGTAGGCCGTAACCACCAATTTTTTGTTAAAAAAGCACTTAATGAGAGCCAGAAGGTTGAAGCTCAGACAAGGCAACCTGGAGGAGAACACCAAGGAGGAGGAGAACACTCAGGAGGAGGACAACACCAGGGAGCGGCAGACACCGTTAGTAGGCCCCAACCACCAATTTTTTTAAAAAAGCACTTAATGAGAGCCAGAAGGTTGAAGCTCAGATTTATACAGTGGAGGACAATTTGAATTAGGGACTGCAGACAGACTTAGTAGGCTGTCCCCTGTGGACCATGCATCCACCACATTAACCCATTGCGCCGTAATGGACACGTAACCTTCCGTAGCCATGCCTACAGGTCCATGCGTCTGTTGTCAGGTGCACCTTTGTACTCACAGATTGCCAGAGTGCATGGACAATGCGGTCTTTTACATGCTGGTGGAGGGTTGGGATGGCTTTTCTCGCAAAAGAAGTGTCGACTGGTTAGCTTGTAGTGTGGTACAGCGTAGTCCATCATGGCTTTATTAATATTAAATAAAATATATAAATAGGCTCTATGAACTTTTAAATAGGTTCCAGGGGTACACAGGCAGCATTGGTGTGGTCAGCGGAGGAGGATTGCAAGGAGGGACCGCAGACAGGCTTACTAGGCCTAAAATAAATAAAAATAGGCTCAAGGCAGTTTTAAATAGGTTACATGGATACACAGGCAGCATTGTGGTCAGTGGAGGAGGATTGCAAGGAGGGACCGCAGACGGAATTACTAGGCCTAAAATAACTAAAAATAGGCTCAAGGCACTTAGAGTTATCTCGCAGGGGTATACAGGCAGCATTGGTGTGGTCAGCAGAGGACGATTGCAAGGAGTGTCTGACACAGTTAGTACTCACAAAAAATAAATAGATGTTAATGTCTCGCAAAACAAAAAAAAAAAAAAAAAAAAATTTGGCATACTTAGGTACAGGGGTGGGCTCATCTGCTGAGTTTCTGACATAGTAATTTGGCAGTAAGTATTTACTGGTGCCAATATAGGACACTGACCCAGACTACTTTAACTAGCATCATAGATGTCAACAAATTGGTATTGTCAGTGCCAGGCATTGAATGATGTCAGCGCATAGACTAAACATTGGTGGAGCTGTGAGAGATAATTTTGCACGTGGTAGAGCACAGTTTGAGCTGGGGGGGGTGAACTCTCTTGTGGCCGGCGGTACCGTCCCAGGGCCCCTCATGTTACAACGGTGTGTCTGACGTTGGGTGCGCGCCACCACCGCCAGAGACACTTTATTGTACTATGAGGGACCCAGTGGCAGTGCCGTCGACCAAAAGCGGGCACACCCACCTCTTCAGACAAACGGCACTCTAACGGGTGCTTGCGCCAAGTGGCGAGACCACGGCCCCGTGGGGGGAGTTTTCCCATTGAGGGAGGTGTAAACATGTCGTATGCTGGACAAACAGCTGCTGCTAATTAAGAGATTGGAACACTCAGTAAGACCAGTCCACAAGCAAGACCTTTTTATAGGAAAGCTAGGTGTCAGCCGGGAAAGGTGGGGCAAAATAATTTGAAATCCAGGAGTGGTTCATTTTAATGAAGGTTAGATCATCCACATTTTGGGTAGCCAGACGAGTCCTTTTTTCGGTTAATATTGAACCAGCAGCACTGAATACTCTTTCTGATAGCACACTAGCTGCTGGGCAAGCAAGCTCCTGCAATGCATATTCTGCCAATTCAGGCCAGGTGTCTAATTTGGATGCCCAGTAATCAAATGGGAATGACGGTTGAGGGAGAACATCGATAAGGGATGAAAAATAGTTAGTAACCATACTGGACAAATGTTGTCTCTTGTCACTTTGAATAGATGCTGCAGTACCTGTCGTGTCTGCGGTCATTGCGAAATCACTCCACAACCTGGTCAGAAAACCCCTCTGTCCAACGCCACTTCTGATTTGTGCACCTCTAACACCTCTGCCCTGTAGCCCCCTGCAGCTCGTTTGAGAACCATCACCGGCGCTGTGTGCTGGGAATGCCTGAATCAAACGGTCTACAAGAGTAGCTGGTTTGGTTGCTAATATTTGTTCGAGGTTCTCATGTGGCATAATATTTAGCAATTTGCCTTTATAGCGAGGGTCAAGGATGCAGGCCAACCAGTAATCGTCATCGCTCATCATTTTAATAATGCGTGGGTCCCTTTTGAGGATACGTAAGGCATAATCCGCCATGTGGGCCAAAGTTCCAGTTGTCAAATCTGCGGTTGTGCTGGTTTGAGGGGCAGTTACAGGCAAATCTACGTCACTTGTCTCCCTTAAAAAACAGAACCCGGCCTTGCAACGCCACTAATTTCTGTTGGCCCAGGAGAAGCTTCCTCATTAAAAAAGTACTCATCCCCATCATCCTCCTCGTTCTCCTCCTCCTCTTCGCCCCGCTACCGCGTCCTCTACACGGCCCTGACCAGACAATGGCTGACTGTCATCAAGGCTTTCCTCTTCCTCGGCTGCAGACGCCTGCTCCTTTATGTGCGTCAAACTTTGCATCAGCAGACGCATTAGGGGGATGCTCATGCTTATTATGGCGTTGTCTGCACTAACCAGCCGTGTGCATTCCTCAAAACACTGAAGGACTTGACACAGGTCTTGCAGCTTCGACCACTGCACACCTGACAACTCCATGTCTGCCATCCATCTGCCTGCCCGTGTATCCTCCCACAAATACATAACAGCATGCCTCTGTTCGCACAGTCTCTGAAGCATGTGCAGTGTGGAGTTCCACCTTGTTGCAACGTCGATGATTAGGCGATGCTGGGGAAGGCTCAAAGACCGCTGATAGTTCTGCATACGGCTGGAGTGTATGGGCGAACGGCGGATATGCGAGCAAAGTCTGCGCACTTTGAAGAGCAGGTCAAGTAACCCCGGATAACTTTTCAGGAAGCACTCCACCAGGAGGTTTAAGGTGTGAGCCAGGCAAGGAATGTATTTAAGTTGGGAAAGGGCTATGGCAGCCATGAAATTCCTTCCGTTATCACTCACTACCTTGCCTGCCTCAAGATGTACAGTGCCCAGCCATGACTGAGTTTCTTTCTGCAAGAACTCGGACAGAACTTCCGCGGTGTGTCTGTTGTCGCCCAAACACTTCATTGCCAATACAGCCTGCTGACGCCTGCCACTAGCTGTCCCATAATGGCACACCTGGTGTGCAACAGTGGCAGCTGCGGATGGAGTGGATGTGCGACTGCGGTCTGTGGACGAGCTCTCGCTTCTGCAGGAGGATGAGGAAGAGGAGGAGGGGGGGCGAATGCCTCCAGCCAACTCTTTCCTTGACCATGGGCTAGGCAGAACTGTCCCAATATTGCTGTCCCCTGTGGACCCTGCATCCACCACATTCACCCAGTGTGTCGTGATGGACACGTAACGTCCCTGGCCGTGCCTACTGGTCCATGCATCTGTTGTCAGGTGCACCTTTGTAGTCACAGACTGCCTGAGTGCATGGACGATGCGGTCTTTAACATGCTGTTGGAGGGCTGGGATCGCTTTTCTAGAAAAGATGTGTCGACTGGGTAGCTCGTAGCGTGGTACAGCGTAGTCCATCAGCGCTTTGAAAGCTTCGCTTTCAACTAACCGGTAGGGCATCATCTCTAATGAGATTAGTCTAGCAATGTGGGCGTTCAAACCCTGTGTACGCGGATGCGAGGATGAGTACTTCCTTTTCCTAACAAGAGTCTCATGTAGGGTGAGCTGGACTGGAGAGCTGGAGATCGTGGAACTAGCGGTGGTGCCGGTGGACATGGCAGACTGAGAGAGGGTTGGAGATGGTATTCTTGCCGGTGCCCTACATGCAGTGTTTCCTACTACGAACCTGGTGATTCCCTGACTGCTTTGGCCTGGAGACAAAAGCTGCACAGATACTGCAGGTGTTGCGGTAAATGGTGGGCTTACAGTGACGGAAGGGATGTAGCGTTGCTGACTAGCTTCATTGGCCGAGGGTGCTGCAACCTTTAGGCACGTTTGGTAGTTAGTCCAGGCTTGCAAATGCATGATGGATAAATGTCTATGCATGCAACTTGTATTTAGACTTTTAAGATTCTGACCTCTGCTTAAGGTAGTTGAACATTTTTGACAGATGACTTTGCGCTGATCATTTGGATGTTGTTTAAAAAAATGCCAGACTGCACTTTTTCTACTATCGGATACCTTTTCAGGCATTGCAGACTGAGCTTCTTCAACCGGATGGCCACACTGTCCTCCAACTGGTTTTGGTTTTGCCACGCGTTTTTGGCCAGATACGGGCCCGGCAGATGGAACCTGTTGTGATGTTGATGCCTGCTGCGGCTCCTCCTCCTCCTCCACTTCAGAACTACTGCCGCCTGCACCCTGTTCCCCCAATGGCTACCAATCGGGGTCAACAACTGGGTCATCTATGACCTCCTCTTCTATCTCGTGTGCAACTTCGTCTGTGTCACCGTGTAAGCCGGTGGCAGAGCGTTCGTGACGGGGCACCATAGTCTCAGCTGGGTTTGATTCTGGCTCAGTACACTGCGAGGGCAATGTTCTGGTCTGAGTCAAAGGAACAGCATAGTAATCTGGCTGTGGCTGTGCATCAGTGCACTCCATGTCCGATTCAACTTCTAATGGGCATGGCCTGTTAACTGTTTCACTGTCTAACCCAGGAACGGTATGTGTAAAGAGCTCCATGGAGTAACCCGTTGTGTCTCCTGACGCATCCTCCTCTCTTGTTCTGGGTGAAGAAGACAAGGAAGCTACATCCACTAACGATGCGCTGCTTTTACATTTTGCACTTTCAGAAGAGGAGGCAAAAGAGCTAGAGGCTGAGTCAGCAAGGAAAGCCAAAAATTGTTCTTGCTGCTCCGGCTTTAAAAGCGGTTTTCCTACTCCCAGAAAAGGGAGCGTTCGAGGCCTTGTGTAGCCAGACGACGAACCTGGCTCAACAACTCGAGACTTAGGTGATGTACTGCTTTTACCACGACCACCTCATGCTCCACCACCACTACCATCATTACCAGCTGACAATGACCGCCCACGGCCACGACCTCTTCCACCAGACTTCCTCATTGTTTGCAAAACGTAACCAAAGTAACGGTATTTGTTACTGTAAAACAACTTATAAGGTGAACTCTAACTTCTGTAGGATTTATATACACCTTTATAGGTGGCTGACACTGAAAGGAAAACCAGGCCCAATGTTACACACTAGGTTTTCTGTGTCCCAATAATTTGAGACAGATGGCACACACACGATCGGCACTCAAACAGAAATGCCAATCTTAATCTTCCACTATTTTTTTTTTCAGGGAGAATTTACCACAAACAAAAAAATGGCCCAGTATTACACACTGGTTTTCGGTGGCACACAATGAGACAGATGCCACACACAGCATTGGCACAGAGGCAGACTTGCCAATCTTTATCTCCCACTATTTATTTATTTTTTTACAGGGAGAATTTAAAAAAAAAAAAGGCCCAGTATTACACACTGGTTTTCGGTGGCACACAATGAGAGACAGATGCCACACACAGCACTGGCACAGAGGCAGACTTGCCAATCTTTATGTCCCACTATTTATTTATTTTTTTACAGGGAGAATTTACAAAAAAAATGGCCCAGTATTACACACTGGTTTTCGGTGGCACACAATGAGAGACAGATGCCACACACAGCACTGGCACAGAGGCAGACTTGCCAATCTTTATCTCCCACTATTTATTTATTTTTTTACAGGGAGAATTTACAAAAAAAAAAAAAATGGCCCAGTATTACACACTGGTTTTCGGTGGCACACAATGAGAGACAGATGCAACACACAGCACTGGCACAGAGGCAGACTTGCCAATCTTTATGTCCCACTATTTATTTTTTTACCGGGAGAATTTACAAAAAAAAAAAATGGCTCAGTATTACACACTGGTTTTCGGTGGCACACAATGAGAGACAGATGCCACACACAGCACTGGCACAGAGGCAGACTTGCCAATCTTTATCTCCCACTATTTATTTATTTTTTACAGGGAGAATTTACAAAAAAAAAAAGGCCCAGTATTACTCACTGGTTTTCGGTGGCACACAATGAGAGACAGATGCCACACACAGCACTGGCACAGAGGCAGACTTGCCAATCTTTATCTCACACTATTTATTTTTTTTTTACAGGGAGAATTTACAAAAAAAAAAAAATGGCCCAGTATTACACACTGGTTTTCGGTGGCACACAATGAGAGACAGATGCCACACACAGCAATGGCACAGAGGCAGACTTGACAATCTTTATCTCACACTATTTATTTTTTTTTTTACAGGGAGAATTTACAAAAAAAAATAAAAATGGCCCAGTATTACACACTGGTTTTCGGTGGCACACAATGAGAGACAGATGCCACACACAGCAATGGCACAGAGGCAGACTTGCCAATCTTTATCTCCCTGCAGTAATCTCAGAAAAGTATGGCAGGCAGCTATAAAAAGGACTGCTGCACACAAAAGTGTGGACAAACAAACAAGATAGCTGTGCAGAAAGGAAGGAACAACAGGATTTGTGCTTTGAAAAAAGCAGTTGGTTTGCACAGCGGCGTACACACACAGCAACGCAGCTATCAGGGAGCCTTCTAGGGCAGCCCAATGAGCTACAGCGCTGAGGAAAAAAAAATGTAGCTTCCACTGTCCCTGCAAACAAAAGGTGGTGTTGGACAGTGGAAATCGCTACAGCACAAGCGGTTTGGGGGTGAATGTACCCTGCAAAACACTATCCCTGCTTCTGACGAAGCGGCACCTCTCCCTACACTCAGATCAGCAGCAGTAAGATGGCAGTTGGCGGGAACGCCCCTTTATAGCCCCTGTGACGCCGCAGAAAGCAAGCCAATCACTGCAATGCCCTTCTCTAAGATGGTGGAGACTGAGATCTATGTCATCACGCTGCCCACACTCTGCGTCCACCTTCATTGGCTGAGAAATGGCGCTTTTAGCGTCATTGAAACGCGACTTGGCGCGAAAGTCGCGTACCGCATGGCCGACCCCACACAGGGATCGGGTCGGGTTTCATGAGACGCCGACTTTGCCAAAAGTCGGCGACTTATGAAAATGAACGATCCGTTTCGCTCAACCCTAGTCAGTAACACCAGTCCCAAAGCAAGACCTTTTTTCAGGAAAGCTAGGTGACAGCCGGGAAAGGTGGGGCAAAATAATTAGAAATCCATGAGTGGTTCATTTTAATGAAGGTTAGATCATCAACATTTTGGGTCGCCAGACGAGTCCTTTTTTCGGTCAGTATTGAACCAGCAGCACTGAATACTCTTTCTGATAGCACACTAGCTGCTGGGCAAACAAGCTCCTGCAATGCATATTCGGCCAATTCAGGCCAGGTGTCTATTTTGGATGCCCAGCAATCAAAGGGGAATGACGGTTGAGGGAGAACATCGATAATGGAGAAAAAATAGTTAGTAACCATACTGGACAAATGTTGTCTCCTGTCACTTTGAATTGATGCTGCAGTACCTGTCGTGTCTGCGGTCATTGCGAAATCACTCCACAACCTGGTCAGAAAACCCCTCTGTCCAACGCCACTTTTGATTTGTGAACCTCTAACACCTCTGCCCTGTTGCCCCCTGCAGCTCGTGTGAGAATCATCACCGGCGCTGTGTGCTGGGAATGCCTGAATCAAACGGTCTACAAGAGTAGCTGGTTTGGTTGCCAATATTTGTTCGAGGTTCTCATGTGGCATGATATTTTGCAATTTGCCTTTATAGCGAGGATCAAGGAGGCAGGCCAACCAGTAATCGTCATCGGTCATCATTTTTATAATGCGTGGGTCCCTTTTGAGGATACGCAAGGCATAATCCGCCAATGTGCCAGTTGTCAAATCTGTGCATGTGCAGGGTTGAGCACTTTCGGGCAAATCAACGTCACTTGTCTCCCTCAAAAAACCAGAACCCCGCCTTGCAACGCCAGCAGTTTCTGTTGCCCCCTGAGAAGCTTCCTCATCCAAAAAATACTCATCCCCATCATCCTCCTCGTCCTCCTCCTCTTCGCCCGCCACTTCGTCCTGTTGACTTCCCTGAGCAGACAATGGCTGACTGTCATCTAGGCTTCCCTCGTCCTCGGCTGCAGACGCCTGCTCCTTTATGTGCATCAAACTTTGCATCAGCAGACACATTAGGGGGATGCTCATGCTTATTATGGCGTTGTCTGCACTAACCAGCCGTGTGCATTCCTCAAAACACTGAAGGACTTGACACAGGTCTTGTAGCTTCGACCACTGCACACCTGACAACTCCATGTCTGCCATCCAACTGCCTACCCGTGTATGTGTATCCTCCCACAAATACATAACAGCACGCCTCTGTTCACACAGTCTCTGAAGCATGTGCAGTGTGGAGTTCCACCTTGTTTCAACGTCGATGATTAGGCGATGCTGGGGAAGTTGCAAAGACCGCTGATGGTTCTGCATACGGCTGGAGTGTACGGGTGAACGGCGGATGTGCGAGCAAAGTCTGCGCACTTTCAGGAGCAGGTCGGGTAACCCCGGATAACTTTTCAGAAAGCACTGCACCACCAGGTTTAAGGTGTGAGCCAGGCAAGGAATGTGTTTCAGTTGTGGAAGGGCTATGGCAGCCATAAAGTTCCTCCCGTTATCACTCACTACCTTGCCTGCCTCAAGATGTACAGTGCCTAGCCATGACTGAGTTTCTTGCTGCAAGAACTCGGACAGAACTTCCGCGGTGTGTCTGTTGTTGCCCAAACACTTCATTGCCAATACTGCCTGCTGACGCTTGCCACTAGCTGTTCCATAATGGGACACCTCGTGTGCAACAGTGGCAGCTGCGGATGGAGTGGTCGTGCGACTGCGGTCTGTGGACGAGCTCTCGCTTCTGCTGGAGGACGAGGAGGAGGAGGGGGGACGAATGCCTACAGCCAACTGTTTCCTAGACCGTGGGCTAGGAAGAACTGTCTCAATATTGCTGTCCCCTGTGGACCCTGCATCCACCACATTAACCCAGTGTGCCGTGATGGAGACGTAATGCCCCTGGCCATGCCTACTGGTACATGCATCTGTTGTCAGGTGCACCTTTCTACTCACAGATTGCCTGAGTGCATGGACTATGCGGTCTTTTACATGGTGGTGGAGGGCTGGGATGGCTTTTCTCGAAAAGAAGTGTTGACTGGGTAGCTCGTAAGCATGGTACAGCGTAGTCCATCAGGGCTTTGAAAGCTTCGGTTTCAACTAAACGGTAGGGCATCATCTCTAACGAGATTAGTCTAGCAATGTGGGTGTTCAAACCCTGTGTACGCGGATGCGAGGATGAGTACTTCCTTTTCCTAACGAGAGTCTCATGTAGGGTGAGCTGGACTGGAGAGCTGCATAGGGTGGAACTAGCGGGGGTGCCGGTGGACATGGCAGACTGAGAGAGTGTTGGTGATGGTATTCTTGCTGTTGCCCTACATACAGTGTTTCCTACCACGAACCTGGTGATTCCCTGACGGCTTTGGCCTTGCGACGAAACCGCCACATTTACTGCAGGTGGTGTGGTAAACGGTGGGCTTACAGTGAGGGAAGGGATGTAGCGTTGCTGACTAGCTTCATTGTAAGAGGGTGCTACAACGTTAAGGGACGTTTGGTAGTTAGTCCAGGCTTGCAAGTGCATGGTGGTTAAATGTCTACGCATGCAGCTTGTATTTAGATTTTTAACATTCTGACCTCTGCTGAAGGTCCTTGAGCATTTCTTACAGATGAATTTGCACTGATCATTTGGATCTTGGTTAAAAAAATACCAGACTGCACTCCTCCTACTATCGGATACCTTTTCAGGCATTGCACACTGAGCTACTTTAACCGGATGGCCACGCTGTCCTACAACTGGTTTTGCCACACGTTTTTGACCAGATGCGGGCCTGCCAGATGGAAACTGTTGCGATGTTGATGCCTGCTGCGGCTCCTCCTCCTCCGCTTCAGAGCTACTGCCGCCTGCACCCTGTTCCCCCAATGGCTGCCAATCGGGGTCAACAACTGTGTCATCTATCACCTCCTCTTCTATGTCCTGGGCACCTTCCTCCGGGTCACCGTGTAAGCCGGTGCTATAGCGTTCGTGACGGGGCTTAATAGTGTCATCAGGGTTAGATTCTGGATCAGTACACTGCGAGGGCAATGTTCTGATCTGAGTCAAAGGAACAGCATAATAATCTGGCTGTGGCTGTGCATATGTGCACTCCATGTCCGATTCATATTGTAATGGGCATGGCCTGTTAATAATTTCCCTTTCTAACACAGGAACGGTATGTGTAAATAGCTCCATGGAGTAACCTGTTGTGTCGCCTGACGCATCCTTCTCTGTTGTTCTGGGTGAAGAACACAAGGAAGCGACTTGTCCCTGTCCGGGAACATCCACTGACGACGCACTGCTCTTACATTTGGCACTTTCCGAGGAGGAGGCGAAAGAGCTAGAGGCAGAGTCAGCAATGAAAGCCAAAACTTGTTCCTGCTGCTCCAGCTTTAAAAGCGGTTTTCCTACTCCCAGAAAAGGGAGCCTTCGAGGCCTTGTGTAGCCAGACGATGACGCTGGCTCAACAACTTGAGACTTAGGTGCTTTTTTGCTTTTCCCACTACCACCAGATGCTCTAACACTACCACCATCATTACCAGCTGGCAATGACCGCCCACGGCCACGACCTCTTCCACCAGACTTCCTCATTCTTGGAAAAATTAAACCAAACTAACAACCGTTATGTGGTCCTGTACAAGCAGGTAGAAGGTGTACGTAAACTTGTTGTGAATTAAAATCTCCCTTTTTATGTGTGGGAGAATGCTGGAAAAAATGAGGACCACTGTATTACACTACACAGTTTGATTGGCAGAAAGAGGCTGGCAGATATGCCACGAACAGGACTGACACACGCAGATGCACACACTGGCAATAGAAATCTCACTCTTTATGTGTGGGAGAATGCAGGGAACAATCAGGCCCACTGGATTACACTACACAGTTTGATTGGCAGAAAGAGGCTGGCAGATATGCCACGAACAGGACTGACGCACGCAGATGCACACACTGGCAATAGAAATCACACTCTTTATGTGTGTGAGAATGCAGGATTTAATCAGGCCCACTATATCACAGTATATTTTCTGTGGCACAAAATGACTGACAGATACCACAGACAGCACTGGCACAGATGCACAAATTTGGCAAGATTATTCTCCCTTTATTTAAATTTTTTTTTATTTTGATATGGGAGACAAGTGAATAAATCAGGCCCACTATATCACAGTATATTTTCTGTGGCAAAAAATGAATGACAGATACCACAGACAGCACTGGCACAGATTTGGCAAGATTATTCTCCCTTTATTTAATTTTTTTTTTTTTTTTATATGGGAGACAAGTGAATAAATCAGGCCCACTATATCACGGTATATTTCCTGTGGCACAAAATGAATGACACATACCACACACAGCACTGGCACAGATGCACAGATTTGGCAAGATTATTCTCCCTTTAATTTTTTTTTTATATGGGAGACAAGTGAATAAATCAGGCTCACTATATCATTGTATATTTTCTGTGGCAAAAAATGAATGACAGATACCACAGACAGCACTGGCACAGATTTGCCAAAATTATTCTCCCTTTATTTAATTTTTTATTTTTTTTTATATGGGAGACAAGTGAATAAATCAGGCCCACTATATCACAGTATATTTCCTGTATAGAAAAGTAGGAGACAAAAAAAGCGCAAATACGGTCTTATCCTCAGGATTGCTTCTAATCAATTATGAGAGAACTGCTCACCTGGTGGTACACAGTAAAGGCGTGTAGTTTGTCAGCTGCTGCAAATCCACAGGTCGGCGCTGCGACCTCTTAGAGACGTTATAATACATGAATGTGGATAAAATCCGCGCTGCTGCGACAAATAATGGATCCAGATATAGTTATAAGGTGTTCGGGTGGTTTATTCAACGCGTTTCGAAGCTCATGGCTTCTTCTTCAGGAAGTTTCCACACAGAGATATCTCTGTGTGGAAACTTCCTGAAGAAGAAGCCATGAGCTTCGAAACGCGTTGAATAAACCACCCGAACACCTTATAACTATATCTGGATCCATTATTTGTTGCAGCAGCGCGGATTTTATCCACATTCATCTATTATAAAGAGTATATTTCCTGTGGCACAAAATGAATGACAGATACCACAGACAGCACTGGCACAGATGCACTGATTGGCAATATAAATCTCCCTTCTTAGGTGTGGGACAGTTCAGAAAAATACAGGCCCACTGTTTTACACTACACAATTTCAGGGGATGAAAGTGGCTGGAAGATATTAAAAAAAAAAAAAAGGTACCGTACTACAATTACTATCTCCCTACAATAATCTCTGAAAAGTATGGCAGGCAGCATTAAAAAGGACTGCTGCACACAAAAAATGAGGACAAACAAACAAGATAGCTGTGCAGAAAGGAAGGAGCAACAGGATTTGTGCTTTTAAAAAAGCAGTTGGTTTGCACAGCGGCGTACACACAGCAACGCAGCGATCAGTGAGCCTTATAAGCTACAGAGCTGTTGCACAGAAATCTTGCCTCCACTGTATCTGCAAAGAAAAGGTGGTGTTGGACAGTGGAAATCGCTACAACACAAGTGGTTTTGGGGTTAATTTACCCTGCCTAAAGCTATCCCTGCTTCTGACGAAGCGGCAGCATCCTCTCCCTATGCTCAGATCAGCAGCAGTAACATGGCGGTCGGCGGGAACGCCCCTTTATAGCCCCTGTGACGCCGCAGAAAGCAAGCCAATCACTGCCATGCCCTTCTCTAAGATGGTGGGGACCAGGACCTATGTCATCACGCTGCCCACACTCTGTGTGCACCTTCATTGGCTGAGAAATGGCGCTTTAAGCGTCATATGAAACGCGACTTTGGCGCGAAGATCGTGTACCGCATGGCCGATCCCACGCTGGAATCGGGTCGGGTTTCATGAAACCCGATTTTGCCAAAAGTTGGCGACTTATGAAAATGACCGATCCGTTTCGCTCAACCCTAGTGAGCACGGATGACGCTATTGTCAGTGTAACCATCCTGCTGCTCTGTCTACTAAAACATTTGCTGCAGAATCTCATAGCGGAAGCTTTGAATACTGAGCAGGTGGTAATAGAACAAGATTTTACTGTGGCTGATACCACACAGCCCAGCTTCACACAATATTCTCAAGCCAAATTGGGTGATGATGAGAAACAGGAGGAGGAGGCAGAACATGAGGTTTTGGTCTGCACTACAGAGGGCACTCCCAATACCAGCTGCATGACTGTCCAGCATGGATGGCCTGAAGATAGGGAGTAGGAGGAGGAGGCTATGCGTCATAAGGAGGAGAGGGTGGTTAGTGTTCTTCCTGGTGAGGACCCTGAACGTTTCACTCTTTGCAGTCTGCCACACATGGCAGAGTTCATGTCCAGATGCCTTTCCCCAAACCCTTGCATGAAATACTGTCTGTGCCCCTATCTGGCCCCATTGTACAAGGATAAATTTTTTTCTCTCATGTCGGAGTCAGACGTGCCATTTTCAGTGCTTGTATGCCAGAGGCCCATTATGGAAGACTTGCTGAAAAGATTACCCTCAGACAACGCTGCTGGCATAGGTACCGGCACTTTTCACCCACAAGGATTACAGGGGAGGGCAACGCACACCAGATGCAAGTCAGGAGGGGGAAATGTCTACCAACTGAGCCATTTTCATGAGACCCTCACATTAGCAAGGGCTATTTGTGGGTGTAACTATCATGAGGAGGGATAAGTTGACCAAGATGGTGAAGGACTACTTAAGTGGCCATCCCAGCATCCTTCCTTGTTTTTCAGTGCCTTTTAGCTATTGGTTGTCCAAGCTCCACAATTGGCTAGACAACTTCTTCTATACCTTGGAGTTCCTGTCATGCAAAGCTGAAAGTGTGTTGTCTTAGCGGGTTTTAATTTGGCTGGTGAAATCATAACGGATAGGAGCATGTGCCTGTCAATGAAAATGCAGACAGGCTGACTCTTCTAAAATTGAAAGGGCTGGATTTCTGGCGACTTTGTAAGCCCTATGGATGACAGCAACACAATATAAACACAGCCCAAATGATTTGTTTAGGAAGTTGTCTTAACATCCATCCCTTACCATCCAAACCCATTTTGTTCATTTGTTTGCACTTAGTGGTCATGTATGTATACCCCACGTGTCTAATGTTTTGCACTTTGTGAAAACTTGGCACATTGTGTAATGATGAAACTTGTACTCCCTATCGATTCCCTTGCTGCCACACTCCAATCGTGGAGTAATGAAGATTATTGCCCCTGCTAAATTGTCACGTAAGATTATCTGTTCCCAGATTGTGTCAGTCGCACAACTGCTAAACAAATATTAGGTATTTTAAGGGGAAAATAGCAGAGAGTTGCAGCATGTACTTGCAATGATCAGAACACCGAGGTGCCTGCCTTTCATAGATAGAGAGATGAGATGAGATAGATAGATAGATAGATAGACTGTATATGCTGAATTTTGGTGCAGTGATTGATTTTAACATAAAAAGAGTTAAACAATTGTAATAACTAATACAGTGAAAAGAATGTATCAAAAAATACTATTTTTTAATATATACATACATGACCATGCAAAGGACATGCAAATGTGAATTCCAAACTAAATTAAGCTATGTAAGTTAATTGACATAGAAGAGGATAAAGGCATTTCCAGAATAATACATTTCCCAGTTTAGAGAAACTTTGAGGTTGAGGGGAAGATTGAAAACTCAGTTTAATATGGATAAATGCAAGGGTATGTATGGATATTTCATTAGGATGTGCCTTAGGGGCAGGGAGTACAGACAGAATGCTGATTGCATCGCTGCACATTTTCAAGGATTTGTTCTGTCATGGCAATGCCGGTTTCAAAACCACAATATTCATACACATAGTTTGCATAAATATGTAAAAGAAATGACTTGAATACAATATTTCTAGCTCCACAGCCCATCTAGTAGGCGTGATGTATATTGTAACAGTTGCAGTATTAATTCCGCTGTAGCACAAACAGAATGTACATATAAGAGAATGGTACAACCATGTTACACTCATGTTACAACGTTTTGAGTGTGTTTTTTCTTTGTTTCTTACTTTATTTACAATCTTATTGTTTTCTCCCGTATACTACAAGGTATTTGTCTCATTGACTGACACAGTACATTTGCTGACCCAATGGAATTAATGAAAATGCAGACACGTCTTACTGTGGCCGGTTTTGCAGAAATAATTTGCCCATTCAATTGACTAGGTCATTAGAACTAATAGACAGCACATGGATGGCTACATATGGCTGTCAGATTTTCATTGTTGGCTTGGAGAAGAGTGGAAAATTTTCCTACAATATTAATTGGCATGTGAGAAAAATGGATGACACACAGATGGTATAAGCTAAAACGAAAAATATAATGACATGTAGAATGTGTTGACAAAAACATAAACAATGTTATCTTTCTTATTACTAAAAAATCTCTCTTAATTTTAAGTGGCGTAAAAGGACTCTGTGACCTTTGGGAGTACACCAAATTACACAGAGTTAGAAACCGTTACGTATTTTCCATTGTGACCCTAGAGTTTCATGTTACGTCTCATGTAGGTATGTATGTACAGTATCTCTAACCTTTAACTATGAAATACGAAGTGCAAAACATTATGAAAAACCAAAAGGGGAAAAAAGTACTCCTAAAATATAACTTTTATTAAATAGAGGTAAAATTATCAATAAATCAGGGTCAAATGAGTTTTAATAACACAATCTTATCTTATCTATATATATATAATTGTCTAAAGGGTACTTCCGTCTGTCTGTCTGTAACGGAAATCCCATGTTGCTGATTGGTCGCGGCCGGCCACAACCAATCAGCGACGGGCACAGTCTGGCCGCGAATTCGCCCCTCCCTACTCCCTTCCAGTCAATGCTCCTTCCCTACTCCCCAGTCAGTGCCCCCAGAGCGGATTAGCAGTCCGTTAAACGGACTGCATTACACCGCGGCATAACATGGTGTAACGCAGTCTGTTAACGTTGCTATTAACCCTGTATGACCAACTTTTTACTATTGATGCTGTCTATGCAGCATCAATAGTAAAAAGATCTAATGTTAAAAATAATAAAAAAATAAAAAATCATTATATTCTTACCTTACGGCTCCTTTCACGCTCCTTTCGATGCTCCAGTCCCAAGAATCCATTGTGGCAATGACCGGAGATGACGTAGCGGTCTCTCGAGATGATGACGTACCGGTCTCGCGAGACCGCTACATCATCACGTGTTATTGCCGCAATGCATTCTTGTGACCGGAGCATCGCAAGGAGCATCAGTAAATGCCTGGGCTGGATCGGTGGGCCGCCGGAAGGTGAGTATATAACCATTTTTTATTTTAATTATTTTTTTCACATGGATATGGTGCCCACATTCCTATATACTGTGTGGGCTGTGTTATATACTGCGTGGCCTGTGTTATATACTTCATCTCTGTGCTATATACTACATGGGCTGTGCTATATACTACGTGGCTGTGCAATATACTGCGTGGCTGTGTTATATACTGCATGGACTGTGTTATATACTGCGTGGCCTGTGTTATATACTACATCTCTGTGCTAAATACTAAGTGGGCTGTGCTATATACTACATGGCTGTGTTATATACTACGTGGTTGTGCTATATACTACGTGGCTGTGTTATATACTACGTCGCTGTGCTATATACTACGTGACTGTGCTATATACTATGTGGCTATGCAATATACTACATGGCTGAGCAATCTACTACGCGGCTGTGCTATATGCTTCATGGCCTGTGTTATATACTACGTGGCCTGTGTTATATATTACGTGGGCTGTGTTATTTACTGCATGGGCTGTGCTATATACTACTATACATATTCTAGAATACCCGATGCGTAAGAATTGGGCCACCATCTAGTAAGAAAAAAATAATCTAGGGAGAAGGGTTTGTGAACTCTCCCTTCCTTACCCTACCTTACTGTGGAGGTTGGCACCCTAGGTTCAACATGGCACCCCCACTCAACGTCGGCTGTCCCTTTTGACCCTAGAGGGAGAAACTAACAGAAAACCATCACCAACACCAATACCTTTAAAGTGCTGTAGTGCAATAAAGTGCTAACAAAGTCTGTATCAATGGTCTATATTTTTGGAGAGACTATAGATGACGACTCTTCGCATAGAATACTTTCTATTTCAATAGTCAGATGTAAGAAAAAGACCAGTTTGGTATATAATATAATGTACCATGAAGCTATACATTGGTGATTTGCGTACAGTGTAGCATCAGTAAGTCATAGTTTAGATAGCAAACTCATATTCCTCCAGAGTCACCAATGATCAAAATATGGATTCCTTTTCTTCAATCGTAGCAATTATATAAGCATATAAATGAAAGGATACCCATTAAGCAAACATGAGAATTGACAACAATTGTCTGCATCAATTCTCATGTTTACTTAATGGGTATCCTTTCATTTATACGCACATATAATTGCTACGATTGAAGAAAAGGAATCCATATTTTGATCATTGGTGACTCTGAAGGAATATGTGTGTATTCTGCAAGTCTCCCTAGCTGGGGTTAGACACAGACATAATTTAACATTTCGATCTCTGAATACGATATATTTAGCTGTTATTGGCTACAAACAGATTCTGAGTGTTAGCTCTGCTCTATCAATAGATGATGGTCAGGCACATGCACACAGTAGAAATCATGGGACACCATAACAGAAGTAGTAATTGGGTGCTAATAGGCCGGGGGGTGCTTGCCGCTGGTACTGGCACTGAGCCCCCCGACTCACAGGCTCCATAGCAGCCATGTGGTCTGCTTTTTCTAGCATACAATGAAAATGATTTAACATTCTGCATTACTGAACAGTAAGTACAAATCAGATGTCCACATACAGTCTTTTTGCTGTATCCATGTCGTATTTCCCAAAGGCTTTTCCAAACATAATCTGGGTGACAGCAAATTGCATACTGTCCAGGCTTTCCGTGAGACACGTTTGATTCCTGGTTTTAGAATCTTAATGATTGTTGAATCCTTATATATTGATAATATTACAAATAGATAAGTCATATAAAAAAAGATAAGTCATTGTGATATGAATTTGAAACAAAAACTATCTGTTGCAAGGGACCATCATGTTTTTTTGTGATATTTAGGGAAAGACCTGCGATCCTTGATGGAAACTACATGTTTCACTCTATCAGTGGAACATTTGGAATAACCCCCTATAGAAAGTTGCACCTCCAACCTAGCACATTCCTTTTTATAATCACATTCATGTGAACAGTTACGTTTT
The DNA here is from genome assembly GCF_051348905.1 of Ranitomeya variabilis. Taxonomy (NCBI): domain Eukaryota; kingdom Metazoa; phylum Chordata; class Amphibia; order Anura; family Dendrobatidae; genus Ranitomeya; species Ranitomeya variabilis. The sequence continues at coordinate 205,168,447 of NC_135237.1, forward strand.
ATGCAAGTTAACTCACCCAACTGGTATGTTAGTGACCACATGTCATGAATGACATGAGGTATCCTGCAAGATATTGTTCATAGTAGTAAGTTATAGAGTAAGGGGATGCAACCACCATCTTAAGTATACAATCACCCTTTAAACCATAATCCAAAAATTGAATATCTGTTTTATGACTCATATAAGTGAAAGATAAATCGAGACAATTAAAATTGAAGTGATCAACAAAATCTGGTATGGTCACCACATCACCGCTCCAGATGAGGAGCAGGTCATCAATGTGGTGACCATACCAGATGATAGAAGATGTGCAATCCCACACAGTGTAGTAATGATATTGAAATTCCCACCATATCATGATACATGTAGTAAATAAATACATTTGCGATTGGAGCTGAAAATTTGGAACCAATATATGCATCTTTTTTGTAAAAAAAAAAAATACTTCAGGGTCAAAAGAGAAAAAATTAGGAGTTAGCAAATAAAATACGACAGATATAAGATATTAAAATGGAGATATATAGCAGAATGAAAAAGACTTATATAAATTAATAGTACATTTTAAATGAAATGTTTAGAAATATAAGGGATAAATTGATCCATGTGGAGTACAGACACTTGTATGTATACACATAATAATCTCTTTTGCTCAAAAAATATTAATGTAATGTTATCACCTAGTGTTGTAATAGATATTACATGCAACACCTCTACCTACTTTCATGATGAGCCCAACTCTGGTGGCACAAATATCAGTTTTGTAGACTACCATTGTCAGAAAAATGTAAGGATAGTAACACGGGTAGTTGAGTACAAGAGAGTGGAGGCCTGACGGTCTCGGAGGCCTACTGCTACAGGCAACACGCATGAAGGAGATCCAACCAGGATCCAACCAGGAGTGTTCACATTTCCAAATATTATTGGCAGACACCACCAAAGTGGCATCAATTTCACCACAGAAGAAATAATATAATAGGGACAAACAGGTCTTCCATTACGCCCAATCCAGCAGATGGACATCCAACAAGAAATGTTCACATTTAAACAAATGAGAGCCTTTCACCACAGAAGTGGCATAAATTTCACTAGAGTAGAAACAGTATAATAGAGACCGACTGGCATTCCCCTATGCCCAATTCAACAGATGAACACCAACCAGGATCACCCCAGAAGTGGCATCAATTTCACCACAGTAGAAATTGTATAATAGGAACAGACAGTTCTTCCGCTACACCCAGTGCAGAAGATGGACACCCAAAAAGGATCACATTTAAAGAAATGAATGCTACACAGAAATGGCATAAATTTCACTAGAGTAGAAATAGCATAATAGAGACTGACAGGTCTTACACTACACCCAATCCAGCATATAGGCACCCAACCAGGAGTGTTCACATTTCAAAAAATTATTGGCAGACAATACCAAAGTGACATCAATTTTACCACAGTAGAAATAGTTTAATAAGGACCGACAGGTCTTCCACTACACACAATCCAGAAGATGGACACACAACCTGGAGTGTTCGCATTTCAAAAAATTATTGTCAGACAATACCAAAATGGCATCAATTTCACCACAGTACAAATAGTTTAATAGGGACTGACAGGTCGACCACTACACCGAATCCAGGAGATTTACACAGAACCAGGAGTGTTCACATTTCCAAAAATTATTGGCAGACAATAAGAAAGTGGCATCAAATTTTCCACAGTAGAAATAGTATAATATGGTAATAGGGACCAAAAGATCTTCCATTGCGCTTAATCCAGCAGATGGACACCCAACAATGAGTGTGCACATTTAAACAAATGAGGGCCTTCAACACCAAAGTGGCATCAATTTCACCACAGTAGAAATAGTATAATAGGGACTGACAGATCTTCCACTACACTCAATACAGCAAATGGACACCCAACCAAGAGTGTTCACATTTCCCAAAATTATTGGCAGACAATACCAAAGTGGCATAAATTTCACCACAGTAGAAATAGTAAAATAGGGACCGACAGGTCTTCACATTTAAAGAAATGAGGGCCTTACACCACAGAAGTGGCATCAATTTCACAACAGTAGAATTAGTATAATAGGGTAGTATTAACCAACACATCTTCCACTACGCCCAATCTAGCAGATGGACACCCAACAAACAGTGTTCACATTTAAACAAATGAGGTAATTACACCACCAAAGTGGTATCAATTTCACCTCAGTAGAATTTGCAAAATAGGGACCGACAAGTCTTCCACTACGACTAATTCAGCAGATGGACATCAAACCAGGAGTGTTCAGAGTGAAACAAACAAGGGCCTTACACCACACAAGTGGCATCAATTTCACCACAGTAGAAATAATATAATAGGGGAATAGGGACTAACAGGTCTTTCCACTAAACCTAACCAGAAAATGGACACAAAACAAGGAGTGTTCACATTTAAACAAATGAGGGCCTTTCACCACAGAAGTTGCATAAATTTCTCTAGAGTAGAAATAGTATAATAGGGACTTACAGATATTACACTACATCCAATCCACAAGATGGACACCCAACCAGGAGTGTTCACATTTCAAAAAAATTATTGGCAGACAATACCAAAGTGGCATCAATTTTACTACAGTTGAAATAGTTTCATAGGGACTGATAGTTCTTCAACTGCACCCAATCCAGCAGATAGACACTCAACCAGGAGTATTCACATTTCAAAAAGTAATTGGTAGGCAATACCAACGTGGCATCAATTTCACCAGTGTAGAAATAGTATAATAGGGAACGACAGGCCTTCCACTATACCCATTCCAGCAGATGGACACTCAAACAGGCATGTTCACATTTCAAAAAGTTATTGGCAAACAATACCAAAGTGGCATCAATTTCACCACAGTGGAAGTAGTATAATAGGGTAACATGGACTGACAGGTCTTCCACTATGCCCAATCCAGCAGAGGGACAGCCAACAAGTAGTCTTAACATTTCAACAAATGAGGGCCTTGCACCACAGAAGGGGCATAAATTTCACTAGAGTAGAAATAGTATAATAGGGACTTACAGATATTCCACTAAATCCAATCCACAAGATGGACACCCAACCAGGAGTGTTCACATTTCAAAAAAACTTATTGGCAGACAATACCAAAGTGGCATCAATTTCACCTCAGTAGAATTAGCAAAATAGTGACCGATAGGTCTTCCACTAAGCCTATTCCAGCAGATGGGGTAATAAAAGAGCTCAGTCCAAGGAGCACCAAAGGCATAACTCTGACACCAAGTTGGAGTTGACCACAACGTGTTTCAGTGGGCAAGCCATCTTCATCAGGTGAAATTTTATTGGTGACCAAAAAGAGGCAGTATATAAATAAACAACAACCAATTACAACACTTTTAAAATTACATATGTAAATTGTTTAGAAAAAAAACCTGCACGCAGTATAGCTGCAGGCCATTACTACAAAGATATAAAGACCTATTACATGTTAAAAAAAATTATAAAAACAACACAGGATAAAAAATAATCAAAAAGGTAAAAACAATGATAAAAAAAAAACATAAAAAGAAACATAAAAAATAAGCAGAAAAAACACAATATCTATCTGTTCACTTTATCTATCATATATAGGTTCAGTCCTTCAGGAGTTAATGTACCGAGCTTAACCCCTTAATGACCGCCAATACGTCTTTTAACTGACCTGAGAATAGCATCCCCATACAGGTGACAATCCAGCAGCTGTCGGATGTACACTATAGCTGACAACTTACTGCATCAGCCACGATCAGTGTTTGCACTGTCCAAATCTGTTTAACCCCTTAGATGCTGCTGTCAATAGTGACTACTTCATTATAAATGGTTAACAGAGTGTGGGGGCTTCCTCTTTATCACAATTTGTGCCCTCAGATCATGATTTTGTGGTCCTGATGTTTGCCATGGCAATTCACGACCAAATAGCGGCCTTAGAGTCTGACGGTTGTAGTAATCTGTTCAGAAGTTAGCGGCATTTAGGTGGTAAAAATTCACATTTTCATTTCTGTCATGTCACTTTGCATTAATTCCTGAAAAGCACTTGAAGGGTTAATAAACTACCTGACAGCAGTTTTCAGTATGTCAGGGCGTTCTGTTTTCAAAATGGTATCACTTTTTGGATTTCTCAATATATGGGAACCCTAAAGGCACTTCAAACCTGGATAGGTCCCTAAAAAAATAAATTTAGTAAATTTCCTTGAAAAAATGAAAACTTACTGCTCTATTTTTAAAGCTCCTAAAATGCTAAGAAAATAAAATAATATTTTACAAATGGTGCTTATGTAAAGCAGACATGTGGGAAATGTTATTTATTAATGTGAAGACATCGAAAAGAGAAAAATGAAAGCGCACTCACCGGTAATGAACGAAAGCAATTTATTCACATATAATTATGCGGTGCAGGGAGGGTGGTGAACACATGCGTTCACCACCCTCCCTGCACCGCATAATTATATGTGAATAAATCGCTTTCGTTCATTACCGGTGAGTGCGCTTTCATTTTTCTCTTTTCGAATGTCTTCATATGAACTGTTTTTTCAAAGCGGCACCCAGGTAGAACGTTTATAGTGATCATTTTTTATTTGACTGAAAGGCTTACACGGTACACCTACTTTTGAGGCAAAAAGGGTCTAACGGATAGCGGCAGTGCGGCTGTTATATTTTCTTCATTGTGGACTTATTTATTAATGTTTTTGTGTGGTATGACTATCTGGATTAAAGGGATAATCATTCAAATTTGAATATTGCTAATTTTTTTTACATTTTTCTCAAACTTCTGATATTTTTCATAAATAAACACAAAACATATCAACCTAAATTTACCATTATCATAAAGTATAATGTGTCACGAAAAAACAATCTCAAAATCACTGCGATTTGTTGAAGTATTCCAGAGTTATTACCACTTAAAGTGACACTGGTCAGATTTAAAAAATTTAGAACCGTCACTAAGGGGTTAAATATCCAGAAGCTTTCTTTTTTTTATTAAACTACTAAAACGGTCTACCACAGTATCCGGTATATGATCAATGATTGTTAATTTCAAAGATTTCCAATTTTTTGGGTGCATTAATAAAAAATGTTTCAACAGACTGTGCAGCAAAAAAACATTTTATATATTCTGTCGATGCTTGTTCAACCTAGCGTGCATCGTCTGTATGGTGCGGCCCACATATTGTAGACCGCAACCACATTCAATTAGATATACTACATATCTGGATTGACAATTAACAAATGAATTAATTTTAAAAATATTGCCTGCTGTATTAGATTTAAATTCTCGTGCCCCATTCACAATAGAAATACAACAAAGACACTTAGTCGTTCCACATGCACAACAACTAGAATTCAAAGATGACTGGGGACCAGAGTAAATTGGGGATAATGTAGTATTACTGGGTGCAATCATATTGCACAACGTGCGATTCCAGCGAAAAATTGTCCTGGGTGAGCAGGTAAATGTCTTGGAAGCACTGGGTCCCCCTTAAAGATGAACCAGTAATTTGACAACAGTTTCCTAATCACTTTATGGGATTGGTTAAAAGTGGTGATAAAGCTCCTCCTACCAAATGATACTTTAGGGGAAAGTGGCTCAGTAGATTTCTTTTTAGTTCTACCAATACACTCCTTCTGAGTGAGAGATTTAGCTCTCAAACAGGCATCCTTTATAAGTTTCTTTGGATACCCTCTCTGCTTGAACCTGTAGTCCAAAATTTCGGCATCCCTACAAAAATTGGAGTCATGCGTGCAATTTTTTTGTATCCGCCAATATTGCCCATAGGGAACATTTTGGATCCACTTGGGTAGGTGGCCGCTATTAAAGCTAAGATAACTATTTACATCAACTTCTTTAAAGTGTGTAGTGGTAGAAAAACAACCAGATCCATCAACGTGGATTACAAGATCTAAAAATTGAATTGACACATTTGAAATGTTAGCTGTAAAACATAGACCCCATGTGTTTTTATTAAGATCAGAGATGAACTCCAATGCTTCCCCCTCAGTACCATTCCACATACAGAACAAATCGTCGATGATGCGTTGATAGAAGGCTAATTTGCCAGATGTCAGGCCAGGCTGCGCGATGAGGACAGATTTGAGTGCCCCCATGAATAGATTAGCATAACTGGGGGCTAATCTTGTCCCCATCCCGCAGCCCTTAACCTAACTATAAAAAGTTTGTTCAAAAGAGAATACGTTATTTTCAAGCACAAACAAGATGGCGTCTATTAGAAAATCTTTTTGCTGAGGAGGTAAAGTGGAATCAGTCAAAATAAATTGATAAACCGCCTCCACACCCTTATCATGAGGGATATTGGTGTACAAGGCTTGAACATCCATAGTAATTAGAAGACAGTTGGGCATGGGTGATGATTGCAAAATGAGATCAATCAGATGAGAAGAGGTAGGAATCTAAAGCTACAACATACTTTTGAAGAAACAAGTCCACATAATGAGAAAGATTACTCGTGATTGAGCCAATACCAGAAATGATTGGACGACCCGGTGGGTTAATTGGATTTTTATGAATTTTCGGTAAAAAATAGAAAAATGGGGTTTTGAAACGTGAAATATTAAGAAATTTAAACTCTTTTTTATTCAAGATCCCTAAGGAATGGGCTGTTTTAATAAATGCAACATATTCAACAAATATATCGATAGAAGTGTCACGATCAAGTTTCAAATAGTATTCAGAATCGCTAAGGAGTCTGAGAGCCTCTGTAGTATAAGCTCCCCTTTTCATTATAACTACCCCACCACCATTATCCACATTTTTTACAATAATCCCCTTGTTGTCACTAAGGGATTTAATAGCTGACCTCTCGCCACTACTCAGATTCGTATTGTTTCTTAGAGGAAGGTAGCGAGTGAATTTCTTTAAATATGAGTTGCTGGAATGTTTCTATGTGCGACCCTTTATGATGAATAGGATAAAATTTACTCTGGGTGTTCTTTGGGACAACATGTGAAAAAAGGTCAGGAGTAGTGTATAATCGGGACCTTTCGTCAAACTCAATTTGACAGGTGGACACGCCCCTATCAAGATGTATCAAAGTGTGTAACCCCTCCCCTCCCCCCTGTCTTCTAACAGCAGCTGTGTGGCAGCTCCCCCTCCCTTTTTATATAGTTTAATATTATCACTGTATTTGATACGGTGAATATTATCTCCGTAATTGTTTTATATTAGAGTTTTATATTTATATGTGATTTATAATGCGCGCATTATGTATGCGGGCATGTTACAACATGAATGTTAGCCCCGGGGCATGTTACAACATGCCCCCGGGGCATGTTACAACATGAATGTTATCCCCGTAATTGTTTTATATTAGAGTTTTATATTTATATGTGATTTATAATGGGCGCATTATGTGTGCGGCCATATTACAACAAGCGCATGTATGAATCGTGGTGTTTTATACGTTTATATAAAAAAAGCAAAAGACAGGGTATTGTAAAAGTAAAAAGATATTTATTGTAAACAAACACATCTCAGAGACATTTCAACACTGCACCGTATAAAAGCAATCGCATTCAATAGCACGTCGGTTATACAGCAACAAATTTCTTACAAAAATAAATAGTATCGCATGAATATACACCATTACGTTTCTTACAAAAAAAAAAAATAAATAGTATCGCTACTACATTCTTTACATCGTGAGCCACATGGTTTGTAGCATCGGTAGAGACCTTCTTTTAGGTAGCAGAGTTCCGCGTGTGGTACCTAATGCCGGGGAATGTAAAGATTGGATTGTACGCGGCGTCGGAGCGAGTTTCTGCGGCGTAGATACAGCGTGTGGCTCGCTGCTGGAAATTTTTAGTTCATCTAAAAGCTTCCTAGTAGTGGGATTACCAACAACTGTAGACGGTATATTTAGCTCGGCCATAGCCTGCATAAATGCTTCCCAGCCCGGCGGTAAATTTCTACCGGACAGAGCGTGACTCTGCGTAGTACTACGTACCAAATCCAGTAAGTTAGACCCAGGCATTACAGATCCTTTGAAAATAAATTCAGCTTTATTATTCCAGTCTGTAACATTTTTATTCTGTAGTAACCTGTTTAGTAAAAATTCAGCATTCTTTTTATATCTCTGGTTTATGTGGCTGACAATTTCAGCGATCTCTCGATTTTTATCAGAGTCGGTATTTGACAATTGTTGCTGACCAGGATCAGGAGTGCTAACGAGATTTAAAGCCGTTACTTCTTTTGAGCTGTGGCGCGTATGCACCAAGTATCGTTGTAGCGCCGCGCTATACATTTTAATTTTCACATCATCGGGAATGTCACGACGTTGTAAAATGTCGCTAATTTCGCCATCAAGGCGTTGAATAACGCTGTCGCGTATGTTGGTTGTAGCGCCGGGTCTTAGTTTGTCTAGCTCCTGTTTGGGGACTAGATACATTTTCTCTGTATGCTCCATTATCTTCCCGCGAGCAGGCTTGTTATTATAGGGATTGCAAAAGCTAAAAGAGGGCCGATAAACCCGCCGGCCTGCTTTAGTAGCCGCTTCTTTTTCTTTATGGGCTGCGATCTGTCGCTCAGGGTTCTTATAGCTTTACGCCACTTCTTTAATATGCCTTTTTGACGCTCTTTCAGCGGAATCCTGCCTTTTAAGATGTTTAAAGCAATCTCGCCTATGGCTGTAATTAAATCATTGCTCGCATTGCGCAAAATAGACTTTCGGACCGCCGGGGTTGCCTTCACCAGAGTTTTTAAGAGAGCCCAGTTACGCCGGAGTCTCTCAGACATCTTTACAGCACAACGCACACAGCGTGGAATGTCTGATACCCGGGTAAAATTCACTTTTTAGAAGTGTTTTTCTTTTGAACATAAACAGCGGGCAACGCTGGTGGAAACAAGCCGGTCCTTAAGCGGTGTTCCTCAGGGGTATTAGCTCTCAAATCTACAAGCAAATACCCATAAGGCTCCCGCGTGGCATCCTCAAAAGCTTCTAGGAAAAAACGTGTTTTTCCGGGATACATCTGGCGAGCTAGAGTTAAAATTTGTAATTTATCTCGGGGGTTATTAAAAAGCACCATGTATTTTGTGTTTAAATTTATCGTGCGGCTTTTCTTTCTTTTCGGCTATAAATAAATAAATAAATAAATAAATGAATAAAAATAGTGGGTAGAGTTTCATCTATATGTATACCGACGATAAATACAGATTTTAACTATATAACAAATATATATATATATATATATATATATATATATATATATATGTACTATATATGAATTAGCGCTGACAAAAATACACGGTATGAGGCGATGCGCTAGTAAATAAAAGTAAAAAAGTACTGAGGGTATAACTAAAAATAGCCAATCAGAAGTATAAATATATACACGACAGTGCCATCACATCAAAAATGGCTTCGGTATTGATGTTAATAGATTCTATAATGACACAAATGTGGGTATAATAATTGCTGCACTGCAAAGGCTAGTAAAACACTGAAGTTAAAGAGCTGGCCACTAGATGGCAGTGTGATACCGCAGGTATAACTAAAAATAACCAATCAGAAGTATAAATAATACTATATATGAATTAGAAAGATTCAGTTTTAACTATTATTATTATTTATACATCAACATTAATTCCTTGGTGGTGTACATGAGAAAGGTGTTGCATGCGTGGGGTTATAAATATCGTTTACAGTAACCAAGTTTACAGTGACAGGCTGGTACAGAGTGGACCCAGGCCTTGCGGCCTTACTTTCTACGGACCTATATAACAATTACATACTGTACATGGATTATAATGCCGGAGCGCAAATAAATCAGCCGACACTTACCTTTTAAAATATCAGCTATTCAGAGTCGTTGAAGAGCCAGGTTCTGTGTCGATGCTGTCTTCAGTGTGACCACTATTTAAAGAAAAAACAAACAAAGGCTGTGGGCGACGCCTCGCTGTTTTCAAGCAGTCAGTATCGGATTACACTAGTGACTCGCACCTGTTGTGTAGAAAAAAGAAAAAAAAAAAAAAAAAAAAAAATCTAAGCGAGTTATCTTGGACTGCTGTATTTGGGGGTAAATACACCGTTTGATACGAAATTTTATACAACTGAAGAGGCAGGCGTCTGTTGATCAGACACACGCATTTATTCGGTCATGGATTCTAACACCCAGGATCGCATATTAGAAAAGCAGTATTTTACACCGACCAATTCGGGATCGTTCGGCGGAATTGACAAATTATTTAGAGCGACGAGAGACCGCGGAATAAAGAAATCTGACGTGTCTGAGTGGCTGACCAGACAAGCCGCGTATTCCCTGCACAAGCCCGTCAGAAAGCATTTTCTTACAAATAAAATTTATGTTTCTAATGTTGATGAGCAGTGGCAGGCTGATCTCGTAAGTTTAATCGACTATTCAAGAGAAAATGATAATGTCAAATACATCCTGACGGTGATTGATACTCTATCGAGATACGCGTGGTGTGTTGCTTTGTCGTCCAAAACGGGGGCTAGCGTGGCTAGGTCGTTCGAATTAATATTTCAAAATGATAAGCGCATACCGAAGAAATTGCAGACGGATCGCGGCAAAGAATTTATAAATTCGTCAGTCAAGCGGCTGTGTAATTTACACAATATTCACCACTTTTTTACCAACAACGCCGTGAAAGCTGCTATGGTAGAGCGCTTTAATCGCACATTAAAAACTCGTATGTGGCGCTATCTCACGAAGCATAATACCTTTAGGTATATTGATATTTTACCGGATTTGGTGCATAGCTACAATCACACGTATCATTCTACCATACGCTGTAGTCCCGCTGAAGTGACAGAGAAAAACGCCATGCAAATCTGGCGCAATATTTACAGTTCTACTATTGCTAATAAACCGATTAAAGCGACTTTAAAGGTCGGTGATCATGTGAGGATATCGGCCTATAAAAATACGTTCTGTAAGGGGTATGAGAAAACGTACAGCGAAGAGATTTTTTTAATTACCGGGGTCTCCAATAAATTTCATAAACCTCTTTATAAAATTGCTGATTTAGCCGGCGACCCTGTAGAGGGGTCGTTTTATAAGGAAGAACTGCAAAAAATACCCGCGGATGAGAATCGCGTCTACAGAGTGGAAAAGATTTTGAGAAAAAAACGTGTCGGGGGTGTAAGTCACTGCCTCGTCAAATGGCTGGGGTACCCCGAAAAATTCAATAGTTGGATCCCGGCTTCGGAGTTGACAGATATATAGCTATGGAAGCGCGCTCCTTTTTTGTGACTCTTCCCAGTAATTCTTCAATTAATATCTACCCCGATAACACCATATCGAATTACAACACCAAGCTAGCGAGGGCCGTTCATCTTTCAGACGCTTATGAAGTGGCGTTAACGGAAATACAGTACCCTCATACGTGGAACACGTTTGAGGCTTTTGAAGGGAACTTCTACGCCGCGAAACACGGCGAGCCGTTAGAGCATTATCACATAAAATCAGGATTTTACTCGAACATTCATAAGCTGGTTGCCACGGTCAATACCCGAATAGAATCGCTGAATTTATCCGCGCCGGCCTACAGAATACGGTATGATGAGCTCCGCCGAGAGGTGATCCTGCCCGACCCGGCCCCTATACAGTTTGCTCTGGGTACTAAGCTAAAATTTATTTTCGGGCTACAGACCGTCGAGGACTCCCCCGTTGCTTTAATGCCGTGGAATCGCCGCTTTTACCCCGATTCAAAGGCTGGTTTTTATTCGCTTTTTGTATACACCGATATAATTCAGCACCAGCTTGTAGGCGACAGTTACGTTCAGCTGTTACGAACCGTAGAGGTTAGCGGCGATGATAATGATATCGTCACTGTGCGCTACACGCGCCCCGATTACATACCGCTGTGCAAACAGCACTTTGACTCCATAAACATTACAGTCATGTCGGACCAGGCTACGCCTGTTAAATTCAGATACGGGAAGTGTATAGTGCAATTACATTTCAGACCGCGTCAGTATTGACACGTTAAAATGGTGTCTCAAAGGGTGTATGGGGACCCCGCTGTTTATGCCCGCTACTATACTGCCCAGTCGGGTCACGGGCTAGAGGGATTCCGTGGGAGTGAGTACATGTACGGCTCCGGCCTGGCCGGAATATTTAAAGGTTTATTTCGTCGCGCCGTGCTGCTTTTCAGAAGAGGCCTAGAATTAGTAAAACCGCACATAAAGACGGCTGTCCGGAACATTGCGACGGACGCCGTCACGACCGCCTCAACGGCCCTTATGAAACGGATAAATACACAACCGCAGCAAGACGGATCTGGATTAGTTTATGTCGCTAAAAAAGCGCAAAAAAGAAAGAGGCGTGCTTGCCCGCCTTTACTGCCGATGCTCATGAATAAAACTACCGCCAAGAGACGTCGCCGCCAGAAACGGGTAAGACGCTCTGCGGACGACATCTTCTAATCGGTTATCATGGCTTTCCTGCATGACGCTTCTGTAGAGTGCGCAAAATCTGAGCTGGATATTTTTGACGTGCCCCCGACACAAACAAGTATAGAGAAATCTCTATTTGTGGAAGTACAACCGGTTGCGGCTCTGTCGGACAATGCTCCGTTGGAGTTTTTCATATCCGGGAGCGGCGATTATTATTATGATCTGAACAATACTCTGTTGTACGTAAGCTGCCGCATCGTGAAGCAAGATAATACGGCTATCGCCGATGATGCCCGTGTTGCCCTCATAAATTATCCTCTAGCCACCCTTTTTAACCAGGTCGACATTACTCTGGGAGACCGGCTTATCTCGCAATCGGACAATCTCTACAGCTATAGAGCGTACATAGAGACCCTTTTAAATTACAGCTCGCAGACGCTGGCGTCGCAATTTACAGCCGGTTTATTCTATAAAGACACTGCGGGCCATCATAATGACCGGCGCTTGGATGGCGCGAATGCGGGATTTATCAAAAGAGCCAGTGCAGCTTCTCGCTCAAGGCCCATCGACCTCTTGGGCCCCATCTTTGGGGATATATTTAATCAGCCAAAGTTAATATTGAACGGACTTGACCTTAAGGTTAAGCTAACAAGAAATAAGGATGCTTTCTGCCTCATGTCCGCAGAAGCCGAGCCGTTGAAGGTGCAAATCTCGCATGCGGCTCTCTACGTGAAAAGAGTGCAGGTGTCTCCGGCTGTCCGAATCGGGCACAGCCAGGCCCTCCTATCCGCAACCGCCAAGTACGCTATTGACCGAACATGTCTGAAAGTGTACAGCATCGCCGCGGGGGCACGGATCACGAACCACGAGAACCTCTTCCTAGGTCAGATACCAAAGACCGTTATATTAGGTTTTGTGGATAATGAGTCGTTCAGTGGGTCTTACGCAAAAAATCCTTTGCACTTCCACCACTACCACATCAACCACGCCGCTTTATATCTGGACGGTCAGCAGATACCCGCGAGGCCTTATAATCCTAATTTTAATGATGGATTAGCCATCAGAGAGTATATGGCGCTTGCCCATATATCCGGCAAGCAAAAGGCTGATTGTGCCATGGCGATAGACCGTGAAGAATTTATGGACGGATTCACTCTATTTGCTTTTGATTTATCGCCTGATCAAGAGCCTGGAGGACATTTCTCGCTCGTTAAAACAGGTAACCTACGTGCTGAAGTCCGCTTTGCGCTAGCGACACCCCACACGATAAATATGGTTGTTTTTGCGGTCAATCACACCATTCTGGAAATTAATAATAGGAGAGAGATCTTGTATGATTTTAATTAAGTAACGATGGACAGTCTGCAGCTTACAACGATGCTGAAGTCGAATAATTATACAGGCCGCATATTCGTCGGTGTGTTTCCGTGTGATTTGCTTCCGGAAGAAAGAGTGACTCAGAGACCCGCGGCATATATCGTGAATACAGACCCGGCGAATCAACCCGGACGACATTGGGTGTTAATCGTACTCTGTGATGATAAGACGGGTGTGTTTTTTGATAGTTACGGTCTCAGTCCTGAAAATATTATCTTCCCACGCGAATTTGTGACATTCCTGAATAAGAATTGTGACGCTTATTGTTACCAGAACGCGCAAATCCAAGACCTGTATACACAAACGTGCGGCCATTACTGCGTATATGTTTTACATCATTTAGCGCACGGATTACCATTCAAGAATGTTTTACAACATTTCACGAATGCCGTACGAAGAAACGAAAGAATCGTAACAACGTTTATTTCGACAACATTTTCAAATTTAACTCGTTCTAATTGTAATTATCAGTTTAATCAAAACTGCACTTGTCTTCGGTGATCTAACACAAAATGTGCGCTCATGGTGCCAGTTGCTTTGGGTGGCAGCTGCTAGCAAATCCTGTGTTTTCTCAGCTAGTGGGAATTCTACCATGCATTACTTCACACAGTAAACTATTTTTAGCCAGCCTCTGCTTGGGGCCGTTATTTGGGGTACCTGAGAAACAGCTGGGGGGGGGGGGCCCACAAACACCGGTGTGAATCATATGCAGTCATTTTCCAAGCACCGTGATCGCAGCTGTTAGGGTAATTAAGTAGGAGACAGTATTCCTTACTTAAATGCAAGCAGTTGTGTGGCCATTAACTAGACTGCCGGAGTTTCTGCAGTTAGAATGTGTTCAGTGATAATGAACCACAACTTATAGTGGATAAATAATCACATTATTTTGTAAGACGTTTGTTGCTGTATAACCGACGTGCTATTGAATGCGACTGCTTTTATACTCTGCAAGAATCATTGAAATGTCTCTGAGATGTGTTTATTTACAATAAAAATCTTTTACTTTTACAATACCATGTCTATTGCTTTTTTTTATAAACGTATAAAACACCACGATTCATACCTGCGCTTGTTGTAATATGGTCGCACACATAATGCCCCCATTATAAATCACATATAAATATAAAACTCTAATATAAAACAATTACGGGGATAACATTCATGTTGTAACATGCCCACATACATACTGCGAGCATTATAAATCCCCCCTATAAATATAAAACTCTAATATAAAATATAAACCCCCTATAAAAAAATAAAACTCTAATATAAAACAATTACGGAGATAATATTCACCGTATCAAATACAGTGATAATATTAAACTATATAAAAAAGGGAGGGGGAGCTGCCACACAGCTGCTGTTAGAAGACAGGGGGGAGGGGAGGGGTTACACACTTTGATACATCTTGATAGGGGCGTGTCCACCTGTCAAATTGAGTTTGACGAAAGGTCCCGATTATACACTACTGTCAGGTTCAGTGGAAAAATCTTCTGTTCTAAAGTTTCTGGTACATTTGTCCCCCTCTATCAAAAAATGGCACTGCACCATAAGTTTTTGTATAAAATCATTCAAATCAAGATATAAGTTAAACACATTTAGTGGGGAGTCAGGACAAAAGGACAACCCTCTTTCTAGAAGCGATATTTCATTTCTATTTAGATGGTAATCAGATAAATTAAAAATACTAGAATGTTGATTTAAATTATCAAAATTCTCTACTACGGGGAACCTTCCAGCTTTTTTGTTTTTGCCCTTGCCCCTAGACCCTCGTCTTCCCTTTTTCTTTTTATCTTTGCTTCATGGCCCCATACCACCTGAAAAAAATAAGTGATCTTGGTGTTTTGTAAATCAATCAAGGAATTATGGTGAAGGGGTGCAACAATGTTGTTTCTCATCAACATATTAGATTCTATTGTGTCAATCACTAGTAAACCAATGGCTGCACTAACTTTAATGGGAGAAGAGGCAGGAAGTGGTAGTGGAGTAAGAGATATAAGGGAACAATTAGTATCACAGACCGAAAGTTGGGAAAGGCCGTCAAAGTTGTCTTGCGCATTAGGCCCAGAGACGGCCATCTCACTAGAGGGATTCACAGATGAAATTAGCAAATTAGACGTTAACAGTGGATCCGTTACAGGAGAGGGAGACCTTGTTCACATTACAGTTAGAATCCAAAGAAGGAACGAGTACTTCTACTGGTTCGTTCGGAGTAGTTAGATTAAATGTATGAGTATTAGTACTACCTTTCAAACTTTCTCTATGCTGTTTGTAAAATAATTTCTGTTGCTTATTACAGAGATTTAGTAAGGAATCGGCACCACCCCCTAGTTGAGAAGGCGCCAAATCCTTAGCGGAATTCGACCCAACAGTCAGTTTGATTGGCATCTCTGTTTCCATGGAAGTGGTTGTATTGTTTGTCAAACTTTCTTTCATATCCCTCATAAATTTAGCAGCTTTCTTTTTTATTAATCCTTCTTCAAACTTGTTTAGTCTCCCATATAGTTTAATGTTGGACTCTACAAAATCCGACGAACGGGAGTGCAAATTAAGTTTATCCCTGATCAAATTGAGTTGAAGTACTGCTGAATCAGCAAGGGAATTCCATTTAGAGATAAGAAGGTTCATCATATGTATAGAACATTGCGAACGTATGGCATCCCAATTATCTGAAAATACTGCGTCATTAGGAAGAAGAAGATTGCTGAACTATAATTAAACCTTTTGGGATTAAACCTTCTGAAATATAATGTTTTAAAAAAAGAACATCTATATGATTATCTCAATCTCGCTGATATTCTCATACTCAAAAAACATTTTACCCATTTCCCTTTTCTCATTATCATTTAATCTCTGTAGAGTGGATTGATCACTGGATACCGAGAAACCCAGAGTCGCCCAATGCTTTTATTTTGCTTGAAATCCTGTGAGCTTCAGTATTCAGTGTAAAATAATCCATAATGGGAGAAGAAAAAAAAAAAGGGAGTCGGAGGACAGGACAAAACAGGTCAAATGAGGAAAGTGACTGAAAATTAACAAACCCCACACCTATGTTTAACCAGCCATCAAAAACATACAATTTAGCTAATAAAAAACAGGTATCAAAATGAAGATCGCATAGATAATATCCCAATCACTTATATAGTATAAAAGCTCAAAATAGGATCAACAGTCATTACTATCAAGTCCATATTCCAGCAATAAGTCAAAGTGTCTTTTCCAATTTTAGTAGTTATATCCAATAATGAAAAGATATGAGGTAAAAATCACACAATAATGGATTCCTTAAATAGTCTTATATTTTCATATATAGAAAGCGATCACACCGACAGCTTCCTCCACGTGTTGGTATATACCAGACTGTGACCGATTGCCTCAGAGAAGATAAAAAAACAAAGAAGCTTTGGATGAGAGGTATCTCGAGGTTATTGTGGCACACCACAAGATAAAAATAGGGGGGTACTAACCTGAAGCAGTTATGCAGACATGCATAACAATGTGACAAAGCATGGGAACAGACACGAAGGTAGCCAAGTAACCGTGCCGCCTGGATCACCGCAGCTCTGTGCAGAAGTTCCAGATAGCACTGCCGCATGAACCACTTGTGTGAAGGACCTTTGAGTCACGCGATGAGGAAGGTCCTATTCTTCGAAAAAGCAGACTTGACCGCTGTAGCTCCAGCCGCTGTCCAGAAGCAATCATGTTGCTGTGCCGCCTGGGATACCTGCAGCTGTGTGCAGACTCTCCGGACAGCTCTGCTGCAGGAGCCACTAGTGTGAAGGACCTTTGATTCACGTGACACAGAAGGTCCTGTTCTTTGATGAATCAGGCGTTACCACTGCATCTTCAGCCGCCGTCCTCAAAAGGAATATATGAATAAAAAAATGAGTATAGGGCGGTTTGAATCGGAGCGCTAAATGGGTAACCCCAGGAGAGGAGAAGAAAGAGGGAGGGGGAAGTGCAGAGTCCCCGCATCTCCAGCTGAACACCTCCAATGGAGGATAAAGTACAGGGTAATAAAAGAGCTCAGTCCAAGGAGCGCCAAAGGAATAACTCTGACACCTAGTTGGAGTTGACCACAACGCGTTTCAACGGGCAAGCCGTCTTCATCAGGTGGAATTTTATTGGTGACCAAAAACAGGCAGTATATAAATAAACAACAACCAATCACAACACTTTTAAAATTACATATGTAAATTGTTTAGAAAAAAAGCCTGCACGCAGTATAGCTGCAGGCCATTATTACAAAGATATAAAGAACTATTACATGTTAAAAAAATTATAAAAACAACACAGGATAAAAAATAATCAAAAAGGTCAAAACAATGATAAAAAATAAACATAAAAAAGAAACATAAAAAATAAGCAGAAAAGAACACAATATCTATCTGTTCACTTTATCTATCATAAGGTTCAGTCCTTCAGGAGTTAATGTATCGAGCTTAAATATCCAGAAGCTTTCCTTTTTTATTAAACTACTAAAACAGTTTACCACAGTATCCGGTATATGATCAATGATTGTCAATTTCAAAGATTTCCAATTTTTTGGTGCATTAATAAAAAATGTTTCGACAGACTGTGCAGCAAAAAAACCATTAGGTCTTCCACTAAGCATAATCCAGCAGATGGACATCCAACCAGGAGTGTTCACATTGAAACAAACGAGGGCCTTACACCACAGAACTGGCATCAGTTTCACCACAGTAGAAATAGTATAATAGGGTAGCAGTGACTGACAGGTCTTCCACTATGCCCAATCCAGCAGATGGACACCCAACCAGGTTAACATTTCAACAAATGAGGGCCTTGCACCACAGAAGGGACATAAATTTCAATAGAGTAGAAATAGTATAATAGGGACTTACAGATTTTCCACTACACCCAATCCAGCAGATGGGCACCTAAACAGGCGTGTTCACATTTCAAAAAGTTATTGGCAGACAATACCAAATTGGCATTAATTTCAGCACAGCAGAAATAGTATAATGGGGTAACTGGGACTGACAGGTCTTCCCCTATGCCCAATCCAGCAGAGGGACACCCAACCAGGAGTCTTAACTAGTGTTGAGCGATACCTTCCGATATTCGAAAGTATCGGTATCGGATTGGATCGGCCGATACCGGCAAAATATCGGATCTCGCCGATACCGATACCCGATACCAATGCAAGTCAATGGGAGCAAAATATCGGAATTAAAATAAACCCTTTATTTCCTTGAAGCCTAATTCCACATGAAGGAAAACAACTAGGAATAACGTAGAATGTATCGGAGAAGGTGGAGGGGACATTAAAGGCATAGAGGTTTAGCCCATTCAAATGGAATAGCAGGAATTATAAATTTTTTAAGACGTTCGGAGTTACAAAGATTTTGACTATGTTTAGATTTTTTAGATTTTGTCAGATATTTATGCTTCTCTACTTCCATGCTCTGCACCTTTTTTTTACTTCTAACACACTTTCTTCTTCATCATCCTCAGCAGCAGCATCTTTTTCATCAACTTCTTCTCCACCTTATTCCTCTTCTTCTTCACCTTCTTCCTATTATTCTTTTTTAAAAAAATCGTCATATTCTTCTCATTCAACTCTTATTCTTCTCCATATTCAAGTTCATAATCTCCTTCATATTCCTCTTCTTCATCAAAATCTTATGTGTGACAGGCATTCCTGTAGTTGTTATCTATCAAAGTTTGAAGATTACACCTTCCGTCGCAAAAGATTTAAAACAGGACTTGTCCGCGTTCAGTTTGGCCTGCAGCAGCAGGCTTTATCCAGGGGCACCACGAGGAGGAACGGACTCACCCCCATACACTGCTTAGTCTTCTTCTGCTTATAATTTAGATTATATCTTTTGCTCTGATGTTTATTCTTATGCTTAATGTTTTTCTGCTCTTTGTTCTGCAGCGTCTTGTTCTTTTGCTTCTCGGTCTTCCATGTCGTCGTCTCCAGGGTCGTCGTCTCCGGAGTCGTCATCGTCGTCATCGGGGTCATCGTCATCGGGGTGGTCTTCAGGGTCATCGTCTCAAGGGTCGTCATCTCAGTGGTTGTCGTCTCTGGTGTCGTCGTCATCTTAGGGGTGGTCTTCTGGGTCGTCGTCTTTAGGGTCTTGAACTTGGAAATGTAGCAGAAGGTACAAAAAGGCTGAGAAAATGCCGAGAACCAGCTGATGGAACTGGAACTCGGATAGCTACCCGAAGGTCCAAGAGCCAATGGAACTACCGAGGACCAGCTGATGTTACTGGAACCCGGTTACTAAGCAGGAGGTACCCATGCCAGAAAGCACTACCAAGGACCACCTGACGTTGGTGGAACTCGGATACCCAGAAAGAGGCACCTAAGCCAAAGGCTCTGCCCAGAACCAGCTGATGGTACTGGAACCAGGATGGGGAGCAGAAGGTACAAGAGCAAAAGACACTGCCGAGAACCAGCTGATGGTACTGGAACCCGGATGGGTAGCCGAAGGTACAAGAGCCAATGGAACTACCAAGGACCAGCTGACATTACTGGAACCCGGTTACTAAGCAGGAGGTACCCGTGCCTGAAAGCACTACCAAGGACCACCTGACATTGGTGGAACTAGGATACCCAGAAGGAGGCACCTAAGCCAAAGGCTCTACCCGGAACCAGCTGACGGTACTGGAACCAGGATGGGGACTTATTCAAGACTGTCTTCCTAGAGCACCAACCAGCGGTGTTGGAGCAAAGGTTCAGCAGGGGGAGCAGAGTGTAGGCCGAAGCCTGCACTGGAGGCAGCTTTGTGTCTGCGTGGCGTTTGCAGGACACGTTGCCGGCTACACAGCAGGGGAACAGCTGGCATTGCTGAACCCCACTGACACATTGACGGGTGTTTTTCTCTGTGCAGCTAGCACTTCTGGGCACCGACTGGCGGTGTTAGAGCCCAGGGACAGCAGGAGGAGCAGAGTGTAGGCCGAAGCCTAATTGGAGCAAATTGAAAGGCAACCTTTAAACCCCCCTCAGGTGCTACAAACTAGAAGAGCCACCTTGTGCAGCAGTAATACTGCACAAGTAAAAGATTGCTCTTTTAATTTCATTCCTTGCACATGCTGAATGAAACACGTATAAAATTTAGCCCCTTATACAGTCAAACTGTCTTGGAGGCGGGACTTTCCTTCTTAATGAGACGCAGCACAGCTGTCAAAAATATCACCTTGATGCTGGGCGCTGCCTCCTGAGTGTTGCTTTTTAGTGTTCCGTAGTCTGCAATGTTGTGTTATCCCTCGGACATGCGCTGTTACTGCGCAAGGCCATGAATCCCAGCCCCGCAGCGTCTTCTGATTTACTTACACTGCGGGGCTGGGATTCATGGCCTTGTGCAGTATATATCGGCACCTGTCACTCATGTCCTTACTCCTGCTTCAGACTGTGCGGCGTCAGCTGACCCCTTATCGCATGCCACGGCCGTGAAGCCGCACAGTCTGAAGAAGGCGGAAGGAGATGAGTGAGAGGCGAAGATATGCACAGCGCATTCCCATGAATCCCAGCCCCGCAGTGAGAACAAATAAGACACTGAGGCGTGTGATCTTGGGCAGCGCGTCCGCACAGGCGCAGCCAGCCTGACTACAAATGATGTCAGAATATGGGCAGAGCTATCTGCGGATGGCCAAGGGATAGCATTACAGCACAGGCTCCTGGACAGATTCAAACAACGCTAAGGAGGTGGCGCACACTGGCTGGGGGGTTGCTATGTGTCATTACGAAGGAAATTCACATCTCCGGGATGGTTGATCTTTAACAGGGGAAACATATTATAAGTGTTTAGTTCAGCGTGTGCAAGGAGTAAAACTGAAAGCCACCTTGTACAAATGCAGCATTACAGCTGTACAAGGTGGCTGTTATACATACAAACGCCTGGTTGGGACAGGTTTCCTTTAATTTCAGTTGTTGTGTCTGCGTGGCCTTTGCAGGACACGATGCAGGCTACACAGCAGGGGCACAGCTGGCGTTACTGAACCCCACTGACACATTGGCTGGTGTTTTTCTCTGTGCAGCTAGCACTTCCGGGCACCAGCTGGTGGTGTTAGAGCCCAGGGTCAGCAGGAGGAGCAGAGTGTAGGCCAAAGCCTGCACTGGAGGCATTTTAATATCTGTTATGTCTGCGTGGCGTTTACAGGACATGTTGCCGGCTACACAGCAGGGGAACAGCTGTCGTTGCTGAACCCCACTGACACATTGACGGGTGTTTTTCTCTGTGCAGCTAGCACTTCCGGGCACCAACTGGTGGGGTTAGAGCCCAGGGTCAGCTGGAGGAGCAGAGTGTAGGCCGAAGCCTGCACTGAAGGCAGTTTAATATCTGTTGTGTCTGCGTGGCGTTTGCAGGACACGTTGCCATCTACACAGCAGGGGAACAGCTGGCGTTGCTGGACCCCACTGACACATTGACGGGTGATTTTCTCTGTGCAGCTAGCACTTCTGGGGACCAACTGGCGGTGTTATAGCCCAGGGAGGAGCAGAGTGTAGGCCAAAGCCTAATTGGAGCAAATTGAAAGGCAACCTTTAAACCCCCCTCAGGTGTTACAAACTAGAAGAGCCACCTTGTGCAGCAGTAATGCTGCACAAGTAATAGATTGCTCTTTTAATTTCGTTCCTTGCAAACGCTGAATGAAACACTTATAAAATTTAGCCCCTTATACAGTCAAACTGTCTTGGAGTCGGGACTTTCCTTCTTAATGAGACGCAGCACAGCTGTCAAAAATACCACCTTGGTGCTGGACGCTGCCTCCTGAGTGTTGCTTTTTTGTGTTCCGTAGTCTGCGATGTTGTGTTATCCCTTGGACATGCGCTGTTACTGCGCAAGGCCATGAATCCCAGCCCCGCAGCGTCTTCTGATTTACTTACACTGCGGGGCTGGGATTCATGGCCTTGTGCAGTATATATCGGCGCCTGTCACTCATGTCCTTACTCCTGCTTCAGACTGCGTGGCGTCAGCTGACCCCTTATCGCATGCCACGGCCGTGAAGCCGCACAGTCTGATGAAGGCGGAATGAGATGAGTGAGAGGTGAAGACAGGGCTGCCACTAGAAATTTCGGGGCCCCATACTGGCAAAATTTTCGGGGCCCCCTTGAGACTCCGCCCAGGCTCCACCCCAGCCCCGCCTCCACGCTCCACCCCTCAAACTGTCCACAGTCCCACCGCTCTCTCTTGGAAAAACTCCACTTCTCACCATTCACACATTGAGGGTACGTATCCACCTTCAGGATGGCCGGCGGTTGCGTCGGAGCGGCAAACCCGCTCGGCGCTAAGCCCCGCCCCATACTGTGACGCGATGATGCCAGATGTGTTCATTGCACACATCCGGGATCATCGCACCCCACACATAGGGCCCTGTGTTATAGCTTGCGGCGGCGCAGCTGCCGCAAGGAACACGGACATGCTGCGATCTTAAAAGAAGAGCCTCATGTCCGGAGTCGCAGGGCCGCCGGGTGCGTGTTACCACGCATAGTGGAGACGGGATTTCATGAAATCCCCTTCGCTATGCCTTTTACATCTGGACGCTGCGTGTTTGACGCTGTGGCCCCACGCAGCGTCAAACACGCAGCGTTTACTTAACGTGGACACATACCCTAACAGTTCCCATCACCAGATCACACATATAGCCGGCAGCTTTTGTTTTGGCCAAAAGATTTTGTAAGCCGCCACCATAACACGGTAGACTCTTTTGGTGAGGCCCTACTCTGCTGTAACCTATTAAATATTTGTTAAAATATGCAATACAATTTAGGTATATTTTTATTTATTTTTCAATTTTTAAAATGACCAATAATATCACATAAAAAGAACAAATACCGCTACACCATGACCAGACCGCATATTACCAACACAGTGATCGAATAATATCACATACAAGGAACAAATACCGCAACACCATGTCCAGACCACATATTACCACCACATAGTTACTGAATACTACAATTCTGATCAGTAATAAAAAAAAAGCACCACACTATCACCATAAGTGCCATTATTACACAGGAGATCTGTACTTAGTATGCAGTGTCTGTGTACAGATAATACAGTGATCACTAGTGAAATTATACTCAGGACCTCTGTATACAGTATACAGTGTATAGTGTCAGTGTATAGGTAACACTGACTTACCAGTGACGTCTCTAGGTGAAGTCCTTCATCTTTCATCCAGCACAGACCGCCATCATGTCTTCCAGCCAGGACTCGTTTCTGCAGGAAATAACACAGTTATCTCGAGCTCCGCTTGTAGAACACATTACTTAATTTTTCCCAACTTCTACATTACACCGCATAAAGAAAAAGAGGCGACATAGTGTCACTCTACACAGTAACAGGACCGCCCCCTCATTTAAAACAGTGTCCTCAAAAAATAAATACAGGTCCTTCTCAAAAAATTAGCATATAGTGTTAAATTTCATTATTTACCATAATGTAATAATTACAATTAAACTTTCATATATTATAGATTCATTATCCACCAACTGAAATTTGTCAGGTCTTTTATTGTTTTAATACTGATGATTTTGGCCTACAACTCCTGATAACCCAAAAAACCTGTCTCAATAAATTAGCATATCAAGAAAAGGTTCTCTAAACGACCTATTACCCTAATCTTCTGAATCAACTAATTAACTCTAAACACATGCAAAAGATACCTGAGGCTTTTAAAAACTCCCTGCCTGGTTCATTACTCAAAACCCCCATCATGGGTAAGACTAGCGACCTGACAGATGTCAAGAAGGCCATCATTGACACCCTCAAGCAAGAGGGTAAGACCCAGAAAGAAATTTCTCAACAAATAGGCTGTTCCCAGAGTGCTGTATCAAGGCACCTCAATGGTAAGTCTGTTGGAAGGAAACAATGTGGCAGAAAACGCTGTACAACGAGAAGAGGTGACCGGACCCTGAGGAAGATTGTGGAGAAGGACCGATTCCAGACCTTGGGGAACCTGAGGAAGCAGTGGACTGAGTCTGGTGTGGAAACATCCAGAGCCACCGTGCACAGGCGTGTGCAGGAAATGGGCTACAGGTGCCGCATTCCCCAGGTAAAGCCACTTTTGAACCATAAACAGCGGCAGAAGCGCCTGACCTGGGCTACAGAGAAGCAGCACTGGACTGTTGCTAAGTGGTCCCAAGTACTTTTTTCTGATGAAAGCAAATTTTGCATGTCATTCGGAAATCAAGGTGCCAGAGTCTGGAGGAAGACTGGGGAGAAGGAAATGCCAAAATGCCTGAAGTCCAGTGTCAAGTACCCACAGTCAGTGATGGTGTGGGGTGCCATGTCAGCTGCTGGTGTTGGTCCACTGTGTTTCATCAAGGGCAGGGTCAATGCAGCTAGCTATCAGGAGATTTTGGAGCACTTCATGCTTCCATCGGCTGAAATGCTTTGCCAAAACCACTGGTAAATGGTTTACTGACCATGGTATTACTGTGCTCAATTGGCCTGCCAACTCTCCTGACCTGAACCCCATAGAGAATCTGTGGGATATTGTGAAGAGAAAGTTGAGAGACGCAAGACCCAACACTCTGGATGAGCTTAAGGCCGCTATTGAAGCATCCTGGGCCTCCATAACATCTCAGCAGTGTCACAGGCTGATTGCCTCCATGCCACGCCGCATTGAAGCAGTCATTTCTGCCAAAGGATTCCCGACCAAGTATTGAGTGCATAACTGAACATTATTATTTGATGGTTTTTTTGTTTGTTATTAAAAAACACTTTTATTTGATTGGACGGGTGAAATATGCTAATTTATTGAGACAGGTTTTTTGGGTTATCAGGAGTTGTATGCCAAAATCATCAGTATTAAAACAATAAAAGACCTGACAAATTTCAGTTGGTGGATAATGAATCTATAATATATGAAAGTTTAATTGTAATCATTACATTATGGTAAATAATGAAATTTAACACTATATGCTAATTTTTTGAGAAGGACCTGTACATCACTGCAGTAATAATATCCATTAATTAGTCCCTATGGTAATAATATTCCCCATCCTGGGCCCCGTGTGTCTCATTCCTGGCTCCAGCCATATGTTCTCCCATCCTGCCCTCATGAGTATCCATCCTGCCCCATATGATCTCCCCATCCTGCCCCATCTGTCTCCATCGTATCCATCCTGCCCCATGATCCTGCACAATCTGTCTCCAATTCAGCCCCCAGTGTCTCCAATCATGCCTCCTGTGTCTCCAATCCTTCCCCATCTGTCTCCAGTCATGCCCCCATGTCTTTCATCATACCCCATATCTCCATTCTGCCACTGTGTCCAGCATCATTCATAGCCCCTGTGTCCAGCATCATTCATAGCCCCTGTGTCCAGCATCATTCATAGCCCCTGTGTCCAGCATCTCTGCCCCTGTGTCCAGCATCTCTGCCCCTGTGTCCAGCATCTCTGCCCCTGTGTCCAGCATCTCTGCCCCTGTGTCCAGCATACTGCCCCTGTGTCCAGCATCTCTGCCCCTGTGTCCAGCATCTCTGCCCCTGTGTCCAGCATCTCTGCCCCTGTGTCCAGCATACTGCCCCTGTGTCCAGCATACTGCCCCTGTGTCCAGCATCTCTGCCCCCTGTGTCCAGCATCTCTGCCCCTGTGTCCAGCATCTCTGCCCCTGTGTCCAGCATCTCTGCCCCTGTGTCCAGCATACTGCCCCTGTGTCCAGCATACTGCCCGTGTCCAGCATCCCTGCCCCTGTGTCCAGCATCTCTGCCCCTGTGTCCAGCATCTCTGCCCCTGTGTCCAGCATTCTGCCCCCTGTGTCCAGCATCCTGCCCCTTTGTCCAGCATTCTGCCCCGTGTCCAGCATTCTGCCCCGTGTCCAGCATTCTGCCCCATGTCCAGCATACTGCCCCCTGTATCCAGCATCTCTGCCCCTTTGTCCAGCATTCTGCCCCATGTCCAGCATCTCTGCCCCTTTGTCCAGCATACTGCCCCTTTGTCCAGCATTCTGCCCCTTTGTCCAGCATCTCTGCCCCTTTGTCCAGCATCTCTGCCCCCTGTGTCCAGCATCCTGCCCCTTTGTCCAGCATTCTGCCCCATGTCCAGCATTCTGCCCCGTGTCCAGCATTCTGCCCCATGTCCAGCATACTGCCCCCTGTATCCAGCATCTCTGCCCCTTTGTCCAGCATTCTGCCCCGTGTCCAGCATCTCTGCCCCTTTGTCCAGCATACTGCCCCTTTGTCCAGCATTCTGCCCCTTTGTCCAGCATCTCTGCCCCTTTGTCCAGCATTCTGCCCCCTGTGTCCAGCATTCTGCCCCGTGTCCAGCATTCTGCCCCGTGTCCAGCATCTCTGCCCCTTTGTCCAGCATTCTGCCCCCTGTGTCCAGCATACTGCCCCCTTGTCCAGCATACTGCCCCCTGTGTCCAGCATCTCTGCCCCCTGTGTCCAGCATCTCTGCCCCCTGTGTCCAGCATCTCTGCCCCTGTGTCCAGCATTCTGCCCCCTGTGTCCAGCATTCTGCCCCCTGTGTCCAGCATTCTGCCCCCTTGTCCAGCATACTGCCCCCTGTGTTCAGCTCTGCCCCCTGTGTCCAGCATCTCTGCCCCCTGTGTCCAGCATCTCTGCCCCCTGTGTCCAGCATCTCTGCCCCCTGTGTCCAGCATCTCTGCCCCTTTGTCCAGCATTCTGCCCCCTATGTCCAGCATACTGCCCCCTTGTCCAGCATACTGCCCCGTGTCCAGCATCTCTGCCCCCGTGTCCAGCATCTCTGCCCCCTGTGTCCAGCATCTCTGCCCCCTGTGTAGCATCTCTGCCCCCTGTGTCCAGCATCTCTGCCCCCTGTGTTCAGCATCTCTGCCCCCTGTGTTCAGCATCTCTGCCCCCTGTGTCCAGCATCTCTGCCCCCTGTGTCCAGCATCTCTGCCCCCTGTGTCCAGCATCTCTGCCCCCTGTGTCCAGCATCTCTGCCCCCTGTGACCAGCATCTCTGCCCCCTGTGTCCAGCATCTCTCCCCCCTGTGTCCAGCATCTCTGCCCCCTGTGTCCAGCATCTCTGCCCCTGTGTCCAGCATCTCTGCCCTGTGTCCAGCATCTCTGCCCCCTGTGTCCAGCATCTCTGCCCCCTGTGTCCAGCATCTCTGCCCCCTGTGTCCAGCATCTCTGCCCCCTGTGTCCAGCATTCTGCCCCCTTGTCCAGCATACTGCCCCCTGTGTCCAGCATCTCTGCTCCCTGTGTCCAGCATCTCTGCCCCGTGTCCAGCATCTCTGCCCCCTGTGTCCAGCATACTGCCCCCTGTGTCCAGCATCTCTGCCCCCTGTGTCCAGCATCTCTGCCCCCTGTGTCCAGCATCTCTGCCCCCTGTGTCCAGCATCTCTGCCCCCTGTGTCCAGCATCTCTGCCCCGTGTCCAGCATCTCTGCCCCCTGTGTCCAGCATCTCTGCCCCCTGTGTCCAGCATCTCTGCCCCCTGTGTCCAGCATACTGCCCGTGTCCAGCTTTCTGCCCCAGCGTGTCCAGCGTTCTGCCCCGGGCCCCAGCGTGTGTGTCCAGCGTTCTGCCCCGGGCCCCAGCGTGTCCAGCGTTCTGCCCCGGGCCCCACCCCCCTGGGATCGCCGCTCTCAAAAAAAAAAAAAAAAGAGTTCTTACCTTGCCATGTGCTCCTGCGGCGGGGAACCACCTCACTTCCTCCAAGCAGGAGAAGGACGCACTCGCCGGCGGCTGACAATGACGTCAGACGCCGGCGAAGTGCGACTGCGCACTGCAGCCGCTCAAGTCAGCTGCCAGCCTCCGACTGGCACGGGCCTGCACGTCAATAGTGGCCCGCAGTGCCGGCAGGGGGGGCCCGCAGCGCCGGCAGGTGGGGGGCCCGCAGCGCCGGCAGGGGGGGGGCCGCAGCGCCGGCAGGGTGGGGCAGATTAGACGGGGCCCGATGCGGGCCCCCTCTGCTCACCAGGCCCCATACGCCAGTCATGGCTGTCATGCCCTGATGGCGGCCCTGGGTGAAGATATGCACAGCGCATTCCCATGAATCCCAGCCCCGTAGTGAGAACAAATAAGACACTGAGGCGTGTGATCTTGGGCAGCGCGTACGCACAGGTGCAGCCAGCCTGACTACAAATGATGTCAGAAGATGGGCAGCGCTAACTGCGGATGGCCAAGGGATAACATTACAGCGCAGGCTCCAGGAAAAATTCAAACAATGCTAAGGAGGTGGCGCACGCTGTCTGGAGGGTTGCTGCGTGTCATTACGAAGGAAAGTCACATCTCCGGGACGGTTGAATTTTATCAGGGGAAACATATTATAAGTGTCTAGTTCAGCGTGTGCAAGGAGTAAAACTGAAAGCCACCTTGTACAAATGCAGCATTACTGCTGTACAAGGTGGCTGTTATACATACAAACGCTTGGGGGGGACACGTTCCTTTTAATTTCAGTTGTTGTGTCTGCGTTACCTTTGCAGGACACGATGCCGGCTACACAGCAGGGGCACAGCTGGCGTTACTGAACCCCACTGACACATTGGCTGGTGTTTTTCTCTGTGCAGCTAGCACTTCCGGGCACCAACTGGCGGTGTATAGCCCAGGGTCAGTAGGAGGAGCAGAGTGTAGGCCGAAGCCTGCACTGGAGGCAGTTTAATATCTGTTGTGTCTGCGTGGCATTTGAATGACACATTGCCGGCTACACAGCAGGGGAACTGCTGGCGTTACTGAACCCCACTGACACATTGACGGGTGTTTTTCTCTGTGCAGCTAGCACTTCTGGGCACCAACTGGCGGGGTTAGAGCCCAGGGTCAGCTGGAGGAGCAGAGTGTAGGCTGAAGCCTGCACTGGAGGCAGTTAAATATCTGTTGTGTCTGCGTGGCGTTTGCAGGGCACTTTGCCAGCTACACAGCAGGGGAACAGCTGGCGTTGCTGAACCCCACTGACACATTGACGGGTGTTTTTCTCTGTGCAGCTAGCACTTCCGGGCACCAACTGGCGGTGTTATAGCCCAGGGAGGAGCAGAGTGTAGGCCAAAGCCTAATTGGAGCAAATTGAAAGGCAACCTTTAAACCCCCCTCAGGTGTTACAAACTAGAAGAGCCACCTTGTGCAGCAGTAATGCTGCACAAGTAAAGATTGCTCTTTTAATTCCATTCCTTGCACACGCTGAATGAAACACGTATAAAATTTAGCCCCTTATACAGTCAAACTGTCTTGGAGGCGGGACTTTCCTTCTTAATGAGACGCAGCACAGCTGTCAAAAATACCACCTTGGTGCTGGGCGCTGCCTCCTGAGTGTTGCTTTTTTGTGTTACGTAGTCTGCGATGTTGTGTTATCCCTCGGACATGCGCTGTTACTGCGCAACGCCATGAATCCCATCCCCGCAGCGTCTTCTGATTTACTTACGCTGCGGGGCTGGGATTCATGGCCTTGTGCAGTATATATCGGCGCCTGTCACTCATGTCCTAAATCCTGCTTCAGACTGTGCAGTGTCAGCTGACCCCTTATAGCATGCCATGGCCGTGAAGCCGCACAGTCTGAAGAATGCGGTAGGAGATGAGTGAGAGGCGAAGATATGCACAGCGCACTCCCATGAATCCCAGCCCTGCAGTGAGAACAAATAAGACACTGAGGCGTGTGATCTTGGGCAGCGCGTCCGCACAGGCGCAGCCAGCCTGACTACAAATGATGTCAGAATACGGGCAGAGCTATCTGCGGATGGCCAAGGGATAGCATTACAGCTCAGGCTCTGGGACAGATTCAAACAACGCTAAGGAGGTGGCGCACGCTGGCTGGGGGGTTGCTGCGTGTCATTACGAAGGAAATTCACATCTCCGGGATGGTTGAACTTTAACAGGGGAAACATATTATAAGTGTTTAGTTCAGCGTGTGCAAGTAGTAAAACTGAAAGCCACCTTGTACAAATGCAGCATTACTGCTGTACAAGGTGGCTGTTATACATACAAACGCCTGGGGGGGACAGGTTTCCTTTAATTTCAGTTGTTGTGTCTGCGTGGCCTTTGCAGGACACGATGCCGGCTACACAGCAGGGGCACAGCTGGCGTTACTGAACCCCACTGACACATTGGCTGGTGTTTTTCTCTGTTCAGCTAGCACTTCCGGGCACCAACTGGCGGTGTTAGAGCCCAGGGTCAGCAGGAGGAGCAGAGTGTAGGCCAATGCCTGCACTGGAGGCATTTTAATATCTGTTATGTCTGCGTGGCGTTTACAGGACATGTTGCCGGCTACACAGCAGGGGAACAGCTGTCGTTGCTGAACCCCACTGACACATTGACGGGTGTTTTTCTCTGTGCAGCTAGCACTTCCGGGCACCAACTGGCGGGGTTAGAGCCCAGGGTCAGCTGGAGGAGCAGAGTGTAGGCCGAAGCCTGCACTGGAGGCAGTTTAATATCTGTTGTGTCTGTGTGGCGTTTGCAGGACACGTTGCCAGCTACACAGCAGGGGAACAGCTGGCGTTGCTGAACCCCACTTGGCACATTGACGGGTGTTTTTCTCTGTGCAGCTAGCACTTCTGGGGACCAACTGGCGGTGTTATAGCCCAGGGAGGAGCAGAGTGTAGGCCGAAGCCTAATTGGAGCAAATTGAAAGGCAACCTTTAAACCCCCCTCAGGTGTTACAAACTAGAAGAGCCACCTTGTGCAGCAGTAATGCTGCACAAGTAAAAGATTGCTCTTTTAATTTCGTTCCTTGCACACGCTGAATGAAACGCTTATAAAATTTAGCCCCTTATACAGTCAAACTGTCTTGGAGGCGGGACTTTCCTTCTTAATGAGACGCAGCACAGCTGTCAAAAATACCACCTTGGTGCTGGGCGCTGCCTCCTGAGTGTTGCTTTTTTGTGTTCCGTAGTCTGCGATGTTGTGTTATCCCTTGGACATGCGCTGTTACTGCGCAAGGCCATGAATCCCAGCCCCACAGCGTCTTCTGATTTACTTACACTGCGGGGCTGGGATTCATGGCCTTGTGCAGTATATATCGGCGCCTGTCACTCATGTCCTTACTCCTGCTTCAGACTGTGTGGCGTCAGCTGACCCCTTATCGCATGCCCCGGCCATGAAGCCGCACAGTCTGATGAAGGCGGAATGAGATGAGTGAGTAGAGGTGAAGATATGCACAGCGCATTCCCATGAATCCCAGCCCCGTAGTGAGAACAAATAAGACACTGAGGCGTGTGATCTTGGGCTGCACGTCCGCAAAGGTGCAGCCAGCCTGACTACAAATGATGTCAGAAGATGGGCAGCGCTAACTGCGGATGGCCAAGGGATAACATTACATCGCAGGCTCCAGGAAAGATTCAAACAACGCTAAGGAGGTGGCGCACGCTGTCTGGGGGGTTGCTGCGTGTCATTACGAAGGAAAGTCACATCTCCGGGACGGTTGAATTTTATCAGGGGAAACATATTATAAGTGTTTAGTTCAGCGTGTGCAAGGAGTAAAACTGAAAGCCACCTTGTACAAATGCAGCATTACTGCTGTACAAGGTGGCTGTTATACATACAAACGCCTGGGGGGACACGTTCCTTTTAATTTTAGTTGTTGTGTCTGCGTGGCCTTTGCAGGACACGATGCTGGCTACACAGCAGGGGCACAGCTGGCGTTACTGAACCCCACTGACACATTGGCTGGTGTTTTTCTCTGTGCAGCTAGCACTTCCGGGCACCAACTGGCGGTGTATAGCCCAGGGTAAGTAGGAGGAGCAGAGTGTAGGCCGAAGCCTGCACTGGAGGCAGTTTAATATCTGTTGTGTCTGCGTGGCATTTGAATGACACGTTGCCGGCTACACAGCAGGGGAACAGCTGTCATTGCTGAACCCCACTGACACATTGACGGGTGTTTTTCTCTGTGCAGCTAGCACTTCCGGGCACCAACTGGCGGAGTTAGATCCCAGGGTCAGCAGGAGGAGCAGAGTGTAGGCCGAAGCCTGCACTGAAGGCAGTTTAATATCTGTTGTGTCTGCGTGGCGTGTGCAGGACACGATGCCGGCTACACAGCAGGGGAACAGCTGTCGTTGCTGAAACCCACTGACACATTGATGGGTGTTTTTCTCTGTGCAGCTAGCACTTCCGGGCACCAAATTACGGGGTTAGAGCCCAGGGTCAGCAGGAGGAGCAGAGTGTAGGCCGAAGCCTGCACTGGAGGCAGTTTAATATCTGTTATGTCTGCGTGGCGTTTGCAGGACACATTGCCAGCTACACACCAGGGGAACAGCTGGCATTGCTGAACCCCACTGACACATTGGCTGGTGTTTTTCTCTGTGCAGCTAGCACTTCCGGGCACCAACTGGTGGTGTTAGAGCCCAGGGTCAGCAGGAGGAGCAGAGTGTAGGCCGAAGCCTGCACTGGAGGCAGTTTAATATCTGTTGTGTCTGCATGGCATTTGCAGGACACGTTGCCGGCTACACAGCAGGGGAACAGCTGTCGTTGCTGAACCCCACTGACACATTGACGGGTGTTTTTCTCTGTGCAGCTAGCACTTCCGGGCACCAACTGGCGGAGTTAGATCCCAGGGTCAGCAGGAGGAGCAGAGTGTAGGCCGAAGCCTGCACTGGAGGCAGTTTAATATCTGTTGTGTCTGTGTGGCGTTTGCAGGACACGTTGCCGGCTACACAGCAGGGGAACAGCTGTCATTGCTGAACCCCACTGACACATTGATGGGTGTTTTTCTCTGTGCAGCTAGCACTTCCGGGCACCAACTGGCGGTGTTAGAGCCCAGGGAGGAGCAGAGTGTAGGCCGAAGCCTAATTGGTGCAAATTGAAAGGCAACCTTTAAACCCCCCTCAGGTGTTACAAACTAGAAGAGCCACCTTGTGCAGCAGTAATGCTGCAGAAGTAAAAGATTGCTCTTTTAATTTCGTTCCTTGCACACGCTGAATGAAACACGTATACAATTTAGCCCCTTATACGGTCAAACTGTCTTGGAGGCGGGACTTTCCTTCTTAATGAGATGCAGCACAGCTGTCAAAAATACCACCTTGGTGCTGGGTGCTGCCTCCTGAGTGTTGCATTTTTGTGTTCCGTAGTCTGCGATGTTGTGTTATCCCTTGGACATGCGCTGTTACTGCGCAAGGCCATGAATACCAGCCCCGCAGCGTCTTCTGATTTACTTAAACTGCGGGGCTAGGATTTATGGCCTTGTGCAGTATATATCGGCACCTGTCACTCTTGTCCTTACTACTGCTTCAGACTGTGCGGCGTCAGCTGACCCCTTATCGCATGCCACGGCCGTGAAGCCACACAGTCTGAAGAAGTCGGAAAGAGATGAGTGAGAGGTGAAGATATGCACAGCGCATTACCATGAATCCCAGCCCCGCAGTGAGAACAAATAAGACACTGAGGCGTGTGATCTTGGGCAGCGCGTCCGCACAGGCACAGCCAGCCTGACTACAAATGATGTCAGAAGATGGGCAGCGCTAACTGCGGATGGCCAAGGGATAACATTACAGCGAAGGCTCCAGGAAAGATTCAAACAACGCTAAGAAGGTGGCGCACGCTGTCTGGGGGGTTGCTGCGTGTCATTACGAAGGAAAGTCACATCTCCGGGACGGTTGAACTTTATCAGGGGAAACATATTATAAGTGTTTAGTTCAGCGTGTGCAAAGAGTAAAACTGAAAGCCACCTTGTACAAATGCAGCATTACAGCTGTACAAGGTGGCTGTTATACATACAAACGCCTGGGGGGGACAGGTTCCCTTTAATTTCAGTTGTTGTGTCTGCGTGGCGTTTGCAGGACACGATGCCGGCTACACAGCAGGGGCACAGCTGGCGTTACTGAACCCCACTGACACATTGGCTGGTGTTTTTCTCTGTGCAGCTAGCACTTCCGGGCACCAACTGGCGGTGTTATAGCCCAGGGAGGAGCAGAGTGTAGGCCGAAGCCTAATTGGAGCAAATTGAAAGGCAACCTTTAAACCCCCCTCAGGTGTTACAAACTAGAAGAGCCACCTTGTGCAGCAGTAATGCTGCACAAGTAGAAGATTGCTCTTTTAATTTCGTTCCTTGCACACGCTGAATGAAACACGTATAAAATTTAGCCCCTTATACAGTCAAACTGTCTTGGAGGCGGGACTTTACTTCTTAATGAGACGCAGCACAGCTGTCAAAAATACCACCTTGGTGCTGGGCGCTGCCTCCTGAGTGTTGCTTTTTTGTTTTCCGTAGTCTGCGATGTTGTGCTATCCCTTGGACATGCGCTGTTACTGCGCAAGGCCATGAATCCCAGCCCCGCAGCGTCTTCTGATTTACTTACACTGCGGGGCTGGGATTCATGGCCTTGTGCAGTATATATCGGCGCCTGTCACTCATGTCCTTACTCCTGCTTCAGACTGTGCGGCGTCAGCTGACTTCTTATCGCATGCCACGGCCGTGAAGCCGCACAGTCTGAAGAAGGCGGAAGGAGATGAGTGAGAGGCAAAGATATGCACAGCGCATTCCCATGAATCCCAGCCCCACAGTGAGAACAAATAAGACACTGAGGTGTGTGATCTTGGGCAGCGCGTCTGCACAGGCGCAGCCAGCCTGACTACAAATGATGTCAGAAGATGGGCAGTGCTAACTGCGGATTGCCAAGGGATAACATTACAGCGCAGGCTCCAGGACAGATTCAAACAACGCTAAGGAGGTGGCACACGCTGTCTGGGGGGTTGCTGCATGTCATTACGAAGGAAAGTCACATCTCCGGGACGGTTGAACTTTATCAGGGGAAACATATTATAAGTGTTTAGTTCAGCGTGTGCAAGGAGTAAAACTGAAAGCCACCTTGTACAAATGCAGCATTACTGCTGTACAAGGTGGCTGTTATACATACAAACGCCTGGGGGGGACAGGTTCCTTTCAATTTCAGTTGTGTCTGCGTGGCGTTTGCAGGACACGATGCCGGCTACACAGCAGGGGCACAGCTGGCGTTACTAAACCCCACTGACACATTGGCTGGTGTTTTTCTCTGTGCAGCTAGCACTTCCGGGCACCAACTGGCGGTGTTAGAGCCCAGGGTCAGTAGGAGGAGCAGAGTGTAGGCCGAAGCCTGCACTGGAGGCAGTTTAATATCTGTTGTGTCTGCGTGGCGTTTGAAGGACACGTTGCCGGCTACACAGCAGGGGAACAGCTGTCGTTGCTGAACCCCACTGACACATTGGCTGGTGTTTTTCTCTGTGCAGCTAGCACTTCTGGGCACCAACTGGCGGTGTTAGAGCCCAGGGTCAGAAGGAGGAGCAGAGTGTAGGCCGAAGCCTGCACTGGAGGCAATTTAATATCTGTTGTGTCTGCGTGGCGTTTGAAGGACACGTTGCCGACTACACAGCAGGGGAACAGCTGTCGTTGCTGAACCCCAGAACACCACTGACACATTGACGGGTGTTTTTCTCTGTGCAGCTACCACTTCTGAGCACCATCTGGCGGGGTTAGAGCCCAGGGTCAGCCGGAGGAGCAGAGTGTAGGCCGAAGCCTGCACTGGAGGCAGTTTAATATCTGTTGTGTCTGCGTGGCGTTTGTAGGACACGTTGCCGGCTACACAGCAGGGGAACAGCTGGCGTTGCTGAACCCCACTGACACATTGGCTGGTGTTTTTCTCTGTGCAGCTAGCACTTCCGGGCACCAACTGGCGGTGTTAGAGCCCAGGGTCAGCAGGAGGAGCAGAGTGTAGGCCGAAGCCTGCACTGGAGGCAGTTTATTATCTGTTGTGTCTGCATGGCGTTTGCAGGACACGTTGCCGGCTACACAGCAGGGGAACAGCTGGCGTTGCTGAACCCCACTGACACATTGATGGGTGTTTTTCTCTGTGCAGCTAGCACTTCCAGGCTCCAACTGGCGGTGTTAGAGCCCAGGGTCAGCAGGAGGAGCAGAGTGTAGGCCGAAGCTTGACTTTTTTTGGCTACAAACTATTTATATATATATATATATATATATATATATATATATATATATATATATTGTTCGGTCAGTTGATCTATTTACTATATATTATTTTCTGACTTGAACGCCCTGCCCTTCTCCATGTTTTAATTACATCTCAACACAATTGGTTCTGAGCCTCCTATATAAGTAGGCTTTACCCTGTCATTAGCCATAAGCAAGTGTTCACATTAGGCATTCAGCTCAGATACCATAGGTAAGTGTTCACACCAGACAGTCAGTGTAGTTACCCATTCGATCTGAGATTACCTTGACGTTTTGGTGAATGGGCTCACAACGTTTGCAAATCTTGTGCTAAAAATCTCATGTGTTTGTTCATAAAGTTCATAAGCCAGTATGCTATTCATATTTCACATATTTCACATTTCCTTGTTTTTTAGCACAGACAAGTTTGGCCATTGATCTATTGTATATTTGACTTTTTTTGGCTACAAACTATTTATATATATATATATATATATATATATATATATATATATATATATATATATATATATATATATATATTGTTCGGTCAGTTGATCTATTTACTATATATTATTTTCTGACTTGAACGCTCTGCCCTTCTCCATGTTTTAATTACATCTCAACACAATTGGTTCTGAGCCTCCTATATAAGTAGGCTTTACCCTGTCATTAGCCATAAGCAAGTGTTCACATTAGGCATTCAGCTCAGATACCATAGGTAAGTGTTCACACCAGACAGTCAGTGTAGTTACCCATTCGATCTCAGATTACCTTGACGTTTTGGTGAATGGGCTCACAACGTTTGCAAATCTTGTGCTAAAAATCTCATGTGTTTGTTCATAAAGTTCATAAGCCAGTATGCTATTCATATTTCACATATTTCACATTTCCTTGTTTTTTAGCACAGACAAGTTTGGCCATTGATCTATTGTATATTTGACTTTTTTTGGCTACAAACTATTTATATATATATATATATATATATATATATATATATATATATATATATATTGTTCGGTCAGTTGATCTATTTACTATATATTATTTTCTGACTTGAACGCCCTGCCCTTCTCCATGTTTTAATTACATCTCAACACAATTGGTTCTGAGCCTCGTATATAAGTAGGCTTTACCCTGTCATTAGCCATAAGCAAGTGTTCACATTAGGCATTCAGCTCAGATACCATAGGTAAGTGTTCACACCAGACAGTCAGTGTAGTTACCCATTCGATCTGAGATTACCTTGACGTTTTGGTGAATGGGCTCACAACGTTTGCAAATCTTGTGCTAAAAATCTCATGTGTTTGTTCATAAAGTTCATAAGCCAGTATGCTATTCATATTTCACATATTTCACATTTCCTTGTTTTTTAGCACAGACAAGTTTGGCCATTGATCTATTGTATATTTGACTTTTTTTGGCTACAAACTATTTATATATATATATATATATATATATATATATATTGTTCGGTCAGTTGATCTATTTACTATATATTATTTTCTGACTTGAACGCCCTGCCCTTCTCCATGTTTTAATTACATCTCAACACAATTGGTTCTGAGCCTCCTATATAAGTAGGCTTTACCCTGTCATTAGCCATAAGCAAGTGTTCACATTAGGCATTCAGCTCAGATACCATAGGTAAGTGTTCACACCAGACAGTCAGTGTAGTTACCCATTCGATCTGAGATTACCTTGACGTTTTGGTGAATGGGCTCACAACTAGTGTTGAGCGATACTTTCCGATATCGGAAAGTATCGGTATCGGAAAGTATCGGCCGATACCGTCAAAATATCGGATCTAATCCGATACCGATACCCGATCCCAATGTAAGTCAATGGGACGAAAATATCGGAATTAAAATAAACCCTTTATAAACTTGTAGGTTCATTCTACATGAAGGAAAACAACTAAGAATAATGTAGGATGTATTGGGGGACGTGGCGGAGACATTAAAGGCACAGAGGTTTAGCCCAATGTAATAGAATAGCAGGATTTTTTTTTTTTTTATGACGTTCGGCGGTAGAAAGATTTTGACTATGTTAATTTTTTTTTTTATTTTGTCAGATATTGATGTTTCACTACTTCCACGCCCTTCACCTTCTTTTTTACTTCTCCCACACTTTCTTCTTCATTATCCTCATCATCAGCTTCTTTGACATCAACTTCTTCACCTTATTCATCTTCTTCTTCATCTTCTACCTATTATTTTTTTGGTTACATTGTTCATATTCTTTTTATTTTACTATTATCTTCATCATATTCTACTTCTTCATCATATTCTTATTTGTGACAGGCATTCCCGTAGTTGTTATCTATAAAAGTTTGAAGATTACACCTTCCGTTCTGCCTGTCACAAAAGAGTTACATTTGTCCGCGTTCAGTTTGGCCTGCAGCATCAGGCTTTATCCAGGGGCACCACGAGGAGGAACGGACTCACCCCCATACACTGCTTAGTCTTCTTCTGCTTATAATTTAGATAATATTTTTTGCTCTGATATTTAGTGTTATGCTTAATGTTCTTCTGCTCTTTGTTCTGCAGCCTCTTGTTCTTCTGCTTCTCGGTCTTCCAGGTCGTCGTCGTCTCCAGGGTCGTCGTCTCCGGGGTCGTCGTCATCGGGGTGGTCTTCAGGGTCGTCGTCTCCGGGGTCGTCGTCATCGGGGTGGTCTTCAGGGTCATCGTCTCCAGGGTCGTCGTCATCACGGTGGTTGTCGTCTCTGGTGTCGTCGTCATCTTAGGGGTGGTCTTCCGGGTCATCGTGTTTAGTCTCTTGAACTTGGAAATGTAGCAGAAGGTACAAGAAGGCTGAGAAAATGCCGAGAACCAGCTGATGGAACTGGAACTCGGATGGCTACCCGAAGGTCCAAGAGCCAATGGAACTACCGAGGACCAGCTGACGTTACTGGAACCCGGTTACTAAGCAGGAGGTACCCGTGCCTGAAAGCACTACCAAGGACCACCTGACGTTGGTGGAACTCAGATACCCAGAGGGAGGCACCTAAGCCAAAGGCTCTGCCCGGAACCAGCTGATGGTACTGGAACCAGGATGGGGAGCAGAAGGTACAAGAGCAAAAGACACTGCCGAGAACCAGCTGACGGTGCTGGAACCTGGATGGGTAGCCGAAGGTCCAAGAGCCAACGGAACTACCGAAGACCAGCTGACGTGACTGGAACCCGGTTACTAAGCAGGAGGTACCCGTGCCTGAAAGCACTACCAAGGACCACCTGACGTTGGTGGAACTCGGATACCCAGAGGGAGGCACCTAAGCCAAAGGCTCTGCCCGGAACCAGCTGACGGTACTGGAACCAGGATGGGGAGCAGAAGGTACAAGAGCAAGTGTCTGCGTGGCTTTTGCAGGACACAATGCCGGCTGCACAGCAGGGGAACAGCTGGCGGTGCTGAACCCCACTGACACATTGGCTGGTGTTTTTCTCTGTGCAGCTAGCAGTACCGGGCCCCAACTGGCGGTGTTGGAGGCGCGAGTTCCCTTTGTAATGAGACGCAGCACAGATGTCAAGAATCCCACCTTGGTGCTGGGTGCAGCCTCCTGAGCGTTGTTATTTGCTGTACAGGAGTCTGCGCTGTCGTGTTATCCCCTGGCCTAGCGCTGTTAGCGCTGCCCATCTTCTGACATCATTTAATGTCGGCCGGTGCGGTTCGCGATGACCATGAATCCCAGCCCCGCAGTGTCTTAACATTGTTAAAACACTGCGGGGCTGGGATTCATGGCCTGGCGCAGCACATATGTTCGCCTCTAACACTCGGGTCCTTACACTTCAGACTGTGCGGCGTCAGCTGATCCCTTACCGCATGCCACGGCCATGAAGCCGCACAGTCTGAAGAAGGCGGAAGGAGATGAGGGACAGGCGAAGAAATGCACCGTTCATGCCCATCAATCACACCCTCGCAGTCCAAATAAATAAGACACCGAGGGGCGTTGTGTGGGGCAAGGCGGCCGCAGAGGCGCACCCAGCCAAACAATGATGCCAGAAGACGGGCAGCGCTACCAAGGAGCTTGTTGCGTGTCAATACAAAGGAAAATCACACCTGAGGGACGTTTTAATGGTCGCAGAGGACTCATTTTTAGACGTGTTCACTTCAACATGGGCAAGGAGATTAAGTTTCTGAGCCACCTTGCACACATGCAGCATTACTGTCGTACAAGGTGGCTGTAAAACGTAAAAACGCCTGGGGGAGGGGGGACAGGTTTCCTTCAATTTCAGTTCTTGTGTCTGCGTGGCTGTTGCAGGACACGTTGCCGGCTACACAGCAGGGGAACAGCTGGCGGTGCTGAACCCCACTGACACATTGGCTGGTGTTTGGCTCTGTGCAGCTAGCACATCTGGGCCCCAACTGGCGGTGTTAGAGCCCAGGGTCAGCAGGAGGAGAAGAGGGAGCAGAGTGTAGGCCGAAGCCTGCACTGGAGCAAGTTGAAAGGGAAACTTTAACCCCCCCAGGCGTTTGTAGCTGAAAGAGCCATCGTGTACAGCACTAATGCTGGAAAAGGTAAACTTAGCTCTTTTAATTATGGTCCTTGCACATGCTGAACCTAACACTTATAAAAAGTGTCCCCTCCTACCGTGATACCGTCCGGTAGGTGGAACTTTCCTTTGTGATGTGACGCAGCACAGCCGTCATTCGTACCCCCTTGGCGCCGTGCGCCGCCTCCTCAGCATTGTTTGAATCAGTCCCGGAGCCTGCGCTGTTAGGTTAGCCCTTGGCCATGCACACATTTTGCGCTGCCCGTCTTCTGACATCATTTGGTGTCAGGCTGGCTGCGCCTGTGCGGCCGCGCTGGCCGAGAGCCCGCCTCGTACTGTCTTCTGATTTAATCCCACTGGGGGCCTGAGATCCATGGACATGCGCAGTGCATATCTGAACCTCCACCTCTCACTCATCTCCCTACGGCTTCTTCTGACTGTGCGGTGTCACGGCCGTGGCATGCTATTAGGGACCAGCTGACACCGCACAGTTTGAAGAAGCCGTAGGGAGATGAGTGAGAGGTGGAGGTTCAGATATGCACTGCGCATGTCCATGGATCTCTGGCCCCCAGTGGGATTAAATCAGAAGACAGTACGAGGCGGGCTCTCGGCCAGCGTGGCCGCACAGGCGCAGCCAGCCTGACACCAAATGATGTCAGAAGACGGGCAGCGCAAAATGTGTGCATGGCCAAGGGCTAACCTAACAGCGCAGGCTCCGGGACTGATTCAAACAACGCTGAGGAGGCAGCGCACGGCGCCAAGGGGGTAAGAATGACGGCTGTGCTGCGTCACATCACAAAGGAAAGTTCCACCAACTGGACGGTATCACGGTAGGAGGGGACACTTTTCATAAGTGTTAGGATCAGCATGTGCAAGGAGCACCACGAAAAGAGGCACTTTTTCCCTTTGCATCATTACTGCTGCACAAGGTGGCTCCTTCAGTAACAAACGCCTGGGGGGGGGACAGGTTCCCTTAAATTTAACTTGTTGTGCCTGCGTGGTGGTCGCAGTACACGTTGCCGGCTGCACAGTGCTGAACCCCACTAACACATTGGCGAGGTGTTTGGCTCTGTGCGGACAGCACTTCTGGATGGCAACTAGCGGTGTTGGAGCCCAGGGACAGGTGGAGGAGGAGGAGGTAGGAGGAGGTAGGAGGGATTGCCACACACACAGCAGGGGAACAGCTGACGTTACTGAACCCCAATAACAGAGGAGGGACTGTTGGGACTGTGCGTACAGCACTACCAGGCAACAACTAGCGGTGTTGGAGCCCAGGAACAGGTGGAGGAGGAGGAGGTGGAGGAGGTAGGAGGGATTGCCACACACACAGCAGGGGAACAGCTGACGTTACTGAACCCCAATAACAGAGGAGGGACTGTTGGGACTGTGCGTACAGCACTACCAGGCAACAACTAGCGGTGTTGGAGCCCAGGGACAGGTGGAGGAGGAGGAGGTAGGAGGAGGTAGGAGGGATTGCCACACACACAGCAGGGGAACAGCTGACGTTACTGAACCCCAATAACAGAGGAGGGACTGTTGGGACTGTGCGTACAGCACTACCAGGCAACAACTAGCGGTGTTGGAGCCCAGGGACAGGTGGAGGAGGAGGAGGTAGGAGGAGGTAGGAGGGATTGCCACACACACAGCAGGGGAACAGCTGACATTACTGAACCCCAATAACAGAGGAGGGACTGTTGGGACTGTGCGTACAGCACTACCAGGCAACAACTAGCGGTGTTGGAGCCCAGGGACAGGTGGAGGAGGAGGAGGTAGGAGGAGGTAGGAGGGATTGCCACACACACAGCAGGGGAACAGCTGACGTTACTGAACCCCAATAACAGAGGAGGGACTGTTGGGACTGTGCGTACAGCACTACCAGGCAACAACTAGCGGTGTTGGAGCCCAGGGACAGGTGGAGGAGGAGGAGGTAGGAGGAGGTAGGAGGGATTGCCACACACACAGCAGGGGAACAGCTGACGTTACTGAACCCCAATAACAGAGGAGGGACTGTTGGGACTGTGCGTACAGCACTACCAGGCAACAACTAGCGGTGTTGGAGCCCAGGGACAGGTGGAGGAGGAGGAGGTAGGTGGAGGTAGGAGGGATTGCCACACACACAGCTGGGGAACAGCTGACGTTACTGAACCCCAATAACAGAGGAGGGACTGTTGGGACTGTGCGTACAGCACTACCAGGCAACAACTAGCGGTGTTGGAGCCCAGGGACAGGTGGAGGAGGAGGAGGTAGGAGGAGGTAGGAGGGATTGCCACACACACAGCTGGGGAACAGCTGACGTTACTGAACCCCAATAACAGAGGAGCGACTGTTGGGACTGTGCGGACAGCACTTCTGGACGGCAACTAGCGGTGTTGGAGCCCAGGGACAGGTGGAAAAGCAGAGGAACACAATGTAGGCCGAAGCCTGAGAAAGTCGAAAGGGAACCTTTAACCCCCCCCCAAGGCGTTTGTAGCTGAAAAAGCCAGCTTGTGCAGCACAAAAGATGCAAAAGGAAAAGGTGGCTCTTTTCATCATGCTCCTTGCAAACACAGAACTAAACACTTATAAAATGTGTCCCCTGAAACCGTGAAACCGTCCCGGAGGTGGGACTTTCCTTCGTAATATGACGCAGCACAGCCGTCATTCCTACCCCCCCCGGCGCCGCGCCCCGGCTCCTCAGCGTAGTTTGATTCCGTCCCGGAGCCTGCGCTGTTATGTTATCCCTTGGCCAGGCACACTTAGCGCTGCCCATCTTCTGACATCATTTGGTGTCAGGCTGGCTGCGCCTGTGCGGCCGCGCTGGCCGAGAGCCCGCCTCGCAGTGTCTTCTGATTTTATCCCACTGGGGGCCTGGGATCCATGGCCATGCGCAGTGCATATCCTCGCCTCTCACTCCCCTCCCTACGGCTTCTTAAGACTGTGCGGTGTCACGGCCGTGG
The DNA here is from genome assembly GCF_051348905.1 of Ranitomeya variabilis. Classification (NCBI taxonomy): domain Eukaryota; kingdom Metazoa; phylum Chordata; class Amphibia; order Anura; family Dendrobatidae; genus Ranitomeya; species Ranitomeya variabilis. The sequence goes on from NC_135237.1 coordinate 205,212,430, forward strand.
CATGCTATTAGGGACCAGCTGACACCGAACAGTCTGAAGAAGCCATAGGGAGATGAGTGAGAGGTGGAGGTTCAGATATGCACTGCGCATGTCCATGGATCCCAGGCCCCCAGTGGGATTAAATCAGAAGACACTGCGAGGCGGGCTCTCGGCCAGCGCGGCCGCACAGGCGCAGCCATCCTGACACCAAATGATGCCAGAAGACGGGCAGCGCTAAGTGTGCCTGGCCACGGGATAACATAACAGCGCAGGCTCCGGGACGGAATCAAACAACGCTGAGGAGCCGGGGCGCGGCGCCGGGGGGGGGAGGAATGACGGCTGTGCTGCGTCATATTACGAAGGAAAGTCCCACCTCCGGGATGGTTTTACGGTATCAGTGGACACGTTTTATAAGTGTTAAGTTCTGCGTGTGCAAGGAGCTAAACCAAAATAGCTACCTTTTCCTTGTGCAGCATTACTGCTGCACAAGGTGGCTCTTTCAGTAACAAACGCCTTGGGGGGGGGGGACAGATACCCTTACATTTCAGTTGTTGTGTCAGCGTGGCGGTCGCATGACACATTGCCGGCTACACAGCTGGGGATCAGCTGACGTTACTGAAACCCAATAACACTGGGTCGTATGTTTTGACTGTGCAGACGGCACTTCTGAGCCTCAACTGGCGGTGTTGGAGCCCAGGAATTACAGTTCAGGTGGTAGAAAGATGAACACAACAGGAGACCTGGATAACGTATACAGTGACCTAATTATTTAATCAGGAGGAGGAGTGGCAAATTCCTGCGAGATCCAGGCCTTGTTCATTTTCAGGAAAGTAAGCCGGTCAACGTTATCGGAGGATAGTCGCATGCGACGGTCAGTTCGTACACCACCTGCAGCACTAAAGACACGTTCCGATAATACACTGGCCGCAGGGCAAGACAGCACCTCCAATGCATACTGGCTTAGCTCTGGCCATGTATCCAGCTTTGAGACCCAAAACTTGAAAGGGGAAGAGCCGTCTGGGAGTACAGCAAGAGGGCAAGACATGTAGTCTGTCACCATCTGACGGAACCGTTGCCTCCTGCTGACTGGAGCCGTCTGTGATGGTGTAGACTTTTGTGGGGGGCACAGAAAACTGTGCCACAGTTGGGCCATACTGGTCTTGCCTTGGGCAGAGGCACTGCTTCTGCTCCCTCTTTGTGCAGAGCCTCCACCACTGCCTGGACGCACTGAGCTGCTTTGGAATGCACTAGCAGCACTTCTCTCAGTTGGAATGGAGAAGATGATGGAATTGACCAGTGTGTCTTGGTACTCCCGCATTTTTCGCTCCCGGTTCAACGGTGTGATGAGGCTTTCTACGTTGTCCCGGTAGCGAGGATCGAGGAGGGTGAACACCCAATAATCAGACATGTTGAGAATGTGGGCGATGCGGCGGTCGTTTCTCAGGCACTGCAGCATGTAATCCACCATGTGCTGCAGACTGCCAACTGCCCAAGAAACGCTGTCCCCTGCTGGAGGCGTGATCTCTGCCCGCTCGTCATCACCCCACCCTCGCTGTACACACTGAGTACTGGACAATTCGGTAACTCCCTCCTCTGGACGGATGTCTTCCTCCTCCATTGACTCCTCCTCATCCTCCTCACAAACTGTCCCCTGCCTACGCGTTTGTGAGGAACCACGTGGCGCTGACTGTCCAGAAGATGATGGAAATGGTGAATCCTCATCCTCCACCTCTTCCACAACATCATCCCTTAGCGCTTGCAGTGATTTTTCAAGCAGGCAGATAAGGGGGACAGTCATGCTGAATAGTGCATCATCTGCACTCGCCATCCGCGTGGAATAATCAAAGGGACGCAAAACCTGGCAGACGTCATTCATAGTGGCCCACTCTGTGGTTGTGAAGTCTGTACGGCGCTGACTGCGACTTCTTTGCGCCTGAAGCAGCTGGTACTCCATTACAGCTTGCTGCTGCTCACACAACCGCTCCAACATATGTAACGTGGAATTCCACCTGGTAGGTAGGTCACATATGATGCGATGTTCCGGCAGGCGGTGTCGGCGCTGCAGAGCCGCAATGCGCGCTTTTGCCGTGCTGGAACGCCGCAAGTGAGCACACTCTAGGCGGACCTTGTGCAGCAGTGCATCAAGATCCGGATAGTCCCTCAAAAAGCTCTGCACGACCAAACTGAGCACATGTGCCAGACATGGGATGTGAGTGAGGTTGCCGAGGCCCAGAGCTGCCACCAGATTTCGGCCATTATCACACACTACCATGCCTGGCTGGAGATTCGCTGGCACAAACCACACATCGCTCTCCTGCTTGATGGCATTCCAGAGCTCCTGCGCTGTGTGGCTACGATTCCCCAAAAAAATTAATTTCAACACGGCCTGTTGACGTTTGGCCACGGCTGTGCTCATGTCGGTCGTAACAGGTACACGTTCATCACGGGTCCATGTGGAGGTGGACTGTGACGGCTCCTGCAGCGATGATTCTGAGGAACTGGTGTAAGAGGAGGAGTCAATGCGTACAGAATGGATTCCTGCAATCCTTGGAGTGGGCAGGACACGTCCTGCGCCACTCGCACGGTCTGTACCCGGCTCAACGACATTAACCCAATGGGCAGTGAGGGAAAGGTATCGCCCCTGTCCATGTTGACTGGTCCACGCATCGGTGGTGAGGTGGACCTTGCTACTGACGGCGTTCAGTAGCGCGTGTTTTATGTGTCCCTCCACATGCTTGTGCAGGGCAGGGACGGCTTGCCTGCTGAAGTAAAAGCGGCTGGGCACATTGTACTGTGGGACTGCCAATGACATCAAGTCACGGAAGCTGTCAGTCTCCACCAGCCTGAATGACAGCATTTCCAGTGAAAGAAGTTTGGCAATGCCTGCAGTCAGAGCCTGTGCTCGTGGGTGGTTTGACGAGAAAGGCCACCTTTTCTCCCATGCCTGTACTACCGATGGCTGTAGACTGGGCTGGGAGTGTGTGGATGACTGGGAAAGTGGTGCTGCGGGTGGAATTACAGTGGGTCTCTGGACAACAGGGCCAGAGGTTCTTCCACAGCGATCCTGGGAGGAAGCCGAACCAGCTGCGTGTGAGCTAGAGGAAGAGGCAACACGAGCTGAAGAGGTGGTAGCTGCCGCTGTTGGTTGGCCTAGCTATTCAGTGTGTTTTTCTAACTCTGCCGGGTGCCTGTTGCGCACATGTTTCCACATGTTGGAGGTATTGAGGTTGCTGACATTTCGACCTCTTTTGACTTTTTGATGACACACCTTGCATCTGACATAGCAAATGTCATCTGCAACTGTGTCAAAAAAGGACCAGGCACTGCAAGTCTTGGGAGCGCCCTTTTTGGCTTTTGGAAGAGACATGCTCCTAACGGGTGCCAAAGCGGAGGCTGCAGGATCCGCAGTCTTCCCCCTCCCTCTCCCTCTTTGGGCCGTACGGGGAATCTCTTCCTCAGAGCTGCTCCCACCACCTTCCTGTCCCTCACGCCAAGATGGGTCAAGGACCTCATCATCTACACTACCCGCTGCCCCCAACTGCTCCTCCTGGGTAGTCTCAGCAGCAGAGCACGCACCAGTAAGTGGCACCTGAGTGTCATCATCAGCTGATGCGGCCTGCGATGTGGTGACCGGAGCCACTGGCCCACCCGCCTCTTCAGAGGAAGAGAGAAAAAGCTGTTGGGCATCACTGCACCCTGCCTCTTCTTCCATTTCTCCAATGCTGCTTGGCTGGCCCCCTGTTTCCAAGCCAAGAGATTCAGAGAACAGAAGTAGAGACGGCTCCTGTCCTGGGCTCTCTGTCTGCCTGGGCAATTTGGCAGGTGGTGAAGAGACAGATGGCTGCTCTCCAGTGCTCTGTGTCTGAAAGGATGTGGCACTAATTGAAGTTGATGCATTAGCTGCCATCCATCCGACAACGGCTTCAATTTGTTCTTCACGCAGCAGCGGTGTACGGCGCTCTGACACAAAGCTGCGCATGAATGACTGTTGCCTGGTGAAAGTGGGTGCTGATGAGTCACCGGTGCCCGCAGCAGGCACAGAATCCCCACGTCCCCTCCCTGCTCCGCGCCCACGCCCACGTGCCTTACTCACTGCCTTCTTCATCTTGGTTGACTGATAAAGATAAGCAGAAAAGTACTAACGGCTTTGTGTGCTTATTCCTGAGCAACTCCTCCTAACAGGTATAAGAAACACTAATTTTCTAAAGTGTGGACTAGACTTTAATATGAGCTAATGTGGCCTACACAAATGTAAAGTGGTGTAACTGGTGTGTTTGGTGAACTTTATTATTTATTTATTTTTTGGGGGCTGAACTGACAACGGATAGAGCTGCAGTCACACGGAGACCGTGCAGACAGACGTAAACGGCGCTGCAAGGCCCAAAAACCCTCCTCTACGTTATCCTATGTAGTGTTTTTCCACAAGTTAGCTGGAGACGGGTGGAAAGACACTAATAGGATTTTTTGGAAAAAATGTGCAGCAGCCTGCACTACTTAAAACAAAATGAAAATTGATTTGGCGGTATGACGCAGTGAAGAACCCTGAGCTGGAGACAACCAGGCTATGGCTGCTCACAGACTACAGGGCGAGCTGCAGTCACACGGAGACCGTGCAGACAGCCGTAAACGGCGCTGCAAGGCCCAAAAACCCTCCTCTACGTTATCCTATGTAGTGTTTTTCCACAAATTAGCTGGAGACGGGTGGAAAGACACTAATAGGAATTTTTTGAAAAAATGTGCAGCAGCCTGCACTACTTAAAACAAAATGAAAATTGATTTGGCGGTATGACGCAGTGAACAACCCTGAGCTGGAGACAACCAGGCTATGGCTGCTCACAGACTACAGGGCGAGCTGCAGTCACACGGAGACCGTGCAGACAGCTGTAAACGGCGCTGCAAGGCCCAAAAACCCTCCTCTACGTTATCCTATGTAGTGTTTTTCCACAAATTAGCTGGAGACGGGTGGAAAGACACTAATAGGAATTTTTTGAAAAAATGTGCAGCAGCCTGCACTACTTAAAACAAAATGAAAATTGATTTGGCGGTATGACGCAGAGAACAACCCTGAGCTGGAGACAACCAGGCTATGGCTGCTCACAGACTACAGGGCGAGCTGCAGTCACACGGAGACCGTGCAGACAGCCGTAAACGGCGCTGCAAGGCCCAAAACCCCTCCTCTACGTTATCCTATGTAGTGTTTTTCCACAAATTAGCTGGAGACGGGTGGAAAGACACTAATAGGATTTTTTTGAATAAATTAGCAGCAGACTACACTACTTGAAAAAAAAAAAAAAAAAAAAGAACAGTATGAGGCAATGAACCACCCTCCCTGAACTGAATACAACCAGCTATGGATGGCCTATGTGGCTGCACTCAGACTAGAGAGTGGGCTGCACTCACACACACACACACACAGACCTTGCAGATCGCTGTGAAAACAGCGCTACAAGGCAAAAGCAAGGTGAATAGTAGGTGAACACAGCGGTTGCTAAATTAGCCTTTGGAAAGCACAAAGAAGCAAATCGCTATCTCTAAACTGTCCCTCAGTCAGCAAACAGCGTCCTGTCACTAACTGAATTCACAGCAGAGTGATCGCAAAATGGCGCCAGCGACTTTTAAACTGCATCATGACATCATTTCAGCAGCCAATCACAGCCTTGCCAGTAGTTTCATGCCCTCCATGCTAAACAGGATGTGCCCACACTTGGAATCATTCTCATTGGCTGAATTTCTGCATTTTGAATCTTGGAACTTCCGATTCCGGTATCCGATACGCGGCAAGTATCGGAATCCCGGTATCGGAATTCCGATACCGCAAGTATCGGCCGATACCCGATACTTGCGGTATCGGAATGCTCAACACTACTCACAACGTTTGCAAATCTTGTGCTAAAAATCTCATGTGTTTGTTCATAAAGTTCATAAGCCAGTATGCTATTCATATTTCACATATTTCACATTTCCTTGTTTTTTAGCACAGACAAGTTTGGCCATTGATCTATTGTATATTTGACTTTTTTTGGCTACAAACTATTTATATATATATATATATATATTGTTCGGTCAGTTGATCTATTTACTATATATTATTTTCTGACTTGAACGCCCTGCCCTTCTCCATGTTTTAATTACATCTCAACACAATTGGTTCTGAGCCTCCTATATAAGTAGGCTTTACCCTGTCATTAGCCATAAGCAAGTGTTCACATTAGGCATTCAGCTCAGATACCATAGGTAAGTGTTCACACCAGACAGTCAGTGTAGTTACCCATTCGATCTGAGATTACCTTGACGTTTTGGTGAATGGGCTCACAACGTTTGCAAATCTTGTGCTAAAAATCTCATGTGTTTGTTCATAAAGTTCATAAGCCAGTATGCTATTCATATTTCACATATTTCACATTTCCTTGTTTTTTAGCACAGACAAGTTTGGCCATTGAAACCAGATAATGTCAGAAGACGGGCAGCGCTAAGTGCGCCTGGCCAAGGGATAACATAACAGCGCAGGCTCCATGACAGAATCAAACAACGCTGAGGAGGCGGTGCACGGCGCCAAGGGGGTAGGAATGACGGCTGTGCTGCGTCACATTACAAAGGAAAGTACCACCTACGGGACGGTTTAACGGTGTGAGGGGACACATTTCATAAGTGTTAGGTTCAGCGTGTGCAAGGAGCACAATGAAAAGAGGCACCTTTTCCTTGTGCAGCATTACTGCTGCACAAGGTGGCTCTTTCAGTAACAAACGCCTGGGGGGGGACAGGTTCCCTTAAATTTCAGTAGTTGTGCCAGCGTGGCGGTCGCATGACGCGTTGCCGGACACACAGCAGTGGAGCAGCAGGCGTTACTGAACCCCACTAACACATTGGCGAGGTGTTTGGCTCTGTGCAAACAGCACTTCCGGGCAGCAACCAGCGGTGTTGGAGCCCAGGGACAGCAGGAGGAGCAGAGTGTAGGCCGAAGCCTGCACTGGAGGCATGTAAATGTCTGTTAGTGTCCCAGCGTGGTGGTCGCATGACACATTGCCGGATACACAGCTGGGAATCAGCTGACGTTACTGAACCCCAATAACAGAGGAGTGACTGTTGACTGTGCAGCCAGCACTTCCAGGCACCAACTGGTGGTGTTAGAGCCCAGGGACAGCAGGAGGAGCAGATTGGAGGTATTGCCGCACACACAGCTGGGGAACAGCTGACGTTACTGAACCCCAATAACAGAGGAGTGACTGTCGACTGCGGACAGCACTTCCAGGCACCAACTGGCGGTGTTAGAGCCCAGGGACAGCAGGATGAGCAGATTGGAGGTATTGCCGCACACACAGCTGGGGAACAGCTGACGTTACTGAACCCCAATAACAGAGGAGCGACTGTTGACTGTGCGGACAGCACTTCCAGGCACCAACTGGCGGTGTTAGAGCCCAGGGACAGCAGGAGGAGCAGATTGGAGTTATTGCCGCACACACAGCTGGGGAACAGCTGACTTTACTGAACCCCAATAACAGAGGAGCAACTGTTGACTGTGCGGACAGCACTTACAGGCACCAACTGGCAGTGTTAGAGCCCAGGGACAGCAGGAGGAGCAGATTTGTTTTGCCAGATACACAGCTGGGAATCAGCTGACGTTACTGAACCCCAATTACACGGCAGCAAGTGTTCACTGTGCAGCCAGCACTTCCAGGCACCAACTGGCAGTGTTAGAGCCCAGGGACAGCAGGAGGAGCTGAGTGTAGGCCGAGGCCTAATTGGGTCAAGTTAAAAGTGAACCTTTAACCCCCCCATGCGTTAGCAACTGAAAGAGCCAACTTGTGCAGCACAAGGTGGTTCTTTTAATTATGCTCCTTGCACACGGTGAACTAAACACTTATAAAATGTGTCCCCTGATACCGTGATACCGTCCCACAGGTGGTACTTTCCATCGTGATGAGACGCAGCACAGCCGGCATTCACACCCCCATGACGCCGGGCGCCGCCTCATCAGCGTTGCTTGAATCTGTCACGGAGCCCGCGCTGTTATCTTAAACCTTGGCCATGCGCAGTTAGCGCTGCCCGTCTTCTAACATCATTTGGTAACTGTGCCTGTGCGGCCGCACCACCCGAGAAACCACCTCGCAGTGTCATCAGATTTAGTCCCACTGCAGGGCTGGGATTCCTGGGCATGCGCAGTGCATATCGTCGCCTCTCACTACTCTCCATCCGCCTTCTTTAGAGTGTGCGGCGTCATGGCCGTGGCATGTGAATTGGGATCAGCTGACGCCACACTGTCTGTAGAAGGCGGAGGGAGAAGAGGGAGAGGGGAAGATATGCACTGTGCATGCCCAGGAATCCCAGCCCTGCAGTGGGACTAAATCAGAAGACACTGCGAGGCAGTTTATCGGGCGGTGCGGCCGCACAGGCACAGTTACCATGACACCAAATGATGTTAGAAGATGGACAGCGCTAACTGTGCATGCCCAAGGTTAAACATAACAGCGCTGGCTCCGGGACAGATGCAAACAACGCTGAGGAGGCGGCGCTCGGCACCATGGGGGTATGAATGCCGGCTGTGCTACGTCTCATAGCAAAGGAAAGTCCCACCTATGGGACGGTTTCACGGTATGAGGGGACACATATTTTATAAGTGTTAAGTGCAGCGTGTGCGAGAAGCAGAACTAAAGGAGCCACCTGTTCCTTGTGCAGCATTTGTGCTACACAAGGTGGCTCTTTCAGTTACAGATGCCTGGGCGGGACAGGTTCCCTTTAATTGCTGTTGTAGTGCCAGCGTGGCGGTCGCTGGACACGTTGCTGGATACACAGCAGGGGATCAGCGGACGTTACTGAAACCCAATAACACTGGGTCATGTGTTGTCTGTGCAGCCGGCACTTCTGGGCAGCAACTGGCGGTGTTGGAGCCCAAGGATTAAAGTTCAGGTGGTTGAAACATGAACACAGCAGGAGACTTGGATACTGTTGGCAACCAATTATTTAATCGGTAAGAGGAGTGGCAAATTCCTGTGAGATCCAGGCCTTGTTCATTTTCAAAAAAGTAATCCGGTCAACGTTATCGGATGATAGTCGCATGCGACGGTCTGTTAGTACACCACCTGCAGCACTAAAGACGCATTCCGATAATACACTGGCAGCAGGGCAAGCCAGCACCTTCAACGCATACTGGCTAAGCTCTGGCCATGTATCCAGCTTAGAGACCCAAAACTTGAAGGGGGAAGAGCCATCTGGGAGTACACTGAGAGTGCAAGACATGTAGTCTGTCACCATCTGACGGTAACGTGGCCTCCTGCTGACTGGATCTGTCACCATCAGTGATGGTGTAGACATTTGTGGCGGGCACACAAAACTTTGCCACTGTTGGAACAGACTGGTCTTGGCTTGTGCTGGGCCACTGCTTCTGCTACCTCTTTGTGCAGAGATTCCTCCACTGCCTCTACGCACAGAGCTGCTTTGCAAAGCAGTAGAAGGCGCAGCACTTCTCTCGATTGGACTGGAGAAGATGATGGACTGCACCAGTGTGTCTTGGTACAGCCGCATTTTACGCTCCCGCTGCAAAGGTGGTATGAGAGTTTGCAAATTGTCCCTGTAGCGCGGGTCGAGGAGGGTGTACACCCAATAATCAGCCGTGGTAAGAATGTGGGCGATGCGGCGGTCATTTCTCAGGCACTGCAGCATGAAATCAACCATGTGCTGCAGACTGCCAACTGGCCAAGAAACGCTGCCCCCTGCTTAAGGCGTGATGTCTGCCTGCTCTGCATCACCCCACCCTCGCTCTACATGCTGACTACAGGAGATTTGTGTAACTCCCTCCTCTGGAAAGATGTGTTCCTCCTCCATTGACTCCTCCTCATCCTCCTCACAAAAGGTCCCCTGCCTATTCCTTTGTGAGGAACCACGTCGCTCAGACTGTCCAGAAGCTGATGGAATTGGTAACTCCTCATCCTCAACCTCTTCCACCACCTCATCCCTTAGCGCTTGCAGGGTTCTTTCAAGCAGGCAGATAAGGGGGACAGTCATACTGACTAGCGCATCATCTGCACTCGCTATCCGCGTGGATTAATCAAAGGCCCGCAAAACCTGGCAGGTGTCCTTCATAGTGGCCCACTCAGTGGTTGTGAAGTCTGAACGGCGCGCACTGCGACTTCTTTGCGCCTGATGCAGCTGGTACTCCATTACTGCTGGCTGCTGCTCACACAACCGCTCCAACATATGTAACGTGGAATTCCACCTGGTGGGGAGGTCACATATGATGCGATGTTCCGGAAGGCAGAATCGGCGCTGCAGACTAGCAATGCGCGATCTGGCCATGCTGGAATGCCGCAAGTGAGCACACTCAAGGCGGACCTTGTGCAGCAGTGCATCAAGATCCGGATAGTCCCTCAGAAAACTCTGCACAACCAAATTGAGCACATGTGCCAGACATGGGATGTGAGTGAGGTTGCCAAGGGCCAGAGCTGCCACCAGATTTCGGCCACTGTCACACACTACCATGCCTGTCTGGAGATTCGCTGGCTCAAACCACTTGTCGCTCTCAGAATTGATGGCATTCCAGAGCTCCTGCGCTGTGTGGCTTCAATTCCCCAAAGAAATTAATTTAAGTATGGTCTGTTGACGTTTGGACACAGCTGTGTTCATATCGGTTGTTACAGGTAAGCATTCACGGGTCAAGGTGGACGTAGACCGTGACGGCTCCTGCAGCGATGATTCTGAGGAACTGGAGTATGAGGAGGAGTCAATGTGCACAGACTGAATTCCTGCAATCCTTGGCGTTGGCAGTACACGTACAGCGCCACTCGCCATGTCTGTACCCGGCTCCACAACATTGACCCAATGGGCAGTGAGGGAAAGGTATCGTCCCTGTCCATGGTGACTGGTCCACGCATCGGTGGTGAGGTGGACCTTGCTACTAACGGCGTTTAGTAGCGCATGTTTGATGTTTGCCTCCACATGCTTTTGCAGGGCAGGGACGGCTTGCCTGCTGAAATAAAAGCGGCTGGGCACATTGTATTGTGGGACTGCCAATGCCATCAAGTTACGGAAGCTGTCAGTCTCCACCAGCCTGAATGAGAGCATTTCCAGTGACAGAAGTTTGGCAATGCCTGCATTCAGAGCCTGTGCTCGTGGGTGGTTTGCCGAGAATGGCCGCCTTTTCTCCCATACCTGTGCTACTGATGGCTGTAGACTGGGCAGGGAGTGTGAAAATGACTGGGATCGTGGTGCTGTGGGTGGAATTACACTGGGTCTCTGGACAACAGTGCCAGAGGTTCTTCCATGGCGATCCTGTGATGAAGCCGAACCAGCAGTGTGTGAGCTGGAGGAAGAGGCAACAACATGAGCTGAAGAGGTGGTAGGTGCCGCTGTAGGTTGGCCTAGGTCTTCAGTGTGTTTTTGTAACTCCACCGCGTGCTTGGTCCGCACATGTTTCCACATGTTTGAGGTATTGAGGTTGCTGACATTTCTACCTCGTTTTATTTTCTGACTACACAGCTTGCATTTGACAAAGCAAATGTCATCTGAACTGTGTCAAAAAAGGACCAGGCACTGCAACTCTTGGGAGTGCCCGCTTTGGCTTTTGGAAGAGGCATGCTCCTAACGGGTGCCGAAGTGGAGGCTCCAGACGCCGCAGTCTTCCCCCTCCCTCTCCCAGCCATTCGGGGAATCTCTTCCTCAGAGCTGCTCCCACCACCTTCCTGTACCTCACGCCATGATGGGTCGAGGACCTCATCATCTATGCTACCCTCTGCCTCCAACTGCTTCTCCTGGGTAGTCTCGGCAGCACAGTACGCATCAGAAACTGGCACCTGAGTCTCATCATCTGATGCGTACTGAGAAGTTGTAACCGGAGGAACTGTCCCACCCGCCTCTTCTGATTCAGAGAGACAAAGCTGTTGGGCATCACTGCATACAGCCTCTTCTTCTGATTCTCTAATGCTGCTTGGCTGGCCCCCTGTTTCCAAGCCAAGAGATTCAGAGAACAGAAGTAGAGATGGCTCCTGTCCTGGGCTCTCTGACTGCCTGGGCAATTTGGCAGGTGGTGAAGAGACAGATGGTTGCTCTTCAGTGCTCTGTGCCTGAGAGGATGTGGCACTAATTGAAGTTGATGCGTTAGCTGCCATCCATCCGACAACGGCTTCAATTTGTTCGTCCCTCAGTAGCGGGGTACGGTGAGCTCCAACAAAGCTGCGCATGGAGTTCTGCTCCCTGCTGAAACTGGGGGATGATGAGTCACCGGTGCCCGCAGCTGGCGCAGAATCCCCACGTCTTCTCCCTGCTCCACGCCCACGTGCCTTACTCCCTGCCTTCTTCATCCTGACTGAGTGGTTAAGATAGGCAGAAAAGTACTAACGGCTTAGTGTGCTTATTCCTGAACAGCTGCTAACAGGTATAAGAAACACTTATTTTATGGAGTGTGGACTAGACTTTTTTATGAGCTTATGTGGCCTACCCAACAGTAAAGTGGAGTGTTCGGTGAACTTTGTTTTTTTTCGCAGAACAGACACTACAGAGTGAGTGCAGTACTCACACACAGACCGTGCAGACAGCCGCGAACGGCGCTGCAAGGCCAAACAAAGCTCCTCTATCTAATCCTATATAGTGATTTTCCACAATCTAGCAGGATACAGATGGAAAGCCACTAATATAGGATATATTTGAAAAAATGTGCAGCAGGCTGCACTAATTTAAAAAAAAAAAAAGGATTTAGCAGTATGAGGCAGTGAAGCACCCTGAGCTGAACACAACCGGCTGTGGCTATGGACAGACAGCAGAGTGAGCTGCACCCACACAGACCGTGCAGACAGCCGCAAATGGCACTGCAAGGCCAAACAAAGCTCCTCTACCTAATCCTATATAGTGATTTTCAGCAATCTAGCAGGATACAGATGGAAAGCCACTAATATAGGATATATTTGAAAAAATGTGCAGCAAGCTGCATTAATTAAAAGAAAAAAGGATTTAGCAGTATGAGGCAGTGAAGCACCCTGATATGAACACAACCGGCTGTGGCTATGGACAGACAGCAGAGTGAGCTGCACCCACACAGACCGTGCAGACAGCCGTGAACGGCGCTGCAAGGCCAAACAAAGCTCCTCCATCTAATCCTATATAGTGATTTTCCACAATCTAGCAGGATACAGATGGAAAGCCACTAATATAGGATATATTTGAAAAAATGTGCAGCAGGCTGCACTAATTTTTAAAAAAAAGGATTTAGCAGTATGAAGGAGTGACGTACTCTGAGCTGAACACAACCAGCTGTGGCTGTGGACAGACAGCAGAGTGAGCTGCACCCACACAGACCGTGCAGACAGCCGCGAATGGCACTGCAAAGCCAAACAAAGCTCCTCTATCTAATCCTATATAGTGATTTTCAACAATCTAGCAGGATACAGATGGAAAGCCACTAATATAGGATATATTTGAAAAAATGTGCACTATTCCAGAAACAATTAGCCAGATGTTACACATTTTTCCATTTCTGATATTTGTTACCGGACACAGAGTCTTCAGGTGGGTTAGGAACAGTTCCAAGTTTCTGGGTGAGGAGAGTTGCTGGAGTGAGAATTGTAGGAGATTCTGGATCCGTAGATATGGGTACAAAAGAGGTCTTGAGTTTACTATAGCAGAGACTTCTTCTAAGAAATTGGTCAAGGTCTCATGAGTGAGTCTTGAAAGATTTGAGTCCATCAGCATAGATTCCAGTATCCGACGAGTAATGCCTATCATTCTTTCCCATGATCCGCCCATATGGGAAGCATGAGGAGGATTGAAGACCCAGGAACAGCCATTGGTTGACAAGAAGTTCTGGACTGGTGTTGAATTCAGTTGTAGTTCTCGACAGGCACCTACAAAGTTTGTTCCACAATCAGATCTTAATTGTTTTACTGGTCCTCTGATGGAGAAGAATCGTCTTAGGGCATTAATGAAACTGGAGGAATCCATGGACTCTATCACTTCTATGCGTATTGCTCGTACACTCATGCACGTGAATAACACTGCCCAACGTTTACTTTCCTCATGCCCGCCTCTGGTCCGACGTGCAGCGACTGCCCATGGGCCAAAAACATCCAAGCCAACATAGGTAAATGGAGGCTCTGTGCTTGTCCTATCAGCAGGCAAATCAGACATCTGTTGTTGTTGCAATTTTCCTCTTGTCTTACCACACTGAACACAATGATGAATTAAATGGGAAACCGGTCTCTTTGCTCCCACAATCCAGAAGCCTGCAGCTCTTAAGGCTCCTTCAGTGAAGTGTCTGCCTTGATGTTTGATTTTTTCATGGTAATGTCGTATTAGTAAAGTGTAGTGTTGAGCATTCCGATACCGCAAGTATCGGGTATCGGCCGATATTTGCGGTATCGGAATTCCGATACCGAGATCTGATACTTTTGTGATATCGGGAATCGGTATCGGGATCGATATTAATGTGTAAAATAAAGAATAAAAAAAAAAAATATTGATATACTCACCTCTCCGACGCAGCCTGGACCTTACCGATGTAACCGGCAGCTTCCGTTCTTAAGAATGAGCGCTTGAAAGACCTTAGATGAAGTCGCGGCTTGTGATTGGTTGTGTGAGCGGTCACGTGACCGCCACGCGACCAATCACAAGCCGCGACGTCATCTAAGGTCTTTCAAGCACTCATTCTTAGGAACGGAAGCTGCCGGTTACATCGGTAAGGTCCAGGCTGCGTCGGAGAGGTGAGTATATCAATATTTTTTATTTTTATTCTTTATTTTACACATTAATATGGATCCCAGGGCCTGAAGGAGAGTTTCCTCTCCTTCAGACCCTGGGAACCATACAGGATACCTTCCGATACTTGGTGTCCCATTGACTTGTATTGGTATCGGGTATCGGTATGGGCGATATCCGATACTTTTCGGGTATCGGCCGATACTATCCGATACCGATACTTTTAAGTATCGGACGGTATCGCTCAACACTAGTAAAGTGGTGATATGATGATGACCAGGAATAATTAGAGGATTCTTTTCTGCCTCATACAATTTAGCTTTGTTTAAACAACCACCAACTCTCAATAAACACCTTTTGTCTATTACTGGGTTTAAGTTGACAATGGGGCTGTTTTTAGGAACGTCTTGTTTTTTACGTATACATTCCAGTTCCTTGTGAAAAACATTCTGTTGCACATTGCGTATCACAATGAGTTCACTCAGAGCACTGTCTTCTGCAGAGAGAGGCTTATGGCAGATATGCCAACCATGACAATCAGTGTTACTGTCCTTATTGCGATAGCATTGTACAATGTGTATTAACCTTGCAATGGCTCGAACCAGCCTTGTCCATCTTGAGAAGCGATCAAAACGCCGACAGTCCAAGCCAATCTTCTCCTTGAATTTGGTGATGAAGGTGCTGACATCAGGACGGATCTCTGGGTCGATATCTGGATCCTGAAGGCTGAAGCTGTCTTCAACGGCAGTCTCTTTGCACTGTTCGTGAAGGAACTCTGGTCCTGTCAACCAAGAAGAGCTTGAGGAGGCACCAATAGACACTGGTCTAGTAGCAAGGTCCGCCGGGTTAAGATGGGATGGGACATGCTGCCATTGCTGGGGTTTGGAGGATTCCCTGATCCTTTCCACTCGGTTACTGACATAGACGTAGAAGCGTTTCCTCTGGTTGTATATGTAGCCCAGTCTGTCTGTGTAGAATTTTGTGTCATCCACATGAATAGCTAGTTCACTCTGTATGAAGTCTGCAATCTCTATGGCTAGTACAGCCCCACAGAGCTCGAGTCTGGGTATGGTGTGCTCGGGTTTAGGAGCCAGTTTAGCCTTTCCAAACAGAAATCCAACATGGGCTTCATTGTTAGAGTCCACAACCCTCAAGTAAGCGACAGCGGCAATAGCTTCAGTGGAGGCATCAGCAAATACATGAATCTTTTTCCTTTGACTCGTAGTTAAGGATGCCGGAGTGTAACAACGTGGTATGTGGATCTTATCCAAGGCGCAAAGAGATTCTCTCCACGACTTCCACTTTAGTTGCTTGTCAGCAGGGAGTGGTATATCCCAGTCCTTAATGTACTCTGAGAGTTGTCTCAGCAGGAGCTTGCCTTGTATAGTCAGGGGTGCTACAAACCCCAGTGGATCATATAGACTGTTCACCACTGACTGAACCCCATGCTTAGTAAATGGTTTTTCTGCACCACTAACCTGAAAGCTGAAGGAGTCCTTTTAGCAAGTTCTACCTCAGGCCTAGGCTTCTCTGTACTGGTGGATTGTCCCTAAATTCTGCAGCGTGATCATTAGGGTGAAAGGCCTTCATGACAACAGCACTATTGGAGGCAATTTTATGCAATCTTAAATGAGCTTTAGAAAGCATAACTTGTGTCCATTTGAGCAGATCTGTGGCTTCTTCCGCTGTGGGCAGGGATTTTCGACCGTCGTCCACGTAGAAGTCTCTTTCAACTAACTGTTGGGCATCCTTCCCGAACTCTGCTGCACCATCAGAGGCGGTCCTATGTAGGCCATATGTAGCGACTGCAGGAGAAGGACTGTTTCCGAACACGTGCACCTTCATGCGGTATTCGACCATTTCCTTGTTGGTGTCGTTGTCTCGGTGCCATAGAAAACGGAGATAATTTCTGTGATCTTGTTGCACGATGAAACAATGGAACATTTGTTCGATGTCGGCGGTAATGGCGACCGGTTCCTTTCTGAATCTCATGAGCACTCCCATCAGGTTATTAGTCAGGTTCGGACAAGTGAGGAGAACGTCATTCAGAGATACGCCGTCATGTTTGGCGCTTGAATCGAACACCACTCTGATTTGTTTCGGCTTTCTTGGATGATACACTCCAAAGGAAGGTAGATACCAGCATTCTTCATCAGCTTGCAATGGTGGAGCTGGCGTGATCATTACATTAAAAAACATTATAACACAGAGCAGCAACAATAGCTGACAATATTACCGATGTAGCTGGGAATCAATGTGGGCGTCCTCCCACATTGATTCCCAGCTACATCGGTAATATTATCAGCTATTGTTGCTGCTCTGTGTTATAATGTTTTAATATCTCTTTGGGATAGATATGCAATGGATTATATGGGCAAGTGTATAATAGATCAATGTTAGTATACTTACAATACTCGCTTGCACTTGTATTGCAATTTTTGTGGGCATCCGGTTTTTGGACATGTGCGAGCGGGTGTTTTCTTTCCCCCTCTCCTCCTGGTGTTATTTGTACTTGGTTTTCTTAATAAAATGTATATGACATTTATACATCTTAATTATGGGAGTTTTTTGTCGTGTCTTTTTCTTCATTTTAAATAAAGGAAGGAGAAAATACGACAAAGGGAAATACACCACCAGATACGATGCTCCTTCTCCTAGACCACCACTCCAGACCGAGATAACCAAGCACAAGACAGAAGCTATAATCGGCGAAGCCGACGCCACTGAGCACATAGTGGACAAAAGCGGAATTACCGCTGTCTGTTGAATGCCCTAGTATGAACAGCGTCCGACATGACAGTACCCCGCCTTCTACGAGGGACCCCAGGGCCCTCACGACTTATAGGGCCCAGCTTGTCAGGATGGCGGCGGTGAAACATACTGACCAGCCGATCCACATGAATGTCCGAGGCTTGTATCCAAGACCTATTATTAGATCGCCCCTCAGTCGTCTTTTTTCTAGACTAAATAATCCTAATTTCGCTAATCTATCTGGGTATTGTAGTTCTCCCATCCCCTTTATTAATTTTGTTGCCCTCCTTTGTACTCTCTCTAGTTCCATTATATCCTTCTTGAGCACCGGTGCCCAAAACTGGACACAGTACTCCATGTGCGGTCTAACTAGGGATTTGTACAGAGGCAGTATAATGCTCTCATCATGTGTATCCAGACCTCTTTTAATGCACCCCATGATCCTGTTTGCCTTGGCAGCTGCTGCCTGGCACTGGTTAATGACGGCGGTGACCCTAAATGGACCAATAAACCTAGGACCCAATTTAAGAGATGGTATTTTAAGTGTTATGTTTTTTGTGGGTAACCACACCCAGTCATCCACACTCAGGTCCGGACCTGGCACATGCCTACTGTCAGCCACACGTTTGTACCTAGCACCCACACTCAACAGGCGCTGTTTAACTCTCCAGACTGATGACAGTTGCGCTCCTAACTGGTCTTCCTCCGGGACGCCGGAAGAGCCCCCCTGACTCAATGTACAAAATTGAGGATGTAGTCCATAAACACAAAAAACCGGAGACTCCCCAGAAGACTCCTGGCGGTGATTATTGATGGCAAACTCAGCCAAAGGAAGGAACGTCGACCACTCCTCCTGGTTATCAGAAACAAAGCAGCGTAAGTACTGCTCCAAATTTTGGTTCATACGCTCGGTCTGACCATTTGACTGAGGATGAAACGCCGAAGAATGAGACAACTTAATCCCCAGCTGTGAGCAAAACGCTTTCCAAAATTTTGCCACAAACTGAGTACCTCTATCAGAAACGATGTCAGATGGAAGCCCATGAAGTCTGACCACCTTTTGCACAAATACCTGAGCCAGAGTCTTAGCGTTAGGCAACGAAGGCAAAGACACAAAGTGCGACATTTTTGAGAACCGATCAACAATCACCAAAATGACCGTGTTCCCGGCTGAGGAGGGCAAGTCAGTGATAAAATCCATGGAGATCTCCGTCCATGGCTTACTAGGTACCTCGAGAGGAAGTAGTGTGCCAACAGGATGGGAACGGGGCATCTTAGCTTTAGCCCACGTGGTGCAAGCTGACACGTAAGAGACCACGTCCTGTTGGATTTTGGGCCACCAAAAACGACGTGACACCAACTCCAAAGTACCCCTGACCCCTGGGTGGCCAGCCAGGACAACATCATGATGCTCCGCCAAAACCTTTAAGCGGAGGTGAAGCGGTACAAACGATTTGTTGATGGGAAGCTCAGATGGTACCTCCTCCTGGGCCTCGGCAATCTCAACCTCAACCTCGGTTGTGAGAGCCGAAACCACAACAACCTTTTGGAGGATGGGTACTGGATCTTCCCGAGGTTCTCCCCCTGGAAAACACCTGGACAGAGCATCCACCTTTGTGTTTTTAGACCCAGGTCTGTAAGTAACAACAAAGTTGAACCGCGTGAAAAACAATGCCCAGCGAGCCTGCCTGGGAGATAGACGCTTGGCAGACTCCAAATAAAGCAAATTCTTATGGTCGGTAATAACAGTAACCTGATGAACCGACCCCTCCAAGAAGTGTCGCCATTCCTCAAAGGCCAACTTACATAGTTACATAGTTATTAAGGTTGAAGGAAGACTTTAAGTCCATCTAGTTCAACCCATAGCCTATCATGCCCTAACATGTTGATCCAGGGGAAGGCAAAAAAACCCCATGTGGTAAGAGTAAGCTCCACCATGGGGAAAAAAATTCCTTCCCGACCCCACATACGGCAATCAGACTAGTTCCCTGGATCAACGCCTTATCAAGTAATCTAATATATATACCCTGTAACATTATACTTTTCCAGAAAGGTATCCAGTCCCCTCTTAAATTTAAGTAATGAATCACTCATTACAACATTATACGGCAGAGAGTTCCATAGTCTCACTGCTCTTACAGTAAAGAATCCGCGTCTGTTATTATGCTTAAACCTTTTTTCCTCCAGACGTAGAGGATGCCCCCTTGTCCCTGTCACCGGTCTATGATTAAAAAGATCATCAGAAAGGTCTTTGTACTGTCCCCTCATATATTTATACATTAACATAAGATCACCCCTTAGCCTTCGTTTTTCCAAACTAAATAGCCCCAAGTGTAATAACCTATCTTGGTATGGCAGACCCCCCAGTCCTCTAATAACCTCGGTCGCTCTTCTCTGCACCCGCTCCAGTTCAGCTATGTCTTTCTTATACACCGGAGACCAGAACTGTGCACAGTATTCTAAGTGTGGTCGCACTAGTGACTTGTATAGAGGTAAAATTATGTTCTCCTCATGAGCATCTATGCCTCTTTTAATGCATCCCATTATTTTATTTGCCTTTGTAGCAGCTGCCTGACACTGGCCACTGAATTTGAGTTTGTCATCCACCCATACACCCAGGTCTTTTGCATTGATGGTTTTGCCCAGAGTTTTAGAATTAAGCACATAGTTATACATCTTATTACTTCTACCCAAGTGCATGGCCTTACATTTATCCCCATTAAAGCTCATTTGCCATTTATCAGCCCAAGCTTCTAGTTTACATAAATTATCCTGTAATATAAAATTGTCCTCCTCTGTATTGATTACCCTGCAGAGTTTAGTGTCATCTGAAAATATTGAAATTCTACTCTGAATGCCCCCTACAAGGTCATTAACCCCTTCATGACCCAGCCTATTTTGGCCTTAATGACCTTGCCGTTTTTTGAAATTCTGACCAGTGTCCCTTTATGAGGTAATAACTCAGGAACGCTTCAACGGATCCTAGCGATTCTGAGATTGTTTTTTCGTGACATATTGGGCTTCATGTTAGTGGTAAATTTAGGTTGATAATTTCTGAGTTTATTTGTGAAAAAAACGGAAATTTGGCAAAAATTTGAAAATTTCACAATTTTCACATTTTGAATTTTTATTCTGTTAAACCAGAGAGTTATGTGACACAAAATAGTTAATAAATAACGTTTCCCACATGTCTACTTTACATCAGCACAATTTTGGAAACAATTTTTTTTTTTGCTAGGAAGTTATAAGGGTTAAAATTTGACCAGTGATTTCTCATTTTTACAACAAAATTTACAAAACCATTTTTTTTAGGGACCACCTCACATTTGAAGTCATTTTGAGGGTTCTATATGGCTGAAAATACCCAAAAGTGACACCATTCTAAAAACTGCACCCCTCAAGGTGCTCAACACCACATTCAAGAAGTTTATTAACCCTTCAGGTGTTTCACAGCAGCAGAAGCAACATGGAAGTAAAAAATGAACATTTAACTTTTTAGTCACAAAAATGATCTTTTAGCAACAATTTTTTTATTTTCCCAGCAGTAAAAGGAGAAACTGGACCACGGACGTTGTTGTCCAATTTGTCCTGAGTACGCTGATACCTCATATGTGGGGGTAAACCACTGTTTGGGCGCACGGCAGGGCTCGGAAGGGAAGGAGCGCCATTTGACTTTTTGAATGAAAAATTGGCTCCAATCTTTAGCGGACACCATGTCACGTTTGGAGAGCCCCCGTGTGCCTAAACATTGGAGCTCCCCCACAAGTGACCCCATTTTGGAAACTAGACCCCCCAAGGAACTTATCTAGAAGCATAGTGAGCACTTTAAACCCCCAGGTGCTTCACAAATTGATCCGTAAAAATGAAAAAGTACTTTTTTTTCACAAAAAAATTATTTTAGCCTCAATTTTTTCATTTTCACATGGGCAACAGGATAAAATGGATCCTAAATTTTGTTGGGCAATTTCTCCTGAGTACACCAATACCTCAGATGTGGGGGTAAACCACTGTTTGGGCACATGGTAAGACTCGGAAGGGAAGGAGCGCCATTTGACTTTTTGAATGAAAAATTATCTCCATCGTTAGCGGACACCATGTCGCGTTTGGAAAGCCCCTGTGTGCCTAAACATTGGAGCTCCTCCACAAGTGACCCCATTTTGGAAACTAGACCCCCCAAGGAACTCATCTAGAGGCATAGTGAGCACTTTAAACCCCCAGGTGCTTCACAAATTGATCCGCAAAAATGAAAAAGTACTTTTTTTTCACTCAAAATTTCTTTTAGCCTCAATTCTTTCATTTTCACATGGGCAACAGGATAAATTGGATCCTAAAATTTGTTGGGCAATTTCTCCTGAGTATGGCGATACCTCATATGTGGGGGTAAACCACTGTTTGGGTGCACGGCAAGGCTCGGAAGGGGAGGCGTGCCATTTGACTTTTTGAATGGAAAATTAGCTCCAATCGTTAGCGGACACCATGTCGCGTTTGGAGAGCCCCTGTGTGCCTAAACATTGGAGCTCCCCTACAAGTGACCCCATTTTGGAAACTAGACCCCCCAAGGAACTTATCTAGATGCATAGTGAGCACTTATAACCCCCAGGTGCTTCACAGAAGTTTATAACGCAGAGCCGTGAAAATAAAAAAATAATTTTTCTTTCCTCAAAAATGATTTTTAGCCCAGAATTTTTTATTTTTCCAAGGGTAATAGGAGAAATTGGACCCCAAATTTTGTTGTCCAGTTTGTCCTGAGTACGGTGATACCCCATATGTGGGGGTAAACCACTGTTTGGGCGCACGGCAGGGCTCGGAAGGGAAGGCACGCCATTTGGCTTTTTGAATGGAAAATTAGCTCCAATCATTAGCGGACACCATGTCGCGTTTGGAGAGCCCCTGTGTGCCTAAACATTGGAGCTCCCGCACAAGTGACCCCATTTTGGAAACTAGACCTCCCAAGGAACTAATCTAGATGTGTGGTGAGCACTTTGAACCCCCAAGTGCTTCACAGAAGTTTATAACGCAGAGCCGTGAAAATAAAAAATGTGTTTCCTTTCCTCAAAAATATTTTTTAGCCCAGAATTTTTTTATTTTTGCAAGAGTAACAGGAGAAATTGGACCCCAAAAGTTGTTGTCCAGTTTCTCCTGAGTACGCTGATACCCCATATGTGGGGGTAAACCACTGTTTTGGCACACGTCGGGGTTCGGAAGGGAAGTAGTGACGTTTTGAAATGCAGACTTTGATGGAATGCTCTGCGGGCATCAGGTTGCGTTTGCAGAGCCCCTGATGTGCCTAAACAGTAGGAACTCCCCACAAGTGACTCCATTTTGGAAACTAGACCCCCAGGGGAACTTATCTAGATGTGTGGTGAGCACTTTGAACCCCCAAATGCTTCACAGAAGTTTATAACGCAGAGCCGTGAAAATAATAAATGTGTTTCCTTTCCTCAAAAATATTTTTTTAGCCCAGAATTTTTTATTTTTGCAAGAGTAACAGGAGAAATTGGACCCCAAAAGTTGTTGTCCAGTTTCTCCTGAGTACGCTGATACCCCATATGTGGGGGTAAACCACTGTTTGGGCACATGCCGGGGCTCGGAAGGGAAGTAGTGACGTTTTGGAATGCAGACTTTGATGGAATGGTCTGCGGGCATCATGTTACATTTGCAGAGCCCCTGATATGCCTAAACAGTAGAAACCCCCCACAAGTGACCCCATTTTGGAAACTAGACCCCCCAAGGAACTTATCTAGATGTGTGGTGAGCACGTTCAACCCCCAAGTGCTTCACAGAAGTTTACAACGCAGAGCCGTGAAAATAAAAAATCATTTTTCTTTCCTCAAAAAAGATGTTTTAGCAAGCAATTTTTTATTTTCACAAGGGTAACAGGAAAATTTGGACCCCAATATTTGTTGCCCAGTTTGTTGTGAGTATGCTGATACCCCATATGTGGGGGTAAACCACTGTTTGGGCGCACGTCAGGGCTCGGAAGGGAAGTAGTGACATTTGAAATGCAGACTTTGATGGAATGGTCTGCGGGCGTCACATTGCATTTGCAGAGCCCCTGATGTGCCTAAACAGTAGAAACACCCCACAAGTGACCCCATTTTGGAAAATAGACCCCCGAAGGAACTTATCTAGATGTGTGGTGAGCACTTTCAACCCCGAAGTGCTTCACAGAAGTTTATTACGCAGAGCCGTGAAAATAAAAAATAATTGTTCTTTCCTCAAAAATTATGTTTTAGCAAGTAATTTTTTATTTTTGCAAGGGTAACAGGAGAAATTGGACCCCAACAGTTGTTGCCCAGTTTGTCCTGAGTACGCTGGTACCCCAAATGTGGGGGTAAACCACTGTTTGGGCGCACGTCGGGGCTTGGAAGGGAGGGAGCACCATTTGACTTTTTGAAGGCAAGATTGGCTGGAATCAATGGTGGCGCCATGTTGCGTTTGGAGACCCCTGATGTGCCTAAACAGTGGAAACCCCTCAATTCTAACTTCAACACTAACCCCAACACACCCCTAATCCTAATCCCAACTGTAGCCATAACCCTAATCACAACCCTAACCCCAACACACCCCTAACCACAACCCTAACCGCAACACACCCGTAACCCTAATTCCAACCCTAATCCTAACCCTAATCCCAACCGTAGCCCTAATCCCAACCCTAACCACAACTGTAACCCCAACACACCCCTAACCCTATCCGTAACCCTAACCACAAGCCTAATCTTAACCCTATTTCAAACCCTAGCCCTAATTCCAACCCTAACTCTAATTCCAACCCTAACCCTAAGGCTATGTGCCCACGTTGCGGATTCGTGTGAGATTTTTCCGCACGATTTTTGAAAAATCTGCAGGTAAAAGGCACTGCGTTTTACCTGCGGATTTACAGCAGATTTCCAGTGTTTTTTTGTGCGGATTTCACCTGCGGATTCCTATTGAGGAACAGGTGTAAAACGCTGCGGAATCCGCACAAAGAATTGACATGCTGCGGAAAATACAACGCAGCGTTTCTGCACGGAATTTTCCGCACCATGGGCACAGCGGATTTGGTTTTCCTTAGGTGTACATGGTACTGTAAACCTGATGGAAAACTGCTTCGAATTCGCAGCGGCCAATCCGCTGCGGATCCGCGGCCGATCCGCTGCGGATCCGCGGCCGATCCGCTGCGGATCCGCGGCCGATCCGCTGCGGATCTGCTGCGGATCCACTGCGGATCCGCTGCGGATCCACTGCGGATCCGCTGCGGATCCGCGGCCGATCCGCTGCGGATCCGCGGCCGATCCGCTGCCGATCCGCGGCCGATCCGCTGCGGATCCGCGGCCGATCCGCGGCCGATCCGCTGCCGATCCACTGCCGATCCGCGGCCGATCCGCTCTGTGTGCACATGCCATAACCCTACCCCTAACCCTACCCGTAACCCTAACCCTACCCCTAGTTCTAACCCTAGTTCTAACCCTAACCCTAGTGGAAAAAAAAAAAAAAAAATCTTTATTTTATTATTGTCCCTATGGGGGTGATAAAGGGGGGGGGGGTTATTTATTATTTTTTTTATTTTGATCGCTGTGATAGAACCTACCACAGTGATCAAAATGTACCTGTAAGGAATCTGCCGACTGGCAGATTCGGCGGGCGCACTGAGCATGCGCCCGCCATTTTCCAAGATGGCGGCGCCCAGCGAGGAGACGGCCGGACACCGGGAGGATCGGTAAGTATGAAGGGGTGGTGGGGGGGTGGATCGGAGCACGGGGGGGGGAACGGAGCACAGGGGGGGTGGGTCTGAGCAAGGAGGGAGCGGACAGGAGGACGGGGGAGCCGGCAGGCGGACGGAGGGGACCGGACCCCATAACGGAGGATGGGGGGGGCGATCGGTGGGCGTGGGGGGGGGGCACTTCAGTATTTCCAGCCATGGCCGATGATATTGCAGCATCGGCCATGGCTGGATTGTAATATTTCACCAGTTTTTTAGGTGAAATATTACAAATCGCTCTGATTGGCAGTTTCACTTTCAACAGCCAATCAGAGCGATCGTAGCCACGGGGGGGTGAAGCCACCCCCCCTGGGCTGAAGCACCACTCCCCCTCTCCCTGCAGATCGGGTAAAATAGGAGTTAACCCCTTCACCCGATCTGCAGGGACGCGATCATTCCATGACGCCACATAGGCGTCATGGGTCGGATTGGCACGGGTTTTCATGACGCCTACGTGGCGTCATGGGTCGGGAAGGGGTTAATAAATATGTTAAAAAGAAGAGGGCCCAATACTGACTCCTGTGGTACCCCACTACTAACCGCGACCCAGTCCGAGTGTGCTCCATTAATAACCACCCTTTGTTTCCTATCCCTGAGCCAGCTCTCAACCCACTTGCACATATTTTCCCCTATCCCCATTATTCTCATTTTATGTATCAACCTTTTATGGGGCACCGTATCAAATGCTTTTGAAAAGTCCATATACACTACATCTACTGGGTTCCCTTGTTCCAGTCCGGAACTTACCTCTTCATAGAAGCTGATCAAATTAGTCTGACATGAACGGTCCCTAGTAAACCTGTGCTGATACTGGGTCATGAGGTTATTCCTCTTCAGATACTCCAGCATAGCATCCCTTAGAATGCCCTCCAGGATTTTACCCACAGTAGAGGTTAAGCTTACTGGCCTATAATTTCCGAGTTCAGTTTTTGTCCCCTTTTTGAATATTGGCACAACATTTGCTATACGCCAGTCCTGTGGTACAGACCCTGTTATTATGGACTCTTTAAAGATTAAAAATAATGGTCTATCAATAACTGTACTTAATTCCTGCAGTACTCGGGGGTGTATCCCATCCGGGCCCGGAGATTTGTCAATTTTAGTGAATTTTAGATGCTGCCGTACTTCCTGCTGGGATAAGCAGGTAACATTTAATTGGGAATTTTTATCACTAGTCATATTGGCTGCCATGGGATTTTCTTTTGTAAATACTGATGAAAAAAAGTCATTTAGCATATTGGCTTTTTCCTCATCCTCATCCACCATTTCACCCAGACTATTTTTAAGGGGGCCAACACTATCATTTTTTAGTTTCTTACTATTTATGTAGTTAAAGAATATTTTGGGGTTATTTTTGCTCTCTCTGGCAATGAGTCTCTCTGTCTCAATCTTAGCTGCCTTGATTTGCTTTTACAGAATTTATTTAATTTTTTGTATTTATTTAATGCCTCCTCACTACCTACTTCCTTTACTTCTCTAAATGATTTATTTTTGTCACTTATTGTGCCCCTTACAGCTCTATTAAGCCATATTGGTTTCCTCCTATTTCTAGTATGTTTATTCCCATACGGTATATACTGGGCACAGGTCCTATCCAGGATGCTAATAAACGTCTCCCATTTTCTTTGTGTACTTTTATGTCTCAGGATATCGTCTCAGTTAATTGCACCAAGATCCTCTCTCATCCGTTGGAAATTTGCCCTCCTGAAGTTTAGTGTCCTTGTCACCCCTCTACTACACATCTTATTAAAGGAGACATGAAAACTTATTATTTTGTGATCACTATTCCCCAAGTGACCCCCAACCCTTATATTTGATATGCGGTCTGGCCTGTTGGTTAATATTAGGTCTAGCAGTGCCCCCCTTCTTGTTGGGTCCTGAACCAGTTGTGAAAGATAATTGTCTCTCATAGTTGTCAAAAACCGATTACCTTTACTGGAATTGCAGATTTCTGTTCCCCAATCTATTTCAGGGTAGTTGAAGTCCCCCATAATAATGACTTCTCCTTGAGTCGCAGCTTCATCTATTTGCTTTACGAGGATATTCTCCATTGCTTCCATTATTTTGGGAGATTTATAACAAACCCCTATCAGTAATTTATTATTTTTTCCCCCTCCCCTTATCTCCACCCACAGGGACTCTACATTTTCATTAGATTCACCTATGTTATCACGCAGGATGGGTTTTAAGGTCGATTTTACATACAGACACACCCCACCCCCTCGCTTATCTGTACGGTCATTTCTGAAAAAGCTATAGCCCTGTAAGTTAACAGCCCAGTCATGGCTCTCATCCAGCCATGTTTCAGATATCCCCACCATGTCATAGTTATGTTCCAACATTAGTTCTAATTCGTCCATTTTGTTGGCGAGGCTTCTGGCATTAGTATACATGCACTTAATGTTCCTCTCTGTACCTCTATTCTTTCTTAAATTACTAACTGTTCTAACCCCACCCCCCATGCCACCGCCAACCCCAACTTCCTTATTGGTGCCCAGGTCTCTATCTGCACTATCTTCCCCTCCTATAAAATGAATACCCTCCCCCCAATCCCTAGTTTAAACACTCCTCCAGCCTTCTAGCCATTTTCTCCCCCAGTACAGCTGCACCTTCCCCATTGAGGTGCAGCCCGTCCCTAGCATAGAGCCTGTAACCAACTGAGAAGTTTGCCCAGTTCTGCAGGAACCCAAACCCCTCCTTCCTACACCAATTCTTGAGCCACTTATTAACTTCCCTAATCTCCCGTTGCCTCTCTGGCGTGGCACGTGGTACAGGCAGTATTTCGGAAAATACCACCTTGGAGGTCCTTGCTTTCAGCTTGCAGCCTAATTCCCTGAAATCATCTTTAAGGACCTTCCACCTACCTCTAACTTTGTCATTTGTGCCAATGTGCACAATGACCGCTGGGTCCTCACCAGCCCCTCCCAGTAATCTGTCCACCCGATCAGCGATGTGTCGGACTCGAGCGCCAGGCAGGCAGCACACCGTTCGACGATCCCTGTCTTTGTGACAGATTGCCCTATCTGTTCCCCTAAAAATTGAGTCCCCCACTACCAGCACCTGTCTGGCCTGCCCTGCTCTCCTATTTCCCTCCTTACTGGAGCAGTCACTCCTCCGGCTTTCAGAGGACATGCCTGGCTGCAGCAGTGCTACCCCTGTACTGGCACCCCCCTCATCTGCCAACTTAGCAAACTTATTGGGGTGTGCCAGATCAGGACTAGCCTCCCTGGCACTCTTCCCTCTACCCCGCCTTCTATCTGTCACCCAGCTAACTGCCTCACTGTCCTCCAGCTCCATCCTACCATCCCCCCTCATCTATCCCATTGAGCGTCTGCTCAGTGAGCAGAAGACTCCTCTCCATATTGTCTATGGATCTCAGTGTTGCCAGCTGCATATTTACATCCAGAATCTGGGATTCCAAATGCACAACGTGCTCACATCTCGCACAGCAGTATGCACCCTCGACCGGCTGATCAAGGACTGCATACATGTGGCAAGATGTGCACTGGATGGCATTAACAATAGTGGAGCACATTTCCTAATGGGGATTGCACCACACAGAAACGTTAAATAAAAAATAAATACAAGTATTAATTAAAAACAGACAGCAATTCCTCCCTTGGAAACTCCCTGATTCCAAAGTCACTGAATCACAAGTCACACTTACCGCCGTCCACACTTACACTCAGGTCACACTGAGCTCGCTCACACTCGCTATGCTGAAGTTTTATAGATTTTTTATTTTTTTTTCCTCTATTTCCCTTCAACAACAAGCCACCTTGCTGTTCAGATGCACTTCCAAAAACTTGATTGCCAATAATTCCCTGTTGCCGATATCGTGGTTACATTCGGCAGACGACCGTTTCTTGGAGAAATAGGCGCAAGGACGCAAATCGCTCAAGGATGAGCCTTGTGACAACACCGCCCCCACACCAACCTCGGACGCATCGACTTCCATGACAAAAGGTTTCGATACGTCTGGCTGCACAAGAATGGGGGCCGAAACAAAACTGTTCTTAAGAAATTCAAATGCGCGCACAGCAGCCTCAGGCCAAATGGAGAAATTGGTACCCTTTTTAGTCATGTCAGTTAGCGGTTTAGCAATGATAGAAAAATCTTTGATAAACTTCCTATAGTAGTTAGAAAACCCAAGGAACCGCTGAAGTGCTTTTAGGTTATCAGGCCGTTCCCAACGACACACCTCTTGCACCTTAGCGGCGTCCATTTTAAACCCAGAAGCAGACACAATATAACTAGTGTTGAGCGATACCTTCCGATATCGGAAAGTATCGGTATCGGAAAGTATCGGCCGATACCGTCAAAGTATCGGATCTCGCCGATTCCGATACCCGATACCAATGCAAGTCAATGGGACGAAAATATCGGAATTAAAATAAACCCTTTCTTTCTTTGTAGGCTCATTCTACATGAAGGAAAACAACTAAGAATAATGTAGGATGTATTGGGGGAGGTGGCGGAGACATTAAAGGCATAGCGGTTTAGCCCAATCAAATAGAATAGCAGGAATTTTAAAAATTTTTAAGACGTTCGGAGTTACAAAGATATTGACTATGTTAAGATTTTTTTTATTTTGTCAGATATTGATGTTTCACTACTTCCACGCCCTTCACCCTCTTTTTTACTTCTCCCACACTTTCTTCTTCATCATCATCAGCATCTTTGACATCAAGTTCTTCTTCACCTTATTCATCTTCTTCTTCATCTTCTACCTATAATTTTTTTTTGTTACATTGTTCATATTCTTTTTATTTAACTCTTATTCTTCTTCATATTCAAGTTCTTCATCATATTCTTATTTGTGACAGGCATTCCCGTAGTTGTTATCTATAAAGGTTTGAAGATTACACCTTCCATTCTGCCTGTCACAAAAGAGTTACATTTGTCCGCGTTCAGTTTGGCCTGCAGCATCAGGCTTTATCCAGGGGCACCACGAGGAGGAACGGACTCACCCCCATACACTGCTTAGTCTTCTTCTGCTTATAATTTAGATAATATCTTTTGCTCTGATATTTTGTGTTATGCTTAATGTTCTTCTGCTCTTTGTTCTGCAGCCTCTTGTTCTTCTGCTTCTCAGTCTCCCATGTCGTCGTCGTCTCCATAGTCGTCGTCTCCGGGGTCGTCGTCATCGGGGTGGTCTTCAGGGTCATCGTCTCCAGGGTCGTCGTCATCTCAGTGGTTGTCGTCTCTGGTGTCGTCGTCATCTTAGGGGTGGTCTTCTGGGTCGTCGTCTTTAGGGTCTTGAACTTGGAAATGTAGCAGAAGGTACAAGAAGGCTGAGAAAATGCCGAGAAACAGGGAGGCACCTAAGCCAAAGGCTCTGCCCGGAACCAGCTGACGGTACTGGAACCAGGATGGGGAGCAGAAGGTACAAGAGCAAAAGACACTGCCGAGAACCAGCTGACGGTACTGGAACCCGGATGGGTAGCCGAAGGTCCAAGAGCCAATGGAACTACCGAGGACCAGCTGATGTTACTGGAACCCGGTTACTAAGCAGGAGGTACCCGTGCCTGAAAGCACTACCAAGGACCACCTGACGTTGGTGGAACTCGGATACCCAGAGGGAGGCACCTAAGCCAAAGGCTCTGCCCGGAACCAGCTGACGGTACTGGAACCAGGATGGGGAGCAGAAGGTACAAGAGCAAAAGACACTGCCGAAAACCAGCTGACGGTACTGGAACCCGGATGGGTAGCCGAAGGTCCAAGAGCCAATGGAACTACCGAGGACCAGGTGACGTTACTGGAACCCAGTTACTAAGCAGGAGGTACCCGTGCCTGAAAGCACTACCAAGGACCACCTGACGTTGGTGGAACTCGGATACCCAGAGGGAGGCACCTAAGCCAAAGGCTCTGCCCGGAACCAGCTGACGGTACTGGAACCAGGATGGGGACCTATTCAAGCTTGTCTTCTTACAGCCCCAACTAGTGGGTTTGGAGCAAAGGGTCAGTAGGGGGAGCAGAGTGTAAGCCGAAGCCTGCACTGGAGGCATTTGGAGGTCTGTTGTGTCTGTGTGGCATTTGCAGGACACGTTGCCAGCTACACAGCAGGGGAACAGCTGGCGGTGCTGAACCCCACTGACAGAGTGGCGGGTGTTTTGCTCTGTGCAGCCAGCACTTCCGGGCACCAACTGGCAGTGTTAGAGCCCAGGGACAGCAGGAGGAGAGGGAGCATAGTGTAGGCCGAAGCCTAATTGAACCAATTTTGAAGGTATCCTTTAACCCCCCCTCAGGTGTTACAAACTAGAAGAGCCACACCTTGGGCAGCAGTAATGCTGCCCAAGTCAAAGTTTGCTCTTTTAATTTTGTTCCTTGCACACGCTGAGTGAAACACGTACCACATTTAGGCCCTTATACAGTCAAAACTGTCTTGGAGGAGGGAGTTCCCTTCTTAATGAGACGCAGCACAGCTGGCAAAAATACCACCTTGGTGCTTGGCGCGGCCTCCTGAGCATCGTGTTTTGCTGTACAGGAGTCTGCGCTGTTGCGTTATCCCTTGGCCATGCGCTGTCCGTCTTCTGACATCCTTTCATATCGGCTGGTGCGGCTCGCGATGCCCATGAATCCCAGCCCTGCAGTGTCTTTACATTGTTAAAACACTGCGGGGCTGGGATTCATGGCCTTGCGCAGTACATATGTTCGCCTCTCACTCGGGTCCTTACACCTGCTTCAGACTGTGCGGCGTCAGCTGATCCCTTATTGCATGCCACGGCCATGAAGCCGCACAGTCTGAAGAAGGCGGAAGGAGATGAGTGACAGGCGAACATATGCACTGCTCATGCCCGTCAATCACACCCTCGCAGTTAAAATAAATAAGACACCGAGGGGCGTTGTGTCAGGCAGGGCGGCCGCAGCCAGCCAAACAATGATGTGAGAAGACGGGCAGCGCTACCAAGGGGGTGCAGCATGTCATTACAAAGGAAAGTCACACCTGAGGGATGTTTTAATGGTCTCAGGGGACAAATTTTAGACGTGTTCAGTTCCACGTGTGCAAGGAGAATAAGTTTATGAGCCACCTTGCACACTTGCGTTGCTGAACCCCACTGACACATTGGCGAGGTGTTTGGCTCTGTGCAGCCAGCACTTCTGGGCCCCAACTGGCGGTGTTAGAGCCCAGGGTCAGCAGGAGGAGTAGAGGGAGCATAGTATAGGCCGAAGCCTGCACTGGCGGCCGCTTTGTGTCTGCGTGGCTTTTGCAGGACACGTTGCCAGCTACACAGCAGGGGAACAGCTGGCGGTGCTGAACCCCACTGACACATTGGCTAGATGTTTTGCTCTGTGCAGCCAGCACTTCCGGGCCCCAACTGGTGGTGTTAGAGCCTAGGCTCTACGGGAGGAGCAGAGTGTAGGCCGAAGCCTAATTGAACCAATTTTAAAGGTAACCTTTAACCCCCCCTCAGGGGTTACAAACTAGAAGAGCCACACCTTGGGCAGCAGTAATGCTGCCCAAGTCAAAGGTTGCTCTTTTAATTTTGTTCCTTGCACACGCTGAGTGAAACACGTACCACATTTAGGCCCTTATGCAGTCAAAACTGTCTTGGAGGAGGGAGTTCCCTTCTTAATGAGACGCAGCACAGCTGGCAAAAATACCACCTTGGTGATTGGCGCGGCCTCCTGAGCATTGCATTTTGCTGTACAGGAGTCTGCGCTGTTGCGTTATCCCTTGGCCATGCGCTGTCCGTCATCTGACATCATTTCATGTCGGCTGGTGCGGTTCGCGATGCCCATGAATCTCAGCCACGAAGTGTCTTCTCATTTATTCACACTGCGGGGCTGGGATTCATGGCCTTGCGCAGTACATATGTTCGCCTCTCACACTCGGGTACTTACACCTGCTTCAGACTGTGCGGCGTCAGCTGATCCCTTATCGCATGCCACGGCCATGAAGCTGCACAGTCTGAAGAAGGCGGAAGGAGATGAGTGACAGCCTGGCGAAGATATGCACTGCTCATGCCCGTCAATCACACCCTCGCAGTCAAAATAAATAAGACACCGAGGGGTGTCGTGTGGGGCAGGGCGGCCGCAGAGGCGCAGCCAGCCAAACAATGATGTCAGAAGAAGGGCTGCACTACCAAGGGGGTCGCTGCGTGTCATTACAAAGGAAAGTTACACCTCAGGGACGTTTTAATGGTCTCGGGGGACACATTTTAGACGTGTTGAGTTTGACATGTGCAAGGAGAATAACTTAGTGAGCCACCTTGTACAAATGCAGCATTACTGCTGTACAAGGTGTCTGTTAGGGTTGAGCGACTTTCATTTTTTTAAGATCGAGTAGGGTTTTGGGAAACCCGATTTTGTCCAGAGTCGAGTCGAGTGCAGTCGGCCGATTATCGCTAAAAGTCGGGGATCGACCGAAACACGAAACCCAATGCAAGTCAATGGGGAAGCATAGTCGGCAGTGAGTGGAGGCCAGGAAAACACCTACAGTGCCCATTTTAATGCCAAAAACATCCATTCTTGTTTCTGAAGCTTGCCAATCTTAATTAACTGTATAATAATAGTTGGGCATAGGGAATTGGGGGAAAGTTGTGGGGGGAGTAGGGCTGGCTCAAGTTTTTCGTGGGCCCAGGAAATGCGGACTACGTCACGGCGGTGTTGCAGGGAAAGGTAAGTATTTAAACGTTGCAAGTGCTGTGATCCTGAGCAAGCAGGGGGGGGCCCACTCGTTCGCATTGGCACTGGCACAGGGCCCCTCAAAGTACGGCGGTGTGTTTGCATGGCGGGGGCGCCTCCCACCAGCAGCGACACTTTTGCGTACTCTGAGGGGCCCTGTGCCAGTGACGTCGCCAACGAGTATGCCCCCCCACCTGATGAAGGAACCTGCACTTTCATCTGCACCTTCCTCTTTGTCCCTGTGTAAGGTGGTATAACATGCGGGAAGGGGAACCTTACTTTCAGCAGGGTCAGATTCTGGCTGTGTAGAGTACAAGGGGAATGTAGTGGTCTAGGTCAATGTACCAGCAGACTCATTTAGCAGTGGCTGGGCAATGGGCAGGATGAGGAGGAAACAGATATAGGGCCAAAGAATAAAGTAGGCTAAATGCAGTTCAAAATTGGTAACAGGACTAAACAGGCGGCATTGCTTTGTTCAGTGGAGTAGCAAACCCAAGAGCAGCAGACACTGTTTCAAGGGCCTAACCACACTAGTAGGCCAAATGCAGTTTAATATCTGATAGTATAGGGCGAAAGCCAGAATGTGGAAGCTCAGCTTTGTTCAGTTGAGGACAACACCAGGGAGGGGCAGACACCTTTAGTAGGCCGGAAAAGCCTATTGCATTTTTTAAAATGGTAATTTGGAGCAGAAGGTTGAAGCTCAGCTTTATTTAGTTGAGGACAACACCAGGCAGGGGCACACAGACAGACACCTTTAGTAGGCCGGAAAAGCCTATTGCATTTTTTAAAATGGTAATTTGGAGCAGAAGGTTGAAGCTCAGCTTTATTTAGTTGAGGGCAACACCAGGGAGGGGCAGAAGCCGTTAGTAGGCCCTAACCACCATTTTTTTTTTTAAAAACCACTTAATGAGAGCCGGAAGGTTGAAGCTCAGCTTTATTTAGTTGAGGACAACACCAGGCA
The DNA here is from genome assembly GCF_051348905.1 of Ranitomeya variabilis. Lineage (NCBI taxonomy): Eukaryota > Metazoa > Chordata > Amphibia > Anura > Dendrobatidae > Ranitomeya > Ranitomeya variabilis. The sequence goes on from NC_135237.1 coordinate 205,247,169, forward strand.
GGGGCACACAGACAGACACCTTTAGTAGGCCGGAAAAGCCTATTGCATTTTTTAAAATGGTAATTTGGAGCAGAAGGTTGAAGCTCAGCTTTATTTAGTTGAGGACAACACCAGGCAGGGGCACACAGACAGACACCTTTAGTAGGCCGGAAAAGCCTATTGCATTTTTTAAAATGGTAATTTGGAGCAGAAGGTTGAAGCTCAGCTTTATTTAGTTGAGGGCAACACCAGGCAGGGGCACACAGACAGACACCTTTAGTAGGCCGGAAAAGCCTATTGCATTTTTTAAAATGGTAATTTGGAGCAGAAGGTTGAAGCTCAGCTTTATTTAGTTGAGGACAACACCAGGCAGGGGCACACAGACAGACACCTTTAGTAGGCCGGAAAAGCCTATTGCATTTTTTAAAATGGTAATTTGGAGCAGAAGGTTGAAGCTCAGCTTTATTTAGTTGAGGACAACACCAGGCAGGGGCACACAGACAGACACCTTTAGTAGGCCGGAAAAGCCTATTGCATTTTTTAAAATGGTAATTTGGAGCAGAAGGTTGAAGCTCAGCTTTATTTAGTTGAGGACAACACCAGGCAGGGGCACACAGACAGACACCTTTAGTAGGCCGGAAAAGCCTATTGCATTTTTTAAAATGGAAATTTGGAGCAGAAGGTTGAAGCTCAGCTTTATTTAGTTGAGGGCAACACCAGGGAGGGGCAGAAGCCGTTAGTAGGCCCTAACCAAAGTTGAAGGCCAAATGCAGTTTAATTTCTGATACTATAGGCCGAAAGCCAGAAGGTGGAAGCTCCGATTTAGACAGTGGAGGACAATTTGAATTAGGGACTGCAGACAGACTTAGTAGGCTGTCCCCTGTGGACCATGCATCCACCACATTAACCCATTGCGCCGTAATGGACACGTAATCTTCCGTGGCCATGCCTACAGGTCCATGCGTCTGTTGTCAGGTGCACCTTTGTACTCACAGATTGCCAGAGTGCATGGACAATGCAGTCTTCTACATGCTGGTGGAGGGTTGGGATGGCTTTTCTCGCAAAAGAAGTGTCGACTGGTTAGCTTGTAGCGTGGTACAGCGTAGTCCATCATGGCCTTATTAATAGTAAATAAAATATATAACTAGGCTCTATGAACTTTTAAATAGGTTCCAGGGGTACACGGGCAGCATTGGTGTGGTCAGTGGAGGAGTATTGCAAGTAGGGGCTGCAGACAGGCTATCAAAGGCCTAAAATACCAAACAGTAGGCACTCATGGCAGTTTTACATCGGTTACATGGATACACAGGCAGGCACTCCAGGCAGCATTGTGGTCAGTGGAGGAGTATTGCAAGTAGGGGCCGCAGACAGGCTATCAAAGGCCTAAAATAACAAACAGTAGGCAGTCATGGCAGTTTTACATCGGTTACATGGATACACAGGCAGGCACTCCAGGCAGCATTGTGGTCAGTGGAGGAGTATTGCAAGTAGGGGCCGCAGACAGGCTATCAAAGGCCTAAAATAACAAACAGTAGGCAGTCATGGCAGTTTTACATCGGTTACATGGATACACAGGCAGGCACTCCAGGCAGCATTGTGGTCAGTGGAGGAATATTGCAAGTAGGGGCCGCAGACAGGCTATCAAAGGCCTAAAATAACAAACAATAGGCTCATTGCAGTTTTACAGCGGTTACATGGATACACAGGCAGCTAGGTGGTGAGTGGAGGAGTATTTAAAGTAAGGACCGCAGACAGGCTATCAAAGGCCTAACATAACAAACAATAGGCTCATGGCAGTTTTACAGCGGTTACATGGATAGACGGGCAGGCAGCTTGGTGGTGAGTGGAGGAGTATTTAAAGTAGGGACCGCAGACAGGCTATCAAAGGCCTAACATAACAAACAATAGGCTCATGGCAGTTTTACAGCGGTTACATGGATACACGGGCAGGCAGCTTGGTGGTGAGTGGAGGAGTATTTAAAGTAGGGACCGCAGACAGGCTTCAAAGGCCTAACATAAGAAAATGGGCTGGCTGTAGGCACTTTATAATTGGTTCCAGGGGTACACGGGCAGCAGTGGTCTGGTCAGTGGAGGACTAGTGGAAGGAGGGACCGCAGACAGGCTTCAAAGGCCTAACATAAAAAAATGGGCTGGCTGTAGGCACTTTATAATTGGTTCCAGGGGTACACGGGCAGCAGTGGTCTGGCCAGTGGAGGACTAGTGGAAGGAGGGACCGCAGACAGGCTTCAAAGGCCTAACATAAAAAAATGGGCTGGCTGTAGGCACTTTATAATTGGTTCCAGGGGTACACGGGCAGCAGTGGTCTGGCCAGTGGAGGACTAGTGGAAGGAGGGACCGCAGACAGGCTTCAAAGGCCTAACATAAAAAAATGGGCTGGCTGTAGGCACTTTATAATTGGTTCCAGGGGTACACGGGCAGCAGTGGTCTGGCCAGTGGAGGACTAGTGGAAGGAGGGACCGCAGACAGGCTTCAAAGGCCTAACATAAAAAAATGGGCTGGCTGTAGGCACTTTATAATTGGTTCCAGGGGTACATGGGCAGCAGTGGTCTGGCCAGTGGAGGACTAGTGGAAGGAGGGACCGCAGACAGGCTTCAAAGGCCTAACATAAAAAAATGGGCTGGCTGTAGGCACTTTATAATTGGTTCCAGGGGTACACGGGCAGCAGTGGTCTGGCCAGTGGAGGACTAGTGGAAGGAGGGACCGCAGACAGGCTTCAAAGGCCTAACATAAAAAAATGGGCTGGCTGTAGGCACTTTATAATTGGTTCCAGGGGTACACGGGCAGCAGTGGTCTGGCCAGTGGAGGACTAGTGGAAGGAGGGACCGCAGACAGGCTTCAAAGGCCTAACATAAAAAAATGGGCTGGCTGTAGGCACTTTATAATTGGTTCCAGGGGTACACGGGCAGCAGTGGTCTGGCCAGTGGAGGACTAGTGGAAGGAGGGAACGCAGACAGGCTTCAAAGGCCTAACATAAAAAAATGGGCTGGCTGTAGGCACTTTATAATTGGTTCCAGGGGTACACGGGCAGCAGTGGTCTGGCCAGTGGAGGACTAGTGGAAGGAGGGACCGCAGACAGGCTTCAAAGGCCTAACATAAAAAAATGGGCTGGCTGTAGGCACTTTATAATTGGTTCCAGGGGTACACGGGCAGCAGTGGTCTGGCCAGTGGAGGACTAGTGGAAGGAGGGACCGCAGCAGGCTTCAAAGGCCTAACATAAAAAAATGGGCTGGCTGTAGGCACTTTATAATTGGTTCCAGGGGTACACGGGCAGCAGTGGTCTGGCCAGTGGAGGACTAGTGGAAGGAGGGACCGCAGACAGGCTTCAAAGGCCTAACATAAAAAATGGGCTGGCTGTAGGCACTTTATAATTGGTTCCAGGGGTACACGGGCAGCAGTGGTCTGGCCAGTGGAGGACTAGTGGAAGGAGGGACCGCAGACAGGCTTCAAAGGCCTAAAATAACAAACAATAGGCTCATGGCAGTTTTACAGCGGTTACATGGATACACGGGCAGCTTGGTGGTGAGTGGAGGAGTAGTGCAAGGAGTGTCTGTCCCAGTACTCCCAAAATATAAATAGATGTTAATGTCTCGCAAAACAACCAAAACAAAAAAAAAGGTGGCATACTTAGGTACAGGGGTGGGCTCATCTGCTGAGTTTCTGACATAGTAATTTGGCAGTAACTATTTAATGGTGCCAATATAGGACACAGACACAGACTACTTTAAGTTGCATCATAGATGTCTACAAATTTGTATTGTCAGTGCCAGACATTGAATGATGTCAGCGAATAGACTAAAGATTGGTGGAGCTGTGCGACATAATTTTGCACGTGGTAGAGCACATTTTGAGCTGGGGTAGGGGGGAACTCTCTTGAGGCCGGCGGGACCGCCCCAGGGCCCCTCATGTTACAACGGTGTGTCTGACGTTGGGTGCGCACCACCACCGCCAGAGACACTACATTGTACTATGAGGGACCCAGTAGCAATGCCGTCAACCAAAAGCGAGCACACCCACCTCTTCAGACAAACAGCAGTCTCACGGGTGCTTGCGCCAAGTCGCGATAACACGGCCCCGTGTGGGGAGTTTTGCCATTTAGGGAGGTGTAAACATGTCGTATGCTGTACAATCAGCTGCAGCAAATTAGACATTAGAAAAGTAATTCACAGGCAAGAGCTTTTCATAGGAAAGCTAGGTGTCGGCCGGGCAAGGTGGGGCAAAAGATTTCGAAATCCAGTTGTGGTTCATTTTAATGAATGTTAGATCGTCAACATTTTGGGTAGCCAGACGAGTCCTTTTTTCGGTTAATATTGAACCTGCAGCACTGAATACTCTTTCTGATAGGACACTTGCTGCCGGGCAAGCAAGCTCCTGCAATGCATATTCTGCCAATTCTGGCCAGGTGTCTAATTTGGAGGCCCAGTAATCAAATGGGAATGACGGTTGAGGGAGAACATCGATAAGGGATGAAAAATAGTTAGTAACCATACTGGACAAATGTTGTCTCCTGTCACTTTCAATTGATGCAGCAGTACCTGTCCTGTCTGCGGTCATAGCAAAATCACTCCACAACCTGGTCAGAAAACCCCTCTGTCCAACGCCACTTCTGATGTGTGCACCCCTAACACTCCTAGTCTGCTGCCCCCTGGAGCTCGTGTGAGAACGATCACGTGCGCTGTGTGCTGGGAATGCCTGAAGCAAACGGTCAACAAGAGTTGATTGTTTGGTTGCTAATATTAGTTCCAAGTTCTCATGTGGCATAATATTTTGCAATTTGCCTTTATAGCGTGGATCAAGGAGGCAGGCCAACCAGTAATCGTCATCGTTCATCATTTTCGTAATGCGTGTGTCCCTTTTTAGGATACGTATAATCCGCCATGTGGGCCAAAGTTCCAGTTGTCAAATCTCCGGTTGTGATTGGTTGAGGGGCAGTTGCAGGCAAATCTACGTCACTTGTGTCCCTCAAAAAACCAGAACCCGGCCGTGACACGCAACCAATTTCCTGTGCCCCCGGGAAAGGTTCGGCATTAAAAATATACTCATCCCCATCATCCTCCTCGTCCTCCACCTCCTCTTCGCCCGCTACCTCGTCCTGTACACTGCCCTGACCAGACAATGGCTGACTGTCATCAAGGCTTTCCTCTTCCTCTGGTGCAGACGCCTGCTCCTTTATGTGCGTCAAACTTTGCATCAGCAGACGCATTAGGGGGATGCTCATGCTTATTACGGCGTTGTCTGCACTAACCAGCCGTGTGCATTCCTCAAAACACTGAAGGACTTGACACATGTCTTGTATCTTAGACCACTGCACACCTGACAACTCCATGTCTGCCATCCTACTGCCTGCCCGTGTATCCTCCCACAAATAAATAACAGCACGCCTCTGTTCGCACAGTCTCTGAAGCATGTGCAGTGTTGAGTTCCACTTTGTTGCAACGTCTATGATTAGGCGATGCTGGGGAAGGTTCAAAGACCGCTGATAGGTCTGCATACGGCTGGCGTGTACAGGCGAACGTCGGATATGTGAGCAAAGTGCACGCACTTTGAGGAGCAGGTCGGAGAACCCAGGATAAGTTTTCAATAAGCACTGCACCACCAGGTTTAAGGTGTGAGCCAGGCAAGGAATGTGTTTCAGTTGGGAAAGGGAGATGGCAGCCATGAAATTCCTTCCGTTATCACTCACTACCTTGCCTGCCTCAAGATCTACTGTGCCCAGCCACGACTGCGTTTCTTGTTGCAAGAACTCGGACAGAACTTCCGCGCTGTGTCTGTTGTCGCCCAAGCACTTCATAGCCAATACAGCCTGCTGACGCTTGGCAGTAGCTGGCCCATAATGGGACAACTGGTGTGCAACAGTGTCATCTGCCGATGGAGTGGTTGGCAGACTGCGTTCTGTGGAAGAGCTGTAGCTTCTGCAGGAGGACGAGGAGGAGGAGGAGGAGGAGGGGGTGCGAACGCCTACAGCCAACTGTTTCCTAGACCGTGGGCTAGGCACAACTGTCCCTAAATTGATGTCGCCTGTGGACCCTGCATCCACCACATTCACCCAGTGTGCCGTGATGGACACATAACGTCCCTGGCCATGCCTACTGGTCCATGCATCTGTAGTCAGGTGCACCTTTGTACTCACAGATTGCCTGAGTGCATGGACGATGCGCTGTTTAACATGCTGGTGCAGGGCTGGGATGGCTTTTCTGGAAAAAAAGTGTCGACTGGGTAGCTCGTATCGTGGTTCAGCGTACTCCATCAGGGCTTTGAAAGCTTCGCTTTCAACTAACCGGTAGGGCATCATCTCTAACGAGATTAGTCTAGCTATGTGGGCGTTAAAACACTGTGTACGCGGATGCGAGGATAAGTACTTCCTTTTTCTAACCAGAGTCTCATGTAGGGTGAGCTGGACTGGAGAGCTGGAGATCGTGGAACTTTCGGGTGTGCCGGTGTACATGGCAGACTGAGAGACGGTTGGAGACGGTATTGTTTCCGCCGGTGCCCTAGATGCAATATTTCCTCCCACAAAACTGGTGATTCCCTGACCCTGACTGCTTTTGGCTGGCAAAGAAACCTGCACAGATACTGCCGGTGGTGCGGAAAATGGTGTCCTTACAGTGACGGAAGGGATGTTGCGTTGCTGACTAGCTTCATTGGCCGAGGGTGCTACAACCTTGAGGGACGTTTGGTAGTTAGTCCAGGCTTGAAAATGCATGGTGGTTAAGTGTCTATGCATGCAACTAGTATTTAGACTTTTCAGATTCTGACCTCTGCTTAAGCTAGTTGAACATTTTTGACAGATGACTTTGCGCTGATCAGTTGGATGTTGTTTAAAAAAATGCCAGACTGCACTCTTCCTAGACTCGGATCCCTTTTCAGGGATTGCAGACTGAGCTTTAACCGGATGGCAACGCTGTGCTCCAACAGGTTTTGGCTTTGACACGCGTTTTGGGCCAGATACGGGCCCGGCAGATGGAACCTGTTGCGATGTTGATGCCTGCTGCGGCCCCTCCTCCACCTCCGCTTCTGAACTACTGCCGCCTGCACCCTGTTCCCCCAATGGCTGCCAATCGGGGTCAATAACTGGGTCATCTATTACCTCCTCTTCGAGCTCGTGTGCAACTTCGTCTGTGTCACTGTGTCGGTCGGTGGTATAGCGTTCGTGGCGGGGCAACATAGTCTCATCAGGGTCTGATTGTGGATCTGTACCCTGAGAGGGCAATGTGGTGGTCTGAGTCAAAGGAGCAGCATAGTACTCTGGCTGTGGCTGTGCATCAGTGCACTCCATGTCAGAATATACTTGTAATGGGCATGGCCTGTTAAATGTTTCACTTTCTAAGCCAGGGACGGTATGTGTAAAGAGCTCCATGGAGTGACCCGTTGTGTCGCCTGCTGCATCCTTCTCTCTTGTTGTAGTTTTTGCTGAGGAGGACAAGGAAGCGACTTGTCCCTGACCGTGAACATCCACAAGCGACGCGCTGCTTTTACATTTACCAGTTTCGGAAGAGGAGGCAAAAGAGCTAGAGGCTGAGTCTGCAATGTAAGCCAAAACTTGCTGTTGCTGCTCCGCCTTTAAAAGCGGTTTTCCTACTCCCAGAAAAGAGAGCGTTCGAGGCCTTGTGTAGCCTGACGACGAAACTGGCTCCACAGCTCCAGACTTAGGTGGAATATTTTTATCCCCACGACCACCTGATGCTCCGCTACCACTACCATCATTACCAGCTGACAATGAACACCCACGACGACCTCTTGCACCAGACTTCCTCATTGTTTTAAAATCTTAACCAAAGTAACTTTATTTGTTGCTGTCAAACAACTTACACGGTGAGCTATAACTTCAGTATGATTTCAATATCCCTTAACAGGTTGGTGAGACCACAAGGAAAATCAGGCACAATGTTACACACTCTGTTTTCTGTGGCACAAAATCACAGAGATGACACACACGCAGGACTGTCACTCAAGCACTAATGTCAATATTAATCTCCCACCTAATTTATTTATTTTTTTTTCTCAGGGAGACTTTAGAAACCAAATAATATTAAAAAAAAAAAAAAAAAAAAAGGCTTTCTATGGCCCACAATTAGAGAGAGAGAGGTGGCACACCCAGGAGTCAAGACTGGCGCACAAGCTGAAAGGGCAATATTACTCTCCCACTGTTTTTTTATGTTTTTTTTTTTTTTAAGGGAGACTTTAGAAACCCAATAATATTTAAAAAAAAAAAAAAATAGGCTTTCTATGGCCCACTGAATGAGAGGGAGAGAGGTGGCACACCCAGGAGTCAAGACTGGCACACAAGCTGAAAGGGCAATATTACTCTCCCACTGTTTTTTTATGTTTTTTTTTTTTTTTTCAGGGAGACTTTAGAAACCAAATAATAAGAAAAAAAAATAAATAAATAAATAGGCTTTCTATAGCCCACTGAATGAGAGATAGCACACACAGCAGTGGCACACAAGCCCTGACTGAGGCCAATATTTTTCTCCCACTGATTGATGTAGTGTTTTTGTGTTGAGGTAGATTTTAGAACACAAATCAAGGAAAAAAAAAATGCTTTCTATGGCCCACTGAATGAGAGAGAGGTGGCACACCCAGGAGTCAAGACTGGCACACAAGCTGAAAGGGCAATATTACTCTCCCACTGTTTTTTTATGTATTTTTTTTTTTTTAAGGGAGACTTTAGAAACCCAATAATATTAAAAAAAATAAATAAATAGGCTTTCTATGGCCCACTGAATGAGAGGGAGAGAGGTGGCACACCCAGGAGTCAAGACTGGCACACAAGCTGAAAGGGCAATATTACTCTCCCACTGTTTTTTTATGTTTTTTTTTTTTTTTTTCAGGGAGACTTTAGAAACCAAATAATATTAAAAAAACAAAAAAAAAAAATAGCCTTTCTATGGCCCACTGAATGAGAGAGAGAGGTGGCACACCCAGGAGTCAAGACTGGCACACAAGCTGAAAGGGCAGTATTACTCTCCCACTGTTTTTTTATGTTTTTTTTTTTTTTTTCAGGGAGACTTTAGAAACCAAATAATAAGAAAAAAAATAAATAAATAAATAGGCTTTCTATAGCCCACTGAATGAGAGATAGCACACACAGCAGTGGCACACAAGCCCTGACTGAGGCCAATATTTTTCTCCCACTGATTGATGTAGTGTTTTTGTGTTGAGGTAGATTTTAGAACACAAATCAAGGAAAAAAAAAAATGCTTTCTATGGCCCACTGAATGAGAGAGAGGTGGCACACCCAGGAGTCAAGACTGGCACACAAGCTGAAAGGGCAATATTACTCTCCCACTGTTTTTTTATGTATTTTTTTTTTTTCAGGGAGACTTTAGAAACCAAATAATATTAAAAAACCCCCCAAAAAATAGCCTTTCTATGGCCCACTGAATGAGAGAGAGAGGTGGCACACCCAGGAGTCAAGACTGGCACACAAGCTGAAAGGGCAATATTACTCTCCCACTGTTTTTTTAGGTATTTTTTTTTTTTAAGGGAGACTTTAGAAACCCAATAATATTTAAAAAAAAAAATAAATAGGCTTTCTATGGCCCACTGAATGAGAGGGAGAGAGGTGGCACACCCAGGAGTCAAGACTGGCACACAAGCTGAAAGGGCAATATTACTCTCCCACTGTTTTTTTATGTTTTTTTTTTTTTTTCAGGGAGACTTTAGAAACCAAATAATATTAAAAAAAACCCCAAAAAAATAGCCTTTCTATGGCCCACTGAATGAGAGAGAGAGGTGGCACACCCAGGAGTCAAGACTGGCACACAAGCTGAAAGGGCAATATTACTCTCCCATTGTTTTTTTAGGTTTTTTTTTTTTTTTCAGGGAGACTTTAGAAACCAAATAATATTAAAAAAACCAAAAAAAAAAATAGCCTTTCTATGGCCCACTGAATGAGAGAGAGAGGTGGCACACCCAGGAGTCAAGACTGGCACACAAGCTGAAAGGGCAATATTACTCTCCCACTGTTTTTTTATGTTTTTTTTTTTTTAAGGGAGACTTTAGAAACCCAATAATATTTTTTTTAAAAAATAAATAGGCTTTCTATGGCCCACTGAATGAGAGGGAGAGAGGTGGCACACCCAGGAGTCAAGACTGGCACACAAGCTGAAAGGGCAATATTACTCTCCCACTGTTTTTTTATGTTTTTTTTTTTTTTTCAGGGAGACTTTAGAAACCAAATAATATTAAAAAAAACCCCAAAAAAATAGCCTTTCTATGGCCCACTGAATGAGAGAGAGAGGTGGCACACCCAGGAGTCAAGACTGGCACACAAGCTGAAAGGGCAATATTACTCTCCCACTGTTTTTTTAGGTTTTTTTTTTTTTTTCAGGGAGACTTTAGAAACCAAATAATATTAAAAAAAAAATAAAAATAAATAGGCTTTCTATAGCCCACTGAATGAGAGATAGCACACACAGCAGTGGCACACAAGCCCTGACTGAGGCCAATATTTTTCTCCCACTGATTGATGTAGTGTTTTTGTGTTGAGGTAGAATTTAGAACACAAATCACGGAAAAAATAAATAGGCTTTCTATGGCCCACTCAGTGAGAGATGGCACACACAGGGATGGCACTGTAGCAGAAATGCCAATCTTAATCTCCCACAAAAAAAACAAAAAAAAAACAGGGACTGTCCTACAATTACTATCTCCCTGCAGTAATCTAAGCCAGGTATGGCAGGCAGCAATAGGAGTGGACTGATGCACAAATTAAATAAAAAGTGTGGACAAACAAAAAAGATAGCTGTGCAGAAAGGAAGGAACAAGAGGATATGTGCTTTGAAAAAAGCAGTTGGTTTCCACAGTGGCGTACACACAGCAATACAGCTATCACGGAGCCTTCTAGGGCAGCCCAATGAGCTACAGCGCTGAGGGGAAAAAAAAAAAAAAATAGCTTCCACAGTCCCTGCACACCGAAGGTGGTGTTGGACAGTGGAAATCGCTGCAGCACAAGCGGTTTGGTGGTTAGTGGACCCTGCCTAACGCTCTCCCTGCTTCTGACGAAGCGGCAGCAACCTGTCCCTAAGCTCAGATCAGCAGCAGTAAGATGGCGGTCGGCGGGAACGCCCCTTTATAGCCCCTGTGACGCCGCAGACAGCAAGCCAATCACTGCAATGCCCTTCTCTAAGATGGTGGGGACCAGGATCTATGTCATCACGCTGCCCACACTCTGCGTTCACCTTCATTGGCTGAGAAATGGCGCTTTTCGCGTCATTGAAACGCGACTTTGGCGCGAAAGTCGCGTACCGCATGGCCGACAAGCACAGGGGTCGGATCGGGTTTCATGAGACGCCGACTTAGCCAAAAGTCGGCGACTTTTGAAAATGTTCGACCCGTTTCGCTCAACCCTAGTGGCTGTTATACATACAAACGCCTGGGGGGGGACAGGTTCCCTTCTGTTTCAGTTCTTGTGTCTGCGTGGCTTTTGCAGGACACGATGCCGGCTACACAGCAGGGGAACAGCTGGCGTTGCTGAACCCCACTGACACATTGGCGAGGTGTTTGGCTCTGTGCAGCCAGCACTTCTGGGCCCCAACTGGCGTTGCTAGAGCCCAGGGTCAGCAGGAGGAGTAGAGGGAGCATAGTGTAGGCCGAAGCCTGCACTGGAGGCAGCTTTGTGTCTGCGTGGCGTTTGCAGGACACGTTGCCAGCTACACAGCAGGGGAACAGCTGGCGGTGCTGAACCCCACTGACACATTGGCGGGTGTTTTTCTCTGTGCAGCTAGCACTTTCGGGCGCAAACTGGTGGTGTTAGAGCCCAGGGTCAGCAGGAAGAGCAGAGTGTAGGCCGAAGCCTGCACTGGAGCAAGTTGAAAGGGAACCTTTAACCCCCCCAAGGCGTTTGTAGCTGAAGGAGCCATCTTGTACAGCACTAATGCTGAAAAAGCTAAACTTAGCTCTTTTAATTATGGTCCTTGCAAACACTGAACTTGACACTTATGAAATGTGTCCCCTCACACCGTTAAACCGTCCGGTAGGTGGAACTTTCATTTGTCATGTGACGCAGCACAGCCGTCATTCGTACCCCCTTGGCGCCGTGCGCCGCCTCCTCAGCGTTGTTTGAATTTGTCCCGGAGCTTGCGCTGTTATGTTAGCCCTTGGCCATGCACACATTTTGCGCTGCCTGTCTTCTGACATCATTTGGTGTCAGGCTGGCTGCGCCTGTGCGGCCGCGCTGGCCCAGATCCCGCCTCGCTGTGTCACCTAATGTAATCACTCTGCGGACCTGTGATCCATGGGCATGAGCAGTGCATATCCTCGCCTCTCACTCCCCTCCCTATGGCTTCTTCAGACTGTGCGGCGTCACGGCCGCGGCATGCTATTAGGGATCAGCTGACGTTGCACAGTCTGAAAAAAGGCGTAGGGAGATGAGTGAGAGGCGGAGGTTAAGATATGCACTGCGCATGTCCATGGATCACAGGCCCGCAGTGGGATTAAATCCGAAGACACTACGAGGCAGGATCTCGTCCAGCGCGGCCGCACAGGCGCAGCCAGCCTGACACCAAATAATGTCAGAAGACGGGCAGCGCTAAGTGTGCATGGCCAAGGGCTAACATAACAGCGCAGGCTCCGGGACAGATTCAAACAACGCTGAGGAGGCGGCGCACGGCGCCAAGTGGGTAAGAATGACGGCTGTGCTGCGTCACATGACAAATGAAAGTTCCACCAACCGGACGGTTTAACGGTGTGAGGGGACACATTTCATAAGTGTTAGGTTCAGCATGTGCAAGGAGCACCACGAAAAGAGGCACTTTTTCCTTTTGCATCATTACTGCTGCACAAGGTGGCTCTTTCAGTAACAAACACCTGGGGGGGGGGGGCAGGTTCCCTTAAATTTAAGTTGTTGTGCCTGCGTGGTGGTCGCATGACACGTTGCCGTATACACAGCAGGGGAGCAGCAGGCATTACTGAACCCCACTAACACATTGGCGAGGTGTTTGGCTCTGTGCGGACAGCACTTCCGGACAACAACTAGCGGTGTTGGAGCCCAGGGACAGCAGGAGGAGGAGGTGGAGGAGATAGGAGGGATTGCCACACACACAGCTGGGGAACAGCTGACGTTACTGAACCCCAATAACAGAGGAGCGACTGTTGACTGTGCGGACAGCACTTTCAGGCAACAACTAGCGGTGTTGGAGCCCAGGGATAGAAGGAGGAGGAGGTGGAGGAGAGAGGAGGGATTGCCACACACACAGCTGGGGAACAGCTGACGTTACTGAACCCCAATAACAGAGGAGCGACTGTTGACTGTGCGGACAGCACTTCCAGGCAACAACTAGCGGTGTTGGAGCCCAGGGACAGCAGGAGGAGCAGATAGGAGGTATTGCAGCACACACAGCAGGGGAGCAGCTGACGTTACTGAACCCCAATAACATGGCAGCAAGTGTTGACTGTGCGGACAGCACTTCCAGGCAACAACTAGCGGTGTTGGAGCCCAGGGACAGAAGGAGGAGGAGGTGGAGGAGAGAGGAGGGATTGCCACACACACAGCTGGGGAACAGCTGACGTTACTGAACCCTAATAACAGAGGAGCGACTGTTGACTGTGCGGACAGCACTTCCAGGCAACAACTAGCAGTGTTGGAGCCCAGGGACAGAAGGAGGAGGAGGTGGAGGAGATAGGAGGGATTGCCACACACACAGCTGGGGAACAGCTGACGTTACTGAACCCCAATAACAGAGGAGCAACTGTTGACTGTGCGGACAGCATTTCCAGGCAACAACTAGCGGTGTTGGAGCCCAGGGACAGAAGGAGGAGGAGGTGGAGGCGATAGGAGGGATTGCCACACACACAGCTGGGGAGCAGCTGACGTTACTGAACCCCAATAACACGGCAGCAAGTGTTGACTGTGCGGACAGCACTTCAAGGCAACAACTAGCGGTGTTGGAGCCCAGGGACAGAAGGAGGAGGAGGTGGAGGAGATAGGAGGGATTGCCACACACACAGCTGGCGAACAGCAGATGATACTGAACCCCAATAACAGAGGAGCGACTGTTGACTGTGCGGACAGCACTTCCAGGCAACAACTAGCAGTGTTGGAGCCCAGGGACAGAAGGAGGAGGAGGTGGAGGAGAGAGGAGGGATTGCCACACACACAGCTGGGGAACAGCTGACGTTACTGAACCCCAATAACAGAGGAGCGGCTGTTGACTGTGCGGACAGCACTTCCAGGCAACAACTAGCTGTGTTGGAGCCCAGGGACAGCAGGAGGAGCAGATAGGAGGTATTGCAGCACACACAGCAGGGGAGCAGCTGACGTTACTGAACCCCAATAACACGGCAGCAAGTGTTGACTGTGCGGACAGCACTTCCAGGCACCAACTAGCGGTGTTGGAGCCCAGGGACAGCAGGAGGAGCAGAGGAACACAGTGTAGGCCGAAGCCTGATTGGAGAAAGTCTAAAGGGAACCTTTAACCTCCCCCCAAGGCGTTTGTAGCTGAAAGAGCCAGCTTGTGCAGCAGAAAGGATGCAAAAGGAAAAGGTGGCTCTTTTCATTATGCTCCTTGCAAACACAGAACTAAACACTTATAAAATGTGTCCCCTGATACCATGAGACCGTCCCGGAGGTGGGACTTTCCTTTGTAATATGACGCAGCACAGCCGTCATTCCTACCCCCTTGGCGCCGTGCCCCGGCTCCTCAGCGTTGTTTAATTCCGTCCCGGAGCCTGCGCTGTTATGTTGTCCCTTGGCCAGGCACACTTAGCGCTGCCCATCTTCTGACATCATTTGGTGTCAGTCTGGCTGCGCCTGTGCATCCGCGCTGACCGAGATCCCGCCTCGCAGTGTCGTCTAATGTAATCCCACCGTTGGCCTGGGATCCTTGGCCATGCGCAGTGCATATCCTCGCCTCTCACTCCCCTCCCTCTGGCTTCTTCAGACTGTGCGGTGTCACGGCCGTGGCATGCTATTAGGGATCAGCTGATGGCGCACAGTCTGAAGAATTCGAAGGGAGATGAGTGAGAGGCGGAGGTGAAGATATGCACTGCGCATGCCCATGGATCCCAGGCCCGCAGTGTGATTAAATCAGAAGACACTGCGAGGTGGGATCTCGGCCAGCGCGGACGCACAGGTGCAGTCAGGTTGACACCAAATGATGTCAGAAGAGGGGCAGTGCTAAGTGTGCCTGGCCAAGGGATAACATAACAGCGCAGGCTTCGGGACAGAATCAAACAACGCTGAGGAGGCGGCGCACGGTGCCAAGGGGGTAAGAATGACGGCTCTGCTGCGTCACATTACGAAGGAAAGTCCCACCTACGGGACGGTTTTACGGTATCAGTGGACACATTTTATAAGTGTTAAGTTCTGCGTGTGCAAGGAGCTAAACAAAAATAGCTACCTTTTCCTTGTGCAGCATTACTGCTGCACAAGGTGGCTCTTTCAGTAACAAACGCCTGGGGGGGGGACAGGTTAGCTTACATTTCAGTTGTTGTGTCAGCGTGGCGGTCGCAGGACACATTGCCGGCTACACAGCTGGGGATCAGCTGACGTTACTGACACCCAATAACACTGGGTCGTATGTTTTGACTGTGCAGACGGCACTTCTGAGCCTCAACTGGCGGTGTTGGAGCCCAGGAATTACAGTTCAGATGGTAGAAAGATGAACACAACAGGAGACCTGGATACTGTAGCCAGTCACCTAATTATTTAAGCAGGAAGAGGAGTGGCAAATTCCTGCGAGATCCAGGCCTGGTTCATTTTCAGGAAAGTAAGCCGGTCAACGTTATCGGAGGATAGTCGCATGCGACGGTCAGTTAGTACCTGCAGCACTAAAGACGCGTTCCGATAATACACTAGCCGCAGTGCAAGCCAGCACCTCCAATGCATACTGGCTTAGCTCTGGCCATGTATCCAGCTTTGAGACCCAAAACTTGAAAGGGGAAGAGCCGTCTGGGAGTACAGCAAGAGGGCAAGACATGTAGTCTGTCACCATCTGACGGAACCGTTGCCTCCTGCTGACTGGAGCCGTCTGTGATGGTGTAGACTTTTGTGGCGGGCACAAAAAACTGTGCCACAGTTGGGCCATACTGGTCTTGCCTTGGGCAGAGGCACTGCTTCTGCTCCCTCTTTGTGCAGAGCCTCCACCACTGCCTGGACGCACTGAGCTGCTTTGTAATGCACTAGGAGCACTTCTCTCACTTGGAATGGAGAAGATGATGGAATTCACCAGTGTGTCTTGGTACTCCCGCATTTTTCGCTCCTGGTTCAACAGTGTGATGAGGCTTTCTACGTTGTCCCGGTAGCGAGGATCGAGGAGGGTGAACACCCAATAATCAGACATGTTGAGAATGTGGGCGATGCGGCGGTCGTTTCTCAGGCACTGCAGCATGTAATCCACCATGTGCTGCAGACTGCCAACTGCCCAAGAAACGCTGTCCCCTGCTGGAGGCGTGATCTCTGCCCGCTCGTCATCACCCCACCCTCGCTGTACACACTGAGTACTGGACAATTGTGTAACTCCCTCCTCTGGACGGATGTCTTCCTCCTCCATTGACTCCTCCTCATCCTCCTTACAAACTGTCCCCTGCCTACGCGTTTGTGAGGAACCACGTGGAGCTGACTGTCCAGAAGATGATGGAAATGGTGAATCCTCATCCTCCACCTCTTCCACAACATCATCCCTTAGTGCTTGCAGTGATTTTTCAAGCAGGCAGATAAGGGGGACAGTCATGCTGACTAGTGCATCATCTGCACTCGCCATCCGCGTGGAATAATCAAAGGGACGCAAAACCTGGCAGACGTCCTTCATAGTGGCCCACTCTGTGGTTGTGAAGTCTGAATGGCACGGAGTGCGACTTCTTTGCGCCTGATGCAGCTGGTACTCCATTACAGCTTGCTGCTGCGCACACAACCGCTCCAACATATGTAACGTGGAATTCCACCTGGTAGGTAGGGCACATATGATGCGATGTTCCGGCAGGCGGTGTCGGCGCTGCAGAGCCGCAATGCACGATTTTGCCGTGCTGGAACGCCGCAAGTGAGCACACTCTAGGCGGACCTTGTGCAGCAGTGCATCAAGATCCGGATAGTCCCTCAAAAAACTCTGCATGACCAAATTGAGCACATGTGCCAGACATGGGATGTGAGTGAGGTTGCCGAGGCCCAGAGCTGCCACCAGATTTCGGCCATTATCACACACTACCATGCCTGGCTGGAGATTCGCTGGCACAAACCACACATCGCTCTCCTGCTTGATGGCATTCCAGAGCTCCTGCGCTGTGTGGCTTTGATTCCCCAAAGAAATTAATTTCAAGACGGCCTGTTGACGTTTGGCCACGGCTGTGCTCATGTCGGTCGTAACAGGTAAACGTTCATCACGGGTCCATGTGGAGGTGGACTGTGACGGCTCCTGCAGCGATGATTCTGAGGAACTGGTGTAAGAGGAGGAGTCAATGCGTACAGAATGGATTCCTGCAATCCTTGGATTGGGAGGACACGTCCTGCGCCACTTGCACGATCTGTACCCGGCTCAACGACATTAACCCAATGGGCAGTGAGGGAAAGGTATCGCCCCTGTCCATGTTGACTGGTCCACGCATCGGTGGTGAGGTGGACCTTGCTACTGACGGTGTTCAGTAGCGCGTGTTTTATGTGTCCCTCCACATGCTTGTGCAGGGCAGGGACAGCTTGCCTGCTGAAGTAAAAGCGGCTGGGCACATTGTACTGTGGGACTGCCAATGACATCAAGTCACAGAAGCTGTCAGTCTCCACCAGCCTGAATGACAGCATTTCCAGTGACAGAAGTTTGGCAATGCCTGCAGTCAGAGCCTGTGCTCGTGGGTGGTTTGACGAGAAAGGCCGCCTTTTCTCCCATGCCTGTACTACCGATGGCTGTAGACTGGGCTGGGAGTGTGTGGATGACTGGGAAAGTGGTGCTGCGGGTGGAATTACAGTGGGTCTCTGGACAACAGGGCCAAAGGTTCTTCCACGGCGATCCTGGGAGGAAGCCGAATCAGCTGCGTGTGAGCTGGAGGAAGAGGCAACACGAGCTGAAGAGGTGGTAGCTGCCGCTGTTGGTTGGCCAAGCTCTTCAGTGTGTTTTTCTAACTCCGCCGCGTGCCTGTTGCGCACATGTTTCCACATGTTGGAGGTATTGAGGTTGCTGACATTTCGACCTCTTTTGACTTTGTGATGACACACCTTGCATTTGACATAGCAAATGTCATCTGCAACTGTGTCAAAAAAGGGCCAGACACTGCAAGTCTTGGGAGCGCCCTTTTTGGCTTTTGGAACAGACATGCTCCTAACGGGTGCCAAAGTGGAGGCTACAGGCTGCGCAGTCTTTCCCCTCCCTCTATCTCTTTGGCCCGTTCTAGGAATCTCTTCCTCGGAGCTGCTCCCACCACCTTCCCGTCCCTCACGCCACGATGGGTCAAGGACCTCATCATCTACACTACCCTCTGCCACCAACTGCTCCTCCTGGGTAGTCTCAGCAGCAGAGCACGCACCAAAAAGTGGCACCTGAGTGTCATCATCAGCGGATGCGGCCTGCGATGTGGTGACCGGAGGCACTGGCCCACCCGCCTCTTCAGACTCAGAGAGAAAAAGCTGTTGGGCATCACTGCACCCTGCCTCTTCTTCCATTTCTCCAATGCTGCTTGGCTGGCCCCCTGTTTCCAAGCCAAGAGATTCAGAGAACAGAAGTAGAAACGGCTCCTGTCCTGGGCTCTCTGTCTGCCTGGCCAATTTGGCAGGTGGTGAAGAGACAGATGGCTGCTCTCCAGTGCTCTGTGTCTGAGAGGATGTGGCACTAATTGAAGTCGATGCGTTAGCTGCCATCCATCCGACAACGGCTTCAATTTGGTCTTCACGCAGCAGCGGTGTACGGCGCTCTGCGACAAAGCTGCGCATGAAGGACTGTTCCCTGGTGAAACTGGGTGCTGAGGAGTCACCGGTGCCCAAAGCAGGCACAGAATCCCCACATCCTCTCCCTGCTCCGCGCCCACGCCCACGTGCCTTACTCCCTGCCTTCTTCATCTTGGTTGACTGATAAAGATAAGCAGAAAAGTACTAACGGCTTTGTGTGCTTATTCCTGAACAGCTCCGAGTCCTAACAGTATAGGAAACACTAATTTTCTAAAGTGTGGACTACACTTTAATATGAGCTAATGTGGCCTACACAAATGTAAAGTGGTGTGTTTGGTGAACTTTATTATTTATTTATTTTTTGGGGGCTGAACTGACAACAGAGAGAGCTGCAGTCACACGGAGACCGTGCAGACAGCCGTAAACGGCGCTGAAAGGCCCAAAAAACCTCCTCTACTTTATCCTATGTAGTGTTTTTCCACAAGTTAGCTGGATACGGGTGGAAAGACACTAATAGGAATTTTTTCAAAAAATGTGCAGCAGCCTGCACTACTTAAAACAAAAGGAAAATTGATTTTACGGTATGATGCAGTGAAGAACCCTGAGCTGGATACAACCAGGCTATAGCTGCTCACAGACTACAGGGCAAGCTGCAGTCACACGGAGACCGTGCAGACAGCCGTAAACGGCGCTGCAAGGCCCAAAAAACCTCCTCTACTTTATCCTATGTAGTGTTTTTCCACAAGTTAGCTGGATACGGGTGGAAAGACACTAATAGGAATTTTTTGAAAAAATGTGCAGCAGCCTGCACTACTTAAAACAAAAGGAAAATTGATTTGACGGTATGACGCAGTGAAGAACCCTGAGCTGGATACAACCAGGCTACGGCTGCTCACAGACTACAGGGCGAGCTGCAGTCACACGGAGACCGTGCAGACAGCCGTAAACGGCGCTGCAAGGCCCAAAAAACCTCCTCTACTTTATCCTATGTAGTGTTTTTCCACAAGTTAGCTGGATACGGGTGGAAAGTCACTAATAGGAATTATTTAAAAAAATGAGCAGCAGACTACACTACTTGAAAAAAAAAAAAAAAAGAACAGTATGAGGCAATGAACCACCCTCCCTGAACTGAATACAACCAGCTATGGATGGCCTATGGCTGCACACAGACTAGAGAGTGGGCTGCACTCACACACACACACACAGACCTTGCAGATCGCTGTGAAAACAGCGCTGCAAGGCAAAAGCAAGGTGATTAGTAGGTGAACACAGCGGTTGCTAAATTAGCCTTGGAAAAGCACAAAGAAGTAAATCGCTATCTCTAAACTGGCCCTCAGTCAGCAAACAGCGTCCTGTCACTAACTGAATTCACAGCAGAGTGAGCGAAAAATGGCGCCAGCGACTTTTAAACTGCATCATGACAGCATTTCAGCAGCCAATCACAGCCTTGCCAGTAGTTTCATGCCCTCCATGCTGAACAGGATGTGCCCACACTTGGAATCATTCTCATTGGCTGATTTCGTGCAAATTTGTGCAGTTTGAATCCTGGGAACTTCCGATTCCCGTATCCGATACGCGGCAAGTATCGGATCTCGGTATCGGAATTCCGATACCGCTAAGTATCGGCCGATACCCGATACTTGCGGTATCGGAATGCTCAACACTACTGTTTAGTAAAAATTCAGCATTCTTTTTATATCTTTGGTTTATATGGTTGACAGTTTCAGCGACCTCTTGATTTTTATCAGTCGGTATTTGACAATTGTTGCTGATCAGGATCAGGAGTGCTAATGGGATTTAAAGCTGTTACTTCTTTTGAGCTGTGCCTCATATGTACCAAGTAGCGCTGTAGCACCGACCTATACATTTTAATTTTCACATCATCGGGAATGTCACAACGTTGTAAAATGGCGCTAATTTCACCATCAAGGCGACGAATAACACTGTTGCGTATGTTATCTGTAGTACTGGGTCTTAGTTTGTCTAGCTCCTGTTTGGGCACTAGATACATTTTCTCAGTATGCTCCATTATTTTCCTGTGAGCAGGCTTGTTATTATTGGAATTGCAAAAGCTAAAAGAGGGCCGATAAACCTGCCGGTCTGCTTTAGTAGACGCTTCTTTTTCTTTATGGGCTGAGATGTCGCTCAGGGTTCTTATAGCTTTACGCCACTTCTTTAATATGCCTTTTTGACGCTCTTTCAGAGGAATTCTGCTTTTTAAGATGTTTAAAGCGATCTCTTCTATGGCTGTAATTAAATAATTGCTTGCATTGCGCAAAATAGACTTTCTGACAGCGGGGGTTGCTTTCACCAGAGTTTTTAAGAGAGCCCAGGTAGGCTGGAGTCTCTCAGACATCTTTACATCACAATGCACACAGCGTAGAATGTCTGATTTCACGTAAAATTCACTTTTTAGAAGTGTTTTTCTTTTGAACATAGACAGCAGGCAACTCTGGTGGAAACAATCCAGTCCTTAAGCGATGATCCTCAGGGGTATTAGCTCTCAAATCTACAAGCAAATACCCATAAGGCTCCCACGTGGCATCCTCAAAAGCTTCTAGGAAAAAACTTGTTTTTCCAGGATACATCTGACGAGCTAAAGTTAAAATTTGTAATTTATCTCGGGGGTTATTAAAAAGCACCATGTATTTGGTGTTTAAATTTATCGTGCGGCTTTTCTTACCCTGACAAAATATGTTTTGTACCAGGTAGAAAATGCTGAGATTTCTGTGGTGCACATACTTGGTAAAGGCTTTTTCTATCTCACAATTTTCACTAGCACTCTCCATGAGATCATCAACAATAGCCAAATTTACCTTCTCCGGTGGTAATAATTCATCATCTACCAATGTATTCGGCAGACCCTCCACAAATCTGGTGTTGGGAAAAGAGAGAGAGATTTCATCATATAGTTTTTGCCAACACAAATATAACCAAACAATATTATCAGATTTCTGAGAAAAATTAGTTTCAATATTATATAGCAGTTGTTTTACAAAATAGCTCTTTCCAGAATTAGACGGTCCTGCTAGAATGCATGAGAATGGGTGTTGCAGGCGTGTATCCATCACAATACTCGGCTAATAGCTAAAAGGTAGGGTAGTGAAATCGTCAATTAGTCACCACTTTGTGTAAATGCACTTTTGTGTTTTGCGTAATGGCCTTGTTTCAATCTCCCAGTACTTTTTATTTCTCACAATGGATGGCTGCTGTACGACAATACGTTTCTGTGTATCTGTGTCAGAATTGCGCGGGTAGTCCAGAACTAGATCTTTTAGACTGTTGAAATTAATAGATTGAGAGTTACCGACATTTAGTGTTATCTCCTTAACTTTTAAGACAGTTTTACCGGTGTTGAGTTTGTATCCGTAAGTTTTGGGCCCCGCGGATACAAATTCTGTGATGTGTGTACCATCGGGTATTTCACTGGTCAGTTCCCCCAGGTAATCGCCAAAAGGCGGCTGCCACTCACCATCTCTCTGTACAAAAATAACAAAATCTGTGTCGTGATAAAGGCACCTCTCCTGCAGCGGTCCAGCAGTGAATAGAGCTCTAGCCGGGCATACGCGGTTGTAAAACACGCTATAAAAATATTTGTGTTTTTGTTGACGGTGTGGTGGCCTTTTGCGTATTTCCAGTTAATGGTTGCGGTGTCATCATCAAGGAAATGTAACATCGAGATGTCATAGTAAGGCAGGAACAAATACTTTAAAAGCTCATCTGGGTCCCTAACAATGCTGGTACATGATAGATTAGATCTCTGAGCAAACTTTCCCCATGAAGAATTTAAGAAAAGCTTGGAGATCTGTCTCTTAGCAGGATTGACAGCTATATTTTCAGGCCGTAATTGGACACCTTCTTTTTCCAAGAAAGGAGTCAATGTACTGCCTTTTCTTGTCGTCATCACTGCACCAGCTAGGATAACCAGAGGCTTCCTGCTTTTCCCTAAGATGTAATTTAATGTAGGGAGCAAACAGATCATCAGTGGTTTTAGGAAAATGCCATATTTCATAGATGTGCGTGATCCGATACCCTTTTTCTATCGCCATCTTGAGCTCTATAGTGCACCAGGTACCTGTCAGGGCACGTTCTTCATACTATGGGCACAAATATCTGCCTGGAAATTTACAGCACATGTGTAGCAAAGGGGAAACATTAATTTTTTGTTGAGTTTTACCGGTAGAACTGGAAAAAATAAATCTCTCGGCGGGTAGACCTTGACTTTAACAATGCAAAAGTATTTTTTAATGAATCCAAAATTGTCATAGATGATGTCTGGATGGCCTACAGGGTATGTTTTAGTTTTGTTTACAAAGGGGTACAGACTGGTGAAATCGTAGTAATGTAAAGTCTCCCCTTCTCCCAGATGGTGATAGAGCTTAATGGCGTTAGTTCGGCCGCCATAAAGCGCATCACGGGGGTCTAATGGAATGGGAAATTCCATCTGGTGGAGAAATGTTTGAAGGTTAGAATCATTTTCAACCATTTCATTCCACTCATGCTCTCACATCACTCTTATTGTGTACCCGCAGCCCTGTAAGTAACGCTTTTTAGCTAAAAAGGCATAATATAACTGACCGTTGGACGTGTTTGTGACCTTATTCATGTCATTTTCATTATAGCACACAGGACACCCGTGGTAAAAACACCCTTGAAATTCAAAAGGCTATGTGTTGGCCGCTAACATAAGGCATAACCATCTAGAAAATATTTCCCGACTTGTTTTTCACCGCCTCTCAAAGCGTGTCGGATGTCGATGTTCTCGGAGTGCGCTACATACATGAGCCATTGTATAGCGGGTGACGAGTAGTGCTTTTTTGCCTTGTGATAATTATCACCTGGCAAAATGGCGATGGTCTTTTTTGGAAGAAATTTAAACTGGTACATTGCCATACACACCGAGGCCAGGGTGATGAGCTGAAAAGGATCAACACATCTGCTCACTACAATCATTTGCTTTTGACGATTACAGTATTTTTTTACATTTTTCTGTGTCATTTGCATAATACGCTCACAGGCGTGTCTCAAAATTTCAACATCCTGTTTGCAATAAGATTTTAGCTCAGCCTTGAAGTCAAAAGTTGTATTTACCTGTGTCTCATACCACTCCAGGAACTCTACCTTCTCACCAGGTGACATGTACTCCACCCCATAATATTTTACATCAGGTATGGGGCCTACATAGTTTTGTTTTTCTCTGGTATTAAAAAAGTGTGGAAAATGTCCTTTGCCGCCTGAAAAGCCCATGGCCTGTGGTAATTTACTGAGTTTCATGGGGATAAAATTTAGAGAGTCTGTGAACCTTATAGACAAATCGGGTAGAGTCACACACAAGAGACGGCCACCTTGGGTTATCAACTTTACCTGTAGTTTTTCAGAAATCAGTTCCTTAACAATAAAGTATCTTCCACCATTGTGGGCAATATAAATGTATGATCTGAAAATTTACCGCTTGTAAAGAACTGTACAAAGTCATGTGTACAGGTATCACCCTCAAACTCCCAGGAGGGGTGACCATGCAGCGTTGTAGCATAAATGTAATTCGGGATGTGCGTGCCTGTCTCCTGCATACATTCAAAATCATAAAAGATATAACAGTCTGACTCATCCTGTGCTACATACCGTCGCATGTAACAAAGATGGGCATCGAATTTATTTATATGGCCGTGACATACAGGACAGCGCAAACCATTACATTTATGCTCAGTCTCGCTATTTCTGAAAACAAAACGGTTGCATTCATCACAAAATGTTTTAAGCCTGCAGAATGCTAAGTCGGCTACACCCAATTGTGTGTGATAATCTAAGCACTCGCTCGATCGGCAATAAACCCTGCAAACAGGGCACCTGGGCTGTTGGTCGCTACTGCTTTCTACACAATTCTCTCTCTGACAGGCTTTACAAAAATACTGACAGGAATGATTGTTCTTATGATGAAACACTGAATTGCAGAGCTCACAAAAGTAATCAGCACCAATAAAACCCTTCATATTTTTGATACCGTAGTAGTGATTATCATGGAACAATATGAATATGGTTTTACCATTAGCTGTATTGCCGCTCTGAAAGTAACGTCAATAACCCTGGCTATAGTACAGTACTTTAATGGTGATCCCCAAATATTTTTCAAATGCCGGAATGTCGCTAAAACTCACTAACTGATCATCAGGGATGCCCAGTGTTGTGTGTATGTTTTTAGAGTGGCTCAGTAAAACAGCATCAGCGAGATCCGTGTCGTCCATCAGGGCGCACACACTAGCAGCCAAGCACAGATTTGTCATGTAATTGTTAAAATCATACAACCATTGCCTCTTTTGTTTAATGATCTGACTGCTCGCTATAGATTTCAAGCGCCTTTTTTTTACACCACCGTGTCGGTTTTTAATGATAGTGACGACTAGCTTTAGCGAATTGGTTGCTATGCATTCAGCGTTACTTTGAAGTGTGCTGGCAACAGCATTTAAAAAAGATTCAGAATTAAAATCTTCCCGGGTTTGTTTTGTAGCGAAAATAGGATCTAAAGTATCGTCACCTTCAAGTCTTAACTGTACAAAGTCACCAGGTTCAATGTCCCTGATGATTCTATCCAGTAATGACTGAATGCTGTCATGAGCAATATTCACGCTCTCTACAAATGATTGTACATGCTCCAAATTTACAAATCTAAAATGATCTGTATGTATATGCCCGTTGAAATTGCGGAGGGCCCTTTGATGATGATGGATGCATTGTAAAAATACTGTATGATCGGGACACAACACATTACCATCAGTGACAAAGGCAGCGTCTGAGGCTTGTGAATTTTGTGTAGCTGCATGCAGGGCATTTGGAGAGTTTCTTACCTATGTGAATGCTGGTCTGACTGTTGTGACGACAACTTGGGTGTCTGTAGAGCTATTGCAGGACACATGCCACCACGACGCCTCCTAGCGCATAGCGCGCGTTTAGCGCTGACCAACAATTTTAGAGCCCTCTTTATAACTCTAGCCCTATTATGCCAGGGTAATGCTGGTTTAGGTGATTTATGCATACCGTAGCCGACCATATTTAGTCATAATGGGGTAGGTGAAGATGTTATCTCGCCATCCAGCTGCAGGTTCCGTGCATATAGTTTGGCCTTATTAGCATGTGTTGGGGTTAGTGTTGCTAATAATTTTTCAAAAGTATCACAAAAAACATTATTTTGGGGACCCAGAGTTTGTAGCGTAAGTAGCGGGTGAACTGTTCCTTAAACACTGGCATTTCAGCGGGGCCCCAACCGATGGATTCATGCAGCAGATTTGTAGATGCTGCAGATACAGATTCTGTATCGTTAGCCGGTTCTGACACCGCTGCTTGAATCCTTGGCTTTTTACACACCTTAACAGCCATTGGTAACGACCTCTTTAACCGTTTCTTAACATTAACAGAGCTAGATACACAGGCATGAGATGTGGCACCCAAATTAGAGGCGGCTGAGGGTCCGGCACCAGAGGAATTAGCAGGTACGGTTAGATATGCTGCTGGCAGTTGCATAGTGTGAGCCATAAGTATAATGAACGGTTCTATGGCTGATTGCTTACCATCAGCGAGCTGATCAATCTCGCGATCAAGCGCTTCACGAGCCAGCTGGGCTGTGTCACTCACGGAGCTGGATGTGGTTGCTGGCTCTGTAGAATGCTTTGTTTTTCGCTTATGTTTTCGGGGTGCCTCTATCACTTCTGGGTATAGTAGCGCCTGGTCATTCACATGACTGGTCGATGGCTAGTCAGCACTTGAATTGGGTATTTCACTCTAGTCCGCCGGCACAGGGTTTCCCAGGCCTTGCACCACACAGATCGGTGATACCGGGGGTGTTCTAACAGGTCCAATAGCCGACTGTATTGCCGCCCACACTGGTGACACATCATTCTCGGAGAGCTGTAGCGGCTGTAGAGGTGCTGGAGGTGTTTTTCTCATGACTTTGTGCTTAGCTGCAGGAAAGATTATACATGTGTCAGATATGTGCGAGACCACCGCCTGTCTCTGCGCTTAGCTGCTGGAAAGATTATACATGTGTCAGATATGTGCGAGACCAGGTTCTCATTGGAGAAGCACGTGTATCATTGGTCGTACAGAGACTATGCATGTATACCGAAATATACACTTACGGGCTTGCGATGTGTGGTGGACGATTGCCGTTGTGGCTTCTGGAGCTTCTGTGAGGTTCTCTATTAGCAGAAGTATATTCTCTTTTGCGAATACAATTCTCCTAGGCTTCACTTTACAAGCATAAATAAAGATATAGGCCTTAGTAGACGCGAGTGGGATTTTCTCAGAGCGGTTGTGCAAAAACACATTTTCATACGACTGCTGCCTTTCCCTTTCTTGCTCACAGTCCCTCATGGATTTTTAGGGGCTCTCGAAACCGGGCTGTTTCTTGGTGTGGGGGTCTGGTACAGCAGGTCTTCAGTGGCCGTCTGAATGTGTTCCGAGGTATTTGGCTCTGGAATCAGGTCGACATCTGTAAAGAATTAATATATATTTACACGTCTAAATGCATGTACTTAAAAGATATATACATATATACACACACACACAGACACACAATGCACCTATGATGTCTTGCGCTAAATGCCCTCCCACAGCTACCGCTTCATTAGTGTTACTATACGCCGCTCCAGGTGTATCACACTCCAGAGCAGACAAGTTGAAGGCAGTTAAAATATCATCGGGGATGTCCCTCATAAGTGCATCTTAAATAAGAAAGAATAAAACAATATAAAAATAATATACAAAACAGCCCTTAATTAGAATGGCACACTAACATTTGTATTTATATAAAGCCTGAAACATACCTAATGTCGAATCCTCATCTAGGTTGGAAAAATCCAAAAAATTTTGGGATTCCATCTAAAATAAATTAACTGTATAAATTTTCTGTGCTATCTATATTAATTTTACACCACAAATATGGTTTATACAGTAAAACTATATTATACACCACAACAACTAAATTTACGCCTACTGCATAAATATGTTTATACTAAGCAAAACATATGTAATACGGATAAGTCTTTCTATATTAATTTTACACCATAAATACGGGTTATACCGTAAAACTATATTATACACCACAACAACTAAATTTACGCCTACTGCATAAATATGATTATACTAAGCAAAATATATGTAATAAGTCTACACGGATAAATACCTCAAGCGGTGAATACGCTAGTTAGGATGTATTAACAGCTATTAACTATTGTATTACACAAATTATGGCATAATAAATATACGGTTAAATTATTAAAACAAATAATGCCGCTAACCATCAATATAATACTAAATTATTAAAACAAATAACAACTTTAATTATGGTTTTAGCTATGCATAGTTAAATATAATTAAGCATTTGCGAATAATAAGACAAAATAGAATAATGCAGCGCTCTGCATATACTTACATTTAGAGTATCTCTGAGATTGGTCTGGTCTGGCTTTGGTAGATGTGTTCTGTACTGCAATGCTGCAGACACCTGAATTTATTCTGACTGGCAGAAAACACCTGTTAACACCCAGAACACACCCATACAGACAATTATTGCTTGTATTAACTCAATCATGATATAGCCGGATTAAAACCTGAAATTTTATACAATTGAGTTTCTGGAAGCGGCATGCGGTCGTTGATCATCGACACACAATCATTTATTCAATCATGGCGTCTAATTCCTATGAGGAAATATTAGAGAAACAATATTTCATGCCTAAGGCTCCAGCATCATTCAGCGGAATTGACAAATTATTTAGAGAGACAAGAGACCACGGAATTAAGAAATCTGATGTGACTGAATGGTTGAATAAACAAGATGCCTACACGCTACACAAACCTGCTAGAAAACGCTTTTTGACAAATAAAATTTACGTATCGGACATTGATGCGCAGTGGCAAGCGGATCTCGTAAGTTTAATTGACTATTCAAGGGAAAATTATAATGATAAATACATCCTGACAGTGATTGATACTCTATCAAGATATGCATGGTGCGTGGCCTTATCAAACAAGACTGGTGCGTCTGTAGCCAGATCATTTGAATTAATATTTCAAAATGATAAGCGCATACCGGGGAAATTGCAGACGGATCGCGGCAAAGAATTTATTAATTCATCACTCAAGCAACTATGTAATATGCATAATATTCATCACTTTTTTACCAACAACACGGTAAAGGCCGCTATGGTGGAGCGCTTTAATCGCACATTAAAAACCCATATGTGGCGCTATCTTACGAAGTATAATACCTTTAGGTACACTGATATTTTACCGGATTTGGTGTATAGCTACAACCATACTTATCACTCCGCTATACATTGTAGTCCCCCTGCTGTGACAGAGAAAACTTTGATGCAAATCTGGCGCAATATTTACAGTTCTAGTATCACTAATAAACCTATTAAACCGTCTTTAAAAGTTGGAGATCATGTCAGAATATCCCGCTATAAGAGAACGTTTTGCAAGGGGTATGAGAAAAGATTTTTTTAATTACCACCATCTCCAATAAATTTCATAAACCTCTTTATAAAATTAGTGATTTAGCCGGCGACGCTGTAGAGGGGTCATTTTATAAGGAAGACCTGCAAAAAATACCTATGGATGAGAATCGTGCCTACAGAGTAGAAAAGATTTTGAGAAAAAAACGTGTCAGGGGTGTGAGTCAGTGCTTTGTCAAATGGCTGGGGTACCCCAAAAAATTCAATAGTTGGATCCCGGCTTCAGAGTTGACAGATATATAACCATGGAAGCTGGCTCGTTCTTTATAACACTAGCTTCAAATGCATCTAGCGATATTTTTCCAGAAAATACAATTGCAGATTATACCATTAAATTGTCTAAGCCGGTTCATCTTGGATGCCTGTACGAAGTTGCACTAACAGAAATTCAATATCCGCATACATCGTACACATTTGAACAGAATGACGGGAATTTCTATATAGGAAAACGCGGCGAAGTGCTAAAGGAATATTACGTAAAGTCGGGGTTTTATTCAACAATCGCGGACCTCATACACGCAATTAATGAGAGAATTGATATTTTGAAGATATCCAGCGACGGTTTTAAGCTGCGTTATGATGATGTGAAGAGGAGCGTCACCCTATTGGATTGGCCATCAATACATTTTGCCCCCGGCCACAAATTGGTGCACATTTTAGGCCTCCAACCATACATCGAGGCTTCTGTAGATAATAGCCCGGTTGATCGGAAGAAGATTTATGCAGATATAAAAGATGGATTTTATACATTGTTTGTGTACTCAGATATAATACAGCATCAGCTTGTGGGGGACAGCTATGTCCAACTTCTGAGAACCGCTCAGGTAACCGGCAAGGGTGGTGAGATTATCACCCTTCAGTACACAAGACCCGATTACGTGCCCTTATGCAAGCAGCATTTTGATTCTGTGACAATCTCTATCTTATCAGACCAAGGCACACCGGTTAAATTCAAGTACAGAAAAAGTATTGTGCGATTACATTTTAGACCGTGACAGTATTGACACGATAAAATGGTGTCTCAAAGGTTGTATGGAGACCCCGCTGTTTATGCCCACTACTATACTGCCCAGTCGGGGCACGGGCTAGAGGGGTTCAGCGGCAGTGAGTACATGTATGGTTCTGGCCTGGCCGGGATATTTAAAGGCTTATTTCACCGCGCCGTACCACTTTTCAGAAAAGGCTTAGAATTAGTCAAGCCACATGTGAAGACGGCTGTCAGAAACATTGCTAAAGACGCTGTCACTACTGCCTCATCGGCCCTTATGAATAGGATAAATACACAAGCTCAGCAAGATGGTTCTGGGATAATTTATGTCACTAAAAAAGCACAAAAAAGAAAGAGGCGCGCTTGCCCACCTTTACCGCCGATGCTCATGAATAAAACTACAACCAAGAGACGCCCTTGTCAGAAACGAGTAAGACGCTCTGTGGACGACATCTTCTAATCAATTATCATGGCTTTTCTGCATGATGCTTCTGTAGAGTGCGCAAAATCTGAACTGGATATTTTTGACATACCACCGACACAAACAAGTACAGAGAAATCTCTATTTGTAGAAGTACAACCGGTTGCGGCACTGTCAGACAATGGGCTGTTGGAATTTTTCATATCTGGGAGCGGCGATTATTATTATGACCTGAACAACACGCTGCTGTACATAAATTGACGCATCGTCAAGCAAGATAATACGGCTATAACCGATGGCTCGCGTGTGGCGCTCATAAACTACCCTCTAGCCACTCTTTTTAACCAGGTCGATATTACTCTGGGAGACCGACTTATCTCACAATCGGACATTCTCTACAGCTATAGAGCATACAAGGAGACCCTTTTAAATTAGAGCTCGCAGACGCTGTCATCACAATTTACAGCCGGTTTGTTCTATATAGACACTGCGGGCCATCATAATGACTGGGGCTTGGATGGTGCAAATGCAGCGTTTATCAAAAGAGCCAATGCAACTTCTCACTCAAAGCCGGTCGACCTCTTGGGGCCCATTTTTGGGGATATATTTAATCAACCAAAGTTAATATTGAATGGACTTGACCTTAAGGTTAAGTTAACAAGAAATAAGGATGTTTTCTGCCTCATGTCAGCAGAAGCTGAGCCGCTGAAGGTGCAAATCTCACAAGTGGCTCTCTATGTGAAAAGAGTGCAGGTATCTCCAGCAGTCCAAATCGGTCACAGTCAGGCCCTCCTATCCGCAACTGCCAAGTATGCTATTAATCGAACATGCATAAAAGTGTACAGCATCACCGCAGGGACACGGATCACGAACCACGAGAACCTCTTCCTAGGCCAGACACCAAAAACTGTTATATTGGGCTTTGTAGATAATGAAGCGTTAAGCGGGTCTTACGCAATAAACCCTTTGTTCTTCTACCACTACCACGTCAGCCATGCAGCTTTATATCTGGATGGCCAACAGATACCCGCGAGACCTTATAATCCTAATTTTAATGTTGATTTAGCCATCAGAGAGTATATGGCGCTTGCCAATATATCTGGCAAGCAAAAGGCTGTTTGTGCCATGGCAATAGATCGTGAAGAATTTATGGCTGGATTCACTCTATTTGCTTTTGATTTATCGCCTGATCATGAGCCTGGAGGACATTTCTCGCTCATTAAAACAGGTAACCTACGCGCTGAAGTCCGCTTTGCGCTAGCGACACCCCACACGATAAATATGATTGTTTTTGCAGTCAACCACACCATTCTGGAAATTAATAATAGAGGCGAGAGATCTTGTACGATTTTAATTAAGTAACAATGGACAGTCTGCAGCTTACAGCGGTAGTGAAGACCGATAATTATACAGAACGCATATTCGCCAGTGTGTTTCCATGTGATTTGCTTCCGGAAGAAAGAGTTACTCAGAGACCCGCGCATATATCGTGAATACAGACCCGTCGAATCAAGCTGGTCACCACTGGGTATTGATCGCACTCTGCGATGATAAGATGGGCATATTTTTTGATAGCTATGGCTTTTGTCCGGACAATATTATCTTTATTATCTTTCCATGTGAATTTGTGACATTCCTGAACAAAAATTGTGACTCTTATTGTTATCAAAACTCGCAAATCCAGGATACGTATAATACTGTATGTGGTCATTATTGCATATATGTATTACACCACTTAGCGAGTGGGTTACCATTTAAAAAGCTTTTACAGTGTTTCACTTCTGACTTGCAGAGTAATGATAGAATCGTATCAGATTTTGTGTCATCAAAATTTTCAAGTTTTATCCGTTGTTCTGACAGAAATTGTCAATTTAATCAAAAATGCGCTTGCCTTTGTCAATTTCATTGATCTAAATGTCTGACCAGGACATAGCCCCATTGTTAGCTAGCAGCTGCTATCAATTAGTTAAAGCTGTCTTATAATGTGCTTTTTTATTTCCATGTAGTTCTGGCATCTGACAATAAATATTTTAAGCTGCTCTCTGTGTACTTCTACATCTGTTTTTGCTGCGTCGGTGCCTTGCTGTGTTGATTGCTCTGTCTGGCCATGTATGCATGGGGGCGACTGACCTGTCCTGGAAGCCTGCTTGGCATATCGATGCCCCACAGTTGGGGATTGACCTGGCCTGTCTGTATCAACGTGTCTGGGTCATAGGGCCCTTTTGATGTCTGTTGGATATATCGCTGACCCACAGTTGGGGATTGACCTGTTCTGTCTGTGTGGCGCTGTCTGTGGGCCAGCAGAAACTCTGCCTGTATGTATATCTCTACCACATCTGTTTTGCTGTGTTGATTGACTGACCATTAGCTGTATGTCTTGCACAGACACATCTGTTTGTGTTTAAGTAAGGAATAGACATCTACTCTGTGTAAAATGAGAATACCTTTCACATAACAGGCCACAGGATTGCTGTCAGAAACACTGGTTCTAAAATACATTGCTCTGATTACAGCAGCAAGCTCACAACAGCTACATATAAAATGAAAATTTAATATGATATAAAAACAATGTATCAAATACTGTGATAATAATCACTGTATCAAATACTGTGATAGCAATATCAAAGTGTATCAAAAGGGGAAAGCAGACAGACAGGGAGGAAAAGCTGACAGACAGGGAGGGGTTACACACTTTTATACACTTTGATAGGGGCGTGCCCACCTGTCAAATTAAGTTTGACAAGACCTCCCTCTTCTCTACTACTTACATCCAGGTACCTTATAGATGACATAGTCTCTGGAGACGTTCTCCTTCTTTTCTTCATCTTGTCCAGACCCCATGATGAGTTTTCTCATCCACAGCCATCTCTGCAGACTTCCATGTTCTCCGCTCTTTTGTAGAAAGTCTCCACATGATGCCCTTAAAGATAGAAGTGTCATTATAATTCTCCTGAATAAAAAATTGTCTCTCACTATATTGTCTGCACAAAATATGACCCCCATACTATCCCTCTTATGGCACCTGCTCTTCACACTGACCTCTCCTTTCCTTACCGGCCCCCTCTTCACACTATCCTCTCATACTGTGTCCCTCCTATAGGGCCCAGTATTTATACTGTAATCTTTCATCACACTACCTCTCCTTGGTATACTGTCCCCTCCTGGTTGTGCTCTTACACTGTCCCTCCATGCTACGCCCCCACTACTCAATTTCTATTCTGTGCCCACTCACTTTTCTCCCCCTATACTGTCTCCTCACACTATTCCCCTCCCTCCACATACTGTCTCCTGTCATATTCCCCCTGTTCACCATATTGTATCCTCATATATTTATCCATTCACTTTCTATACTGCCTGCTCACCTGACTCCCCCATAATGTGTCTATACACATCCCATCACCCTCACTCCCCGTACTCTGTCCACATACATTTTTCACATCGCTACTCATACTGTGTCCGCATACAGTGCCTTGCGAAAGTATTCGTCCCCTTGGAACTTTTCAACCTTTTCCCACATATCATGCTTCAAACATAAAGATACGAAATGTAAATTGTTCATGAAGAATCAACAACAAGTGGAACACAATTGTGAAGTTAAACGAAATGTATTGGTTATTTAAAATTTTTGTGGAAATTCAAAAATTGAAAAGTGGAGCGTGCAATAGTATTCGGCCCCTTTACTTTCAGTGCAGCAAACTCACTCCAAAAGTTCATTGTGGATCTCTGAATGATCTAATGTTGTCCTAAATGCCTAATGATGATAAAAATAATTCACGTGTGTAATCAAGTCTCCGTATAAATGCACCTGCTCTGTGATAGTCTCAGGGTTCTGTTTGAAGCACAGAGAGCACCATGAAGACCAAGGAACACAACAGGCAAATCCGTGATACTGTTGTTGAGAAGTTTAAAGCCGGATTTGGATACAAAATGATTTCCAAAACTTTAAACATCCCAAGGAACACTGTGCAAGCGATCATATTGAAATGGAAGGAGTATCATACCCCTGCAAATCTACCAATACCCGGCCGTCCCTCTAAACTTTCATCTCAAACAAGGAGAAGACTGATTAGAGATGCAGCCAAGAGGCCCATGATCACTCGATGAACTGCAGAGATCTACAGCTGAGGTGGGACAGTCTGTCCATAGGACAACAATCAGTCATACACTGCACAAATCTGGCCTTTATGGAAGAGTGGCAGGAAGAAAGCCATTTGTCATAGATATCCATAAAGTGTCATTTAAAGTTTGCAACAAGCCACCTGGGAGACACACCAAACATGTGGAAGAAGGTGCTCTGGTCAGATGAAAAAAAAATCGAACATTTTGGCAACAATGCCAAACGATATGTTTGGCGTAAAGGCAAGACAGTTCATCACTCTGAACACACCATCCCTACTGTGAAACATGGTGGTGGCAGCATCATGGTTTGGGCCTGCTTTTCTTCAGCAGGGACAGGGAAGATGGTTAAAAATGATGGGAAAATGGATGGAGCCAAATACAGGACCATTCTTGAAGAAAACCTGTTGGAGTCTGCAAAAGACCTGAGACTGGGACGGAGATTTGTCTTCCAACTACACAAAGATCCCAAACATAAAGCAAAATCTACAATGGAATGGTTCACAAAAAAACTTATCCAGGTGTTAGAATGGCCAAGTCAAAGTCCAGACCTCAATCCAATAGAGAATCTGTGGAAAGAGCTGAAAACTGCTGTTCACAAATGATCTCCATCAAACCTCACTGAGCTCCAGCTGTTTGCCAATTAAGAATGGGCAAGAATTTCAGTCTCTCGATGTACAAAACTGATAGAGACATACCCCAAGCGACTTGCAACTGTAATCGCAGCAAAAGGTGGCGCAACAAATTATTAAGGTAAAGGGGCCGAATAATATTGCACTCTCCACTTATCAGTTTTTGAATTTCCACAAAAATTTAAAATAACCAATAAATTTCGTTCAACTTCATGATTGTGCTCCACTGTTGATTCTTCACCAAAAATTTACATTTGGTATCTTTATGTTTGAAGCATGATATTTGGGAAAAGGTTGAAAAGTTCCAGGGGGCCAAATACTTTTACAATGCACTGTACATTCCCCCATTTGCTCCCCATACTGTCTGCACCCATACCCCCATACTGTTACTTCATATATGCCCCCCATGCCCCCATACTTACATCATTGCCTTGTCCACCACCATTATTATTGCTTTCTCCTCCACCACCCCATATCATTGCCCATTCCACCACCTCCACCATTTCCTCCTCCTCCACCACTCCCATAATTGCCCTTTCCACCACCACCATCATTGTCCTTTCCATCACCACCATCATTGCATTCTCCCCTACCACCCCATAATTGTTGTTTCCACCACCACCGTCATTGTTCTTTCCACCACCTCCATTATTGCTTTCTCCCCTACCACCCCATCATTGCCTTCTCCATCACCCCATCATTGCCCTTTCCACCACATCCATCACAGCCTTCTCCTCCACCACCCCATCAGTTGCTCCTTCCCCACCATTCCCATCATTGTCTTTTCCACTACCACTATCATTTCCTTCTCTCTCCCCAACCTCCATTATTTCCTCCTCCCCCACCATCTCCATCATTGCCCTTTCCATCACCACCATCCTTGCCCATTCCATCCCCTCCATCATTTCCCCCTCCACCCCCATTATGGCCCTTTCCACCACCTCCATCATTCCCTCCTCCCCCACCACCATCATTGCATTCTCCCCCCACCACCATCATTGCATTCTCCCCCATTACCATTATTGCCTTGTCCTCCCACCCCCATCATTGCCCTCTCCTCATCATTGCCCTCTCCTCCCCTACACACACAAAACCATTTACCTCTCTGCACATTCCCCTGCAGTGCTACTCATACACACACACAGCACCTCTCACCTGTCCTCACGCTCTCCCGCACCTGAATCATCACCGTCAGCAGCTTCCTCTCTCTGGCACAGCCGGCCGCTAAATGATGATGTAATCCAGCGGCACTGATATCTGTGTGAGATAGAGGAAGTGTGGGCAGAAAGCAGGACACATCGCTGCACATACAGTATGTCCGCCCATGTCCCTGGGAGCCGGTGCGCTGCAGCTTCTCTGTGCCAGCTGTCAGCTTGGCAGTTGGCACAGAGAACAGCTGACTCTCAGTCTGGGGTGGCTGCAGAATGCAGCCTTCAAAGGAGACACTGAGGACCGCCGCAATAGGCAGACAATCTTCATCCCCTGCCAGCTTCCCCCGGGGCAAATGCCCCGACTGTCCCCCCAGATACGCCTCTGCTGTGAGGCTGCGTTCTCAGCAATTCATTCCCCAGTGGTTCTCAGCCTGGAAGGTCGCATCTTGGTACCGTCCGGGTTGAAAACCATTTCTCCCCCAGACATGGATTCTGGGAGAGTACGATGGACAGGTATGGTATATATTTTTTATTTTTGGTTTATTACAGGAGATTGAGGGCTTCGATGGAATTAGGCAAGGTTGTAAGTATGGTTTAGTTGAGATTATTAAAGGAGTCTGTGTAATTTTTTTCAACTAAAGGACTTTATTCTGGCTGTGTCTTTATTTATAATGCAACTATATGATTAGTAATGGATAGGTGTCTTATAGACGTCTCTCCATTACTAAGCTGTGGGCTTGATGTCACCTGAAAATACAAAGGTGACATGAACCCCACAAATATGAACCCCACTTGCCACCACTACAGGGCAAGTGGGTTGAGGTGGGCAAAGCACCAGAATTGGCGTGAATAATAGATGTGTCTTTTCTGGGTAGCTGTGGGCTGCTATTTTTAGGCTAGGTGGGGGCCAATAACCATTGCCCCTTACCAGCATGAGAATACCAGTCCTCAGCTGTCTTCTTTAGCAAGGTTGTCTGTCAAAAAATGGGGGGGACCTCACGCTCTTTTTCAAATTATTTATTTAAATAATTTTAAAAAAGGCATGGGGATCCCCTGTGCCCAGGAGCCAGGGAAAACTAAATCGGCTCCTGGGCACAGTCGTGCCACTGTGATCAGGTGTTGGCGCTGCCAAGGGCCTGGCCATGTGGCTGCTAACTGCCCATTGGTGTCTTAACCCATGGATTGTAAATAATTTTACAAGCAGGAGCTCTGCTAATGCAGCCTATAAAAACTGGGGAATGAATGGGAAGCAGGGGAACGTAGCTACCTAGACTTGCGGTGCTGCGCCCCCTGCTAGTATAACCTCAGATGAACTCGAGCATAAGAAAATAATCAGAAAAATTTCCATGCTCAAGTTCATCTGAGGTTATGCCAGCAGGGGTCACAGCACCGCAAGTCTAGGTAGCTAAGTTCCCCTGCTTTCCATTCATTCCCCAGATTTTACAGCCAGGAGCACAGCTGCATTAGCAGAGCTCCTGCTTGTAAAATTATTTAACCCCTTCAGATGGATTTACAGCGTGGGACAAGACTGAACGACGGAAGGTATGGGATAGTGTTGATTTTTTATTTTAACTTTGTTTCAGGTGACAAGGGTCTT
Source organism: Ranitomeya variabilis (assembly GCF_051348905.1). Classification (NCBI taxonomy): domain Eukaryota; kingdom Metazoa; phylum Chordata; class Amphibia; order Anura; family Dendrobatidae; genus Ranitomeya; species Ranitomeya variabilis. The sequence goes on from NC_135237.1 coordinate 205,285,390, forward strand.
CAATTTGATTGATAGTATACTAAATTATTGCAACACCCTGTGTCTTTATTTCAATAAAATACTTTTTTCCTAATGTGTGTGTGCTTTATTAACCATTTACTAATATTCGATTAATAATGGATAGGTGTCTTATTGACACCTATCCATTATTATCCTGGCTTAATGTCACCTTACAATAACAAGGTGACATTAAACCTTTATTACCACCATATACCACCGCTACACGGGAGTGGGAAGAGGGAGGCTAAGTGCCAGAATAGGCGCATCTTACAAATGTGCCTTTTCTGGGGTGGCAGGGGGCAGATGTTTTAGCCAGGGGGGTCCTATAACCATGGTATCTCCTTAGGCTATTAATATCTGCCCTCAGTCACTGGCTTTCCCACTCTGGCGGAGAAAATTGCGCGGGAGCCCATGCCAATTTTTTTTGTGATTTAACCCTTTATTTTAACAACTAGAGCCCCAAAATTTTGCACACAGACACTTGGAACATTACTAATGAGGAATATGTAAAAAATAAGGGATATGAAATGGTTTACTGTATGTAAACCATGTCTCACATCCTGTCAGGTTTGGGAAGGACATAGCAAAAGCCGGCAATTGAATTCCCGGCTTTTCTGCTATCTAGCGCTCTATGAAATATAAATATATGTATATGTGTCTCACTGATATATATATATATATATATATATATATATATATATATATATATATATATACCCTTATACTATGTGTAGACATTTATTTTAGCTATTCTATTCTAACCTGTCAGTGTGATTTTACTGTACACCGCGCTGAATTGCCGGCTTTTCTATAGAACACCGCTGCATATTTCTCGCAAGTCACACTGTTGGTCCGTGTGTAATCCGTATTTTTCTCGCCCCTATTGACTTTCATTGGCGGATTTTTTGTGCAATACACTGACAAACGCAACATGCTGCGATTTTCTACAGCCGTACAAGACCGTAAAATACGGATGCGTAAAATACGCCAGATAGGAGCTGGGCCATAGAGAATCATTGTACAGTGTGCAATGCGTATTTTCTGCGCCTCTCATACATCCGTAAAACTCGCTAGTGTGACGCTGGCCTTATAGCGAGCGTGAATCTGAATGTGCGCGCCGAATTCGAAATTGACAAACGTTTTCCGAACATGTTCACTCATCTCTAATCCCTACACTAACAAGAGTAAAATGGTGGCTGCACTTTTGGTCTGTCCTTTATATAGGCTGGGTAATGTGCTTCATCAGCCAATAACATCAGACATAGTCCATCCAGTCTAACTTTTCCAACAAGAAACACAATAAATAAATAATTTTTCCTGCTCTTAAGAAATTCATATATAAATGATTCAAGGCTATGTACAAATTTGCATCCAATTTTTATTTTAGTTTTATCAATACAATTAAATGAAAAATAAAGACAGGGAAAAGTGTATGATGCCAGCTCCTGCAAATCATGTTACCACACCCACAGGGTCAGTATATCATCAGTGACTTTCCCATATGAAAAAAAAATTACAAAGATTATTCTATTCATTACAATGTTATCTGTTGATCATGCATAGACATGGACTTTGTGTGCTGTCCTTCATTTTTATGGACCCATAAACTTACAGTGGGTACAGAAAGTATTCAGACCCCTTTAAATGTTTCACTCTTTGTTTCATTGCAGCCATTTGGTAAATTTAAAAAAACTTACACTCTGCACCCCATCTTGACTGAAAAAAAAACAGAAATGTGGAAAATTTTGCAAATTTAATAAAAAAGAAAAAATGAAATATCACATGGTCATAAGTATTCAGTCCCTTTGGTCAGACACTCATATTTGAGTCACATGCTGTCCATTTCCTTGTGATCCTCCTTGAGATGGTTCTACCCCTTCATTGGAGGCCAGCTGGGTTCAATTAAAATGATAGGACTTGATTTGGAAGGGCACACACCTGTCTACATAAGACCTCACATCTCACAGTGCATGTCAGACTAAATGAGAATCATGAGGTCAAAAGGAACTGGACAAGGAGCTCAGAGTCAGAATTATGGCAAGGCACAGGTCTGGCCAAGGTTACAAGAGAATTTCTGCAGTATTCAAGGTTCCTAAGAGCACTGTGGCCACCATAATCCTTAAATGGAAGACGTTTGGAACCACCAGAAGTCTTCCTAGACCTGGCCGTCCAGCCAAACTGAACAATTGTGGGAGAGCCTTGGTGAGAGAAGTAAAGAAGAACACCAAGATCACTGAAACAGAGCTCCAGAGATGCAGTAGGGAGATGGGAGAAAGTTCCATAAAGTCAACTAACACTGCAGCCCTCCACCAGTCAGGCTTTTATGGCAGATGGCCCGACGGAAGCCTCCCTTCAGTGCAGGAGACACGAAAGCCGCATAGAGTTTGCTAAAAAAAAACACATGAAGGACTTCCAGACTATGAGAAATAAGATTCTTTGGTTTGATGAGATGAAGATAGACCTTTTTCTGATAATTCTATGTGGTTTTTGTGGAAAAAGCCAGGCACTTTTCATCACCTGCCCAATACAATCCCAACAGTGAAACATGGTGGTAGCAGCATCATGCTATGGGGGTGTTTTTCAGCTGCAGGGACAGAATGACTGGTTTTCATTTAAGGAAACATGAATGCGGCCAAGTACAGAGATATTCTGGATAAAAAACTTTTCCAGAGTGCTCTGGACCTCAGACTTGGCCAAAGGTTCACCTTCCAACAAGACAATGCCCTTAAGCACACAGCTAAAATAACAAAGGAGTGGCTTCAGAACAACTCTGTGACCATTCTTGACTGGCCCAGCCAGACCCCCATCCCAATTGAGCATCTCTGGAGGGACCTGAAAATGACTGTCCACCAACGTTCATCATCCAACCTGATGGAACTGGAGAGAATCTGCAAGGAAAAATGGCAGAGGATCCCCAAATCCAGGTGTGAAAAACTTGTTGCATCATTCCCAAGAAGACTCATGGCTGTACTAGCTCAAAAAGGTGCTTCTACTCAATATTGAGCAAAGGGTCTGAATGCTTATGACCATGTGATATTTCAGCTTTTCTTTTTTAATAAATTTGCAAACATTTCTACATTTCTGTTTTCTTTCAGTTAATATGGGGTACAGAGTATACATTAATGTGCAAGAAATGAACTTTTTTAAATTTACCAAACGGCTGCAATGAAACAAAGAGTGAAATATGTAAAGGGGCTGAATACTTTCCGTATCCACTGTATATTGGGTCATTTTAATTCATGTTGAGGATCAAAAATGAACATGTCTCCATGGATTTTTTTTGCAGACACACGGACATATGAAAAGCTTCAAAAATTACAATCTTTGCCTGTTCTATCAGTGAAAAACACAAATAAAATGCATACATGAAAAATATGTCTGAGTGAGGCCTAAGGCTATAGTCACATGTTGTGTTTTTGCTGCTTTCTTTTTTGAAGGCTAAACCTCCTCTCTTGAAAGTAAAGAAGCGGCTTACAAAAAGCAGATTTTGCTGTGTTTTTTTTTCGTTTAATGCCCCCCAAAAACCATGATGCAATTTCCTTAAGGTTTTTTTTTTGCACCAAAAATGCAGCAAAACTTGAAATCTGTGGTTTTTGCACTTACCCATTATTTTCTATGGGTAAAAAAACGCTGAAATAGCACTAAGATAAGTGACATGCTGCAGTTTGCAAACACATAAGTTTTTCAAATCAGTCAGGGAAATAAAATGATGTGTGTGCATGAGATTTCTGACATTTCATAGCTTTTTCTGCATTGTAAAACGCAGCTTAAAATTTGCATTAAAAAAATCAGCAAAAAGACGCAGCAAAAATACAACCTGTGAACATAACCTAATACTGATTTCTTATGGGCAGACAAACATCTTACACTTATAGATCAGTTTCTATGGCCTTTGTCCCTACCCAGCTATCCCCTCACTTTCCAAACCAATTCTGGCCAACAGCCTTGAAGCATCTGTATAGAAAAGATCAAAATATATTTTCTTGTCCCCTAAATTCAGCCAATCTAGGTATCCCTAGTGACAAGTCATGTCTATACACAAAAAATACACAAGTCGTCTATTTTTGTAGTGATCTCTTCTCCCTCTTCTCTATGACATTATACTAACAATGCTTATTGAAATTTTTTTTTATTTTAGATAGACTAGTTTAAAGATGTTAAGGAATATTCTGTATTATTCAAATAATTCCCAGACTATCCTTCAGAATACTTATTGAGAAATAATGGCCAGAACACACTGACTCCATCTGGTTCTCATGTCATCAGTCTGGCCTATTCCCTGTTGAGATAAAGAAAGAAATCTGCAGGACATTCTAGCTACGTATCTCATATAGTGATAATGATGTTAAATTCATCTGAGAATTGACAGGAAAAGCAGATGTTCTGTGTGCTGATAATAGAAATTTCTCTACTCTAGCTGAAATAGACATGTCAGCTACTTGTCTGGATGCACTGAACATACTTTGCTAAGGTTTGAAAAGATCAGAAATGAAGAACAGACGTTTTGATAAATCTCACCCAAAATACTTATAAAATCATACTTCACACCAGAAGAATTATACAATCTATGGCAGATTATGCCTACCTATTCATATTAATCTTACAGATGCAAGAGGTGCCCTAATTTGGTATTTGATAACTATTTTTTTAATATTTGGTGGCCGCTGATCAATGGATCAGTGCTATAGTATTGCGCTGTCTGCAGTACACTTCATCTGATGCAGAATAGATGTAAGCATTTCCACATATTTAAAACCTGAACTCAGAGACTCCCAACGTATTTTGCTGCTTTATGGCAGCATCATGAGTAGAGGTGGGCGAAGCCAAACAGTAAAGTTCAGGGCCTGTACCAAATATTAAGTGTTCGGGCACAAGCCCCAACACAGACTTCTATAGGAAGTCCGTGTTACTATTCAGGTTTGGCACCCCGAACATTGATATTTCCCATCCAGTCATCTGCATGACAGCATGAGAAACACCGGCAACTCTGATTGGCAGTAAGATTATTGCCGCTGGTCAGATAGCTGCGGTTCCCATGCCAGCAGCTGTGACCGGTGATAAAAAGTTGACCTCCAGTCACAGGCATCGGATGATGAGAGAATAATAGTCTCAACAGTAGTGTTGAGCATTCCGATACCGCAAGTATTGGGTATCAGCCGATACTTGCGGTATCGGAATTCCGATACCGGGATTCCGATACTTGCCGCGTATCGGATACCGGAATCGGAAGTTCCCAGATTCAAAATGCACAAATTCAGCCAATGAGAATGATTTCAAGTGTGGGCACATCCTGTTCAGCATGGAGGGCATGAAACTACTGGCATGGCTGTGATTGGCTGCTGAAATGATGTCATGATGCAGTTTAAAAGTCGCTGGCGCCATTTTGCGATCACTCTGCTGTGAATTCAGTTAGTGACAGGACGCTGTTTGCTGACTGAGGGCCAGTTTAGAGATAGCGATTTGCTTCTTTGTGCTTTCCAAAGGCTAATTTAGCAACCGCTGTGTTCACCTACTATTCACCTTGCTTTTGCCTTGTAGCGCTGTTTTCACAGCGATCTGCAAGGTCTGTGTGTGTGTGTGTGTGAGTGCAGCCCACTCTCTAGTCTGAGTGCAGCCACATAGGCCATCCATAGCTGGTTGTATTCAGTTCAGGGAGGGTGGTTCATTGCCTCATACTGTTCTTTTTTTTTTTTTTTCCAAGTAGTGTAGTCTGCTGCTAATTTTTAACAAAAAATCCTATTAGTGTCTTTCCACCCGTCTCCAGCTAATTTGTGGAAAAACACTACATAGGATAACGTAGAGGAGGGTTTTTGGGCCTTGCAGCGCCGTTTACGGCTGTCTGCACGGTCTCCGTGTGACTGCAGCTCGCCCTGTAGTCTGTGAGCAGCCATAGCCTGGTTGTCTCCAGCTCAGGGTTCTTCACTGCGTCATACCGCAAAATCAATTTTCATTTTGTTTTAAGTAGTGCAGGCTGCTGCACATTTTTTTAAAAAATTCCTATTAGTGTCTTTCCACCCGTCTCCAGCTAACTTGTGGAAAAACACTACATAGGATAACGTAGAGGAGGGTTTTTGGGCCTTGCAGCGCTGTTTACGGCTGTCTGCACGGTCTCCGTGTGACTGCAGCTCTATCTGTTGTCAGTTCAGCCCCCCAAAAATAAATAAATAATAAAGTTCACCAAACACACCAGTGACACCACTTTACATTTGTGTAGGCCACATTAGCTCATATTAAAGTCTAGTCCACACTTTAGAAAATTAGTGTTTCTTATACCTGTTAGGAGGAGTTGTTCAGGAATAAGCACACAAATCCGTTAGTACTTTTCTGCTTATCTTTATCAGTCAACCAAGATGAAGAAGGCAGTGAGTAAGGCACGTGGGCGTGGGCGCGGAGCAGGGAGGGGACGTGGGGATTCTGTGCCTTCTGCGGGCACCGGTGACTCATCAGCACCCACTTTCACCAGGGAACAGTCATTCATGCGCAGCTTTGTGGCAGAGCGCCGTACACCGCTGCTGCGTGAAGAACAAATTGAAGCCGTTGTCGGATGGATGGCAGCTAATGCATCAACTTCAATTAGTGCCACATCCTCTCAGACACAGAGCACTGGAGAGCAGCCATCTGTCTCTTCACCACCTGACAAATTGCCCAGGCAGACAGAGAGCCCAGGACAGTAGCCGTCTCTACTTCTGTTCTCTGAATCTCTTGGCTTGGAAACAGGGGGCCAGCCAAGCAGCATTGGAGAAATGGAAGAAGAGGCAGGGTGCAGTGATGCCCAACAGCTTTTTCTCTCTTCCTCTGAAGAGGCGGGTGGGCCAGTGGCTCCGATCACCACATCGCAGGCCGCATCAGCTGATGATGACACTCAGGTGCCACTTACTGGTGCATGCTCTGCTGCTGAGACTACCCAGGAGGAGCAGTTGGGGGCAGAGGGTAGTGTAGATGATGAGGTCCTTGACCCATCTTGGCGTGAGGGACAGGAAGGTGGTGGGAGCAGCTCTGAGGAAGAGATTCCCCGTACGGCCCAAAGAGGGAGAGGGAGGGGGAAGACTGCGGATCCTGCAGCCTCCGCTTTGGCACCCGTTAGGAGCATGTCTCTTCCAAAAGCCAAAAAGGGCGCTCCCAAGACTTGCAGTGCCTGGTCCTTTTTTGACACAGTTGCAGATGACATTTGCTATGTCAAATGCAAGGTGTGTCATCACAAAGTCAAAAGAGGGAAAAATGTCAGCAACCTCAATACCTCCAACATGTGGAAACATGTGCGCACCAGGCACCCGGCGGAGTTAGAAAAACACACTGAAGAGCTAGGCCAACCAACAGCGGCAGCTACCACCTCTTCAGCTCGTGTTGCCTCTTCCTCCAGCTCACACGCAGCTGGTTCGGCTTCCTCCCAGGATCGCCGTGGAAGAACCTCTGGCCCTGTTGTCCAGAGACCCGCTGTAATTCCACCTGCAGCACCACTTTCCCAGTCATCCACACACTCCCAACCCAGTCTACAGCCATCGGTAGTACAGGCATGGGAGAAAAGGCGGCCTTTCTCGTCAAACCACCCACGAGCACAGGCTCTGACTGCAGGCATTGCCAAACTTCTGTCACTGGAAATGCTGTCATTCAGGCTGGTGGAGACTGACAGCTTCCGTGACTTGATGTCATTGGCAGTCCCACAGTACAATGTGCCCAGCCGCTTTTACTTCAGCAGGCAAGCCGTCCCTGCCCTGCACAAGCATGTGGAGGGACACATAAAACACGCACTACTGAACGCCGTCAGTAGCAAGGTCCACCTCACCACCGATGCATGACCAGTCAACATGGACAGGGGCGATACCTTTCCCTCACTGCCCATTGGGTTAATGTCATTGAGCCGGGTACAGATCGTGCGAGTGGCGCAGGACGTGTCCTGCCCACTCCAAGGATTGCAGGAATCCATTCTGTACGCATTGACTCCTCCTCTTACACCAGTTCCTCAGAATCATCGCTGCAGGAGCCGTCACAGTCCACCTCCACATGGACCCGTGATGAACGTTTACCTGTTACGACCGACATGAGCACAGCCGTGGCCAAACGTCAACAGGCCGTCTTGAAATTAATTTATTTGGGGAATCGAAGCCACACAGCGCAGGAGCTCTGGAATGCCATCAAGCAGGAGAGCGATGTGTGGTTTGTGCCAGCGAATCTCCAGCCAGGCATGCTAGTGTGTGATAATGGCCGAAATCTGGTGGCAGCTCTGGGCCTCGGCAACCTCACTCACATCCCATGTCTGGCACATGTGCTCAATTTGGTCGTGCAGAGTTTTCTGAGGGACTATCCGGATCTTGATGCACTGCTGCACAAGGTCCGCCTAGAGTGTGCTCACTTGCGGCGTTCCAGCACTGCAAAAGCGCGCATTGCGGCTCTGCAGCGCCGACACCGCCTGCCGGAACATCGCATCATATGTGACCTACCTACCAGGTGGAATTCCACGTTACATATGTTGGAGCGGTTGTGTGAGCAGCAGCAAGCTGTAATGGAGTACCAGCTGCTTCAGGCGCAAAGAAGTCGCACTCAGCGCCGTACAGACTTCACAACCACAGAGTGGGCCACTATGAATGACGTCTGCCAGGTTTTGCGTCCCTTTGATTATTCCACGCGGATGGCGAGTGCAGATGATGCACTAGTCAGCATGACTGTCCCCCTTATCTGCCTGCTTGAAAAATCACTGCAAGCGCTAAGGGATGATGTTGTGGAAGAGGTGGAGGATAAGGATTCAGCATTTCCATCATCTTCTGGACAGTCAGCGCCACGTGGTTCCTCACAAACGCGTAGGCAGGGGACAGTTTGTGAGGAGGATGAGGAGGAGTCAATGGAGGAGGAAGACATCCGTCCAGAGGAGGGAGTTACACAATTGTCCAGTACTCAGTGTTACAGCGAGGGTGGGGTGATGACGAGCGGGCAGAGATCACGCCTCCAGCAGGGGACAGCGTTTCTTGGGTAGTTGGCAGTCTGCAGCACATGGTGGATTACATGCTGCAGTGCCTGAGAAACGACCGCCGCATCGCCCACATTCTCAACATGTCTGATTATTGGGTGTTCACCCTCCTCGATCCTCGCTACCGGGACAACGTAGAAAGCCTCATCACACCGTTGAACCGGGAGCGAAAAATGCGGGAGTACCAAGACACACTGGTGAATTCCATCATCTTCTCCATTCCAACTGAGAGAAGTGCTGCTAATGAATTCCAAAGCAGCTCAGTGCGTCCAGGCAGTGGTGGAGGCTCTGCACAAAGAGGGAGCAGAAGCAGTGCCTCTGCCCAAGGCAAGACCAGTATGGCCCAACTGTGGCACAGTTTTCTGTGCCCGCCACAAAAGTCTACACCATCACAGACGGCTCCAGTCAGCAGGAGGCAATGGTTCCGTCAGATGGTGACAGACTACATGTCTTGCCCTCTTGCTGTACTCCCAGACGGCTCTTCCCCTTTCAAGTTTTGGGTCTCAAAGCTGGATACATGGCCAGAGCTAAGCCAGTATGCATTGGAGGTGCTGTCTTGCCCTGCGGCCAGTGTATTATCGGAACGTGTCTTTAGTGCTGCAGGTGGTGTACTAACTGACCGTCGCATGCGACTATCCTCCGATAACGTTGACCGGCTTACTTTCCTGAAAATGAACAAGGCCTGGATCTCGCAGGAATTTGCCACTCCTCTTCCTGATTAAATAATTAGGTGACTGTCTACAGTATCCAGGTCTCCTGTTGTGTTCATCTTTCTACCACCTGAACTTAAATTCCTGGGCTCCAACACCGCCAGTTGAGGCTCAGAAGTGCCGTCTGCACAGTCAAAACATACGACCCAGTGTTATTGGGTTTCAGTAACGTCAGCTGATCCCCAGCTGTGTAGCCGGCAATGTGTCCTGCGACCGCCACGCTGACACAACAACTGAAATGTAAGGGAACCTGTCCCCCCCCCCCAAGGCATTTGTTACTGAAAGAGCCACCTTGTACAGCAGTAATGCTGCACAAGGAAAAGGTAGCTATTTTTGTTTAGCTCCTTGCACACGCAGAACTTAACACTTATAAAATGTGTCCACTGATACCGTAAAACCGTCCCGGAGGTGGGACTTTCCTTCGTAATATGACGCAGCACAGCCGTCATTCCTACCCCCTTGGCGCCATGCCCCGGCTCCTCAGCGTTGTTTGATTCCGTCCCGGAGCCTGCGCTGTTATGTTATCCCTTGGCCAGGCACACTTAGCGCTGCCCGTCTTCTGACATCATTTGGTGTCAGGATGGCTGCGCCTGTGCGGCCGCGCTGGCCGAGAGCCCGCCTCGCAGTGTCTTCTGATTTAATCCCACTGGGGGCCTGAGATCCATGGACATGCGCAGTGCATATCTGAACCTCCACCTCTCACCTCCACCTCTCACTCATCTCCCTACGGCTTCTTCAGACTGTGCGGTGTCAGCTGGTCCCTAATAGCATGCCACGGCCGTGACACCGTCTTAAGAAGCCGTAGGGAGGGGAGTGAGAGGCGAGGATATGCACTGCGCATGGCCACGGATCCCAGGCCTGCGGTGGGATTACATTAGACGACACTGCGAGGCGGGCTCTCGGCCAGCGCGGCCGCACAGGCGCAGCCAGCCTGACACCAAATGATGTCAGAAGATGGGCAGCGCTAAGTGTGCCTGGCCAAGGGATAACATAACAGCGCAGGCTCCGGGACGGAATCAAACAACGCTGAGGAGCCGGGGAACGGCGCCAAGGAGGTAGGAATGACGGCTGTGCTGCGTCATATTACGAAGGAAAGTCCCACCTCCGGGACGGTCTCACGGTATCAGGGGACACATTTTATAAGTGTTTAGTTCTGTGTTTGCAAGGAGCATCATGAAAAGAGCCACCTTTTCCTTTTGCATCTTTTTTGCTGCACAAGCTGGCTCTTTCAGCTACAAACGCCTTGGGGGGGGGGGGTTAAAGGTTCCCTTTCGACTTTCTCCAATCAGGCTTCGGCCTACATTGTGTTCCTCTGCTTCTCCTCCTGTCCCTGGGCTCCAACACCGCTAGTTGTTGCCTGGTAGTGCTGTACGCACAGTCCCAACAGTCCCTCCTCTGTTATAGGGGTTCAGTAACGTCAGCTGTTCCCCTGCTGTGTGTGTGGCAATCCCTCCTACCTCCTCCACCTCCACCTCCCCCTCCTTTCCCTGGGCTCCAACACCGCTAGTTGTTGCCTGGTAGTGCTGTACGCACAGTCAACAGTCCCTCCTCTCTTATTGGGGTTCAGTAACGTCAGCTGTTCCCCTGCTGTGTGTGTGGCAATCCCTCCTACCTCCTCCACCTCCACCTCCCCCTCCTTTCCCTGGGCTCCAACACCGCTAGTTGTTGCCTGGTAGTGCTGTACGCACAGTCAACAGTCCCTCCTCTGTTATAGGGGTTCAGTAACGTCAGCTGTTCCCCTGCTGTGTGTGTGGCAATCCCTCCTACCTCCTCCACCTCCACCTCCCCCTCCTTTCCCTGGGCTCCAACACCGCTAGTTGTTGCCTGGTAGTGCTGTACGCACAGTCCCAACAGTCCCTCCTCTGTTATTGGGGTTCAGTAACGTCAGCTGTTCCCCTGCTGTGTGTGTGGCAATCCCTCCTACCTCCTCCACCTCCACCTCCCCCTCCTTTCCCTGGGCTCCAACACTGCTAGTTGTTGCCTGGTAGTGCTGTACGCACAGTCCCAACAGTCCCTCCTCTGTTATTGGGGTTCAGTAACGTCAGCTGTTCCCCTGCTGTGTGTGTGGCAATCCCTCCTACCTCCTCCACCTCCACCTCCCCCTCCTTTCCCTGGGCTCCAACACCGCTAGTTGTTGCCTGGTAGTGCTGTACGCACAGTCCCAACAGTCCCTCCTCTGTTATTGGGGTTCAGTAACGTCAGCTGTTCCCCTGCTGTGTGTGTGGCAATCCCTCCTACCTCCTCCACCTCCACCTCCCCCTCCTTTCCCTGGGCTCCAACACCGCTAGTTGTTGCCTGGTAGTGCTGTACGCACAGTCCCAACAGTCCCTCCTCTGTTATTGGGGTTCAGTAACGTCAGCTGTTCCCCTGCTGTGTGTGTGGCAATCCCTCTTATCTCCTCCACCTCCACCTCCCCCTCCTTTCCCTGGGCTCCAACACCGCTAGTTGTTGCCTGGTAGTGCTGTACGCACAGTCAACAGTCCCTCCTCTGTTATTGGGGTTCAGTAATGTCAGCTGTTCCCCTGCTGTGTGTGTGGCAATCCCTCCTACCTCCTCCACCTCCACCTCCCCCTCCTTTCCCTGGGCTCCAACACCGCTAGTTGTTGCCTGGTAGTGCTGTACGCACAGTCCCAACAGTCCCTCCTCTGTTATTGGGGTTCAGTAACGTCAGCTGTTCCCCTGCTGTGTGTGTGGCAATCCCTCTTATCTCCTCCACCTCCACCTCCCCCTCCTTTCCCTGGGCTCCAACACCGCTAGTTGTTGCCTGGTAGTGCTGTACGCACAGTCAACAGTCCCTCCTCTGTTTTTGGGGTTCAGTAACGTCTGCTGTTCCCCTGCTGTGTGTGTGGCAATCCCTCCTACCTCCTCCACCTCCACCTCCCCCTCCTTTCCCTGGGCTCCAACACCGCTAGTTGTTGCCTGGTAGTGCTGTACGCACAGTCCCAACAGTCCCTCCTCTGTTATTGGGGTTCAGTAACGTCAGCTGTTCCCCTGCTGTGTGTGTGGCAATCCCTCCTACCTCCTCCACCTCCACCTCCCCCTCCTTTCCCTGGGCTCCAACACCGCTAGTTGTTGCCTGGTAGTGCTGTACGCACATTCCCAACAGTCCCTCCTCTGTTATTGGGGTTCAGTAACGTCAGCTGTTCCCCTGCTGTGTGTGTGGAAATCCCTCCTATCTCCTCCACCTCCCCCTCCTGTCCCTTGGCTCCAACACCGCTAGTTGCCGTCCAGAAGTGCTGTCCGCATAGAGCCAAACACCTCGCCAATGTGTTAGTGGGGTTCAGCACCGCCAGCTGTTCCCCTGCTGTGTATATGGCAACGTGTACTGCGACCGCCACGCAGGCACAACAAGTTAAATTTAAGGGAACCTGTCCCCCCCCCCCAGGCGTTTGTTACTGAAGGAGCCACCTTGTGCAGCAGTAATGATGCAAAGGGAAAAAGTGCCTCTTTTCGTGGTGCTCCTTGCACATGCTGAACCTAACACTTATGAAAAGTGTCCCCTCCTACCGTGATACCGTCCGGTTGGTGGAACTTTCCTTTGTGATGTGACGCAGCACAGCCGTCATTCTTACCCCCTTGGCGCCGTGCGCCGCCTCCTCAGCGTTGTTTGAATCAGTCCCGGAGCCTGCGCTGTTAGGTTAGCCCTTGGCCATGCACACATTTTGCGCTGCCCGTCTTCTGACATCATTTGGTGTCAGGCTGGCTGCGCCTGTGCGGCCGCGCTGGCCGAGATCCCGCTTCGTACTGTCTTCTGATTTAATCCCACTGGGGGCCTGAGATCCATGGACATGCGCAGTGCATATCTGAACCTCCACCTCTCACTCATCTCCCTACGGCTTCTTCAAACTGTGCGGTGTCAGCTGGTCCCTAATAGCATGCCACGGCCGTGACACCGCACAGTCTGAAGAAGCCGTAGGGAGGGGAGTGAGAGGCGAGGATATGCACTGCGCATGGCCACGGATCTCAGGCCCCCAGTGGGATTAAATCAGAAGACAGTACGAGGCGGGATCTCGGCCAGCGCGGCCGCACAGGCGCAGCCAGCCTGACACCAAATGATGTCAGAAGACGGGCAGCGCAAAATGTGTGCATGGCCAAGGGCTAACCTAACAGCGCAGGCTCCGGGACTGATTCAAACAACGCTGAGGAGGCGGCGCACGGCGCCAAGGGGGTAAGAATGACGGCTGTGCTGCGTCACATCACAAAGGAAAGTTCCACCTACCGGACGGTATCACGGTAGGAGGGGACACTTTTCATAAGTGTTAGGTTCAGCATGTGCAAGGACCATAATTAAAAGAGCTAAGTTTACCTTTTCCAGCATTAGTGCTGTACACAATGGCTCTTTCAGCTACAAACGCCTGGGGGTGGGTTAAAGTTCCCCTTTCAACTTGCTCCAGTGCAGGCTTCGGCCTACACTCTGCTCCCTCTCCTCCTCCTGCTGACCCTGGCTCTAACACCGCCAGTTGGGGCCCAGATGTGCTAGCTGCACAGAGCCAAACACCAGCCAATGTGTCAGTGGGGTTCAGCACCGCCAGCTGTTCCCCTGCTGTGTAGCCGGCAATGTGTCCTGCAACAGCCACGCAGACACAAGAACTGAAATTGAAGGAAACCTGTCCCCCCTCCCCCAGGCGTTTTTACGTTTTACAGCCACCTTGTATGACAGTAATGCTGCATGTGTGCAAGGTGGCTCAGAAACTTATTCTCCTTGCCCATGTTGATGTGAACACGTCTAAAAATGAGTCCTCTGCGACCATTAAAACGTCTCTCAGGTGTGATTTTCCTTTGTATTGACACGCAACAAGCTCCTTGGTAGCGCTGCCCGTCTTCTGGCATCATTGTTTGGCTGCCTGCGCCTCTGCGGCCACCTTGCCCCACACAACGCCCCTCGGTGTCTTATTTATTGGGACTGCGAGGGTGTGATTGATGGGCATGAACGGTGCATTTCTTCGCCTGTCCCTCATCTCCTTCTGCCTTCTTCGGACTGTGCGTCTTCATGGCCGTGGCATGCGATAAGGGATCAGCTGACGCCGCATAGTCTGAAGCGGGTGTAAGAACCCAAGCGAGAGGCAAACATATGTACTGCGCCAGGCCATGAATCCCAGCCCCGCAGTGTTTTAACAATGTTAAGACACTGGGGGGCTGGGATTCATGGTCATCGCAAACCGCAACGACCGACATAACATGATGTCAGAGGATGGGCAGCGCTAACAGCGCAAGGCCAAGGGATAACACAAAAGCGCAGACTCCTGTGCAACAAATAACGATGCTCAGGAGGCCACGCAAAGCACCAAGGTGGCATTTTTGCCAGCTGTACTGCGTCTCTTTACGAAGGGAACTCACGCCTCAAAATCAGTTTGACTGTGTAAGGGCCTAAATGTTATACGTGTTCCTTTCAGCGTGTGCAAGGAGCAAAATTAAAAGAGCAACCTTTGACTTGTGCAGCACTACTGCTGCATACGCTGTGGCTCTTCTACTTTGTAACACCTGAGGGGGGGTTAAAGGTTACCTTTGAAATTGGTTCAATTAGGCTTCGGCCTACACTCTGCTCCCCCTGCTGAGCCCGGGCTCCAACACCGCCAGTTGGGGCCCGGTACTGCTAGCTGCACAGAGCCAAACACCAGCCAATGTGTCAGTGGGGTTCAGCACCGCCAGCTGTTCCCCTGCTGTGCAGCCGGCAACGTGTCCTGCAACAGCCACGCAGGCATAACAGACCCAAAGCTGCCGCCAGTGCAGGCTTCGGCCTACACTCTGCTCCATCTCCTCCTCCTGCTGACCCTGGGCTCTAACACCGCCAGTTGGGGCCCGGTACTGCTAGCTGCACAGAGAAAAACACCAGCCAATGTGTCAGTGGGGTTCAGCACCGCCAGCTGTTCCCCTGCTGTGTAGCCGGCATCGTGTCCTGCAAAAGCCACCCAGACACAAGAACTGAAATTGAAGGGAACCTGTCCCCCCTCCCCCAGGCGTTTGTACGTTTTACAGCCACCTTGTACAGCGGTAATGCTGCATGTGTGCAAGGTGGCTCATAAACTTATTCTCCTCGCACATGTGGAACTGAAAACACATCTAAAATGTGTCCTCTGTGTGACCATTTAACCGTCCCGGAGGTGTGACTTTCCTTTGTAATGACACGCTGCAACCCCCTTAGTAGCGCTGCCCGTCTTCTGGCATCATTGTTTGGCTGCCTGCGCCTCTGCGGCCGCCCTGACCCACACAACGCCCCTCGGTGTCTTATTTATTGGGACTGCGAGGGTGTGATTGATGGGCATGAGCAGTGCATCAGTTCGCCTGTCCCTCATCTCCTTCCGCCTTCTTCAGACTGTGCGGCTTCATGGCCGTGGCATGCGATAAGGGATCAGCTGACGCCGCACAGTCTGAAGCGGGTGTAAGGACCCGAGTGTGAGAGGCGAACATATGTGCTGTGCCAGGCCATGAATCCCAGCCCCGCAGTGTTTTAACAATGTTAAGACACTGCGGGGCTGGGATTCATGGTCATCACGAACCGCACCGGCCGACATTAAATGATGCCAGAAGATGGGCAGCGCTAACAGCGCTAGGCCAGGGGATAACACGACAGCGCAGACTCCTGTACAGCAAATAACAACGCTCAGGAGGCTGCACCCAGCACCAAGGTGGGATTCTTGACATCTGTGCTGCGTCTCATTACGAAGGGAACTCGCGCCTCCAACACAGTTTGACTGTATAAAGGGCTAAATGTTATACGTGTTTCATTCAGCGTGTGCAAGGAGAAAAATTAAAAGAGCAACCTTTGACTTGTGCAGCACTACTGCTGCATAAGCTGTGGCTCTTCTACTTTGTAACACCTGAGGGGGGGTTAAAGGTTACCTTTGAAATTGGTTCAATTAGGCTTCGGCCTACACTCTGCTCCCCCTGCAGAGCCCGGGCTCCAACACCGCCAGTTGGGGCCCGGTACTGCTAGCTGCACAGAGCCAAACACCAGCCAATGTGTCAGTGGGGTTCAGCACCGCCAGCTGTTCCCCTGCTGTGCAGCCGGCAACGTGTCCTGCAACAGCCACGCAGGCACAACAGACCCAAAGCTGCCGCCAGTGCAGGCTTCAGCCTACACTCTGCTCCCTCTCCTCCTCCTGCTGACCCTTGGCTCCAACACCGCTAGTTGGGGCTCTAGGAAGACAAGCTTGAATAGGTCCCCATCCTGGTTCCAGCACCGTCAGCTGGTTCCGGGCAGAGCCTTTGGCTTAGGTGCCTCCCTCTGGGTATCCGAGTTCCACCAACGTCAGGTGGTCCTTGGTAGTGCTTTCAGGCACGGGTACCTCCTGCTTAGTAACCGGGTTCCAGTAACGTCAGCTGGTCCTTGGTCGTTCCATTGGCTCTTGGACCTTCGGCTACCCATCCGGGTTCCAGCACCATCAGCTGGTTCTCGGCAGTGTCTTTTGCTCTTGTACCTTCTGCTCCCCATCCTGGTTCCAGTACCGTCAGCTGGTTCCGGGCAGAGCCTTTGGCTTAGGTGCCTCCCTCTGGGTATCCGAGTTCCACCAACGTCAGGTGGTCCTTGGTAGTGCTTTCAGGCACGGGTACCTCCTGCTTAGTAACCGGGTTCCAGTAACGTCAGCTGGTCCTCGGTAGTTCCATTGGCTCTTGGACCTTCGGCTACCCATCCGGGTTCCAGCACCGTCAGCTGGTTCTCGGCAGTGTCTTTTGCTCTTGTACCTTCTGCTCCCCATCCTGGTTCCAGTACCATCAGCTGGTTCCGGGCAGAGCCTTTGGCTTAGGTGCCTCCCTCTGGGTATCCGAGTTCCACCAACGTCAGGTGGTCCTTGGTAGTGCTTTCAGGCACGGGTACCTCCTGCTTAGTAACCGGGTTCCAGTAACGTCAGCTGGTCCTCGGTAGTTCTATTGGCTCTTGGACCTTCGGGTAGCCATCCGAGTTCCAGTTCCATCAGCTGTTTCTCGGCATTTTCTCAGCCTTCTTGTACCTTCTGCTACATTTCCAAGTTCAAGAGACTAAACACGATGACCCGGAAGACCACCCCTAAGATGACGACGACACCAGAGACGACAACCACCGTGATGACGACGACCCTGGAGACGATGACCCTGAAGACCACCCCGATGACGACGACCCCGGAGACGACAACCACCGTGATGACAATGACGCCGGAGACGACGACCCTGGAGACGACGACGACCTGGAAGACCGAGAAGCAGAAGAACAAGAGGCTGCAGAACAAAGAGCAGAAGAACATTAAGCATAAGACTAAATATCAGAGCAAAAGATATTATCTAAATTATAAGCAGAAGAAGACTAAGCAGTGTATGGGGGTGAGTCCGTTCCTCCTCGTGGTGCCCCTGGATAAAGCCTGATGCTGCAGGCCAAACTGAACGCGGACAAATGTAACTGTTTTGTGACAGGCAGAACGGAAGGTGTAATCTTCAAACTTTTATAGATAACAACTACGGGAATGCCTGTCACAAATAAGAATATGATGAAGAAGTAGAATATGAAGAAGATAATAGTAAAATAAAAAGAATATGAACAATGTAACAAAAAAAATAATAGGTGGAAGATGAAGAAGAAGATGAATAAGGTGAAGAAGTTGATGTCAAAGAAGCTGATGATGAGGATAATGAAGAAGAAAGTGTGGGAGAAGTAAAAAAGAAGGTAAAGGGCGTGGAAGTAGTGAAACATCAATATCTGACAAAATAAAATTAAAAAAAATAACAGTCAAAATCTTTCTAACGCCGAACGTCATAAAAAAAAAAAAATCCTGCTATTCTATTTGATTGGGCTAAACCTCTGTGCCTTTAATGTCTCCGCCACCTCCCCCAATACATCCTACATTATTCTTAGTTGTTTTCCTTCATGTAGAATGAACCTACAAGTTTATAAAGGGTTTATTTTAATTCCGATATTTTCGTCCCATTGACTTGCATTGGGATCGGGTATCGGTATCGGATTAGATCCGATACTTTGACGGTATCGGCCGATACTTTCCGATACCGATACTTTCCGATATCGGAAGGTATCGCTCAACACTACTCAACAGCCTATGTCTGCTGTCGCTAATAAAAGCGAGAACAAGCTCTGCTGATGGGAGTATTCATCAGCCGGCACCTGTACTATATTGAATAAAAAATTACATTGGGTCCCTTCTATTTTTGATAACTAGCGCAGGCAAAACTGACAGTTCTCCGGGGAAACTTAGCATCTCTGAAATGCGTTATTTAGATTTTTAGTATCTCTAGCCATTCATACCTTGTGACATCACACGCCTCCCAGAGCCGCTGTCTATCTTGGATTTCCCTGGTATCTAGGGATGCCCCTGGCTCTACACACACGGCACCTTTCATCCTTCCTGGCTTCTGCTGCTTTATCACTAAACCTACAGCTGCATTTTCTACCGGACTTCAGAATACAGCCATCCTCTCCACAGCACTCACAAGTGCACGATCCAGTAGCACCAGTAACTGAACTTACTACACCATTGTTATTTATACCCTGCACCACCAATGCTAAGAAGGAAAATACTGGTCATACAACAAGACATCTAATATATTAAAGACATCTAGCAAGAGCAATTACTATTACTATCCTTTTTATCATTTTTAATTGGTTCTTTCTGCAAAGCCTAAAGTGACAAACTACAGTGACAAACTATACTGTAACAAATAACAGCTATTGTCAGTAAAGACAATATCCATCAACTGAAAAGTTCCTGTTCGCCAACCGCAAAATTAATGCCTATTGCATTAAATCTGTATATCTGTTTTTCTGCTTCATCCTCAAATAACTTTTAGTGGGGTGCTAGTGTATTTCTTCTTACAATTTTTGTATCTACATTTTATTTTATTGTAGCTTGATGGCTCTCCAAACAACAGAGCACAAAAAAGGACAATTCAATGTGCGGAAAATACATTCTATGGAAAGCGCCACGATTCCTTCGCTCAGAGTGTTGGCGACTCAGTGATTGACAGCTTTGTCATCCTATCCTTGCTGGGGTGAACTGATCTGTCAGTGCTTTGACTGACAGCTCAGTTGACCTATCTGAGACTGGGAGGTGCAGAGATTTCCACAGGTGCTCCCTATTCTTAGCAATTGCCCTGCTATTTAGGTGAGCTGTCTGGCCCAAATCACTGCCAGTCAAAAGCATATGCTCTCTGGTGTGTGCTTGCCTGATCCCTGTGCTGCAAGTTCTGATCTTCTGCTGCTGGCCTTTGGACTGTGTTCGGACTACGCATTTGTTTATCCACTTTTTCTCTGGTATTCTTACCCTGAAATTTGACCTGACTTACACCTGCATATTTTCCCTTGGTTTACTACATGCTCTTTTGGTGCTGACTCTGGAATGTCTGACTTCGCTGACTCACTGCCTGTCCATGGGTTGTGACTAGCTTCACATTGTGATTGGCCCAAAAATCACTCTGATCAAATAGCGAATCTGACTCAGATGGTTCAGGATCTGGCAAGGGAACACACCAAAAACTAGAATCTTGACAGTCCTAGGTGCAGGGTCACTATTTTAGAACTATGAATGCTTCTCAAACCTCTCCACTGTCGACTGTAGCGATGACTCCTGTGCGTTCTGACATACAGTTGGTCTTCACTGAACCTGTAGTGGCACTTCCTGACAAATTTTAGGGAGGAAAAGGATCAGTTTAGGGTGTTTAGGAAGAGCTGCAAACTAATTTTTAACTTATGTCCCCGTCTTCAGGGTATGAATCCCAGTGGCTGGGAATAATCATGTCCCTATTATGAGGGGATCCTCAGACTAGGGCATTCTCTTTGTCCCCACTAGACCCAGAGTGATTTTACATTGATGCCTTTTTTTTACGCCTTAGGAAAGATCTATGACGAATCTGACAGGGTGCAGGTCGCAGAGGCAAAGATCATGAACCTGACACAGGGTGCCGCACCGCAGAGGACTATAACTCCGAGTTCCAGCAGTGGTCCTCTGAGGTTTTGTGGGATGATGGAGCTCTCACGTGTCAGTTTCACTGTGCACTGTGGCCTTTGGATTCTCTGAAGGACACTCTAGTTTTGCATATTCCATCCTGTTCCCTGGGGGGAGGCCATGACCCTAGCTATTAGAATGGATCCCAGAATTCGTGTGAGACATGGTAAACGACAGGAGGTTTCAGTTGCCCTGCCCAAGTGTTCAAATGGCAGAGACGGACTTAATGGTGGTTGAAGCAGCCTACTCTTGTGTAATGGAGAGGAAGCTCACCTGTATAATTTATCGGGACCTGAACAGATCGCTATGAAAGAATATGTAAACAAAATTTATGGAAGGGTCATAACTGTCCTTCCTCCTTGCGGGTAGCTGTGGTGTTCTTTTCTGTGAAGAAAAAAAAAGATGGTGGCCTCCATCCTTGCCTCGATTTTTATGAATTAAGCAAAATTACGATTAAGAAGACTTACCTGCTTACATTTATCCCCGACCTATATAATCTAATCTAATCAGCTTACGGGGTTGAAATGGTTTTCTAAGCCTGACCTAACTGGTGTTATAATTTGATTAGTGTCCGGGAAGGTGATGAGTGGAATATGGTGTTTTTAGCCCCATAATCACCAAGGGTGGTTTGCACATTAATGACCTGGCCAATTTTTACAAATCTGACTACTGTCCCTTTATGAGGTAATAACTAGTGATGAGAGAGTATACTCGTTGCTCGGGTGGTCTCCGAGTATTTGTTTGTACTCAGAGATTTTTTTTTTTTTTTACACAGCTGCATGATTTACGGCTGCTAGCCAGTCTGAGTACATATGGGGGTTGCCTGGTTGCTAGGGAATCCCCACATGTATTCAATCTGTCTAGCAGCCGTAAATAATGCAGCTGCCGGGATGAAAACTAGATCTCCGAGCACTAACAAATACTCGGAGATTACCCGAGCGTGCGCGGGCAAACTCGAGCAACGAGTATGCTCGCTCATCACTAGTAATAACTCTGGAACACTTCAACGGATCTTGGCGATTCTGAGTCTGCTTTCTCGTGACATATTGTACTTCACTTTAGTGGTAAAAAGTCTTCGATATAACTTGCGTTTATTTTTGTATAAAAACGGAAATTCGGTGAAAATTATGCAATTTTCAAACTTTGAATTTTTATGCCCTTAAAAAAGAGAAATATGTCACACAAAATAGTTATTAAATAACATTTCCAACATGTCCACTTTACATCAGCACATTTTTGGAAACAATTTTTTTGTTTGTTAGGAAGTTATAAGTGTTAAAAGTTGACCAGCGATTTCTCATTTTTACAACAAAATTTACAAAACCATTTTTTTTAGGGACCACCTCACATTTGAAGTCACTTTTATGGGTCTATATGGCAGAAAATATCCTAAAGTGACACCATTCTAAAAACTGCACCCCTCAAGCTGATGAAAACCACATTCAAGAAGTTTATTCAGGTGTTTCACAGGAGCAGAAGCAACGTGGAAGGAAAAAATGAACATTTAACTTTTTAGTCACAAAAATGATCGTTTAGCAATAATTTTTTATTTTCTCAAGGGTAAAAGGAGAAAGTGGACCCACAAAGTTGTCCAATTTGTCCTGAGTATGCTGATACCACATATGTTGGGGGGAACCACTGTTAGTGCTCACGTCAGGGCTCGGAAGGGAAGAAGCGCGGTTTGACTTTTTCAACCTAAAATTGGCTGGAATTGAGATCGGACTCCATGTCGAGTTTGACGAGCCCCTGATGTGCCTAAACATTGGAAACCCCTCACAATTGACCACATTTTGGAAACTAGACCCCCCTAAGCAACTTATCTAGATGTGTGGTGAGAACTTTGAACCCCCAAGTGTTTCACTAAAGTTTATAATGCCCGGGCATGAAAATAAAAAATCCTATTTTTTTCCCACAAAAATGATTTTTTAGTCCCCAATTTTTTATTTTCTGTAAAATTATTTTCTTTAGGGTAACAGGAGACATTGGATCCCAAAAGTTGTTGTCCAATTTGTCCGGAGTACGCTGGTACCCTATATCTGGGAAAAAACTGCTTGGGCACATGTCGGGGCTCGAAAGGGAAGTAGTGACGTTTTGGAATGCAGACTTTGGTGGAATGGTCTGTGGGCGTCATGCTCCATTTGCGGAGCCCCTGATATGCCTAAACAGTAAAAAAAAGACACAAGTGACATCATTTTGGAAACTAGATCCCCAAGGAACTTATCTAGATGTGCCCCCTTTGGAACTAATCTGTTTCCTGTAAAGTAAATTAGTAGTGCCTGGAGGTGTGGTACAATTTGAAGCAATCCTTCATACACAGGCCAGGTTTTTTGGGGCAAGTGTCGCACTGATAAGTGGTGTCCTTGCGTATTCCCCTTTTGTAACACACTCCGTACCTTTTTTGCAGCCTACCTTTTCTTCCAGTTGGCGGGACCACCCCCGGAAAATGCTGACCTGGTACGATACAAGCACCGTCAGTTCCGGAAGTACTGGGGCCCGCTCCTTCAGAAGTGCCAAATAACAGAGCCTTAACCACTACCTCCTAGAACTGAAGGTACGATGTAATGGTGTGGCATGCACATCATGACAGCAGGAAAGTGTTGAGCATTGCCATTTGTACAATGTGCATGGCCAGCTTTTTGCACCACACCCTGGCCTTTCTCAAAGCATTGTACGTGTTGATCAGAGAGATCATCGCACCCATGTTTTTGTTGTACCCCAGTACACAAGTCGATTTGCTGACCTGTGTAGAGGTACCCTGTACAGTACTGAGGGTGCTGCCATCACCGTGGTGGTCAAGAGAAGGACATCCCTTGTCCTTGTACTTGACCACTAGAAGGTGGTCGCAACATTGGGCTCTGCTCTCACCTTTTCTGAGCATCTGCCAAAGTAGAGTCTTCGGGAGAACTCTCAAATTTTTCCTTCTCATGTACAATAAAATAAATAAGGCAGCACTCTGTAGCGCAATAACTTAGAAACATGAAACATGACAATTGAATTGCATTACTGCACTAGAAACATGAAAAATTGAGAAAGTTTAGCACATTAATTGGCCAATTCATGTGTACCTGGTAGCCACAATAAGGCATTTCTCAATTACCAAGACCTATCAATGTCATCCTCACTTAGAATAAAGTCTTCATCTGTATGGGAACCTGTGAGTCCTCTCTTTAGACTAAAACTCTACATCTCCATGGTGGGGTAGAGTCCTGTCTTGATTAAAAACACCTGAAGCTAAGAGGCGGAGTGCTCAGTTAGAAGGCTAATGAATGCAAATATAAAAAAATCACCATCATATCCAAACATAGACTAAATTTGAACAAGTGCTAACCCTGAGTCACCAACTCATGTACAATAAAATAAATAAGGCAGCACTCAGTAGCGCAATAACTTACAAACATGAAACATGAAAATTGAATTGCATTACTGCACTAGAAAGAGGGGGAAGGTGGGAATTGGGGTGGATGAAGAGAGATTGGGCAGGGATCAGGGATCAACACTTACGCTTGTAGTCAGGTGGCACAAAGGGGGTGAAAAAAATGGAAAATGGCAGGCACAAGCTCTGATAAGTGAACAGTGTCACTTATCAAAGTTTGGCGGCTGCAGGATTTGTGTACGGATTTGGTGCAAAGGGGGCTGAGGAAAAAAAGCGAACACAAGTGTTGATCAGTGAACTGCGTCACCAATCAATGCTCAGCGGCTGCTAAATGTGCGCATGGAGGCGGTGCAAAGGGGTGGAGGGGGGTAAAAAGAGGCAGTAGGGTGAAGGTGGGATGAGGGATTGGGCTGGATGAAGAGAGATCAATCAGGGATCAGGGATAACACTTACAGTTGTCTCTTCTTTCTTCTGTCTTCAGCAGGCATTGTGGTATTACAGGCTGGTGTGGCACCACAATACCCAGCACAGGAGGAGCTCTGACTGTGTTACTGCTCTACAGGAATCCTCAGCTAGAGTGAGGACCCCTGCAGAGCAGTCAGACAGGCCACAGGCAGGTGATAGACAGGTCACAGTGCAGTCACACAAATGATCAATCCCACCAATTACTGATGGCCTTGGTGACCATGTCAACTGACTAGGATCGCTCCAATCCTAGGCAGCTCAAAGCTAGGTCACCAGCAGGGCACATAGCGGTCACATAACATCGATCGCACCAATCAGCTCCTGCAGGCCCTGCTGGGCCTGTCCTAGGCTCTGGCCTAGGATCGGTGCTATTACAGCACCTATCCAGGCCGGTACTGGCAAGCACAGTACGGTAATATCACTGCTGTGCACTGCGATTACAGCGATCGGTACTCAATCCTAACCTGGGACCTCATTGTTTCAGCCAATCTGATTGGCTGAAACAGCGAGAAAAGCTGTGATTGGTTGTTCAGAATTGAACAGCCAATCACAGCGATCGGGAGGCTGGCAACAGACCTCAGGATGCCAAGGCCATCTTCCCTGAGGTAAGATGGCGTCAGGATTTTAATGCGATCACCGCGACTTAAGTCGCGATGTCACATTAAATGCCATGATGTACTCTCCCGTCCATGGGAATTAAGTCCCAGGTCACATGGATGGGATATTACGTCCGATGGCAGAAGGGAGTTAACGTCGGATTATTTGAAAATCTTGTCCGGTTGTTTGGGACAACCAATGCTCCTGCAGTCTTTCAGAACTTTATGAATGACATTTTTCTGACATTATTGGAAGGTTTATTGTGCTGTACCTGGATAACATTTTAATTTTTTTCTCCTGATCTGGATTCTCACTACGAGCATGTTTGGCTTGTTTCACAGAAACTCAGGGAAAATTCTTTGTTTGCTAGATTGGAAAGATGTACTTTTTCTGTTCAGGAAATATCATTCCTGGGGTTCATTGTGTCAGCTGAAGGGTTTAAAATGGTTCCTGAAAAGGAGCAAGCTATAATTCATTGGGTTCAACCTCGTGATCTGAAAACATGGCAATGATCATGAAACCCCCTACCAACCTCACACGAAAGGGGGCAGATCTTAACATTTGGTCATTGGATGCTGTTGGCTTTTTTGATAAATTAAAACAGTGCTTCATGTGTGCTCATGTTTTCATTCAACCTGATCTCCAAAAACCATTCATCATAGAAGTGGATGCCTCAGAGGTTGGGGTAGGGGTTGTTTTGTCTCAAGGTTCAAAAACTCTGACCAACATGCCTCCATGTGCATTCTTCTCAATTAAATTTTTGTCTGCTGAAAGAAATTATGATGTGGGTAATTGTGAGCTGCTCACTGTCAAGTTAGCGTTTGAAGAATAGGGACATTTTTTTGAAGGGAGCTATTCATCCGGCTACTGTGCTAACAGATCAAAGAAATTTAGCTTATCTGGAATCTGCTAAACGCTTAACCCCTAGACAGGCCAGATGGTCCTTAATTTTTTTTCTAGATTCAATCTTTCCATCATGTTCAGACCAGGGTCTAAGGATGTCTAAAGTTGTTAGGGCTGTCACTTTGTCACTCAACCTTTATTCTGTTTCACCTTTGGAACATCCATCCTCCATTCTTCCTCTAGGAAGTGTAATTTCTATGATATCCTCAGAATTGGAAGCAGAAATTTGTGAGGACCAGTCGTTGGCCCCATCTGCTGCTCCTGAATTTAAATTATATGTGCCTGTGTATCCAAGATTATATGTGTTGCAGGAATTTCATGACTCCGTCATAAGTGGTCACCCGGTTGTCACTGCTACACAGAAAGCTGTTGCTAGATTATTTTGGTGGCCATCCATGCTTAACGATATTAAGGAATTTGAAACCGCTTCTAAGATTAAGTCTGTCATAATCGGCCAGCCACAGAATTGGCTCCATTGCCAATTCTAGAAAGACTGTGGTCTCATTTGTCCATGGACTTCATCACAGATTTGCCTTTATCTCGTGGAAAAACTGTTACTTTGGGTGGCGGTTGACAGATTCAGTAAATAAGCTCACTTTGTTCACTTGTCTGGGTTACCTAATGCTGAAACTCTTTCCAGGTTATTTATCAATCATATGGCGAGATTGCATGGCATTGCTTTAAACATTGTATCTGATATGAGATTTCAATTTGTCTCTAAATTCTGGAGGGCATTTTGTATGAAGTTGGGAATTGATTTGTAGTTTTCCTTTGCTTACCACTGTGAAACAGTCAGACAGAGAGGACAAATCGATCGCTAGAACAAATTATGTTTTGTTATGGCTTAGCAGGATAGCTAATATACAAAAAAAGGTTGCACTCTATCGTGCCAAAGCATGTCTAATTTGAAATACATGAAATTTGAATAGCAAAATGGCTTTTGAACATTAGAAAAATATTTAAGAGACGCTTTGCACAGAATTTGATTTAATCAAATAGTGTGAGCCCATCAACCATCGTCAAGGTGGTCTCATTAAACTGATGGGTACCTGACCTCCCTGTCCAAATGTGAACACTTACCGAAGGCTAATGTCTGTATGCTTGGGTGAATATGGACACCTCTCTCAGCAAAGCCTACATATGGGTTGGCCGGAACCAAGTGTGACTAGATGTAATTAAAAACCAGATGGTGAGGGGAGGAGTGCTCAGTCAGTAAGCTAACATAGAAATGACAGAAAAAAGACTGGCACATCCAAACTAGTGTGAATAGGTGCATACCAGGAGCAGCTACCTCCATATATAATATACAAAAAAAGGTTGCACTCTATCGTGCCAAAGCATGTCTAATTTGAAATACATGAAATTTGAATAGCAAAATGGCTTTTGAACATTAGAAAAATATTTAAGAGACGCTTTGCACAGAATTTGATTTAATCAAATAGTGTGAGCCCATCAACCATCGTCAAGGTGGTCTCATTAAACTGATGGGTACCTGACCTCCCTGTCCAAATGTGAACACTTACCGAAGGCTAATGTCTGTATGCTTGGGTGAATATGGACACCTCTCTCAGCAAAGCCTACATATGGGTTGGCCGGAACCAAGTGTGACTAGATGTAATTAAAAACCAGATGGTGAGGGGAGGAGTGCTCAGTCAGTAAGCTAACATAGAAATGACAGAAAAAAGACTGGCACATCCAAACTAGTGTGAATAGGTGCATACCAGGAGCAGCTACCTCCATATATAATATACAAAAAAAGGTTGCACTCTATCGTGCCAAAGCATGTCTAATTTGAAATACATGAAATTTGAATAGCAAAATGGCTTTTGAACATTAGAAAAATATGTGCAAAGCGTCTCTTAAATATTTTTCTAATGTTCATAAGCCATTTTGCTATTCAAATTTCATGTATTTCAAATTAGACATGCTTTGGCACGATAGAGTGCAACCTTTTTTTGTATATTATATATGGAGGTAGCTGCTCCTGGTATGCACCTATTCACACTAGTTTGGATGTGCCAGTCTTTTTTCTGTCATTTCTATGTTAGCTTACTGACTGAGCACTCCTCCCCTCACCATCTGGTTTTTAATTACATCTAGTCACACTTGGTTCCGGCCAACCCATATGTAGGCTTTGCTGAGAGAGGTGTCCATATTCACCCAAGCATACAGACATTAGCCTTCGGTAAGTGTTCACATTTGGACAGGGAGGTCAGGTACCCATCAGTTTAATGAGACCACCTTGACGATGGTTGATGGGCTCACACTATTTGATTAAATCAAATTCTGTGCAAAGCGTCTCTTAAATATTTTTCTAATGTTCAAAAGCCATTTTGCTATTCAAATTTCATGTATTTCAAATTAGACATGCTTTGGCACGATAGAGTGCAACCTTTTTTTGTATATTATATATGGAGGTAGCTGCTCCTGGTATGCACCTATTCACACTAGTTTGGATGTGCCAGTCTTTTTTCTGTCATTTCTATGTTAGCTTACTGACTGAGCACTCCTCCCCTCACCATCTGGTTTTTAATTACATCTAGTCACACTTGGTTCCGGCCAACCCATATGTAGGCTTTGCTGAGAGAGGTGTCCATATTCACCCAAGCATACAGACATTAGCCTTCGGTAAGTGTTCACATTTGGACAGGGAGGTCAGGTACCCATCAGTTTAATGAGACCACCTTGACGATGGTTGATGGGCTCACACTATTTGATTAAATCAAATTCTGTGCAAAGCGTCTCTTAAATATTTTTCTAATGTTCAAAAGCCATTTTGCTATTCAAATTTCATGTATTTCAAATTAGACATGCTTTGGCACGATAGAGTGCAACCTTTTTTTGTATATTATATATGGAGGTAGCTGCTCCTGGTATGCACCTATTCACACTAGTTTGGATGTGCCAGTCTTTTTTCTGTCATTTCTATGTTAGCTTACTGACTGAGCACTCCTCCCCTCACCATCTGGTTTTTAATTACATCTAGTCACACTTGGTTCCGGCCAACCCATATGTAGGCTTTGCTGAGAGAGGTGTCCATATTCACCCAAGCATACAGACATTAGCCTTCGGTAAGTGTTCACATTTGGACAGGGAGGTCAGGTACCCATCAGTTTAATGAGACCACCTTGACGATGGTTGATGGGCTCACTCTATTTGATTAAATCAAATTCTGTGCAAAGCGTCTCTTAAATATTTTTCTAATGTTCATAAGCCATTTTGCTATTCAAATTTCATGTATTTCAAATTAGACATGCTTTGGCACGATAGAGTGCAACCTTTTTTTGTATATTATATATGGAGGTAGCTGCTCCTGGTATGCACCTATTCACACTAGTTTGGATGTGCCAGTCTTTTTTCTGTCATTTCTATGTTAGCTTACTGACTGAGCACTCCTCCCCTCACCATCTGGTTTTTAATTACATCTAGTCACACTTGGTTCCGGCCAACCCATATGTAGGCTTTGCTGAGAGAGGTGTCCATATTCACCCAAGCATACAGACATTAGTGTTGTGGATTCTGTTTGTGGGCTCCCTCTGGTGGTTACTGCTGGTACTGGGTGACTTTGGTGGGTTGCGGCCTTTGGTTTCCACCTGTCCATCAGAGGCTGGGTGTTTCCTATTTTACCTGGCCTTTCTGTCATTCCCTTGCCGGCTATCAATGTATTCAGATGTGCTCTGTTTAGTTCCTGCATACCTGCTCCCAGATATTTCAGGATAAGCTAAGTGCTGATTTTCAGTTGTTTGGTTTTTTAGTCCAGCTTGCTTATTATGTCTCTATGCTAGCTGGTAGCTCTAATGGACTGAGGTTCTCCCCATGTGCCATGAGTTGGCACATGGGTTCTTGTAATCTCAGGATGGTTTTTGATCAGGGTTTTTTTGCTGACCGCTCAGACCCCTTTTGTATCGTTCTGCTTTCTAGTTTACAGCGGGCCTCAATTTGCTAAACCTATATATATCATCTCTATGTGTGTGCCTTTCTCTCATTTCACCGTCAATACATGTGGGGGGCAACTATACCTTTTGGGGTTCATTCCTCTGGAGGCAAGTGAGGTCTTTATTTTCTCTGCAGTACTAGTTAGCTCTTAGGCTGGTGTGTGGCGTCTAGAACCAACGTAGGCACGCTCCCTGGCTATCTCTAGTTGCGTTTGTCAGGCGTAGGGCAGCGGTCAGCCCAGGTTCCATCACCCTAGAGCTCGTCCGTTATTTATTTGTACCTTGCTTGTCCTGTGCTATCCCCTAGCCATTGGGATTCATGACACATTAGCCTTCGGTAAGTGTTCACATTTGGACAGGGAGGTCAGGTACCCATCAGTTTAATGAGACCACCTTGACAATGGTTGATGGGCTCACACTATTTGATTAAATCAAATTCTGTGCAAAGCGTCTCTTAAATATTTTTCTAATGTTCAAAAGCCATTTTGCTATTCAAATTTCATGTATTTCAAATTAGACATGCTTTGGCACGATAGAGTGCAACCTTTTTTTGTATATTATATATGGAGGTAGCTGCTCCTGGTATGCACCTATTCACACTAGTTTGGATGTGCCAGTCTTTTTTCTGTCATTTCTATGTTAGCTTACTGACTGAGCACTCCTCCCCTCACCATCTGGTTTTTAATTACATCTAGTCACACTTGGTTCCGGCCAACCCATATGTAGGCTTTGCTGAGAGAGGTGTCCATATTCACCCAAGCATACAGACATTAGTGTTGTGGATTCTGTTTGTGGGCTCCCTCTGGTGGTTACTGCTGGTACTGGGTGACTTTGGTGGGTTGCGGCCTTTGGTTTCCACCTGTCCATCAGAGGCTGGGTGTTTCCTATTTTACCTGGCCTTTCTGTCATTCCCTTGCCGGCTATCAATGTATTCAGATGTGCTCTGTTTAGTTCCTGCATACCTGCTCCCAGATCTTTCAGGATAAGCTGAGTGCTGATTTTCAGTTGTTTGGTTTTTTAGTCCAGCTTGCTTATTATGTCTCTATGCTAGCTGGTAGCTCTAATGGACTGAGGTTCTCCCCATGTGCCATGAGTTGGCACATGGGTTCTTGTAATCTCAGGATGGTTTTTGATCAGGGTTTTTTTGCTGACCGCTCAGACCCCTTTTGTATCGTTCTGCTTTCTAGTTTACAGCGGGCCTCAATTTGCTAAACCTATATATATCATCTCTATGTGTGTGCCTTTCTCTCATTTCACCGTCAATACATGTGGGGGGCAACTATACCTTTTGGGGTTCATTCCTCTGGAGGCAAGTGAGGTCTTTATTTTCTCTGCAGTACTAGTTAGCTCTTAGGCTGGTGCGTGGCGTCTAGAACCAACGTAGGCACGCTCCCTGGCTATCTCTAGTTGCGTTTGTCAGGCGTAGGGCAGCGGTCAGCCCAGGTTCCATCACCCTAGAGCTCGTCCGTTATTTATTTGTACCTTGCTTGTCCTATCCCCTAGCCATTGGGATTCATGACAGTATAGCCGGCCCACAAAGTGTTAATTGTTTGGGCTGAAGCAGGAGAAAAAGAAGTGTTTAAGGGAAATTTTTTTTTTTTTTTTTCCCTTCAGAGTTTTGCTGCCTAGCCCTTAATTGCTGTCTAGCTGCTTCTTACCTCCTCTTAACCCTTGAATGGCTCTGATCTTAGCTGTTTAACATGGATGTCCAGAGTTTGACTTCCAGCCTGAGTAATCTCGCGGCAAAAGTTCAAAATATACAGGATTTTGTTGTTCACACTCCCATGTCTGAACCTAGAATTCCTATTCCAGAGTTCTTTTCTGGAGATAGATCTACCTTCCTGAATTTCAGGAACAATTGAAAATTGTTTCTTTCTTTAAAAACTCGCTCCTCTGGAGACCCTGCTCAACAGGTCAGGATTGTAATATCTTTCCTGCGGGGCGACCCTCAGAATTGGGCATTTGCATTGGCACCAGGGGATCCTGCATTGCTCAGTGTGGATGCGTTTTTTCTGGCATTGGGATTGCTCTATGAGGAACCTAACCTGGAGATTCAGGCTGAAAAGGCTTTGTTAGCCCTCTCTCAGGGGCATGATGAAGCGGAAATATATTGTCAAAAATTTCAGAAATGGTCGGTGCTTACTCAGTGGAATGAGTGTGCCCTGGCTGCAAACTTCAGAAATGGTCTTTCTGAGGCCATTAAGGATATTATGGTGGGGTTCCCTACGCCTACAGGTCTGAATGAGTCTATGGCTATGGCCATTCAGATTGATCGGCGTTTACGGGAGCGCAAACCCGTGCACCAGTTGGCGGTGTCTTCTGAACAGGCACCTGAGACTATGCAATGTGATAGAATTCAGTCCAGAAGTGAACGGCAAAATTATAGGCGGAAAAATGGATTGTGTTTTTATTGTGGTGATTCAGCTCATGTTATATCAGCATGCTCTAAACGCACAAAAAGGGTTGATAAATCTTTTGCCATTGGTACTCTGCAGCCTAAGTTCATTTTGTCTGTGACTCTGATTTTTTCACTGTCTTCCATTTCCGTCGATGCCTATGTGGATTCGGGCGCTGCCCTGAGTCTTATGGATTGGTCATTTGCTAAACGCTGCGGTTTTAGTCTGGAGCCTCTGGAAGTTCCTATTCCTCTGAAGGGAATTGACTCTACACCATTGGCTATGAATAAACCGCAGTATTGGACACAAGTGACCATGCGCATGACTCCCGTTCATCAGGAGGTGATTCGCTTCCTTGTACTGTATAATTTACATGATGTAGTAGTGCTTGGTCTGCCATGGTTACAAACTCATAATCCTGTCCTGGACTGGAAAACAATGTCTGTGTTAAGCTGGGGATGTCAGGGGGTTCATGATCATGCACCTCCGATTTCAATCGCTTCATCTACTCCTTCTGAGATCCCTGCGTTTTTGTCTGACTATAGGGATGTTTTTGAGGAGCCTTCGCTCCCTCCTCATAGAGAGTGTGACTGTGCTATAGAATTGATTCCTGGCAGTAAGTTCCCTAAGGGTCGTTTATTTAATCTGTCACTGCCAGAGCATACTGCTATGCGGAATTATATTAAGGAGTCCTTGGAAAAGGGACATATTCTTCCATCTTCGTCCCCTCTGGGAGCAGGTTTTTTTTTTGTGGCAAAAAAGGTCGGTTCCCTGAGGCCTTGTATAGATTATCGCCTTCTGAATAAGATTACAGTTAAATATCAGTATCCATTGCCATTATTGACTGATTTGTTTGCTCGCATTAAGGGGGCTAGGTGGTTCACTAAGATAGATCTTCGCGGTGCGTATAATCTGGTGCGGATAAAACAGGGTGATGAGTGGAAAACCGCATTTAATACGCCTGAGGGCCATTTTGAGTATTTGGTAATGCCTTTTGGGCTCTCCAATGCTCCGTCAGTCTTTCAGTCCTTTATGCACAATATTTTCCGTGAATATCTGGATAAGTTTATGATTGTGTATTTGGATGATATTTTGGTGTTTTCTGATGACTGGGAGTCTCATGTTCTACAGGTCAGGAAGGTGTTTCAGGTTCTGCGGGCCAATTCTCTGTTTGTGAAGGGCTCAAAGTGTCTCTTCGGAGTCCAGAAGATTTCTTTTTTGGGGTACATTTTTTCTCCTTCTACTATTGAGATGGATCCCGTCAAGGTTCAGGCGATTTGTGACTGGACACAACCTACATCTGTTAAGAGCCTTCAGAAGTTCTTGGGGTTTGCTAATTTTTATCGTCGGTTCATTGCTAATTTTTCCAGTATTGTTAAACCTTTGACTGATTTGACTAAAAAGGGTGCTGATGTTGCTAACTGGTCTCCTGCGGCCGTGGAGGCCTTTCAGGAACTTAAGCGCCAGTTTTCTTCTGCTCCTGTGTTGTGTCAACCAGATGTTTCACTTCCTTTTCAGGTTGAGGTTGATGCTTCCGAGATTGGAGCGGGGGCGGTTTTGTCACAGAGAAGTTCTAATGGCTCGGTGATGAAGCCATGTGCATTCTTCTCTAGAAAATTCTCGCCCGCCGAGCGCAATTATGATGTGGGTAATCGGGAGCTTTTGGCCATGAAGTGGGCATTTGAGGAGTGGCGTCATTGGCTTGAGGGTGCTCAACATCGTGTGGTGGTCTTGACTGATCACAAGAATCTCATTTACCTTGAGTCTGCCAGGCGTTTGAATCCTAGACAGGCTCGTTGGTCGTTGTTTTTTTCTCGTTTCAATTTCGTGGTTTCATACCTGCCAGGTTCAAAGAATGTGAAGGCAGATGCTCTTTCCAGGAGTTTTGTGCCTGACTCTCCTGGAGACTCTGGGCCTACTGGTATCCTTAGGGATGGGGTAATATTGTCCGCCGTATCCCCAGACTTGCGACGTGCATTGCAGGAGTTTCAGGTGGATAAACCGGATCGTTGTCCACCAGAAAGACTGTTTGTTCCGGATGATTGGACCAATAGAGTCATCTCCGAGGTCCATTCTTCTGTGTTGGCTGGTCATCCTGGAATATTTGGTACTAGAGACCTGGTGGCCAGGTCTTTTTGGTGGCCTTCCTTGTCTAGGGATGTGCGTACCTTTGTGCAGTCTTGTGAAGTGTGTGCTCGAGCTAAGCCTTGCTGTTCTCGGGCCAGTGGGTTGTTGTTATCCTTGCCCATCCCGAAGAGGCCTTGGACGCACATTTCCATGGATTTTATTTCTGATCTCCCGGTTTCACAGAAAATGTCCGTTATCTGGGTTGTGTGTGACCGCTTTTCTAAGATGGTTCATTTGGTGCCCTTGCCTAAGTTGCCTTCCTCCTCTGAGTTGGTCCCTTTATTTTTTCAGAACGTAGTTCGTTTGCATGGGATTCCGGAGAATATCGTTTCTGACAGGGGATCCCAGTTTGTGTGTAGATTTTGGCGGACGTTTTGTGCCAAGATGGGCATTGATTTGTCTTTCTCGTCTGCATTCCATCCTCAGACGAATGGCCAGACGGAGCGAACTAATCAGACCTTGGAAACTTATTTGAGGTGTTTTGTTTCTGCTGATCAAGATGACTGGGTTGCTTTTTTGCCACTGGCCGAATTTGCTCTTAATAATCGGGCTAGTTCGGCCACGTTGGTCTCTCCTTTTTTTTGTAATTCGGGGTTTCATCCTCGTTTTTCCTCTGGTCAGGTGGAGCCTTCGGATTGTCCTGGAGTGGACGTGGTGGTGGACAGGCTACATCAGATTTGGAATCAGGTGGTGGACAATTTGAAGTTATCTCAGGAGAAGACTCAGCAGTTTGCTAATCGCCGTCGCCACGTGGGTCCCCGACTTCTTGTTGGGGATTTGGTGTGGTTGTCTTCTCGTTTTGTCCCTATGAAGGTCTCTTCTCCTAAGTTCAAGCCTCGGTTCATCGGTCCTTATAGGATCTCGGAGATTCTTAACCCTGTATCTTTTCGTTTGGATCTCCCAGCATCGTTTGCTATTCATAATGTGTTCCATCGGTCGTTGTTGCGGAGGTATGAGGTGCCCGTTGTTCCTTCGGTTGAGCCTCCTGCTCCGGTGCTGGTGGAGGGAGAATTGGAGTATGTTGTTGAGAAGATCTTGGATTCTCGTGTTTCCAGACGCAAACTCCAGTATTTGGTTAAGTGGAAGGGTTATGGTCAGGAGGATAATTCTTGGGTGGTCGCCTCTGATGTTCATGCGACTGATTTGGTCCGCGCCTTCCATAGAGCTCACCCTGATCGCCCTGGGGGTTCTCGTGAGGGTTCGGTGACCCCTCCTCAAGGGGGGGGTACTGTTGTGGATTCTGTTTGTGGGCTCCCTCTGGTGGTTACTGCTGGTACTGGGTGACTTTGGTGGGTTGCGGCCTTTGGTTTCCACCTGTCCATCAGAGGCTGGGTGTTTCCTATTTTACCTGGCCTTTCTGTCATTCCCTTGCCGGCTATCAATGTATTCAGATGTGCTCTGTTTAGTTTCTGCATACCTGCTCCCAGATCTTTCAGGATAAGCTAAGTGCTGATTTTCAGTTGTTTGGTTTTTTAGTCCAGCTTGCTTATTATGTCTCTATGCTAGCTGGTAGCTCTAGTGGACTGAGGTGCTCCCCATGTGCCATGAGTTGGCACATGGGTTCTTGTAATCTCAGGATGGTTTTTGATTAGGGTTTTTTTGCTGACCGCTCAGACCCCTTTTGTATCGTTCTGCTTTCTAGTTTACAGCGGGCCTCAATTTGCTAAACCTATATATATCATCTCTATGTGTGTGCCTTCCTCTCATTTCACCGTCAATACATGTGGGGTGCAACTATACCTTTTGGGGTTCATTCCTCTGGAGGCAAGTGAGGTCTTTATTTTCTCTGCAGTACTAGTTAGCTCTTAGGCTGGTGCGTGGCGTCTAGAACCAACGTAGGCACGCTCCCTGGCTATCTCTAGTTGCGTTTGTCAGGCGTAGGGCAGCGGTCAGCCCAGGTTCCATCACCCTAGAGCTCGTCCGTTATTTATTTGTACCTTGCTTGTCCTGTGCTATCCCCTAGCCATTGGGATTCATGACACATTAGCCTTCGGTAAGTGTTCACATTTGGACAGGGAGGTCAGGTACCCATCAGTTTAATGAGACCACCTTGACAATGGTTGATGGGCTCACACTATTTGATTAAATCAAATTCTGTGCAAAGCGTCTCTTAAATATTTTTCTAATGTTCAAAAGCCATTTTGCTATTCAAATTTCATGTATTTCAAATTAGACATGCTTTGGCACGATAGAGTGCAACCTTTTTTTGTATATTATATATGGAGGTAGCTGCTCCTGGTATGCACCTATTCACACTAGTTTGGATGTGCTAGTCTTTTTTCTGTCATTTCTATGTTAGCTTACTGACTGAGCACTCCTCCCCTCACCATCTGGTTTTTAATTACATCTAGTCACACTTGGTTCCGGCCAACCCATATGTAGGCTTTGCTGAGAGAGGTGTCCATATTCACCCAAGCATACAGACATTAGCCTTCGGTAAGTGTTCACATTTGGACAGGGAGGTCAGGTACCCATCAGTTTAATGAGACCACCTTGACGATGGTTGATGGGCTCACACTATTTGATTAAATCAAATTCTGTGCAAAGCGTCTCTTAAATATTTTTCTAATGTTCAAAAGCCATTTTGCTATTCAAATTTCATGTATTTCAAATTAGACAGGCTTTGGCACGATAGAGTGCAACCTTTTTTTGTATATTATATATGGAGGTAGCTGCTCCTGGTATGCACCTATTCACACTAGTTTGGATGTGCCAGTCTTTTTTCTGTCATTTCTTAGCAGGATAGCTAGTCCTCATTTTTGCCTCTTGACAAGTTTTTCTTTAACAGTTGGGTCAATCAATTCACTGGAATATCTCCTTTCTTTTGTAATTATGGCTTTCATCCTCATTTTTCTGAATTCTCTAGGGTACGTTCTGGAGGCCCTGGGGTACAGGTGACCATTGAGAAACTTGTAGATGTTTGCAGAGAGGTTCAGAGGAATATTGTGGTTACTCAGTTTCGTTAAAAACATAAGACCGATAGGAAACGTTTGTCAGGTTCCACTTTCAAACTGGGCAATAAAATGTGATTATCGTCCGAGAATATTAGGCTAAAAGTACACTTTGGCAAAGTTGGGTCCTAAATTTATTGGCCATTATGAGATTCTGGACTTAGTGAATCC
This sequence comes from Ranitomeya variabilis, assembly GCF_051348905.1. Classification (NCBI taxonomy): domain Eukaryota; kingdom Metazoa; phylum Chordata; class Amphibia; order Anura; family Dendrobatidae; genus Ranitomeya; species Ranitomeya variabilis. The sequence goes on from NC_135237.1 coordinate 205,322,905, forward strand.
AGTTGCCTTTAGATTAAAGATTCTGCAGTCCCTTTGTGTCCCCAATGCTTTTCACAGATCTCTATTTAAGAAGTTTGTCCCTTCTGAGTTGTCTGTCTTATTTCCTCCAGTCTCTATTGATGGAAGTTTGGAGTACGAAGCGCAGAGGATCCTGGATTCTTGGAGGGTCCAAAATTTCCTCCAGTATCTTGTTCATTTGAGAGGATATGGACCCGAGGAGAGATCCAGGTTCCGGCTCATTCGGTGAAGGCTGATCATTTGGTTGGAGCTTTTCATCGTAGGTTTCCTTGGTAATCTGGGGGTCCAGTGGTCCCCTCCTAGAAGAGGGGGTACTGTCACGATTCCTCTGCTTAAAGTGTCGGGGACTCAGTGATGGACACGTCTGTCATCCTATCCTGTGATAGGACATGCTGAGCGGTCGGTGCTTTGACAGCTCGGTAGACCTATCTGACTGGGAGACGCAAAGATTTCCACAGGTGCGCCTTGTTCTTAGTAAATGCCCTGCTATTTAGGTGCGCTGTCTGGCCCAAATTACTGACAGTCAAAAGCTTATGCTCTCTGGTGTGTGGTTGACAAATCCATGTGCTATAAGTTCTCATCTTCTGTTGCTGACCTTTGGACCGTGTTCTGACTACCAGTTTATTACTTGCCCATTGCATCTGATCTACTGCTGCTGAGCTATGGACCATATTCTTACAACCCGATTATTATTGCCCTTTTTGTTTATCTGCTATTTCTCAGGTATTCTGACCCTGGAATGTGACCTGATTTACGCCTTCATATTTCACTTTGTTTATGTGACGCTAGTCACGTCTCACGGCCAAGCCATGTGTCAGAGTGGTCATGGAGTCCAAGGTCAGAAGCCAGGAGAGTACATCATAAACAGAAGGTAGAGACAAAAGCATAGTCAGGTAACGTTCTGAAATCAGAGTACCGGGAGGAAAACAGATTAGAGCTGAATGGGTTAAACAGGTGGGTAGTCAGAACAAAGTCCAAGGTCAGGCAACAGATCAAACATATGGAACTCAAGGCACAGAGAGCACAGTACAAACCTAACAAGATAAATGTACGTCTGGCAGTGTTCTGGGAAACTCAGCTCTGTTAAGAAGCATGGCCATTAAGTGGAACAATGAACACATGAGACAGCCGACGCCGCACAGTCTTAGATTGGATAGTCGAGCTGTCAATCAAAACACTGACAGCTCAGCACACCCCTGTACCATATTGGATGGCCAGGCTGTCAATCACAGTATTGACAGCTTCAGCACACCCCTATACCAGATTGGACGGCCGAGCTGTCAGTAACTGCATCCCAGACACGCTGAGGGGTGGATCCATGACAGTTTACTACATACTTTTTTGGTACTGGCCCCAGAATGCCTGACTTCGCTGATTCACAACCTGTCCATGAGTTGTGGCTAGCATTACAAAATCAAATTTCCTCGTAAATCATCACAATTTGGAGACTTTGAATCTCCTCAGATATGCTCATCTCTAGTGTAAGCATTTGCAGCGCCCCAGAGTCCTGGTCCTTGCAGTACTGTGGCTCCGCCACTATGGGGAGCTATGGTGCGTCTGATGGCACTGAAGGAGTTCATCTGACCAGGTATCACAGACACCAATACATTTCACAGTCGGGCCTCCGGGGGGAGCTAAGGGTTCTATTCACTAGGCCACTCCCCACCATAGTGGGTAAACTGGGGGTCAGGCAGGAAGTTAGAGCAGAAAGCTGACTGGGTTGGAACCAGGCAACACCTTGTGGCAGAGGGTGTTGTGGGGGAAGATACAGTAGGGTCTCTGTCAGGGGTGGGATCCTGACAGAGGCTTGGCAACTTGAACGAACGTAACGGGACCGTGCCTGCTCAGGATAGCGGTGGTGCCCAAGGAAGGATTAGAAGCGAGATAGATTGTGCTGAGTGAGAAACGAGATCACGCAAAAGGAGAAATACCAGTAGGAGTCGTGCTGTAAGACCGAAGCAACATCCTACTGAGGCGCACTACCGGTGGCCGGAACGCCGAGGGCGTATCATAACATTCAGCTTCAAGCAATACTCCAAACAGCGGCAGGACAGTCAGTCTAAGGCGGGCTGTCTAACTTAAATCACCTATGCAGTCTTGGGGGGCAACTTGTGGAGAGGGGCGACTCTAGGGTCCCGGAAGAGCTCCGAGCCTACCCGTCAAACGGGTGCCGTCCCAACCAGAACATCAGGGAGGGACGGGGGATTAGCAGAACATCATCTAATCGAGTTGTGAGGGAACTTAAGAAACAGACACAACAGTTGTGGGGACTTTCTGTAAGCACAGCAGGGAAGGACCACAACACATAGCGCTAGAAGGAAGGCACAGATTTCCACCTGTGAAGAGAACTCTGGAGGTGCCATTGGACCGGCCGGACTTGCGCAGCCTGGTGAACCATATCCTGGACTGAGGACCCAGAGATCTTCAGTAAAGAGGTAAAGAGACTGCAACCTGGTGTCCTCATTATTTACTGCACCGCACTACCACCACCATCCACATCTATCATTCTGTCATACCCGCTGCTGCAGTCCCTGCTCCTGCCGGCTCTTCTCGCTGCAGTCGCCGCTCTCTGCGCCGCGCCGGTTCCCTGGTTCCTCCTCCTGCTGTCCGGGGATTCCGGCGTGGTGTCTGCGCTTCCTCTCTTCCCCGTCCTGTGTCTGCCCCGCACATGCGCCTTAGGACGCGGGCGCGCGCCCCTCACTCCTCTTAACCTGTTCCACGCCTCCCCTTCCTTCAATCAGGTACCTCCTCCGGCTATATCAGGCGGCTCCTCCATATTGGAGGCGCCTGATTATTATTGTGCTTTTTGTGCTTAACTCAGGTCCTTGTGGTTCGGTCTCCTACCGTTCCTGCCTGGTCTGCCCTCGCAGACTTATTCCCTTGTTTTTCCCTTTTCCCTTCCTCCATTCCCCTTGCCTGCCTCCGGTTCTCTCCTACTTCCTTCCTCCTGTTTCTGTTGATATTCCTACCCGCCTCTCCTTGAGCCGTCCCTCTTGGCACCAGCTGTTGCGGTATTCGACCTCCTCCGGCCTGCTCCCAACTGTCCCTGTATAGGGGTAGCCCTCGGGATCGCTCGCCCTAGGGTGCGTCAGTACCGTGACCCAGAGGGTCCACTCTCTGTCCGTCTCCTCGGGCGTCATAGTATAATCAGGCCATGGACCCCGCTGGTGCTTCTGCAGCAACTCAGAAAGAGTTGTTGTTCTTACGGGAGAATCAGACCCGGATCATGTCTGTCATGAAGTCTATGGACTCCCGTTTGACAGCCCTGCAGACTTCTGACCCTGGTAACGCTCCACTGCTGGCAGGTCTCCAGCAGGAGCTTGCGCAGCAGCGTGATACCCAATCCCATATCCTCACTTATATGGCCTCCGTAGACGACCATTTACTGTCTCTACAATCTACGGCCGCTGCTTCTGTCTCTCACCGTGATCCAGTACCTGCTCCTCCTCCTCGTTTGGGAAAGCCCCCTAGGTATAGCGGTGACCCTAAATTGTGTCGGGGTTTTTTGAACCAGTGCCGCCTTCACTTCGAACTTCTACCCCAGCAGTACCCGTCTGATCGTGCTAAAGTGGCCTTCATTGTGTCTCATCTGGAGGGGGAGGCCCTGTCCTGGGTAAACCCTTTATGGGAGCGGGATGATCCGGTAGTTGCCAGCATACAGATTTTCTTAGATACTTTTCGTAGAGTCTTTGATGAGCCAGGTCGGGTGGCTTCTACTACTGAATCCCTCTTTAACCTGCAACAAGGAAATCTCACAGTTGGGCAGTATGCTATCCGCTTCCGAACTCTTTCCTCTGAGCTTGGGTGGAATAATGAGGCATTGATAGGGGCTTTTTGGAGAGGACTTTCGTCCAAGATTAAGGACGAGCTCGCTGGCCGGGATACTCCCACTACCTTGGAGGACCTTATATCTCTGGCCACGCGTATTGATTTACGCTTTCAGGAACGCTCTCGGGAGTTAGTCAGGGAGAGGAGACCCTTTAAAACCAATTTGGCATCCGGTTCTCCTTCGTTCAAACCTCCCGCTTTTCCTCCTCCAGAGCCTATGCAGGTAGATCGTGTTAAATTGTCGGAGCAGCGACGTAAAGAGTGGTTGGCACAGGGTTTGTGTCTCTACTGCGGAGGGGTCAATCATTTCCTACGGGCCTGCCCAGAAAGGCCGGGAAACACCTCCACCTAGGCCAGGTAAGAGAGGCCTTCCTAGGTGACTCTAATCCCTCTCTACCCTTAACTATCTCAGCATTGATCTTTTTAGGTCTGGAGCGCAGGTCTGTGGAGGCATATGTGGACTCGGGTGCGGCTGGTAATTTCATTCGTGAGGACGTGGTGAACCAGTTTCAGATACCGGTGGTTGCCCTTGAGACTCCGCGTCAAATCTCTGCAGTAGACGGCAGACTGCTTTCTGTTCCCATTAAGATGGTCACTCTCGAGTTGGAGATGCAGATTGGAGCTCTACATCGGGAGAAGATTGCATTTTATGTTTTGCCCTACCTGTCTCATGCCCTGCTTTTGGGTTTACCCTGGCTCAGGTCGCACGAGCCAGTTCTGGATTGGCGCTCTGGGGAGATTCTTCGATGGGGGCATGGTTGTCATGAACGTTGTCTGCAGTCCGTTTCCCGTTCAGTCCCCCCTCAAGCGTCCGTCAACCTTCCAAATCTTCCTTCTGCTTATCTTTCGTTTGCCGATGTCTTTGATAAGAAGGATGCAGAGACCCTTCCTCCACATCGAACCTTCGACTGCCCTATCGAGCTAATCCCTGGAGTTTCTCTTCCTAAGGGAAGAACCTATCCTTTGTCTCCTGCAGAAACCATAGCCATGTCTGAATACATCCAAGAGAATCTAGCCAAGGGTTTCATCCGAAAGTCGTCTTCCCCGGCTGGAGCCGGTTTTTTCTTCGTCCGGAAGAAGGATGGATCCCTTCGGCCTTGTATAGACTACCGGGGTCTGAATGCCATCACGGTCAAGAATAGATATCCTCTACCACTGATCCCTGAGCTTTTCGACCGTTTGAGGGGAGCCCGAATTTTTTCCAAACTTGATCTAAGAGGGGCCTATAATTTGGTCCGAATCCGCGCTGGAGACGAGTGGAAGACCGCCTTTAACACTCGGGATGGTCATTATGAATACCTGGTCATGCCCTTTGGTCTCTGTAATGCTCCAGCAGTCTTCCAGGAATTCGTGAATGAGATCTTCCGTGACTTACTGTATTCCTGCATAGTAGTGTACTGAGACAACATCCTTATTTTTTCTCCCGACTTGTCTTCCCATAGGAGAAGCGTCCGTCTTGTTCTACAACGACTTCGGGAGAATCGTCTCTACGCGAAGATCGAGAAATGTTTGTTCGAACAAACTTCCCTGCCCTTCCTGGGGTACATTATCTCTGACTTGGGGCTGAAGATGGACCCAGAGAAATTGTCTGCCATTCTCAAGTGGCCTCGTCCTGTTGGAGTCAAGGCTATCCAACGATTTTTAGGCTTCGCGAACTACTACAGACAGTTCGTCCCGCATTTCTCTTCAGTAACTAAACCTCTCGTCGGCCTTACCCGGAAAGGAGCAAAACCAAACGTTTGGCCTCAGGAGGCTGAAGATGCCTTTCTTTCCTTGAAACGGGCCTTCGCTTCTGCTCCTGTTCTTCATCGGCCTGTAGCCAGCAGACCCTTCATCCTTGAGGTGGATGCCTCCTCTACTGGTGCCGGGGCGGTTCTCTCCCAACGGTCTCTCTCTGGTCATCTGGTTCCTTGTGGATTCTTCTCAAAGTCATTTTCTCCCGCGGAATGCAATTATTCTATTGGAGATCGAGAATTGCTGGCTATAAAATTGGCTCTACAGGAATGGCGTTATCTCTTGGAAGGGGCCATTCATCCCTTTGTAATTTTCACTGATCACAAGAACTTAGCCTACATTCAATCCGCTCAGAGACTCAATTCCAGGCAAGCTAGGTGGTTTTCGTTCTTTTCTCGTTTTGATTTCAAACTTCATTTTTGACCCGGAGACAAGAACGCTAAAGCAGATGCGCTTTCTCGGTCCTTGCAATCTTCCGAGGTGGAAGAGGTCCCTTCTCACATCATCGATCCTGCCAAATTCATCATGGTTGCTCCTTCAAATCTCCTCTCTGTTCCGCCTGGCAGAACTTTTGTCCCGTGTGACAAGAGAACAGAGGTATTGCATTGGGGACATTCCTCTAAGATTGCCGGACATGTCGGTACTAAGAAGACATTTTTTCTTCTCTCCCGATATTATTGGTGGCCATCTCTACGACAAGATGTTTCAGATTTCGTAGCCTCCTGCATAACCTGTGCTAGAAACAAGGTACCCAGAGAACTACCTTCTGGTCTCTTACATCCTTTACCCGTTCCTGAAGCCCCTTGGCAACAGATAGCCATGGATTTTGTCACAGATTTGCCTCGCTCCTCTGGGTGTACAACCATCCTTGTAGTTGTGGATCGCTTCTCCAAAATGGCCCATTTTATTCCCCTACCGGGACTACCTTCAGCTTCTGAATTAGCAAGAATTTTTTTCCTTCATATTTTCAGATTACATGGACTTCCTCTGCGAATTGTATCCAATCGGGGGGTTCAATTTACCTCCAAGTTCTGGAGAGCACTCTGTAAGCTCTTAGGCGTATCCCTGGATTTCTCCTCCGCCTACCATCCTCAGACCAACGGGCAAGTGGAGAGGATAAATCAGATCTTGACCTCCTATCTACGCAACTTTACCAACGCTCATCACAATGATTGGGTGACTCTTCTCCCTTGGGCGGAGTTTGCCCATAATAATCATTCTAGTGAGGCTACTTCTAAATCTCCATTTTTTGTGGTCTTCGGTCTGAACCCGGGAGTACCCCTCCCCATATCTTCTCCTTCGGGTGTACCTGCTGCGGATGCTCTCTCTTCTGAATTTTCTCAAGTCTGGCGGGAGACGAAGGAGGCACTCGTACGGGCCTCTGCCCAAATGAAGAGACACGCTGATAAGAGGAGAAGAGATCTTCCACCATACCGTCCTGGTGACAAAGTCTGGCTTTCAACTAAACATATCCGTTTGAAGATCCCTTCTTACAAGTTGGGTCCTCGATACATCGGCCCCTTCGAGATTCTGGGACGTATCAACGACGTCGCTTACAAGTTGAGATTGCCGGCTTCGCTCCGAGTCCCTAATGCCTTCCATGTCTCGCTCCTGAAGCCTCTCGTCCTTAATCAGTTCTGTCCTGCACCACCTGACTCTCCTCTGCCTCTAAGCAGTGACAAGGATTTCGAAGTAAAGGATATTCTGGCCATGAAGAGGGTTAGAGGGAGAATCTTCTATCTTATTGATTGGAAGGGGTTTGGTCCTGAAGAGAGGTCTTGGGAACCTAGGGAGAACGTTAACGCCCCACGGATCCTGAATAGATTCTGGGCCAGCCTCAGAGGGGGGAGTCTTAAGAGGGGGGGTACTGTCATACCCGCTGCTGCAGTCCCTGCTCCTGCCGGCTCTTCTCGCTGCAGTCGCCGCTCTCTGCGCCGCGCCGGTTCCCTGGTTCCTCCTCCTGCTGTCCGGGGATTCCGGTGTGGTGTCCGCGCTTCCTCTCTTCCCCGTCCTGTGTCTGCCCCGCACATGCGCCTTAGGACGCGGGCGCGCGCCCCTCACTCCTCTTAACCTGTTCCACGCCTCCCCTTCCTTCAATCAGGTACCTCCTCCGGCTATATCAGGCGGCTCCTCCATATTGGAGGCGCCTGATTATTATTGTGCTTTTTGTGCTTAACTCAGGTCCTTGTGGTTCGGTCTCCTACCGTTCCTGCCTGGTCTGCCCTCGCAGACTTATTCCCTTGTTTTTCCCTTTTCCCTTCCTCCATTCCCCTTGCCTGCCTCCGGTTCTCTCCTACTTCCTTCCTCCTGTTTCTGTTGATATTCCTACCCGCCTCTCCTTGAGCCGTCCCTCTTGGCACCAGCTGTTGCGGTATTCGACCTCCTCCGGCCTGCTCCCAACTGTCCCTGTATAGGGGTAGCCCTCGGGATCGCTCGCCCTAGGGTGCGTCAGTACCGTGACCCAGAGGGTCCACTCTCTGTCCGTCTCCTCGGGTGTCATACATTCACTGTGCGCCCCTCGGCAGGGCCACGGACCGGGGCCTAGCCACCGTGACAACCCCAGAGCAGAGACTCAGAGGCCCGGTACCGGGTACCCCTCGGCCCTGCGGCAGTGGGGGCACTGCAAAACTTGGCGTCACGAACAGGATCTACTTAAGCCTGAAGAATCAGGTCATGTGTGCCTTGGAACTGTGATTTGTTGTGCTTGGACTGTACTTTATTGCAAAGACTGTGCTGTGCCGTTTGCCGCCAAAGGTTCCCGCCAAAAAAACCCGCCGCCATTGCTACACCAAAGAAGAAGGGGGGCGTGCCATGGGAGGAGACTACCAAAGTGGTGTCAGAAGCGGTGACCGCCCCCTGCACCTCTTGCTGCAAAGCGGAGACCTGCCTCAAAGCAGAGGAGAACCGCCCCCTGACTTGCAACGGCAGGAACGAGGTGAAGAAGGAGCCCGACCTCGGAGAAGTGGCGGAGCCAGGTGCATGCGTTGCCGCCGAATGCCAGACAGCGACGATGAGCAGCAAGTGCCCGAGCAACGGCGAGGTGATCCGGGTTGCCCTCACCCATCAGAGTTGGACCCACGTCCACCGCCGGTGAGGGACCTGAACCCCTTGGAGCCGCCAGTGGAGGAGCCGAGCCTACCTATCCCAGCCACGGAACCATGGAAGGCGGAGCTACATCAAGAGGTGACTCCGGAGGAGCCACGGTCCGGGCTGCAGCCGATTCCAGTGTCCTTGTCAATGGACCGGAGCGACATCGGTGGAATCACATCAGGCGCAGGTATGGACGGCATCCCTACTCCCCTGGTCGATTCTGCTCTCCCGACCGATCCGGCTCCCCTGACCGATCCCGCTCCTGTGACCGTTCCTCACCCCAGCAATGATCGCTCCTTCTTGGTGGAGCGGGTCATCCTCACCTCTAACGCGATGGGAAAGCTAGTGCCTCCGCTACCAACCAAGATGGGAGAACCCATAGATGTGGGCCTAGATGGGGTGATCCTCCGGTGGGACACCCCCTGGACCGGGCCGGATGGGACCCAGGAGGATGGCCTCACCCTTGCGGTACTTACCTGGGAACAGTATAAGCAATGTCTAATACAACACTGGAAAGATCGAGACGAGACCGAACAACATGACACACAACGTAAGAAGTCTGCGCCCGGCAGGAAAGACGTGGTAAAGCGGGGAACTGTGCTGGCCTACCACCCGAAGAGAGGATGGGGCTCCATACAGGAATCGGGGCTACCAACTGATGTCTTTGTTACTAGCTATAACGTGAAAACCCCCTGCTGCAGTCGAGATGGTTATCCATTACAAAGGGGGGATCAGGTGACCTACACCCGTCATCGGAACACACAAGGATGGTGTGCCCGGAACGTTTGACGGTGTGAACCTGAGAGAGCGCCCCCTGTTGCCCCGATCATGACTGATCCCGATTTGCCAGATCTTGTTCCTATCATTACCGTATGCTTTGTAGCGGCTACTGAACTTGCAAGCAGGATTAGCCTTCAAATCCAGACACCGGCTGAGCTGATGGCGCCTGAGAGACCAACTACCAGCATGGGTGCTGCCTCAGCCAGGGGTGGGAAACCACCTTCTTCCCCGAAAAATGAGTGAGCATGAATGCTTTATATATGTAAATAGTTACTGTTATCTTATGTTGCTGCTTAAACCCGTCTAGGGTTATTCTTAAAGGGATCCCTTTGTTGAACCGGGATCCCTATTGTTTTGTTTATTTTTCTGAGTTTTTGCACAAGTTTCCAGAACTGCCGCAATCATGAACAGTGCATGATACAAACTTTTTGTAAATAGTTTGCACCTTATTAAAGGTGCTCCCTACTGGTTTTACTTAAAGAAGGACTCTTTGTGAAGATACCACACTGGAACCTTTGCGGAGTACGGACTGGTAGCTTGAGAAGATATGCTACCTCATAGAGACTTGGTTCCCTCTTAAAGGGGATGTTCATTTGTTGCACTTAAATGGAGATATTGCTTTAAAGGCTAAGAGATAGCAATAATGTTTGATGAAAGAAAGTGATGATAATGTTTATATGAGAAAGTTATATGTATCCAACTAGTTAATTGTAAAGAAATGCTGATGATGTTCCCTGAAAGAAAGTGAAAGCTAGAAGAAGGATGCAGTGGGCCCGTAGGGGTAGACGTGGTGTCCAGCATGCATGTTAGTGAGAAAGATAATGAGAAGGTTTAATGTTCTATAGAAAATGGTTTTGATAATGTTGATAGATAATGAGGATAGAAGGTGAACCCTGAGTCCTCCTAGGAGTCATGTAAAAATGGCTCGGTGCTCTTAAACTGAAAGTAATGTTATGCTCTATACTGTGTATAGTAGTTGAAAAGGCAGTAGGCCTGGGCTGAATGGGGCGGTCCTGTAACAGAAAGGAGAGGCAGTAGGTCTGGTGCCGTTAGGACAGGCGGTCCTGCAGATTTAAAGTAGGAGAATGAAAAAGTTAAACTGCCTTATAATGTGATTATAAGAAGGTCTTTAGTGGATTCAGAGTGTATGTCCTTAAAGGCAATGTTAAATTATTGTTCAACAGTTTTGCACTTAGTAGAATACCCGGTTGGGTAGAAGCAAGTTATTTATAGCATGTTGCTATGACATTTAACCATGTTTGTAACGTTCAAGTGTCCTCACCTCCCATAAAGGGAAGCTCTGTTTAAATATGCTTATTGTTATTGCACTCAACAAAACTGTATGTCTTTTTGCTAACTTGTATTGTTGTTTTCTTCCTAGTCCCGGAGTACTGTGTTTAACCAGTGGGGAGTGCAGCGCCCCAGAGTCCAGGTCGTTGCAGTACTGTGGCTCCGCCACTATGGGGAGCTATGGTGCGTCTGATGGCACTGAAGGAGTTCATCTGACCAGGTATCACAGACACCAATACATTTCACAGTCGGGCCTCCGGGGGGAGCTAAGGGTTCTATTCCCTAGGCCACTCCCCACCATAGTGGGTAAACTGGGGGTCAGGCAGGAAGTTAGAGCAGAAAGCTGACTGGGTTGGAGCGCCCCCCGAGGAAGCAGCATTTGCGAAACGCGCGTCGGGGCTCCTCTGTCCACGTACGGCCGCAGGGGGATTCTGTGTGTGCATCTAATATTTAGTAAGTATACTGTCTTTCCCTCATACCCTTTCGGGACTTTCCCTATATATGTGCACTGATGTGCTGAGGATGGTTTGGCGGGATAGGGCTTGTTTGCCACATCATTACTTTTTGTATTAGATATTGCATTGTATTTTACTTATTTATTTATTTATACTCCAGTCTATTTGCACACTCAGTTTCTCCCCGCACCTGATTATTACCAGCAAGCTATTACGTGAACAATTCTGACTTAATGTTTGGTTGGTTATGTCACCACCAATATATAAGGCTTATATAAGTTTATCATTGCACCTTTTGTATACCTTTGTGGGACTAAGATATACCAACCTCTCTCTGCTGGGTAGCTTGTTACTTTGTACGTGGCACTAGTGTTGCCTTCCATTTTTTCCATTGCATCGTTTTTATTTATATATTTATTTGTACATTTATGTATTGTCTTAATAATCCTCTAATAAAGTTGTTACTTTTAGCTTTGGCGTCCATTTTTTCTTTGGTTTATATAACACCTTGTGGCAGAGGGTGTTGTGGGGGAAGATACAGTAGGGTCTCTGACAGGGGTGGGATCCTGACAGAGGCTTGGCAACTTAAACGAACGTAACGGGACCGTGCCTGCTCAGGATAGCGGCGGTGCCCAAGGAAGGATTAGAAGCGAGATAGATTGTGCTGAGTGAGAAACGAGATCACGCAAAAGGAGAAATACCAGTAGGAGTCGTGCTGTAAGACCGAAGCAACATCCTACTGAGGCGCACTACCGGTGGCCGGAACGCCGAGGGAGTATCATAACATTCAGCTTCAAGCAATACTCCAAACAGCGGCAGGACAGTCAGTCTAAGGCGGGCTGTCTAACTTAAATCACCTATGCAGTCTTGGGGGGCAACTTGTGGAGAGGGGCGACTGTAGGGTCCCGGAAGAGCTCCGAGCCTACCCGTCAAACGGGTGCCGTCCCAACCAGAACATCAGGGAGGGACGGGGGATTAGCAGAACATCATCTAATCGAGTTGTGAGGGAACTTAAGAAACAGACACAACAGTTGTGGGGACTTTCTGTAAGCACAGCAGGGAAGGACCACAACACATAGCTCTAGAAGGAAGGCACAGATTTCCACCTGTGAAGAGAACTCTGGAGGTGCCATTGGACCGGCCGGACTTGCGCAGCCTGGTGAACCGTATCCTGGACTGAGGACCCAGAGATCTTCAGTAAAGAGGTAAAGAGACTGCAACCTGGTGTCCTCATTATTTACTGCACCGCACTACCACCACCATCCACATCTATCATTCACTGTGCGCCCCTCGGCAGGGCCACGGACCGGGGCCTAGCCACCGTGACAACCCCAGAGCAGAGACTCAGAGGCCCGGTACCGGGTACCCCTCGGCCCTGCGGCAGTGGGGGCGCTACACATTCAAAATTTGATAATTGCTAATTTTTCTAAATTGTAGTCAAATTTCATATATTTTCACAAAAAATGCTAAATATTTCAACCTAAATTTGCCAAATTTACCACTATCAAAGTACAGTGTGTCACAAAAACCTATTTCAAAATCACAGGGATATATTGAACTATTGCCAGGGAAAGGGATTAAACTGTACCTGTTATTTCATCAAAATGTAAAATACAAGCATACTATAGCTTTGTAGCTCCATTGCTTATTGTTGAGTCCTGACAGTTTTTGGGGCAGGGGATGTTTTTGTTCATGCAGAGAGCTCTAAACTTCTGCAACCTTACCAGTAAACCATTCTTTTTCAGTAAAATATATTAAGTAATTATAATGCTAAATAACCTGAGCAGTCAGCTAGGGTATGCATGCTGCAACTATCACCCTTACTGCAGTGACTAGTGATGAGCGAGTATACTTGTTGCTTGGGTTTTCCCAAGCACACTCAGGTGGTGTCCGAATATTTGTTAGTGCTCAGAGATTTAGTTTTCCTTGCCACAGCTGCATGATTTACGGCTGCTAGACAGGCTGAATATATGTGAGGAATGCCTGTTTGTTAGGTAATTCCCACATGTATTCAGGCTGTCCAGCAGCCGTAAATTATGCAGCTGCTTCAACAAAAACTAAATCTTTGAGCACTAACAAATACTCGGAGACCACCCGAGCGTGCTCGGGAAAACCCGAGCAATGAGTATACTCGCTCATCACTAGCAGTGACCAATCAGATGTCAGCCCTAAACATAATCCCCTCCTCTCTGCATACAAGTATGAGCTACAACTAGAGATGAGAGAATCAGTTGATGCAAATCAAATTTGTGTCAAAATATAGGACTTTTTTGGTTCTAATACATTTGAACAATTTGCAATTTTAACGAATTTGAACAATTTGAGCTGAGCTGATAGAATCTTTTGAAATTTTTCTAAGCTTAACATTTTTAAAAAAAAAATCAAAGCTCAGTGTAGTAAAGTGCTACAAAGACTTTACTTTCCCAGAAAAGGTTAACACTCTGTGAAAATAAATTGTATTAAAATGTGTTGTATAAGTTGCTGTACTCTAAAGGAGTTCAGGAAGACATCCTGCTGCTGCTACCAATTATCAGGACAATCACACATGTCACTGACGATTGATGAACAAAACAATGACAGATATTGAGAACAGACAGGTTATTGGGTACATTCACAGTGAACGTATAGCATATATAAATCCAACCATGACAGCAACCATGATTCCAACCATGACAGCAACCATCCAGGAAGAATTCAACACAAGGGTAAATAATATAAAAACTTCCTTCTCACCCCCCAATGGTGTGGTCTTTTTTGTCCTTTCTCCTTCTCGGGTCCTCTACCAGAGGCCTGGGAATTTGAGGGTTCTTTGCAGAATATTAGTTGTTTCCAGCATTGCGCTTTTCTGGACAGAGAATTCAGATGTTGCTCCTAGGATCTGTTGTAGCCATTTTCCCAACTTAGGGGTCACTGCTCCAAGTTCTCCTATCACCACTGGAATCATTGCTGTCTTCACCTTTCACATCTTCTCCAATTCTTCTTTGAGGCCCTGATATTTATCCATCTTCTCATATTCCTTCTCTCTGATGTTGCTGTCACTTGGTACTGCTACATCTATTATCATTGCTGTCTTCTGATCCTTGTCTACTCTCTCAATGTCCGGTTGGTTAGCCAACACCTGCTTATCTGTCTGGATCTTGAAGTCCCACAGGATTTTAGCCCTTTCATTCTCCACCACTTTCTCTGGGGTCTCCCACCTGGACTTAAGGAGACTTAGCCCATATGCTGTGCAGATGTTCCTGTATACAATTCCCGCTACTTGGTTGTGGCGTTCGGTATATGCTGTTCCTGCTTGCATTTTGCATCCTGCCACTATGTGTTGTACTGTTTCTGAGGTTTGTGAGGTTGTGTCTCTATGATTAATGCTTCTGTTCGGTCTTGGAGTCCAACTTTCTCCAGCCATTGATAGGATTTTTCCATGTCAGTCACCTCCATTATCTGTCGATGGTGCATCCCATGCAGTGGCTTGTATTGCCATGGCGCTTCATGTTCCTGTTCTTACTTCCAGATCTGTTGTTGTTGCTGCCTTAGGCTTTTGCTCAGCATCTTATCTTTTGGTGCCATTTTTATGATGTATTCCTGCATACTCCTTGTTTCATCAGTGATGGTGGCTTGGATGCTTATTAAGCCTCGACCACCCTCCTTTCTGTTTCTTTGGGTGCTAGACTTAGGGTGGAGACCTCCATGCATTGTGAGGAGTAGTGTTGAGCATTCCGATACCGCAAGTATCGGGTATCGGCCGATACTTGCGGTATCGGAATTCCGATACCGAGATCCGATACTTTTGTGGTATCGGGAATCGGAATCGGAAGTTCCCAGTGTATGGTGCCCAGGGTCTGAAGGAGAGGAAACTCTCCTTCAGGCCCTGGGATCCATATCCATGTAAAAAATAAAGAATTAAAATAAAAAATAGGGATGTACTCACCCTCTGACGCGCCCTGGTAGTAACCGGCAGCCAGCTTTGCTTAAAATGAGCGCGTTCAGCACCTTCCATGACGTCACGGCTTCTGATTGGTCGCGTGCCGCTCATGTGACCGCCACGCGACCAATCACAAGCCGCGACGTCATCCCTAAGGTCCTAAATTCCCTTCTAGGAATTTAGGACCTGAGGGATGACGTCACGGCTTCTGATTGGTCGCGTGGCGGTCACATGAGCGGCACGCGACCAATCAGAAGCCGTGATGTCATGGAAGGTACTGAACGCGCTCATTTTAAGCAAAGAAGGCTGCCAGTTCACAGCGGTAAGGTCCAGGCTGCGTCGGAGAGGTGAGTATATCAATATTTTTTATTTTAATTCTTTATTTTACACATTCATATGGATCCCAGGGCCTGAAGGAGAGTTTCCTCTCCTTCAGACCCTGGGAACCATCAGGGATACCTTCCGATACTTGAGTCCTATTGACTTGTATTGGTATCGGGTATCGGTATCGGCGAGATCCGATACTTTGCCGGTATCGGCCGATACTTTCCGATACCGATACTTTCAAGTATCGGACGATATCGCTCAACACTAGTGAGGAGCTTTCGTGTCTTCACATCTGCATTTTCCATCTGTTCTTTTGGTCAGCACACTATACCAGCAGGGAATCTGATAACTGGCAGGGCTTATGTATTGATGGCACAGATTTTATTCTTCCCAGTGAGCTGGCTGTTCAGGGCCTGTCTTACCCTTTGATGGTATTTGGATTTTGCTGTTTTCTTTGCTTACTCATCATGGTTACCGTATCCCTGTGGGTTGCCAAGGTACTTGTAGCATGTCTGTACATCTGCTATGTGCCCTGCTGGTAATTCCAACCATCAGTCTTGACTACCTTGCCTCCCTTTATTACCAACTGGCTGCACTTCTCCAGTCCGAAGGACATCCAGATGTCTTCACTGTAGATCCTTGTCAGGTGGATCAGTGAATTAATGTCTCATTCATTTTTCGCATACAGCACGATGTCATCCATGTAGAGGAGGTGGCTCATGGTGTATCCATTCTTGTACTTGTTTCCATAGCCAGACTCTGTAATTATCTGACGGAGGGGGTTCAAGCCTATGCAGAACAGCAATGGGGCAGTGAATCACCTTGGTATATGCCGCATTTGATGGTCACTTGTGCCAGTGCAGTCAATTCACGCTGTGTTGAGATTGGTCTGGATCTTTAGTATTGAGCAACTCCTCTATCTACTAGGAGATGGTGCTTAGAGCCTCTGGTGTTGGTCCCAATGCCTTTCTGAGCTGGATTCATGTACTGGTTCATATAATTCTGTAGCTTGGTGGCTATGATGCCTGACAGGAGTTTCCATGTTATTGTAAGGCAGGTTATTGGGCAGTAGTTGGATGTATCTTTTCCTTTGTGAGGATCCTTCATGATCAGCACTGTTCTTCCTTGTGTTAGCCAAGCTGGGTGGTGGCCTGCTTTGGCATTTGGTTCATCTGCTTTGCCATGCGTTCGTGTGCTGCTGTTCATTTCTTTAGCCAGTAGGTGGGGATCATGTCTGGGGCAGGTGCTGTCCAGCTCTTCATGTTCTTGATCCGCTGTTGGATGACGGCTTCTGTAATGGTGACTGGTTCTTAATCTAGGTGGTTGCTGTGTTTCATTCTCAGACCTTGTAGCCACATTGCACTGGAACAGGGCATTTATCTTCTTGGCCTCAGCTTCTCTAGTGTATCTCCCTAGTCTTGTAGCGAGTGCTGTGAGCTTTTGTTTAACAGTCTCTAGGACTTCAGTTGGGGGTTAGGCCTTTGTGCTTGTCCAGCTTGATCTTATTATTGATTCTTATACCCTTTTGTATTTGTGTTGGCTGACTTCCCATCGTGTCACCTTGATCTTTGTCTCCAGTCTTCATTTCCAAGGGGGACACGTATTTCTGTTGTTCTTGCTGGTTGTATAGCCAAGCATTCTCTTGATAGCTGAGGCAGTAGCATAGATCAGTTTATTAGTTTGATTTATGGTAGTCATGGTAGGTATTGATGCAAGTGCGCTATTGGCATCTTCCAGCATACTGTCTGGTGGCTTTCCTTTGCTGAGCCTAGGCAGTCGATCTCTGTTATTGATGGTATTTAGTTTATTTAAGATATTCTGTTTCAGATCAGCTGCACTGCTCTCTAGTTGCAGGATTGGATCAGGATTTTCAGGGGGTTACACATGTTGATCTTCCAGGTCTTCATGTGGGGTGGATCTGCAGTGCAGGTGATCCATCTCAAGTTGTGATAATAACTTTCTCTTTATGACATTGAAATGTTGAGTGACTAGTTGTTTCTCAGTCAGTGGACATGCAGGTCTCGTATCCATCCAGAGTTTCCTCATACACTTCATATATCCTATCTCATTTTATCTGCTGTTATAGTAACATTTCATCATATGCAAGTTCTCTTGCCTTGTCCATTTATAGTTTGTTCCAGTAGCCCATTTATCATCAGATTGTCCTGGTTCCTCAACATCTGACGAGGATCTTGTTAATCTGTGCAATGTCCGAGTCGGCACGACTCTTTTTTTCGTGACACTCTCATGCTTATTCATGTTCGCTACTGAAATTTTATTTCCAGCAGGGCAGAACTGGGATTCCAGTCTCCCACTTGGTAGTTGTGCACTTTAACCACTACGCTATAAAAGCCACCTAAAGTAGGTATTATTGTGGCACCCCTGGAGTCCAGTTGCCACAGTGGCATTGCCTCCCTCACAGGGGGTGATGACATGCCTGTAAGCAGGGAGGGTTTCCCTGACTAGAATACACTTACATCAAACATCCTTCCTACTCCACACCAGAAGGGGGTGCTCTAACACCTGATTTCAGGGGAGCTTCCTGATATAAGTTCTGGCCTGGAGGCGGAGTGAGGTAGTCTAAGGAAGACAGAGAGGAAGTCAAGGAAGAACCTGAGGGATTTGAGCTGTGACTGAGCTCACCCCAGGACTGAGCGCCCAAGACTGGACACGGGAGTCCATGGTTGTGTGGGAATTGCAGGCCCCACAACTAATTCTGGAGGGCAGAGTACTGCAGGTCTCCTGGCCCATCACAACACCTGAAGGCACAGCAGCAGTAAAGAGCCCGGAGCCACCGCAAAGTGACACCTGAAACAGTCTCAAGCTGCCTGGCATACAGGCAAGTACTACAGACCAATAAGGAACAGATGACTGAGCATAGCTTTAGGCAGCAAGGTTCTCAGAGGACATTGCAGTAAGGAGGCCTCAAAACCCATCTGGCTAGCGGATCCGAAGTTGCTTCCAGGCTCCCCGGACCTCCATTGTCATCTGTAGCTAGTGCCCTGGCCTGCACTCCAAACTGTGAGTAAACTGTGGAAACTGCACCCTACTATGTCCTCTGAATTATTGTTTCACCTCCTGCACAACAACATTCACTTCCACCATCATTGACTTTAACACCGTAATTGCCCTGGGACTAAGCTCTACCTGTGGAGAGCTGTAACAACTCTGCTGTATCACCATCAGCCCCAGCGGTCCCCATTAAGCAGCGTCGGCCATTCCTGGCCGAGTACCACAGGTGGCGTCACGATTAATACCCCTGTAAACTTTATTTCCCCTTTCAATTCACTTCAATTCATTGATTTATTGGACGCCCAGGGCCATGGACTGGGTCACTGCTCCCATGACTACATCCCTTTAAGAACCTGCCCGATACCAAGTATCCCCATGGCCCTGGCGGGCACTCCATTATAATGATAGGAGCCTTGGCATATAATATAGTTCAGCAAAGTCACTGCCAAGCTCCAAAATAACCAAAGGAACTAGCTGTCATCACCAATAATTTATTGCAGGCCAATTAGAAGCCAGGTACTGTAACATTGGGCCTCATGACGCTTCAGTGGAACAGTTAAATAGTGTAAGAGGGTGGTGCTGTTATGGACAGTAACACGCTGCCACTTTAAGAGACAGAACCCCCTTGTCTGGTGTGATGGAATGTCCTGCTTCTCCCTGCTTTAGGCTGTGAAGATGAACTGCCCTAGAATTAGGGGAGGAGTTGAGCCTGAACTGTGTGTGTGAGCGGAAGCTGCTAGAGAGAACTGTGTGCTGTTTGCTACAAGAAAGGACCCAGGCTGGGACAGAGTGTACTTGTGAAATTTGGAAGACTTTTCCGGGTACAGCAAAGGTGGCTGATCTGTGCTAGTTTGTGAAGCCACGAAGATACTGAGAAAGGGACTTACAGCTTCCGGGAGCATCCCTAGGATCCAGAAGCAAGGCGAAAACCACGCTTCACAGAGCTGACAGAAAGCCGTGCGCACCACCGTATAGACTGCTGGGGGCCCCCTGGGACTGGACCTGAGTCCCCAACATCCCCGTGAGTCTGTTCCTGTTTGATGCACCTGTTAGGGCCTAGTGTAGGTTTCAGTAGTCAGTACATGGCAGCCGTGTGGCCTGCTTAGTAAGGGCCAGGGAGGTTATACGTAGAGTAGCATCGTTATTTGTGTGTTGTTTAAAGTTGCTTGTGAGACATTTTCTGAGTCTTAAATAGTTGGAGCACCGTGCTATTTTATGGACAAGATAAAGTATATAAGTCTTGTAAAGTGTCTCTTGCCATTGCATACCCCTGTTTGCATCTTCCTCACCCACTTCATTCCTTGACTCCCAATAAATCTACCCTTTGTTGTTTGCACCTCATCTTGTGTACAGTAGTCTTCCTGCACCGTGGTGGTCCCCCAGCCATCGCTTCAAGTGGCGCTGCGAGCAGGGTACTGTCACCAAGATGGAGGCAGCAGACAGCAATGGCGGGAATGCTAATGGTAATGGGGATGCTGTGGGCATTGGTGGAACCCCTGCAAGGACACTCCCTATGGGCACCATGTATAGTGTGGTACCAAAGTTTGACGGCAAGAATATGCCACTGTCCGACTGGGCATCCCGGCTGCAAAGCACCCTGAGGATTTATAACCAGACCTTGAAGTGGACATTGCGTTAACTGCCCTAGAGGGGGAAGCCCGTAGAAACATCTGCCTACAACAAGAACTCACCCGCAGCACCCTGAAGGAGCTAGTGAAGTTCCTGGAAGAGACCTACGGCGAGACTGCTAGCGCCAGGCACCTTCTATCAGGACCCTGTCAGCACCGGCGCACTGCCACGGCTGAGCAGGGTGACTCACCCACACTGCGGGAGAGCCCGGGGTCAGATGGTACAGGGAAAGATCAGGCAGACAGGACCTGTGCAGCGTGCTGAAGGTAGCAGAAAGCAGAAGGACCTACGATCTTGTGACCACAAGGGGCGGGGCTTAGAGTCCTGCTACTGGAGATAAGTGCAGGATTCTACAGGCACCCTGAAATAGGGGAAAGGAAAACTCAAGTCGTACAAAAGGGAGGTCAGAAACAGAGAGGGCTGCGCGGTACAGAAGAGGCGAGCAGAGAATAGTCAGAATGTAAGCCAGTAGTCATACACAGAGATAGCAGCGCAGTACAAAAGGGACAGACAGAACTCTAAACAGGGACAGAACCAGATCAGAACCAGACAAGCGTAAATTAGCAGAGGAACAAAGCGCAGGCACAAAACACAGGCACCACAGGGTCACACACACTCGGCTAAGAGTCAGAGTATAAGCGACAGAGGACGGCTCCACATTGAGGCTATAAAAGCCTTCCAGAATCCCAGAGTGAGGCCATCCAAGTTAACCCTAAAACCACCTAATCCCAGAAACTCAGCAGACCATGACACCTTCGCGCCAAATTTTTCTCCAGGCTGCAGTGGGAAGAAGAAGGAATTTCTCAATATGCAACAGCACTGCAAGAAGTGTTAGCAAAGGTGCAGTGAAAGGAGGCAGATGGATTTGGCGGCATGGGCTCTAAAGACCGGATACTCCGGGAGCAATTCATTCTGGAACTGCACAGCACATCCTTGAGTCGAGCACGGGTCCGGGCAGATCCGGCTCTTACGTTTCGTCAAATCCTGGTGGAAACAGTGGCCCGAAGTAAAGAAGAGAGCTATGCATCAGGGGTGATGCGTGTCCAGGGCGCCAATACCAGAGGGGACCCAAACCATCAGGAGGTACTGGTCCAGGTGGTGCAAGACTTGCAGTGGTCCCTTGTCAACGTGCAAGAGAAATTGACCCAGGTGGAACAAAGAGTGGGGGAACTACAACAGTCTGACCCACTGTGCTCATGCAACCATTTTTCAGCTCGACTGATAAGGGATCAGTTGGAGCAAGCCCCCTCCCGTCAGGCATCTGAGGCACGAGGACAGGCTCCAAGTACCCCCCGGCAAGGAGGAGGCATTCAATGCTGGGAATGTGGAGGACGGGGGCACCTTGCCAGAGACTGTCGGAACTATACTCAAGGCCAGCGGAAGCCACCATTAAACTACCAACCCCCGCAGTAGTGCGGCACTCTGTGGGGGAGGCGAGAAGAGAGGCCGCTCCATATCATAACGAACACTTGATTGCTGGGAGCCCCATCCTACGTGCTGAATTCGAAGGAGTTCTAGTGGATTGCCTGATAGATACCGGGTCACAAGTGACAACGATGCCAGAAGCGTACTTCAAGCAGCATTTCCAGGACCTGGCCAAGCCAGAAAAAGAGACATTGATCTGGTTGTTTGCTGCCAACCAACAACCGATCCCGGTCACAGGGGTCATGTGGATGAATATTCGAATCTGTGGGCAAGGTTGGGAGAAAAGGGATCCTGCTAGTCCCTGAGCCTATCAAGGAAGATGTGCCTGTAGTACTGGGAATGAATATCCTACGTGAACTCGATCAGATTATGTTTACCAATCGGGGACCTGGATATTGGAAGAAGGCTACTCCACATAAGCCTACTCAAGAAGCTCTTCAACGACTGATCCACGTCTGTGGGACGCAGAAGAGTGTGCCATCTTATCAGATGGTAGGGGTCATCAGGGCTCCTGGTAAAGAACCTGTAATCCTACCTCCCGAGCGAGAAACTATAGTATACCTTCCAGTGGGGACTCACTGCAACCTTGATGGGTTGGAAGTGGTTGTTCAGCCTGTGGTAGGCGGAGGAGTGGACCAAGAAGTCATGATAGCTCATACGATAGCTGTGGTCCAGCGAGGACATGTCCCCATAAGAGCTTTGAATGTGGGCCCCAGGGAGGTCACCTTGCCACGAGGGATAGATCTGGCCCTGGTGTACCTACATATGGGTGAAGTGGTGAGTCAGAAGGAGATGTCTTTATCACCGAAAGAAGGCGTGGGGTGGACCCTAGCAGTTGCTGCGGGGGACAAAGAGACACCATCCCCGGAGTGGAGTGGATGGGTCATCCTTGATCAAATGGAAGTGGATGTGAAGGCTACGGGCCCTGAGCATGTGCAAGCAATAGAAACTATGCTGTGGGAAAATCAGGCCGCATTTGCCCATCACGCTGAAGATTTCGGCTGTACTGAAGCCATCACGCATGAGATACCGACTGGGGAAGCTCGTCCAATTCGAGAACGATACCGGCAGATCCCGCCCAAGATGTATCAAGAGGTGAAAACATTACTGAGGCAGATGCTGGATTCAGGAGTGGTGCAGAGTAGTCAGAGCCCTTGGGCAGCCTCGGTGGTGCTCGTCAAGAAAAAGGATGGGACCATCCGGTTCTGTGTAGATTACAGGAAACTCAATGCCTGCACTGTTCGAGACTCGTATCCATTGCCCCGCATCAAGGAATCCTTCACAGCGCTGGGGAAAGCCAAGTACTTCTCCACCCTGGACCTAGCAAGCAGATACTGGCAAGTAGCCGTGGCAGAGAAAGACAGAGAGAAAACCGCCTTCATCCTCCCCATGGGGCTGTTCGAGTTTAACCGGATGCCCTTTGGGCTCTCCAATGCTCCAGGCACCTTTCAACGGCTGATGGAAAAGTGTTTGGGAGATTTAAATTTTGAGACTACCCTGATCTATCTGGATGACACCATTGTGTTTTTAGCCTCATTCGAAGAACACCTTGCCCGGCTTGGACAGGTACTCAGAAGACTGTGGGCCCATAACCTGAAGGTGAAGCCAAAAAAATGCCACCTCTTCAAGAGAGAGATCGAGTACCTAGGCCACATAGTGTCACAAGATGGAGTTCTACCCTCGCCAGAAAAAGTGGCTGCTATCCAGAAGTGGCCAGTCCCTCAAACAGTGAGAGAACTCCAGGCCTTCCTGGGACTCGCTGGGTACTATCGCCGGTTTGTTGAAGACTTCGCGAAGGTGGCAGCTCCTCTCAATGAGTTGCTGAGGGGGACCGCTGGAGTGCCGAAGACCCAGCACATCCCCTGGGTACAGGGACAAGACGAGGCCTTCCAGGCTATAAAGAATGCCCTTACTTCGGCCCCGATTTTGGCCTACGCAGACTTCGATCAACCATTCCTGTTGTACACCGATGGTAGCCTTCATGGACTCGGTGCAGTACTTTCTCAGATACAGGATGGACATGAGAGAGTCATTGGGTATGCTAGAAGGTCCCTGCGAGACAGCGAAAGAAACCCGCACAATTACAGCTCCTTCCAGTTAGAGCTCCTGGCCCTGGTGTGGGCCATGACAGAAAAGTTTGCAGGCTTCCTGACAGGTACCAAGATTCAAGTTCGAACAGAAAATAATCCCCTGGCCCACCTTGAGAATGCTTAATTGGGGGCCTTAGAACAACAGTGGATGGCTCGCCTAGCCAAGTTCGACTTTACCATCCATTATCGCTCTGCTACCGAATACGCAAATGCTGATGGGCTGTCAAGAGTGCCTGTGGAGACTCCAGTAGGGGATCTTGATAAGCAACTCGTTGAGGAGGAAACTTAAGACTTTAATAAGTTTAAGCCCCCAATGGTTGCGGCCCAGTCAAGAAGGGAGGCCTGCACATTACCCCGGTCCCTGGGGAGAACCAATGAGGAATGGGGACACGTTCAGGATGAAGACGAAGGGCTGAGACAGATGAAATGGTGGGTAACGCAAAAGCGGAAGCCTGGCAAACAAGAGAGAGATGATCTGGACTCTGAAATGAGTGTGTTGCACCAGTGGGATAAACTGGAAGTGCGAGAGTCAGTGCTATATCGTAAGAGGCAACAGCCAAAAGATATGGAAGTAAGGTGGCAAGTGGTCATCCCAGATAGAATGGCTCAAGAAGTAGCTAAAGAAGCCCACGAATTCGGAGCGCACTTCGGCCCCACAAAGACCTACCAATGGTTACAGCGTTATGTGTATTGCCCCCGATTGGAGCTTGTGGTGGAAGAGGTTTGCCGGCAATGTCGAGTATGTGACCTCATTAAGAGTACTGAACAGAGGGCACCCATCCAGACCATACAAACTAAGGAACCGCTAGAAGTCTTGATGATCGACTATCTCCTCGTGGGACACTCGACCCGGGGGCTGCAATACTGTTTGGTGATGACCGATCATTTCTTTAAGTTTGCAGTAGTCACTCCGACTAGAGATCAGACTGCGGAATCGGTGTCGCGAGCCATCTGTCAAGACTTCATCCGGGTGTATGGGTGCCCAAAGTGCATCCACTCCGACCAAGGTGCATGGTTCCAAGGCAAGGTGATGGAAAAATTGTATCTCATGTATGGTATCGAGCAGTCCCGGACCACCCCTTACCACCCTCAAGGCAACAGAGCTTGTGAATGCTTCAACAGAACCTTTCTTCAAATGCTGAGAACGTTGGAGGAGGATAAGAAGGCGTGCTGGCCAGACTATCTGCCAGAATTGGTCTGGACCTACAACAATTGGGTCCACTCCACCACGGGTTATACCCCCTATCTACTGTTGTTTGGAAGAGCTGGACGAGAGATCATTTAGCTGAATTTGGAACAGCCGGAGAAGCTGATGGAGCGAACTGTCACCTCATGGGTGAAAGAGCATCGGCAACGATTGCAAACAATACGCGGTTGGCGGGTCAGCAACTGCAAGAAAAAGAACATACAGGCCGCAAACCGACTCAAGAGTTACCGCTCCAACCTGGAGACCGAGTATTAGTCAGAGAGAAACGCCCTAAGGGAAAACTAAGTGAGAGATGGGAAGTACAGCCGTACAAGGTTATCAAGCGAGTGTATGCTAACGGCCCTGTCTACAAGGTACATATTGAGAATGG
This sequence comes from Ranitomeya variabilis, assembly GCF_051348905.1. Lineage (NCBI taxonomy): Eukaryota > Metazoa > Chordata > Amphibia > Anura > Dendrobatidae > Ranitomeya > Ranitomeya variabilis. Next base: position 205,348,079 of record NC_135237.1, read on the forward strand.
GGCATCCGCCCCCTAGAGTACTTTACAGAAATATGCTGCGGCCTTGCCAGTCTGAGGTCTGTTCTACGCCATTGTCACCTGAAGGCTCCACTCCACTTCCTGAATCTGTCATGCCTGATGGTGAAATCGATGAGTGATGGACCGTCCCTGACACAGTAGGGGGTCCTCAGCCGCAAAGAGACGGTAATCCCATGGATGTACTAGTACCGCCATGCGAGGACGAGACCAGACAAGAGCTCACAATGTCTCCTGCAACAAGTGTTCCTCTGGAAGATATTCAAGCCTTGCCTGACAGCCAAGAGCTTCGGAGATCCCAGAGGTCTAATGCAGGGGTTCCACCAGTCCGATATGTAGGACAGTGTGCTCTGTCTGTTGTTACACCTTTGTTGCCTCCTCTATAGGTGCTGTTCCGCATTGCACGTTCCTTCATTATGCTTCAACCTTGATTCTGTGATGGTCGAGGAAAACCATCATTAAGAAGGGAGGCATGTAAGAGGGTGGTGCTGTTATGGACAGTAACACGCTGCCACTTTAACAGACAGCACCCCCTTGTCTGGTGTGATGGAATGTCCTGCTTCCCCCTGCTTTAGGCTGTGAAGATGAACTGCCCTAGAATTAGGGGAGGAGTTGAGCCTGAACTGTGTGTGTGAGTGGAAGCTGCTAGAGAGAACTGTGTGCTGTTTGCTACAAGAAAGGTCCCAGGTGGGGACAGAGTGTACTTGTGAAATTTGCAAGACTTTTCCGGGTACAGCAAAGGTGGCTGTTCTGTGCTAGTTTGTGAAGCCACGAAGATACTGAGAAAGGGACTTACTGTTTCCGGGAGCATCCCTAGGATCCAGAAGCAAGGAGAAGACCACGCTTAGCAGAGCAGACAGAAAGCCGTGCGCACCACCGTATAGACTGCTGGGGGCCCCCTGGGACTGGACCTGAGTCCCCAACATCACCGTGAGTCTGTTCCTGTTTGATGCACCTGTTAGGGCCTAGTGTAGGCTTCAGTAGTCAGTACACGGCAGCCGTGTGGCCTGCTTAGTAAGGGCCAGGGAGGTTATACGTAGAGTAGCATCATTATTTGTGTGTTGTTTAAAGTTGCTTGTGAGACATTTTCTGAGTCTTTAATAGTTGGAGCACCGTGCTATTTTACGGACAAGAGAAAGTATATAAGTCTTGTAAAGTGTCTCTTGCCATTGCATACCCCTGTTTGCATCTTCCTCACCCACTTCATTCCTTGCCTCCCAATAAATCTACCCTTTGTTGTTTGCACCTCATCTTGTGTACAGTAGTCTTCCTGCACCGTGGTGGTTCCCCGGCCATCGCTTCAATAGAGCAAGAGGAACAGAGCTGCTACATTTTACATATTTAATCGAACAATTAGGCAGTACTTATAAATATGTACAAGAAGTTGCAAAAGAGACAAGACAATACAGTATATACAGTCACATAACAAATAAAAGGAATAAACAAAAGAAAGTTACTTGATCTGTTGTCATAGGAATAGCTCAGATCTTGTGAAGTTGAGCACTCAGAAAATGGCATAGTCCTTACAGCACGCTGTATTTCTTAGCACTGAACATGCATTCTAGGCCATAACATGACCATGAAAAAAAGAACCAATCAAAATATTGGCCTGCTGGCTATCATTTTGCTTGACTCTTTTTAGAGATGGGAAGAGGCCCAAAAAATAAAATAAAAATTGTGCTCACCCCTCCCCTCACTTGTTTTAGCACTGCAGCTCCACACCCAGTCTCCTGATGGCTTGCTTCCTTCTTCAAGGTCTGATCTTTTATACATTTACATTTTGATATCTCTGACTAGATCGTAAGTGATATCATGACATCAAGAGGTGATGTATGTCGTGACATCATGTGAAGCTTAGTCATTGCCAGAGGCACCAGAGAGTAGAGAAGGCTTGAGATTTAGGGAATGTGAACACGTTGCAGATTTGCCTGCGGATTTTTCTGCACTAAATCTGCAGCTCTTGGCAGAAAACATGCGGTTTTTACGCATTTTTGATGCGTTTTTGTATGCGTTTTTGAAAGCTAAATAAAGATGTATTATTGAGCAAAAAAAAAAAATTGTGATGTAATTTCTTGTCCAATGTCCTCTTTTAGACACAGATAGATAGATAGATAGATAGATAGATAGATAGATAGATAGATAGATAGATATTTAGATAGATAGATAGATAGATCTATAGATAGATAGATATAAATATAGATAAATCTATAGATCTATGAATAGATAGATCTATGTATCTATCTATAGATATATCTATGGATAGATGTAGATAGATATATGGATAGTTAGGCTACTTTCACACATCACTTTTTTTCCGTCAGGCAGGATTCGGAAAAATTTTAGAAAAAACGGATCCGTTGCAAATAGCGAAAAACTGATGCAACTGATCCCTTTTTTTTTAGAGAGAGAGAAGTGAAAATGTGCATGATTTGAATGGAAAAATGCATGAAAAGCCAGATTCATCATTTCACATCTCAGTTTCATATGTTTTTCGCCCGATCCGTCGCTGGGCGTTTTTTCGCCGGACAGAAAAAAAACTTACTCTGTACGTTTTCTCCCTCCACCAGAAACAGCTTTTTTGATGGATTCGGCAAAAAACTGATGAAACGTGTGGCCATCAGGCGCAATCCGGCGCTAATACAACTCTATGAGAAAAAAACATCCGGCGGAAAAAAAAAAACGGATCCGTTTTTTTAAAAACTCGCCGGATTGTGCCTGATGGCAAAAACCTTATGTGTGAAACTAGCCAGACAGATATATCCATGTATCTAAAGATATAACTATCTATCTATAGATATAGAAACCAAGAAAAAAACCTTCACTAGAAGACCAAGAATGCTTATAAAATATAATAAAGTTTGGACACACCTTCTCATTTAAAGATTTTTCTGTATTTTCATGACTATGAAAATTATACATTCACACTGAAGGCATCAAAACTATGAATTAACACATGTGGAATTATCGTATATACTCGAGTATAAGCCGAGACCCCTAATTTTGCCACAAAAAACTGGGAAAACTTAATGACTTGAGTATAAACCTAGGGTGGAAAATGCAGCAGCTACTGGTAAATGTCAAAAATACAAATAGATACCAATAAAAGTAAAATTAATTGAGACATCAGTAGGTTAAGCGTTTTTGAATATCCATATTGAATCAGGAGCCCCATATAATGCTCCATAAAGTTTATGATGGGCCCTATAAGATGTTCCATATTAAAATATGCCCCATATAATGCTGCACAAATGCGGATTATGGCCCCATAAGATGTTCCATACAGACATTTGCCCCATACAATGCTGCAAAAATGCGGATTATGGCCACTTAAGATGCTCCACACAGACATTTGCCCCATATAATGCTGCACAAACGTTGATTATGGCCCCATAAGATGCTCTATAAAGATATTTGCCCTATATAATGCTCCACAAACGTTGATAATGGCCCCATAAGAAGCTCCATAAAGATACAGTATTTGCCCCATATAAAGCTGCACAAATGCTGATTATGGCCCCATGAAATGCTCCATGTAGACATTTGCCCCATATAAAGCTGCATAAATGCTGATTATGGTCCCATAAGATGCTCCCTGTAGACATTTGCCCCATATGCTGTTGCTGCGATAAAAAAAAATCACATACTCACCTCTCATCGCTCAGGCCCCCGGCACTTGCTATATTCACCTGCTCCCCGTTTTACTGCCTCCGGCCGCCACTGCGTCTTCCCCGTCCACTGCACTGACTGTTCAGGCAGAGGGCGGTGTGCACACTAATTGCATCATTGCACCCTCTGACCTTGGTGTAAGTGCAGAGGATGGGGAAGACGCAGCGGTAGCGGTGGAATGGGGAGCAGGTGAATACTGCGCACTGCGTTATACTCACCTGCTCCTGGCGCAGTCCCTGGTTCCCCAGCACCGGCAGCTTCTTCCTGTATTGAGCGGTCACATGGTACTGCTCATTACAGTAACAAATATGTGGCTCCACCCCTATGGGAGTGGAGTGGGGTCCATATTCATTACTGTAATGAGCGGTACCATGTGACCGCTCACTACAGGAAGAAGCTACCGGCGCCGGGAACCAGGGACCTGCAGGGACACTTAACAAAAAGTGTGAAACAACTGAAATTATGTCTTATATTGTAGATACTTCAAAGTAGCCACCTTTTGCTTTCATGACTGCTTTTGATAGTGATGAAAATACAGAAAAATCTTTAAATGAGAAGGTGTGTCCTAACTTTTGGTCTGTACTGTATATAAAAAATGTATGTAAAAAGAAAACGATACAGCCAGAAAAAAGTATTTTAATATTCTTAATTTCACCATATTTACCATACTCGATCGCCTGCGATAAATTAAAAATAATAAACCAACCGTATACTCCCTTTCTGCCATAGTCCAATTGATAACGAGTGTCCTACGACGATCTCCCCTATAGAACAGTGACATAGGGTGATGTCACTGCTCTATAAGCCTCCAGTGACACACTGACAGGAGACAATGGCTTCTGCAGTGCATCACTGAAGAGGTTACCTGAGTTCAGGGTATCACTTTATGGCAAAGCTGCATGAGAATTTTCCCACACAGCAGTGCCACAAGTGAGAATAGGGACTATTTCTCACAGCGGCGGAGGAATACATTGCGGAAGGATACCTTTTATCATTGTATTCCTGGTACCCCTGGAGAGCGGTCGCATCAGCTGATGTGGCTGCTCTCCATGGGAGATTGTCGTGGGACACTCATATTAATTGGATATCTGCAGATCAGGGAGTATATTGTTTGTTTATTATTTTAATATTTTTTACAGGTGACAATGGCTTCAGGGATCAAGGTGATGGTGAGTATGTACTCTATGTTGTATGTACTGTATGTCTATATGTATGTACTGTATGTATGTACTGTATGTCTGTATGTATGTTGTATGTTGTATATACAGTATATATGTACTGTATGTTGTATGTACTGTTGTATGTTGTGTGCACTGTTGTATGTACTGTTGTATGTTGTATCTTCTGTTGTATGTTGAATGTACTGTATGTGCTGTATGTTATATGTTGTATGTACTGTTGTATGTTGTATGTACTGTATGTCATATGTTGTATGTACTGTTGAATGTTGCATGCACTGTTGTATGTTATATGTTGTATGCACTTTTGTATGTTCTGTATGTCATATGTTTTATGTTGTATGTACTGTTGTATGTCATATGTTGTATGTACTGTTGTACAGTATGTTGTATGTACTGTTGTATGTTGTATGCACTGTTGTATGTACTATTGTATGTTGTATGTACTGTATGTCATATGTTGTATGTACTGTTGTATGTTGTATGTACTGTATGTATGTTGTATGTACTGTTGTATGTACTGTATGTCATATGTTGTATGTTCTGTTGTTTGTTGTATGTACTGTATGTTGTATGTACTTGTCATATGTTGTATGTACTGTATGTGTGTATGTGGTTTTTTTTTTACATTCAACACATTAGCCGGATGATGAGACTACTACTGTCCAATCATTGGCTAATGTGTCAATCACTGTCACTGTAGCAGGCATAGCCCAATGGGACTTATAGTCCCATCGGACGATGCCTGCACACACACACACCCAAAGACCCCCCCCCACAGCCCCGCAGACCCTCGGACAGCACGCAGACCCCCTACAGCCCTGGCAGACCTCCGACAGCCCCGTACAGACCCCCAACAGCCCCGTCACACCCCAACAGACCCGCCCAGACCCCCGACAGCAGAGGCAGAACCCTGACAGCCCCGCCCAGACCCCCGCAGACCCACTGACAGCCCAAAGACCCCACTTTCACACACACACATACACGCACACAGTCACCACCCACACTCCCCCACATTCCATCCACACACTTCCCTCCTCCCAATCTGCAGCGTTTCACCCGCAGCTTAACCACAGATCTTTTTTACATCTGCAGTTTTACTGTGGATGTGCCCGATTTAATGCAAGTCTATGGGTGCAGAAACACTGCAGATTCGCACAAAGAATTGACATGCTGCGGAAAAAACTACACTGCGTTTCCACATGTTTTTTTCCTCAGCATGTGCACAGCGGATTGGGTTTTCCAAAGGTTTACATGGTACTGTAAACCGCATGGGAAACTGCTGCGGATCCGCTGTAAAATCTGCAACGTGTGCACATGGCCTTAAGAGAAAAATAGAGCCGAAGAGTGAAAACGAGCCAACGGATGGATGACTTGGCACTGGGGAGCGGTGATGCTAGGACAGATAAAGGTGTAGGTTAGTATAATATTCTTAATTAATTTCATCCCTCTGTTTCTTGTTCTCTGACTGCTCTACAGCTCTTACTAGCAAATCATATTGCAACAAAAACATTTGATCATGGCTAAGTATGAGCAAACCTAGCAAACAAAACTCTTGACAGTTTTGTTTCTCTCTATGACCAATGTTATAGCTTTTTATTAAACAATAAATAAGAATTGGCCAATATAATAACAATATTATAAAATGAATCTTTTTATCTTCCGTGGTTCACATTGTAAAAAACTAAAACAATCATTATCCGAATTGATGTAATAAAAAGTGATCAACATTTTAAATAAATAAATAAATAAAAACTACACTTCGATAGGCAGAAATATAGGCCTTGCCTCATTGAAGCATTAATAAATATTACGTGTTTGGACTGTGGCAATAAAACTTTTTTCAGCAGAAAATGTATGGTTTTCAAAATGTGGAGATGGAGATGCATATACAACCATAACCCCTGCATACAAATGCATAGATAACAGATTTATATTGGAAAGGAGCACTCCTCTGCTCTGAGACGTCTCATAAAGAAGGGTAAAAGTGAGCGTGATGTGTGACGCCACTGTTGTCACTCTTCATCACTATACATCAATGGTTTGCTTTTAAAAATATTTTAACATTTTGTAATGATGCAACCTAAATGTCCAAGATGCAGTATATAAAAATCTGGAGAAATACTCATATTAAGCAGCCGTCTTAGCAACAGGACAGTTATATTGTGAGTTTCCATTGTTTAGAACTTGTGCTGAGCAGATGTTGTATATTAATTACATTTCAAAGTTAATGACAGCTTTTGTATTTGTGCACGACATAAAGTGTAAATGATTTTCTGCATATCTATTTCTCAAAGCATATTTGTGTAATAAAGATCATCCAAAAGTTACTGATGTTCATAACAAAAGTGTGTTTATATAAAACTAAAATAGCACAAGGCTATATTATCTGTTCTGCAATCTTTCTCATGGCCTGTGTGTATATTACTCCACTCATCTAAAGTTACACTCTAGGAATTTCTGCTTAAAGAAACACAATTTATTTTCTATTGGTCCTGGGGTGACATGAGAATAAATTAACAAAAAAAAAAAACAGAAATAAACAATAATATGTATCAGCTTACATATTAAAGACTAAATTTAACCTAAAAAGGACCTAGTTTCATAAATAGACTATAGATATAAAGAGGTCATTGACATATGCAATTAGTACAGTGCTTGTGTAGCTTAATGTACTTGTATTTTTTAACTTACTAAATTATTTTCTTTAAAAAAAATGGCTTGGGATCCCCCGAAACATTATTAAACAGCAGAGTGAAAGTGGAAAGCTGTAGTCAGGAAGGGGGTTATAGCCATGTAGCTTCCCAGGCTGTTAATATCAGTTCACAGCTTTATACCTTGCCTTTTGTGGTTATTAAAAAGGGGGACCCCACACAAAAAAGTTGTGGGACTTTTGTGGTCATTCACTTATCATAGTGTACCATCCTGGCAATTGTACCTTTGATTATGGCATCATTAATAACAGCTCCAAACAATATCTTCGTGTTAAGTTCCCAGTCATTCCCACCTTTTATCTGCTTCCTAAAGTCCACAAAAATCCTTCTGCACCGCCTGGGCCCCCCATTGTGTCCAGTATAGGGAGCCTCTGCCAAAAGGCCAATATCTACATTGATTTATCTACAGCCCATTGCCACTGCCTTACCTTCCTACATCAGGGACTCGGCTCACTTTATTCATGTCTGCCGTAACATTTCTCTTGGAAGACAGACTTTACTGGTGACTTGTGATGTCGAGTCTCCTTACTCGAACATTGGTCATCTCGACGGTGTGCAGGCAGTAGGTTATTTTCTCAGTAGACAGAGTACTGCAGATCGTCTTCACGATTGCTTTTTGATTGATCTTCTTAAGTTTATTTTACAGCACAAGTATTTTCTTTTTGATCATTCTTTTTTCCAGCAGGTATCGGGAGTGGCGATGGGTGTAAGTTGTGCGCCAGCCTTCGCTATCATCTTTTTGTGCTGGTGGGAAGAAACTATCGTCTACAATTCCGACTCCTTCAGAAAACATGTCCTACATTGGCACCGGTTCATTGATGATGTCTTCTTCAGATGGACCAGTACTGAACAGGAGTGTCTTCAGTTTCTTCAGGAACTGAACCACAATAAATTTAATATTGTTTTGACGTATACTTTTTCTTTTACCTCAGTAACTTTTTTAGATTTGAAGGTTTCCGCCCGGTAAGATGGCCTTATCACTGACCTTTTCCTCAAATCTACAGCAACCAATAGTTTACTCAGGTATGATAGCTTCCATACCCTTCATACCAAAAGGGGTATTCCTGTCGGCCAATTCTTGAGAATGTACTTTGGATAAAGATTTTTCTTTTCAATCTAGGACCCTCATGACTAGGTTTCGAGAACGTGGCTACCCCAAGAAACTAATCTCTTCTGCATTCCAGAGAGCTAGGGGACATAGTCAGGACTCATTACTTTCCCCAACAAACGTTCCCAGGACAAATTTGTCCGTTTCATCTCGGACTACAACGACCAATAGAGTCAGGTCAGAAACATTCTTACGTCCCATTGGGAAATACTCACTACCGACGATCAAACCTCACCTCTCGTTGCCCCGCATCCCCTCATGACTGCCAAGAGGGCCCCCAATTTGGGGGATATTTTGACCAGGAGCCACTTTTCAAGTCCTTCCATCAGACTGAACCTGGGTACCCGCAGGAGGGGGTCATTCCCCTGTGGGGATTGTAGTGTCTGTGCTTATGTTCCTGTCACCAAGGACTTTTTTACCAACCCTACTGACCAGAAAACGTATTGTTAAGCATCATACTTTAACTGCAAGACTACTAACATCATTTTTATGCCATTGTTTGCCCTTGCAGTAGGGACTATGCAGGTCAAACCTCTCAGAAGTTGAGGAAAAGGGCACAGAAGCATTTGTCAACAATACATCTGGCATCCTCTGGTGTCAAAAAGGGCAAGACCCTGACCCCTTGGCCTCTCATTTCCTGACCAAACATGGTGGCTCTGTTACTAACATTCAATTTTTTGGTTTACAGAGGATCCATTTGAATACCAGAGGTGGAAATCTCAAGAAACTCTTGCTCCAAACTGAATCACGCTGGATCTTCAACCTACGAAGTCTGGCCCCCAACGGCCTCAATGAGGAGCTCCTTTACACAAGCTTTCTAGGCTGTTAGGGTTAGTGGAACGCACTAAGTAATAGGGTGATAGATCTGAGGTGTGTTCACAGCCCGGGGCCCACCGTGCAGAGATACCTGCTGCAAGTAATGGTGGATGGACACTGAGCTCACACGTGGGTTAAACTTCACCCCATGTGAAATGAAAGTGACCTCTGTTGCCTCACAGAGTTGCACTGTACATTAAAAGTTGTGCTTGCTCTGGAACTCTTCTGTGCTAACTGCACACATGAAGGAACCAGATGATAAGACAAGGCTAATTGCCCCCACTGACGCTAGCTGCCTGCCTGAGTGTACAGCCCCAAGGCTAAACAGACTCAGACCACTTATATACAGTGTGGCAGAGTATCCACTGGAAACTGCCAAACACAAATGATACTGGTGCATGGCCATGCAGCCATGCAAACCTTTTATAGCTGTAGCAGTTTAGGACGTTCCTAGTGGACCAATAGGAGATGCTACAGGACCTGAGCATGTGACCCCCGATCTCCAATGAGAGGTCTTCCCCTGGGCATGCTCAGGAAGGGAAAAGCAGGACTTAGTGCCAAACAGCACTAGTTATAATGGCTGAACCAGGAAGGGTAGCAGTAACCAAACGCGCAGTATTTGTCCGAGCCAGGCACTGGGACCAACATCTCTGTTGCACAGGCTCCACTGCGGCCGGGGGAGAATGAGAGACCGCAGCGGAGGTGGTTCGAGATTCCCCCTGTGCAGCGGTGGGAACTTGACAGCTAACATTACTCCCCCTCCTAGGGCCCCCCTCCTTGGACCTTGCTACGCTTGAAGGCAGCAATGAGCTGCGGAGCACGAATTTGCTCAGCAGGCTCACAGGACCTGTCTTCTGAGCCATAACCTTTTCAATCCACCAAATAGAACTTTTTGCCACATACCACCTTACACCCCAAGATAGCGTTCACCTCATAATCATCTGTAGATGAACCCGATGTCCGGGCAGATGGCTCTGAAAACCGGGACATGTGAACGGGCTTTAGAAGGGACACATGAAAGGTGTTGGTGATACCTAGGCGTGGAGGAAGGGCCAGACAGTAGACCACAGGGTTAACCTGTTCCAGGACCTTGAAGGAACTCAAGTAGCGAGGTGCAAACTTAGTGGACTCAACTCGCAGCCTGATATTATGGGCGGAGAGCCACACTAAGTCGCCTGGAGCAAAGCTCGGAGCGGGGCGCCAATGTACATCGGCGGAGGCCCTCATTCTCTCCTTGGAAGCCCAGATGGCATCCTGTGTGTGGTATCAAACATCACATGCCTCCACAGCTCAGTCTGCCACCCTGGAATTGGCGGAAGACACGGGCATAGGCACAGGAACCCGCGGATGCTGGCCGTAGTTAAGGAGGAATGGGGTCTGCCGAGTGGAGTCGGCTACGGCGTTGTTCAGCGCAAACTCTGCCCACGGTAGCAAGGATGCCAATTCATCCTGCCTAACTGAAACAAAATGTTGCAGATATGTGACCAGGGTCTAGTTGGCCCTCTCTACCAACCCATTTGTCTCGGGATGGTATGCTGAAGAGAGATTCAGCTCGATGTTGATTAGATGACAAAGCTCTCTTCAGAACCGAGACACAAACTGGGGACCCTGGTCACTGACAATTTTGTCCAGCATACCATGTAGGCAGAAAATGTGTTTAATAATCAATGCTGCCAAGGCCCGTGCAGAAGGTATCCGTGGAAAAATGGTCTGTGATTACCTAAATAATGGTGCACCACTGGCAGGGGGTAAAGTAACCAAGCTGGCCGTTGTCAAGAAGACTTATTTTTGGGGCAGGAGACACATGCCCGAATATAGTCTCCGACATCATGGGCCATATGCGGCCATCAGTATGTCCTCGCCAGAAGCTCAGATGTCCTCTTGGTCCCAAAATGTCCACCCACCCTGGACGAGTGAGCCCAAGAGAGATCCTCCGGTCGCAAATTAGATGGCACAAAAAGTCTTGCCCGGGGGCACAGACTCTAGCAAAATCGGGGCCACGGACCTCAGCCTCTCTGAAGAGACAATTAGCCGAGGCTTCTCCTCCTCCTCTACTGAAGATACTACAGAGTGGGAGAGAGCATCGGCACGAATGTTCTTCTCCCAGGAAAGATAATGGAGGGTGAAGTGGAAACTGGAGTAGCCTGGCGAGAGTTTAGCCACTGGGCAGTCTGCAGATAAACCAAATTTTTGTGGTTGGAATACACTTGGAAGGGAAAACGAGCCCCCTCCAGGAGGTATCTCCACTCCGAGAAGGCCAACTTCATAGCTAGGAACTCCCTGTCCCCGATGGAGTAATTCCTCTCTGCGGGGAGAAAAAGAAGCAAGGATGCTTCCGACCTTGAGCATCCTTTTGGAAGAGGAGTGCTCCAGTACCAATGGATGAGGCATCCACCTCCATTATAAATGGTTTATCTACATCGGGGTGATGTAGGATGGGAGCGCTAGCAAAATGAGACTTAATAGAGAGGAAGGCCTTGGAGACCTCCTCTGACCACAATTTGGGATTTGCTCCCTTCTTGGTGAGGGCTACCAAGGGAACTACCAGAGTTGAGAAGTGAGGAATGAACTGTCGATAATAGTTAATGAACCCCATAAAGCGCTGCACCGCTTTGAGAGAATGGGGTTCCTGCCAATCCATCACAGCCTGTAGCTTGGCATGATCCATAGCCAATCCCTGGGCAGAGATGACATAGCCAAGGAAAGACAAAGACTCCTGCTCAAACACACACTTCTCCAACTTGGCATAGAGGGAGTTTGTCCATAGGAGGTCGACAACTTTGCAAACATCTCTCCGGTGGGAATCCAAATCTGGAGAGTAGATGAGAATATCATCCAGATAGACTACCACCGAGGAGGAGAGCATATCCTGGAAGACATTGTTCACGAAGTCTTGGAAAACGGCTGGGGCATAAGAGTCCGAAGGGCATCAACAGGTATTCATAGTGCCCATCCCTAGTGTTAAAAGCCATCTTCCATAGTCCCCCTCACAGATGCGAATCAGAATCAGGTTGTAAGCACCCCGCAGATCTAGTTTAGTAAATACCCTTGCTCCCCGTAGCCTATCGAAGAGCTCAGATATCAGGGGCAAAGGGCACTTATTCTTAATGGTGATGGCATTAAGACCCCTGTAGTCTATGCATGGATGTAGTTCTCCGTTCTTGTTCTGCAAGAAGAAGAACCCCAGCAAGTGACACTGACTTCCTAATGAACCCCCTTGCCAAATTCTCCTGGATGTATTGAGACATTGCCTCCGTCTCCAGGAGAGACAGGGTGTAGACCCGACCCGGGGGGGCTCTGTCCCAGGCAAGAGATCAATAGGACAGTCATAGGGGCGGTGAGGCGGAAGGGTCTCCGCAGCCCTCTTGGAAAACACATCTGCATAGGGCCAATAGCGCTTGGGGAGAGAAGAGAGATTTGCGGGTACCTCTGTAGTGGCAACCTGAACATACTCCCTCAGACATCTGCCCTCAGAAGATTCACTCCATCCCAAAATTCTCCCTGAGGACCATTCTATATGAGGGGAGTGGTAATGTAGCCAGGGTATTCCTAGCAGGATCTCATCAATTCCCTCGGGAATAACAAGAAGGGAAATAATCTCCTGTTGGGATGGAGACATAGATAACGTAAATGGGATGGTCTGGGGTATTATTTGTGAGGGCAGTGTCGACCCATTCACCACTCGTACAGTCAGCGGCTTGGCGAGCAGCACCAGGGGTATTGCGTGGCGTTGGGCGAAGGCAGGAGACATAAAATTCCCCTCCGCCCCAGAATCCACACAAAGCTCGACTGTAAGAGTGGATAGACCTAAGGTGATTGTCCTTTTAAAGGACAGTTTGGAGGAAAACGCCGCTGTGTCTAGTGAACATCTTCCTACGGTTACTAGTCGCGGTCGTTTCCTGACCACTGGGGACATTTCTTGGCATAATGTCCTAACTGCTGGCAGACGCCTGAACAGGAGATTCCAGAGGCCTGGCGAAAGTAGAAGCCAACCGGAACCTCTGCCTACACTGGGAATCGGCCGATACTATCCGATACCGATACTTTCAAGTATCGGACGGTATCGCTCAACACTAGTTATAAGCTCTTCCAGTGTGGCGGGAATCTCCCTGGTGGCCAAGGCGTGCTTCACATGGTCAGCCAGTCCCTTCCAGAACACCGGGATAAGGACTTTATTCAGCCACTCCAGCTCAGATGCCAAAGTCCGTAAGTGGATGGCGAATTGACTGAACATGGATGAGCCCTGTGTCAATGCCAGCAGTTGGAGCGCCATATCATGGGTGACACGAGGTCCCATAAAGACCTTTTTCAGAGAGTCCAGGAAGCGAGGTGCACTCTGCACCACATGATCATCGCGCTCCCACAGCGGCATTGCCCACTCCAACGCCCTGCCCGATAGAAAGGATATAATAAATCCCACTTTAGCCCGTACTGTGGGAAAACATGCAGCCAGGAGCTCTAGATGTATGGTACACTGGTTCATGAATCCCTGACACAGCTTGCTGTCACCAGCAAACTTGTCTGGTAACGGGAGATGGGATAATGTCGGAGCAGGGGTGGCAGTGGACAAACTGGCTGCAGCTACGCTAGCATCCTGAACAGCGACTGCGGTGACATCCACGGCCGAGGCTGTGCGTTCAAGAGCCACCAACCTACCCTCCAGCTGCTGGATGTACCGTTGTAGACGCTGATCATCCGCCATTACTAGCCAGACCATGGCGCTAGTATACTGTTAGGGTTGGCGGAATGCACTGCGTAAGTATAATGATAGTTAAGGTGCGTTTGCAGCCCGCGGTCCACCGTGCAGGATTGGAACCTGCTGCTAGCTAATGGCGGCACTATATGGCGGTACTACGCCAGAATAGACACGGGTTCCATCACCCGATCTGTATATGAGCGAACTCTGTTGCTTCACAGAGTCGCAGGGAATAAAGGTAATGCTGTGCCCTTTTAGCAGTCACAGGGTGCAGCAAAAGGATACCAGTGGGATCCCTGCAATTCACCCCCACTATGCTGGTGACTGAACCCGCTCTGACCCTCGGTGGCTTTTGAGCCCGTGCCTGAGGACTCCATGAGTCAGATTCTGGGATCAAGCGGGAGTTCCCACCCTGCACTGATGGATTGTCAGGAGAAACTGGAGATAGCTGCACAGAGTGCGTACAGCACCGCACTAGCGGTCACTGCTGGTTAGACGCAGTACAGATTGTGCCTAGTGCTGGATGGCACTATCTGGTGCTAGACAGCTCCAACATTCGCGAACATTCATCAACTCTAGGGATGGGAATGATTCGGAGCTTTCACCAGAACAGGCATACAACCACACACACACAATTACTGATTTATACTAGCGCATGACTAAGCGGCCATGCAAACCTTTTATAGCTACAGCTATCCAGGACCTTCCTAGTGGACCAATAGGAGCTGCTACAGGGCCTGAGCATGTGACCCCCGACCTCCAATGAGAGGTCTTCCCTTGGGCATGCTCAGAAGGAAAAAAGCAGGACTTAGTCCCAGGAGCGCCTGCTCGCCACAGAACAGTATTGGTTATAATGGCTGAACCTGGAAGGGCAGCAATAACCAAATACGCAGTATCTGTCAGAGCCAGGTGCTGGGACTGATGTCTCTGCTGAGCAGGCTCCACTGCGGCTGGAGGAGAATGAGAGACCCCAGCGGAGGTGGTTTGAGATTCCCCCTGTGCAGCGGCGGGAACTCGACACCTAACACCCAACTTCACCATTCAGCCGAGTGCAGCTACCCAGTCATCCACATGCAGCCGAGTGCAGCAGCCCACACTTCTACTACACTAACACAGCACCAGGAAAAACACAAGGTAAAACCAGAGTCCCGGAGGAGAAACACCGGGAAAAAAAATACACCCCCCCTCAACTTTCACCTCCTAATGTGTCTGTCTTCTAGTCTGTCCACACTTTCCCTTGGTTCTTTTCCTTCCAATGAGTCAATCCCTTCCAAATTGTTTTCCACTCCTAATTTGTCCTCTTCCCCAATGTGTCTGACCCAATCCTCCAATTTTCTTGCACTTCCCCTGTAACAACTTCCCCAACCACTCCTAACCTACCATCACAGCGGACACCCCCCTGGTCCACCATGTTACTCCCTCCCACAGACCCCGAAAATAAATAATCATTCAATCATTTTTTCCTTTGTTTAATAAAAATTGTAATTTTTTTATTTTTGTTAGTAAAAATTGTTTTGATTCACAATACCGGTCTCACTGTGTTTTCTTTATCTCTTTATTTATCCATGTGTGTATTGTTGAGTGAAGTATAAACAGGTGTAACAGTAAAGGTCTTTATTATACAAGTTACATTCAGGGTGTTAATATTAGAGATAGAGTTAGAGAACATTACAGGTACATAATATTACAGGTACATTTTATTTACAGGTTAAACCATTTCATCTTGCCATGACACAAGTCCAATATCAGAAACAAAATAGGCAGCAAATGTATCCCTCATTTGGGCAACTTCTGCTGTAGTCCTCAGAGGGTGATGTTGGTAATCCTGCAATGTGGTATTAACAGTTTCCTCAAGTTCAAAGTGGGGTTGCTCTTTTGACAGGAAGTAGTTATGCAGAACAACACAAGCTTTCACAACCACATCAATTGTCTCTATTTTTAGATTGATAGATGTTCCCAAAATCCACCATTTAGATGCCAGCTGTCACGATAAGCTACAGCCGCTGATGCGGCCTAGCCCTTAGACACCCCCACGCCGACCAACCACGACGGCGTGGGGCGTGCATCCCCAGGGGACGCAATACGGACCCTTTATACTGCAGAGGGGGACCCAGGCCTACCCGAACTAGGGGAGGTCAGAAATTAGGGTTCTGTGGCAGCTGAGCATGTGGACAAGGAAAGAGACATGTAGGACTTGATTACACCCCACAACTTCAGGTATAGAGAAAGTAAAGTTTACTAAAGTAAAGTCACACAGTACATAGACTAAACATGACTATGCCAGGCTCCCAATTTCACACCTCCCAGAAGGGTACCACCCAGTGGACCCCAAGGCACCAACGTATCACCGAGGCACACACAGGCGGGACATCAGGACACAGGCAGAACATCAGGGTACACAAGGTCATCAGGACACAGGCAAGACATTAGGACACAGACAGGACATCAAGATACATGAGGTCATCAGGGCATCAGGGTACATCAAGTCATCAGGACATCAGGGTACACAAGGTCATCAGGATGCAGGCAGGACATCAGGATACAGACAGGACATCAGGACATCTGGATACAGGGTCACCAGCAGACATCAGACAGGAGTCGTTCGGTTCCGGACATCCAACATGATCTACAGGCACCACCACAGTCATCAGGCTCCAAGCTCCAGGCAGCGGTCATCAGGTTCCAGACTTCGGTCGTCAGGCTCCGGGCATTGGACCTAGGAAGGAACTCAAGCGGGATGGTGTTAGAACCGCAGGATTGCTGGGCCTGTCAGGACCTAGCACCGCATGGTAGTCAGAGCACAGAGTAGTAGATGTTCAGCAGAAACACTGGTTACAGGAGACTCAAAGTCACTGGGTGTGAGGCTCCAGACGCAGAGGGATTCCAGGAACATAACACAGCACACTTGGGGCTATTTAGTTTGGAAAAACGAAGGGTAAGGGGTGATCTTATGTTAATGTATAAATATATGAGGGGACAGTACAAAGACCTTTCTGATGATCTTTTTAATCATAGACCGGTGACAGGGACAAGGGGGCATCCTCTACATCTGGAGGAAAAAAGGTTTAAGCATAATAACAGACGCGGATTCTTTACTGTAAGAGCAGTGAGACTATGGAACTCTCTGCAGTATGATGTTGTAATGAGTGATTCATTACTTAAATTTAAGAAGGGACTGGATACCTTTCTGGAAAAGTATAATGTTACAGGGTATATATATTAGATTCCTTGATAAGGCGTTGATCCAGGGAACTAGTCTGATTGCCGTATGTGGGGTCGGGAAGGAATTTTTTTCCCGATGGTGGAGCTTACTCTTACCACATGGGTTTTTTTTGCCTTCCCCTGGATCAACATGTTAGGGCATGATAGGCTATGGGTTGAACTAGATGGACTTAAAGTCTTCCTTCAACCTTAATAACTATGTAACTATGTTACAGCAGGCACAGTTCAGACAGGGTCAGGTACAGGATCAAGAATTCAGGCCTGGATATACCACCTCCAGGACAGGCGCCAGAACAGGACATAACAGGAATCAATGTAAGGACTTTGGTACAAAAACATAGACAGGAGAGGTGCAGGAGCACAAAACACACATAGCAAAGTTCAGGAGCTTTGTGAGTAGCTCAGGCCCCGCCCATAGGGCAGGGGAACTTTATATAGGAGCTGCCCCTCAGCAATTGTATGGGGACAGCATTTGAAGTATACACACTAACCCTGATAAAAGCAGGAGAGGTGTGGCCGCGCATGCCCTTAGCACAAACAGAAACCATTACAGTACAATCAGTGCAGGAACTGAGGCTCAGGGAACCTGGCAGCGGCTGCATGCCCATTCACAATTGGAAAGTCATGCACCAGCTGCAAATGACCTCGCAACTAGCGGACAGCATCTACAGCGGCAACCAGGGACCGCACGTGCTGAAGGTAATGCAGCAGAGCAAAGACGCAACCACCTATGTACGGCTACGCAGCAGAGCAGGGAACTGAGCAGGCTCCATACAGGTAACAGCCAACAGTATCCCAGCTCAATTAGGGGGAAAGGAGCAAAGGGTTAAAGCAAAGACATGCATTATCTCGCCGAAAACCAGATACAGACAGAACGGCGTGACACCAGCAAACCAAAGGCACACTCCACAGTTCTTCATGCCCTTGTCAGTTGGTAGTAGAAAATCCTTTCTGCGTGACTCTAGTCCTGACTTGAGTATGGTTTTATTAAGTTGGCACACATTTGAAAGGCCTCATCCCCAACTATAGCAAATGGCATTGGCTGTCCTTCAGTGTTCGGAAGAGGTTGTGGCGCTGGAAAATTAAAATCATTCCATACAATTGTTGTCCCATGTCAGAGTTTTTGAAAGTCATTTCCTCATCCAAATGAGCCAACGTCAACAGTGACAAATCGACAATCTGCATCTGCAATCGCCATGAGAACAATTGAAAAGTATTTTATATAATTGAAGTACTCGGATCCACTTCCTGCAGGTTTCAGAATCCGAATATGTTTGCCGTCCACAGCCCCCACACAGTTAAGAAACTTACAAACTTCATTGAATTTTGCTACATTTTGCAGCCACAGTTCAGCTGTGGGTTGGGGGAGGAATTCTGCATGCAGAATGTCACACAATGCATGGCAAGTGTCTCCAACAATCCCAGAAAGGGTGGACAGTCCAATATGAAACTGAAAATGTAGAGATCTTAAGATGTCTCTGGTAGCCAGGAGTCTGCGGAACAGACAAACGAACAAATAAACAAATAAATCAGTACATGGCTTTTCTAACAATAACGACAGGTGTTTGTTGTTCAAAATTACATACCTTATGGTCACCAACAGATGTTCCTCAGCATGAATTGCACACTGTAGCTGTGTGTTCTGCCTGATAATGGATCCTAGGACACGTTGCAGCAAGTCATCGAAGCTCTGTTCCATCATCTTGGTGTGTTCAAAAAACTTTGCCGGGTTTGCATGAAGCTCTGTGTACAATGAGTGGTCGGCTCCACAGCTCTGTTGGAGTTCAACAAATGGGTGTTAGCTATAGCGACAAAGATGTCTTCTCCGTCTTTCTTTTATCCTTTCTTCCTGACAAGCCACAGCAAAAGTTAAAGCCAACTTCAATGATAAATCCAGATTCAGATTGAAGCTATCCATGCTATCCATCTTGCAGCACCATCCAAAAGAAGCGGACTTCAGCTGTGCAGTGTCTCTATATATAGAAAACCTGTAATACTGTACACATGAGCATAAACAACGCAAATGCATTAAAAAATGCATATGAACGCATGCAATTGCAGCGTTTTTAGAAGTCATGCGTAAAAGCATGCAGATAAAAAATGCTGAATACATATGCATCTGCATGCATTTTTGCATGCGTTTGCAAATGCAGATGATACGCTGCAGACACATACGCAAATGTGAACTGAGTTTAAGGTCTGTGTACCTTTGCGGGATCCCCGTCGGGACTCCCGCTCTGTGCTGGCTCCACGCTGCCAGGATGCAGCTTCCCCTCCTCCTCCCTCTCCTGCTTCCTGGCGTGCTGCCAGCAGGTTCTCAGGCAGAGTGCTTAGGGCACGCGCGCTCTCGTTTCCGGTCTCTTAAAGAGACAGCGCGCATTTTTTAAAATATGCTTCTAGCCAATTGCGTGTTATTCATTGCTATTTCTAGCTCATCCACCATAGGGAGGTCGTTGGAGAAACAAGTATCCACTGTTGCTTACTTCCGGTTCCTGTCTGCATGTGCTACTGTTTCTGAAGTGCTTTCGCTAGTACTCCGCTTATACTGTCTGTTTCCACAGATCATCAGCTACCAGTTACCCAGCTATCCTGGACGACGACTGTTCTATCTATGCAATCCCGTCTCGCCCCGACAATCTGCCATCATCATCTCCGGACAACGCCAGTACCGTTGGAACCAGCATCTACTCGTACCTGTCAAGAAGTTACCCATCTGAAGGACCAACAGGACAAGATCATGTCTTTTCTGCACAACGTGTCAGCTCGCATGGATACCCTGGTCGCTTCGACTGCACCTGTCTCTGCTACTGGTATCCAGGTATCTAGATGTACTACAAGTAAAGGCCCTCGCCTGGCAGCTCCCACCCGCTTTCGTGGCTATCCCATTCAGTGTCAGGGGTGTTGTGAACTCTGTGTTCAGGCTCCCTCTTGTGGTCACTGGTGGTATGGTGTGACTTTTGCTTTGGGCTCCCCCTGGTGGCTTTGTCTGTTATCCTGCTGGTCTCTGGCTATCAGCTGGTTCGTTATCCTCTGGGAGGTTCCTATATAGCTCTGTTTTACTTCCACTTGTTGCCGGCTGTCGATGTAATCAGTGCTACTCAGATTCCTTCTGACTACCTTGCTCCCAGTCCATCCAGGATAAGCTAAGTTTTGTTTGCTCATTTTTTGATCAGCAGTGTTTATCATGTTTTCTGTTCCAGCTTGCTAAAATGTAATTCCCTCGCTTGCTGGTTGCTCTAGTGGGCTGAGTTTCTCCCCACACACCGTTAGTTGGTGTGTGGGTTCTTGAAATCTCAGGATGGATATTTTGTAAGGGTTTTTTATTGATCGCATAGACCCCTGCTCTATTTTCTGCTTTCTAGTACTAGTGGGCCTTTTTTGCTGAATCTGATTTCATCCCTATGTATGTGCCTTCTTCTTACCTCACCGTTAATATTTGTTGGGGGCTTCTATATCTTTGGGGATTATTTCTCTGGAGGCAAGTGAGGTCTTTCTTTCTCTTTAGGGGTAGCTAGTTCCTCAGGCTGGCTCGAGACGTCTAGGAATTTTTTAGGCACGTTCACCGGCTACCTCTAGTTGTTTTGGATAGGTTCAGATTTCCGATCAGTCCAGTTACCATCTCCCTAGAGCTCGTCCTTAGTTTGGTCACTTGCTGATCTATTTGTGATCCTCAGCCACTAGGGATCATAACAGTACAGCCGGCCCGCAAAGTGTTAATTGCATGGCAGAAGCAGGAGAAAAGAAGCCTTGAGAATTTTTTTTTTTTTTTCTTGTTGTTGCCGTGTGTCTAGCTGCTGTGCTAGCTTCTCTCCTCCTCTTAATCTTGGTGTGGCTCTGAGTTCAGCTGCTGACATGGATGTCCAGAGCTTGGCTTCCAGTCTGGATCATCTTGCTGCTAGAGTTCAAAGTATTCAGGATTTTGTTGTTCACAGTCCTATGTCTGAGCCTAGGATACCTATTCCGGAGTTGTTTTCTGGAGATAGATCTAGGTTCCTGAATTTTAAGAACAATTGTAAGTTGTTTCTTTCTTTGAAACCTCATTCCTCTGGTGATGCCGTTCAGCAAGTTAGGATTATTATTTCCTTTTTGCGTGGTGACCCTCAAGATTGGGCCTTCGCATTGGCGCCAGGGGATCCTGCATTGCTTAGTGTGGATGCGTTTTTTCTGGCCCTTGGATTGCTCTATGAGGAACCTAATCTTGAGAACCAGGCTGAAAAAGCATTATTGGTCCTCTCGCAGGGGCAAGATGAAGCAGAGGTGTACTGCCAGAAATTTCGGAAATGGTCGGTGCTTACTCAGTGGAATGAGTGTGCCCTGGCTGCAAATTTCAGAGAAGGTCTTTCTGAAGCCATTAAGAATGTCATGGTGGGGTTCCCTATGCCTGCAGGTCTGAATGAGTCAATGACTCTGGCCATTCAGATTGACCGGCGGTTGCGGGAGCGCAAACCTGTGCACCATTTGGCGGTGTCTTCTGAACAGACACCTGAATCTATGCAATGTGACAGAATTCTGACCAGAAGTGAACGGCAAAATTATAGACGGCAAAATGGGTTGTGCTTTTACTGTGGTGACTCAGCTCATGTTATCTCAGCATGCTCTAAGCGCAAAAAAAAAGGTTGATAAATCTGTCACCATTGGTACTTTACAGCCTAAGTTCATTTTGTCTGTTACCCTGATTTGTTCCCTGTCATCTTACCCGGTTAATGCCTTTGTAGATTCAGGTGCTGCCCTGAGTCTGATGGATTGGTCATTTGCCAGGCGCTGTGGTTTTGATTTGGAGCCTTTAAAATTCCCTATTCCACTAAGGGGAATTGATGCTACACCATTGGCTACGAATAAACCTCAGTACTGGACACAAGTGACCATGTGCATGACCTGTTCATCAGGAGGTGATTCGCTTTCTTGTATTGCATAATTTGCATGATGTTGTCGTGTTGGGTCTACCATGGTTGCAGACTCATAATCCAGTCCTGGATTGGAAAGCTATGTCTGTGTCAAGTTGGGGTTATCAGGGAATTCATGGTGACGCTCCTGTGGTGTCAATTGCTTCGTCCACTCCTTCTGAAGTCCCTACGTTTTTGTCAGACTACCAGGATGTATTTGAGGAGCCCAAACTCAATTCTCTACCTCCTCATAGGGACTGAGATTGTGCTATCAATTTGATTCCTGGTAGTAAGTTTCCTAAGGGACGACTTTTCAATTTATCTGTTCCGGAGCATGCTGCCATGCGGAGTTATATAAAGGAGTCTTTGGAGAAGGGACATAGTCGCCCGTCCTCTTCCCCTCTTGGTGCGGGATTCTTTTTTGTGGCTAAGAAGGATGGTTCCCTGAGACCTTGTATTGATAATCGCTTTTTGAATAAAATCACGGTCAAATTTCAGTATCCTTTGCCATTGTTAACTGATTTGTTTGCTCGCATTAGGAGGTCTAGTTGGTTCACCAAGATAGGTCTTCGTTGTGCGTATAACCTTGTGCGTATAAAACAGGGTGATGAATGGAAAACTGCATTTAATACGCCTGAAGGCCATTTTGAGTACCTGGTGATGCCTTTTGGACTTTCTAATGCTCCTTCAGTCTTTCAGTCCTTTATGCACGACATCTTCCGTGAATATCTGGATAAGTTTATGATTGTGTATCTGGATGATATTCTGTTTTTTTCGGATGATTGGGAGTCTCATGTTAAGCAGGTTAGGATGGTCTTTCAGGTCCTGCGTGACAATGCTTTATTTGTGAAGGGCTCAAAATGTCTTTTTGGAGTCCAGAAGATTTCTTTTTTGGGTTTCATTTTTTTCTCCTTCTACTATTGAGATGGACCCAGTCAAGGTTCAGGCTATTCATGATTGGACGCAGCCTACATCTGTTAAGAGTCTTCAGAAGTTCTTGGGTTTTGCTAATTTTTACCATCGCTTCATAGCTAATTTTTCTGGTGTTGTTAAGCCTTTGACGGATTTGACCAAGAAAGGTTCTGATGTTACTAATTGGTCCTCTGCAGCTGTGGAGGCCTTTCGGGAGCTGAAGCGCCGGTTTTCTTCGGCTCCGGTCTTATGTCAGCCAGATGTCTCACTTCCCTTCCAGTGGAGGTTGATGCTTCCGAGATTGGAGCGGGGGCTGTTTTGTCGCAGAGAAGCTCCGATGACTCTGTGATGAAGCCATGTGCTTTCTTTTCAAGAAAGTTTTCGCCTGCCGAGCGGAATTATGATGTCGGTAATCGGGAGTTGTTGGCTATGAAGTGGGCATTTGAGGAGTGGCGACATTGGCTCGAGGGAGCTAAGCATCGTGTGGTGGTCTTGACTGATCACAAGAATTTGATTTATCTCGAGTCGGCCAAGCGGCTGAATCCCAGACAGGCTTGTTGGTCATTGTTTTTCTCTCGTTTTGATTTCGTGGTTTCGTACCTGCCTGGTTCGAAGAATGTGAAGGCTGATGCTCTTTCTAGGAGTTTTGTGCCTGACTTTCCTGGAGATTCAGAGCCGGCTGGTATTCTTAGAGAAGGGGTGATTTTGTCTGCCATCTCCCCAGATTTGCGACGTGTGCTGCAAGAGTTTCAGGCGGATAGACCTGATCGCTATCCACCGGAGAGACTGTTTGTCCCGGATAGATGGACCAACAGAGTCATCTCCGAGATTCATTCTTCGGTGTTGGCGGGCCATCCTGGAATATTTGGTACCAGAGACTTGGTGGCCAGGTCTTTTTGGTGGCCTTCCTTGTCGCGGGATGTGCGTTCCTTTGTGCAGTCTTGTGGAATTTGTGCTCGGGCTAAGCCTTGCTGTTCTCGAGCCAGTGGTTTGCTGTTACCTTTGCCTGTCCCGAAGAGGCCTTGGACGCACATTTCCATGGATTTTATTTCAGATCTCCCTGTCTCTCAGAGAATGTCTGTCATCTGGGTGGTGTGTGATCGTTTTTCTAAGATGGTCCATTTGGTGCCCTTGCCTAAGTTGCCTTCCTCCTCCGAGTTGGTTCCACTGTTTTTTCAAAATGTGGTTCGTTTGCACGGGATTCCTGAGAACATTGTTTCTGACAGAGGATCCCAGTTTGTGTCTAGATTTTGGCGGACCTTTTGTGCTAAATTGGGCATTGATTTGTCTTTTTCGTTGGCCTTCCATCCTCAGACGAATGGCCAAACCGAGCGAACTAATCAGACCTTGGAGACTTATTTAAGATGTTTTGTTTCTGCTGATCAGGACAACTGGGTTACT
This sequence comes from Ranitomeya variabilis, assembly GCF_051348905.1. Taxonomy (NCBI): domain Eukaryota; kingdom Metazoa; phylum Chordata; class Amphibia; order Anura; family Dendrobatidae; genus Ranitomeya; species Ranitomeya variabilis. The sequence continues at coordinate 205,372,690 of NC_135237.1, forward strand.
TTTTGCCGTTGGCCGAGTTTGCCCTTAATAATCGGGCTAGTTCTGCTACTTTGGTTTCTCCTTTCTTTTGTAATTCGGGGTTTCACCCTCGTTTTTCCTCGGGTCAGGTGGAGCCTTCTGACTGTCCTGGAGTGGATGTTGTGGTTGATAGGTTGTATCAGATTTGGAATCATGTGGTGGACAATTTGAAGCTGTCTCAAGAGAAGGCTCAGCTCTTTGCCAACCGCCGTCGCTGTGTGGGTCCCCGACTTCGCGTTGGGGACTTGGTGTGGTTGTCTTCTCGCTTCGTTCCTATGAAGGTCTCCTCTCCTAAGTTCAAGCCTCGGTTTATCGGTCCTTATAAGATTCTGGAAGTCCTTGGCCCTGTGTCATTTCGTCTGGACCTCCCAGCATCATTTGCTATTCATAATGTGTTCCATCGCTCATTGTTGCGGAGGTATGTGGTGCCTGTGGTTCCTCCGGTTGAGCCTCCTGCCCCGGTGCTGGTTGAGGGAGAATTGGAATACGTGGTGGAGAAGATCTTGGATTCTCGTATTTCTAGACGGAGGCTTCAGTATTTGGTTAAATGGAAGGGCTATGGTCAGGAGGATAATTCTTGGGTTGTCGCCTCTGATGTTCATGCAGCCGATTTGGTTCGTGCCTTCCATGTGGCTCATCCTGATCGCCCTGGTGGTTTTCATGAGGGTTCGGTGACCCCTCCTCAAGGGGGGGGTACTGTTGTGAACTCTGTGTTCAGGCTCCCTCTTGTGGTCACTGGTGGTATGGTGTGACTTTTGCTTTGGGCTCCCCCTGGTGGCTTTGTCTGTTATCCTGCTGGTCTCTGGCTATCAGCTGGTTCGTTATCCTCTGGGAGGTTCCTATATAGCTCTGTTTTACTTCCACTTGTTGCCGGCTGTCGATGTAATCAGTGCTACTCAGATTCCTTCTGACTACCTTGCTCCCAGTCCATCCAGGATAAGCTAAGTTTTGTTTGCTCAGTTTTTGATCAGCAGTGTTTATCATGTTTTCTGTTCCAGCTTGCTAAAATGTAATTCCCTCGCTTGCTGGTTGCTCTAGTGGGCTGAGTTTCTCCCCACACACCGTTAGTTGGTGTGTGGGTTCTTGAAATCTCAGGATGGATATTTTGTAAGGGTTTTTTATTGATCGCATAGACCCCTGCTCTATTTTCTGCTTTCTAGTACTAGTGGGCCTCTTTTGCTGAATCTGATTTCATCCCTATGTATGTGCCTTCTTCTTACCTCACCGTTAATATTTGTTGGGGGCTTCTATATCTTTGGGGATTATTTCTCTGGAGGCAAGCGAGGTCTTTCTTTCTCTTTAGGGGTAGCTAGTTCCTCAGGCTGGCTCGAGACGTCTAGGAATTTTTTAGGCACGTTCACCGGCTACCTCTAGTTGTTTTGGATAGGTTCAGATTTGCGATCAGTCCAGTTACCATCTCCCTAGAGCTCGTCCTTAGTTTGGTCACTTGCTGATCTATTTGTGATCCTCAGCCACTAGGGATCATAACACAGGGATTCATTAACCAGTGTACGTTACACTTTGAACTCCTGGGGCATATGTTTGCTTCTGATCAGGCCAAGGTGGGCTTCATCATGTCTCACCTAGATGGAGAGGCTCTTGCTTGGTTGAATCCGCTGTGGGAGAGAATGTATCCTGTGGTTACTAATATTCAGTCCTTTCTAGAGGCATTTCGCAGGACCTTCGATGAACCCGGTCGTGCTACGTCGACAGCTTTGGCTCTTCTTCGACTACGACAGGAGGATCTTACAGTGGCTCAGTATGCAGTGCAGTTTCGTACCTTATCGTCTGAACTATCCTGGAACAACGAAGCCCTGGTAGCTACCTTCTGGCAGGGTCTTTCAGGAAGAATAAAGGATGAGCTGGCTGGACGGGACATACCTACAATTCTGGATGACCTGATTTCCCTAGCAATTCGGATTGATCTATGGTTTCAGGAACGATCCAAGGAGACCAAACTTGAAAAGGGGTCCTATCATCTAGGTTCTAATACTAAATCCATGACTTCCTCAACTTCGTCTCCCTCACCTATGGCTATGGAGGTGGCTCCTGTAAGCTTGGGCAACCGCTGCCAGGAGGGGAGCTGTTTCTACTGTGGCAGTTCCAGGCATTATATCCACACTTGCCAAAAGAATTTGGGAAACTCCAGTGCATAGGGTCTGTAGGAGAGGCTACCCTAGGTAAGGATCATGTCTCTCCTTAACTGCAAATAACTCTCTCCAAGGCCTTTGGCAAGGTCAAATTTTTGGAACTCTGTCACCTGGATTCCGGAGCTGCTGGAAATCTCATTCAGCAGGCGTTGGTGGATCTATATCAGATTCCAGTCCAGCCTCTTCCGGAGCCGTTGCAGGTGACATCCGTGGATGGTAAAACCCTGTCTGAGTCCGTTCGGTTCCAGACTGAGCCTTCGGAACTCTGGGTAGGTTCAATGCATTCAGAAAGAATCTGTTTTCATGTGTTGCCAGATTCGTCTCACCCCTTTCTTTTAGGTCTACCTTGGTTTCAGATACATGAACCAGTCTTAAATTGGAAGATGGGAGAGGTTCTGCGCTGGGGTGACTCCTGCTTGGATCAGTGTATCATTCCCGTTCATCCTGTTCTTCCTCCAGTCCAGCCCACTGCTGTGCCGGGTCTACTGCCTTCTTACTGGTCCTTTGCTGATGTCTTCGGGAAAAAGGAGGCAGAGAAATTACCTCCACATAGGTTGTATGATTGCCCCATTGATCTGCTCCCCGGAACATCTACTTCTCGAGGGCGAATTTATCCTCTTTCTCAAGCAGAGACTCACTCCATGTCTGAGTACATCCAGGAGAACCTGGCCAGGGGATTTATCTGGAAGTCATCCTTGCCAGCTGGAGCAGGATTCTTCTTCGTGAAGAAAAAAGATGGTTCTCTGCGGCCCTGTATTGATTACTGGGGGCTGAATCAGATTACGGTAAGGAACAGATATCCATTGCCACTAATTTCTGAGTTGTTTGACCGTCTCATGGGTTCTAAAATTTTCACCAAATTGGACCTTAGAGGAGCCTACAACCTGATACGCATTCGTGAGGGAGATGAGAGGAAAACCGCCTTTAACACCCGGGATGGACACTACGAATACCTGGTAATGCCGTTCGGCCTAAGCAATGCACCTGCAGTTTTTCAGGAATTTGTTAATTATATTTTTAGAGATCTGCTTTATTCGTGTGTTATAAATAAACCAAAAGATTTTTAGGCCTAATCAAAGGCACTTCCAATAATACTACTCCTATCAACAAAACTGGAAGCATATGCCAATTCAAATTAAAAATATATATATTTTATTATACAAAACATGTACACAATAAACAAGGAGACATAAAATACAGAATAGCTGCTACTACAGAGTCACGTCCTCCATGCACAAATACCTATATAGCCTGTGTATCTACATGAATCCAAAAATGCTATAATATATTATAGTACACATACGGTACACAATGCACCTAAATTAGAGTATCTACCACAAAACAATAAGGGCATACACAGAAGTATATCACAGAAAAAATCTATATGCCAAGATGCGCAAATTTATAAATGGCTTAATACTGCACAATATACATATAAATGTTGTTATTATTCATTGGACGCTAAATAAATACAAATATATCTCTTGTCCCATAGGGGGCGCGCACGCCCTGGATAAACAATATATATAAAGTGCCTAGTGACAAATAAATTATATTATATTCCATATATATCCCATATAAAGGTGCAATAAACAAATTAATGGGTTTATTTGTATATACTAATAGTTTCCATATAAGACAGTGCTATCCTAGTTAGGGACAAGTAAGTACCAAGAGACCTAATGATATTAGTAGTCAATATTAGTATTAAGGTAAAGTGCGGCCATGAATACATAAGTACAAACAAATCCTGTCACTTCCGGTTTCGGCAACGGAAGCGCCGCTCACATGCCGCTCCTTTCATTGATTTTTTAAGGTATATTAAGACGTGAATTAACACCTTTCAGTTGTACTAAATTCCCCCAAGGAAGAAGCTATACGCGAAACGTGCGTCGGGGTCTGCGCTGCATACACAGGTCATGTATTGAAATTCAGGGCCGGTTTTAGGCAAAGTGGGGCCCTAGGCAAAGTTTAAAATGGGGCCCCAAATGCTAACATATTGCACGTCACACAGAAGCATTTCGGTTGTATTTACCTGCGCTGATCTCAGGCCGCTAAACGAGTGTGATCGACAATACTGAAGTCGTTGGATGCTTGTTTCCAGGCCTCTTTCCACCATCTGAGAAAGAATGATGGGACAGAACCATCACTAATAGATCACTAACAGATCACCATACAGTATCATGTTATCAGCAGCACATCTACAGTTTACATAGGGTGATGTGCTGCTGAGAACAATGATTTTTATTCCGGCATAAACAATCCAATCACCCAATGAATATGCAGCATTTTGCTTGTTTAGTATAATACACCCCATAGTCCTCCATATATTATAATGTGCACCACAGTCCTCCATATTGTAAAATGCACACGCCATAGTCCTCCATATAGTATACAGCAGAGCCCCCAGTGGTATACAGCAGAGCCCCCAGGGGTATACAGCAGAGCCCCCAGTGGTATACAGCAGAGCCCCCAGTGGTATACAGCAGAGCCCCCAGTGGTATACAGCAAAGCCCACAGGGGTATACAGCAGAGCCCCCAGGGGTATACAGCAGAGCCCCCAGGGGTATACAGCAGAGCTCCCAGGGGTATACAGCAGAGCCCCCAGGGGTATACAGCAGAGCCCCCAGTGGTATACAGCAGAGCCCCCAGTGGTATACAGCAGAGCCCCCAGGGGTATACAGCAGAGCCCCCAGGGGTATACAGCAGAGCCCCCAGGGGTATACAGCAGAGCCCCCAGGGGTATACAGCACAGCCCCCAGTAGTATACAGCACAGCCCCCAGTAATATACAGCAGAGCCCCCAGTAATATACAGCAGAGCCCCCAGGGGTATACAGCAGAGCCCCCAGTAGTATACAGCACAGCCCCCAGTAGTATACAGCACAGCCCCCAGTAATATACAGCAGAGCCCCCAGTAATATACAGCAGAGCCCCCAGGGGTATACAGCAGAGCCCCCAGGGGTATACAGCAGAGCCCCCAGGGGTATACAGCAGAGCCCCCAGGGGTATACAGCACAGCCCCCAGTGGTATACAGCAGAGCCCCCAGTGGTATACAGCAGAGCCCCCAGTGGTATACAGCAGAGCCCCCAGGGGTATACAGCAGAGCCCCCAGGGGTATACAGCAGAGCCCCCAGTAGTATACAGCACAGCCCCCAGTGGTGTACAGCAGTGCCCCCAGGGGTATACAGCAGAGCCCCCAGTAGTATACAGCACAGCCCCCAGTGGTGTACAGCAGTGCCCCCAGGGGTATACAGCAGAGCCCCCAGTAGTATACAGCACAGCCCCCAGTGGTGTACAGCAGTGCCCCCAGGGGTATACAGCAGAGCCCCCAGTAGTATACAGCACATCCCCCAGTGGTGTACAGCAGTGCCCCCAGGGGTATACAGCAGAGCCCCCAGTAGTATACAGCACAGCCCCCAGTGGTGTACACCACAGCTCACATCCCCCCCTCTCCTCTCCTCTCCCCTCCTCCCCTCTCCTCTCCCCGTCCAGTAAAAAGAAAAAAAAAAAACACAAGCTCCTCACCTCTCCACACGTGCCCGCGCTGCTCCTGTGTCGGCGGCTGCAGCTGCTCTGCCTGGGACACAGTGAGTGCGCGCGCACCCGCTGTGTCAGAGGCAGAGCGGGGAATGATGGGAGAGGGGGCGTCAGGTGACGCTCTCTCCTCCATCATTGCTTTGAACTGTACCGGCAGACGCCGGTACAGTTCAATGCGGCGGGGGAGTCAGCGCTGGCGGCAGGCGGGCCCCCTGCCTCACAGGGGCCCGGGGCCCCATAGCGGCTGCGTGATTTGCCGCTAGCTGGGGGCCCCTGGGGGAGTGGGGGCCCCAGGCAGCTGCCTGGTCTGCCTGCCCCTAACGCCGGCCCTGTTGAAATTCCTCCTAGGATTTGTTTGTACTTATGTATTCATGGCCGCACTTTACCTTAATACTAATATTGACTACTAATATCATTAGGTCTCTTGGTACTTACTTGTCCCTAACTAGGATAGCACTGTCTTATATGGAAACTATTAGTATATACAAATAAACCCATTAATTTGTTTATTGCACCTTTATATGGGATATATATGGAATATAATATAATTTATTTGTCACTAGGCACTTTATATATATTGTTTATCCAGGGCGTGCGCGCCCCCTATGGGACAAGAGATATATTTGTATTTATTTAGCGTCCAATGAATAATAACAACATTTATATGTATATTGTGCAGTATTAAGCCATTTATAAATTTGCGCATCTTGGCATATAGATTTTTTCTGTGATATACTTCTGTGTATGCCCTTATTGTTTTGTGGTAGATACTCTAATTTAGGTGCATTGTGTACCGTATGTGTACTATAATATATTATAGCATTTTTGGATTCATGTAGATACACAGGCTATATAGGTATTTGTGCATGGAGGACGTGACTCTGTAGTAGCAGCTATTCTGTATTTTATGTCTCCTTGTTTATTGTGTACATGTTTTGTATAATAAAATATATATATTTTTAATTTGAATTGGCATATGCTTCCAGTTTTGTTTATTCGTGTGTTGTTGTTTATCTGGATGACATCCTGATCTTCTCTCCAGATTTAGCTTCTCACCGGAGGCAAGTACGTCTGGTGTTACAAAGACTCAGGGAGAACAGACTTTATGCTAAATTTGAAAAGTGTCTCTTTGAACAAGCCTCTCTGCCTTTCCTTGGATACATAGTTTCGTCCACAGGTTTAAAGATGGACCCGGAGAAGGTATCCGCTATGCTAAAATGGCCTCGTCCATCCGGTCTGAAAGCCATACAATGCTTCCTGGGGTTCGCCAACTATTACCGTTTGTTTATTCCACATTTTTCCACCCGAGTGGCTCCCATCTCGTCCTTGACCCGGAAAGGTACGAACGCCAAGGAATGGACTCCTGAGGCAGAGGAGGTGTTAGGAGTCGAGTTTCCTCTGCTGCACAAGGAGAATCTCGATCCGTGTCTGCTGCGGTCTCCCATTTTCCATCGGCCGCAGTGGAGTCTGCTCAGCGGAGACGTTGGTCCCAGCATCTCACTGGGACTGATTCTGTGCAAAGGGTTACTGCTGCCTCTCCAGACTCTGCTATTGTACCCTGCACTGATCTGCGGCGAGCAGGCTTTTCTGGGACTAAGTCCTGCTTTGCACACAATGAGCAGGCCCAGGGTAAGATCTCTCAGTGGAGATCAAGGGTCACATGCTCAGGTACTGCAGCCAAATCTATTGGTCCTTCTGGGAAGGTCCTGTAGGTACGCAGTCTCTGTAGCAGTCTCTCATTGGTGCTTTTAGGAAGGTCCTGTACATGCTGCAGCTATTTAAGGCTCGCATGGCCACACGGCCATGTTCTAGTATCTTCCAAAGTTTCGTGCTTTGCACCACTGTGGCCATGTGTTTGAATGTGTTCAGGGACCCGGCTGAAATAAGCCCCTAGAATGCTGGCACCTCCGGAGAGGAGATTGTGTGCATGCATGACCACTGACTGCTCTCATCTGGGTAGTTAGCCTGTGCCTCTGTGAGTCTAAAAGGGCATAGAGCTTTGCTTTCGCGGCCGCTCTGTGAAGCTAACAGAGCTGGTTCTTACCGCCATATTGAGCCGCCATTCACTTAGCATCAGGTTCTTTCCTGCACGGTGGATCCTGGGTTGTGAACGCACCAATCCCATCAATAAATATATTTGGTGCGTTCCGCAAACCCTAACAGGAGGCTTTTGTTTCTCTAAAACAGGCCTTTTCTTCTGCACCCGTTCTCCATCGTCCGCATTCTGGTCAACAATTTTTTCTTGATATAGACGCTTCTTCTATAGGTGCTGAAGCTGTTCTCACCCAGAAGTCGTCTACTGGTCGGATGGTTACTTGTGGGTTTTTTCCCAAGGTTTTTTCCACTTCAGAAAGAAATTATTCTGTAGGAGATCGTGAATTGTTGGCAATCAAGTTGGCCCTGCAGGAGTGGCGGCATCTCCTTGAGGGAGCTGTTCATCAAGTTGTCATCTTCACTGATCATAAAAACCTCGCTTATCTTCAATCCGCTCAAAGATTGAATCCTCGCCAGGCTCGCTGGGCCTTTTTTTTGCAAGATTTAATTTTGCTCTTCATTTTCATCCAGCTAATAAGAACGTTAAAGCTGATGCACTTTCTAGAGCGTTCCTGCATCCCGACTCCGAGGAAGAACCGCAACACATCATTGAGTCTTCTAAATTTGTGTCCGTGCAGTTAATCTTGCTCGCCTTCCTCCGGGTAAGACTCTTGTATTTAGTGCTGACAAGATTCGAGTTCTCCATTGGGGTCATTCTTCTAAGTTGGATGGTCATGCCTGTCAGAGGAAGACTCTACAACTTATTTCTCGTTACTACTGGTGGCCCACCATGGGCAAAGACATCCAGGAATATGTCGCTGCCTGTCCTTCATGTGCCTGCTACAAGACTGCTAAGCATTTGCCCTCTGGGCAGTTATTACCTCTTTCTGTTCCATCTGTTCCCTGGCAGCACATTGCGATGGATTTCATTACTGCTCTTCCTGTTTCTTCTGGCTGTTCAGTAATCTGGGTGTCAGAACTCTGAACATTTTTTACCTTTTGTGCATTACTGCCCTTTTCCAAGATGGCGTCTTTGGTCTCATGTGCACTGTGTCTTCCTGCTATAAAACTCCACCCCAGCCTTCAGTCTGTGCTAGAGTATTCTGCCTTGCATCCAGCTCCTGACCTCTGATTACTCCCTGGCTATACACCTGCTCCTGTGAACCTGTGTGGTGATCCTGCTACTCTGCTCTGAGTTCCTGCTGCATACACAAGTTTCCAGTAATCCTCCTTCATCTGCTGTTCATGTTTACTTCCATTTGCATTTGCTGGACATATAAGCTGTTTCTGCTTTGCAATAACTTGAGACTATTAACCAGGCCTCCCTGGTTGAGCTAAGATATGATTTGAATTATCTAATAAGCATATCTATCTGTGCCTGGACTAAGACAAGGATTTATTCGTGTCAAGTATCCTCAAGAACAACTGTGGTTCATAGACTTTCTGCTTGATTGCATTTTCCTCTGAAGTTTCCTATAGACTGCTAAGCTGTGTTTATTATTTGCACCAAGTGTTGTGGACTTGAGTTTCTCTCTGCACCTGTTTGAATCACCGTGTGATAATATAGACTTTACCACTTATAAAACTGTGTCCTGTAGTTGTCTTGTTCCACGCAAAGAGTCTCCTGAGTTATCCCCTATAAGTATTACACTGGGTAGTGGTGGATCGGTTCTCGAAGAAGGCTCATTTCGTTCCGCTGCCTGGTCTTCCGTCTGCTTCTGAGATCGCTGACTATTTTATACAGCACATCTTCTGTCTTCATGGATTTCCTCTCCACATTGTATCCAACAGGGGTGTCTAGTTCACCTCCAAGTTTTGGAGAGCATTTTGTAAATCTGTGCAAATGAAATTGGACTTCTCTTCTGCATACCATCCTCAATCCAATGGGCAAGTAGAGAGGATCAATCAAATCCTGACGGGATTCCTGCGTCACTTCGTCAATGTGCATCATGATGACTGGACTAAGTTGCTGCCTTGGGCAGAGTTTTCATACAATAATCAAGTAAGTGAATCTTCCGGAAAATCTCCTTTTCAGATTGTGTTTGGACTCCAACCCGGAATTCCTCTTCCCATCTCCGGGTCTTCAGGGGTTCCTGCAGCTGACACCTTTACTGGGGAATTCTCGAAGATATGGAGTGACACAAAAGTTGCCTTGGAGAAAGCCTCACAACGTATGAAGAGGCATGCGAACAAGAGACGTCTGGACGCTCCAATCTTTCGGCCTGGAGATAAGGTGTGGCTTTCTTCCAGGTATATCCGTCTGAACATGCCTTACAAACTGGGTCCCCGATTCATCGGTCCATTTGAAGTTTAGAAACAAATTAACGCAGTTTCATACAAATTGAAATTGCCTCCTTCTTTACATGTGCCTAACTCTTTTCATGTTTCCCTTCTCAAACCAGTAGTTTTGAGTTCCTTCTTTAAAGACTGGGGTCCCACTCTGAATCCCATCAGAGAGGAGGATGTTTTTGAGGTAGAGAATATCTTGGACACTAAGAGAGTAAGGGGTAAGATCTATTATCTGGTGGATTGGAGGGGCTTTGGTCCTGAGGAGAGGTCATGGGAGCCTAAAGAGAATATCCGGGCCCCACTTCTTCTGAAAAGATTCTACACAGGCTTGAAAAAGAGGGGGCGTAAAGAGGGGGATACTGTTACACCTGGTCCGGTCTCTGTACCTTTGCGGGGTCCACGTTGGAACTCCCGCTCTGTGCTGGCTCCACGCTGCCAGGATGCAGCTTCCCCTCCTTCTCCCTCTCCTGCTTGCTGGCGTGCTGCCAGCAGGTTCTCAGGCAGAGTGCTTAGGGCACGTGCCCGCTCGTTCCCGGTCTCTTAAAGAGACAGCGCACATTTTTTAAAATATGCTTTTAGCCAATGGCGTGTTATTCTTTGCTATTTCTAGCTCCTCCACCACAGGGAGGGCACCGGAGCAACAAGTATCCACTGTTGCTTACTTCCGATTCCTGTCTTCATGTGCTCCTGTTTCTGAAGTGCTTTCGCTAGTACTCCGCTTATACTGTCTGTTTCCACAGATCATCAGCTACCAGTTACCCGGCTATCCTGGACGATGACTGTTCTATCTACGCAACCCCGTCTCGTCCCGCCAATCTTCCATCATCATCTCCGGACAACGCCAGTACCGTTGGAACCAGCATCTACCCATACACCCGATATCACCCGGTTAGCTCCACATCTCCCACTAACCCCGCTTGTCCGATTGTCCCACTGGGACAGCTGCCACGAGTTCGGGGTCTAACTGGAGGTAGCACCTGTGTCCCCCAGGCTTCCCACTCTGTCCCTGTTCGAGGGGACTTACCACAAGTGTCTGGGGCTCACATAGTCACTCCCCCTTCGGAGCCCTCCCGGACCGTGGTCCCGACGTTCCACATTAAACCTAAATAAAAACGAATGTGAACTTCAACTTCTGTGCCTCCGTTTCCATTCGTTTCATTGATGGACTCCTCAAAGTTTTGGAGGATGGAGGATACAGCTTGGGCAAAAATTAAGAGACCACTACAACAAAACCCTGTCATGGGCAGCCCAATCTACAGACCTGAACCCCAAATATAACCTCTGGAATGTAATCAAGAGGATGATGGATAGTCACAAGTAGAGTTGAGCGACTTTTACTTTTTTAGGATCGAGTCGGGTTTCGCGAAACCCGACTTTGTCAAAAGTCGGGTCGAGTGAAATCGGCCGATTATTGCGAAAAGTCGGGGATCCGACTGAAACACGAAACCCAATGCAAGTCAATGGGGAAGCAAAGTCGGCAGTGAGTGGAGGACAGGAAAACACCTACAGTGCCCATTTTAATGCCAAAAACATCAATTTTTGTTACTTAAGCTTGTAAATCTTAATTTGCCTTATAATAATAGTTAGGCATTGAAAATTGGGGGTCATTTGGCTAAAGTTGTGGGGGGTAGGGCTGGCTCAAGTTTTCCGGGGGCTCAGGAAACACGGACTACATCACGGCGGTGGAGCAGGGAGAGGTAAGTATTTCAACTTTGCAAGTGCTGTGATCCTGAGCAAGCAAGGGGGCACACTCGTTCGCATTGGCACTGGCACAGGGCCCCTCAAAGTACGGCGGTGTGTTGGACGGCGGGGGCGCCTCCCACTGGCAGAGACACTTTTGCGCTACTATGAGGGGCCCTGTGCCATTGACGTTGCCAACTAGTATGCCCCCCCACCTGATGAAGGAACCTGCACTTTCATCTGCACCTTCCTCTTTGTCCCCGTGTAAGGTGGTATAGTATGTGGGAAGGGGAACCTGACTTTCAGCAGGGTCAGATTATGGCTGTGTAGAGTGTAAGGGGAATGTAGTGGTCTGGGTCAATGTACCAGCAGACTCATCTAGCAGTGGCTGGGCAATTGGCGGGATGAGAAGGAAACACAGTTAGTAGGCCCAAATAATAAACTGTCATGCCCTCAGCCGCAGGTCCAGTCTCCGCTGTGCAGGGAGACCGGCGCCTATCACACAGCCTTACTCACCCTGTCCGTGGCTCCAGACGATCAGCAGCTTCTTTCTCTGCTAGGAACCTGCATCCTCTTGGCAGGTCTCCTGGAAATGCTCTTAGGAGCCGCGCCCTGCTTCCTGCACATACTTGAAACAGCAGGACACCTGTTCGTTATTAGGGCTGTCTGTGTTGTGATGCTCTGTGTATAAAAAGCACCCTCCCCTTAAGGGAGGTGCTTGGGCAATGTGTTCATTCCATTGTTTGTGGCCTTCTGCTCAGGCCACACTCTGCTGTGCTCTGCTCTGTATAGTTTTAATTTTGGTTGCTAATCCCTCTGTCTCCTCAGTATCCTCCGCTGGCAGTTCTCTATTCTGGATCCTCCTGGACTCTCCGGTTTTCACTCCAGGCAGGCTAAGCTGCTCCTCACTGAACCATCCTGATTTGGCTGCCGGCTGGATCAGCCTTTCCAAAAACTTCACAGAGCTTCCAGGATCCTCTTCATTGACTGAGCCTGAGTTCCACCATCTTGTTTTTACGGTCTGTACGGGTCGTCCCTCTGGTCCGGGTACTGCGGCATTTTGGCCATCTGGTGTGACGGGGGAATCCCTGTATAGGGGTACACCTTGCCCGGTGCTCCACTACATGGTTCTGTGTTGTGGTCCAGAGGGTTCTTCTCTCAGGCAACTCTTTCTGTTTGTTTTTCATTTAAATAAATACCTTTGCTCTTTGGAAGCACATTCTCCTGTCTCTTGTGTACCGGGTATACAGCTACCACTGCTCCATCAGTGGTCTAGTGAGTCCACTATATTTCCCCACACCCTGTGGGCGTTACAGTTTGCCCAAGCCATGGACTCCGCTGATACCCGATACTCAGTCCAGAGAGAGCTGGCTACGCTTTGTCAGAGTCAGGATCAGCTAATTTCATTCATGCAAACTCTGGATACCCGCTTATCTACCCTACAGGCTGCCGAGTCCACCAACGTGACCCAGCTAGCAGAGCTCTGTCTGGAAGTCAATCGCCAACATGAGACGCAGACCCGCTTGTTGGACTTCATGACCTCTGTGGATGACCGGTTAACTAAGGTACAGCATCCGACGGTTGAGCCCACCATGAGACCCTGTCCTCGTCTCTGCAAGCCTCCTCGTTACTATGGTGACCCCAAGTTGTGCCGAGGATTTCTCAACTTATGCTTGCTGCATTTTCATTGTTTGCCTCAGCATTTTCAGACAGACATGGCCAAGGTGGCTTTCCTTGCCTCTCATCTGGAGGGAGAGGCTTTAGCTTGGTTCAACCCCCTAATGGAGCGGAATGATCCCATCGTGTCTAATCTGCAGGTATTCTTGGTCACGTTCCGCAAGATATTCGATGAGCCTGGTCGTGCCACATCTGCCATGGAGTCTCTCTTCGATTTGCAGCAGGGCTCTCTCTCTGTCAGTCAGTATGCCATCCGTTTCCGCACCTTGGCTTCGGGGCTCCAGTGGACCAATGAGCCCCTGGTCGGAGTCTTCCGGCGAGGGTTATCTGGAAGAATCAAGGATGAATTGGCAGGCAGGGACCTACCCGAAACCCTGGATGATCTCATATCCCTTGCCATTCGGATTGACCTGCGTCTTCAGCAGCGCTCCAGAGAGAGGCTTCTCGAGAAGCAATTTCCTCATCCAGCATCTTCTTCACCGAAACCTCGGTTTCCGCCTTGTCCTGCTCCGGTCTTTAAGGATGAGCCCGTGGAGCTTGACCGCGTAAAGGTGAAGAGGAATCAGCAGGAGGAGATTCCCTCCAGGAATCCATATTGTTACAGTGGACGCTCCACTTCCGGTCAATGCAGTGGAACTGAGAGGTCAGAAAAACTCATCCGCCTAGGACAGGTAAGGGAGACCTCCCAAGATGAGAATGACTCTTCTCTCCCGCTAACCATATCCATACAGGTGGTCTTCGGGAAGGTGCGGTTCTCCGAGACGGCCTATCTGGACTCTGGATCTGGTGGAAATTTCATCCAGCAAGCTGTGGCCAGGCGATTCGGGATTCCAATTGTTCCACTGCAGCGGTCCTGGCGCATCGCCTCCGTAGATGGTAGACCCCTGAAAGATGCCATTATCGGTATCACCGAAGAAGTGGAGCTTCTAATCGGGGCACTCCACAGGGAGAAAATTTCCTTCTATGTGTTACCGAATCTTTCTCCACCATTCCTTCTAGGTCTTCCGTGGCTGCGCCTCCATGAACCTGTCCTGGATTGGCGGTCTGGAGATGTCCTTCGATGGGGAACACTGCCTCAAATCAGTACGGCCTGGTTCTACCCCACGGCCTCCGGCAGCTTTACCCGGGTTACCGTCTGCCTACTGGTCCTTCGCAGATGTATTCAACAAGAGGGAAGCCGAGACACTTCCACCGCACAGGCCTTACGATTGCCCCATCGATCTAATCCCTGGATCTACTCCGCCTCGAGGTAGGATCTACCCTCTTTCTCCTACTGAGACTCAAGCCATGTCCGATTACATCAAGGAGAATTTGGCTCGAGGGTTTATCCAGAAATCCTCCTCCCCAGCTGGAGCTGGGTTCTTCTTCGTCAAGAAGAAAGATGGGTCTCTTCGCCCATGCATCAACTACCGTGGTCTCAACCTAATTACGGTAAAAAACAGATACCCTCTTCACTTAATTCCAGAGCTCTTTGATCGGCTTCGAGGTTCCAGGATCTTCACCAAGTTGGATCTCCGTGGGGCTTACAACCTCATCAGGATACGATCCGGGGATGAGTGGAAAACCGCCTTCAACACGCGTGATGGTCACTACGAATATCTGGTCATGCCTTTCGGGTTAAGCAATGCACCCGCCGTCTTCCAGGAGTTTGTCAATGATGTATTCCGTGACCTGCTCTATGTTTGTGTGGTGGTCTACCTGGATGACATCCTGGTGTTTTCTCCTGACTTACCAACTCACAGGAGGAATGTTCGTCTCGTTCTTCAAAGATTGAGGGAGAATCGTCTGTACGCAAAGTTTGAGAAATGTCTGTTTGAACGGAGGTCTTTACCCTTTCTTGGCTATATTATTTCCGATACAGGTCTCGAGATGGATCCAGAGAAGGTCTCTGCCGTGTTAAAGTGGCCAAAACCTGAGGGAATCAAGGCCATTCAGCGGTTCCTTGTATTCGCCAACTACTATCGGCAATTCATTCCCCAATTCTCTTCTCTGGTAAGACCACTCACTGCCCTGACTTGTAAAGGTGCCAAACCTAAGGATTGGCCTCCTGAGGCCGAATCAGCTTTCGCCTCTCTCAAACAAGCCTTCTCAACCGCACCAGCTCTTCATCGGCCTATGGTCAACAAACAGTTTTTTCTTGAAGTGGACGCCTCGTCATCCGGAGCCGGAGCAGTCCTCACACAAAAACTGCCTACCGGTAAGATGGTGACCTGTGGTTTCTTCTCCAAGGCATTTTCACCCTGTGAGCGTAACTACTCAATTGGCGATAGAGAGTTACTGGCAATTAAGCTAGCTTTAGAAGAATGGCGATATCTGCTTGAAGGCGCAGTTCATCCAGTCATCATTTACACTGATCATAAGAATCTGTCCTATCTTCAGTCTGCTCAAAGGCTCAATCCTCGCCAGGCTCGTTGGTCATTATTCTTTGCTCGGTTCAATTTCTCTCTCCATTTCCGTCCTGCAGAGAAGAATATCAAAGCAGATGCGCTTTCCAGGTCCTTCGTGTCAGACGACCTTGAAGAGGAGCTTCAACATATCATTGAACCGTCCAAGATGATCACGGTGGCTCCAGTCAGGCTGTCGCAGCTCCCTCCCGGTAAGACCCTTGTAACTGAAAGAGACAAGAAGCGAGTTCTACGCTGGGGTCATTCTTCTAAGCTTGCCGGACACGCTGGTCAAAAGAAGACGTTACAACTAATTTCTCGACACTACTGGTGGTCCACCTTGCGCCAAGATGTTCTGAACTTTGTTGCAGCCTGTCCCTCCTGTGCTCGTAATAAAACACCCAAGAAACTGCCAGCCGGTCACCTCCTTCCGCTCCCGATTCCGTCTGCTCCTTGGCAACACATTGCCATGGATTTCATCACAGATCTGCCAGCATCATCTGGTTGTACAGTAATCTGGGTTGTTATAGACCGGTTCTCCAAGATGGGACATTTCACTCCACTGTCTGGTCTTCCTTCCGCTCCTAAACTTGCAGAGCTCTTCATTCAGCATGTCCTTCGTCTTCACGGACTTCCACTTCACATTGTTTCCGATAGAGGAGTCCAATTCATTTCCCGATTCTGGTGATCCCTCTGTAAACTGTTGGATGTCACCCTGGACTTCTCCTCGGCCTATCACCCACAATCTAATGGCCAAGTGGAGAGAGTGAATCAAGTCCTCACCAATTATCTGCGACACTTCGTGAATGGTCACCACAGCGACTGGGCCGACCTGCTGCCATGGGCTGAGTTTTCCTACAATAATCATGTCGGTGAGTCCTCCTCTAACTCCCCATTTTTCATTGTTTATGGACAGCATCCTAAGATCCCGACTCCACTGCCTCTTGCATCCGGCAATCCTGCAGCTGAGTCCCTGGCCAAGGACTTCACAAAAGTCTGGACTGAGACGAGGACCTCGCTGGAGCAGGCATCGGTTCGAACCAAGGAACATGCAGATAAGAGACGTCTGGATCCTCCACCTTTCCATCCTGGAGATAAGGTATGGCTGTCTTCCAGGCACATCCGACTTAAAGTCCCTTCTTATAAGCTGGCTCCTCGTTTCATTGGTCCTTTTGAAGTACTCCACCAAATCAACGATGTGTGCTATCGTTTGAAATTGCCTGCCTCCTTACGGATCCATAACTCTTTCCATGTTTCCCTGCTAAAACCAGTTGTTCTCAGCCGCTTCACCCAGGATCCAGGTAATTTTCCTTCTCCTGTCAGTTCCGAGGATGTTTATGAAGTGAAGGACATCCTGGCCATGAAGAAAAGAGGGGGCAGGTCACTCTTTCTGGTTGACTGGAAGGGATACGGTCCTGAGGAGAGATCCTGGGAGCCTGAGGAGAACATTAATGCCCCAGTTCTTCTTAGAAGGTTCCTGACAGGTTTGAAGAAGGGGGGGCATAAGAGGGGGGGTACTGTCATGCCCTCAGCCGCAGGTCCAGTCTCCGCTGTGCAGGGAGACCGGCGCCTATCACACAGCCTTACTCACCCTGTCCGTGGCTCCAGACGATCAGCGGCTTCTTTCTCTGCTAGGAACCTGCATCCTCTTGGCAGGTCTCCTGGAAATGCTCTTAGGAGCCGCGCCCTGCTTCCTGCACATACTTGAAACAGCAGGACACCTGTTCGTTATTAGGGCTGTCTGTGTTGTGATGCTCTGTGTATAAAAAGCACCCTCCCCTTAAGGGAGGTGCTTGGGCAATGTGTTCATTCCATTGTTTGTGGCCTTCTGCTCAGGCCACACTCTGCTGTGCTCTGCTCTGTATAGTTTTAATTTTGGTTGCTAATCCCTCTGTCTCCTCAGTATCCTCCGCTGGCAGTTCTCTATTCTGGATCCTCCTGGACTCTCCGGTTTTCACTCCAGGCAGGCTAAGCTGCTCCTCACTGAACCATCCTGATTTGGCTGCCGGCTGGATCAGCCTTTCCAAAAACTTCACAGAGCTTCCAGGATCCTCTTCATTGACTGAGCCTGAGTTCCACCATCTTGTTTTTACGGTCTGTACGGGTCGTCCCTCTGGTCCGGGTACTGCGGCATTTTGGCCATCTGGTGTTGTGACGGGGGAATCCCTGTATAGGGGTACACCTTGCCCGGTGCTCCACTACATGGTTCTGTGTTGTGGTCCAGAGGGTTCTTCTCTCAGGCAACTCTTTCTGTTTGTTTTTCATTTAAATAAATACCTTTGCTTTTTGGAAGCACATTCTCCTGTCTCTTGTGTACCGGGTATACAGCTACCACTGCTCCATCAGTGGTCTAGTGAGTCCACTATATTTCCCCATGCCCTGTGGGCATTACATAAAGTAGGCTAAATGCAGTTCAAATGTGGTAACAGGACTTAACAGGCGGCATTGCTTTGTTCAGTGGAAGACAACTGTAATGAGTGGCAGGCACAGTTAGTAGGGCCAAATAATAAAGTGGACCAAATGCAGTTCAAAATTGGTAACAGGAGTAAACAGGCGGCACTGCTTTGTTGAGTGGAGGAGAACAACAAGCAGCGGCATACACCGTTAGTAGGCCCAACCAAACAAGTACGCCAAATGCAGTTTAATATTCGAAGCAGGATGAAAATTGTGGCTCAGCTTTGTTCAGTGGAGGAGAACCACAAGCAGCGGCAGACACCGTTAGTAAGCCCAACCAAACAAGTAGGCCAAATGCAGTTAAATATCTGATATAGGCTGAAAACCTGAAAATTGAAGCTCAGCTTTGTTCAGTGGAGGAGAAAAGCAAGGAGCGGCAGACACCGTTAGTAGGCCAACCAAACAAGTAGGCCAAATGCAGTTTAATATCTGATATAGCCTGAAAATTGAAGCTCAGCTTTGTTCAGTGGAGGAGAACAACAAGCAGCGGCAGACACCATTAGTAGGTCCAACCAAACAAGTAGGCCAAATGCAGTTAAATATCTGATATAGGCTGAAAGCCTGAAAATTGAAGCTCAGCTTTATTCAGTGGAGGAGAAAAGCAAGGAGCGGCAGACACCGTTAGCAGGTCCCAACCAAACTAGTAGGCCAAATGCAGTTTCATATTGTAAATATAGGCCGAAAACCTGAAGATTGAAGCTCAGCTTTGTTCAGTGGAGGAGTTAAAGCAAGGAGCGGCAGACACCGTTAGTAGGGCCCAACCAAACTAGTAGGCCAAATGCAGTTTCATATTCAAAATATAGGCCGAAAGCCTGAAGATTGAAGCACAGGAGAAAAGCACAGGAGAACACCAAGGAGCGGCAGACACCGTTAGTAGGGCCCAACCAAACTAGTAGGCCAAAAGCAGTTTCATATTCAAAATATAGGCCGGAAGCCTGAAGATTGAAGCTCAGCTTTGTTCAGTGGAGGAGAAAAGCAAGGAGCGGCAGACACTGTTAGAAGGCCCAACTAAACAAGTAGGCCAAATGCAGTTTAATATCTGATATAGCCTGAAAATTGAAGCTCAGCTTTGTTCAGTGGAGGAGAACAACAAGCAGTGGCAGACACCATTAGTAGGCCCAACCAAACAAGTAGGCCAAATGCAGTTTCATAATAAAAATATAGGCCGAAAGCCTGAAGATTGAAGCACAGGAGAAAAGCACAGGAGAACACCAAGGATCGGCAGACACCGTTGGTAGGCCCAACCAAACAAGTAGGCCAAATGCAGTTTCATATTCAAAATATAGGCCAAAAGCCTGAATATTGAAGCTCAGCTTTGTTCAGTGGAGGACAGCTGTATTGAGTGGCGCAGACAGACACAGATAGTAGGCCTAAAATAAAAAAGTAGGCTCAATGCAGTTTAAAATAGGTAACAGGGGTACACAGGCAGCATTGATTTGGTCAACGGAGGACGATTGCAAGGAGTGGCGCAGACTTACTAGGCCTAAAATAAAAAAGTAGGCTCTATGCAGTTTAAAATAGGTTACAGGGGTACACAGGCAGCATTGGTTTGGTCAGTGGAGGATGATTGCAAGGAGTGGCGCAGACTTACTAGACCTAAAATAAAAAAGTAGGCTCTATGCAGTTTAAAATAGGTTACAGGGGTACATAGGCAGCATTGGTTTGGTTAGCCGAGGATGACTGCAAGGAGTGGCGCAGACAGACTTAGGCCATGGGCACACGTTCAGTATTTTTCGCTTTTTTTTCGCGTTTTTTTGCTATAAAAACGTGATAAAAACGCGAAAAAAACGCTTACATACGCCTCCTATTATTTACAGTGTATTCCGTATTTCTTGTGCAAATGTTGCATTTTTTTCCGTGAAAAAATCGCATCGCGGAAAAAAAAGCAACATGTTCATTAAAAATGCGGAATTGTGGGGATTCCGCACACCTAGGAGTGCATTGATCTGCTTACTTCCCGCACGGGGCTGTGCACACCATGCGGGAAGTAAGAAGATTATGTGCGGTTGGTACCCAGGGTGGAGGAGAGGAGACTCTCCTCCACGGACTGGGCACCATATAATTGGTAAAAAAAAAGAATTAAAATAAAAAATAGTGATATACTCACCTTCGATGGCCCCGGAGGCATGCTGCCGCTTCCGTTCCTTTAGATGGTCTGTGTTCAGGACCTGCGATGACGTCGCGGCCTTGTTATTGGTCGCGTGACCGCTCATGTGACCGATCAGCGACCAATCACAAGCCGCGACGTCATCGAAGGTCCTGAACACACACAGCATCTATAGGAACAGAGGCCTGCAGGTGAGTATAACCATTTTTTTATTTTTTTTTATTTTTTTTAAACATTCTATCTTTTACTATTGATGCTGCATAGGCAGCATCTATAATAAAAAGTTGGTCACACTTGTCAAACACTATGTTTGACAAGTGTGACTAACCTGTCAATCAGTTTTCCAAGCGATGCTACAGATCGCTTGGAAAACTTTAGTATTCTGCAAGCTAATTACGCTTGCAAAATGCTAAAAAAAAAGCAAAAAAAAAATGCGGATTTCTTGCAGAAAATTTCCGTTTTTCTTCAGGAAATTTCTGCAAGAAATCCTGACGTGTGCACATACCCTATGTAGGCCTAAAATAAAAAAGTAGGCTCAATGCAGTTCTAAACTGGTAACAGGAGTAAACTGGCGGCACTGCTTTGTTCGGTGGAGGACAACTGGAAGAAGTGGCTGACACAGTAAGTTGCCCAAAATAGTAAAGTGGGCTAAATGTCTGCAAAAAAAATGTTCCTAAATAAACAGGTGGCAAAGCTAGGTACAGGGGTGGGTTCCTCTGCTAAGTAGCAGACAGTGGTAGTTCGTGCACAGTATTATCTTGTCTAAATGGAGGGCAGGGCCCCTGTATATTTTTACTATCATCTCTCATTTCAACAAATTTGTATTGGCAGTGCCATTGAAAGATTTAACAGCACACACTAAACAGTGGTGGAGCAGTGAGAGGTAAGTTTTGCAAGTGGTAGATCACTGTTTGAGCTGGGGGGGAACACTCTCTCGTGGGCGGCGGTACTGGCCCAGGGACCCTGTGCCAGTGCCGTCACCCAAGAGTGGGCACACCCACCTGTCCAGGCAAACGGCACTCACACGGGTGCTTGCGCCATGTGGTGACCACTGCCCCATGGGGGGAGTCAGCCCATTTAGGGAGGTGTAAAAATGGCCTATGGTGGACATTCAGCAGCTGCAAATGGAGGAATTGGAGCAGTCAGTAAGAGGAGGCCAAAAGCAAGACCTTTTTACAGGAAAGCTATGTGTCAGCAGGGGAAGGTGGGGCAAAATAATTAGAAATCAATGATTGGTTCATTTTAATGAAGGTTAGATCATCAACATTTTGGGTAGCCAGACGAGTCCTTTTTGTCAGTATTGAACCAGTAGCACTGAATAATCTTTCTGATAGCACACTAGCAGCTGGGCAAGCAAGCTCCTGTAATGCATATTCTGCCAATTCAGGGCAGGTGTCTATTTTAGATGCCCAGTAATCAAAGGGGAATGACGTGTGAGGGAGAACATCGATAAGGGAGGAAAAATAGTTCGTAAATATACTGGTCAAATGTTGTCTCCTGTCACTTTGAATTGATGCAGCAGTACCAGTCGTGTCTGCGGTCATTGCGAAATCACTCCACAACCTGGTCATAAAACCCCTCTGTCCAATGCCACTTCTGATTTGTGTACCTCTAACACCTCTGCTATGTTGCCCCCTGCAGCTTGTGTGAGAACCATCACCGCCGCTGTGTGCTGGGAATGCCTGTAATAAACGGTCTACAAGAGTTGCTTGTTTGGTAGGCAATATTTGCTCAAGGTTCTCATGTGGCATGATATTTTGCAATTTCCCTTTATAGCGTGGATCCAGGAGGCAGGCCAACCTGTAATAGTCATCGGTCATCATTTTGATAATGTGGGAGTCCCTTTTTAGGATAAGCAAGGCATAATCAGCCATGTGGGCCAATGTTCCAGGTGTCAAATCACTGCTTGTGCTGGGTTGAGGAGCACTTTCTGACAAATCAACATCAATTGTCTCCCGCAAAAACCCTGTACCTGACCTTGCAACGCCACCAGTTTCTATTCCCCCTGAGAAGCTTCCTCCTCCCATAAATATTCATCCCCATCATCCTCCTCCTCCACCTCCTCTTCGTCCGCCACCTCGTCCAGGAGAGTTCCCTGAGCAGACAATGGCTGACTGTCATGAAGGCTTCCCTCATCCTCGGCTGCAGACGCCTGCTCCTTAATGTGCGTCAAACTTTGCATCAGCAGACGCATTAGTGGGATGCTCATGCTTATTATAGCATAGTCTGCACTTACCAGCCGTGTGCATTCCTCAAAACACTGAAGGACTTGACAAAGGTCTTGTAGCTTCGACCACTGCACACCTGACAACTCCATGTCTGCCATCCAACTGCCTGCCCGTGTATATGTATCCTCCAACAAATACATTACAGCATGCCTCTGTTCACACAGCCTCTGAAGCATGTGCAGTGTGGAGTTCCACCTTTTTGCAACGTCGTTATTAGTCGGTGCTGGGGAAGCTTCAACGATCGCTGATGGTTCTGCATACGGCTGGAGTGTACAGGCGACCGGCGGATGTGCGAGCAAAGTCTTTGCACCTTCAGGAGCAGGGCTGGTAACCCCGGATAACTTTTCAGGAAGCACTGCACCACCAGGTTCAAGGTGTAAGACAGGCAAGGTATGTGTTTCAGTTCTGAAAGGGCTATGGCAGCCATAAAATTCCTTCCGTTATCACTGACTACCTTGCCTGCCTCAAGATGTACACTGCCCAGCCATGAATGAGTTTCTTGCTGCAAGAACTCGGCCAGAACTTCCGCAGTGTGTCTGTTGTCCCCCAAACACTTCATTTCCAACACAGTCTGCTGACACTTACCACTAGCTGTTCCATAATGGGACACCTCGTGTGCAACATTGGCAGCTGCGGATGGAGTGGTCGTGCGACTGCGCTCTGTGGACGAGCTTTCACTTCTGCTGGAGGAGGAGGAGTAGGAGGGGTGGCGAATGCCTACAGCCAACTGTTTCCTAGACCGTGGGCTAGGCAGAACTGTCCCACTATGGCTGTCCCCTGTGGACCCTGCATCCACCACATTAACCCAGTGTGCCGTGATGGACACGTACCGTCCCTGGCCATGCCTACTGGTCCATGCATCTGTTGTGAGGTGCACCTTTCTACTGACTGATTGCCTGAGTGCATGGACAATGCGGTCTTTGACATGCTGGTGGAGGGCTGGGATGGTTTTTCTCGCAAAGAAGTGTCAACTGGGTAGGTCATAGTGTGGTACTGCGTAGGCCATCAGGGCTTTGAAAGCTTTGCTTTCAACCAACTGGTAGGGCATTATCTCTAATGAGATTAGTCTAGCAATGTGGGCGTTCAAACCCTGTGTATGCGGTTAAGAGGATGAGTACTTCCTTTTCCTAACGAGAGTCTCTTGTAGGGTGAGCTGGACTGGAGAGCTGCATATGGTGGAACTAGCGGGGGTGTTGGTGGACATGGCAGATTGAGAGAGGGTTGGTGAGGGTATTCTTGCTGTTGGCCTACATACAGTGTTTCCTACCAACAACCTGTGATTCCCTGACTGCTTTGGCCTTGCGACGATACCTCCACATTTGCTGCAGGTGGTGTCCTAAATGGTGGGCTTACAGTGAGGGAAGCAATGTAGCGTTGCTGACTAGCTTCATGCAGAGCGGGTGCACCTACATTACGGGACGTTTGGTAGTTAGTCCAGGCTTGCAAGTGCATGCTGGTTAAATGTCTACGCATGCACATTGTATTTAAATTTTTGACATTCTGCCCTCTGCTAAAGATTCTTGAGCTTTTCTTACAGATAACTTTGCACTGATCATTTGGATCTTGGTTAAAAAATTGCCACACTGCACTCTTCCTACTATCGAATACCTTTTCAGGCATTGCAAGCTGTGCTACTTTCACCGGATGGCCACGCTGTCCTAAAACTGTTTTTGGTTTTGACACACGGTTTTGGCCAGATACGGGCCTGCCAGATGAAAGCTGTTGCGATGTTGATGCCTGCTGCGGCTCATACTCCTCCGCTTCAGAGCTACTGCCAGCGGCACCCTGTTCCCCCAATGGCTGCCAACCGGGGTCAACAACTGTGTCATCTATCACCTCCTCATCAATGTCCTGTGCACCCTCCTCTGTGTCACCGTGTAAGGTGCTATAGCGTTCGGGACGGGGCACCATAGTCTCATCAGGGTCAGGTTCTGGCTCAGTACACTGTGAGGGAAATGTTGTGATCTGAGTAATTGGAACTGCCTAATAATCTAGCTGTGGCTGTGCATGTGTGCACTCCATGTCCGATTCATCTTGTAATGGCCTGTTAACAATTTCCCTTTCTAACCCAGGCACGGTATGTGTAAAGAGCTCCATGGAGTAACCTGTTGTGTCGCCTGACGCATCCTTCACTGTTGTTCTGGGTGAAGGACACAAGGAAGTGACTTGTTCCTGACCGGGAGCATCCACTGACCACTCGCTGCTTTTAAATTTTTAACTTTCCGAAGAGGAGGCGAAAGAGATAGAGGCTGAGTCAGCAAGGAAAGCCAAAACTTTTTCCTGCTGCTCCACATTTAAAAGCGGTTTTCCTACTCCCAGAAAAGGGAGCGTTCGAGGCCTTGTGTAGCCAGACGATGACGCTGGCTCAACAACTCGAGCCTTAGGTGCTGTTTTGCTTTTCCCACTACCACCAGATGCTCCACCACCACCACCACCATCATTACCAGCTGGCAATGACCACCCACGGCTACGACCTCTTCCACCAGACTTCATCATTCTTGGGAAAATGTAACCAAACTAACAACCATTATATGGTACTGAAAAACAAGGTAGAAGGTGTATGTAAACTTGTTGTGAATTTAAATCTCCCTTTCTATATGTGTGGGACACTGCTGCAAAATTCAGGCCCACTGTATTACACTACACAGTATAAGTGGCAGAAAGTGGCTGGCAGATATACACCAAA
This sequence comes from Ranitomeya variabilis, assembly GCF_051348905.1. Classification (NCBI taxonomy): domain Eukaryota; kingdom Metazoa; phylum Chordata; class Amphibia; order Anura; family Dendrobatidae; genus Ranitomeya; species Ranitomeya variabilis. The sequence continues at coordinate 205,397,936 of NC_135237.1, forward strand.
CAGAACTGACGCAGATGCATTTAGTGGCAATATAAATCTCCCTTTTTATGTGTGGGAGACTGCTGCAAATAAAAAACAGGCCCACTGTATTACACCACACGGTATAAGTGGCAGAAAGTGGCTGGCAGATATACGCCAAAACAGAACTGAAGCAGATGCACTTAGTGGCAATATAAATCTCCCTTTTTATGTGTGGGAGACTGCTGCAATTAAAAAACAGGCCCACTGTTTTACACTACACGGTATAAGTGGCAGAAAGTGGCTGGCAGATATACGCCAAACAGAAATGACGCAGATGCACTTAGTGGCAATATAAATCTCCCTTTTTATGTGTGGGAGACTGCTGCAATTAAAAAACAGGCCCACTGTTTTACACTACACAGTATAAGTGGCAGAAAGTGGCTGGCAGATATACGCCAAACAGAAATGACGCAGATGCACTTAGTGGCAATATAAATCTCCCTTTTTATGGGTGGGAGACTGCTGCAAATAAAAAACAGGCCCACTGTTTTACACTACACAGTATAAGTGGCAGAAAGTGGCTGGCAGATATACGCCAAACAGAACTGACGCAGATGCACTTAGTGGCAATATAAATCTCCCTTTTTATGGGTGGGAGACTGCTGCAAATAAAAAACAGGCCCACTGTTTTACACAACATGGTATAAGTGGCAGAAAGTGGCTGGCAGATATATGCCAAACAGAACTGACGCAGATGCAATTAGTGACAATATAAATCTCTCTTTTTATGTGTGGGACAATGCTGCAAAATTCAGGCCCACTGTATTACACTACACAGTACAAGTGGCAGAAAGTGGCTGGCAGATATACGCCAAACAGAACGGACGCAGATGCACTTAGTGGCAATATAAATCTCCCTTTTTATGTGTGGGAGACTGCTGCAAATAAAAAACAGGCCCACTGTTTTACACTACAAGGTATAAGTGGCAGAAAGTGGCTGGCAGATAGACGCCAAACAGAACGAATGCAGATGCACTTAGTGGCAATATAAATCTCCCTTTTTATGTGTGGGAGACTCCTGCAAATAAAAAACAGGCCCACTGTATTACACTACACAGTATAAGTGGCAGAAAGTGGCTGGCAGATATACGCCAAACAGAACGGACGCAGATGAACTTAGTGGCAATATAAATCTCCCTTTTTATGTGTGGGACACTGCTGCAAAATTCAAGCCAACTGTATTACACTACACAGTATAAGTGGCAGAAAGTGGCTGGCAGATATATGCCAAACAGAACTGAAGTAGATGCACTTAGTGGCAATATAAATCTCCCTTTTTATGTGTGGGAGCCTGCTGCAAATAAAAAATAGGCCCACTGTATTACACCACACAGTATAAGTGGCAGAAAGTGGCTGGCAGATATACGCCAAACAGAACTGATGCAGATGCACTTAGTGGCAATATAAATCTCCCATTTTATGTGTGGGAGACTCCTGCAAATGAAAAACAGGCCCACTGTATTACACTGCACAGTATAAGTGGCAGAAAGTGGCTGGCAGATATACGCCAAACAGAACGGATGCAGATGCACTTAGTGTCAATTAGGGTTGAGCGAAACGGATCGGTCATTTTCATAAATCGGCGACTTTTAGGCAAAGTCGGGTTTCATAAAACCCAAACAGATCCTAGTGTGGGATCGACCATGCGGTACACGATCAGAGCGCCAAAGTCGCGTTTCATATGACGCTGTCACCGCCGTTTTTCATCCAATGAAGGAGGACGCAGAGTGTGGGCAGCGTGATGACATAGGTCTCTGTCCCCACCATCTTAGAGAAGGGCATGGCAGTGATTGGCTTGCTGTCTGCGGCGTCACAGGGGATATAAAGGGGCATGCACGCCGACCGCCATCTTACTTCTGCCGATCTGAGCATAGGGAGAGGTGTTGCTGCAGTTAGTCAGAAGCAGGGACAGAGTTAGGGAGGAAATATAAACCCCCAAACCGCTTGTGCTGGAGCGATTTTCACTGTCCCACACCACCTTTTTGTGCAGGGACAGTGGATGTCGTATTTTAGTGCAGCAGCTGCATAGCTGTGTGCACGGTGCTGTGCAAACCAACTGCTTTTTTAAAAGCAAAATTCCTGTTGCTCCTTTCTGCACAGTTACCTATCTTGTTTATTTGTCCACATTTTTGTGTTCAGCTGTCCATTTTATTGCTGCCATACTTATCCTGAGCTCATTGTAGGGAGTTTGTTATTTATTTGTTTTTTTTTAATAATTCCAGCCACTTTCTGGCATGTTCATCATGTTGTGTTATACCACTGGGCCAGAGTTGTGGTTCTGTGTCTCCCCCCAAAAAAAAGGGAGATTAAAATTCGCACACAGTGTATATTCTGCTGTACTGCTAGTGTGTCGTATATATCAGGCAGCCACTTTCTGCCACGTTCATAGTTTACTGTTATACCACTGGGCCAGAGTTGTGGTTCTGTGTCTCCCCCCCAAAAAAAGGGAGATTAAAATTCGCACACAGTGTATATTCTGCTGTACTGCTAGTGTGTCGTATATATCAGGCAGCCACTTTCTGCCACATTCATAGTTTACTGTTATACCACTGGGCCAGAGTTGTGGTTCTGTGTCTCCCTCCCAAAAAAAGGGAGATTAAAATTCGCACACAGTGTATATTCTGCTGTACTGCTAGTGTGTCGTATATATCAGGCAGCCACTTTCTGCCACGTTCATAGTTTACTGTTATACCACTGGGCCAAAGTTGTGGTTCTGTGTCTCCCCCCAAAAAAAAGGGAGATTAAAATTTGCACACAGTGTTTATTCTGCTGTACTGCTAGTGTGTCGTATATATCAGGCAGCCACTTTCTTCCACGTTCATAGTTTACTGTTATACCACTGGGCCAGAGTTGTGGTTCTGTGTCTCCCCCCCAAAAAAAGGGAGATTAAAATTCGCACACAGTGCATATTCTGCTGTACTGCTAGTGTGTCGTATATATCAGGCAGCCACTTTCTGCCACATTCCTAGTTTACTGTTATACCACAGGGCCAGAGTTGTGGTTCTGTGTCTCCCTCCCAAAAAAAGGGAGATTAAAATTCGCACACAGTGTATATTCTGCTGTACTGCTAGTGTGTCGTATATATCAGGCAGCCACTTTCTGCCACGTTCATAGTTTACTGTTATACCACTGGGCCAAAGTTGTGGTTCTGTGTCTCCCCCCAAAAAAAAGGGAGATTAAAATTTGCACACAGTGTTTATTCTGCTGTACTGCTAGTGTGTCGTATATATCAGGCAGCCACTTTCTTCCACGTTCATAGTTTACTGTTATACCACTGGGCCAGAGTTGTGGTTCTGTGTCTCCCCCCCAAAAAAAGGGAGATTAAAATTCGCACACAGTGCATATTCTGCTGTACTGCTAGTGTGTCGTATATATCAGGCAGCCACTTTCTGCCACATTCCTAGTTTACTGTTATACCACAGGGCCAGAGTTGTGGTTCTGTGTCTCCCCCCAAAAAATGAGGAAGTCTGGTGGAAGAGGCCGTGGGCGGGGGTTGTCACCTGGTACTGATGGTGGTGCTGCATCTGGTGGTAGTGGTAAAAGCACAGTAGCACCTAAGGCTGGAGGTTTTGAGCCTGCGTCATCTTCTGGCTACACAAGGCCTCGAAGGCTCCCTTAACTGGGAGTAGGAAAACAGCTTTTAAAGCCAGAGCAGCAGGAAAAAGTTTTGGCTTTCCTTGCTGACTCAGCCTCTAGCTCTTTGGCCTCCTCTTCCCAAAGTTCAAAATGTCACAGCAGCCAGTCGTCAGTGGATGCTCCCGGTCAGGAACAAGACATTTCCTTGTGTCCTTCTCCCAAACCAAAAGTGAAGGATGCGTCAGGCGACACAACAGGTTACTCCATGGAGCTCTTTACACATACCGTGCCTGGGTTAAAAAGGGAAATTGTACCCTGCCCATTACTAGAAGAATCGGACATGGAGTGCACTGATGCACAGCCACAGCTAGATTATGATGCTGTTCCATTGAGTCAGATCACTACATTGCCCTCGCAGTTTGCTGAGCCAGAATCTGACCCTGATGAGACTATGGTGCCCTGTCCCGAATGCTATAGCACCTTACACGGTGACACTGAGGAAGGTGCACATGACATTGAGGAGGAGGAGGTGATAGATGACCCAGTTGCTGACCCAGATTGGCAGCCATTGGGGGAAGAGGGTGGCGCTGCCAGTAGCTCAGAAGCGGAGGAGGGTAATCCACAGCAGCACCAATCTACATCACAACAGCTGTCATCTGGCAGGCCTGTATCAGGCAAAAAACGTTTGACAAAACCAGTTTTAGGACAGCGTGGCCATCCTGTGAAAGTTGCACAGCGTGCAATGCCTGAAAAGGAATTCCATAGTAGGAAGAGTGCAGTGTGGCATTTTTTTGACCAAGATCCCAATGATCAGTCAAAAGTGATCTGTAAAAAATGCTCAAAGACCTTTAGCAGAGGGAAGATTCTTAACAATTTAAATACAACGTGCATGCGTAGACATTTAAACAGCATGCACTTGCCAGCCTGGACTAACTACCTAACGTCCCGTACCGTTGGTGCACCAGGTCTGAATGAAGGTAGTCAGCACCGCAATATTGCTTCCCTCACTGTAAGCCCACCGGTTAGGACACCAGCAGCAAATGTGGAGGGATCGTCGCTAGGTCAAAGCAGTCAGGGAGTCAGAAGGTTATTGGTAGGAAGCACTGTATGTAGGTCAACATCACCAACTCACTCTCAATCTGCCATGTCCACAACCACCACCACCGCTAGTTCCACCATAGGCAGCTCTCCAGTCCAGCTCACCCTAGAAGAGACTCTTGTTAGGAAACGAAAGTACTCATCCTGTCATCCGCGTACACAGGGTTTGAACGCCCACATTGCCAGACTTATCTCGTTAAAGATGATGCCCTACCGGTTGGTTGAAAGCGAAGCTTTCAAAGCCCCTGACGGCCTACGACCAGTAGGCATGGCCAGGGACGTTACGTGTCCATCACGGCGCACTGGGTTAATGTCGTGGATGCAGGGTCCACAGGGGAGAGCAATAGTGGGACAGTTCTGCCTAGCCCACGATCTAGGAAACAGTTGGCTGTAGACGTTCGCCACCCCACCTCCTCCTCCTCCTCCAGAAGCGAAAGCTCATCCACAGAGCGCTGTCGCACGACCACTCCATCCGCAGCTGCCAGTGTTGCACACGAGGTGTCCCATTATGGAACAGCTAGTGGGAAGCGTCAGCAGGCCGTGTTTGAAATTAAGTGTTTGGGCGACAACAGACACACCGCGGAAGTTCTGGCTGAGTTCTTGCAGCAAGAAACTCAGTCATGGCTGGGCAGTGTACATCTTGAGGCAGGCAAGGTAGTCAGTGATAATGGAAGGAATTTTATGGCTGCCATAGACCTTTCACAACTCAAACACTGTTGTGAATTCTGCTCTTGGGCTACCTCAAGGGGGTTATAAGTGGTAGCGCTGCTGTCTGTCCTTCACAGACTGCACCTTGCCCCTGATGAAGCCACACTTGTGGCGACACGCGTTGGGCCTCTGTGCCCCCCTTTTCTGACCGACTCCACACCCCACGGGTGCTGTCTCCTGCTCCAGGCAGACTAATAGGGCACATGTATACTTCCTAGATCCTCTCCTTCCACCATGGTTAGCTGATCCAGTCTTTACAGGCAGGTCTGGTATGGTGCTTTCTACACACTTGTATTTTCATCTATATATTTTAAGTGTGGTTGTATATTGTTTTGCATCTCCAGACTGCATTATCGGCGGATGAGGATGTGTGTGGGTACATTTATGGTTTATCATTCATCTATTCAGTGTACCGTATCAAATATTTTTGGCATATAGCCTGTTGTTTATGGTGCCAACAATTTGTTATTTCATGTATTGTTATTTCATGTACTGTATCTTGGGCCTATTATAGGTACTGGGTCACACATGTGTACCATCTTTTTAAGTAGTAACGATATGCCCGTATATTTATGTAACACTAGAAAGGATAGAGGTTTTACATGCCTGGAGAATACTAAGAAATATTAAGGAGCAGCTATCTCTTGGTTCATATGTAGATAGGCTATATACATTTCATCTTGAATATATTGTCTTGCCCTATGTGCATTCATTGTGTGGTAACAAGCCTTTATGAGGTCTTTTGGGGGGCATCCCCTTGTTGGGGTATGTACCTATTCTCGTTGTTTTTAAGTGGTTTTAATTGTTCTTGTGTCTTTCGTGACTAAATAAAATTTGTTATTTGATCTATTTACTTTTAGTGATCCCTGGTTTCATGTATGTCTTCTTTTCTCTTTTTTTGACATATTCTGTATATGACATACTCCGGGTTGATCCTAGTTAGTTATATGACGGTGGTGCCCTCCACTTTGCTTATTTCCTGTCCTTCACAGCAGTCATCAGGTGTGTCCACTTCGGACTGGGCTATTTAGTCTGGCTCACCCTTTAGTCAGTGCCAGTTGATCATTGTTTCTGGAGGATTCACATCCCTTCCTGGTCTCTCCTACTTGCTGTTCATTTCAACAAAGATAAGTTCTGCTTGTTTTTGCAACCCACATGTTGTGGGCCTTATTGTTCAGTGCATTTCACGTTTTTTCTTGTCCAGCTTAATCTGTGTAAGGATTTATGCAGCCGAGCTGGAATCTCTGAAGAGGCAGATATACCCTCCATGTCTTTAGTTAGATGTGGAGTTTTTGTATTTTCTGTGGTGGATATTTTCTAGTATTTTAATACTGACCGCATAGTTCTCTGTCCTATCCTTCCTATTTAGCTAGATTGGCCTCCTTTGCTAAATCCTGTTTTCAGTCTGTGTATGTTTTTTCCTCTCTTCTCACAGTCAATATTTGTGGGGGGCTGTCTATCCTTTGGGGATTTTCTCTGAGGCAAGATAGTTTTCCCTTTTCTATCTATAGGGTTAATTGTCCTCTGGCTGTGTCGAGGTCTCTAGGACTGGTAGGTACATCCCACGGCTACTTCTAGTTGCGGTGTTAAGTTCAGGGTCTGCGGTCAGTACAGATACCACCTTCTCCAGAGTACGTCCCATGCCGCTCCTAGGCCACAAGATCATAACAAACACATACCTTGCCTGGCTCACACTTTGAACCTGGTGGTGCAGTGTTTTGTTAAAAATTATCCGGAGTTACCAGCCCTGCTCCTGAAGGTGCGAAGACTTTGCTCGCACATCCGCTGGTCGCCCGTACACTCCAGCCATATGCTGAACCATCAGCGATCGCTCAATCTTCCACAGCACCGCCTAATTATCGACATTGCAACAAGGTGGAACTCCACACTGCACATGGTTCAGAGGCTGTGTGAACATAGGTGTGCTGTCATGTATTTGTGGGAGGATATGCATACACGGGCAGGCAGTTGGATGGCAGACATGGAGTTGTCTGGTCTGCCGTGGTCCAAGCTACAAGACCTCTGTCAAGTCCTTCAGTGTTTCGAGGAATGCACACGGCTGGCAAGTGCAGACGATGCCATCATAAGCATGAGCATCCCACTTATGCGTCTGCTGATGCAAAGTTTGACGCACATCAAGGAGCTGGCGTCTGCAGCCGAGGAGGAGGGAATCCTTGTTGACAGTCAGCCATTGTCTGGTCAGGGAACTGTCCAGGATAAGGTGGCAGTCGAAGAGGATGAGGAGGAGGATGATGGGGATGACTATGTATGGGAGGAGGATGCTTCTCAGGGGCCACTTGAAACTGGTGGCATTGCAAGTTCAGGTACAGGTTTCTTGCGGGACACTTGTGATGTGGATTTCCAAGAAAGTGCTCCTTAACCCAGCAGGACCAGTGAATTGACACCAGGAACATTGGCCCACATGGCTGAGTATGCCTTGCGTATTCTAAAAAGGGACCCCCGCATTGTCAAAATGATGACCAATGACGATTACTGGTTGGCCTGCCTCCTGGATCCATGCTATAAAGGGAAAATGCAAAACATCATGCCACATGAGAACCTTGAGCAAATATTGGCTACCAAACAAGCAACTCTTGTAGACCGTTTGGTTCAGGTATTCCCAGCACACAGAGGCGGTGATGGTCCTCACACTTGCCGTAGGGGGCAGCATGACAGAGGTGCTAGAGGTGCCGAAATCCGAAGTGGCGTTGGACAGAGGGGTTTTCTGCCAAGGTTGTGGAGTGATTTTTCAATGACCGCTGACACAACAGGGACTGCTGCATCTATTCAAAGTGACAGGAGACAGCATTTGTCCAGTATGGTTACAAACTATTTTTCATCCCTTATCGATGTTCTCCCTCACAGGTCATTCCCCTTTGATTACTGGGCATCTAAACTAGACACCTGGCCCGAATTGGCAGAATATGCATTACAGGAGCTCGCTTGCCCTGCTGCCAGTGTGCTTTCAGAAAGAGTCTTCAGTGCTGCTGGTTCAATACTGACTGAAAAAAGGACACGTCTGGCTACCCAAAATGTAGATGATCTAATCTTCATTAAAATGAACCAATCATGGATTGCAATTCTTTTGCCCCACCTTCCCCTGCTGACACGTAGCTTGGGTGATAAATGACTCGCTTTTGCCCTCCTCTTACTGACTTTGCCAATTCCTCCATTTGCAGCTGCTGAATGTCCACCATAGGCCATTTTTATACCTCCCTAAATGGGCTGACTCCCCCCACAGGACCGTGGTCACCACTTGGCGCAAGCACCCGTGCAAGTGCCGTTTGCCTGGACAGGTGGGTGCGCCCACTCTATCTCTACTAAACAAAGCTGAGTTTGAATCTACAGGCTTTCGGCCTCTATCAACAATATGAGACTGCATTTGGCCTGGTTCTTGGTTTGGGCCTAGTGACGTCTGCTGCTGCCTCTTGGTTTCCTCAAAGAAACAAAGCTGAATTTCAATCTACAGGCTTTCGGCCTCTATCAACAATATGAAACTGCATTTGGCCTGGTTCTTGGTTTGGGCCTAGTGATGTCTGCTGCTGCCTCTTGGTTTCCTCAAAGAAAAAAAGCTGAGTTTCAATCTACAGGCTTTCGGCCTCTATCAACAATATGAAACTGCATTTGGCCTGGTTCTTGGTTTGGGCCTAGTGACGTCTGCTGCTGCCTCTTGGTTTCCTCAAAGAAACAAAGCTGAGTTTCAATCTACAGGCTTTCGGCCTCTATCAACAATATGAAACTGCATTTGGCCTGGTTCTTGGTTTGGGCCTAGTGATGTCTGCTGCTGCCTCTTGGTTTCCTCAAAGAAACAAAGCTGAGTTTCAATCTACAGGCTTTCGGCCTGTATTTAGAATTTGAAACTGTATTTGCCCTACTAGTTTGGTTGGGCACTACTAACAGTGTCTGCTGCTGCTTGTTGTTGTCCTCCACAGAACAAAGCAATGCTGCCTGTTTACTCCTGTTACCAATTTTTTTCTGCTTTTAGCCTCCTTTTTTATTTTGGGCCTATATCTGTGTTTCCTCCTCATCCTGCCTATTACCCAGCCACTGCTTGATGGGTCTGCTGGTACATTGACCCAGACCACTACATTCCCCTTGCACTCTACACAGCCAGAATCTGAGCCTGCTGAAAGTCAGGTCCCCCTTCCCGCATACTATACCACCTTACACGGGGACAAAGAGGAAGGTGCATATGAAAGTGCAGGTTCCTTCATCAGGTGGGGGGGGGCATACTCGTTGGCGACGTCACTGTCACAGGGCCCGTCATAGTACGCAAAAGTGTCACTGCCGGTGGGAGGCGCCCCCGCCGTCAAACACAACACCGTACTTTGAGGGGCCCTGTGCCAGTGCCAATGCGAACGAGTGGGCCCCCCTGCTTGCTCTGGATCACAGCACTTGCAAAGTTGAAATACTTACCTCTCCCTGCTCCACCGCCGTGACGTATTCCACATTTCCTTGGCCCAAGAAAAAATTGAGCCAGCCTTCCCCCCCCCACGACTTTAACCAAATGACCCCCAATTTTCAATACCTAACTATTATTATAAGGTTAATTAAGATTGACAAGCTTAACTAACAATAATTGATATTTTTGACATTAAAATGGGCTCTGTAGGTGTTTTCCTGTCCTCCACTCACTGCTGACTTTTATTCCCCATTGACTTGCATTGGGTTTCGTGTTTCAGTCGGCCCCCGACTTTTCGCAATGATCGGCCGATTTCACCCGACCCGACTTTTGACAAAGTCGGGTTTCGCAAAACCCAACTCGATCCTGAAAAAGTAAAAGTCGCTCAACCCTAGTGGCAATATAAGTGGCAGAAAGTGGCTGGCAGATAGACGCAAAACAGAACGGACGCAGATGCACTTAGTGGCAATATAAATCTCCCTTTTTATGTGTGGGAGACTCCTGCAAATAAAAAAAGAGGCCCATTGTTTTACACTACACAGTATAAGTGGCAGAAAGTTGTTGGCAGGTATACGCCAAACAGAACAAACGCAAATGCACTAAGTGGCAATATAAATCTCCCTTTTTATGTGTGGGACACTGCTGCAAAATTCAGGCCCACTGTATTACACTACACAGTATAAGTGGCAGAAAGTGGCTGGCAGATATATGCCAAAGAGAACAGAAGCAGATGTGCAGCGCCCCAGAGTCCTGGTCGTTGCAGTACTGTGGATCCGCCACTATGGGGAGCCATGGTGCGTTCGATGGCACTGAAGGAGTTCCTCTGAGCAGGTATCACAGACACCAATATGTTTCACAGCTGGGCCTCCGGGGGGAGCTAAGGGTTCTATTCATTAGGCCACTCCCCACCATAGTGGGTAAACTGGGGGTCAGGCAGGAAGTTAGAGGAGAAAGCTGACTGGATTTAACGAAGCAACACCTTGTGGCAGAGGGTGTTGTGGAGGAAGAGACAGTAGGGCCTCTGTCAGGGGTGGGATCCTGACAGAGGCTTGGCATTGGAAAGAACGTAACGGGACCGTGCCTGCTCAGCATAGCGGCGGTGCCCTAAGAAAGGACTAGAAGCGAGATAGATTGTGCTGAGTGAGAAACGAGATCAAGCGAAAGGAGAATACCAGTAGGGGTCATGCTGTAAGACCGGAGCAACATCCTACTGAGGCGCACTACCGGTGGCCGGAACGCCGAGGGAGTGGAATAGCATACAGCTTCAAGCCATACTCCAAACAGCGGCAGGGCAGTCAGTTTAAGGCGGGCTGTCTAACACATATCACCTATGAAGTCTTGGGGGGCAATTGCGGGAGAGGGGCGTCTCTAGGGTCCCGGAAGAACTCCAGGCCTACCTGACAAACGGGTGCCGTTCCAACCTGAATAACAGGGCGGGATGGAATACGAGAAGAACATAAAGTAATCGAGTTGTGAGGGAACTTAAGAAACAGACACAACCGTTGTGGGGTACTTTCCGTGAGCACAGCAGGGAAGGACTACAACACACAGCGCTAGAAGGAGGGCACTGATTTCCACCTGTGAGGAGAACTCTGGAGGTGCCATTGGACCGGTCGGACTTGCGCAGCCTGGTGAACCGTATTCTGGACTGAGGACTCAGAGATCTCCAGTAAAGAGGTAAAGAGACTGCAACCTGGTGTCCTCGTTATTTGCCGCGACCTGCACCGCTACACCACCATTAACCCCACTTATTGCATCGGACGTCCCCCACTGGCAGACAGGGCCACGGACCGGGCCTAGCCACCGTGACAACCCCAGGACTGAGACTCAGAGGCCCGGCTCCGGGTACCCCTCGGCCCTGCGGCGGTGTGGGGGCGCTCCAGATGCACTTATTGGCAATATAAATCTCCATTTTTATGTGTGGGAGCCTGCTGCAAATAAAAAACAGGCCCACCGTATTACACCACACAGTATAAGTGGCAGAAAGTGGTGGCTGGCAGATATACGCCAAACAGAACTGACGCAGATGCACTTAGTGGCAATATAAATCTCCCTTTTTATGTGTGGGAGACTCCTGCAAATAAAAAACAGGCCCACTGTATTACACTGCACAGTATAAGTGGCAGAAAGTGGCTGGCAGATATACGCCAAACAGAACGGACACAGATGCACTTAGTGGCAATATACATCTCCATTTTTATGTGTGGGAGACTCCTGCAAATAAAAAAAAGGCCCACTGTATTACACTACACAGTATAAGTGGCAGAAAGTGGCTGGCAGATGTACGCCAAACAGAATGGACGCAGATGCACCTAGTGGCAATATAAATCTCCCTTTTTATGTGTGGGAGACTCCTGCAAATAAAAAACAGGCCCACTGTTTTACACTACACAGTATAAGTGGCAGAAAGTTGTTGGCAGGTATACGCCAAACAGAATGGACGCAAATGCACTTAGTGGCAATATAAATCTCCCTTTTTATGTGTGGGACACTGCTGCAAAATTCAGGCCCATGAATTACACTACACAGTACAAGTGGCAGAAAGTGGCTGGCAGATATAAGCCAAACAGAACGGACGCAGATGAACTTAGTGGCAATATAAATCTCCCTTTTTATGTGTGGGACACTGCTGCAAAAATCAGGCCCACTGTATTACACTACACAGTATAAGTGGCAGAAAGTGGCTGGCAGATATATGCCAAAGAGAATTGAAGCAGATGCACTTAGTGGCAATATATATCTCCCTTTTTATGTGTGGGAGACTGCTGCAAATAAAAAACAGGCCCACCGTATTACACCACACAGTATAAGTGGCAGAAAGTGGCTGGCAGATATAAGCCAAACAGAACTGACGCAGATGCACTTAGTGGCAATATAAATCTCCCATTTTATGTGTGGGACACTGCTGCAAATAAAAAACAGGCCCACTGTATTACACTACACAGTATAAGTGGCAGAAAGTGGCCGGAAGATATACGCCAAACAGAACGGACGCAGATGCACTTAGTGGCAATATAAATCTCCCTTTTTATGTGTGGGAGACTCCTGCAAATAAAAAACAGGCCCAGTGTATTACACTGCACAGTATAAGTGGCAGAAAGTGGCTGGCAAATATACGCCAAACAGAACGGATGCCGATGCACTTAGTGGCAATATAAATCTCTCCCTTTTTATGTGTGGGAGACTCCTGCAAATAAAAAACAGGCCCACTGTTTTACACTACACAGTATAAGTGGCAGAAAGTGGCTGGCAGGCATACGCCAAACAGAACGGACGCAGATGCATTTAGTGGCAATATAAATCTCCCTTTTTATGTGTGGGACACTGCTGCAAAATTCAGGCACACTGTATTACACTACACATTATAAGTGGCAGAAAGTGGCTGGCAGATATACGCCAAACAGAATGGACGCAGATGAACTTAGTGGCAATATAAATCTCCCTTTTTATGTGTGGGACACTGCTGCAAAATTCAGGCCCACTGTACTACACTACACAGTATAAGTGGCAGAAAGTGGCTGGCAGATATGTTCCAAACTGAACTGAAGTAGATGCACTTTGTGGCAATATAAATCTCCCTTTTTATGTGTGGGAGCCTGCTGCAAAATTCAGGCCCACTGTATTACACCACACAGTATAAGTGGCAGAAAGTGGCTGGCAGATATACGCCAAACAGAACTGACGCAGATGCACCTAGTGGCAATATAAATCTCCCATTTAATGTGTGGGAGACTCCTGCAAGTAAAAAACAGACCCACTGTTTTACACTACACAGTATAAGTGGCAGAAAGTGGCCGGCAGATAAACGCCAAACAGAACAGACGCAGATGCACTTAGTGGCAATATAAATCTCCCTTTTTATGTGTGGGACACTCCTGCAAATAAAAAACAGGCCCATTGTTTTACACTACACAGTATAAGTGGTAGAAAGTGGCTGGCAGATAGACGCAAAACAGAACGGACGCAGATGCACTTAGTGGCAATATAAATCTCCCTTTTTATGTGTGGGAGACTCCTGCAAATAAAAAACAGGCCCATTGTTTTACACTACACAGTATAAGTGGCAGAAAGTTGTTGGCAGGTATACGCCAAACAGAACGGACGCAAATGCACTTAGTGGCAATATAAATCTCCATTTTTATGTGTGGGACACTGCTGCAAAATTCAGGCCCACTGTATTACAGTACACAGTACAAGTGGCAGAAAGTGGCTGGCAGATATATGCCAAAGAGAACTGAAGCAGATGCACTTAGTGGCAATATAAATCTCCCTTTTTATGTGTGGGAGCCTGCTGCAAATAAAAAACAGGCCCACCGTATTACACCACACAGTATAAGTGGCAGAAAGTGGCTGGCAGATATACGCCAAACAGAACTGACGCAGATGCACCTAGTGGCAATATAAATCTCCCATTTTATGTGTGGGAGACTCCTGAAAATAAAAAAACAGGCCCACTGTTTTACACTACACAGTATAAGTGGCAGAAAGTGGCTGGCAGATATACGCCAAACAGAACGGACGCAGATGCACTTAGTGGCAATATAAATCTCCCTTTTTATGTGTGGGACACTGCTGCAAAATTCAGGCCCACTGTATTACACTACACAGTATAAGTGGCAGAAAGTGGCTGGCAGATATATGCCAAAGAGAACTGAAGCAGATGCACTTAGTGGCAATATAAATCTCCATTTTTATGTGTGGGAGCCTGCTGCAAATAAAAAACAGGCCCACCGTATTACACCACACAGTATAAGTGGCAGAAAGTGGCCGGAAGATATACGCCAAACAGAACGGACACAGATGCACTTAGTGGCAATATAAATCTCCCTTTTTATGTGTGGGACACTGCTGCAAAATTCAGGCCCACTGTATTACAGTACACAGTACAAGTGGCAGAAAGTGGCCTGCAGATATATGCCAAAGAGAACTGAAGCAGATGCACTTAGTGGCAATATAAATCTCCCTTTTTATGTGTGGGAGCCTGCTGCAAATAAAAAAGAGGCCCACCGTATTACACCACACAGTATAAGTGGCAGAATGTGGCCGGAAGATATACGCCAAACAGAACGGACGCAGATGCACTTAGTGGCAATATAAATCTCCCGTTTTATGTGTGGGAGACTCCTGCAAATAAAAAACAGGCCCACTGTTTTACACTACACAGTATAAGTGGCAAAAAGTGGCTGGCAGGTATACGCCAAACAGAACGGACGCAGATGCACTTAGTGGCAATATAAATCTCCCATTTTATGTGTGGGAGACTGCTGCAAAATTCAGGCCCACTGTATTACACTACACAGTATAAGTGGCAGAAAGTGGCTGGCAGATATATGCCAAACAGAATTGACGCAGATGCACTTAGTGACAATATAAATCTCCCTTTTTATGTGTGGAAGACTCCTGCAAATAAAAAACAGGCCCACTGTATTACACTACACAGTATAAGTGGCAGAAAGTGGCTGGCAGATAGACGCAAAACAGAACGGACGCAGATGCACTTAGTGGCAATATAAATCTCCCTTTTTATGTGTGGGAGACTCCTGCAAATAAAAAACAGGCCCCTTTGTTTTACACTACACAGTATAAGTGGCAGAAAGTTGTTGGCAGGTATACGCAAAACAGAACAGACGCAAATGCACTTGGTGGCAATATAAATCTCCCTTTTTATGTGTGGGACACTGCTGCAAAATTCAGGCCCACTGTATTACACTACACAGTACAAGTGGCAGAAAGTGGCTGGCAGATATAAGCCAAACAGAACAGACGCAGATGAACTTAGTGGCAATATAAATCTCCCTTTTTATGTGTGGGACACTGCTGCAAAATTCAGGCCCACTGTATTACACTACACAGTATAAGTGGCAGAAAGTGGCTGGCAGATATACGCCAAACAGAACTGACGCAGATGCACTTAGTGGCAATATAAATCTCCCATTTTATGTGTGGGAGCCTGCTGCAAATAAAAAACAGGCCCACCGTATTACACCACACAGCATAAGTGGCAGAAAGTGGCTGGCAGATATACGCCAAACAGAACTGACGCAGATGCACTTAGTGGCAATATAAATCTCCCATTTTATGTGTGGAAGACTCCTGCAAATAAAAAACAGGCCCACTGTATTACACTACACAGTATAAGTGGCAGAAAGTGGCCGGAAGATATACGCCAAACAAAACGGATGCAGATGCACTTAGTGGCAATATAAATCTCCCTTTTTATGTGTGGGAGACTCCTGCAAATAAGAAACAGGCCCAATGTATTACACTGCACAGTATAAGTGGCAGAAAGTGGCTGGCAGATATACGCCAAACAGAACGGACACAGATGCACTTAGTGGCAATATAAATCTCCCTTTTTATGTGTGGGAGACTGCTGCAAATAAAAAAAAGGCCCATTGTATTACACTACACAGTATAAGTGGCAGAAAGTGGCCGGAAGATATACGCCAAACAGAATGGACGCAGATGCACCTAGTGGCAATATAAATCTCCCTTTTTATGTGTGGGAGACTGCTGCAAATAAAAAACAGGCCCACTGTTTTACACTGCACAGTATAAGTGGCAGAAAGTGGCTGGCAGATATACGCCAAACAGAACGGACACAGATGCACTTAGTGGCAATATAAATCTCCCTTTTTATGTGTGGGAGACTGCTGCAAATAAAAACAGGCCCACTGTATTACACTACACAGTATAAGTGGCAGAAAGTGGCTGGCAGATGTACGCCAAACAGAATGGACGCAGATGCACCTAGTGGCAATATAAATCTCCCTTTTTATGTGTGGGAGACTGCTGCAAATAAAAAACAGGCCCACTGTTTTACACTACATGGTATAAGTGGCAGAAAGTGGCTGGCAGATATACGCCAAACAGAACTGATGCAGATGCACTTAGTGACAATATAAATCTCCCTTTTTATGTGTGGAAGACTCCTGCAAATAAAAAACAGGCCCACTGTATTACACTACACAGTATAAGTGGTAGAAAGTGGCTGGCAGATAGACGCAAAACAGAACGGACGCAGATGCACTTAGTGGCAATATAAATCTCCCTTTTTATGTGTGGGAGACTCCTGCAAATAAAAAACAGGCCCACTGTTTTACACTACACAGTATAAGTGGCAGAAAGTTGTTGGCAGGTATACGCCAAACAGAATGGACGCAAATGCACTTAGTGGCAATATAAATCTCCCTTTTTATGTGTGGGACACTGCTGCAAAATTCAGGCCCACTGAATTACACTACACAGTACAAGTGGCAGAAAGTGGCTGGCAGATATAAGCCAAACAGAACGGACGCAGATGAACTTAGTGGCAATATAAATCTCCCTTTTTATGTGTGGGACACTGCTGCAAAAATCAGGCCCACTGTATTACACTACACAGTATAAGTGGCAGAAAGTGGCTGGCAGATATATGCCAAAGAGAACTGAAGCAGATGCACTTAGTGGCAATATAAATCTCCCTTTTATGTGTGGGAGCCTGCTGCAAATAAAAAACAGGCCCACCGTATTACACCACACAGCATAAGTGGCAGAAAGTGGTGGCTGGCAGATATACGCCAAACAGAACAGACGCAGATGCACATAGTGGCAATATAAATCTCCCATTTTATGTGTGGGACACTGCTGCAAATAAAAAACAGGCCCACTGTATTACACTACACAGTATAAGTGGCAGAAAGTGGCAGGAAGATATACGCCAAACAGAACGGACGCAGTTGCACTTAGTGGCAATATAAATCTCCCTTTTTATGTGTGGAAGACTCCTGCAAATAAAAAACAGGCCCAGTGTATTACACTGCACAGTATAAGTGGCAGAAAGTGGCTGGCAGATATACGCCAAACAGAACGGATGCAGATGCACTTAGTGGCAATATAAATCTCCCTTTTTATGTGTGGGAGACTCCTGCAAATAAAAAACAGGCCCACTGTTTTACACTACACAGTATAAGTGGCAGAAAGTGTCTGGCAGGTATACGCCAAACAGAACGGACGCAGATTCATTTAGTGGCAATATAAATCTCCCTTTTTATGTGTGTGACACTGCTGCAAAATTCAGGCCCACTGTATTACACTACACAGTATAAGTGGCAGAAAGTGGCTGTCAGATATGTTCCAAACTGAACTGAAGCAGATGCACTTTTTGGCAATATAAATCTCCCTTTTTATGTGTGGGAGACTGCTGCAAATAAAAAAAAGGCCCACTGTATTACACTACACAGTATAAGTGGCAGAAAGTGGCCGGAAGATATACGCCAAACAGAATGGACGCAGATGCACCTAGTGGCAATATAAATCTCCCTTTTTATGTGTGGGAGACTGCTGCAAATAAAAAACAGGCCCACTGTTTTACACTACATGGTATAAGTGGCAGAAAGTGGCTGGCAGATATATGCCAAACAGAACTGATGCAGATGCACTTAGTGACAATATAAATCTCAATTTTTATGTGTGGAAGACTCCTGCAAATAAAAAACAGGCCCACTGTATTACACTACACAGTATAAGTGGTAGAAAGTGGCTGGCAGATAGACGCAAAACAGAACGGACGCAGATGCACTTAGTGGCAATATAAATCTCCCTTTTTATGTGTGGGAGACTCCTGCAAATAAAAAACAGGCCCACTGTTTTACACTACACAGTATAAGTGGCAGAAAGTTGTTGGCAGGTATACGCCAAACAGAATGGACGCAAATTCACTTAGTGGCAATATAAATCTCCCTTTTTATGTGTGGGACACTGCTGCAAAATTCAGGCTCACTGAATTACACTACACAGTACAAGTGGCAGAAAGTGGTTGGCAGATATAAGCCAAACAGAACGGATGCAGATGAACTTAGTGGCAATATAAATCTCCCTTTTTATGTGTGGGACACTGCTGCAAAAATCAGGCCCACTGTATTACACTACACAGTATAAGTGGCAGAAAGTGGCTGGCAGATATATGCCAAAGAGAACTGAAGCAGATGCACTTAGTGGCAATATAAATCTCCCTTTTATGTGTGGGAGCCTGCTGCAAATAAAAAACAGGCCCACCGTATTACACCACACAGTATAAGTGGCAGAAAGTGGCTGGCAGATATACGCCAAACAGAACTGACGCAGATGCACCTAGTGGCAATATAAATCTCCCATTTAATGTGTGGGAGACTCCTGCAAGTAAAAAACAGACCCACTGTTTTACACTACACAGTATAAGTGGCAGAAAGTGGCTGGCAGATAAACGCCAAGCAGAACGGACGCAGATGCACTTAGTGGCAATATAAATCTCCCTTTTTATGTGTGGGACACTCCTGCAAATAAAAAACAGGCCCATTGTTTTACACTACACAGTATAAGTGGTAGAAAGTGGCTGGCAGATAGACGCAAAACAGAACGGACGCAGATGCACTTAGTGGCAATATAAATCTCCCTTTTTATGTGTGGGACACTGCTGCAAAATTCAGGCCCACTGTATTACAGTACACAGTACAAGTGGCAGAAAGTGGCTGGCAGATATATGCCAAAGAGAACTGAAGCAGATGCACTTAGTGGCAATATAAATCTCCCTTTTTATGTGTGGGAGCCTGCTGCAAATAAAAAACAGGCCCACCGTATTACACCACACAGTATAAGTGGCAGAAAGTGGCTGGCAGATATACGCCAAACAGAACTGACGCAGATGCACCTAGTGGCAATATAAATCTCCCATTTTATGTGTGGGAGACTCCTGAAAATAAAAAAAAACAGGGCCACTGTTTTACACTACACAGTATAAGTGGCAGAAAGTGTCCGGAAGATATACGCCAAACAGAACGGACGCAGATGCACTTAGTGGCAATATAAATCTCCCTTTTTATGTGTGGGAGACTCCTGCAAATAAAAAACAGGCCCACTGTTTTATACTACACAGTATAAGTGGCAAAAAGTGGCTGGCAGGTATACGCCAAACAGAATGGACGCAGATGCACTTAGGGCAATATAAATCTCCCTTTTTATGTGAGGGACACTGCTGCAAAATTCAGGCCCTCTGTATTACACTACACAGTATAAGTGGCAAAAAGTGGCTGACAGATATACGCCAAACAGAACTGACGCAGATGCACTTAGTGACAATATAAATCTCCCTTTTTATGTGTGGAAGACTCCTGCAAATAAAAAACAGGCCCACTGTATTACACTACACAGTATAAGTGGCAGAAAGTGGCTGGCAGATAGACGCAAAACAGAACGGACGCAGATGCACTTAGTGGCAATATAAATCTCTCTTTTTATGTGTGGGAGACTCCTGCAAATAAAAAACAGGCCCATTGTTTTACACTACACAGTATAAGTGGCAGAAAGTTGTTGGCAGGTATACGCCAAACAGAACAGACGCAAATGCACTTAGTGGCAATATAAATCTCCCTTTTTATGTGTGGGACACTGCTGCAAAATTCAGGCCCACTGTATTACACTACACAGTATAAGTGGCAGAAAGTGGCTGGCAGATATATGCCAAAGAGAACTGAAGCAGATGCACTTAGTGGCAATATAAATCTCCCATTTTATGTGTGGGAGACTCCTGAAAATAAAAAAACAGGCCCACTGTTTTACACTACACAGTATAAGTGGCAGAAAGTGGCCGGAAGATATACGCCAAACAGAAGGGACGCAGATGCACTTAGTGGTAATATAAATCTCCCTTTTTATGTGTGGGAGACTCCTGCAAATAAAAAACAGGCCCACTGTATTACACTGCACAGTATAAGTGGCAGAAAACGGCTGGCAGATGTACGCCAAACAGAATGGACGCAGATGCACCTAGTGGCAATATAAATCTCTCTTTTTATGTGTGGGAGACTGCTGCAAATAAAAAACAGGCCCACTGTTTTACACTACATGGTATAAGTGGCAGAAAGTGGCTGGCAGATATACGCCAAACAGAACTGACGCAGATTCACTTAGTGACAATATAAATCTCCCTTTTTATGTGTGGAAGACTCCTGCAAATAAAAAACAGGCCCACTGTATTACACTACACAGTATAAGTGGTAGAAAGTGGCTGGCAGATAGACACAAAACAGAACGGACGCAGATTCACTTAGTGACAATATAAATCTCCCTTTTTATGTGTGGAAGACTCCTGCAAATAAAAAACAGGCCCACTGTATTACACTACACAGTATAAGTGGCAGAAAGTGGCTGGCAGATATATGCCAAAGAGAACTGAAGCAGATGCACTTAGTGGCAATATAAATCTCCCTTTTATGTGTGGGAGCCTGCTGCAAATAAAAAACAGGCCCACCGTATTACACCACACAGTATAAGTGGCAGAAAGTGGCTGGCAGATATACGCCAAACAGAACTGACGCAGATGCACCTAGTGGCAATATAAATCTCCCATTTTATGTGTGGGAGACTCCTGAAAATAAAAAAACAGGGCCACTGTTTTACACTACACAGTATAAGTGGCAGAAAGTGGCCGGAAGATATACGCCAAACAGAACGGACGCAGATGCACTTAGTGGCAATATAAATCTCCCTTTTTATGTGTGGGAGACTCCTGCAAATAAAAAACAGGCCCACTGTTTTATACTACACAGTATAAGTGGCAAAAAGTGGCTGGCAGGTATACGCCAAACAGAACGGACGCAGATGCACTTAGTGGCAATATAAATCTCCCTTTTTATGTGTGGGACACTGCTGCAAAATTCAGGCCCACTGTATTACAGTACACAGTACAAGTGGCAGAAAGTGGCTGGCAGATATATGACAAAGAGAACTGAAGCAGATGAACTTAGTGGCAATATAAATCTCCCTTTTTATGTGTGGGAGCCTGCTGCAAACAAAAAACAGGCCCACCGTATTACACCACACAGTATAAGTGGCAGAAAGTGGCTGGCAGATATACGCCAAACAGAACTGACGCAGATGCACCTAGTGGCAATATAAATCTCCCTTTTTATGTGTGGGAGCCTGCTGCAAACAAAAAACAGGCCCACCGTATTACACCACACAGTATAAGTGGCAGAAAGTGGCTGGCAGATATACGCCAAACAGAACTGACGCAGATGCACTTAGTGGCAATATAAATCTCCCTTTTTATGTGTGGGAGACTCCTGCAAATAAAAATCAGGCCCACTGTATTACACTACACAGTATAAGTGGCAGAAAGTTGTTGGCAGGTATACGCCAAACAGAATGGACGCAAATGCACTTAGTGGCAATATAAATCTCCCTTTTTATGTGTGGGACACTGCTGCAAAATTCAGGCCCACTGTATTACACTACACAGTATAAGTGGCAGAAAGTGGCTGGCAGATATATGCCAAAGAGAACTGAAGCAGATGCACTTAGTGGCAATATAAATCTCCCTTTTTATGTGTGGGAGCCTGCTGCAAATAAAAAACAGGTCCACCGTATTACACCACACAGTATAAGTGGCAGAAAGTGGCCGGAAGATATACGCCAAACAGAACGGACACAGATGCACTTAGTGGCAATATAAATCTCCCTTTTTATGTGTGGGAGACTCCTGCAAATAAAAAAACAGGCCCACTGTATTACACTGCACAGTATAAGTGGCAGAAAGTGGCTGGCAGGTATACGCCAAACAGAACGGACGCAGATGCACTTAGTGGCAATATAAATCTCCCTTTTTATGTGTGGGACACTGCTGCAAAATTCAGGCCCACTGTATTACACTACACAGTATAAGTGGTAGAAAGTGTCTGGCAGATATGTTCCAAACAGAACTGAAGCAGATGCACTTTGTGGCAATATAAATCTCCCTTTTTATGTGTGGGAGCCTGCTGCAAAAAAAAACAGGCCCACTGTATTACACCACACAGTATAAGTGGCAGAAAGTGGCTTGCAGATATACGCCAAACAGAACTGACGCAGCTGCACCTAGTGGCAATATAAATCTCCCATTT
The DNA here is from genome assembly GCF_051348905.1 of Ranitomeya variabilis. NCBI lineage: Eukaryota > Metazoa > Chordata > Amphibia > Anura > Dendrobatidae > Ranitomeya > Ranitomeya variabilis. The sequence goes on from NC_135237.1 coordinate 205,420,637, forward strand.
TATGTGTGGGAGACTCGTGCAAGTAAAAAACAGACCCACTGTTTTACACTACACAGTATAAGTGGCAGAAAGTGGCTGGCAGATAAACGCCAAACAGAACGGATGCAGATGCACTTAGTGGCAATATAAATATCCCTTTTTATGTGTGGGACACTGCTGCAAAATTCAGACCCACTGTATTACACTACACAGTATAAGTGGCAGAATGTGGCTGGCAGATATATGCCAAACAAAACTGAAGCAGATGCACTTAGTGGCAATATAAATCTCCCTTTTTATGTGTGGGAGACTGCTGCAAATAAAAAACAGGCCCACTGTATTACACTACACAGTATAAGTGGCAGAAAGTGGCTGGCAGATATACGCCAAACAGAACGGATGCAGATGCACTTAGTGGCAATATAAATCTCCCTTTTTATGTGTGGGACACTGCTGCAAAATTCAGGCCCACTGTATTACACTGCACAGTATAAGTGGCAGAAAGTGGCTTGCAGATAGACGCCAAACAGAACTGACGCAGATGCACTTAGTAGCAATATAAACCTCCCTATTTATGTGTGGGAGACTGCTGCAAATAAAAAACAGGCCCACTGTTTTACACTACACAATATAAGTGGCAGAAAGTGGCTGGCAGATATACGCCAAACAGAACTGACGCAGATGCACTTAGTGGAAATATAAATCTCCCTTTTTATGTGTGGGACACTGCTGCAAATTTCAGGCCCACTGTATTACACTACACGGTATAAGTGGCAGTGGCCATGTGCTTCAGACTTTAGAACCACATGGCCTCAATAGGGAGTATGAGACATTTTATTGAGAACACACCATCTTACAGCCTTAGTTTGTAGGGTGTGGAGAGAGACTACGAGGTCCCTATACCTATCATTCGACCTTATTCCTTATGTCTGTCCATATCAGGATGTATGAAGTTTTATGTGTTTATTTATTGTGTTTCTCCATATATGGGTGTACTACGTGATCCTATGATAATGTTTGTTAATATTTGTTATTATGTATAATATAATATATATTTTTGTGTGTTTTCTTAGACCTAATCCAGTGGTCCATCACCCCTTGGTGTTCTGGTGTCTTATACAGGTTGGTGGTGCACTCCTTTAATTTCCTTTTTCTGTTTTATCTTCTGTGGACCTTGCCCCCTTTGGGCTTATTTGTCTTTCATTGTTAGCACAATTGCGCTTATAGCCGCTCTTACACCGTATCCCCAACACTCAGCGCATGCGAACTATTTCCTACTCTATTGTGCATTGTAGCTCCACTCTGAGCACGCGCACTATTGTTCCCCTTTCCAGCTGGAGCGTCATTGCTTCCTTATGCACCGGGCTCTCTAACATTCAGCGCCTGCGCACTCTTCTCCTTACCATCCCTTGCCCCACTTCGGTCGATTTGTACGCATTGCGCATGCGACCCTCACCATCCCATCAGCGCTAGCGCTTGGATGTTGCGCTTTCCCCTTCCGGGTCCTTAGGTCATTTCTCCCATAAATAGAGCACTCTCCCTTTTCTGTCACACCTAGTCCTTGCAACGGCGTTGTCCGCATCCTCTACTCTCACTGACCAGGTAACTATAAGCGGTTTCTTGTTTCTTACTCTTCCCTATTGGTCCTTAGGGGATTTTCATTACGTTACTCATTACAATTTTGTCTTTATTGCATCCTCTTTAGTTTTCTTGTTACCATCATACAGGTAATCAATCTTTTTCACTTTTCACAGATTGATGTAATTCCATATCCATAGGCTAATACCTTGGTCACTATTAGTGTTGAGCGATACCGTCCGATACTTGAAAGTATCGGTATCGGATAGTATCAGCCGACACCCGAAAAGTATCGGATATCGCCGATACCGATACCCGATACCAATACAAGTCAATGGGACACCAAGTATCGGAAGGTATCCTGATGGTTCCAAGGGTCTGAAGGAGAGGAAACTCTCCTTCAGGCCCTGGGATCCATATTACTGTGTAAAATAAAGAATTTAAATAAAAAATATTGATATACTCACCTCTCCGGAGGCCCCTGGACATCACCGCTGGTAACCGGCAGCCTTCTTTGCTTAAAATGAGCGCGTTTAGGGCCTTCCATGACGTCACGGCTTCTGATTGGTTGCGTGCCGCTCATGTGACTGCCACGCGACCAATCACAAGCCATGACGTAATTCTCAGGTCTTAAATTCCTAGAATTCGGAATTTAGGACCTGAGAATGACGTCACGGCTTGTGATTGGTCGCGTGGCGGTCACATGAGCGGCACGCGACCAATCAGAAGCCGTGATGTCATGGAAGGTGCTGAACGCGCTCATTTTAAGCAAAGCAGGCTGCCGGTTACCAGCGGTGATGTCCAGGGGCCTCCGGAGAGGTGAGTATATCAATATTTTTTATTTTAATTCTTTATTTTTTACATGGATATGGATCCCAGGGCCTGAAGGAGAGTTTCCTCTCCTTCAGACCCTGGGAACCATACACTGGGAACTTCCGATTCCGATTCCCGATACCACAAAAGTATCGGATCTCGGTATCGGAATTCCGATACCGCAAGTATCGGCCGATACCCGATACTTGCGGTATCGGAATGCTCAACACTAGTCACTATTGGGGTTGGATTGTTTTCTTGCCTTTGGACCTGTGATTTAGAGTCTATACTCTTATCCTCCCCCCAATATGCTGTATGGAATGTTGATTATGTTCTTTGTGCCCATGTGTGTGATATATCAATATTGCCAATTCTTGTTTTTTTCCCCCTTTCCCCCCCCCCCTTTTTTTCAGGACACGTTTTCACCCTTTGCTTGCATAGTCTTTAGAGTATATTATTGTTTGGGTATACATTCTCTTCTGTTCTATATACAACCGGTCTGTATGGAGATATGTTTATAAATATCTGTATTAAATTATGTTGTATTATTTTCTAGATAAGTGCCTTGACAAAGGCCTGTGGCCGAAATGTTGGCATCCTGTATGACTGGTTGTTTTTTGAATAAATCAATTTTTGATTCACTGATTCTCTGAGTTCTCAGATTAATCTATATACGATTTGTTTTTTTCTGAGGACTCCTCCATATTTGGACTGAGATCCCCTTGATCATTTGAACTAAGTGGCAGAAAGTCACTGGCAGACATACACCAAACAGAACTGACGCAGATGCACTTAGTGGCAATATACATCTCCCTTTTATGTGTGGGAGACTGCTGCAAATAAAAAACAGGCCCACTGTTTTACACTACACAGTATAAGTGGCAGAAAGTGGCTGGCAGATATACGCCAGACAGAACGGACGCAGATGCACTTAGTGGCAATATAAATCTCCCCTTTTATGTGTGGGAGACTGCTGCAAATAAAAAACAGGCCCACTGTATTACACTACACAGTATAAGTGGCAGAAAGTGGCTGGCAGATATACGCCAAACAGAACGGACGCAGATGCACTTAGTGGCAATAAAAATCTCCCTTTTTATGTGTGGGACACTGCTGCAAAATTCATGCCCACGGTCTTACACTACACAGTATAAGTGGCAGAAAGTGGCTGGCAGATATATGCCAAACAGAACGGACGTAGATGTGGAGTGCCCTCAGATGAAGGGCCGCGGGGTACTCAGTACGGGGCCTCTCTGTCTCGGTCCTGGGGTTGTCACGGTGGCTAGACCCGGTCTGTGACCCTGCTAAGGGGCGTCCAATGAAAGGTGTGATGATGGTGCGTGGTGCAAGGTGCGATGAATAAAGAGGACACAGGGTTGCAGTCTCTTTACCTCTTTACTGAAGGCTTCGGGATCCGCAATCCAGAGCACTGCTAACAGGGCTGGCTGAGACCGGCCGGTCTGAAGGCACATCCAGAGTTCCCTTTGCTGGTGGAAATCAGTGCCTACCTTCTAGCGCCTGTGTGTTGTAGTACCTCCCTGCTGAGCACCACGGGATAGTCCTCACAACTGTTGTGTCTGTTTCTGATGTTCTTTCTCTCTCCGTCCCCCAGATGATATGGCTAGGATGCACCTGTATGACGGGGTAGGCCTGGAGTTATTTTATAGGGACCCTAGAGACGCCCCTCTCCCACAATTGCCTTTGTTGTCTTTGTTAGGTATAAAAGGGTGAGACAACCAACCTGAAGTTAACTGTCCTGCCATAGTTCGAAGTAATGCGTAGAGTCTGTTACTTCCTCGGTGCCCCGGCCACCGGCTATGTGCCTCAGTAGGATGTTGCCACGATCTTAAGGCACGACCCCAACTGGTTCTATTCTCTTTTGTGCTGTGATCTCGCTTTTCACTTCTCCACAATAATCCTCGCTTCGTGTCCTTTCTAAGAAGCCTGCCGCTATATCCTTCAAGCACGGCTCCGTAACGATCTGTCCTTTTTGCTAGGCCACTGTCAGGATCCCACCCCTGACAGGTCCTCTCCCGAACTCTCCCGGGCTGCTTTCCTCCTAACTTCCTGTCCAACCCCCAGTTATACCAAAGCGTGAGGAGTGGCCTACTAGATAGAACCACTCCCCCTGGTGGCCGGAGTGTGAAGTGTAGTGTGTGTGTGTGATACCTGGTCAGGTGAACTCCTTTAGTGCAATCAGACATAACATCACCCTCCTTAGCGGCAGAGCGACATTACTGCAATGACCAGGACTCTGGGGCGCTGCACTCCCCCTGGTTAAATCCAGTACTCCCGGACTGGGAAAATAAGAACAACAATACACGTTAGCAGAAAACACACAAAATTTTGAAATACTATAAACAATTAAACACTATGAACAAGTAAATATAACAGTGCTTCCCTTTATGGGAGGTGAGAACACTTGAACGTTGCGAAAGTTTTGGTCATGCACAGTTCATGACTCCCAGTTCAGTGGGTGCAAACTTGAAACAGCAGGGATCCCGGGTAAACAAAGGGATCCCTTTCGAAAGTTTTTGAGCAATTCACCGTCCATTACTCCATTGTCCATTGTTTTGAACTTGTAACAAAGATATTTACACAAACACTTTCAACCAAATGACAACTATCGTTAATATTTCCAAGTTTTGTAGCGAAGGGGCGTTTGATTCTTGGTGCTACGTGTGGACCTCCGCAGTGCAGGAGTTGCTACCGGCCTAACAGGGCCCACTGCACTTGCTATCGCTGGTGTAGTGCATTGTCTCCTAGCTACACTTCTAGTAAGCCTAGGTAGCACTGGCATGTTGGAGCTCTCAGGGCTGTTGCTACTAATGGTGGGCATGGCAGATTCACCGATAGCAGAGGGAGGACTTGCCGGTTCAACTGTTGGCATGGCATCTTCCGGTGGGGTCGGCTGTGTTTGCGGGCTCAGGTGACCCGGCACCACATTTGGTTCTGGCGGTTTCGGTTGACGAAACTTTAGGACCGGCACCACAATGGCCTGATTTATTTGAGTCCAAGACTGGGGAAAATCGCCAAGGACATTGTGTATCATCTTCTCTTCTTCCACGGGGGAGACGTCCCGGGGTCTGTCTCCCCGTCTCTCAGCTTGTTTTAAGGTGGTCCCTGGATATTGCCACTGAGGTTTCCCCTCCATCTTTGCTGATGAGACAGACCTTCTTATTGTCGAAGTTGGATGGCAGGATGGTATACGGTTCCGCTTCCCAGTGGTCATCAAGCTTGTGTAGTCTCCTCTTCCGTTTGAGGACTTGCTCACCGGGTGACAAGGGAATCGCAGGAGCATGCTGGTTGTAGTCTCTTTCTTGTTTTTGTCTGGCTTTAGCGAGACTCCTTTCCACACACTCCTGTACTTTGCGGTACCTTTGTTGCATCTCTGTATCCCAATCCGCATCTGGCAAGATATCTTCTGGGGTCAGGACCCCCATGTCCAGATCAACTGGTAACTTGCTAGACCTTCCTCGCATCAGGTACGCTGGAGTGCAGTTGGTGGAATTCACCGGGATGTGGTTGTACATATCCACCAGGTCCGGCAACTTTGTTGGCCACAAGTTCCGTTCCTCCACAGGTAAGGTCTTCAATAAGTCGATCACCACCTGGTTCATCTTCTCACACATCCCGTTGGTTTGTGGATGGTACGGTGTGGTTCTGATCTTCTTACACTTGTACAAATTGCAGAACTCCTGGAACACCTCCGCTTCAAATGCTGGCCCCTGATCGGTCAGTACCTTCTCCGGGTACCCATGGGGTCTACAGAAGTACTGCTGGAAGGTTTTGGCAGCCGTCCTGGCCGTTAGATCTTTGACCGGCATGACTACCAGGAATCTGGAGTAGTGGTCCATGATGGTGAGAGCGTAGATATAACCTGACCGGCTAGGTGTTAGTTTCACATGATCTAGCGCGACCAGCTCGAGCGGCCATTTGGTGAGGATGGGCTGCAAGGGAGCCCGTTGGCTGTCACGATCCTTCCTGCGCAGGCTACATGGGCCACACTCTCTACACCACTTCTCGATGGTTTTATTCATGCCGGTCCAGTGGAACCTCCCTCGGAGTAGCCTCTCTAGCTTCCTCCATCCGAAATGTCCTGCCCCATCGTGGTACGCTCCCAGGACCATTGGCACATCTTGTCTTGGGACCACAATCTGCCATACCAATTCACGAGTGCGTGGGTCGATGCTTCTCCGGCACAGTTTACCATCGTGAATAAACAGTTTGCCCCTCTCCTTCCACAGCTGTAATGCCTCTGGTGGATCATCCGGGCCGGGATGCAAACCTGCCTGCGTCAGGATCTCTTTCACCTGACGGACCGCTGGGTCACCATCCTGGTTCTCTGCCCACCCGTGATGAGGCAGGGGATTCAACAGGGCGCCCTGCTTATTCTTGCGCCTGTTCTCCACCTGATGGGAGCACTGGGTGGCCTTGGGGCGATGGAAAGCGGGCAGCTCTACCTCTTCAAATGCTTCTGGATCTTCCTCCGTTTCGGGCAAGTGGGGCATTCGGGACAGTGCATCAGCATTCGCATTCTTGTGCCCTGCCCGGTACTTGATGGTGAAGTCGTAATTGGACAACCGGGCCATCCACCGCTGCTCCAAGGCGCGAGTTTTGCTGTGTCCAAATGCATTAGCGGATTATTATCCGTGAAGACGGTGAATTTTGCTGAGGCCAGGTAGTGTTTGAACCTCTCCGTCACGGCCCAGACGACGGCAAGGAACTCCAGCTTAAAGGAACTGTAGTTGTCAGGGTTCCTTTCAGTGGGGCGAAGCTTCCTACTGGCGTAAGCGATTACTCTTTCCTTGCCTTTCTGGACCTGGGACAGCATGGCTCCCAACCCCACGTTGCTGGCGTCCGTATACAATACAAACGGTTGGTCATATTCAGGGTAGGCCAGTACCTCTTCTCCCGTCAGCGCCGACTTTAAGCAGGTGAACGATCCTTCCAGTCCATCGTTCCAATCAAATGGGGTATTCTTACCCTTGGGTTACTTGGATTGGCCCACCAACAGGTCTTGCAATGGCGCGGCCTTCTTGGTGAAGTCCTTGATAAACCTCCGGTAGTAGCCCACCAACCCGAGGAACAGCCGGACTTCATGAAGGTTACCGGGCGTTGGCCAGTCCTTGATCACCATGACCTTGTCGGGGCCGGGGGCCACTCCTTCAGCACTCACCACATGGCCCAGGTACTGCACTTTAGGTTTTAGCAGATGGCATTTGGACGGTTTCACCTTTAAGCCAAAGTTGGACAGAGCTTCAAACACATCGGCCAGGTGCTTCAAATAGTCTTCATAGGTCTTAGAGAAGACAATGATGTCATCCAGATAAAGCAGCACGGTTTCAAAGTTCTTGTGTCCCAAACAGCACTCCATCATCCTCTGGAACGTTCCCAGTGCGTTACACAATCCGAACGGCATGTAGTTGAATTCACAGAGACCCATCGGCGTCGTGAAGGCCATCTTTATTTTGTCCACCTCTGCCACGGGAACCTGCCAGTACCCACTAGTGAGATCCAAGGTAGAGAAGTAGTTAGCAGATTTTAAAGCAGCCAAGGACTCTTTTATCCTGTGCAGGGGGTATGCATCCTTATGTGTAATGCGGTTTAGTTGCCTGTAGTCCACACACATCCTCATGATGCCATCTTTCTTCCCAACGAGGACTAAGGGAGCTGCCCAGGGGCTACAACTGTCTCTCACTACCCCAGCCTCCTTCATCTCTCGCAACATGTCCTTGGCACACTGATAATGAGCTGGGGGTACAGGACGGTATCTTTCTTTTATGGGGGAGTGATCTCGTGTGGGGATATGATGTTGAATCCCTTTTACCTGCCCGAAATCTAGGGGGTGCTTGCTGAATACCCGCTCACACTCATGAACCACCCTGTAGGCACCCTGTTTCTGATGAGATGGGGTAGAGTCAGTGCCCACGTGTAATTCCCGACACCAATCTTTCGTCTGCCCTGCAGAGCCGTTGTTCCCCGCCGGATTGGACGGGACCAAGGGCCCGGGTGCCTGTATCACACTATTATTAACAGTAAATAGCTTGGCCAGTGTGACATATTTGGTTAGGTGGACCTCTTCCTCCCCACAGTTAAGAGCACGTACTGGCACCCTTCTGTTATGGTCTGGTGATTAAGGAGCGACATGCGACTAGCTCTGGACAGGTGGTAACTATACCGACCGCAGTTTCTGATCTTAACACAGACACTAGCAGTAGCCGTGGGATGTTCCTGTCATTCCCTGGACACCTCGTCACAGCCGCAGATCTAGCTACCCCTAAAGGTAGAAGCAGGAAAGCTATCTTGCCTCAGAGAAAATCCCCAAAGGATAGGACAGCCCCCCACAAATAATGACTGTGAGAGGAGAAGGAAATGACATACGTAGTATAAAACAAGATTTAGCAAAGGAGGCCACTACTAGCTAGAAAGAATTAATACAGGACAGAACACTGTGCGGTCAGTAATAAAAACTAGAAAAAGTCCACCGCAGAGAAATGCAAAAATCTCCACACCTGACTAAAGGTGTGGAGGGCAAACTCTGCTGCCCAGAGCTTCCAGCTTAGCTGACTAGATACATACTGATAAGCTGGACAAATGAGCAAAACATAGAAAGTGCTAAACAACAAAGTCCACAACAAGTGAACTGCAAAAAGACAAGCAAGGACTTAGCTTTGCTGAAATGGTCAGAGTGACAGGGAAATCCTCAGAGAGCCATGACTCCAAGCTCAACAATTGACAACTGGCATTGAATTAGGGAAAAGGCCAGACTAATATAGCAGAGCCAGAAAGACGATCAGTGAAAACAGCTGCTGATGCTAAATCCAAGAAGCAGCCATACCACTCAAAACCACAGGAGGGAGCCGAAGAGCAGAACTCACAAAAATGCTACTTATAACCACTGGAGGGAGCCCAAGAGCGGAATTCACAACACCCTTCCCTTGCGGACGTCAACCACCCCTCTGGCTGTCAGGAGAGTAGGCCTATGATCTGAATACACAGGTTCTACCAGGGCCTGATAGTCTTTACCCCTGAGACCTATGGCTGTCCGACACCATATTAACATTTCACTCCTGGGGGGTATTGCAATGGGGTTTGAATCGCTCACTGTGACCGGGCCAATCTCACCACCAGTCAACTCCACCTGCTGTCTGCATCAGAGCTCTGATTTCTTTCTGCAAGGCACGTTGTTCACTGTAGCCAGCTGTTTCTGCTACCTGCTGCAACAAGACAATAACTTCTGCAAGACAATTTTCTATGACATTAGTACCAATGGTCATCATGGGGTTACATTCACGTCGGTCAATATCAACAATGACAATTCCCTGGGCTTCCAATTCTACCCGCCCCACCTTGATGGTGACCTCTTTATACCCCACTTGTGGCAATGGCTGACCATTACTAGCTATTATGGTGAAATCATCATCGGGGCCACGGGTAATGTCGGTGTCCTCCTAATAACGTCTATAAAGGATGTAAGGCATAGTCGTCACCTGGGAACCGGTATCTAGCAAAGCGTTCATGGGGATACCGTCGATCACAATGGGGAGAACTGGCCGCCCTCCGATGTATTTGGCTCTCCAATTTTGCGGGCCAGACCGTCCTACTCCTGGGGGTTGGCCCTCTGCCCCAGGGGTTGCTCATTTAAATGACAGTACCTTGCAAGATGGCCCACCTGGTGGCAGCGGCAGCAGATGGGTCGTCCGTCCCTATGAAAACGATCGTCGTCTCTTCCTCTGGTCGACGGAGCCCTCCTCTGTCGCTGCCAGGGGACATCCTCCGGTCTGGAAGTCAGCTGAATCTTATCCTTGGAGGCCTCCTGCAGGGATTGGACGGTCCGGTCTAGGGCAGCAACGCTCTTGGTCAGCTCCTGCATCTGGAGGCGCAGTCCTGCAGGGGAGTCATCCTCCAGCATCTGGGCATCGGCCTCAGCGGAAACTGGCGCGTCCGGCGCCACCTCCTGGTGGTACGTGAGGGCTTGACGCCTGGGAGGTACGGCACGGCTGAGCTGTCGCTCTGGTAGCGCCTGGATGGCTTTATCTTTGAATTGCGCAAAAGTCATTTCTGGATTCTGCATGGCCAGGAAGTGCAGTTGGGCCCTTTGGTGACTGCACAGGAGCCCCTCGATGAACCCCTCTTTCAGGAGTTTATCTTCATCTTGCATGCTGTTTCGGTCACTCTGCTTGATGGCCCGCAGCACCTCCTGGAGATTAGGGGCATAGTCCCGTAAGCTATCCTTTGGCCTCTGCTTGCACCCATAGAACGTCAATTTAATTTCCGTAGCAGTGCGGGTGTCAAAGGTGGCTTTGAGCTTTGCAAAGACCTGCTGCGCAGGTCTCTTATCCGCGGCGGGCCAGGACTTCACTTCTCTCAGAGCCGCTCCAAAGAGTTGGCCGGTTATCATATGAACATTCTGGGGCTCCGTCAAGGGATAAAACTCGAGCAGGCTACAAATCCCTTCTTTAAAGTCAGTTAATGTATGGGATTCTCCAGAGTATTGTGGGAGCCAGGCTGCTCCAGGTAGGTATGGCATGGAGAAGGGCATGATGGCTGCCGTAGCCGCGGCAGTATCCGGGGGGCTGATGGGGGCAGCAAGCTCTGCGGCATCCGGCGGTGATACAAGGCCCGCGGCTGCGTCTACTGCGGGGCCTGGAAGTGCCCCTGAGTCTGCGGCTGCGGCCGCCACCTCTGCTCCTCCCGAATCAGACATGGCCGCTCCTCCCCTCTGCTAACCTGGTGGGAGTCGGGGTTCCTATTCCAGAGTCGGCACCTCACCGCGTCTCCTCGCTCCGCGCTCTTTTCGGCCGACTCCGCCCACGAAGCTATGGCGGATTTTGGCAGGCACTTTTGGCGGCAAGCGACAATACACAGTCTTTGCAATAAATCATGGTTCAAGCACAATTCACACACAGTTCCAAGGCACACATGACCTGATTCTTCAGGCTTAAGTAGATCCTGTTCGTGACGCCAAGTTGGAGTGCCCCCAGACGTAGGGCCGCAGGGTACTCATTACCGGGCCTCTCTGTCTCGTTCCTGGGGTTGTCACGGTGGCTAGATCCGGTCCGTGACCCTGCTAAGGGGCGTCCAATGAAAGGTGTAATGATGGTTCGTGGTGCAAGGTGCGATGAATAACGAGGACACGGGGTTGCAGTCTCTTTAGCTCTTTACTGAAGGCTTCGGGATCCGTAATCCAGAGCACTGCTAACAGGACACACTCACAACTGTTGTGTCTGTTTCTGATGTTCTTTCTCTCTCTGTCCCCCAGATGATATGGCTAGGACGCACCCGTATGATGGGGTAGGCCTGGAGTTATATTATAGGGACCCTAGAGACGCCCCTCTCCCAGAATTGCCTCCGTTGTCTTCGTTAGGTGTAAAAGGGTGTGACAACCAACCTGAAATTAACTGTCCTGCCGTAGTTCGAACTAATGCGTAGAGTCTGTTACTTCCTCTGTGCCCCGGCCACCGGCTATGCACCTCAGTAGGATGTTGCCACGATCTTAAGGCACGACTCCTACTGGTTCTATTCTCCTTTGTGCTGTGATCTCGCTTCTCACTTCTCCACAATAAACCTCACTTCATGTCCTTTCTAAGAAGCCTGCTGCTATATCCTTCAAGCATGGCTCCGTAACGATCTGTCCTTTTCGCTAGGCCACTGTCAGGATCCCACCCCTGACAGGTCCTCTCCCGAACTCTCCCGGGCTGCTTTCCTCCTAACTTCCTGTCCAACTCCCAGTTTTACCAAAGCGTGAGGAGTGGCCTACTAGATAGAACCACTCCCCCTGATGTGAGTTAAGTTTAGTGTGTGTGTGATACCTGGTCAGGTGAACTCCTTTAGTGCAATCAGAAGTAACATCACCCTCCTTAGTGGCAGAGCGACATTACTGCGACGACCAGGACTCTGGGGCGCTGCAGATACACTTAGCGGCAATATAAATCTCCCTTTTTATGTGTGGGCCACTGCTGCAAAATTCAGGCCACTGTATTACACTGCACACTATAAGTGGCAGAAAGTGGCTGGCAGATATACGCCAAACAGTACTGACGCAGATGCACTTAGTGGCAATATAAATCTCCCTTTTTATGTTTGGGAAACTGCTGCAAATAAAAAACAGGCCCACTGTTTTACACTACACAGTATAAGTGGCAGAAAGTGGCTGGCAGATATATGCCAAACAGAACTGATGCAGATGCACTAAGTGGCAATATAAATCTCCCTTTTTTTGTGTGGGAGATTCCTGCAAATAAAAAACAGGCCCACTGTATTACACTACACGGCATAAGTGGCAGAAAGTGGCTGGCAGATATACGCCAAACAGAACGGATGCAGATGCACTTAGTGGCAATTTTAATCTCCCTTTTTATGTGTGGGAGACTGCTGCAAATAAAAAACAGGCCCACTGTTTTACACTACACAGTATAAGTGGCAGAAAGTGGCTGGCAGATATACGCCAAACAGAACTGACGCAGATGCACTTAGTGACAATATAAATCTCCCTTTTTCTGTGTGGGACACTGCTGCAAAATTCAGGCCCACTGTATTACACTACACGGTATAAGTGGCAGAAAGTGGCTGGCAGATATACGCCAAACAGAACTGACGCACATGCACTTAGTGGCAATATAAATCTCCCTTTTTATGTGTGGGAGACTGCTGCAAATAAAAAACAGGCCCACTGTTTTACACTACACAGTATAAGTGGCAGAGAGTGGCTGGCAGATATACGCCAAATAGAACTGACACAGATGCACTTAGTTGCAATATAAATCTCCCTTTTTATGTGTGAGAGACTGCAGCAAATAAAAAACAGGCCCACTGTTTTACACTACACAGTATAAGTGGCAGAAAGAGGCTGGCAGATATACGCCAAACAGAACTGACGCAGATGCACTTAGTGGCAATGTAAATCTCCCTTTTTATGTGTGGGACACTACTGCAAAATTCAGGCCCACTGTATTACACTACACAGTATAAGTGGCAAAAAGTGGCTGGCAGATATACGCCAAACAGAACTGACACAGATGCACTTAGTGGCAATATAAATCTCCCTTTTTATGTGTGGGAGACTGTTGCAAATAAAAAACAGGCTGACTGTATTACACTACACAGTATCAGTGGCAGAAAGTGGCTGGCAGATATACGCCAAACAGAACTGATGCAGATGCACTTAGTGGCAATATAAATCTCCCTTTTTTTGTGTGGGAGACTCCTGCATATAAAAAACAGGCCCACTGTATTACACAACACGGCATAAGTGGCAGAAAGTGGCTGGCAGATATACGCCAAACTGAACGGATGCAGATGCACTTAGTGGCAATATTAATCTCCCTTTTTATGTGTGGGAGACTGCTGCAAATAAAAAACAGGCCCACTGTTTTACACTACACAGTATAAGTGGCAGAATGTGGCTGGCAGATATAAGCCAAACAGAACCGACGCAGATGCACTTAGTGGCAATATAAATCTCCCTTTTTCTGTGTGGGAGACTGCTGCAAATAAAAAACAGGCCCACTGTTTTACACTACACAGCATAAGTGGCAGAGAGTGGCTGGCAGATATACGCCAAATAAATAGAACTGACACAGATGCACTTAGTTGCAATATAAATCTCCCTTTTTAGGTGTGGGAGACTGCAGCAAATAAAAAACAGGCCCACTGTATTACACTACACAGTATAAGTGGCAGAAAGTGGCTGGCAGATATACGCCAAACAGAACGGATGCAGATGCACTTAGTGGCAATATAAATCTCCCTTTTTATGTGTGGGAGACTGTTGCAAATAAAAAACAGGCCCACTGTTTTACACTACACAGTATAAGTGGCAGAAAGTGGCTGGCAGATATACGCCAAACAGAACGGATGCAGATGCACTTAGTGGCAATATAAATCTCCCTTTTTATGTGTGGGAGACTGCAGCAAATAAAAAACAGGCCCACCGTATTACACCACACAGTATAAGTGGCAGAAAGTGGCTGGTGTTGTGAATTTGCTTTTTGCTCCCTCTAGTGGTTACTAGTTTTTTGACTCTGGTTTTTCTGTCATTCCTTTTATCCGCACCTGGGTCGTTAGTTAGGGGTGTTGCTATATAAGCTCCCTGGACCTTCAGTTCAATGCCTGGCATCGTAGTTATCAGAGCTAGTCTTCTGTGCTCTTGTCTACTGATCCTGGTTCCAGTTATATCAGCTAAGTCTGCCTTTTGCTTTTTGCTATTTGTTTTGGTTTTGTATTTTTGTCCAGCTTGTTCCAAATCTATATCCTGACCTTTTCTGGAAGCTCTAGGGGGCTGGTGTTCTCCCCCCGGACCGTTAGACGGTTCGGGGGTTCTTGAATTTCCAGTGTGGATTTTGATAGGGTTTTTGTTGTCCATATAAGTTACCTTTCTTTATTCTGCTATCAGTAAGCGGGCCTCCCTGTGCTAAACCTGATTCATTTCTGTGTTTGTCATTTCCTCTTACCTCACCGTCATTATTTGTGGGGGGCTTCTATCCAGCTTTGGGGTCCCCTTCTCTGGAGGCAAGAAAGGTCTTTGTTTTCCTCTACTAGGGGCAGCTAGATTCTCCGGCTGGCGCGTGTCATCTAGAATCAACGTAGGAATGATCCCCGGCTACTTCTAGTGTTGGCGTTAGGAGTAGATATATGGTCAACCCAGTTACCACTGCCCTATGAGCTGGATTTTTGTATTCTGCAGACTTCCACGTTCCTCTGAGACCCTCGCCATTGGGGTCATAACAGTTTGCCAGGCCAGTATTAAATGTTTAATGCATTGCAGAAGAGGGATTATAAGAAAGAAGATTCTGAGTTTTTTTTTTTTTTTTTTTTTTTTCTTCTTCCCCTTTACCTCAGAGTGGCTATGCTTGCTGCAGACATGAATGTCCAGACCTTGATTACAAGTGTGGACCAGCTGGCTACTCATGTGCAGGGCATACAAGACTATGTTATCAGAAATCCTAGGTCAGAACCTAAAATACCGATTCCTGAACTGTTTTCCGGAGACAGGTTTAAGTTTAGGAATTTCGTGAATAATTGTAAATTGTTTTTGTCCCTGAGACCCTGTTCATCTGGAGATTCTGCTCAGCAAGTAAAAATTGTTATTTCGTTCTTACGGGGCGACCCTCAGGATTGGGCTTTTTCGCTGGCGCCAGGAGATCCGGCATTGGCTGATCTTGATGCGTTTTTTCTGGCGCTCGGTTTACTTTATGAGGAACCCAATCTTGAGATTCAGGCAGAAAAGGCCTTGCTGGCTATGTCTCAGGGGCAGGACGAGGCTGAAGTGTATTGCCAAAAATTTCGGAAATGGTCCGTGCTGACACATTGGAACGAGTGTGCACTGGCCGCTAATTTTAGAAATGGCCTTTCTGAAGCCATTAAGAATGTTATGGTGGGTTTTCCCATTCCCACAGGTCTGAATGATACTATGGCACTGGCTATTCAAATTGACCGGCGGTTGCGGGAGCGCAAAACCGCAAATTCCCTCATGGTGTTGTCTGAACAGACACCTAATTCGGTGCAATGTGATAGAAAAACCGCAAATTCCCTCATGGTGTTGTCTGAACAGACACCTGATTTAATGCAATGTGATAGAATCCTGACTAGAAATGAGCGGAAAATTCATAGACGCCGGAATGGCTTGTGCTACTACTGTGGTGATTCTACACATGTTATCTCAGCATGCTCTAAACGTATAGCTAAGGTTGTTAGTCCTGTCACCGTTGGTAATTTGCAACCTAAATTTATTCTGTCTGTAACTTTGATTTGCTCACTGTCATCTTATCCTGTCATGGCGTTTGTAGATTCAGGTGCTGCCCTGAGTCTCATGGATCTCTCATTTGCTAAGCGCTGTGGTTTTACTCTTGAACCATTAGAAAATCCTATTCCTCTTAGGGGTATTGATGCTACACCATTGGCAGCAAATAAACCGCAGTATTGGACACAGGTTACCATGTGCATGACTCCTGAACACCGCGAGGTGATACGTTTCCTGGTTTTACATAAAATGCATGATTTGGTTGTTTTAGGGCTGCCATGGTTACAGACCCATAATCCAGTCCTGGACTGGAAGGCTATGTCAGTCTCAAGTTGGGGCTGTCGTGGTATTCATGGGGATTCCCTGCCTGTGTCTATTGCTTCTTCTACGCCTTCGGAAGTTCCGGAGTATTTGTCTGATTATCAGGATGTCTTCAGTGAGTCTGAGTCCAGTGCACTGCCTCCTCATAGGGACTGTGACTGTGCTATAGATTTGATCCCAGGCAGTAAGTTTCCTAAGGGAAGACTGTTTAATCTGTCGGTACCTGAACATACCGCTATGCGTTCATATATCAAGGAGTCTCTGGAGAAAGGACATATTCGTCCGTCTTCTTCCCCTCTTGGTGCGGGATTCTTTTTTGTGGCAAAAAAGGACGGATCTTTGAGACCTTGTATTGATTATCGGCTTTTAAATAAGATCACTGTCAAATTTCAGTATCCTTTACCGCTGTTGTCTGACTTGTTTGCCCGGATTAAGGGTGCCAAGTGGTTCACCAAGATAGACCTTCGTGGTGCGTACAACCTTGTGCGCATTAAGCAAGGTGATGAATGGAAAACCGCATTCAATACGCCCGAAGGTCATTTTGAGTACTTGGTGATGCCTTTTGGGCTCTCCAATGCGCCTTCAGTTTTTCAGTCCTTTATGCATGACATTTTCCGGAAGTATCTGGATAAATTTTTGATTGTTTATCTGGATGATATTTTGGTTTTTTCTGATAATTGGGATTCGCATGTGGAGCAGGTCAGGTTGGTCTTTAAAATTTTGCGTGAAAATTCTTTGTTTGTCAAGGGCTCAAAGTGTCTCTTTGGTGTACAGAAGGTTCCCTTTTTGGGGTTCATTTTTTCCCCTTCTGCTGTGGAGATGGACCCAGTCAAGGTCCGAGCTATTCTTGATTGGACTCAGCCCTCGTCAGTTAAGAGTCTTCAGAAGTTCTTGGGCTTCGCTAACTTCTACCGTCGTTTTATTGCTAATTTTTCTAGCATTGTGAAACCTTTGACGGATATGACCAAGAAGGGCTCCGATGTAGCTAACTGGGCTCCTGCTGCCGTGGAGGCTTTCCAGGAGTTGAAACGCCGGTTTACTTCGGCGCCTGTTTTGTGCCAGCCTGACGTCTCACTTCCCTTTCAGGTTGAGGTGGATGCTTCGGAGATTGGGGCAGGGGCCGTTTTGTCGCAGAGAGGCCCTGGTTGCTCTGTTATGAAACCTTGTGCCTTTTTCTCTAGGAAGTTTTCGCCTGCCGAGCGAAATTATGATGTGGGCAATCGGGAGTTGTTGGCCATGAAATGGGCATTTGAGGAGTGGCGTCATTGGCTCGAGGGTGCTAAGCATCGTGTGGTGGTCTTGACTGATCACAAAAATCTGATGTATCTCGAGTCTGCTAAACGCCTTAATCCGAGACAGGCCCGCTGGTCATTGTTTTTCTCCCGCTTTGATTTTGTTGTCTCGTATTTACCAGGTTCAAAGAATGTGAAGGCCGATGCTCTTTCTAGGAGCTTTGTGCCTGATGCTCCTGGAGTCGCTGATCCTGTTGGTATTCTTAAAGATGGAGTTATCTTGTCAGCTATTTCTCCGGATCTGCGACGTGTGTTGCAGAGATTTCAGGCTGATAGGCCTGAGTCTTGTCCACCTGACAGACTGTTTGTCCCGGATAAGTGGACCAGCAGAGTCATTTCCGAGGTTCATTCCTCGGTGTTGGCAGGTCACCCGGGAATTTTTGGCACCAGAGATCTGGTGGCCAGGTCCTTTTGGTGGCCTTCCTTGTCAAGGGATGTGCGGTCATTTGTGCAGTCCTGTGGGACTTGTGCTCGAGCTAAGCCTTGCTGTTCTCGTGCCAGCGGTTTGCTCTTGCCCTTGCCTGTCCCGAAGAGACCTTGGACACATATCTCCATGGATTTCATTTCTGATCTTCCGCTATCTCAGGGCATGTCCGTTATCTGGGTGATATGTGATCGCTTCTCCAAGATGGTCCATTTGGTTCCTCTGCCTAAGCTGCCTTCCTCTTCCGATCTGGTTCCTGTGTTTTTCCAGAACGTGGTTCGTTTGCACGGCATCCCTGAGAATATTGTGTCAGACAGAGGATCCCAGTTCGTTTCCAGGTTCTGGCGATCCTTTTGTAGTAGGATGGGCATTGATTTGTCGTTTTCGTCTGCTTTCCATCCTCAGACTAATGGACAGACGGAGCGAACCAATCAGACTTTGGAGGCTTATTTGAGGTGTTTTGTCTCTGCTGATCAGGACGATTGGGCGACATTCTTGCCGTTGGCTGAGTTTGCCCTTAATAATCGGGCTAGTTCCACCTTGGTTTCGCCTTTTTTCTGCAACTCTGGTTTCCATCCTCGCTTTTCTTCGGGTCATGTGGAGCCTTCTGACTGTCCTGGGGTGGATTCTGTGGTGGATAGGTTGCAGCAGATCTGGAATCATGTGGTGGACAACTTGAAGTTGTCACAGGAGAAGGCTCAGCGCTTTGCCAACCGCCGCCGCGGTGTGGGTCCCCGACTACGCGTTGGGGATTTGGTATGGCTTTCTTCTCGCTTTGTTCCTATGAAGGTCTCCTCTCCCAAATTTAAACCTCGTTTTATTGGGCCTTACAAGATATTGGAAATCCTTAATCCTGTATCTTTTCGTCTGGATCTTCCTGTGTCGTTTGCTATTCACAATGTATTTCATAGGTCCTTGTTGCGGCGGTACATTGTGCCTGTAGTTCCTTCTGCTGAGCCTCCTGCTCCGGTGTTGGTTGAGGGCGAGTTGGAGTACGTGGTGGAGAAGATCTTGGATTCTCGCCTCTCCAGGCGGAGGCTTCAGTACCTGGTCAAGTGGAAGGGCTATGGTCAGGAGGATAATTCCTGGGTGGTCGCCTCTGATGTTCATGCGGCCGATTTAGTTCGTGCCTTTCATGCCGCTCATCCTGATCGCCCTGGTGGTCGTGGTGAGGGTTCGGTGACCCCTCACTAAGGGGGGGGTACTGTTGTGAATTTGCTTTTTGCTCCCTCTAGTGGTTACTAGTTTTTTGACTCTGGTTTTTCTGTCATTCCTTTTATCCGCACCTGGGTCGTTAGTTAGGGGTGTTGCTATATAAGCTCCCTGGACCTTCAGTTCAATGCCTGGCATCGTAGTTATCAGAGCTAGTCTTCTGTGCTCTTGTCTACTGATCCTGGTTCCAGTTATATCAGCTAAGTCTGCCTTTTGCTTTTTGCTATTTGTTTTGGTTTTGTATTTTTGTCCAGCTTGTTCCAAATCTATATCCTGACCTTTTCTGGAAGCTCTAGGGGGCTGGTGTTCTCCCCCCGGACCGTTAGACGGTTCGGGGGTTCTTGAATTTCCAGTGTGGATTTTGATAGGGTTTTTGTTGACCATATAAGTTACCTTTCTTTATTCTGCTATCAGTAAGCGGGCCTCCCTGTGCTAAACCTGATTCATTTCTGTGTTTGTCATTTCCTCTTACCTCACCGTCATTATTTGTGGGGGGCTTCTATCCAGCTTTGGGGTCCCCTTCTCTGGAGGC
The DNA here is from genome assembly GCF_051348905.1 of Ranitomeya variabilis. Classification (NCBI taxonomy): domain Eukaryota; kingdom Metazoa; phylum Chordata; class Amphibia; order Anura; family Dendrobatidae; genus Ranitomeya; species Ranitomeya variabilis. Next base: position 205,440,532 of record NC_135237.1, read on the forward strand.
AAGAAAGGTCTTTGTTTTCCTCTACTAGGGGCAGCTAGATTCTCCGGCTGGCGCGTGTCATCTAGAATCAACGTAGGAATGATCCCCGGCTACTTCTAGTGTTGGCGTTAGGAGTAGATATATGGTCAACCCAGTTACCACTGCCCTATGAGCTGGATTTTTGTATTCTGCAGACTTCCACGTTCCTCTGAAACCCTCGCCATTGGGGTCATAACAGGCTGGCAGATATACGCCAAACAGAACTGACGCAGATGCACTTAGTGGCAATATAAATCTTCCTTTTTATGTGTGGGAGACTGTTGCAAATAAAAAACAGGCCCACTGTTTTACACTACACAGTATAAGTGGCAGAAAGTGGCTGACAGATATACACCAAACAGAACTGACGCAGATGCACTTAGTGGCAATATAAATCTCCCTTTTTATGTGTGGGAGACTGCTGCAAATAAAAAACAGCCCCACTGTATTGCACTACACAGTATAAGTGGCAGAAAGTGGCTGGCAGATATTTGTCAAAGAGAATGGATACAGATGCACTTAGTGGCAATATAAATCTCCCTTTTTATGTGTGGGAGACTTCTGCAAATAAAAAACAGGCCCACTGTATTACACTACACAGTAAAAGTGGCAGAAAGTGGCCTGCAGATATACGCCAAACAGTACTGACGCCAAACAGAACGGATGCAGATGCACTTAGTGGCAATATAAATCTCCCTTTTTATGTGTGGGAGACTGCTGCAAATAAAAAACAGGCCCACTGTATTACACTACACGGCATAAGTGGCAGAAAGTGGCTGGCAGATATACGCCAAACAGAACGGATGCAGATGCACTTAGTGGCAATATTAATCTCCCTTTTTATGTGTGGGAGACTCCTGCAAATAAAAAACAGGCCCACTGTTTTACACTACACAGTATAAGTGGCAGAAAGTGGCTGGTAGATATAAGCCAAACAGAACTGACACAGATACACTTAGTGGCAATATAAATCTCCCTTTTTCTGTGTGGGACACTGCTGCAAAATTCAGGCCCACTGTATTACACTACACGGTATAAGTGGCAGAAAGTGGCTGGCAGATATTTGTCAAAGAGAACGGATACAGATGCACTTAGTGGCAATATAAATCTCCCTTTTTATGTGTGGGAGACTCCTGCAAATAAAAAACAGGCCCACTGTTTTACACTACACAGTATAAGTGGCAGAAAGTGGCTGGTAGATATAAGCCAAACAGAACTGACACAGATACACTTAGTGGCAATATAAATCTCCCTTTTTCTGTGTGGGACACTGCTGCAAAATTCAGGCCCACTGTATTACACTACACGGTATAAGTGGCAGAAAGTGGCTGGCAGATATTTGTCAAAGAGAACGGATACAGATACACTTAGTGGCAATATAAATCTCCCTTTTTCTGTGTGGGACACTGCTGCAAAATTCAGGCCCACTGTATTACACTACACGGTATAAGTGGCAGAAAGTGGCTGGCAGATATTTGTCAAAGAGAACGGATACAGATGCACTTAGTGGCAATATAAATCTCCCTTTTTATGTGTGGGAGACTCCTGCAAATAAAAAACAGGCCCACTGTTTTACACTACACAGTATAAGTGGCAGAAAGTGGCTGGTAGATATAAGCCAAACAGAACTGACACAGATACACTTAGTGGCAATATAAATCTCCCTTTTTCTGTGTGGGACACTGCTGCAAAATTCAGGCCCACTGTATTACACTACACGGTATAAGTGGCAGAAAGTGGCTGGCAGATATTTGTCAAAGAGAACGGATACAGATGCACTTAGTGGCAATATAAATCTCCCTTTTTATGTGTGGGAGACTCCTGAAAATAAAAAAACAGGCCCACTGTATTACACTACACAGTAAAAGTGGCAGAAAGTGGCCTGCAGATATACGCCAAACAGTACTGACGCAGATGCACTTTTTTGGCAATATAAATCTCCCTTTTTATGTGTGGGAGACTGCAGCAAATAAAAAACAGGCCCACTGTTTTACACTACACAGTATAAGTGGCAGAAAGTGGCTGGCAGATATACGCCAAACAGAACGGATGCAGATGCACTTAGTGGCAATATAAATCTCCCTTTTTATGTGTGGGACACTGCTGCAAATAAAAAACAGGCCCACTGTTTTACACTACACAGTATAAGTGGCAGAAAGTGGCTGGCAGATATACGCCAAACAGAACGGATGCAGATGCACTTAGTGGCAATATAAATCTCCCTTTTTATGTGTGGGACACTGCTGCAAAATTCAGGCCCTCTGTATTACAGTACACAGTATAAGTGGCAAAAAGTGGCTGGCAGATATGTGCCAAACAGAACGGACGCAGATGCACTTAGTGGCAATATAAATCTCCCTTTTTATGTGTGGGAGACTGCTGCAAATAAAAAACAGGCCCACTGTATTAGACTACACAGTATAAGTGGCAGAAAGTGGCTGGCAGATATACGCCAAACAGAACGGATGCAGATGCACTTAGTGGCAATATAAATCTCCCTTTTTATGTGTGGGTCACTGCTGCAAAATTCAGGCCCTCTGTATTACACTACACAGTATAAGTGGCAGAAAGTGGCTGGAAGATATACGCCAAACAGAACGGACGCAGATGCACTTAGTGGCAATATAAATCTCCCTTTTTATGTGTGGGACACTGCTGCAAAATTCAGGCCCACTGTATTACACTACACAGTATAAGTGGCTGGAAGATATATATATTAAAAAAAGGGACTGTACTACAATAACAATCTCCCTACAGTGATCTCAGGACAAGTATGGCAGCCAGCAATAAAATGGACTGCTGTACACAAAAGTGTGGACAAATAAACAATAGAACTGTGCAGAAAGGAGCAACAGGACTTTTGCTTTTAAAAAAGCAAGTTGGTTTGCACAGCGGCGTACAAACAGCAATGCAGCTATCAGGGAGCCTTATAAGCTACAGAGCTAATGCACAGAAATCTAGCCTCCACTGTCCCTGCAAAGAAAAGGTGGTGTTGGACAGTGGAAATCGCTACAGCACAAGCGGTTTGGGGGTTTCTTTCCTCCCTAACAATATCCCTGCTTCTGATGAAGCTGCAGCAACCTCTCCCTATGCTCAGATCGGCAGAAGTAAGATGGCGGTCGGTGTGCATGCCCCTTTATAGCCCCTGTGACGCCGCAGAAAGCAAGCCAATCACTGTCATGCCCTTCTCTAAGATGGTGGGGACCGAGACCTATGTCATCACGCTGCCCACACTCTGCGTCCACCTTCATTGGCTGAGAAATGGCGCTGAAAGCGTTATAAGAAACGCAACTTTGGCGCGAAGATTGCTGACAGCATGGCCGATCCCACACTGGGATCGGGTCGGGTTTCACGAAACCCGACTTTGCCGAAAGTCGGCGATTTTTAAAAATGTCCCATCCGTTTCACTCAACCCTAGTCACAAGCCATCAAACAAAGATGAACTGCTAACATTTTTGCGCCAGGAGCAGTGTGAAAGAATGGTGGAAAGCATGCCAAGATGCTTGAAAGCTGTGATTAAAAATCATGGTTATTCTGCAAAATATTGATTTCTGAACTCATCCTGAGTTAAAACATTAGTATTGTTGTTTATAAATGATTATGAACTTGTTTTCTTTGCATTATTTGAGGTGTGAAAGCACAGGGTTTTTCGTTGTAATTTTGAATATTTTTCTTTTTCAGAAAAAAAATACAAATATTATTGCTTGGAAATTCAGATACATGTTGTCAGCATTTTATAGAATAAAAGAACAATATACATTTTACTCAAAAATATACCTATAAAGAGAAAAATCAGACAAACTGAACATTTTGCAGTGGTCTCTTCATTTTTGCCAGAGCTGTATGTCTGCTGTGATATATGTGATGCAGTAACCCCTATGACAGGTAGGGGGCGCTGCATGATCTCCCCAGTATGCACTTGGAGGCGTGATGGTGTAGAGAGAAAGTTTGGCAGGATTGTAAATGGCCAATATGTGTGTTGCAGAGGAGGTTACTCTGCACTGTCAATCTGATGTATTGTGGTTATGCTGGGACCTGTAGTCCCTCAAGAGTTTGTGTTATGTGTATAGTTCTCATGGGAGATTGGCAGGGCTAGTCATGAGAGATGGGAGGGTCAGACTAGCCACACACACACTCCCACCCAGGGGAGTGGTTACCAGTATGTAACGTGACCAGGGTGTGGGTCAGTGTTCGTTGTGAGCTCCCTGTGTGTGGGGCTGAGAGGTGTGTCCGGTAGGTCCTGTGTGGTTCCTGTGTATGGACCTGACCGGTGAAGGTGCTGGCTTGTCCTAGGAATGACTAGGGTCCTGTAAGCACCTGAGACCGAGGAACCTGGTGTATGGTCGGTGCTGGATTGTCCTAGGAATGACTAGGGTCCTGCAAGCACCTGAGACGTGAGACTTGGCTTCGGGTGGCCTGGGTATTGGACGTTCCCGGCTGGGGAAGGACGTCCTGAAGAGTACCCGGACTAGGCCACCAGGCGGGGTCCTGGCTACCTGGGTGTTGGGAGGTCCTGCGCGGAGGACCGGATCCCTGAATAGCATGAGGTGAGGACCGGGATCTGCGGAGCCAGTGACAGTTACTGTGTGGGGAAGCTGGAGTCCTTTGGGGAGGTCTGGACCGACTACTGTGTGCCGGACAGGCAAGTTGGGGATCCCCGTTAGGCAGCTTACCCAGAAGAGTGTTAACGGAGTGTGGGGAAGCTGGAGTCCTTCGGTGAGGTCTGGACTGACTACTGTGTATTGACCAGGCAAGTTGGTGATCCCCGTTAGGCAGCTTACCCAGAAGAGGTTAACGGAGTCGGCAGGTGGAGCAGGAGCTCCCGTCAGGTACCAAAGAGACTGTTGGTGCCTGTTGTGTTTTATGTAATATAAGTAATGAACTTTGCATAACCCGGTTTATGGCATTTTTAATAAACCGCATGGACTGTTTTGTTTGAAAGTTGTGCCTGGCTACATTAATCCCGCGCCAAGCGAGTGTCCCCCAATACACTCAGTAAGAGAAATCTTACATGTGGTGGAGAATTTTGGCAACGATCCAGGTGGCACACGTGGAGTTAATTGCTGTGGCAGAGCCACGAAGGTGACAAGCCTCTAGCTGTAACTCGGCGAGGTTACGAAGGTGACAAGCGTCTGCTGTGACTCGGCTGGGTCACGAAGTTGACAAGCGGCAGCGGTGGAGCCGTGCAGAGCCGTGTGGAGAGTAGCCGCGGTTGCAGCGAGAAGTTCCGTAGCAGCCAGAGCTGCAGTGACAGCAGCGGTGACTTGTGGTTTGCTGCCGGTTATGTGTGACTGCAGCGTGAGCTGTGGCAGTGCCAGCAGGTGCTGGTGAAGAGTCGAAAAAAAAAAAAAAAGAGGGACATTTTTTTTTCTGTTTGCAGACTCTTAAAGGGCCAGAGTCACATTAGTGTATTGTGTGAACTGGGGTCTGAGTATCGTGGGGAAGTCCACGGGGTGTATCCCAGGGAAAGATCTATCCCAAATTGTGAGCGGTGTCCCAAATGGAGATGGTTGTCCAAAAAGGGGCGGAGTCCCAAAAAGGGGCGGTAACCCGAATAGGGGTAGTAGCCCAAAAAGGGGTGGAATCTCAAGAGGGGGCTATATCCCGAACAGGAGTGGTGTCAAAAAACAGAGCACTTGTCCAAAAAGGGGGCGGAGCAAAAAAAAGGGGTGGCAATCAGTGAGGAGTCACGACTATGTCCTATTTGGCTGGCAATCAGTGAGGAGCCACGTCTGTGTCCTTTTTGGCTGAATGGAGAGCGTGTGCAGGGGTTGTTAGACCCGGGGAGAGAAGCGTCTTTACTGAGAACCCTGCCAGGAAGTTCTGTATCACCTGGGGACACTAAATGTCTTCAGGCAGCCACTCTCTCCGTTACTGCAGCTGATGTTTCCACATACCATGAGGTGGTTGTAGTCCCGAGCTTGCCGTGTCCTATGGTTATAGGACAAGATTTGGTGACACTGTGGGACTCGTGGAAAAAGGTTGAAGTGTTTGTGGATGTTATGTGGATGGGTGGTAGTATTAGTGAGAATGCGCCCCCTAGAGTTGACAGTCCTAAGGTGGGCGGGACCAAAGAAAATGATAAACGTGCCCAACTTACGGACATGCCACCTGAAGTGTGCCACAATGCGACTGGTAGTGGTCTGGTGGAAAAAATAAGTGGAGCTGACACCCAGACAGAGAGGGACTTGCGGGATCTTCGTACTCTGGGTGGTGACTATGACAGGTCATGGCCAGTAATAGGCGCTGGAGCGGAGTATGACCCTGTGCTAACACACGTACTGACACAGAGAAACGACAGGGCTCCACAGACTGAAGTCATGATAGCGGGGGCAGCCATTCCAGAAGTTGTGACCTGTTTAGGAAGGGACGGCTGGTTCCTGGATGACAGATCGGGTGGTGGTGACTCCCAATCAGACGGTGACGAAGGCGGTAAAGAGGGCAGTAAGACTGACTCTGGTATAAGGAGAAAAACTTCCTCCCGTCGCCGAAGACATAAAAGAGGCAAAGGGGCTGAACCAGTTGCGCCTTGTGAAGATTTGATGGGAGATACGGAAGACCTGGAGTGTGTGAAGTACTCTGAAGTCCCTGTGAATCAGGACGAAGCTAGGGTTGTCACTACTGAAGCCCTAGAGAGGGTTGAACCTGTTAGTGAAGAGATAGGAAGATCTCTGAAGAGGCAGAGTGTGGGTGAGCAAACTGGCCCATCTGAAATAGAGCTGATTAAAGAGACAGTGAAAGAACATGTCGAACGAGAAAGGGTCCTGAGACAAGAGGCTGAGCACAGGGTGAATGAGCTGGAGAAGGAAGTCTCGGAGCTCAGAGGTCACCTGTTAACCTGGCAAGGTGTGAACAAAGCCTTAAGGGAAGATGTGAAAGGGCTCAGAGAAGCATTAAGTGGTCTTCTACAAGAGAAGAAGATGCTGGTCGAAGACTCACATCTGCTAATGCCCATCTTGACCAGGGGTCTGGAAGAGGGTAAAGCTGAAGAAGAGTGGGCGTTAAGAGCCAAACGAGATAGTCACCCGGTTGTGGCAGATGTCTTGTCGGAAAGGTCGATGGCAAAACAGGCGCCATCCGTTCCTGAAGAAAGTGAGAATCCACTCGTCAAGTGTGTGATAGATGTACCTGAAGAGGCGCAAGATGCATGTACCGGTGAGGGTGTGCATGAAGCCTTTAAAAAGGCAGTAGAAGCGTGTAGTGTGCATTGGGCACTAGAGACGAAACAGTTGGTGATACTGTCGACTAAGGAAGTCACAGTGAAGCGGGTAGCTGTCCTGAAGGATATGCATCTACAGTGCCTCCGCACAAAACAGATGATCCTGTTGAGGAATAATGAAGCCACTCGACGTTTGGAGCAAGCCAGGAAAGCTCAAAGTCATCTGGGCTTGGTGGAAGACACAGTGCGAGTACCCAGAAATCTGGTGGGGAAGATCATTGGTAGATTTGGGAAAGTGATGCAGGAGATGGTGAATATATCCGGTGTAAAGAGACTGAGGATTCCGGCTGATGATGAGGCCCAGGTGGGTGAAGATGGGATGGTTCGATTCCTTGTTGTCGGGTCCCAGGAGAGTCTAAGGAATATCAGGATGCTCCTAGGGTATCGCGTGACATACCTGAAAGAAATAGAGCAGCTAAGACTGTACAGACAGCAGGTCAATAAACAGCTGCAGAACACAGGATGGCGGCCGCCTTCTTCCCAAGGAAAAGGGAAGAAAAGGGAACCTTCAAATAGTGGAATGTTTGATCGCCAAGGAAGAGTTGAAGGCAGTAACTCCTCAGTTAACTCAGTGTTGAGTGACCTAGGTGGGAGACCTGGTAGGGAAAATGTGGTGACTAAAGGTTTGGTGACACAGACAGACTGTGACTTAAGGGCCAAAGCTCAAGGCCTACGTGTTGACCGCTGGGAGCGGGGTAATCCCAACAAGGGTACGATTATGAGTGTTGCTCAAAACCGACTGAGACGGTTTGCTCGACTGGTAGGGCAAGATAACGTGCGTGACCTGTCTCGAGATTACAGGTGTTTGACAGGTGTTCAACCCCACAGGTGTGAACAGGGGGGGGGATATGTGATATATGTGATGCAGTAACCCCTGTGACAGGTAGGGGGCGCTGCATGATCTCCCCAGTATGCGCTTGGAGGCGTGATGGTGTAGAGAGAAAGTTTGGCAGGATTGTAAATGGCCAATATGTGTGTTGCAGAGGAGGTTACTCTGCACTGTCAATCTGATGTATTGTGGTTATGCTGGGACCTGTAGTCCCTCAAGACTTTGTGTTATGTGTATAGTTCTCATGGGAGATTGGCAGGGCTAGTCATGAGAGATGGGAGGGTCAGACTAGCCACACACACACTCCCACCCAGGGGAGTGGTTACCAGTATGTAACGTGACCAGGGTGTGGGTCAGTGTTCGTTGTGAGCTCCCTGTGTGTGGGGCTGAGAGGTGTGTCCGGTAGGTCCTGTGTGGTTCCTGTGTGGTTCCTGTGTATGGACCTGACCGGTGAAGGTGCTGGATTGTCCTAGGAATGACTAGGGTCCTGTAAGCACCTGAGACCGAGGAACCTGGTGTACGGTCAGTGCTGGATTGTCCTAGGAATGACTAGGGTCCTGCAAGCACCTGAGACCGTGAGACTTGGCTTCGGGTGGCCTGGGTATTGGACGTTCCCGGCTGGGGAAGGACGTCCTGAAGAGTACCCGGACTAGGCCACCAGGTGGGGTCCTGGCTACCTGGGTGTTGGGAGGTCCTGCGCGGAGGACCGGATCCCTGAATAGCATGAGGTGAGGACCGGGATCTGCGGAGCCAGTGACAGTTACTGTGTGGGGAAGCTGGAGTCCTTCGGTGAGGTCTGGACCGACTACTGTGTGCCGGACAGGCAAGTTGGGGATCCCCGTTAGGCAGCTTACCCAGAAGAGTGTTAACGGAGTGTGGGGAAGCTGGAGTCCTTCGGTGAGGTCTGGACTGACTACTGTGTATTGACCAGGCAAGTTGGTGATCCCCGTTAGGCAGCTTACCCAGAAGAGGTTAACGGAGTCGGCAGGTGGAGCAGGAGCTCCCGTCAGGTACCAAAGAGACTGTTGGTGCCTGTTGTGTTTTATGTAATATAAGTAATGAACTTTGCATAACCCGGTTTATGGCATTTTTAATAAACCGCATGGACTGTTTTGTTTGAAAGTTGTGCCTGGCTACATTAATCCCGCGCCAAGCGAGTGCCCCCCAATACACTCAGTAAGAGAAATCTTACACTGCCTTCTGGTCTGCCTCATTTTAGTAGGCTTGTCTGCCTCTGGAATAAGAGATAGAAAGTTCTCCTTGTAGCCTGGGTCTAGAAGTGTCACACACCAGTAATGAGTGTCACCCATAATTTGGGGAACGCGAGGGTCACAGGAAAGGCAGCGTAACATTTACTCAGCCATGCATGCCAGACTGCTAACAGGCAAGACTTACGAGTCCTCACCAAGAGGACGACTGGCCAGGTTCTCCTCCTCCCTGTCCTTAGGCCATACATGCTGAACAGATGGTATGACAGTTGTGCAGGTAGTACCATCTATAGTGCATGAAACTAGCTCCTGTTCTTCTTCTTCCTCCTCCTCCTCATCCTCAGGCATCCAATCCACTTTGGGATGAAATGAGGCTGAGCTCTGTGTAATCACACTGTTTGGTTCCATGCTCCATCTCATCGTGCTCCGCTTTCAATGCATCCTCTTTTATTGTGATACTCATCATAGAAAAAATTATCGCACACTCGATACTGGTATGATGCAGAAAAAGGTTTATGCCAATTTTATTCAAGAAAAAACAAAGTGATAGTTTGCCATAGATAGAACGGAACCCGACGTTTATTCGGACTCCCATGACAGCACCACGAGAGAGGGGATCCGCCCCTTTAGGAACAGGAAACCCACAGATACAAAAGGGCGGCACCTCTCCCACGCATCAGTTGGTTTCCTGTTCCTAACGGGACGGGATCCTACAGATTTTCAAAAGGATCCCAGGCCGGCCGGCCGACTCAGGTAGCGGGGGGGTCTCCTACCTCGGCCGGTGCGGAATCCCTGGTAGATGTCGCAATGGTCCTGGCAGGGCTGCATATGGCCGACATTCCAGCAGAGAGTGGTCACCGGTGGTGTCCTGACTCTAGACCAGCGCCGCGTGAGTATGTCCCCTCCTTCTGGGTGCGGGGTCTCGGGAATGCGGCGATGCTGGGCGCCATCCGGAGGTGCTGCGGCTCTGTCCGGCGTCCTCGCCGCTCTGTGCGTTGAGGGGAAGCGCTGGGAGGCCGGGTGACGCCGGGGGGAGGAGTCGGCAGTCACTTCCGGGTTTCTGGGGTCCTGCGCATGCGCAGTGATTTCCAAGATGGCGGCGCCCACCGGTATAGCGTCGCCGGCGTTCTGAGCCCCAGGGTTTACCACCTGCACCAGGGGGAGGCCGGATGAAGTAATCAGGGGAGCGCTAGGCACAGCTGCTGGCTGGGGGAGAGATTATAAAAAGAACTCCGGATCGTGATCCCTTGCTTCTGGCCTCATATCTGGTGAAGATGGAGGATGAGCACGTGCAGCTTCTGGAAGCCCAGAAGCCTAAAGAGAAGGATCGCGACAAGAGGAGTAGTGAATCTGGCCACAAAAGCACCTCCAGACAGGGGTCTGGAACGTCAGCCAGGAGAAATCCCCCTCGCATTCCGGTACTTTTTTTTTGGGCAGCGCTGGTAAGTGATCTTCGTGAAAGTTCACTCAGTGACATGATTCCCCTCATATGTTCCATTATAGGGGAAGAAATGTGCCGGGAAGGCAAAACACAGGGAGTGTGGAATCTGCGGAGTTCCCCTACCTGATTCGTGCCCTAAAAAGTTATGTGGCCCCTGTATACAGCAGACGGTGAGGTCTCAGTAAAGGGGAGAGGGGGACAGCATTATATCTACAGGGATTAGATTGCTTTACTTACCCCCCTCAGGTGGCGGAGGAATCCCTTACTATGACCACCAGCTTAAAGGAGATGATCAGGATGGAGGTCAGACAATCCTTAAAGGGTTTTTCTCATGCAGGAAGCTCTAAATCCAAAGCTCCGCTACTCTCCGATTCTTCAGTAGAAGAGGATAAGGAGGAAGTTTTCTCTGGTTCGGCTGCGTCATCCTCTTCCTCGGATGAGGACACCGCCCGCTTCTGTCTACCCCTTGAACGAGTGGATAAGCTGGTCAAGGCGGTTAGAGGAACGATGGGCATAACGGAACCGAGACCCCAACTTTCCAAGGAGGAAATTATGTTTAGTGGGTTGGAGCAGAAAAAACGTAGAGTCTTCCCGCTCAACGAAAAAATCCAGGCTCTTATCCATAAAGAGTGGAAAAAACCTGAGAGAAAGGGTTCATTACCTCCAGCGCAGAAGCGCAGATACCCGTTTGATGATCCTGCAGTCACCAACTGGGAAAAAGCCCCCAAGTTGGATGCGGCAATAGCCAAGGTGGCCAAACAGGCCTCTCTCCCTTTTGAGGACATGGGGACCCTTAAGGACCCCCTTGATAGAAAAGCGGACACCTTTCTAAAAAGTACCTGGGAGATGGCGGCCGGTTCTTTAAGGCCTGCGGTGGCTTCAACCTGTACGGCCAGATCAATGATGGTCTGGTTGGAACAATTAGAGACTCAGTTAAAAGAAGGTGCATCAAGGGATTCTATCCTGACCGCCTTGCCACTGATCCAAGAAGCAGCCGCTTTTTTATCAGATGCGTCTATTGACTCTGTCAAAATGGCTGCTAGGGCAGCAGGACTCTCGAATGCGGCCAGAAGGGCGCTTTGGCTGAAATGTTGGCCAGGCGATATACAGTCAAAATCAAAACTCTGCATCATTCCATGTAAAGGGGAGTATCTATTCGGACCCACCTTAGATGAACTCCTAGAGAAAGCGTGAGACGACAAAAAGAAGTTCCCCAACCTGCTGGGGTCCTACCATCGTCCCTTTAATAAAAGAAGGTTTGGTCGCGGAGGGAAGCGTACCTTTTCACCTTCAAGGGATCGGTCTAGGTGGGACGACAGACGTAGACGAGGTACGGGATATATGTTCCGTCGTTCCTCAAAAGAAAGGAAGAAGGAGGATAAATGACTAGGAGCCCCGGTGGGGGGCAGACTTTTGCATTTTGGATCAGAATGGTCAAAGATCACGAATAGTGTCTGGGTGCAGGATACTATTTCTCGAGGTCTTACTTTTGAGTTTTGCCATACCCCACGGGATAAATTTATGTTAACACCCTTACGTTCTAATCCCCTAGAGCAATCTGCTCTAGAAGAAGAGGTTTGGTCTCTCTGTTCTAAAAATGTTCTTACACAAGTTCCAGAGACTGATAGAGGGAAAGGATTCTATTCTCCCTTGTTTCTTATTCAGAAACCGGATAACTCGTATAGAACCATTATAAATCTCAGACATCTTAATAGTTTTTTGGTTAAGCATACCTTTAAGATGGAGTCCATCAGCTCGACAATAAAGATACTATTCAAAAACTGCTTCATGGTGGTAGTCGACTTAAAGGATGCCTATTACCACGTACCTATTCATGTGGATTTCCAGCAGTTCTTGAGGGTAGCAGTATTAATGGGAGGAGTTATTTATCACTTTCAGTATAGAGCTCTTCCTTTCGGTATAACATCAGCCCCTAGAGTATTCACAAAAATAGTGGCAGAGGTGATGGCCCACTTACGAGAATCTAATGTCCTTATTGTCCCATACCTTGACGATTTCCTCATAATAGGTAACTCGGTAGAACACTGTTTGTCCCAACTAGAACTAACTAAGGTTACGCTGGAACGCCTAGGCTGGATAATTAATTTTGAAAAATCTCGATTACAGCCTCAAAAAATTCAGAAGTTTCTGGGCTTATTACTAGATTCAACTACACAGCAGTGTTATCTTCCGGAAAATAAACTATCTCAGATTCAGCATCAGGTACTAAAAGCAGTAAATACACCCTCTATGACCCTGCGGCAAGCTATGTCCCTGTTGGGGTCGCTCACATCGTGCATACCAGCGGTAAGGTGGGCACACTTTCACACTAGATCCCTCCAAAAAGAGATTTTGGTTAAGGATAGGATCTTGAGGGGTGTATTAGAGGAAAAAATAACGCTAGAACCAGCAACTCTCAAATCCCTAAATTGGTGGCTGGATAGGGATAATTTATCAGCAGGTGCTCCCTGGATGATAGACGTGTCCCGGGTTGTGACTACGGATGCCAGCTCCTCAGGTTGGGGGGCTCACATGAATGACATTATAGTGCAAGGCCAATGGGAACCATACTCAACGTCCTCTTCCAATCAGAGAGAATTATTAGCAATCGATTCGTCAGTTAAAAACCTCCTCATGTATCTGCAGGGCCACCACGTCAGGATCCTCTCAGACAACCGGGTGGCAGTCTCCTACATAAATCATCAAGGAGGGACACACTCCGAGGCTCTGATGCAGATCACAGATCGTCTCCTCCGGATGGCAGAAGAGAATTTACAATCTTTGACTGCTCTGCACATCACAGGAAAAGACAACATAAAAGCGGACTTTCTCAGCCGCAATGTTCTAAAGCAAGGAGAATGGTCTCTAAACGGAGACATCTTCAGACAGATTGTACGCTTGTGGGGTCAACCGGTAGTGGACCTATTTGCCACAAGAGAAAACAAAAAAGTAAAAAAACTTTTGTTCCCTAAATCCCAGGGAGAATCCACTGGCAGTGGATGCATTCCTCATAAAATGGGATTTTTCTCTGGCATACGCCTTCCCGCCACTGAACCTACTACCTCTAGTGGTGAGGAAGGTCAGAGAGGATCGTGCGAGACTCATTCTGATTGCTCCCTTTTGGCCCAGGAGAACCTGGTTTTCATGGCTCAGGATGATGTCAGTGGGCGATCCCTGGGTACTTCCAGACATCCCAAATTTGCTCTCCCAGGGGCCGATACTCCATCCACAGGTGAAGGGACTTCATTTGACGGCTTGGAGTTTGAGCGGTCATTGTTAGAAAATAAAGGCTTCTCTCCTAAATTAGTCGATACCCTTTTAAGAAGTAGAAAGCCAATAACCATAAGAATCTACTCCAGAACCTGGAGAAAGTTCTTAATTTCCTCAGAATTTAATATTAATGACGGTGTACCAATACGTCAAATATTGGAATTTTTGCAAAGAGGGTTAGAGTTAAAACTCTCCACAAGCACATTAAAAGTACAAGTTTCTGCACTTGGAGGCCTGTTCTCATGTAATATTGCGGGAAACTACTGGGTGTCGAGAATCATTAAGGCGGTCGGTAGAATTAGACCACTTTATAGAAACAAAATGGTACCATGGGATTTAAATCTTGTCCTTTCTTCTTTGACAAAACCCCCTTTTGAGCCGTTGAATGAAGCCTCAGTCAGGATGTTGTCTCTCAAAACAGCTTTCCTAATAGCTATAACATCTGCTCGTAGGATAGGAGACATCCAGGCACTCTCTAGACTTCCCCCGTATATAGAATTTCTCCAGGATAGAGTTATCCTTAGACCGGACCCAGCCTACTTACCAAAAGTAGTATCTCAGTTTCACAGATCGCAGGAAATAGTTTTACCTTCATTTATCCCTAATCCGTCTAACCCTAAAGAAAGGGGAGCTCCATACCTTAGATGTCAGGAGATGCCTTCTTCAATATATCTCGGTCACTAATGATTGGAAGAAGGACAATGCGCTATTCCTGTCCTTCCAAGGTCCAAGGAAAGGGGCTAGAGCATCTAAATACATACTAGCTAAATGGATTAGGGAGGCTATCTCTCTTGCTTACACGACAGGTGGGGGTCCGGCTCCGCAGAATCTGAGGGCACATTCCACCCGAGCCATGGCGTCATCCTGGGCAGAGAGGTCTGGAGTGTCGATCGACCAGATATGTAAGGCGGCCACATGGTCATCCCCTTCCACCTTTTTCAAACACTATAGATTGGACTTGGGGTTCTCCTCAGATCTCACCTTCGGGTTAAGGGTGCTGCAGGCTGTGGTCCCTCCCTAAAAATGTCTTACATCTCTGTAAATCTCTCGTGGTGCTGTCATGGGAGTCCGAATAAAGCATTAAGCTACTTACGGGTAGCGGCATTTTTCGGAGGCCCATGACAGCACCCTTAGTTCTCTCCCTTTTCACATGGGGTTGCACATCTTGAAGTTATAGATAATGTAAAGAAAAAATGTTATCTTCTCACGTGTGTTACTTTATTAAAGTCATTGTGTTTAATTGTATGCAATATTGTGTTTGCTTGTCATTAACTGCGGTAGTCCTCTCAGGCTCTGTAATCCAACTGATGCGTGGGAGAGGTGCCACCCTTTTGTATCTGTGGGTTTCCTGTTCCTAAAGGGGCGGATCCCCTCTCTCGTGGTGCTGTCATGGGCCTCCGAAAAATGCCGCTACCCGTAAGTAGTTTAATGCTTTCGACCCTCCCGGGCCTTATTCATGGGGTTACTTAAGTCCTTTGATATACATGCATAAAGATGGCAGTAGTGGAAGAGGACCAAGCGATCCCTGTTTTAAAGAGCATAACCTTATAGTGAGGCCAGTTTTAATGTGAGCAGAAAGCATTTCAGAACACAGAGAAGCTGGGTGGTGACACTAATTATGGCTACGCCGCTCACCATCTTGGTGGAGTCCTCAAAGTTTTGTAGGATGGTGCATATGTCTGACATCCATGTCCACTCCTGAGTAGTGTTGAGCGATACCTTCCGATATTCGAAAGTATCGGTATCGGATTGGATCAGCCGATACCGGCAAAATATCGGATCTCGCCGATACCGATGCCCGATACCAATACAAGTCAATGGGACACAAATATCGGAAGGTATCCTGGATGGTTCCCAGGGTCTGAAGGAGAGGAAACTCTCCTATAGGCCCTGGGATCCATATTCATGTAAAAAATAAAGAATAAAAATAAAAAATATGGATATACTCACCCCTCCGGCGGACCCTGGACCTTAGCGATGTAACCGGCAGCCTCCGTTCCTAAGAATGCAAAGTGAAGGACCTTCGATGACGTCGCGGCTTGTGATTGGTCGCGTGACCGCTCACGCGACCAATCAGAAGCCGCGACGTCATTGCAGGTCCTACACTCACTGCATTCTTAGGAACGGAGGCTGCCGGTTACACCGCTAAGGTCCAGGGTCCGCCGGAGGGGTGAGTATATCCATATTTTTTATTTTTATTCTTTATTTTTAACATGAATATGGATCCCAGGCCCTGAAGGAGAGTCTCCTCTCCTCCAGACCCTGGGAACCATACACTGGGAACTTCCGATTCCGATTTCCGATATCACAAAAATATCGGAACTCGGTATCGGAATTCCGATACAGCAAATATCGGCCGATACCCGATACTTGCGGTATCAGAATGCTCAACACTACTCCTGAGGTCTTATGTGTGGAGTCTGAACTGAATGCCGAAGGCCTTGTTGAGGCTGATAGTCAACAACTGCCCTCTTCTGCTCACAAATTCTTTACAACATCTGCAGTGTAGAGTTCAAATGTATGGGAACATCACACACCAGTCGGTGAGCCGGAATCTGCAAATGCTGCTGAAGCACGACAAAGGCAACGGAAGCTGGAGCTGACTTTCTAAAATGAGCACACAGGCAGCGTACTTTGACAAGCATATCAGGCAGCTTCGGGTAGTTTTTTGAAAATGCTGAACCACAAGGTTAAGCACATGGGCCAGGCATGGTGCATGTGTGAGCTCACCTTGTCTGAGAACCGCCACCAGGTTCCGGCCATTGTCACACATGACTATGCCTGGCTGTAGGTTCAGTGGTGTTACACACAGATCTGCCTGCTCTTTCAGAGATGTCCACAACTCTTCAGCATTGTGCATTTTGTCACCTAAGCATATTAGCTTCAGCACAGCCTGTTGCTGCCTGGCTGAGGCAGTGTTTCCAACTTGTGATTGATGTGGTTATTTCGGAGATGGAGGCTGAAGAGGAGGAGGTGCAGGAGCTGTAGACTGTGAGGGCAACCCTGACTGATGTAGGGACTGCAATCCTCGGCATCGGTAGGACGTGTTCCATCCCAAGGTCTAACTGGGCCCTGGCTTCCACCATGTTAACCAAGTGTGCCATCAGCGAGATGTACCGTCCCTGCCCACAAACACTTGTCCACTTGTCCGTGGTTAGGTGGACTTTCCCAATAACAGCATTGTTGATGGCATAGCTAATATTGTTGGACATGTGGTTGCATAATGCGAGGATGGCACACTGGGAGAAATTGTGGCAGCTGGGGACCGAGTACCAAGGGACGGCCGCTACCATCAGGTTGCAGTCATAAAATGTGTGAATTTTGTAGTGTGGCCTGTGTGGCATTGGCTGCATAGTTGCACTTGCCATTCCAAGGACTGCGGTATGGACAATGACATGGATGTGCTTGATGATGGTGCTAGTTGAGTGTGTGCAACGACAGGTGCAGGGCAGGAGGCATCTTCGCATGCACCATAGACAGAGGATTCCCTTGCATGCACAACAGTGGAAGAATCAGTGTTATCACCTGCAGACAATGTTCCTGGACCCTGGGGTTTGGCCCACAGTCGGGTGCTT
Source organism: Ranitomeya variabilis (assembly GCF_051348905.1). NCBI lineage: Eukaryota > Metazoa > Chordata > Amphibia > Anura > Dendrobatidae > Ranitomeya > Ranitomeya variabilis. The sequence continues at coordinate 205,458,092 of NC_135237.1, forward strand.
TGTTGCCATGTGCCTGATCATGCTGGTGGTGGTCAGGCTGGTAGTTTTGCTACCCCTGCTGATGCTGGCCTGGATGTGGTGCAAATGGCCTTTTTGGGGTTATCTGCAGAGTCTTGAAAAAACACCAGACATGGGAAGACCAAACAGTTGTACTGGCAACTTCCGTGCTTTTGGTGTTATGGGTTACGGTTGCCCTCCTTTTGTCTGCGGCCACCACACTGCTTCTTCCTGCCTGTTGGGGTGCTACACCTCCCTCCCCCTGGGTGCTGCTGTCCTCATCCTGCATGTCCTCCTGACAGCTTAAGGCAGTTACTATATCATCCACAACCTCGTCTTCCACTTCCGCACCCTGGTCCTCCTCCTGACTTTCTGACAATTGTGTCTCATCATTGTCCACCTCTTGTGGCACTTTCCCACTGTCGCCTTCATGTGACTTTGGTTGCTCAAATATTTGGGCATCGCTACATGCAATCTCCTCTTGCCCCGCTTCAAGTGGACCAGCCGAGAGGCCCAAATCTATAAATGGAAAAGAGAACAGCTCTACGGAGTGTTCAAGTGTGGGATCAGTTGTCTCCGGGCACTTGGCATGGTGGGAGGAAGGAGGATCAGTGTGAGGTATATGCGGTCCAGACTCACGGCTACTGAGATTTGACCGTGGGGAAGACAGGGTGCTGGTGGGGGTGGCAAAGTGACTGGTAGCATTATCCGCTATCCAACCAGCAACCTTTTGACACTGCTCTGGGTTTAATAGTGGTGTGCTGCTGTAGTCTCCTAGTAATTGGGACAGGAAGGTCAGGCAAGAAGATGTGGGTGTTTGTTGTGGCACAATTTCAGCTTGCCAATGGCCTCAGCCTCTGCATTCACCATCATGTCCAGTTCCCTGTCCCTTGCCACGTGCCTTGCCCATTTTAAATGAAGGCCAATATTTTCTACGTTCACTGCAAATAGCTGAATTTGGGGTGAAGTTATATGTGATCCGTGTGACGGAACACCACAGTTTAAAATATCTAGTCTGTAGGTAACTATTTTTTTTCAGCAAACTGTTGCCAATAACTTGGGTAAGACACTGAAAAAACTTGAAATGAAGGCCTAAAATGGAACAATTTTGAGCGCAGATATGTGATCCGTGTGACTGACAATGCAGTTTGAAATATCTGGCCTGTAGGTAACTATTTTTTTTCAGCAAACTATAATCAATAACTTTTGAAAGACACTGCAAAAAAATGTAAATGGAGGCCTGAAATGGCACAATTTTGAGCTCACTGATTTGTGATCTGTGTGACAGACAAACTACAGTTTGAAATATCTGGCCTGTATCTAACTATTTTTATTTTCAGCAAACTGGTGTCAATGACTTGGCTAAGACACTGCATAAAAATTTAAATGGAGGCCTGAAATAGCACAATTTTGAGTGCACTGATATGTGATCTGGGTGACAGACAAACCCCATATTAAAATATCTGGCGTCTATGTTACTATTTTGTTTCAGCAAACTGGTGTCAATAACTTGGCTAAGACACTGCAACAACATTTAAATGAAGGCCTAAAATGGCACAATTTTGAGCGCACGGATATGTGATTCATGTGACGGATAACCCCCAGTTTAAAATATCTGGCCTGTAGGTAACTATTTTTTTTCCAGCAAACTGGTGTCAATAGCTTGGCTAGGACACTGCAAAAAATTTAAATGGAGGCCTGAAATAGCCCAATTTTGAGCTCACTGATATGTAATCCGTGTGACGGACAAACCTCAGTTTAAAATAGCTGGATTTTTAATGCTATAATATGGAAAAAAATCTGGCTGTATTCTGCAATGCCAACAAGAAAATGGAGCAGAAAAATGGTGTTTTCTGGATTGCTTTTAAAGCAAATAATAAGGATTAAGATCCAAAAAAAATATTCCAGGTCCCTGATACCTGGGGCTATGTCTAGAAATAGTCATATGAAAAAGTTTGGGCACCCCTATTAATCTTAAGCTTAATGTTTTATAAAAATAGGTTTTTTTTGCAACAGCTATTTCAGTTTCATATATCTGATAACTGTTGGATACAGTAATGTTTCTGCCTTGAAATTAGGTTTATTGTACTAACAGAAAATGTGCAATCTGCATTCAAACAAAATTTGACAGGTGCATAAGTATGGGCACCCTTATCATTTTCTTGTTTTAAATACTCCTACCTACTTTTTACTGACTTACTAAAGCACTTTTTTTGGTTTTGTAACCTCATTGAGCTTTGAACTTCATAGCTAGGTGTATGCAATGATGAGAAAAGCTACTTAAAGTGGCCACTTGCAAGTTGTTCTCCTGTTTGAATCTCCTCTGAAGAGTGGCATCATGGGCTCCTCAAAACAACTGTCAAATGATCTGAAAACAAAGATTATTCAACATAGTTGTTCAGGGGAAGGATACAAAAAGCTGTCTCAGAGGTTTAACCTGTCAATTTCCACTGTGAGGAACATAGTAAGGAAATGGAAGAACTCAGGTACAGTTCTTGCTAAGGCCAGAAGTGGCAGGCCAAGAAACACATCAAAAAGGCATAGAAGAAGAATGGTGAGATCATTCAAGGACAATCCTCAGGCCACCTCCAGAGATCTGCAGCATCAACTTGCTGCAGATGGTGTCACTGTGCATCGGTCAACTATACAACGCACTTTGCACAAGGAGAAGCTGTATGGGAGAGTGATGCGAAAGAAGCCGTTTCTGCAAGCACGCCACAAGCAGAGTCGGCTGAGGTATGCAAAAGCACATTTGGAGAAGCCAATTTCTTTTTGGAAGAAGGTCCTGTGGACTCATGAAACCAAGATTGAGTTGTTTGGTAATTCAAAAAGGCGTTATGCATGGCGGCAAAAAATACAGTGCGTTGTATAGTTGACCAATGCACAGTTACACCATCTGCAGCAAGTTGATGCTGCAGCTCTCTGAAGATGGTCTGAGGATTGTCCTTGACTGATCTCACCATTCTTCTTCTCTGCCTTTCTGATGTTTTTCTTGGCCTGCCACTTCTGGCCTTAACAAGAACTGTACCTGTGTTCTTCCATTTCCTTACTATGTTCCTCACAGTGGAAATTGACAGGTTAAATCTCTGAGACAGCTTTTTGTATCCTTCCCCTGAACAACTATGTTGAATAATCTTTGTTTTCAGATCATTTGACAGTTGTTTTGAGGAGCCCATGATGCCACTCTTTGGAGGAGATTCAAACAGGAGAACAACTTGCAAGTGGCCACTTTAAGTAGCTTTTCTCATGATTGCATACACCTAGCTATGAAGTTCAAAGCTCAATGAGGTTACAAAACCAAAAAAAGTGCTTTAGTAAGTCAGTAAAAAGTAGGTAGGAGTATTTAAAACAAGAAAATGATAAGGGTGCCCATACTTATGCACCTGTCAAATTTTGTTTGAATGCAGATAGCACATTTTCTGTTAGTACAATAAACCTCATTTCAAGGCAGAAACAGAAACATTACTGTGTCCGACAGTTATTAGATATATGAAACAGAAATAGCTGTTGCAAAAAAAACTATTTTAATGAAACATTAAGCTTAAGATTAATAGGGGTGCCCAAACTTTTTCATATGACTGTATCTGTAATAGGCAGCAGCAGACAGAACTGGAATGGACACTCTTGCTATATGCACTGAAGTCTGCCACATACACTGCCTGCCTGCCTAGCACTGATATCTCTGCAGCTTTATTAGTCCTCAGAAGGACTGTTAGTTGAGATGGATATGTGTAGAATATATGGTATACCCACACAAAGTATGAACCAAACAAATCTCTCCCTAGCTCAGCAGCAACTCTCTCTACACTCCCTGATTCCAGAGCAGACTGTGACAAGCATGGTGGCGCCAGGTATGATATAGTGAAACATAGAAATTGGCACTCAACTCGTATGGATGAATGAAGAAAGATAAATTAATTGCAGTCCAACATAAACGTTTCGGTCAAAACATGACCTTCTTCAGTATCCTGCATACAATAGTATAGAAACAAATGAAACAAAAACAAAACAAAAAAAGAAACAATACAATGATGATCACAATGAGGATCATATAGTAATATAGTTCATAGTATTGTGATTCGTGAGGAGGTAGGAGCAAAGGAATGGGAGTAACACATACCTGACTGCTTAAATGTAGTCTGTAAAATGCAAAATTGACCGAAGGAGTACCAAAAGAGCGAAGTTTAGATGTACGGTGTTGTTATAATGACTGATGTAACTGTGGGTAAGATAGGTCTAAACTTACTAGTGACGTTACATCATTTAACCACCGTGGGGTAATCCAGCCCCTGTTGTGGAGAAAGGTACCTATGTGGCATAAACATATGGGAAGTAGGTTAGATAAATAATACAGGGGAGAATGAAACCTAATAGGCGTCATATTATCACCAAAGACTAACCTGTATCACTGTTAATGGTGGCATGTGATTCAAGGTCCGGGGCAGCTGGATCCAGTGGTCTATAACTAAGTGATATCGTATAAAGACCACAGAGTAAATAAAGTGTCTATGCACACTGGAAAAAAATGTTTTACCAGTGATTTCGGAAGTAGTGTGTAGGTCTCTGTATGATCAAATCTAAAACACCCCATAGTATAAGACACTATGTCTAAATTAGGAATAGTTATCCTGTATGTGCAGTGGCTTACCGGTGATGGATAGTGGCATAGAGGCAGCTCATCTAACGTGGTGTCCGCCGCTGGTTAGATTGAGGAAATTGTCCCCGTGTGCCTGGTTATAGTCGGAGGGACTAATCGCCGTGCCGTAACCGGAAGTGCGCAACAGGTAGTGTGCGCTCCACCAGTAACAGAGCTTGCGTTCCACAGCTATGGAGACAGAGGGATACTGTTCTCTGGTCTGTGGTGTATGTAATTAGCCTGGGATATGTGGCGGTGGAGTGTATAACTAAGGGAGCTGTAGTGTGTGATAGAAAAAACACTAGTGGGTGCAGTCGGGCAGATGGGACAGGAGGAATTAGAACAGTCTAAGGGGGGAGGGAGATGAGGGGCGGTGACTTGCAGTGGTGATCAATATAAACGGCTCTGTAAATAAAGATCAATATATTAATATACTGTCTGGAATCACAGATTATTTACACATCGAGTTGATATATTTGTATTAATGTATATACATACATATATAAATGCATATGTTAATGGCACAATTAAATCCTGGATACAAACACTAGATACATAACATGAAAAAGTTATATTGTAAAACAATAACATAAAACCAAGTCAAATGTAATCTAGGACTGCCATCTAGGGGGAGATAGATATTAGATAAACAACAGAAGTTCATATTCTCTATTTAAGCCTTTTGGTGTTAGGGTCTGGAGTTCATGTATCCAATAGGATTCTCTTCTTTTGAGAATATGAATGCGGTCACCTCCCCGTTTAGGTGTGGGAATGTGCTCTATGACTTGGAATTTATGCTGGGCTATATTATGTCCCTGAGATATGAAGTGATGTGAAAATGGTAGTAGCATATTCCTACATCTCCTGGTGGACTTATTTTTAGAAATGCGGTATTTGATGGGTCGAGTTGTTTCTCCAATATAGAGGAGACCGCAAGGACACTTGATAAGATAGACGACAAACGCAGGTAGTGAAGTCCTTAATTTTATACTTCTTGCCTGAATGTGGGTGAAAAAATGTATCCCCTTTAAGAACATTATTGCATTGATTACAATGTGGACAGGGATAAGTACGAGTTTTGGGTTTCTGTAGAACCTTTTGTATGGTGCCACGGTTCACAGGGCCTAAGTCTGCTTTTATCAAAGAGTCTCGTAAATTAGGGGGACGTTTGTAACTTGGTAGAAAGTGCTGTCTGAATTCAGGTATATCTGGATGTGCTGTCTGTAATAGATTCCAATGTCATCTGATGGTACGGTGTAGGATATGTACATAGGGGTGGTATGTATGTACAAAAGGTATTCTCTTACTGATAGGTTGACGTGGTCATGTGGAAAGGTTGGTGGTGTCCGCCAATGCACTTGGGGGATAACCGTGTTCTCTGAATTTTTTCTACATTTCATCTGCTCTAGTTTTACTGTGAACGGGGTCAGTAACGATTCTTTGAACTCAAGCCCTGTTACCGGTGGAGCGCACACTTCCTGTTGCGCACTTTCGGTCACGGCACGGCGATTAGTCCCACCTTCCGCCTATAACCAGACACACGGGGATGATTTCCTCTATCTAACTAGCGTCGGACACCGCTTTAGATGAGCTGCCTCTACGCCACTATCCACCACCGGTAAGCCACTGCACATACAGGATAACTATTCCTAATTTAGACATAGTGTCTTATACTATGTGGTGTTTTAGATTTGAATATACAGAGCCCTACACACTACATCCCAAATCACTGGTAAAACATTTTTTTCCAGTGTGCATAGACACTTTATTTAATCTGTGGTCTTTACACGATATCACTTATTTATAGACCACTGGATCCGGCAGCACCGGACCTTGAATCACATGCCACCATTAACAGTGATACAGGTTAATCTTTGGTGATAATATGACGCCTATTAGGTGTCATTCTCCCCTGTATTATTTATCTAACCTACTTCCCATATGTTTATGCCACATAGGTACCTTTCTTCACAACAGGGGCTGGATTACCCCACGGTGGTTAAATGATGTAACATCACTAGTAAATTTAGACCTATTTTGCCCACAGTTACATCAGTCACTATAACAACACCGTACATCTAAACTTCACTCTTTTTTTTACTCCTTCGGGCAATTTTGCCTTTTACAGACTACATTTAAGCAGTCGGGTATGTGTTACTCCCTTTCCTTTGCTCCTACCTCCTCTCAAATCACAATACTATGAGCTATATTGTTACATGATCCATATTGTGATCACGATTGTATTGTTTGTTTTTTTTTGTTTCATTTGTTTCTATACTATGCTATGCAGCATTATACTGAAGAAGGTCATGTTTTGAAAGAAACGTTTATGCTGGACTACAATAAATTTACCTTTCTTCATTCATCCATACGAGTTGAGTGCCAATTTCTATGTTTCACTATATCACTGATTGGGAACCTAATTGAGCACCATCACAGCTGTGCCACGCTATGCAACATATTGTCAGGTCTGATCTAGACCTGATGATGTTGTGTGGCCGGCCAGTCAGTGCAATGCCACAACCAACATGGCTGCAGCATTACAGTGTGTGGCAGACAATGAAATAAAGTAAGATTTTGGGCTGAGTGCCCTAGCCAGCTCACCAACTGCCACAGGTGCACGGAACTCCGTTTGGATTAGACAATGATCAGCAGGAAAGCAGAGGAAAGTGTTCCAGCTCCTTGAAACCAATTCTTTATTTTTCAACCTTTAAAACATGTTGTAGGCAGAGTTTCCAGTGGATATATATATATATATATATATATATATATATATATATATATCGAACACTGACAATCCAGCGACGTGTTTCGATCCTTTAGCGGATCTTTGTCACAGCTAGACTACAGGTCCCAGCAAAGATATTTTATACATGTGGCGGACCAAATATCACATGACTTAACTCTGTGATCCTTTAAATCTTTTGAATGAGAGCTGATGCATTGCACCAAAATGCTGTATAAAAGACCAAAATATACATATAAAAACAAAAAAGTAACATATACATTTAAAACATCATCAGTAGTGAAACACAATTTCATTATTTTTGTTCAGACCAGTAGGATATCTTGTGCCTAAATTGTAGATCCAGAACGCTTCTCTTGTTAGGAGGTGTCTTTTTATGTTTCCTCCCCGTTTGTGGTTCGTAAGTTGCTCTATATCTGATACTATTAGGGATGAGACATCTCTATTATGATGCTTTAATAAAATGCTTGGCAGCCATAGATATATCATGATTGGTATTCAAATTAATTATATCCCTAATATGTTCTGAAAAACGAGTTTTCAGCTTTCTGGCCGTACATCCCACATACGCTAAATGACGTAATGTACATTCTATTTTATAGATTACATTCACTGAGTTACAGTTTATGAATTGATTTATATTGTAGAACTGTGTTTCATTGTAAAAAGTTTTCAATTTTGGGGCATATTTTATACATGTGGCGGACCAATTAAGTAATTTCAAGATATCACATGACTTAACTCTATGTGGTCCTTTAAATCTTTTGAGTGATAGATGATACATTGCACCAAAATACTGTATAAATGTAACAACTCTGCTGGCATCACGGTATGGCCTTTCATCTCTCACACTATCTTACCCACTGCTCCAGGTCATGATGTGGTTTCTGTTTCATTCCAGCTCCATATTCTGTGTCTCTGCTCTTTGCATGCTTCATGGCTATGTGTATAGGGGGGCGGCGCCTGAACTCTCTGTTTCTTATAGGAATCAGGTGCATCTGTCTAATCTGTTCCTGACCAATTGCAAGGAGGCCTCCAGTATTTAGTGCAGCTCCACCCAGTGGTCTGGGCCTGTGCAATGTGTTAGCTCAGTTTGTGTTTAGCTGCTGAGTTTGCCAGACCTTGCTCTGAGATACTCCCTCTCTGGAGGCTTTTCTCTGTCTTATTGCCTTGATCTTGTTGTCCGCCCTCCAGGAGGCAGAATATCCTGGTCCCTGTGTATTTGTCTTTGTTTCTTGTCTTGTTCCATTTCCTGGTCTGAACTTAGTCTTATCTCGGTCTCCTTGTCTGTGGCTTCCTTCCCTGCTGTGTCTTTCCTCATGTTCTTAGTCTGCTTACACTCCGCACTCTTGCGGCTCTGCCTGCTCTTTACCTTTGTGGCTTTACCTCTGCTCCGCCCTCCTGCGGTTCTGCTCCTTTCTACTCTGCTTATCTTCTGCTGCAGTTATCCCTTGCTGCAGCTCCTCTCCACATTCCTTGTGGCTCCGCTCTGCTTTGCCACAGAAACCTCTGGCTGCAACTACTCTTCGTATTCCTTGCGGTTCTGCTCTGCTTAGCTTTTGTTGCTACACTGTCTCTTGCTGCTCTACCATTCCTATTCACAGCCTTGCAGTTCTCTTCCTTTGTGAACAGGTTCCAACCTGTTCCTTCATACCGCATTCCTTTCTGCTTGTTTCCTTTCCTGCACCTCCTGTGTGAACAGGTCCCTACCTGTTCCTCCACATACATATCCATACCTGCACCTCCAGTGTGAACAGGTCCCTACCTGTTCCTTCATAAACCACATCAACCAGTCCTGTGTTCTCTGTCGTGCCTTCCAATCCAGTGTTCCTGCCAGTCCTGCTGTTCCTGCCATGCCTTCCAGTCCTGTGTTTCCTGCCATCCCTGCCAGTCCTGTGTTCCTGTCAGTCCTGTGTTCTCTGCCGTGTCTCTGCCAGCCCTGTGTTCTCTGCCGTGTCTCTGCCAGCCCTGTGTTCTCTGCCGTGTCTCTGCCAGCCCTGTGTCTCAGCCGTGCCAGCCTACTCGTCTGAGTTTCAGCCGTGCCCTTTTGCCAGTCCTGCCTGATGCCCACACCAATCCTGGTGTTCCTGTCTCCCAAGTGGGATCAGCAGCCACAACCAGACACCACCCTGGAGTAGCACCTGGCAGCTGCCTGCTGCACAAGCCTGACCTCACCATCAGAGGCTCCAGTGAAAACCCAGGCCGCTGTCATAGTCACGCCCCTTCCAGGGTAGTCTGGTTTGTGGCACAGTGGGGCCACAGACCCCCCGAGCTCAGACCCACCAGTCAGGGCGTGAGCGTGACAATAAAAGACCAAAATATACATATGAAAACAAAAAAGTAACATTTATATTTAAAACATCATCTGTAGTGAAACGTAATTTCGCTCTTTTTGTTCAGACCAGTAGGATATCTTGTGCCTAAATTGTAAATCCAGAATGCTTCTCTTGTTAGGAGGTGTCTTTTTATGTTTCATCCCCATTTGTGGTTCGTAAGTTGCTCTATACCTGATACTATTAGGGATGAGACATCTCTATTATGATGCTCAATAAATTACTTGGCAGCCATAGATATATTATGATTGGTATTAGTCAAATTAATTATATCCCTAATATCTTCTGAAAAACGAGTTTTCAGCTTACTGGTCATACATCCCACATACGCTAAATGACATAATGTACATTCTATTTTATAGATTACATTCATTGAGTTGCAGTTTATGAATTGATTTATATGGTAGAACTGTGTTTTATTATGATTATTAAAAGTTTTCGTTTTTTGGGCTTGTTTGCATGTTTTGCAACTGTTTGTTCCACATTTGAAAAAGCCCTTAAGGTTTAACCAATTCTGTACAGGTGGTTTTGATAAATAGTCCCGGCGAGACACTATTTCCAATAGTAGGGGTACTTCTTGCTACTACATTAACTCCCAGTCCTAGGATTTTAGCTACAGTTTAATCTTCATATAATATTGGTAAGCATTTATTAATTATTTTTTTTATGTCATTGAATTGGGGACTAAAGCGTAGGCACACATATGGTGTTAGGGCTAGCGGAACACACCAAATAATTAGAAAGATGGTATAAGGTGCGTTCGCAGCCCGGGGTCCACCGTGCAGAGATGGAACCTGCTGCTGAGTAATGGCGGACTATATGGCGGTATAATGTGGATACACACAGGTTAGCTTCACCCGGAATGAAGGAAGCGAACCCTGTTGCGTCATAGGGCCACGGTACGGCACAAAGAGCTCAAGCAAGGAGTCACAGAACTCTGTCCCAAGACTCACTGAAAGAGTTCCTCTAGACCTCTTGTGCTCGACACCACTACTGGGGTGTCAGAGTTTAACAGAAATAATAGTTTAATGCACAAGAGTCCGTCCAGTGCCGCTCTGGCGGACGCCACTAACCACCCAGACTTGGGCCAGGAAAGCGCTCTATTAGCGCACAGCACCGCTCAGGTGGTCACTGCAGTCAGACGCTCTATCGTGTATTAGGTGTGCAGCATCCACCATTCGCGAGCAGTCAACAACACTAGGAAGGGGATGATTAAGGAGCAACAGTCACACATCTACACACACACGTTATCAAGTACATACTAGCGCATGGCCGACTGGCCATGCGAACCTTTTGTAGCAGCAGCGCTACGGGACCTTCCAGATGGTCCAATAGGAGCCGCAACAGGACCAGAGCATGTGACCCCTGACCTCCAATGGGAGGTCGCCCCATGGATATACTCAGTATGGGAAAAGCAGGACTTAGTCCCAGAAAGACCTGCTCGCTGCTGATCAGTGCTGGCTACAAAGGCAGAGCCTCGAAGTGCAGCAATAACCAGTTGCACAGTATCAGCTTGAGCCAGACGCGGGGACCGACGGCATGCTCCACTGCGGCTGGAGAAGAATTGGAGACCGCAGCGGAGATGGTTCGAGATTCCCCCTATGCAGAGGTGAGAACTCGACACCTAACATATGGTTTATTATTTTTTATATTTCTGACTGAATTCTCAGGCTCAGCTAAATCATCTCTGTTTCTGTCAGAAACCAGATTCCTTGCTCTATTTAGCGTCTAATTCAGATACCTGCTTTTCTTCAGTCTCTCATGTAGGTTGTCAAGCTCTGCATTCATATCAGCTATATTAGAGCAATTTCTTTTCATTCTAATATGTTCTCCTACTGGGATGGATTTTAGTGTGTTCTTAGGATGACTACTCTGAGCATGCAATATTGTATTGCCTTTAAGAGGTTTATAATAAGTTTTACTCTCAATGGGCTCCCCTACAATGCCATAAAGCTTTAAATCTAAAAATGAGATTGATACAATTCATGAATAAATACAACAATGTATGTTATAATTGTTTGAATTGATGTCATCCACAAATTTTGGTATGGCAGATACATCTCAACCCCAAATTAATAAGGTGTCGTCGATGTATCTACCATACCAAATGAGAGCACATGCAGAAAGGGATTATCTACAGAATAAATTTATTTATTCTCCCAGTATGCCATTGTGATTTTTGCCAGGGATGGTGAATATTTCGCTCCCATCAGGATTCCTGCTTCTTGAAGATAAATGTGATCATCAAATGAAAAAACATTGTGTTTTAAGAGAAAAAAACCCACTTCTAAAAGAAAATTGCTCAGATTGTCTGTTTATTGAGTATAATTTTCTCCGCTCCACTGAGCAGGCTCCACTGCGGCTGGAGAAGAATGGGAGACCACAGCGGAGATGGTTCGAGATTCCCCCTGTGCAGAGGCGGGAACTCGACACCTAACATTACCCCCCTCTTAGGGCCCCCTTCTCCATGGGCCTCGCTACTTTCAAAGGCTGGAATGAGCTGGAATGTGCTCCACAGGTTCCCAAGTTCTGTCCTCTGGGCTGTGACCCTTCCAGTCCACCAGATAAAACTTTTGCCACGTACCACCTTGCACCCCAAGATAGTGTTCACCTCATAATCATCTGGGGACGAACCCGATGTCCCGGCAGATGACTCGGAAAACCGGGACATGTAAACTGGCTTTAAGAGGGACACATGAAAGGTGTTGGTGATACCTAGGCGTGGAGGAAGAGCCAGACAATAGACCACAGGATTAACCTGTTCCAGAACCTTGAAGGGAGCTAAGTAGTGAGGTGCAAACTTAGTGGACTCAACTCGCAGCCTGATATTGCAGGCTGAGAGCCACACTAAGTCACCAGGAGCAAAGGTCAGAGCGGGGTGCCAATATGCATCGGCAGAGACTCTCATTCTCTCCTTGGAGGCCCGGATGGCATCCTGTGTGTGGTCCCAGATGTCTCATGCTTCCACTACCCAGTCTGCCACCCTAGAGTTGGCAGAAAACACGGGCATTGGCTCAGGAACCCCTCAGACGCTGGCTGTAATTAAAGGGAACCTGTCACCTGAATTTGGCGGGACCAGTTTTGGGTCATATGGGCGGGGTTTTCGGGTGTTTGATTCACCCTTTCCTTACCTGCTGGCTGCATGCTGGCTGCAATATTGGATTGAAGTTTATTCTCTGTCTTCCGGAGTACCTGCCTGCGCAAGGCAATATTGCCTTACGCAGGTGTGTACTATGGAGGACAGAGAATGAACTTCAATCCAATATTGCAGCCAGCATGCAGCCAGCGGGTAAGGAAAGGGTGAATCAAACACCCGAAAACCCCGCCCATATGACCCAAAACTGGTCCCGCAAAATTCAGGTGACAGAGTCCCTTTAAGGAGGAATGGAGTCTGCCCAGTGGAGTCGGCTACGGCGTTGTTCAAGGCAAACTCATGCCTGGCCAAGACAAAATGTTGTAGGTATGTGACCAGGGTCTGGTTGGCCCTCTCTACCAACCTATTCATCTCGGGATGGTATGCTGAAGAGAGATGCAGCTCAATACTAAGTAGGCAACAAAGCTCTCTCCAGAACCGAGACGCAAACTGGGGACCCCGGTCACTGACAATTAGTGTTGAGCGATACCTTCCGATATCCAAAAGTATCAGTATCAGATTGGATCGGCCGATATTCAAAAAATATCGGATATCGCCGATACCGATACCAGATACCAATGCAAGTCAATGGGACCAAAATATCGGAATTAAAATAAACCCTTTCTTTCCTTGTAGGTTCATTCTGCATGAAGGAAAACAACAAAGAATAATGTAGGATGTATTGGGGAGGTGGAGGAGACGTTAAAGGCATAGAGATTTATCTCAATCAAAAAGAATAGCAGGAATTACAATTTTATTTTTAAGACATTCGGAGTTACAAAGATATTGACTATGTTAAGATTTTTTATATTTTGTCAGATATTTATGTTTCACTACTTCCATGCTCTTCACCTTCTTTTTTACTTCTCCCACACTTTCTCCTTTATCATCCTCAGCAGCAGCATCTTTTACATCTACTTCTTCTTCACCTTATTCATCTTCTTCTTCACCTTTTTCCTATTATTATTTTTTGTTACATTCTTCATATGCTTTTTATTAAATTATTATTCTTCATATTCTACTTCTTCATCATATTCTTATTTGTGACAGGCATTCCTGTAGTTGTTATCTATAAAAGTTTGAAGATTACACCTTCCGTTCTGCCTGTCACAAAATAGTTACAACAGGATTTGTCTGCATTCAGTTTGGCCTGCAGCAGCAGGCTTTATCCTGGGGCACCACGAGGAGGAAAGGACTCACCCCCATACACTGCTTAGTCTTCTTCTGCTTATAATTTAGATAATATCTTTTGCTCAGATTTTTAGTCTTATGTTTAATGTTCTTCTGCTCTTTGTTCTGCAGTTTCTTGTTCTTCTGCTTCTCGGTCTTCAGGGTCGTCGTCTCTGGGGTCGTCGTCTTCGGGGTGGTCTTCAGGGTCGTCATCTCCAGGGTTGTCGTCTCAGGGGTCGTGGTCTCTGGGGTCGTCGTCTTAGGGGTGGTCTTCAGGGTCATCGTCTTTAGGGTCTTGACCTTGGAAATGTAGCAGAAGGTACAAGAAGGCTGAGGAAATGCTGAGAACCAGCTGACGGTACTGGAACCCGGATGGCTACCCGAAGGTCCAAGAGCCAATGGAACCACCGAGGACCAACTGACATTACTGGAACCCGGTTACTAAGCAGGAGGCACCCGTGCCAGCAAGGACCACCTGACGTTGGTGGAACTCGGATACCCAGAAGGAGGCAACTAAGCCAAAGGCTCTGCCCAGAACCAGCTGACGGTACTGGAAACAGGATGATGAGCAGAAGGTACAAGAGCAAAAGACACTGCCGAGAGCCAGCTGACAGTACTGGAACCCGGATGGGTAGCAGAAGGTGCAAGAGCCAATGGAACAACCAAAGACCAGCTGACGTTACTGGAACCCGGTTACTAAGCAGGAGGTACCCGTGCCAGCAAGCACTACCAAGGACCACCTGATGTTGGTGGAACTCAGATACCCAGAAGGAGGCACCTAAGCCCGGAACCAGCTGACTGTACTGGAACCAGGGGGACCTATTCAAGATTGTTTTCCTAAGAACCAGCTAATGGTGCTGGAACTCAGATAGGCAGCAGAAGGTCCACAGGAAAAACAAAAGTTGCTAGGCCATGAGCCGGCCGTAGTTACAGAAAATCCACAGTCCTACATGGGGAGCTTGTCCTTCTGGCACTATGGAACCAGCCTTGATTGCCAGTTCCCGCAGCCCACATAGGAAGCACCTAAACTGCAGGCACCATAGAATTGGCTAACCCGACCTGAACCTGACAGGACAACGTATTGGAGGCCAAGTGACCTTGACACTACCCAGACACTTCTGAGCAGCAACTGGCGGCGTTGGAGCCCAGGGATTACATGACAAACAAAGTGTAGGCTGAGCTCTAATTGGAGCAAGATGAAAGGGAACCTTTAACCCCCCCAGGCGTTAGCAACTAGAAGAGCCACCTTGTGCAGCAGTAATGCTGCACAAGGAAAAGGTGGCTCTTTTAATTATGCTCCTTGCACACGCTGAATGAAACACTTATAAAATTTGGCCCCTCATACCGTGAAACCGTCCCAGAGGTGGGACTTTCTTTCTTAATGAGACGCAGCACAGCTGTCATTCATACCCCCTTGACGCCGGGGGCAGCCTCCTGAGTGTTGTTTGTTTGTGTACCGGAGTCTGCGCTGTTATGTTATCCCTTGGCCATGCGCAGTTAGCACTGCCCATCTTCTGACATCATTTGAAGTCAGACTGACTGTGCCTGTGCGGTCGCGCTGCCGGAGATCACGCCCAGAGATCAGTGTGATGTATTCACACTGCGGGGCTGGGATTCATGGCCTTGCGCAGTGCATATCTTCGCCTCTCACTCATCTGCTTCCACCTTCTTTAGACTGTGTGGCGTCAGCTGATCCCTAATCACATGCCACGACTGTGACGCCGCACAGTCTGAAGAAGGCGGAAGGAGATGAGTGAGAGGCGAAGATATGCACTGTGCAAGGCCATGAATCCCAGCCCCACAGTGTCGTCTGATGTATTCACACTGCGGGGCAGGGATTTATTTCGTTGCGCAGTGCATATCTTCGCCTCTCACTCATCTCCTTCCACCTTCTTCAGACTGTGTGGCGTCAGCTGATCCCTAATCACATGCCACGGCCGTGATGCCGCACAGTCTGAAGAAGGTGGAAGGAGATGAGTGAGAGGCGAAGATATGCACTGTGCAAGGCCATGAATCCCAGCCCCGCAGTGTGAATACATCAGAAGACACTGCGGGGCGTTATCTCGGGAAGGGCGGCTGCACAGGAGCAGCCAGCCTGACAACAAATGATGTCAGAAAATGGGCGCTAACTGCACATAGCCAAGGGATAGCAAAACAGCGCAGGCTCTGGGACAGATTCAAACAATGCTGAGGAGGCGGCACTCGGCACCAAGGGGGTAGGAATGACAGCTGTGTTGCGTCTCATTAAGAAGGAAAGTCCCACCTCCAGGACGGATTGAAGGTACGAGGGGACACATTTTATAGGTGTTATCTTCAGCGTGTGCAAGGAGAATAACTAAAAGAGCCACCTTGTTCAAATGCAGCATTAGTGCTGCACAAGATGGCTTTTCTAGTTACAAACGCCTGGGGGGCACAGGTTCCCTTTAATTTCTGTTGTTGTGTCAGCGTGGTGGTCACAGGACACATTGCTGGATACACAGCTGGGGAACAGCTGACGTTACTGAAACCCAATAACACGGCAGCAAGTGTTGATTGTGCAAACGGCACTTCTGAGCAGCAACTGGCGGTGTTGGAGCCCAGGGACAGCAGGAGGAGCAGACTTTAGTTATTCAACATCGAAGAAAAATGAAATAGACGGCACAAGAGGCATGCAGACTCCTTAAGACTTGGATTCATTTACAACTGATCTTCAGTGGTCACGAACTGGCTGGGTATACGGTGCTCTGCACTTTCAAGCATGTAGCTGAATAATTATCCAAGAAAAGAAAATATGTGGCACTCACCCTTCTTTTGCTGTGCGCTCGTGTTCTTTATTGGATATGACTAAAAAAGGTTACAAACATCCATGCTTGGACATCAGGTGAACGAGAGGGTGCGGAGGTGGAGCGTAGACGATGGCCGTTTCGCACAGTGTGTGCTTCAACGGGTCCACACGACCCACAACGGAAACACGAACGCACAGCAAAAGAAGGGTGAGTGCCGCATATTTTATTTTCTTGGATAATTATTCAAACTTTAGTTATTGCCGCACACACAGCAGGGGAGCAGCTGGCATTACTGACCCCTAATAACAGAGGAGAGACTGTTGACTGTGCAGACGGCACTTCCGGGCATCAACTGGCGATGTTGGAGCCCAGGGACAGCAGGAGGAGCAGTGTAACAACTCTGCTGGCATCACGGCATGGCCTCTCATCTCTCACACTATCTTACCCACTGCTCCAGGTCATGATGTGGTTTCTGTTTCATGCCAGCTCCATGTTCTATGTCTCTGCTCTCTGCATGCTTCATGGCTGTGTGTATAGGGGGGTGGCGCCGGAACTCTCTGGTTCTTATAGGAATCAGGTGCATCTGTCTAATCTGTTCCTGACCAATTACCAAGAGGCCTCTAGTATATAGTGCACTCCACCCAGTGGTCTGGGCCTGTGCATTATGTTAGCTCAGTTTGTGTTTAGCTGCTGAGTTTGCCAGGCCTTGCTCTGAGTTACTCCCTCTCTGGAGGCTTTTCTCTGTGTTATTGCCTTGGTCTTGTTGTCCGCCCTCCAGGAGGCAGAATATCCTGGTCCCTGTGTCCTTGTCCTTGTTTCTTGTCTTGTTCTATTTCCTTGTCTGAACTTAGTCTTATCTTGGTCTCCTTGTCTGTGGCTTCCTTCCCTGCTGTGTCTTTCCTCGTGTTCTCAGTTTGCTTACACTCCGTACTCTTGCGGCTCTGCCTGCTCTGTACCTTTGTGGCTTTACCTCTGCTCCGCACTCCTGCGGTTCTGCCCCTTTCTACTCTGCTTAGCTTCTGTAGCTGCCGTAATCCCTTGCAGCAGCTCCTCTCCACATTCCTTGTAGCTCCGCTCTGCTTTGCTGCAGAAATCTCTCGCTGCAGCTCCTCTCCGTATTCCTTGCGGTTCTGCTCTGCTTAGCTTTAGTTGCTACACTTTCTCTTGCTGCTCAACCATTCCTATCCGCAGCCTTGGGGTTCTCTTCCTGTGTGAACAGGTCCCAACCTGTTCCTTCATTCTCCTTTCCTTCTGGCATGTTTCCGTACCTACATCTCCTGTGTGAACAGGCCCCAACCTGTTCCTTCATACCTCATTCCTTTCTGCTTGTTTCCTTTCCTGCACCTCTTGTGTGAACAGGTCCCTACCTGTTCCTCCACACTACATATCCGTACCTGCACCCCCAGTGTGAACAGGTCCCTACCTGTTCCTTCATAAACCACATAAACCAGTTCTGTGTTCTCTACAGTGCCTTCCAATCCAGTGTTCCTGCCAGTCCTGCCATTCCTGCCATGCCTTCCAGTCCTGTGTTCCTGCCGTCCTAGCCAGTCATGTGTTTCCTGCCGTTCCTGCCAGTCCTGTGTTCTCTGCCGTGTCTCTGCCAGCCCTGTTTTCTCTGCCGTGTCTCTGCCAGCCCTGTGTTCTCTGCCGTGTCTTTGCCAGCCCTGTGTCTCAGCGGTGCCAGCCTACTCATCTGAGTTTCAGCCATGCTCTTCTGCCAGTCCTGCCTGATGCCCGCACCAATCCTGGTGTTCCTGTCTCCCAAGTGGGATCAGCAGCCACAGCCTGACACCACCCTGGGGTAGCACCTGGCAGCTGCCTGCTGCACAAGCCTGACCTCACCATCAGAGGCTCTAGTGAAAACCCAGGCAGCTGTCATAGTCACGCCCCTTCCAGGGTAGTCTGGTTTGTGGCACAGTGGGGCCACAAAACCCCCGAGCTCACGCCCACCAGTCAGGGCGTGAGCATGACAAGCAGGCTAGAGTTATTGCCGCACACACAGCAGGGGAGCAGCTGGCGTTACTGAACCCCAATAACAGAGGAGCAACTGATGACTGTGCAGACAGCACTTCCAAGCAGCAACTGGCGGTGTTGGAGCCCAGGGAATGCAGGAGAAGCAGAGTGTAGGCCGAAGCCTGCGCTCGAGGCAGTTTAATATCTGTTGGAGTGTCAGCGTGGTGGTCGCAGAACACATTGCCAGATACACATCTGGGGATCAGCTGACGTTAGTGAAACCCAATAACACGGCAGCAAGTGTTGACTGTGCAAACGGCACTTCCGAGCAGCAACTGGCGGTGTTGGAGACCAGGGACAGCAGGGGAGCAGCTGGCATTACTGAACCCCAATAACAGAGGATTGACTGTTGACTGTGCAGACAGCACTTCTGGGCAGCAACTAGCGGTGTTGGAGCCCAGAAACAGCAGGAGGAGCAGACTTGACTTATTGCTGCACACATAGCAGGGGAGCAGCTGGCGTTACTGAACCCCAATAACAGAGGAGCGACTGTTGACTGTGCAGACAGCACTTCCGGGCAGCAACTGGTGGTGTTGGAGCCCAGGGAATGCAGGAGAAGCAGAGTATAGGCTGAGGCCTAATTCGAGGAAGTTGAAAGGGAACCTTTAACCCCCCAGGCATTTGTAACTGAAAGAGCCACCTTGTGCAGCACTAATGCAGCACAAAGAAAAGTTGGCTCTTTTAATTATGCTCCTTGCAAACATAGAAATAAACACTTATAAAATGTGTCCCCTGATACCGTGAAACCATCCCGGAGGTGGGACTTTCCTTTGGAATGAGACGCAACACAGACATCATTCCTACCCACTTTGTGCCAGGCGCCGCCTCCTCAGCATTGTTTGAATCTGTCCCGGAGCCTGTACTGTTATGTTAAACCTTGGGCATGTACAATTAGTGCTGCCCGTCTTCTGACATCATGTGGTGTCAGGCTGACTGCGCTTGTGCGGCCGCGCTGCCCGAGATACTGCCTCGCAGTGTCTTCTGATTTATTCACACTGCGGGCCTGGGATTCATGGCCATGCGCAGTGCATATCTTCGACTCTCACTCATCTCCTTCCTCCTTCTTCAGACTGTGCGGCATCACAGCCGTGGCATGTGATTAGGGATCAACTGATGCCGCACAGTCTGAAGAAGGCGGAAGGAGATGAGTGAGAGGCGAAGGTATGCACTGCGCAAGGCCATGAATCCCAGCCCCACAGTGTGAATAAATCAGAAGACACGGCGAGGCGGTATCTCGGGCAGAGCGGCTGCACAGGCGCAGTCAGCCTGACACGAAATGATGTCAGAAGACGGGCAGCGCTAACTGTGCATGCCCAAGGTTTAACATAACAGCGCAGGCTCCGGACAGATTCAAACAACGCTGAGGAGGCCAAGGGGGTAGGAATGATGGCTGTGTTGCGTCTCATAACAAAGGAAAGTCCCATCTCCGGGACGGTTTCACGGTATGAGGGGACATATTTGATAAGAGTTAAGTTCAGCGTGTGCAAGGACCATAACTAAAAGAGCCACCTTTTCCTTGTGCAGCATTACTGCTGCACAAGGTGGCTCTATCAGTAACAAACGCCTGGGAGGGGGACAGGTTCCCTTTAATTTCTGTTGTTATGTCAGCGTAGCAGTTGCAGGACACCTTGCCGGATACACAGCAGGGGAGCAGCTGACGTTACTGAATCACACTAACACAGGAGCGAGTGTTTTTCTCTGTGCAAACAGCACTTCCTGGAGGCATCTGGCGGTGTTGGAACCCAGGGAATGCAGGAGAAGAAGAGTGTAGGCCGAGGCCTGCACTCGAGGCAGTTTAATACTGTTGGAGAGTCAGCCTGGAGGTCGCAGGACACCTTGCCTGATACACAGTAGGGGAGCAGCTGACATTACTGAACCCCACTAACACAGGAGCGAGTGTTTTTCTCTGTGCAAACAGCACTTCCGGGAGGCAACTGGCAGTGTTGGAACCCAGGGAATGCAGGAGAAGCAGAGTGTAGGTAAAGGCCTGCACTCGAGGCGGTTTAATATCTGTTGGAGTGTCAGCGTGGCGGTTTCACGACACCTTGCCGGATACACAGCAAGGGAGCAGCTAACGTTACTGAACCCTACTAAAACAGGAGAGAGTGATTTTCTCTGTGCAAACAGCACTTCAGGGAGGCAACTGGCAGTAATGGAAACCAGGGAATGCAGGAGAAGCAGAGTGTAGGCCGAGGTCTGCACTCGAGGCAGTTTAATATCTGTTGGAGTGTCAGCGTGGCAGTCGCAGGACACCTTTCCAGATACACAGCAGGGGAGCAGCTGACGTTACTGAACCCCACTAACACAGGAACGAGTGTTTTTCTCTGTGCAAACAGCACTTCTGGGAGGCAACTGGCAGTGTTGGGACCCAGGGAATGCAGGAGAAGAAGAGTGTAGGCCGAGGCCTGCACTCGAGGCAGTTTAATACTGTTGGAGAGTCAGCCTGGAGGTCGCAGGACACCTTGCCTGATACACAGTAGGGGAGCAGCTGACATTACTGAACCCCACTAACACAGGAGCGAGTGTTTTTCTCTGTGCAAACAGCACTTCCGGGAGGCAACTGGCGGTGTTGGAACCCAGGGAATGCAGGAGAAGCAGAGTGTAGGTAGAGGCCTGCACTCGAGGTGGTTTAATATCTGTTGGAGTGTCAGCGTGGCGGTTTCACGACACCTTGCCGGATACACAGCAAGGGAGCAGCTAACGTTACTGAACCCTACTAAAACAGGAGAGAGTGATTTTCTCTGTGCAAACAGCACTTCAGGGAGGCAACTGGCAGTAATGGAAACCAGGGAATGCAGGAGAAGCAGAGTGTAGGCCGAGGCCTGCACTCGAGGCAGTTTAATATCTGTTGATGTGTCAGCATGGCGATCGCAGGACACCTTGCCGGATACACAGCAGGGGACCAGCTGACGTTACTGAACCCCACTAACACAGGAACAAGTGTTTTTCTCTGTGCAAACAACACTTCCGGGATGCAACTGGCGGTGCTGGGACTCAGGGAATGCAGGAGAAGCAGAGTGTAGGCCGAGGCCTGCACTCGAGGCAGTTTAATATCTGTTGGAGTGTCAGCGTGGCAGTTGCAGGACACCTTGCCGGATACACAGCAGGGGAGCAGCTGACGTTACTGAACCCCACTAACACAGGAACAAGTGTTTTTCTCTGTGCAAACAGCACTTCCAGGACACATCTGGCGGTGTTGGGACTCAGGGAATGCAGGAGAAGCAGAGAGTAGGCCGAGGCCTGCACTCGAGGCAGTTTAATATCTGTTGGAGTGTCAGCGTGGCGGTCGCAGGACACCTTGCCGGATACACAGTAGGGGAGCAGCTGACGTTACTGAACCCCACTAACACAGGAGCGAGTGTTTTTCTCTGTGCAAACAGCACTTCCGGGAGGCACCTGGCGGTGTTGGGACCCAGGGAATTCATGAGATGCAGAGTGTAGGCTGAGGCCTGCACTCGAGGCAGTTTAATATCTGTTGGAGTGTCAGCGTGGCGGTCGCAGGACACCTTGCCGGATACACAGTAGGGGAGCAGCTGACGTTACTGAACCCCACTAACACACAAGCGAGTGTTTTTTTCTGTGCAAACAGCACTTCCGAGAGGCAACTGGCGGTGTTGGAACCCAGGGAATGTAGGAGAAGCAGAGTGTAGGCTGAGGCCTGCACTCGAGGCAGTTTAATATCTGTTGGAGTGTCAGCTTGGCGGTCGCAGGACGCCTTGCCGGATACACAGTAGGGGAGCAGCTGACGTTACTGAACCCCACTAACACAGGAGCGAGTGTTTTTCTCTGTGCAAATAACACTTCCAGGAGGCAACTGGCGCTGTTGGAACCTAGGTAATGCAGGAGAAGCAGAGTGTAGGCCAAGGCCTGCACTCGAGGCAGTTTAATATCTGTTGGAGTGTCAGCGTGGCGGTTTCACGACACCTTGCCGGATACACAGCAGTGGAGCAGCTAACGTTACTGAACCCAATAACACAGGAGCGAGTGTTTTTCTCTGTGTAAACAGCACTTCCGGGGGGCAACTGGCAGTGTTGGAAACCAGGAAATGCAGGAGAAGCAGAGTGTAGGCTGAGGCCTGCACTCGAGGCAGTTTAGTATCTGTTAGAGTGTCAGCGTGGCAGTCGCAGGACACCTTTCCGGATACACAGCAGGGGAGCAGCTGACGTTACTGAACCACACTAACAGAGGAGCTAGTGTTTTTTTCTGTGCAAACAGCACTTCCGAGAGGCAAATGGCCGTGTTGGAACCCAGGGAATGCAGGAGAAGCAGTGTGTAGGCCGAGGCCTGCACTCGAGGCGGTTTATTATCTGTTGGAGCTTCAGCGTGGCGGTCGCAGGACACCTTGCCGGATACACATCAGGGGAGCAGCTGACATTACTGAACCCCACTAACACAGGAGAGAGTGTTTTTCTCTGTGCAAACAGCAGTTCTGGGAGGCAACTGGCGGTGTTTGAACCCAGGGAATGCAGGAGAAACAGAGTGTAGGCCGAGGCCTGCACTCGAGGCAGTTTCATATCTGTTGGAGTATCAGCGTGGTGGTCGCAGGACACCTTGCCGGATACACAGCAGGGGAGCAGCTGATGTTACTGAACCCACTACCACAGGAGTGAGTGTTTTTTTCTGTGCAAACAGCACTTCCGAGAGGCAACTGGCGGTGTTGGAACCCAGGGAATGCAGGAGAAGCAGAGTGTAGGCCGAGGCCTGCACTCGAGGCAGTTTAATATCTGTTGGAGTGTCAGCGTGGCGGTCACAGGACACCTTGCCGGATACACAGTAGGGGAGCAGCTGAAGTTACTGAACCCCACTAACACAGGAGAGAGTGTTTTCCTCTGTGCAAACAGCACTTCCGGGAGGCAACTGGCGGTGTTGGAACCCAGCGAATGCAGGAGAAGCAGAGTGTAGGCCGAGGTCTGCACTCAAGGCAGATAATATCTGTTAGAGTGTCAGCGTGGCAGTCGCAGGACACCTTTCCGGATACACAGCAGGGGAGCAGCTGACGTTACTGAACCACACTAACAGAGGAGCGAGTGATTTTCTCTGTGTAAACAGCACTTCCGGGAGGCAACTGGCAGTGTTGGAAACCGGGGAATGCAGGTGAAGTAGAGTGTAGGCTGAGGCCTGCACTCGAGGCAGTTTAATATCTGTTGGAGTGTGAGCGTGGCAGTTGCAGGACACCTTGCCGGATACACAGCGGGGAGCAGCTGACGTTACTGAACCCCACTAACACAGGAGCGAGTGTCTTTCTCTGTGCAAGCAGCACTTCCGGGAGGCAACTGGCTTTGTTGGAACCAAGGGAATGCAGGAGAAGCAGTGTGTAGGCCGAGGCCTGCACTCGAGGCGGTTTATTATCTGTTGGAGCTTCAGCGTGGCGGTCGCAGGACACCTTGCCGGATACAAATCAGGGGAGCAGCTGACATTACTGAACCCCACTAACACAGAAGAGAGTGTTTTTCTCTGTGCAAACAGCAGTTCTGGTAGGCAACTGGCGGTGTTTGAACACAGGGAATGCAGGAGAAACAGAGTGTAGGCCGAGGCCTGCACTCGAGGCAGTTTCATATCTGTTGGAGTATCAGCGTGGTGGTCGCAGGACACCTTGCCGGATACACAGCAGGGGAGCAGCTGACTTTACTAAACCCCACTAACACAGGAGCGACTGTTTTTCTCTGTGCAAACAGCACTTCCGGGAGGCAACTGGCGGTGTTGGAACCCAGGGAAAGCAGGAGAAGAAGAGTGTAGGTCGAGGCCTGCACTCGAAGCAGTTTAATATCTGTTGGAGTGTCAGCGTGGCGGTCACAGGAGACCTTGCCGGATACACAGCAGGGGAGCAGCTGACGTTACTGAACCCACTACCACAGGAGTGAGTGTTTTTTTCTGTGGAAACAGCACTTCCGAGAGGCAACTGGCGGTGTTGGAACCCAGGGAATGCAGGAGAAGCAGAGTGTAGGCCGAGGCCTGCACTCGAGGCAGTTTAATATCTGTTGGAGTGTCAGCGTGGCGGTCACATGACACCTTGCCGGATAAACAGTAGGGGAGCAGCTGAAGTTACTGAACCCCACTAACACAGGAGAGAGTGTTTTCCTCTGTGCAAACAGCACTTCCGGGAGGCAACTGGCGGTGTTGGAACCCAGCGAATGCAGGAGAAGCAGAGTGTAGGCCTAGGCCTGCACTGGAGGCGGTTTAATATCTGTTGGAGTGTCAGCGTGGCGGTCACAGGAGACCTTGCCGGATACACAGCGGGGAGCAGCTGACGTTACTGAGCCACACTAACACAGGAGCAAGTGTTTTTCTCTGTGCAAACAGCACTTCTGGTAGGCAACTGGTGGTGTTGGAACTCAGGGAATGCAGGAAAAGCAGAGTGTAGGCCGAGGCCTGCACTCGAGGCATTTTAATATCTATTGGAGCTTCAGCTTGGTGGTCGCAGGACACCTTGCTGGATACACAGCAGGGGAGCAGCTGACATTACTGAACCCCACTAACACAGGAGCGAGTGTTTTTCTCTGGCAAACAGCACTTCCAGGTGGCAACTGGCGGTGATGGAACCCAGGAAATGAAGGAGAAGCAGAGTGTAGGCTGAAGTATGCACTCGAGGCAGTTTAATATCTGTTGGAGTGTCAGCGTGGATGTAGCAGGCCACATTGCCAAACACACAGCAGGGGATCAGCTGACGTCACTGAAACCCCAAAACACAGCAGCAAGTGTTGACTGTGCAATTGGCACTTCAGGGCAGCAACTGGTTGTGTTGGAGCCCAGGGAATGCAGGAGAAGCAGCGTGTAGGCCAAGGCCTGCATTCGAGGCAGGTTAATATCTGATGGAGTGTCAGCATGGCGGTCACAGGACACCTTGCCGGATACACAGCAGGGGACCAGCTGACGTTACTGAACCCCACTAACACAGGAGCGAGTGTTTTTCTCTGTGCAAACAGCACTTCCGGGAGGCAACTGGCGGTGTTGGAACCCAGGGAATGCAGGAGAAGCAGAGTGCAGGCCGAGGTCTGCACTCGAGGCAGTTTAATATCTGTTGGAGTGTCAGCATGGAGGTAGCAGGCCACATTGCCGGATACACAGCTGGAGATCAGCTGACGTTACTGAAACCCAAAAACACGGCAGCAAGTGTTGACTGTGCAATCGGCACTTCAGGGCAGCAACTGGCGGTTTTGGAGCCCTGGGAATGCAGGAGAAGCAGAGTGTAGGCCGAGGCCTGCACTCGAGGCAGTTTAATATCTGTTGGAGTGTCAGCATGGAGGTAGCAGTCCACATTGCCAGATACCCCCTTGGCGCATGGCACCGCCTCCTCAGTGTTGTTTGAGTCTGTCCCGGAGCCTATGCTGTATTGTTAAGCCTTGGGCATGCGCACTTAGCGCTGCCCGTCTTCTGACATCATTTGGTGTCAGGCTGACGGTGCCTGTGCGGCCGCACAGCCCGAGATCCCGCCTCGCAGTGTCTTCTGATTTCATCACACTGCGGGGCTGGGATTCATGGGCATGCGCAGTGCATATCTTCGACTCTCACTCATCTCCTTCCGCCTTCTTCAGACTGTGCCGCATCACGGCCGTGGCATGTGATTAGGGATCAGCTGATGCCGCACAGTCTGAAGAAGGTGGAAGGAGATGAGTGAGAGGCGAAGGTATGCACTGCGCAAGGCCATGAATCCCAGCCCCGCAGTGTGAATAAATCAGAAGACTGTGCGAGGCGGTATCTCGGGCAGCGCGGCCGCACAGGCACAGTCAGTCTGACACCAAATGATGTCAGAAGACGGGCAGCGCTAACTGTTCATGCCCAAGGTTTAACATAACAGTGCAGGCTCCGAGACAGATTCAAACAACGCTGAGAAGGTGGCGCCTGGCACCAAGGGGGTAGGAATGACGGCTGAGTTGCGTCTCATTACGAAGGAAAGTCCCACCTCCGGTACAGTTTCACGGTTTGAGGGGAAACATTTTATAAGTGTTAAGTTCAGCGTGTGCAAGGAGCATAACTAAAAGAGCCACCATTTCCTTGTGCAGCATTACTGCTGCACAAGGTAGCTCTTTCAGGAACAAACGCCTGGGGGGGGACAGGTTCCCTCAAATTTCTGTTGTAGTGTCAGCGTGGAGGTAGCAGGACACATTGTCGGATACACAGCAGAGGAGCAGCTGACGTTACTGAAACCCTATAACACTTCTTCATGTGTTGACTGTGCAGATGGCACTTCTGAGCAGCAACTGGCGGTGTTGGAGCCCAGGGATTGCAGTTCAGGTGGTAGAAACATGAACACAACAGGAGACCTGGATACTTTTGCCAACCAATTATTTAATCGGGAAGAGGAGTGGCAAATTCCTGCGAGATCCAGGCCTTGTTCATTTTCAGAAAAGTAAGCCGGTCAACGTTATCGGAGGATAGTCGCATGCGACAGTCTGTTAGTACACCACCGGCGGCACTAAAGACGTGTTCCAATAATGCAGTAGCAGCAGGGCAAGCCAGCACCTCCAATGCATACTGGCTAAGCTCTGGCCATGTATCTATCCAGCTTAGAGACCCAAAACTTGAAGGGGGAAGAGCCGTCTGGGAGTACACTGAGAGGGCAAGACATGCAGCCTGTCACGATCTGACGGTAACGTTGCCTCCTGCTGACTGGAGCCATCTGTGATGGTGTAGACATTTGTGTCGGGCACACAAAACTTTGCCACAGTTCGGCCATACTGGTCTTGCCTTGTGCTGAGGCACAGCTTCTGCTACCTCTCTGTGCAGAGCTTCCTCCACTGCCTCGACACACTGAGCTGCTTTGTAAAGCACTAGCAGCAATGCTCTCGATTGGACTGGAGAAGATGATGGACTGCACCAGGGTGTCTTGGTACCCCCGCATTTTACGCTCCCAGTTCAACGGTGTAATGAGGCTTTGAAAGTTGTCCCGGTAGCGAGGATCTAGGAGGGTGTACACCCAATAATCAGCCGTGTTGAGAATGTGGGCGATGCGGCGGTCGTTTCTCAGGCACTGCAGCATGAAATCAACCATGTGCTGCAGACTGCCAACGCTGTCGCCTGCTTGAGGCATGATCTCTGCCTGCTCTGCATCACCCCACCCTTGCTCTACACACTTACTACTGGAGAATTGTGTAACTCTCTCCTCTGGACAGATGTCTTCCTCCTCCATTGACTCCTCCTCATCCTCCTCACAAAGTGTCCCCTGCCTATGCCTTTGTGAGGAACCACGTTGCACGCACTGTCCAGAAGCAGAAGGAATTGGTGACTCCTCATCCTCCACCTCTTCCACAACATCATCCCTCAGCGCTTGCAGTGTTCTTTCAAGCAGGCAGATAAGGGGGACAGTCATGCTGACTAGTGCATCATCTGCACTCGCCATCCACGTGGAATCATCCAAGGCACGCAAAACCTGGCAGACGTCCTTCATAGTGGCCCACTCAGTGGTTGTGAAGTCTGAAATGCGCGCAGTGCAAATTCTTTGCGCCTGATGCAGCTGGTACTCCATTACTGCTGGCTGCCGCTCACACAACATATGTAACGTGGAATTCCACCTGGTGGGTAGGTCACATATGATGCGATGTTCCAGAAGGCGGAATCGGCGCTGCAGAGCTGAAATGCGCGATCTTGCCATGCTGGAACGCCGCAAGTGAGCACACTCTAGGCGGACCTTGTGCAGCAGTGCATCAAGATCTGGATAGTCCCTCAAAAAACTCTGAATGACCAAGTTGAGCACATGTGCCAGACATGGGATGTGAGTGAGTTTGCCTAGGGCCAGAGATGCCACCAGATTTCGGCCATTGTCATACACTACCATGCCTGGCTGGAGATTCGCTGGCACAAACCACATGTCACTCTCCTGCTTGATGGCATTCTAGAGCTCCTGCGCTCTGTGGTTTCGATTCCCCAAAGAAATTAATTTCAAAACGGCCTGTTGAAGTTTGGCCACGGCTGTGCTCATATCGGTCGTAAGAGGTAAACGTTCACGGGCCCATGTGGAGGTGGACTGTGACGGCTCCTGCAGCGCTGATTCTGAGGAACTGGAGTATGAGGACGAGTCAATGTGTACAGACTGGATTCCTGCAATCCTTGGAGTTGGCAGAACACGTCCTGTGCCACTCGCATGATCTGTACCCGGCTCCACAACATTTACCCAATGGGCAGTGAGGGAAAGGTATCGCCCCTGTCCATGGTGACTGATCCAGGCATCGGTGGTGAGGTGAATCTTGCTACTGATGGCGTTCAGTAGCGCGTGTTCTATGTTTCCCTCCACATGCTTTTGCAGGGCAGGGACGACTTGCCTGCTGAAATAAAAGCGGCTGGGCACATTGTATTGTGGGACTGCCAATGCCATCAAGTTATGGAAGGTGTCAGTCTCCACCAACCTGAATGACAGCATTTCAAGGGACAGTAGTTTTGCAATGCCAGCATTCAGAGCCTGTGCTCGGAGGTGGTTTGCAGAGAATGGCTGCCTTTTCTCCCATGCCTGTTCTACCGATGGCTGTAGACTGGGCTGGGAGTGTGAGGATGACTAGGAACGTGATGCTGTGGGTGGAATTACACTGGGTCTCTGGACAACAGTGCCAGAGGTTCTTCCATGGCGATCCTGTGAGGAAGCCGAACCAGCTGTGTGTGAGCTGGAGGAAGAGGCAACAACATGAGCTGAAGAGGTGGTAGGTGCCACTGTAGGTTGGCC
Source organism: Ranitomeya variabilis (assembly GCF_051348905.1). Classification (NCBI taxonomy): domain Eukaryota; kingdom Metazoa; phylum Chordata; class Amphibia; order Anura; family Dendrobatidae; genus Ranitomeya; species Ranitomeya variabilis. Next base: position 205,487,536 of record NC_135237.1, read on the forward strand.
TAGGTCTTCAGTGTGTTTTTGTAACTCCACCGTGTGCTTGGTCTGCACATGTTTCCACATATTTGTGGTATTGAGGTTGCTGACACTTTTCCCTCTTTTGACTTTCTGATGACACACCTTGCATTTGACTAAGCAAATGTCATCTGCAACTGTGTCAAAAAAGGACCAGGCACTGCAAGTCTTGGGAGCGCCCATTTTGGCTTTTGGAAGAGGCATGCTCCTAACGAGTGCTGAAGTGGAGGCTACAGGCACCACAGTCTTCCCGCTCCCTCTCTCTCTTTGGGCCGTTCGGGGAATCTCTTCCTCAGAGCTGCTCCCACCACCTTCCTGTCCCTCACACCATGATGAGTCAAGGACCTCATCATCTACACTACCCTCTTCCACCAACTGCTTCTCCTGGGTAGTCTCGGCAGCACAGTACGCACCTGAAAGTGGTACCTGAGTCTCATCATCAGATGCGTATTGAGGTGTGCTGACCGGAGGCACTGGCCCACCCATCTCTTCAGAGTCAGAGAGACAAAGCTGTTGGGCATCACTGCATACTGCCTCTTCTTCCATTTCTCCAATGCTGCTTGGCTGGCCCTCTCTTTCCAAGCCAAGAGATTCAGAGAACAGAAGTAGAGATGGCTCCTGTCCTAGGCTCTCTGACTGTATGGGCAATTTGGCAGGTGGTGAAGAGACAGATGGGTGCTCTTCAGTGCTCTGTGCCTGAGAGGATGTGGCACTAATTGAAGTTGATGCATTAGCTGCCATCCATCCAACAACAGCTTCAATTTGTTTGTCCCGCAACAGCGGGGCACAGCGAGCTCCTACAAAGCTGCGCATGAAGGACTGTTCCCTGCTAAAACTGGGGGATGATGAGTCACCGGTGCCCGCAGCAGGCACAGAATCCCCACGTCCTCTCCCTGCTCCACTTCCACGCCCACGCCCACGTGCCCTACTTCCTGCCTTCTTCATCTTGGTAGACTGATAAAGATAGGCAGAAAAGTATTAAGGGCTTAGTGTACTTATTCCTGAACAGCTGCTAACAGGTATAAGGAACACTAATTTTATCAAGTGTGGACTAGACTTTAATATGAGCTAATGTGGCCTACACAACTGTAAAGTGGAGTGTTTGGTGAACTTTAGAAACTTTTTGTTTTTTCGGAAGAACAAACTACAGAGTGAGCTGCACTCACACAGAGACCGCGCAGACAGCCATAAACGGCGCTGCAAGGCCAAAAAAAGCTCCTCTAAGTAATCCTATATAGTGTTTTTCCACAATCTAGCAGGATACGGATGGAAATCCACTAATAGGATAAATTTGAAAAAATGTGCAGCAGGCTGCACTAATTAAGAAACCGACAATGGAACGGTATGAGGCAGTGACGCACCCTGAGCTGACTACAACCGGCTGTGGCAGCAGAACAGACTACAGAGTGAGCTGCACTCACACAGAGATCATGCAGACACCGTAAACATTGCTGCAAGGCCAAAAAAAGCTCCTCTACGTAATCCTATATAGGATAAATTTGAAAAAATGTGCAGCAGGCTGCACTAGTTGCAAAAAAGGACAATGGATTGAACAGTATGAGGCAGTGACTCACCGTGAGCTGACTACAACTGGCTGTGGCTGCAGACAGACTACAGACTTAGCTGCACTCACACACACAGAGACCTTGCAGACAGCTGTGAACAGCGCTGCAAGGCAAAAACAAGGTTCTCACACAGCGATTGCTAAATTAGCCTGGGTAAAGCACAATGAAGCAAATCGCTATCTCTAAACTGGCCCTAAGTCAGAACACAGCGTACTGTCCCTAACTGAATTCAAAGCAGAGTGAACCCAAAATTGTGGCGGCGACTTTTATAATGCATCATGACATCATTTCAGCAGCCAATCACAGCCATGCCAGTAGTTACATGCCTTCCATGCAGAACAGGATGTGCCCACACTTGTAATCATTCCTCATTGGCTGAATTCTGGCTCTTTGAATTATGGGAACTTCCAATTCCGGTATCCGATATACTGAAAGTATCGGAACGCGGTATCGGAATTCCGATACCGCAAATATCGGCCGATACCCGATACCTGCGGTATCGGAATGCTCAACACTACTGGCAATCTTATCAGGCATACCGTGTAAGCGGAAGACATGTTTGACAAACAACGCCGCCAAGGCCTGTGCAGAAGGTAACCGTGGGAGAGGCACCAAATGCACCATTTTATAGAAATGGTTGGTAACTACCCAAATAATGGTGCAGCTACGGGACTTGGGTAAGCCAACCACAAAGTCCATCCCGACCATCTCCCAGGACCTATCAGCCACCGGTAGGGGGTAAAGTAGCCCAGCAGGCCGTTGTTGAGAAGACCTATTCTTGGCACAGGAGACACACGCCCAAATATAGTCCTCGACGTCACGGGCCATATGCGGCCACCAGTACATCCTCGCCAGAAGGTCTGATGTCCTCTTGATCCTGAAATGTCCACCCACCCTGAACGAGTGAGCCCAAGAGAGAACCTCCAGTCGCAAATTAGAAGGCATGAAAGTCTTGCCCGGGGGCACAGACTCTAGCGACACAGGAGCCACAGTTCTCAGGCTCTCGGAGGGGACAATTAGCCGAGGCTCCTCCTCCTCTGATGACCCCACGGAGCGGGAGAGAGCATCAGCGTGAATGTTCTTCTCTCCGGATAGGAAATGAAGGGTGAAGTGGAACCGGGAGAAGAATATGGACCATCTAGCCTGGCAAGAATTTAGCCACTGGGCTGTTTGCAAATACACCAAATTCTTGTGGTCAGTGTAAACTTGGAAAGGAAAGTGAGCTCCCTCCAGGAGGTGTCTTCACTCTGAAAAGGCCAACTTCATTGCTAGCAACTCCCTGTCCCCGATGGAATAATTCCTCTCCGCCTGAGTGAAGGTCTTGGAGTAGAAGAAGCAAGGATGCTTCCGAACTTGAGCGTCCTTTTGGAAGAGGACCGCTCCAGCACCGACGGATGAGGCATCTACCTCAATAACGAAGGGCTTATCTACATGGGGACGATGCAGAATGGGAGCGCTAGCAAAATGGGACTTATCAGATAAGAAGGCTTTGGAGACTTCCTCCGACCACAATTTGGGATTTGCACCCTTCTTGGTGAGGGCTACCAAGGGAGCTACCAAAGTGGAGAAGTGGGGAATGAACTGACGATAGTAAGTAATGAACCCCATAAAGCGCTGCACCGCTTTGAGAGAATGGGGTTCATGCCAGTCCATCACTGCTTGTAGCTTGGCAGGATCCATAGCTAATCCCAGGGCTGAAATGATATAACCCAGGAAAGGCAAGGACCCCTGCTCAAACAGACACTTCTCCAACTTGGCATAGAGGGAGTTTGCCCGTAGGAGGTCGAAGACTCTGCAAACATCTCTCCGGTGGGAATCTATATCTGGAGAGTAGATGAGAATATCATCCAGATAGACTACCACTGAGGTGGAGAGCATATCCTGGAAGATGTCATTCACAATGTCTTGGAAGATGGCTGGGGCATTACAGAGTCCAAAAGGCATCACCAGATACTCATAGTGCCCATCCCTGGTATTAAAAGCCGTCTTCCATTCGTCCCCCCTCACGGATGCGAATCAGGTTGTAAGCACCCCTTACTATCTAACTTAGTAAATACCCTTGCCCCTAGTAGTCTATCGAAGAGCTCAGATATCAAAGGCAGAGGGTACTTATTCTTAACGGTGATGGCATTAAGACCCCGGTAGTCAATAATTGGGGGCAATATTCCATTCTTCTTTTGCACAAAGAAGAACCCCGCCCCCACAGGTGACACTGACTTCCTAATGAATCCTCTTGCCAGATTTTCCTGGATGTATAGGGACATTGCCTCCATCTCCGGGAGAGACAGGGGATAGACTTGTCCCCAGGGAGGCTCTGACCCAGGCAAGAGATCAATAGGAAAGTCATGGGGGCGGTGAGGCAGAAGAGTCTCTGCAGCTCTCTTGGAGAATACGTCCGCATAAGACCAATAGTGTTTGGGGAGAGAGGTAAGATCTGCGGGTACCTCTGTTCAGGCAACCTGAACGCACTCCCTCAGACATCTGCCCTCACAAGATTTACTCCATCTCAGATTTCTCCCAGAGGACCACTCTAGATGTGGTGAGTGATAACGCAATCAAGGTATCCCTAACAGAATCTCATCTATTCCCTCAGGAATGACAAGAAGGGAAATGATCTCCTGATGGGATGAAGACATGGATAATGTAAATGGGATAGTCTGGTGTGTAATTTGTGAGGGCAGTGTCAACTCATTCACCACTCTTACGGTCACTGGTTTGGCTAGCATAACCAGGGGTATTGCGTACCGTTGGGTGAAGGCTGAGAACATGAAATTTCCCTCCGCCCCAGAATCCACATACAGCTTGACCGTAAAAGTGGAAGGGCCAAAGTAATTGTCCCCTTGAAGGACAATTTGGAGGAAAACGTTGCTGTGTCTAGTGAATCTCCTCCTACAGTTACTAGACGCGGTCGTTTCCCCTGCCGCTGTGTACATTTCTTGGTATAATGTCCTGACTGCTGGCAGACATTACAGACAATGGGTATTCGAGCTGCCTGAAACTTAGGACCCGCTCGAGAAACCTCCATGGCCTCATAGGGCTTGGATGCCTGAACAGGGGACTCCAGTGGCTTGGCGAAGGTAGGTGCCAGCCGAAACCTCTGCTTACACTGGGCTCGCTCCAACCCCCGCTAGTGAAAACTGAGGTCAGTGCAAGTGGATATGGCTATCAGCTCTTCCAGTGTGACGGGAATCTCCCTAGTGGCCAAGGCGTCTTTCACATGGTCAGCCAGTCCGCTCCAGAACACAGGGGTAAGGACTTTATCCGGCCACTCCAGCTCAGATGCCAAAGTCCGGAAGTGAATGGAAAAATTGCTGACCATGGATGAACCCTGTGTCAAAGTCAGCAGTTGGAGCACCGAATCATGGGTGACACGAGGTCCCAGAAAGACCTGTCTCTCAGAGTCCAGAAACATTGGAGCACTCTGCACCACATGATCGTCACACTCCCACAGCGGCGTTGCCCACTCTAACGCCCAGCCCGACAACAGGGATATAATAAATCCCACCTTCACCCGCTCAGTGGAAAAACGTGCAGCCAGGAAATCAAGGTGTATGACACACTGACTCACGAATCCCCGACACAGCTTACTGTCACCAGTAAACTTAAGGTAGCAAGAGATGGGATAAAGTCAGAGCAGGGGTGGCAGTAGACAAACTGGCTGCAGCTACGCTAGCAGCCTGAACAGCGACCACGGTAACATCCACAGCCGAGGTTGTGCGCTCAAGAGCCGCTAACCTACCCTCCAGCTGCTGGATGTACCATTGCAATCGCTGTTCATCCGCCATTACTAGCCAGACCCTGGCACTAGTGTAATGTTAGAGCTAGCGGAACGCACCAAATAATTAGATAGATGGTATAAGGTGCGTTCGCAGCCTGGGGTCCACCGTGCAGAGATGGAACCTGCTGCTGAGTAATGGCGGACTATATGGCGGTATAATGTGGATACACACATCGGTTAGCTTTACCCAAAATGAAGGAAGCGAACCCTTTTGCGTCACAGGGCCGTGGTGCCGCACAAAGAGCGCAAGCAAGAAAACAGAACTCTGTACCAAGACTCAGGGAAAGAGTTCCTCTAGACCTCTTGCACTCAACACCGCTACTGGGGTGTCAGAGTTTAACAGAAATAATAGTTTAATGCACATGAGTGCATGCAGTGCTGCTCTGGCAGATGCCACTAACCACCCAGACTTGGGCCAGGAATGTGCTCTATTAGCGCACGGCGCCGCACTGGCGGTCACTGCAATCAGACGCTGTATCGTGTGCTAGGTGTGCAGGTAGCACTGTCGGGTGCTAGATAGCATCCACCATTCGCGAGCATTCAACAACACTAGGAAGGGGATGATTAAGGAACGACAGTAACACATCTACACACACACGTTATCAAGTACACACTAGCGCATGGCCGAGCGGCCATGTGAACCTTTTATAGCAGCAGTGCTACAGGACCTTCCAGATGGTCCAATAGGAGATGCAACCGGACCCCAGCATGTGACCCCCGACCTCCAATGGGAGGTCGTCCCGTGGGCATGCTCATTATGGGAAAAGCAGGACTTAGTCCCAGAAAGACTTGATCGCTGGTGATCAGTGCTGGCTACAAAGGCAGAGCCTCGAAGGGCAGCAGTAACCAGTATCAGCTTGAGCCAGACACTGGGACCAACATCTCCGCTGAGCAGGCTCCACTGCGGCTGGAGAAGAATTGGAGACCACAGCGGAGATGGTTCGTGATTCCCCCTGTGCAGAGGTGGGAACTCGACACCTAAAATATGGGTTATTACTTTTTATATTTCTGTTAACAATGAAACCTTACTTTATTTCTATGTTGTTTGACTTGCCGAAGTCTCCCGTTTTATCCCCATGCATAGGTGTTATATGAGAAGATTGTCTGTTAAAATTTAGTGGATTTCTGTTGCACTTGGGCCGTGTGTCCACTGTAAGTAAACGCTGCTTGTTTGACGCTGCAGCGTCAAACACGCAGCGTCCAGATGTTCCAGCATAGTGGAGGGGATTTTTAGAAATCCCGTGTCCACTATGCGTGGAAACCCGCACGCGGCGGGCCTGCGACTCCGGACATGCTGCGCGTCTTTTCAGATCGCAGCATGTCCGTGCTACCTGCGGACAGGGCCCTATGGCGTGGGGTGCGATGATCCTGGATGTGTACTGTACACATCCGGCATCATCGTGTCTCAGAAAGGGGGCGGGGCTTAGCACCGAGCGGCTTCACCGCTACGGCGATACCGCCGGCCATCCTGATCGTGGACACGCAGCCTAAGAACACTGAACTTTTTTGCAAATCATCAGTATGTCTATACCCTGCTCTATATCATGCTCCGAAGCTTTGAGCAAGAAAGCTGCACAGGTTTTTCATAATGAACCAATTAAAACCGGAGACTTTCTGAATTTCACAACACATATGGCACAATTTGAAAAACCAACTCTATAAGAAACTAAAGTCTGGTGGGATTTCACCACTTAGCAAAACTATGTGGCAAAAGAAATGATTCCGAGAGGCTTACGCCTGAAGAAAATTCCCACTACGATATACAGCACAGATTTCCAAGATGAGTGGAACCAAATTCTTAGAAACTGCTCACTAAATTTAATGAAATTGATTATTAGATATGAAGAAATCAAGCTTGTGGATATTCAAAAAGAAATAGAGACTGTCAAAAAATCAGTGGAATAATTTAAAACAATATCACAATATGACTCATCTATGGAGAAAATGAAAAATTATTTATTAGTGCTTGAAGAAGAAATTATGAACCGTAAAAGGAAAAAAAAATTACGAGATCTCAATGACTATGCCACAGGTAAAACATATGAATGGGGTAAATGGGACAGAACGCCAAGAACTCCGAGATCAATCTTCAAACATAGCCAGGCTCACATTAATCCGATTAGCAGACTCCATGTGGCATTTACTCCCTTCGACCCGGATTCCTCAGATATGAACTGCAGTGCATCTGATACCTCTCTAAATACCGCAGGAATAAACAGCAATAGAAGATTTTTTAAAGCTTCAAAAAACACAAGAGGAGGACTGGAAGGAAGCATCGCAAACGATCAATGCATGACAACGAGATACAGAAAGAAGAAATCAAGGAACCAAATGTGAACAATGTATTGAATCTCTCTTCTCAACCGCTCACGAAAGATCAAAATTATATCTTTTCTTTATGTGCAAATTGCCTCTTCTGAGAAAAAGAGGACTTAAGGGTACCGTCACACAGTGGCACTTTTGTCGCTACGACGGTACAATCCGTGACGTTCCAGCGATATCCATACGATATCGCTGTGTCTGACACGCAGCAGCGATCAGGGATCCTGCTGAGAATCGTACGTTGTAGCAGATCGTTTGGAACTTTCTTTCGTCGCTGGATCTCCCGCTGTCATCGCTGGATCGTTGTGTGTGACAGCGATCCAGCGATGCGTTCGCTTGTAACCAGGGTAAACATCGGGTTACTAAGCGCAGGGCCGCGCTTAGTAACCCGATGTTTACCGTGGTTACAAGCGTAAAAGTTAAAAAAAACAAACAGTACATACTTACATTCCGGTGTCTGTCCCCCGGCGTTCTGCGTCTCTGCACTGTGAGCGCCGGCCAGCCGGAAAGCGAGCACAGTGGTAACGCGGTGACGTCACCGCTGTGCTTTCCGGCTGGCGCAGACACAGTGGAGAGAAGCACAGCGCCGGGGGACAGACACCGGAATGTAAGTATGTACTGTTTGTTTTTTTTTACTTTTACGCTGGTAACTACGGTAAACATCGGGTTACTAAGCGCGGCCCTGCGCTTAGTAACCCGATGTTTACCCTGGTTACCCGGGGACCTCGGCATCATTGGTCGCTGGAGAGCTGACTGTGTGACAGCTCTCCAGCGACCACACAACGACTTACCAACGATCACGGCCAGGTCGTATCGCAGGTCGTGATCGTTGGTAAATCGTATAGTGTGACAGTACCCTAACTCTATAGCGCCATCTGGTGGAAGTAGCGATCCTACAAGTCACAATTAACCCTCTAACGAGTCTTGCAATATGACTTAGGATAAAAACAAATTCAGTATCTCAATTCGCAGACACGGTGTTTCGGGCTGTTGGCCCTCATCAGTGCGAAGCATGAGAACTGATTTGGCTAGGTGAGAGGCTCTGGACTGGGGTCTAAGGGGTATCCTTTCTGATTTGGCTTTCATCCTACGTCTTATTGCACGACTCGTTAGAGGGTTGATTGTGACTTGTAGGATCGCTACTTCCACCAGTTGGCGCTATAGAGTTAAGTCCTCTTTTTCTCAGAAGAGGCAATTTGCATATTTAATTTCCCAGAGGAGCATTGTACGGCAAATAAGCCTCCTTACCTTGACAAGCCAGAGATGGTATGTCACTCTCCATAAGGAGAAACGATACCCCTTAGACCCCAGTCCAGAGCCTCTCACCTAGCTAAATCAGTTCTCATGCTTCGCACTGACGAGGGCCAACAGCCCGAAACACCGTGTCTGCGAATTGAGATACTGATTTGGCTTTTATCCTAAGTCATATTGCACAAGCCAGAGATGGTATGTCACTCTCCATAAGGAGAAACAATACCCCTTAGACCCCATCTTTTCTTTAGGACTGAACTTTGTACTGGATCTGGACTTTGATCTCTTTTCTACAATTCTAGTCATAAATAAATTTATACGAAACCTAACACTAAAGAAACATTTCTTCAATGAAGATGATGAATCACAATTGCAAACAAAAAGTCCCAATACTAATGACTATCATAAATTAGACTTTAAAGATCAAATGACATTGCTTAATTTACAGAATTTAGAAACCCCAGATAATAGAAGAGGTGAAATTAATCAATCCCAACACTTGAATGTAAAAAATCCATACTTCTATCCTATTCATAGTAGGGCAGAGTGTATGGATAAATTTCAAGTCACTATAGAACGGGAATTAAAAGAATTAGAAAATAAAAATCATGAGATAAGAGGTAACGCTAGAAAAATAAATTTAACCTATAAACTGGAAGGCGCTAGATGAATTAGTAAAAATGACTAACATCATTATTAAACAGAGTGATAAGGACGGAATGGAGGTTATTTTAAATACATCAGATTACAAAAAGAAAATGATAGAATTATTATCAGATTCAGAGACATATAAAAAACTGAATAAAAACCCCATAACAGAATTAAAAGATAAAATTATCAGAATCATTCAGGAAGGGTTTGATCTAGGTCTGCTAAATAAAAAACAAGCAGACTTCCTCATGGTATCTGATCTGACTCTGCCAATTATATACTGACTGCCCAAGATACACAAAACCACAGGAACACCACCATTGAGACCCATAGTATCGGGTATTGGCTCCATTAATGAACACTTATGTGAATGGGCAGACTCTCTATTGTAACCAAGAGTGCAGCGTGTACCAGGTTATCTAAAGGATTCAAGAGATGTCCTGGGAGCCCTAAATAAAAAAAATACAGCAAAAGGAATATGTATGGTTGAGTTGTAATGTAGTCTCCTTATACACTTGCATTCCTCATAAATTGGAAATGGATGCATTGAAAATTATACTCAATATTCAGACAATCTGAGCAATTTTCTGTTTGAAGTGGGTTTTTTTGTTCAAATAATGTTTTTCATTTGATTATGACATTTATCTGCAAAAATCAGGAGTCCAGATTGGAGCAAAATATTCAACATCCCTGGCATACATCACAATGGTATACTGGGAGAATAAACACATTAATTCTGTAGATAATCCCTTTCTGCATGAGCTCATTTGGTATGGTAGATACATTGATGATATCTTGTTAATTTGGGATGGAGATGTATCTGCCATACCAAAATTTGTGGATTGCATCAATTCCAACAATTATAACATACAATTTGCGCATAAATACAACAATGTATCAATCTCATTTTTAGATTTAGAGCTTTATGGCATTGTACGGGAGCCCATTCAGAGTAAAACTTATTATAAACCTCTTAAAGACAATACAATATTGCATGCTCAGAGTAGTCACCCTAAGCACACACTAAAATCCATCCCAGTAGGAGAACATATTATAATGAAAAGAAATTGCTCTATTGTAGCTGATATGAATGTAGAGTTTGACAACCTGCATGAGAGACTGAAAAAATGCAGGTATCCAAATTGGAAGCTAAATAGAGCAAGGAATCGGGTTTCTGACAGAAACAGAGATGATTTAATCGAACCTGAGAATACAGTCAGAAATATAAAAAATAATAAACCATATGTGTGCCTACGCTTTAGTCCCCAATTCAATGACATCAAAAAAATAATGCTCACCAATATTATATGAAGATGAAACTGTAGCTAAAATCCTAGAACTGGGAGTTAATATAGTAGCAAGAAGTACCCCTACTATTGGAAAAAGAGTCTCGCCGAGACTTTTTTTTATCAAAACCACCTGCACAGAATTGGTTAAACCTTAAGGGCTTTTTCAAATGTGGAATAAACAGTTGTAAAACATGCAAATGCCCAAAAAACGAAAACTTTTTCATAATTAAACACAGTTCTACAATATAAATCAATTCATAAACTGTTACTCAGTGAATGTAATCTATAAAATATAATGTACTTTACGTCATTTAGCGTATGTGGGATGTACGACCAGAAAGCTGAAAACTCGTTTTTCAGAACATATTAGGGATATCATTAATTTGAATAATACCAATCATGATATATCTATGGCTGCCAAGCATTTTAATGAGCATCATAATAGAGATGTCTCATCCCTAATAGTATCTGGTATAGAGCAACTTACGAACCACAAATGGGGAGGAAACATAAAAAGACACTTCCTAACAAGAGAAGCATTCTGGATCTACAATTTAGGCACAAGATATCCTACTGGTCTGAACACAAATAATGAAATTATGTTTCACTACTGATGATGTTTTAAATGTATATGTTACTTTTTTGTTTTTATATGTATATTTTGGTCTTTTATACAGCATTTTGGTGCAATGCATCAGCTCTCATTCAAAAGATTTAAAGGATCAAATAGAGTTAAGTCATGTGATATCTTGGTCCGCCACATGTATAAAATATCTTTGCTGGGACCTGTAGTCTAGCTGTGACAAAGATCCGCTAAAGGAAATGCGTCTCTGGACTGTCAGTGTTCGATGTGCATATATATATATATCCACTGGGGATTCTGCCTACCAACATGTTTTAATGGTTGAAAAATAAAGAATTGGTTTTAAGGAGCTGGAACACTTGCCTCTGCTTTCCTGTGGCAGACAATTCCTGCATGTTCATTGGCTCTCTACAGAGTGCCAAACGTGCAGGGCGGGGACCCGAGCTCCCGCAGAGTAAACCCAGAAATACTCGGCGAACTCCGAATATCTCGAGCAGTGAGATGCTCAGGCGAGCACCGAGTAGTGGCGAGCATGTTTGCTCATCACTAGAAATTACCTGTCACTCAGTGCTGGCAATGTTTTAGGACAGAAGGGATGCATTAATATCTGTGCAATGTGACCCAGTCTTCTCTAGATACATCCCTTAGAACATTTCCATCTTCACATCTACTGCAAACATATTTGTATAATAAATAAAATAGATAATAGAAAATTAACATAACTATTTTAATATTGTATTTGTAAACTGGTTAGAACTAGATCAGTGATCCATTATGCACAGATGTAGCATTTGTTAACCTAATACCCATACCACAATGCAGCAAAATATTGTGGTGCAGAAAAGTGGAAAAAGGCGCTGGTGATCAGTTCAATGTCAGGCACTACCTTGAAGAGAATGGTGTGGAGTCATGGATGGATGGATTGTAATGATGGATTTCTTATCAATCTAATACTTAATAAATACATACTCTATCCTCTATACCATGACTCCATAGCATTCTCCTTCAAGCAAGTATCTGATATTGAACTGTTCACTAGGGTTGAGCGACTTTCACTTTTTTAGGATCGAGTCGGGTTTCGCGAAACCCGAATTTATCAAAAGCCGAGTCGAGTGTAATCGTCCAATTATCGCCAAAGGTCGGGGATCGACCGAAACACGAAACCCAATGCAAGTTAATGGGGAAGCATAGCCGGCAGTGAGTGGAGGCCAGGAAAATACCTACAGTGCCCATTGTAATGGTAAAAACATCCATTCTTGTTACTGAAGCTTGTCAATCTTAATTTACTTTTTAATAATAGTTAGGCATTGGAAATTGGGGGTCATTTGGCTAAAGTTGTGGGGGGTAGGGCTGGTTCAAGTTTTTAGTGGGCCCAGGAAACGTGGACTACGTCATAGCGGTGGAGCAGTGAGAGGTAATTATTTCAAGTTTGCAAGTGCTGTGATCCTGAGCAAGGAGGGGGGCCCACTCGTTCGCATTGGCACTGGCACAGGGCCCCTCAAAGTACGGCGGTGTGTTTGCACGGCGGGGGCGCCTCCCACCGGCAGCGACACTCTTTGCGTACTCTGAGGGGCCCTGTGCCAGTGACGTCGCCAATGAGTATGCCCCCCCCACCTGATGAAGGAACCTGCACTTTCATCTGCACCTTCCTCTTTGTCCCTGTGTAAGGTGGTATAGTATGCGGGAAGGGGAACCTGACTTTCAGCAGGGTCAGATTGTGGCTGTGTAGCATGCAAGGGGAATGTAGTGGTCTGGGTCAATGTACCACAAGACTCATCTAGCCCCGGCTGGGCAATGGGCAGGATGAGGAGGAAACACAGATATAGGCCCAAATTATAAAGTGGGCTAAATGCAGTTCAAAATTGGTAACAGGACTAACCAGGCAGCATTGCTTTGCTCAGTGGAGTAGAAAACCCAGGAGCGGCCGACACCGTTTTAAGGGCCCAACCACACTAGTAGGCCCAATGCAGTTTAATATTACAAATATAGGCCGAAAGCCTGAAGATTGAAGCTCAGGAAATTAACACAGGACAACACTAAGGTGCGGCAGACACTGTTACTAGGCCCAACCAAAGTAGTAGGCCAAATGCAGTTTAATATTTAAAATGTAGGCCGAAAGCCTGAACATTGAAGCTCGGGAAAACAAAACAGGAGAAAACCCAGGAGCGACAGACACCGTTTTAAGGGCCCAAACACACTAGTAGGCCCAATGCAGTTTAATATTACAAATATAGGCCAAAAGCCTGAAGATTGAAGCTCAGGAAAATAACACAGGACAACACCAAGGTGTGGCAGACACCGTTTCTAGGCCCAAACAAAGTAGTAGGCCAAATGCAGTGTTATCTTACCAACTACTTAATGAGAGCCTGAAGATTTAAGCTCAGCTCTGTTCAGTGGAGAACACCTTGGAGGGACAGACACCGTTAGTAGGCCCCAACCACACTAGTAGGCCAACTGCAGTGTTATATTAACAACAACTACTTAACGAGAGCCTGAAGATTGAAGCTCAGGCAAGTAAACCTGGAGAACACCTTGGAGCGGCAGACACCGTTAGTAGGCCCCAACCACATTAGTAGGCCAACTGCAGTGTTATATTAACAACAACTACTTAATGAGAGCCTGAAGATTGAAGCTCAGGCAAGTAAACCTGGAGAACACCTTGGAGTGGCAGACACCATTAGTAGGCCCCAACCACACTAGTAGGCCAACTGCAGTGTTATATTAACAACAACTACTTAATGAGAGCCTGAAGATTGAAGCTCTGGCAAGTAAACCTGGAGAACACCTTGGAGCGGCAGACACCATTATTAGGCCCCAACCACACTAGTAGGCCAACTGCAGTGTTATATTAACAACAACTACTTAATGAGAGCCTGAAGATTGAAGCTCAGGCAAGTAAACCTGGAGAACACCTTGGAGCGGCAGACACCATTAGTAGGCCCCAACCACACTAGTAGGCCAACTGCAGTGTTATATTAACAACAACTACTTAATGAGAGCCTGAATATTGAAGCTCAGGCAAGTAAACCTGGAGAACACCTTGGAGCGGCAGACACCGTTAGTAGGCCCCAACCACACTAGTAGGCCAACTGCAGTGTTATATTAACAACAACTACTTAATGAGAGCCTGAAGATTGAAGCTCAGGCAAGTAAACCTGGAGAACACCTTGGAGCGGCAGACACCGTTAGTAGGCCCCAACCACACTAGTAGGCCAACTGCAGTGTTATATTAAAAAACTACTTAATGAGAGCCTTAAGATTGAAGCTCAGCTTTATTCAGTGGAGGAGGCAAGCAAGGGGCAGCACACACCGTTACTAGGGCCCAACCAAACGAGTTGGCCAAATGCAGTTTAATATTTAAAATGTAGGCTGAAAGCCTGAAGATTGAAGCTCAGGAAAACCAACACAGGACAACACCAAGGTGCAGCAGACACCGTTACTAGGCCCACCCAAACTAGTAGCCCAAATGCAGTGCAATATTTAAAATGTAGGCTGAAAGCCTGAAGATTGAAGCTCAGGAAAACCAAACAGGAGAAAACCCAGGAGCGGCAGACACCGTTAGTAGGGCCCAACCAGACAAGTAGGCCAAATGCAGTTTAATATCTGATAATATAGGCCGAAAGCCTGAAGATTGAAGCTCAGCTTTATTCAGTGGAGAACAACTGTAATGGGAGACAGACACAATAAGTAGGCCTAAATAAGTAATTAGGCAAAATGCAGTTCAAAATTGGTAAGTGGAGTACACAGGCGGCATAGCGTGGTTCAGCGGAGGAGGGCATGTGTAATTAGTGGCTCTGACACACTAAGTAGGCCTAAAATAAAAAGGAAGCTTAATTCAGTTCAAAATTGGGAAAAGGAGTACACAGGTGGCATAGCTGGGTTCAGCGGTGGAGGACAACTGTTGTGAGAGTCTG
This sequence comes from Ranitomeya variabilis, assembly GCF_051348905.1. Taxonomy (NCBI): domain Eukaryota; kingdom Metazoa; phylum Chordata; class Amphibia; order Anura; family Dendrobatidae; genus Ranitomeya; species Ranitomeya variabilis. Next base: position 205,502,901 of record NC_135237.1, read on the forward strand.
ACACAGTTACTAGGTCCAAATAAGTAAGTTGGCTAAATGCTGTTCTAAATTGGTAAGAGGTGTACACAGGCCGCCTAGCTTTTTACTGCCGGGGACAGTTGTAAGTGTAATGTGTGGTGCAGACAGACAGACAGACCGACAGACAGACAGACAGAGGCCTACAATAAAAAAAAGTGACTAAATGCTGTTCAAAACTGCTAGCAGGACAAACCAGGCGGCCTAGCTTGTTTCAGCGGGGGACAGTTGTAATGTGTGGCACAGACAGACAGACAGAGGCCTACAATAAAGAAAGGTGGCTAAATGCAGTTCAAAACTGCTAGCAGGACTAACCAGGCGGCCTAGCTTGTTTCAGCGTGGGAGGACAACTGTTATGAGAGGCTTACACAGTTACTAGGTACAAATAAGTAAGTAGGCTAAATACTGTTCAAAATTGGTAACAGGAGTACACAGGCGGCATAGCTTTGTTCAGTGGAGGACAACTGTAAGGAGTGGACTGGCTGAGACAGACAAAGGTAGTAAGCCTACAATAGAAAGTAGGCTCTATGCAGTTTAAAATAGGTTACAGGGGTACACAGGCAGCATTGGTGTGGTCAGCGGAGGACGATTGCAAGGAGGGACCGCAGACAGACTTCCTTGGCCTAAAATAAAAAAGCAGCCTCTATGCAGTTTAAATTAGGCTACAGGGGTACACAGGCAGCATTGGTGTGGTCAGCGGAGGACGATTGCAAGGAGGGACCGCAGACAGACTTCCTATGCCTAAAATAATAAAGCAGGTTCTATGCAGTTTAAATTAGGCTACAGGGGTACACAGGCAGCATTGGTGTGGTCAGCGGAGGAAGATTGCAAGGAGGGACCGCAGACAGACTTCCTAGGCCTAAAATAAAAAAGCAGCCTCTATGCAGTTGAAATTAGGCTACAGGGGTACACAGGCAGCATTGGTTTGGTCAGCGGAGGACGATTGCAAGGAGGGACCGCAGACAGACTTCCTATGTCTAAAATAATAAAGCAGGCTCTATGCAGTTTAAATTACGCTACAGGGGTACACAGGCAGCATTGATGTGGTCAGCGGAGGACGATTGCAAGGAGGGACCACAGACAGACTTCCTATGCCTAAAATAATGAAGCAGGCTCTATGCAGTTTAAATTAGGCTACAGGGGTACACAGGCAGCATTGGTGTGGTCAGCGGAGGACGATTGCAAGGAGGGACCGCAGACAGACTTCCTAGGCCTAAAATAAAAAAGCTGGCTCTATGCAGTTTAAATTAGGCTACAGGGGTACACAGCCAGCATTGGTGTGGTCAGCGGAGGACGATTGCACCAAGGGGCAGACACAGTTTGTAGGGCCAAAAAGGAATAGGCAAAATGCAGTTAAAAATCGGTTACAGGAGTACGCAGGCGGCCTAGCTTTTTTCAGTGGAGGACAACTGTAAGGAGTGTCTGACACAGTTAGTAGGCCAAAATAATAAAGTGAGGTTAATGTCTGGCAAAAAAAAATTTTACAAACAAACTGGTGGCATACCTAGGTACAGGGGTGGGCTCTTCTGCTGACTTGCAGACAGTGGTAGTTGGCGCAAAGTATTAACTGGTGTAAATGTAGGACAGGGCCCCTGAATATTTTAACTAGCATCGATCATGTCAAGAAATTGGTATTGGCAGTGCCATTGAAGGATTTAACAGCACAGACTAAACAGTGGTGGAGCAGTGAGAGGTAATTTTGCAAGTGGTAGAGCACTGTTTGAGCTTGGGGGGGAACACTCCCTCGTGGGCGGCGGTACTGGCCCAGGGCCCCTTATGTTACAACAGTGTGTCTGACGTTGGGTGTGCACCACCACCGCCAGAGACACTTCATTGTACTATGAGGGACCCTGTGCCAGTGCCGTCGCCCAAAATTGGGCACACCCACCTGTTCAGCCAAACGGCACTCGCACGGGTGCTTGCACCAAGTGGTGCCCATGGCCCCGTGGGGGGAGTCAGCCCATTTAGGGAGGTGTAAAAATGGCCCATGCTGGACACACTGCAGCTGCAAATGGAGAAATTGGAGCAGTCATTAAGACGAGTCCAAAAGCAAGATATTTTTACAGGAAAGCTAGGTGTCAGCAGGGGAAGGTGGGGCAAAATAATTAGAAATCCATGATTGGTTCATTTTAATGAAGGTTAGATCATCAACATTTTGGGTAGCCAGACGAGTCCTTTTTTCTGTCAGTATTGAACCTGCAGCACTGAATACTCTTTCTGATAGCATACTAGCAGCTGGGCAAGCGAGCTCCTGTAATGCATATTCTGCCAATTCAGGCCAGGTGTCTATTTTGGATGCCCAGTAATCAAATGGGAATGACGTGTGAGGGAGAACATCAATAAGGGAGGAAAAATAGTTGGCAACCATACTGGACAAATGTTGTCTCCTGTCACTTTGAATTGATGCTGCAGTACCTGTCGTGTCTGCGGTCATTGCTAAATCACTCCACAACCTGGTCATAAAACCCCACTGTCCAAGGCCACTTCTGATTTGTGCCCCTCTAACACCTCTGCCATGTTGCCCCCTGCAGCTCGTGTGAGAATCATCACCGCCACCGTGTGCTGGGAATGCCTGAACCAAACGGTCTACAAGAGTTGCTTGTTTGTTAGCTAATATTTGCTCAAGGTTCTCATGTGGCAAGATATTTTGCAATTTCCCTTTATAGCATGGATCCAGGAGGCAGGCCAACCAGTAATCATCATCGGTCATCATTTTGATAATGCGGGGGTCCCTTTTTAGGATACGCAAGGCATAATCAGCCATGTGGGCCAATGTTCCAGGTGTCAAATCAATGCTTGTGCTGGGTTGAGGAGCACTTTCTGGCAAATCCCCATCACTTGTCTCACCGCAAAAAAACTGTACCTGACCTTGCACAACCAACACTTTCTATTCCCCTAGAAGCTTCCTCCTCCCATAAATAATCATCCCCATCTTCCTCCTCCTCCTCTTCATCCGCAACCTCATCCCCGAGACTTCCCTGAGCAGACAATGGCTAACTGTCATCAAGGCTTCCCTCCTCCTCGGCTGCAGACGCCTGCTCCTTAATGTGTGTCAAACTTTGCATCAGCAAACGCATTAGTGGAATGCTCATGCTTATGATGGCGTCGTCCGCACTGACCAGCCGTGTGCATTCCTCAAAACACTGAAGGACTTGACAGAGGTCTTGGAGCTTTGACCACTGCACAGCAGACAACTCCATGTCTGCCATCCAACTGCCTGCCTGTGTATGTGTATCCTCCCACAAATACATGACAGCACGCCTCTGTTCGCACAGCCTCTGAAGCATGTGCAGTGTAGAGTTCCACCTTGTTGCAACGTTGATTATTAGGCGGTGCTGGGGAAGCTTCAACGATCGCTGATGGTTCTGCATACGGCTGAAGTGTACGAGCGACCGGCGGATGTGCGAGCAAAGTCTTCGCACCTTCAGGAGCAGGTCTGGTAACCCCGGATAACTTTTCAGGAAGCACTGCACCACCAGGTTCAAGGTGTGAGCCAGGCAAGAAATGTGTTTCAGTTGTGAAAGGGCTATGGCAGCCATAAAATTTCTTCCGTTATCACTGACTACCTTGCCTGCCTCAAGATGTACACTGCCCAGCCATGACTGAGTGTCTTGCTGCAAGAACTCGGACACAACTTCTGCGGTGTGTCTGTTGTCGCCCAAACACTTCATTTCCAACACAGCCTGCTGACGCTTACCACTAGCTGTTCCATAATGGGACACCTCATGTGCAACACTGGCAGCTGCGGATGGAGTGGTAGGGCGTCTGCGCTCTGCGGTCGAGGTTTTGCTTCTGGAGGAGGTGGAGGAGGAGGAGGAGGGGTGTCGAACGCCTATTGCCAACTGTTTCCTAGACCGTGGGCTAGGCAGAACTGTCCCACTATAGCTGTCCCCTGTAGACCCTGCATCCACCACATTAACCCAGTGTGCCGTGATGGACACGTTACGTCCCTGACCATGCCTACTGGTCCATGCATCAGTTGTGAGTTGCACCTTTCTACTGACTGATTGCCTCAGTGCATGGAGAATGCGGTCTTTGACATGCTGGTGGAGGGCTGGGATGGCTTTTCTCAAAAAGAAGTGTTGACTGGGTAGGTCATAGCATGGTACTGCGTAGGCCATCAAGGCTTTGAAAGCTTGGCTTTCAAACAAGCGGTAGGGCATCATCTCTAACGATATAAGTCTAGCAATGTGGGTGTTCAAACCCTGTGTACGCGGATGAGAGGGTGAGTACTTTCTTTTCCTAATGAGAGTCTCTTGGAGGGTGAGCTGGACTGGCGAGGTGCATATGGTGGGACTTGCGGTGGTGGTGGTGGTGGACATGGTGGATTGAGAGAGGGGTGGTGATGGTATTCTCGATGTAGGCCTACATGCTGTGTTTCCTACCAATAAACTTGTGATTCCCTGACTGCTTTTCCCTAGCGACGACACCTCCACATTTGCTGCTGTTGTTGTTCTAACCGGTGGGCTTACAGTGAGGGAAGGAATGTAGCGTTGCTGACTAGCTTCATTGTGAGCGGGTGCAACAAAGTTATGGCACGTTTGGCAGCTAGTCCAGGCTTTCAAGTGCATGGTGGTTAAATGTCGACGCATGCAAGTTGTATTTAAACTTTTGACATTCTGACCTCTGCTAAATGTCCTTGAGCATTTCTTACAGATCACTTTGTACTGATCATTCGGATCTTGGTTAACAAATTGCCAGACTGCACTCTTCCTACTATTGAATACCTTTTCAGGCATTGCACACTGTGCTACTTTAACCGGATGGCCACGCTGTCCGAAAAATGGTTTTGGTTTTGCCAAACTTTTTTGGCCACAGACGGGCCTGCCAGATGAATGCAAATGTGATGTAGATGGCTGCTGCCGATGCTCCTCCTCCGCTTCTGAGCTACTGCCAGCGGCACCCTCTTCCCCCAGTGGCTGCCAATCTGGGTCAACAACTGGGTCATCTATCACCTCCTCTTCAATCTCATGTTCAGCTATCTCTGTGTCACCATGTAAGGTGCTATAACGTTCGGGAATGGGCACCATCGTCTCATCAGGGTCAGTTTCTGGCTCAGTACACTGGGGGGGCAATGTAGTGATGTGATTCGATGGAACAGCATGACAATCTAGCTGTGGCTGTGCATCAGTGCACTCCGTGTCCGAATCATCTTCTAGTGGGCTGTTAACTATTTCCCTTTCTAACCCAGGCACGGTATGTGTAGAGAGCTCCATGGAGTAAACTGTTCTTTGTTCACTGTTGTTTTGAGGGAAGGACACAAGGAATCAACTTGTTCCTGACCGGGAGCATCCACCGACGACTGGCTACTTTTCAATTTTGAACTATCCGAAGAGGAGGCGAAAGAGCTAGAGGCAGAGGCAGCAAGGAAAGCCAAAACTTTTTCCTGCTGCTCTGGCTTTAACAGCCGTTTTCCAACTCCCAGAAAAGGTAGGGTTCGAGGCCTTGTGTAGCCGGACGATGACGCTGGCTCAACAACTTGAGACTTAGGTGCTATTTTTATTTTCCCTCTACCACCCGATGCTCCACCAGCACCACCACCACCACCATCAGCATTACCAGATGGCAATGACCGCCCATGGCCACGACCTCTTCCACCAGCCTTCCTCATTCTTGGGAAAATGTAACCAAACTAACAACCGTTATATGGTACAGAAAAACAAGGTAGAAGGTGTATGTTAACTTGTTGTGAATATAAATCTCCCTTTTTATGTGTGGGTGAGTGCTGAATAAATCAGGCCATCTGTATGACAATATAGTTTCTGTGGCAGAAAATGACTGACAGATACCACAGACAGGACTGACGCAGATGCACAGATTTGGCAATATTAATCTCCCTTTATTATTTTTTTTTTTATATGGGAGAATAGTCAATAAATCAGGCCCACTGTATGACAGTATAGTTTCTGTGGCAGAAAATGACTGGCAGAGATACCACAGACATGACTGGCACAGATGCACAGATTTGGCAATATTAGTCTCCTTTTATTGTTTTTTTTTATATGTGAGACTAGTGATTAAATCAGGCCCACTAGATCACAGTATAGTTTCTGTGGCACAAAATGACTGACAGAGATACCACAGACACGACTGGCACAGATGCACAGATTTGGCAATATTATTCTCCCTTTATTTTTATTTTTTTATATGGGAGACTAGTGATTAAATCAGGCCCACTAGATCACAGTATAGTTTCTGTGGCACAAAATGACTGACAGAGATACCACAGACACGACTGGCACAGATGCACAGATTTGGCAATATTATTCTCCCTTTATTTTTATTTTTTTTAAATGGGAGACAAGTGAATAAATCAGGCCCAATGTATGACAGTATAGTTTCTGTGGCAGAAAATGACTGACAGAGAAACCACAGACACGACTGGCACAGATGCACAGATTTGGCAATATTATTGTCCCTTTATTTTAATTTTTTTTTTGGGGGGGGACTAGTGAATAAATGAGGCCCACTATATCACAGTATAGTTTCTGTGGCACAAAATGACTGACAGAGATACCACAGACAGGACTGGCAATGATGCAACTGCAATGATAGGCAATATAAATCTCCCTTTTTAGGTGTGGGACAGTGCAGAAAAATACAGGCCCACTGTTTTACACTACACAGTTTCAGGGGCAGAAAGTGGCTTGAAGATATATATAAAAAAAAAAAAAAAAAAAAAAAAAATTACTACAATTACTATCTCCCAACAATAATCTCAGAAAAGTATGGCAGGCAGCAATAAAAGGGACTGCTGCACACAAAAAGTGTGGACAAATAAACAAGATAGCTGCGCAGAAAGGAAGGAGCAGCAGGATTTGTGCTTTGAAAAAAGCAGTTGGTTTGCACAGCGGCGTACACACAGCAACGCAGCTATCAGGGAGCCTTCTAGGGCAGCCCTATAAGCTACAGAGCTGATGAAGAAAAATCTAGCCTCCACTGTCCCTGCAAAGAAAAAATGGTGTTGGACAGTGGAAATCGCTACAGCACAAGCGGTTTTGGGGGTTAATTTACCCTGCCTAACGCTATCCCTGCTTCTGACGAAGCGGCAGCAACCTCTCCCTATGCTCAGATCGGCAGCAGTAAGATGGCGGTCGGTGGGAACGCCCCTTTATAGCCCCTGTGACGCCGCAGAAAGCAAGCCAATCACTGCCATGCCCTTCTCTAAGATGGTGGGGACCGAGACCTATGTCACCACGCTGCCCACACTCTGCGTCCACCTTCATTGGCTGAGAAAAGGCACTGAAAGCATCATATGAAACGCGACTTTGGCGCGAAGGTCGCTGACCGCGTGGCCAATCCCACGCTGGGATCGGGTCGGGTTTCACGAAACCCGACTTTTCCAAAAGTCGGCGACTTTTGAAATTGTTCGATCCGTTTCGCTCAACCCTTCTGTTCACTAGTGGCTTTTTTCATTTCTGTAATTCCGGCAGATCTCAACAGCAATGGACATTAGAGTTTTACATTCACAGAGCAGCAGTCTGCATGTGATGGAGCGTGTAATTATCACAGTCACATTCTATAATAGAGTTTTGCCTACCTTTGCATAACAACACAAGGTTAGTTGTCTTATTCTCTTCTCAATCAGAAAGGAAGGTAATAGAGTCAGTATTGAAGAGCAGAGCCTATGTCTGACCCAGAGGCCTATCTAGAGGGGAGCGGCTGGGAGATGTACCCCAGGCACAGCCGGCAGAGGGGCAGTTGGGCCGCCTAATGCGGTGGTCAGCAGTGTCTCCCCCAGCGGCTGCATTCTGCCACCCCCCGGACTGGGATTCAGCAGTTCTCTGAGTCAGCTGTCAAGCTGACAGCCGGCTCAGAAAAGCTGGAGCGAGCTGGATTCCAGGAATTAATTGTACTCTCGTCCAGATGTGAGTACAATTGAGGCTCTAACTGCCGTGTCAAAGCGATGACAGCAGCATGATCAGGTCATGTGATCATGCTGCTGACTTCATTTGCCGGCACCCAGAAGCGCGAAGAGCATCGGTGGTAAGTGCTCCACACTGGAGCTGAAGACACTGAAGATTAAATGTGGGGGGAGATTTATTCTGTGGGGGAAGACTTACTCTGTGGGGGGAGATTTATTCTGTGGGGGGAGATTTAATCTGTGGGGGGAGATTTACTTTGTGGGGGGAGATTTAATCTGTGGTGGAGATTAATTGTGTGGGGGTGATTTACTCTGTGGGGGAGATTTATTCTGTGGTGGGAGATTTATTCCGCTGGGGGATTAATTCTGTGAGGGGAAGATTTATTTTGTGGGGGGAGATTTATTCTGTGAGGAGGATTCTGTGGGGGAGATTTACTCTATTTGGGATTTATTCTGTGAGGAGGATTTATTCTGTGGGGGAGATTTATTTTGTGAGGGGGAGATTTATTCTGTGGGGGGAGATTTATTCTGTGGGGGGAAGATTTATTGTGTGAGGAGGAAGATTTATTCTGTGAGGAGGAAGATTTATTCTGTGAGGAGGATTTATTCTGTGAGTAGGAAGATTTATTCTGTGAGGAGGATTTATTCTATGAGGAAGTAGATTTATTCTGTGGGGGAAAGATTTAGTGTAACGGGTGAGGGGAGAGATTTAAGGACACAAGTTTGGGAAGCAAGGGAGGGCAGGTGCAGACAAAATATGGAAAATGGGAAAGATTTGAAACCACAGTATGAGTGGCAAGTGGGAAGATTTGGGTATGTATGAGGTAACAGTATGGGGGATCGGTGCATTCACCATATGGTGTTTGGGAGAGATGGGTGCACACACAGTATGGCGAGTGGGGGATTGGAGCAGACACAGAAGGGGTAATGGTTGAAGACACAGTATGGGGAGTCAGAGGGTTTTGTGAGGTGACAGTATGGTTAGCAGGCGGGATGTGAGAGAAGACAACAATGGGGAGGCAAACGAAACATTTTTTAGATACTAATTCTCATATTTGTATTTATGTTAGGAACATTAATGGGAATGTCCAGGTTTGTGATGAGTCTGCAGTAGTGTTGAGCATTCCGATACCGCAAGTATCGGGTATCGGCCGATACTTGCGGGTATTGGAATTCCGATACCGAGATCCGATACTTTTGTGGTATCGGGTATCGGTATCGAAACAACATTAATGTGTAAAATTAAGAATTAAAATAAAAAATATTGCTATACTCACTTCTCCGACGCAGCCTGGACCTCACCGAGGGAACCGGCAGCGTTCTTTGCTTAAAATGCGCGCTTTTACTTCCTTCCGTGACGTCACTGCTTGTGATTGGTCGCGTGCCGCCCATGTGGCCGCGACGCGACCAATCACAGCAAGCCGTGACGTAATTTTCAGGTCCTCAATGCCTAATTCTAGGCATTCAGGAATTTAAAATTACGTTCCGGCTTGTGATTGGTCGCGTCGCGGTCACATGGGCGACGCGACCAATCACAAGCCGTGACGTCACGGGAGGCAGGAGACGCGCGCATTTTTAAAATTACGTCACGGCTTGTGATTGGTTGCGTGCCGCCCATGTGACCGCGACGCGACCAATCACAGCAAGCCGTGACGTAATTTCAGGTCCTCAATGCAGAAATAGGCATTAGGACCTGAAATTACGTCACGGCTTGCTGTGATTGGTCGCGTCGCGGTCACATGGGCGGCACGCAACCAATCACAAGCCGTGACGTAATTTTAAAAATGCGCGCGTCTCCTGCCTCCCGTGACGTCACGGCTTGTGATTGGTCGCGTCGCCCATGTGACCGCGACGCGACCAATCACAAGCCGGAACGTAATTTTAAATTCCTGAATGCCTAGAATTAGGCATTGAGGACCTGAAAATTACATCACGGCTTGCTGTGATTGGTCGCGTCACGGCCACATGGGCGGCACACGACCAATCACAAGCCGTGACGTCATGGAAGGAAGTAAAAGCGTGCATTTTAAGCAAAGAAGGCTCCCGGTTCCCTCGGTGAGGTCCAGGCTGCGTCGGAGAGGTGAGTATAGCAATATTTTTTATTTTAATTCTTTATTTTACACATTAATATGGATCCCAGGGCCTGAAGGAGAGTTTCCTCTCCTTCAGACCCTGGGAACCATCAGGAATACCGTCCGATACTTGAGTCCCATTGACTTGTATTGGTATCGGGTATCGGTATCGGATTAGATCCGATACTTTGCCGGTATCGGCCGATACTTTCCAATACCGATACTTTCAAGTATCGGACGGTATCGCTCAACACTAGTCTGCAGTCATTCTATGTGACTGCAGACTTCTGAATTCTCAGACTGTGCACTGGCCACTGTCAGGATTCTTTTGTGCTGGCAATTTACATACATGCGGTCACATGCTGACAAGACATGCATAGCCTTACTTAATTAAAATTAATTGAGTAAGGCTGAACAAGTCTAGTTGGAATGTATGTGGCCAGATGAATTCAAGTTGCATACATGTGCTGACATGACCGTCCACTCTTGCATCCTAAAAGTGTGCAGTGCATGCGTTGTAAGAATTCAGAAGCCTGCAGTCACTTAGAGTGACTGCAGACTTTTATCGCAAAACTCTTATTTATGATATAAAGCCTTGTAGCCAATCCTAACAGTGTGTAATATAATCACTGTCAGGATTCAGCTCTGCTCGCTGGTTCCAGCCATTTCACTCATATGCAATTTTCATGCTTATGGTCATGTGAGAACGAGCTTCCCTTCCTGCTTCTTTCAGTTTTCCACTGGACATTGACAGAATTAGGAAGAGCAGCTAGTCGGCATGGGACTGTAAGTTAGAGCAGCACGGTGGCTCGATGATTGGCACTGTAGCCTTGCAATGCTGGGGTGCTGGGTTCAAATCCCACCAAGGGCCACTTCTGCAAGCAGTTTGTATGTTCTCTCTGTGATACATGGGTTTAATCCAGGTTCTCTGATTTCCTCCCACTCTCCAAAGACATACTGATAGGGAATCTATATTGTGAGCCGCATTGGGGACAGCAATGTCTGTAAAGTGTTAATAAGATAGCACTATATAAGCAAAGCATAATAAAGAAATATGTTAAGTGTGCAAATTGCCTATGTGCTTGGGGAGGGGGCGCCAAATGGAATTCTTGCCCCGGGTGTCAGAAAACCTAGATACATCTCTGGTCTGACCAGCAGATCTACAGGGAAAAACCTGAATCTTCAGCTCTTTTGTCATCAGTTCTGGGGTGAGTGATGTTGCTATTTATGTTGGTGTAGGAAACTCAATAGTATCTGAAAGCTATAGTCATAGTTTTGGTGGTAGCATGACCAATGGGAGGTCATCTTGGATGTGGGAATTATACGTCACCAACTAGGAATTATGTCGCTCTGTCAGTACATGGAACAGCATCTACTGCCCACATGAGGAAAGCATACTGAGCAGCAAAATATGCAAAGCTTCAGCTATCCTCCCTCTCCTCATTATGATCTTTCTGTATCTAGTCCACATTCACAAAGAGTGTCTTGTCATTGTCATCAACCCTGCCTTTGTCCTCAGCTACTACTTTGTGTACTCTTCTTCTCCCTCCTTTGTTTTGTCTTTTAGCCTTTTGTGTGCTCAAGAAAAATGTGAAAAATGCATTCAGACATCCGTTTCTCTGAAAAATGAACGCCAATATGTCCATGTTCACCACAATTTCTGCTAAATTACCTGGAGTGCAATGTCTTTTGTGAAAAAAATCACAGGCATTCAGCTTCAATGGAATTTATTGATCAAAGCCATTTCTGCTTTATGCTTTCACATGGGATAATGGTCTACACTTTGTAATTGACATTGTGCTGAAAGTTGCACTCCATAGTCAACAAGAGCAATTAAGGTTACAAACTATGTATTTTATGGTCTTTCTCATTAAAATCACTATTTCGTATGGGGATGATACACTACTGATAGCAAGCTTGCTTTTTACTGGCGGTGAGGTGACACCTCCACACAGGCTGTGCTTATATAATTCCTTCACATCCTCTAAAATGGCCATATACCTATCCTTACCAGTAATAGGGTAAAACGATGATTCAAATGTCACACAAGATGACATTTGAGAAAAATAGCGTGAAGACTAAGCAAATATAATGGTTAGTGCAAACCCTATAGACTAATTCACGGTAAAACTCATTCTTTGCTAATTTCCTACATTTGACAGGTAAATTGCAAATGAAGTCCTGCTGCTGCTTAAATCTTTGTGTTTTTTATTATTCAAAGTTCTGGAACTAGGAAAGCAGGAAAGCCATGGCTGAGCTAACAAGGCATTGTTGCTGGTTTTATTATCATGTCAAATTTATTCATTCAAATTTATCCGAAATGTACTGTATGTCAAACATGACAAGCTTGTATCAATTTGTAATTCTATGAGTGTTTCAGTTTGTACAATCTTGTCCTATAGTGAGAGGCAAGGGCTAATGAGTTAAAAATAGGTCCATATTCACTTGTAATCTGACCCGTGCAACCTTCTGATCACAAAATGAGTCCCATGTAATTATGAAACTTTGGCAAGGTAAAGACAGTATCTTATAAAAACATAAGACATCTAACAGCTGTACATTGTCACCTGAAACTCTCTTTAAGCATGTCTGTATAATCAGGGATTTCCTTATCGTCACCTGGATAAATTGCTCTTCTTGAATTGATCTTGTGCAACTTTCTGGATAATGTCTTCCTCTGGTTACAAGCATTACTTGTTTTATGGAAAAACTTTTGTAACACTTAATTGAATTTCTATGTAAAACATAGTTTTTCTATGGGATAAATCTGTGCTTAGTGCAAGACCAATACAAAATCTGAATTACAACAAAGTTTATTCAATATACTCAAAGGTTCTGTCTCATGGTCTCACACAAGCCAGACTCAGGGTTTTGCCTCATTGCTTTTTCTAGAGTGTGACATGGTGTCCTAAACTAGTTTATGCACAGTTGTGCTCAAAAGTTTATATACCCCAGCAGAAATTTTGCTTTCTTGGCCTTTTTTCAGAGAATGCGAATGATAACACCAAAACTTTTTCTCCACTCATGGTTAGTGGTTAGGTGAAGCCATTTATTGTCAAACTACTGTGTTTTCTCTTTTTAAAATCATAATGACAGCCTAAAATATCTAAATGACCATGATCAAAAGTTCACATACCCCATTTCTTAATACCGTGTATTGCGCAATCTAACATCAATGGCAGTTTGAAATCTTTTGTATTAGTTGTGGATGAGGTTCTTTATCTTCTCAGATGGTAAAGCTGCCCACTCTTCTCGGCAAAAAGCCTCCAGTTCCTGTAAATTCCTGGGCTGTCTAGCATGAACTGCATGCTTGAGATCTCCCCAGAGTGGCTAAATGACATTGAGGTAAGGAGACTGAAATGGCCACTCCAGAACCTTCACTTTGTTCTGGTGTAGTCAGAATTTCCAAAGCAGATTTCAATAATATAAAATTATTAAACATAAATAACTGAGATGAGCGGATGAGGGCAAAATTAAAATTCATCTGTTTAAGTGGTTTTTTTTCTGGGAATTTTAATTTTGAGAAGTTATTCTCTGCAAATTTAATGTCCCTTAGTAGGTTTCAGTATCTCTCCAGACCTCAGAGCCTAGCAAATGTAATTAGTAAAACAAATTATAAAAATGTATTTATACTTACCTGAACTCTTATCTTACTGGCCCCTCACCAACACTTGTCATGTTGTCACTGCATCTTTTGATTCCTCGCCACTCGAGTTGGAATCTCCAGACATAGAATCTCTGAGATATAGAGATGACCAGACGGGTGTCGATGAGTAGCTGAAGAGGTGAGTGATAAGGTAAGTATAACAATTATTTTATACTTTTTACCTTATGATGGTCGTTTATATTTCAGAAAAATGGAGACAAGCTGGAGACGAGTTACAAAAAATCTAAATTTGACAAAATTTTGATTTTTATAAAATAAAATTTGATTAGTATTCAGTTCCAGTTGAATTTATTGACTCATCTCTAGCAAATAACTAAATTAGCTATCAAATAGCAAATAAAACAGGATATCAAACATGGTTTGCAACGCTTAAGCTTTGTTTATTTTATTTAATTTTAAAGTGAAAATAAAAAAGAACATAGAACAGCATATGTGCTTATCACATTTAGCAATGCTAAAATTATCTGTGATATAGTCACATTCATGAAGAAATATGGCACAATTAAAAGTTTAACAGACAATATAACACTTAATGTGTAGCTATTTCTCTCACAATAGTGCCCAACTGCAAAAATTAACCTCATAAAATATGTTATAGATTTATAAATTAATGTAAAACAATTGGCCTAAATTGCACTACACAATATTAGCAATCATAATTTATCATGGTGAAATAATACTCTACTTTACTGAATTCTTCATGCGCTCTTAAAATTAATTTTCAAATTAATTATCAAATGAGCGCTGTTATGAATGCTCGTTCACAATTATATGCTCGTGCCCGTGCCCGTGATATCTCAACTAACAAGCCAAACACTTTTTGATGGGTGATCAGATCGTTTAAGACTGCATATAAACCATGTTTCTTGGCAGCACATCATGTTTGAACTCATGAGTTTTTGTTAGCCTCTATGAACAGGCCAGAAAATTACTGTTAATCATCAATATCCAAGACGATTAGTAGTTGTATACTAGACTGTTTCCATAGACTGATCGATAACAGGCCAAAATCATATTGTGTAAATGGTACTTAAGAATGCTGCCATTTTGTGTCCATAGTTCTTATACAGACCTATGTGTTTCCATGGTTTTTGGATACAAACAAATCCTCTGTAGCTGATCCTGTAGAGACCTACAGTAGAAAAAATAAGTATTTGATACACTACCGATTTTGCATGTTTTCCACTTTCAAAGAATGGAGATGTGTGTAATTTTAATCATATGTACACTTCAACTGTGACAGACAGAATCTTACAAAAAATCCAGAGAATACACTGTATGATGTTTACATACTTAATTAGCATTTTATCACATGAAATAAATATCTCATCCCTTACCAACCAGCAAGAATTTTGTCTCTCACTGCACCTGTTAGTTTTTCTTTAAGAAGCCTCCTACTCTGCACTCATTGCCTATATTAATTGCACCTGTTTCAACTTGTTACCTGTATAAAAGACACCTATCCATACACTCACTCAATCATACTCCATCCTCTCTACAATAACCAAGACTAAAGAGCTGTCTAAGGACACCAGGGACAAAATTGTAGACCTTCACAAGCCTGGGTTGGGCTACAGGACAATAGGCAAGCTGCTTGGCGAGAAGGTAGAATTATTGGAAGAATTATTAGAAAATGGAAGAAACACAAGATGTCAATCTTCCTTGGTCTGGGGCTCCATGTGTCACCTTGCCTCGTGGGGTAAAGATGATTCTGAGAAAGATCAGAACTATATCGGAGGACCTGATGAATGACATGAAAAAAGCTGGGTACACAGTCTCAGACATTACTGTTAGTAGCACACTATGATGTCATGGATTAAAATCCTGCTGGCATGCCAAGTCCCCCTGCTCATGCCAGCACATGTCCAGGCCTGTTTGAGAGGACCATCTGTATGATCCAGAGGAGGCATTCGAAAAGGTTATGTGGTTAAATGAGACCAAAATAGAACTTTCTGGCATCAACTCCACATGCCGTGTTTGGAAGAAGAAGGATAAGTAAAACCTCAAGAACTCCATCTAAATCATGAAGCATGGTGAGACAAACATCCTATTTTGGAGATGCTTTTCTGCAAATGGGAAAAGCATTGAAGATGAGTTGTGGCTGGGTTGTTTATCATGACAAAGACCCAAAACACACAGCCAGGACAACTTAGTAGTGGCTCCTTAAGAAGTATTTCAAGGTCCTGGAGTGACCTAGCCAGTCTACAGACCTGGAACTAATAGAAAATCTTTGGAGGGAGCTGAAACTCAATGTTGCTGAGGAACATCCCCAAAACCTGAAAGATCTGGGGAAGATCTGTATGGATGAGTGGGCCAAAATCCTTGCTGCAGTGTGGGAAAACTTGGTCAAGAACTGCAGGAAAAGTCTGACCTCTGTAATTGCAAACAAAGGTTTCTGTACCAAATATTAAGCTCTGTTTTTCTATTGTGTCAAATACATATTTCATGCAATACAATGCAAATTCATTATGTAAAAATCATAGAATTTGACTTTCTGGATTTTTTTAAGATTCTGTCTCTCACAGTTGAAATACACCTACAATAAAAATTACAGACCTCTTCATTTTTTGTAGGTGGGAAAACTTGGAAATCGTTAGTGTATCATACACAGTACTTACGTACTTACTTTCTCCACTGTATGTGTTTCCCTCCTTACCAACTTTGTAATGGTGTTCTAGGGACATGTGAACCTTTACTTTTAAAAATACCTGAAATATAGGAGGGAGAGTGAGTGCAAGATCACTCTTTAGAGTTTTTTTAACATATAGGTTTAGGAGATTTTTACAGAGGACCTGTCATGACTCATGATCTCTGGCATTTCTGCATTTGAAAACATTCTTTAGGAAACAAAAACAGTTATACAGCATATTTTTCTTAGAACTGTATTTAGTCTTACTTGTATTTTAAAAATCATTAATAAATGTATGAATAAATTGACAATTGAGTGGTACCAGTAGAGATATGGACCTACAAACTCTGACAGTATCACACTGGGTAGAGACACAGCCCATTGACAAGGAGATTGGCAAAACCCACTTATCAATTTATTAATAAATATTTTGAAGGTATAATAGAGGTATACATAATGCTGTAACAAAAAAGAATCAAAATTGTTATTTCATGGGAAGTATTTCCTAAAACTGTCACGTTAGAAGAAACGTAATTTCCTCTATAATTATCACTATTTTAAAAAGTTCCTTCATCTTTTATTTTAGATCCATTCAAGTAATACATTTTGTTAAAAAGATGGACATGGACTATAAAAACTTGAGCTATTTACACTATCTTTGCCAGTGTCAAGTGAAGATAATCAGGGCCACTATCATGGCAGTATAGCAGGCACAGCTGTATTGAGGCCCATGCTTTCTGATAAAATATGAGGCCTAGCAAGTTTCCCTATATCTTAAAATACCTCCTTACTGAAAGATTTCAGACTTCTTGCTGCAATGGTAGAGTATCAGTAGTGCCTGTAGGCCTCAGGAACCTGAAGTCAGCAGTATTGGATATCACTAGCATAGACACTGAAAAAGCATCTCTGCTGGTGATGTCTATACTACATACTGCCCTGCAGTTGGCCTTCCCAAACAGTAGAGAATGTTGCAGAGTCCGAACAGCTAGAAGATCCTGTTCATTACAAATCTAATTCCTGATACAAAGAGCAGATGTGTCTTCATCCAAGGAAGTCCTACTGAAGTCTGAGTAGGGAACGCGACAGAGGAGGAGGGGTGTGCTGGGCTGAGAGCAGGAGGCTTAGTTCTGCCTTCCATGCAAACTATCCATATGCTGTTTTTTATAACTGCTAGACCCCTTCAACTGCATGATGAAACCAACTATCCTGCATAAGTCAGTGTATTTGTATTTTTTAATTTTTTATATGTGTGTGTTATGTTGTATATGTTGCATATATGTGTTGCATATGTTTTTTGTATAAAATGAATGCACAATGTATGTATGTGTAAAGCACGTAGGTGTCTATATCTGTAGTGCATATATATGTATAATACATGCTCAGACAGACAAACACACATACATTCTGTATATATATATATATATATATATATATATATATATATATATGCATATGTATATACTGTATATATACACTTTCCAGGAAACTGTTCATGTTGGGATGCTCGGAACTGACACCCATAATGTAGTGGTGCACCATCTTGGGTGTCAAGTCCGAGCATTCCTACATGAACAATTTCATGGAAAGTAGATTGGTCGTCGTGGGCCAGTTGAATGGCCACCAAGGTCTCCTGATCTGACCCCCTTAGACTTTTATCTTTGGTGTCATCTGAAGGCAATTGTCTATGCTGTGAAGATAAGAGATGTGCAGCATCTGAAACAATTGATACTAGAAGCCTGTGCTAGCATTTCTTCTGCGGTGTTCCTATCAGTGTTTCTAGAGTGGGAGAAGAGGGTTGCATTGACAATCCAACACAATGGGCAGCACTTTGAACACATTTTATAAGTGGTCATAAACTTGTAAATAATTCATGAAAGAATAAAGTTAAACCCAAGCACACCATTGTATTTCTTGTTCAATTCTCAATAGGTTTGATGTGTCACATGACCCTCTTCCCATTGAAAAAAATAAAGTTGGATCAAAAATGGCCAACTTCAAAATGGCCGCCATGGTCACCACCCATCTTGGAAAGTTTCCCCCCTCCCGCATACTAATATGCCACAAACAGGAAGTTGATATCACCAAACATTTCCATTTTATTTAGGTGTATCCATATAAATGGCCCATCCTGTATATACTATATAAGCAAGCAAAAATAAATTAAATAAAATCTCCATATAAGTTGCACTCTAAAAAAACAATGGCACATCTTATCCAAAAGGATAGGTGATAACTCCTAGATCAGGGGATGTACGACCTCCAAACCTCCCAACATTCATGAGAACTGTGGACTTATGTACCTTGTTTGAACAGAGTGGAAGTGTGCATATTCATTGCAAAGTTATTCATTTTCTGTACGACTGTCGAAGAAAGTAGTTCTTGGCTATCTCCAACAATCCCTTATAGAAAGAATGGTGCATGGGACGACCACATGTACTCTCTGCTCCATTCAAATGGGGTACCGAAGTCCCCTGCATCATGAAATTTGGTGCTCTAAGGAGGATGTGCGTTACAATTTCGTGTTGATTTTTTTGTGCTTTTAGAGAAGTGTTTTGTGTTTCACTGTGGTAATAGTTTGGTAGTGTGCAAGTAGGTGTTTTGTGGGACACTCTGGTATTAGTGTAGATCAGTGTTTCCCAAACTCCAGTCCTCACAGATCCCACAGGTCATGTTCTCAGGATTTCCTTAGTATTGCACAGGTGGTGGAAGTTTCATCAAGCCCTCAGGAATTCTCTCACCTGAGCAACACTATGGAAATCCTTAAAACATGACCTGTGGGTTCCCTGAGGACTGGAGTTTGGGAACACTGGTGTAGATGGAAGATTAGTGTTGTGGTGCTGCTGGGGGTGTTTTTTGCAGCCTTGTGGTGAGTAGTTGCTGCAGTGGGGCCATGATTATTGAACTGTATGAGACCCAATATTTTCCAATGGCTTTGCTGATAGCAGTTAATAAATATTCATAGAATTGTATTAATGGATTCCTGAGTTTTCTATTATGGTTATGTATCTTTATCAGCAGATACAGAAATGGAAAAAACAACAATACATCTGTAGTAATTATGTAGGAATCAATAATCCGATGCAAAACTGTTTTTCCAAAGAGTGTAAATGTTTTCCTAGAAAATATCTGTACATTAAAGATATTTTAACCATTATCTAAAATAATATTAAGAAAGTCACATATAAAATAACCGTTTTTGTCAATTATCTATCCTAAAATTATTTATCTTAAAACTATTGTTCCAGATAAATACTTTTCACAGCAAAAGTTAGCATTAGACAAGATTTTTCAGCATGGTTGCATCTGTTTTACTTCCCAATAAAGTCAGTGTGGCCCATAGAAGTCTATTCAAATGGCTGAGCATGCTTTTGCTATGCTTTTTAGGCTTCCCATAGACTTTTATAGGTTTTAAGGGAACTTGTCATGGCCGATAAAGTGATTATCCTGCAGGTATAAGTGCCGTGAGCGGTGACTGAAACTGCTCCTGAATGACTGAAAGACTACAGCTCTCGGGACTAATAAAGTTAATTTTCTTCCAGGTTCAGCATTTTCAGTACAGTGGTCGGGCACCTTGATAGTACTATTAACCTGCAGATTAGCCCTATATCTGCAGGTTAATATTACTAATGGACCTGGCAGGTTCCCTTTAATTGGCTTCTATAGAACCTACAGAAGTCTAGATTGAACAGTTACTGGCTGTTATCGAACATTCTTGTCCATATATATTTTCCCTTCACAAAATTAGTAGTGTTATCAGCAGTAAAAAACTAAACTAAACTAAACATGAAAGTCAGTCTGTTCTATGAAAAAGTTCTTTAGCTTTCATTCCACAATATTTGCTAAGGACTCACAAAGAGACGCACAATGCACATCCTGTTAGAATACTCTACATTAAGACAATGTTTAATATTAACATCTGTTGCGCAGTCATCCACTCCGAGTCTTTGTATCCTCTTGTTAAAAGAGATCTGGCTGATAAGGGATTTGAACTAGCAGGAAGCAGCACAGCCCTGAAGATCCAGCTGTACACAAAGGGGAGTAAGCAGAATGAAGTCACTCCAGAGTGACAGACCAAGTACAGTATGTTCTAGGTATTCTGAAGAACAACAGTAAGAACAAAAAACCTACATATTAGGAAATCATTTTTCTGTCCTGTATATGTTTAAATAGCAAAAATGCAATTGATCAGGACACATTACATAGACTACACATTTGATTTGTAGTTTATGATCCTCAAATGACTGTTTTCCTTTACTACTGCACTTCTTTGCTGGTCACAGCACTGTCCAAATCCCGAGAAACTTGGTTTATCCAAAAATATCACCTCCTTTACTGCACCAAACCACTAAACTGATCATTGCTGCTGTCAAGAAGACAGGGATTAAAATCAGAGCTGTGAGAATATCATCCGGAGGATCTTCCCATATTACTGTGTCTGAAGTACAGTTTGAGAAGTATTTGGCATGTATTCCAATGATAAATCTTTCTGCCAAATTGTTTGGCCAAAAGCAGTTTCCACTTCTAGCTGTATGTTCGGCACAATTTGAAAGTGTGTCATAATACCTGTGAAAAAAATAGAGAAAAATAGATTAGTTAAATAGTTAGCAAATATTCTCTCAAATAATATAATAATAATATAACAAAAACAGAACACTATTCAATTGCAAGCTACTGCTCATTAGCTGTGGAAGTTCGGGGCCCCTTCCATTTTATTCCTTCAAGAAAGCGGCACATAAAACAAAACCACTTCAGAAGTTGTTTTGCAAACATATATATTACTCCAGCAGGGAACACAATGCACATTAAGAGGGAATGTACCACATATATATCATATACCGTATTTTCCGGCGTATAAGACGACTTTTTAACCCCTAAAAATTGTCCCAAAAGTCGGGGGTCGTCTTATACGGCGTGTGCAGGGAGCGATCCTGGATGTTCCCAGGGTCTGAAGGAGAGGAAACTCTCCTTCAGGCCCTGGGATCCATATTCATGTAAAAAATAAAGAATAAAAATAAAAAATATGGATATACTCACCCCTTCGAGAAGCCTGGCTGTCACCGCTGCAAGCGTCTGCCTCCTTTCCTAAGAATTGCAGAGCTTGAAAGACCTTCGATGACGTCATGGTCAGGTGACCGGTCACATGAGCAGTCACGGACCAATCACAAGACCGTGACGTCATCGAAGGTCCTTCACGCTCTGCAATTCTTAGGAACGGAGGCAGACGCTTGCAGCGGTGACAGCCAGGCTTCTCGGAGGGGTGAGTATATCCATATTTTTTATTTGTATTCTTTATTTTTTACATGAATATGGATCCCAGGGCCTGAAGGAGAGTCTCCTCTCCTTCAGACCCTGGGAACCACATGCCATATAAGATGACTGGGCGTATAAGATGACCCCCATCTTACACAGCAGGCATATCCCAAATTCCATATTTTATATGGAAAAGTTGGGGGTCGTCTTATACGCCAAGTCGTCTTATACACCAGAAAATACGGTACATATAATACTTTCTTACTTTTATTTTTCCTTTGCAGCATGGATATGACAGAATAGCACCTGTATACCTACAGATAGGGCTCTGCATCATCAATGCCTTTTCTTTGGGGTCTGTCAGCCAGCACATACTCAACTCTGATAAAGGCCAAACAGTGTTGAAATGACGGTCTCACTTTACAATGAGCACATAAATCAGCATTTTTCCACAACCACCTAAATCTTTTGCACAGTACTTTTGCCCAGCCAGTTTTGCATTCAAAAAGTAAAACGCTGCTCCTTTCTCTCTACAGTCAAAATTACAGACCTCTCCATTTCTTGTAGATTGGAAACTTTGCAAAGTTAGCAGTGTATCAAATACTTATTTTCCCCACTGTAGTTGGCTCCAACCATATTTTACAGCACAAAACTGACTTCAAACAGGCAGCCAATATCATTAAGAATAGGGTTGAGCGAATTGGGTCGGCCATTTTCAGAAGTCGCCGACTTTTGGCAAAGTCGGGTTTCATGAAACCCGACCCGACCCCTGTGTGGGGTCGGCCATGAGGTCGGCGATCTTCTGAATCTGGTATCGGAATTCCGATACCGAGTTCCGATTTGTTTGCGATATCGGGAATCGGTATCGGAATCCATATTTAAGTGTAAAATAAAGAGTCAAAATAAAAAATATTGATATACTCACCTTCGGACTCGCCCTGGTACTAACCGGCAGGCTTCCTACCTAAGAATGAGCGCGTGAATGACCTGCGGTGACATCGCGGCTTGTGATTGGTCGCGAGCGGTCACATGGACAAGCCGCGATGTCATCTAAGGTCCTTCACGCGCTCATTCTTAGGAAGGAAGGCTGCCGGAAAGAAGCAGGGCGCGTCCGAGGATGAGTATATACCTAATAGGAATATACTCATCCTCAGACGTGCCCTGCTTCTTTCCGGCAGCCTTCCTTCCTAAGAATGAGCGCGTGAAGGACCTTAGATGACGTCGCGGCTTGTCCATGTGACCGCTCGCGACCAATCACAAGCCGCGACGTCACCGCAGGTCATTCACGCGCTTATTCTTAGGTAGGAAGGCTGCCGGTTAGTACCAGGGCGCGTCCGAGGGTGAGTATATCAATATTTTTTATTTTGATTCTTTATTTTACACAATAATATGGATCCCAGGTAGGGTTGAGCGACTTTTGCTTTTTTAGGATCGAGTCGGGTCTCGTGAAACCCGACTGTCTCGAAAGTCGGATCGTGTGAAATCGGCCGATTATTGTGAAAAGTCGGGGGCCAACCGAAACACGAAACCCAATGCAGGTCAATGGCCTCCTCCTCCTCCTCCTCCCCCCTGTGATGCCGCACAAAGCAAGCCGGAACCTATGTCATCACGCTGCCCGCACTCCTTCATTGGCTGAAAAAATGGCAGGGAAAGCGTCATATGAAATGCGACTTTGGCGCGAAGATCGCCGACCGCATAGCCGATCCCACAGTGGGATCGGGTCGGGTTTCATGAAACCCGACTTTGCTGAAAGTCGTCGACTTTTGAAAATGTCCGATCCGTTTCGCTCAACCCTAATCCCAGGGCCTGAAGGAGAGTTTCCTCTCCTTCAGACCCTGGGAACCATAGTATCCCATTGCACTGCATTGGGTTTCGTGTTTCGGCCAACCCCGACCCCAACTTTTTTATAGGATCGTCCGATTTCACTCGACCCGACTTTTGAGAAAGTCCGGTTTCGTGAAACCCGACCCGATCCTATAAAAATAAAAGTCGCTCAACCCTAATTAAGAACAATCTTCAGAGAAAACAGAACAAGGAGTTCTAGTCCTGATGATATGACACCCACAAAGCCCTGATATCAGCATTATCATGTCTGTGTGGGATTACATGAACAGACAAAAGGATTCAATCAAGCATTTATCCATGGTTTGTAGAGATGAATGTATCTCTTTGTGCAACCATACAGTCCTGGTCAGTGCACTGATCGTGAACAGGAGCTGCACAAATTTTCTGACCTTCTGGGTTCCTTCAGGCGGCATTTGATTTGCTGGCCTTGCATGAGGTAATCTGCATGCTGTGCGGTTCACAAGCAAATCAAAAGACAAGCCCAGGATCCAGCAAATTCAGGAAATTCATGCAGTTCATGTCCACAGCCAGAGTGCACTGACGTGGACTGTAGACTGTGGCCGCACAAAGCATTCCGCTTATTTCTAGTGATTAGTTCTTCGATGTGTTTGGAACAACCTCCCTGCCAAGTTAATTCAAAATATCTTTGCAAGGTGTAATGCAACGACCACTTATGGGTTGGGCAATACTTGCTTGGCAATGGGATAAATGCACACAGGAACACTTTTTGCACATAACATTATAAATAAACCATACCACGAACAGTCCATTACACACTGAATCAGAACATGTCATTAAGCTGCGGTCACTAAACATGCTGGACCTCAGTCCGTCCAGTTACCATGGGTGACTGCACAGTTCATAACGCTTCTTAGGACTCAGCTTTAATACGGAGCCTCTAAATACGCCAAACTTCTCTGCCCAGTTTCCGCAGGAGACCACACACCGAACAGTTCATTATATCCACTGGAGAAGCTGCCTAACAGGGATCACCAACTTGCCTGACAGACATACACCAGTCGATTCCAGACCCACCGAAGGATGGTAGCTTCCCCCACACAGTATCCATCACCGGCTCTGCATATCCATGGCCTTACCTCATGCTCCTCAGGGATCTGGTCCACACACAGGACCTCCCAACACAGAGGCCACTCAGGATCACAACCTCACTTCGTGCTATTCAGGGATCCGGTCCACAAACAGGACCTCCCAACATAGAGGCCACTCGGGATCACAGCCTCACCTCATGCTCTTCAGGGATCCGCTCCACACACAGGACCTCCCAACACAGAGGCCACTCAGGATCACAACCTCACCTCGTGGTATTCAGGAATCCGGTCCACACACAGGACCTCCCAACACAGAGACCACTCAGGATCACAGCCTCACCAGGTACTCTTCAGGGATCCGGTCCCCACTCTGGACCTCTCAACACCCAGGCCTTTCCTCTCACAGGACCTTACATCCAGGAATCATTCATGTCCATACACAGGAACCATGTGACCCACACCCTGGTTACATTGGATACTTGTAACCACTCCCATAGGTGGGAGGAGTGTGTGGTTAGTTTGACCCACCCAGCTCTCAAGCTAACCCTGCAAGCCTCACTTTAAAACTACACAAATACTTGTGGGACTACAGGTCCCAGAACAACCTTATTTCAGGCTTACAGCGCAGAGTATCTTCCTCTGCGACACATACCGGCCATTCACAATAATGCCGGACTTTGGCTCATCACCACAGTTATACCTGCGATTGCCATGCATTCCTATGGCGTCAATACACCTCCATGCATATTCTGGGGAGACCGTGCAGCGCCCCCTACCTGTAACAGGGGTCACTGCTTCACAAAGGGTACCTAGAAGGAATAATGCTACTTTGAAGGAAAAAGGTAGTCAACTCAATATTGATTTGAGTTTGATTTCTCTTTTGTCAGTACACTGTGCAGCTATTGCTATTGTAAAGCATGCTTACTTTGAAGCATTTTTTTCACACCTGCCTAAAAGTTTTGCACAATACTGCATATTTATGTGAATTAAAATAATTATTTGCAATAATTTCCTTGCAATAAATAATTTTTTGTTTTTTTATGGGTCTACATGGATAATATCTGCTAAGTATCAAAATAGTTTGGGACATGATAAGAATAGATAGTGCCATATTCTTTTTATCTTGAACATTCCGAGTAAAGTTGAGCACATTTTTCAAAATTCTGTTCCACTATGATCGGCGACGAATATTGTTTTTGCAATATTCGCCAAACACAGCTGAAAGTCATTGGAGTCAATGGGAGTAGAAATGACCAAATATGTTAGAAAACAATCCTCAAACATAAATTTGGCACAAATAGGGTACCAATATGGCACGAATATGGCAAATTCAGATTCAGACCACCGATTCTGAGCATAGTTGCTCAACTCTAATGCTGGGGACTTTACAAAGCGTATTTGGTTAATGAACACTGCAGTACGAGTGCAGAAAACAATTGCCTGCGACGGACATATTTTGTGTAGCAGAAAATTGCAGTTAAATGTCTGGATTTTTGGGAACTTTTTTTAGTGTACACAGAATATATGCTATATAATAATGCACAAAAAAAATCTTTTAAATACTAAACAAGACTAAAAAAAATAGGCATTTGCAATTGAATCTTATATATTTTACTTTATACAGGTAACTTGTTTGATGAAATTGCTGTAAAAGAAAGTGTTCAGAGTTTGGAAGGAAAATGAGTCTAAAACCATGAATCAGGCAAAGGAGTAACAGTTGTAGTCACCTGGAAAGGAAGCAGCTATAGTTTTTTTTAATATTATAGTTGCAATAATGACATATTGCTTTAATTTCTCACTGTTTACATTTTCAATTACTGCTTGGGTAACTGGAATTTCCCATCTGTTACCCTTTAATCCAACATTGAAATTGGATGATATTTGTATACCAATAATTATCACTTCAAATATTTTATGGTGCACTGAAAGTTACCCATCTTCTTATCTTTAATGCTGAGCTGTAAGGCCCGACATCTTTTCACTATCCTAATTATTTTTAAATATGTGCTGTAAGTCATGCCTCACTTTTTATACAGGCTATGATAATCCCTCCTGATTAGCTCTGCAGTATCATGTGATGTGATAGCTGCAAGGTATGTCTGATGGATAAGTGTGATAAATGTAATGCTAGTCTTTACTCATCGGCTAACTGTGAGGTAGAGTGGACTAGATGTCCAAGGTCAAAAGCCAGGAAGGTTCACCAAAAATAGAGGGATAATACAAACTATTAGTCAGGGGCAAAGGTCTTGTAACTAATGTCAGAATACATCAAAAGCACAAGGGTGTAAACAAATGGGTATTCGAAAGTCAAATCCTAGATCCGGCAATGATAGATCAGTATATCAAGATGCATAGCATAGGGTAAGCCCACCACTGAGCTGAGGCTACAATTGGCAAGAATCTGATATTGACAGCCAGCTAAATATCCTGATAATTATTTTGAAATGAAAACATATGGAGGAAACACAAACACAAAACTGACAGCCAACACACCCCTGATATGCATAGGCCAGTTGAGTTGTCACTCACATCACTAACAGCCCAACATCTCCCTGCTATCGATATGTCAGCTGAGCTGTCAATCACAGCACTGACAGTCCAACATTCCCCTGCTATCCATATGTCCACTGAGATGTCACTCACAGCACTGACAGCCCAACACACTCCTTCTATCTTTAGGGCAGCTGAGCTGTCACTCACTGCATCCCCAGGACTCAGCGAGTGGCAGAATTATAACAATAAATACTTGGCCACTTTCATCCTGTTCTTCATAAATGCAACTGATATGTGTTTTGGATTATTGTCTTTTTGCTAAAGTGCACAACTTTTAAGGAAACAGAGTGATGATAACATCTTTTCTTTCAATATAGAACAGAACAATTGTGAATTCATGATACCATCCATGAAATATACCTCTCCAACACCAGCAGCACTTATGCTACCCAATATTAGGACACTGCAACCAGGATGTTTCACTGTAAGCACCTAAAATTTTTCTTTGTACTCTTTACCTTTTCAACAACATACAGTTTTGAAGCCAAACAATTCCAAAAAACATTTATCTTGGTCTCATCACCTCAGAGTATAGAGTCCAAGTAGTCTTCATATTTTTCAACTTGGGCCCTGGCAAATTGTAGGAGAGCTATTTTGTGTATAGGCTGTAGGAGAGACTTTTTTGGACAACACCCATGCATGGCTTTCCTCGGCAGTGTACGTGATATTGTGTCACAGGAAATACTTACCCAGGTTTGGTTTTCTACTTCTTTAGATAACTGCAGTCAATTTGCATGTGGATTTTCTTCAACACTTCTCATCAGAAGACTCTCCTGTTTAGGTATTAACCAATGTGATTGGCCTGAACGTCTCATTGAGATGATTTACAGTTTCATCTTTGTTATATTTTTGTATCACTTTAGCTACAGTATTCTGACAGATAAGTAAAGCTTTTCTGATCTTCTTGAGCTTTTACCTTTCTTTGTGTAAAGATATTATTTTCTTTCTCAGGTGCCATTGCTAACAGCATGAAATGGGTAGGGATCTTGTTTATTAAATATTGCCCAGTTATTGTCAACTGTCTGCTGGACAACTGTTTCATGATTAATTAGAGTTACCTGTGGTTGTAATTTTGTGAATTCTTCTTAATTAGAATTTTACAGTGTAAACTTTAGCTTTGCCCTTAAGTTTTTCATTTTGTTGTACTCATCTTTGCAACATAGTGTTGAAAGAATTTGTTAGGAAAATTCCTTTTTTTGGGTGGGTAAAATAACAAATCTTGTTGGCAATTGATTGGCCAGATTTGTGGGAGCATTTTGTAGTATAATATCACATAGAAAATGTTTATTCTGAAAGGAAACTAAAGGTTTTCTGACAAATCTAAATGTGATTAAAAAAAGGGGAAAAGTATCTGTGCTGGAACAAAATTTTAACCCCCTTGTGAGGACTAAAACTGTTTAAGAAGAGGTGACTGCTAAGAACAATAAGATACAAAAAATAAAAAAATTAGGATGACGAATGGGAGTTGCAGTTATATAGTAGCCAGGTATTATGGTAACTGATGGTAAACTGAAGAGTTTTTCTGACTAATCTGTTGGGGTGTACTAATTTATGCTGAGGATTCCCAAATTTTAAATCCCAGTCATTAATTGGAAACTGTACCAAAACAGCCTTTATTTATCCTTGTCATTCACCTCTTAGTGTCAAGAAAGATTTTTGTTGTCCACTCACATTCCTTTAGGGGTTGTTGAATTAGTTTAGGATGCATGTAAAATAATAGATTATCTTGTAATAACTGGATGGTGTGAGTTTGCCAAAGTTTGGAGCTACTTTCTTTAGCATCTCCTCTGGATTGCTAAAAACAGCTAACCAACAAAACCTGCATAGAATGCACTGATATTATCGCCCAAACTTGCATATTCTTCAAAAGTAAAAACTAAATGGTACATCACTCATTTTTCATTCAATTACAGAAAATTAAAACCTGTGTAAAATAAAATATATGAATTAGTTAAATGTGTTTTATTAGCTACACAAAAGCCATAAAGCTAATGTACAGTAATGTGTTTTCTTGTATAAAAAGCTCAAACACTCTAAATGTGAAATAATAAAATAGAAAATTCTGGTTCATTTAGAACATGTTGTAAAATTGCATAAAGAAAATTTTCTAAGAGCACTCATATTGTAAATTATAATATTCTAAATTGAAAATGAGAGCCTCAGTCAGACAGCTGTCTACATGATAAATCACTTTCTAATAAAATATTTGCGCTTTTTTGTCATGCAATTGTAGAAAGAAAATATAGTTATCAAAACACAAAGTTTAGTAATTTGACTGTATTTATTGTAAGGCAAAAAGTTGCAAAATTGATTTATTTTGTTTATGATTTATTATCAGTGTTCAAACTTTCTACCTCTCTCTGTAATTTTTTTTTATATAAATCAGTAGAAATATGCAACATGAACAAATAGATTAGAAGCTGTTATATTGCAGATAATGTGTTTTCAATAAAACAGCTTCAACTATGTAAAAGAGAGTTTTAAGCACAAGTAAACTACGCTGCTCACCGTATATGACACTATAACAAATGCTATAAATGACACCAATAAAACTTAACATTTACTGAATTTAATAATAAAATAATACAACATACACGACCTAAGAACCATATATGTCTGCTAACAAAGGTACAAGGTGCACACGTTCCCTGTGGGACCAACTATCTGTTTCCTACCTTGCAGCGGAGGTTGGCACCCTATAATACCTGCGCATTGGCGCCCCCGCTCAACGTTGACTAACCCCAACTGACCCTATTAGGCCCTATCGTGAGGAAAAAAACACAATCAGCAGACCATACAGACAGACAAGACAAAAAAACATAAATAGAAAGTCACTTAGGAAAATATTGCACTTATTAGAGAGATACTATTGCACTTATGATTCAGTGCAAAGGCCGTGCAACGAGTACTGACTCGTATATTGTATTGCACACTCTAAGCCTAAACTGCACCTAAAAAGTCCACCCTACCTACCTGTGGGGGTTGGCACCCTACAATCCTGCGCAAATGGCGCCCCCGCTCTCGTCGTCTGTCCCTATTAAACCCTCAAATAGGTATTAGATTTTCATATAAAGGCAGGCAAGATAAAGTGAAGTAACACAGTGCAGGCAGAATAAAGTGCAAAAAATAGTGCATATAAAGTGTAAAAATTGCCGTTAACCCCGTGACTTTAGATATGACCAAGTATGTAAGAGCATTTAATTATGCTTAGCTTATAGCCTTGAGTATGCTTTGCTCGACGCGTTTGCTTTGCTTGAAGGCTGACAGAGACTGGACGGACATTGCTCCCCACTGCGTTAGAGGTTTTATCGCTCCTCAGAATATAGCCAGATAAGTCATTATTTTATTCAGCTATGATATGGGTATGTCTCCTGATGAACCTACAAAGGGGAAACGCGTCGAGCAAAGCATACTCAAGGCTATAAGCTAAGCATAATTAAATGCTCTTACATACTTGGTCATATCTAAAGTCACGGGGTTAACGGCAATTTTTGCACTTTATATGCACTATTTTTTGCACTTTTTTCTGCCTGCACTGTGTTACTTCACTTTATCTTGCCTGCCTTTATATGAAAATCTAATACCTATTTGAGGGTTTAATAGGGACAGACGACGAGAGCGGGGGCGCCATTTGCGCAGGATTGTAGGGTGCCAACCCCCGCAGGTAGGTAGGGTGGACTTTTTAGGTGCAGTTTAGGCTTAGAGTGTGCAATACAATATACGAGTCAGTACTCGTTGCACGGCCTTTGCACTGAATCATAAGTGCAATAGTATCTCTCTAATAAGTGCAATATTTTCCTAAGTGACTTTCTATTTATGTTTTTTTGTCTTGTCTGTCTGTATGGTCTGCTGATTGTGTTTTTTTCCTCACGATAGGGCCTAATAGGGTCAGTTGGGGTTAGTCAACGTTGAGCGGGGGCGCCAATGCGCAGGTATTATAGGGTGCCAACCTCCGCTGCAAGGTAGGAAACAGATAGTTGGTCCCACAGGGAACGTGTGCACCTTGTACCTTTGTTAGCAGACATATATGGTTTTTAAGTCATGTATGTTGTATTATTTTATTATTAAATTCAGTAAATGTTAAGTTTTATTGGTGTCATTTATAGCATTTGTTATAGTGTCATATACGGTGAGCAGATTTGAATAGGACACGTTTATTGATGTTCTGTGAGATATTCTTGCACAAGTAAACTACAACTGAATTGTAACTATCAGCAATGCTAAATAAAATGCACTACCTAGTACCCCTACTCGTCTCCATCTATACTCTTGGCCTGGGACAACTGATAAAGTTCCATGGCTTCAATTATTGCTAGTCATTGCTGGTTTCTGTCGCCCACATGTCATTATCTATATTACTCAGATGGTTAATTAATTATGTGAAGCTCAGTCGAGTGGCAACTTGTACACCTTGGTACAGGGTGATACGGGCATGATAGGTCACTTTTAGATTATTCAGTATTCAGTATTATTCATTCTTGACTAACTCAGTGCTTCACTATATCAGAGTCCACTTGAGGGTTGCATAACCTGTTGACAGAATTGAATTAAAGCACGTACACACATCCATTAATATCTGTGATTTTTGTACATATTCAGCAAAGCGTCCATTTTGCCTATAAGTGTCTTTTTTATATATCTTCATAATTAAATAATATATATTTCAAATACATATCATTTATAAATTCGTGAGGGCGGAGGTCACCGCTGAATATATAACTGTTGGGGCTCACCGTGGACTTGGAAACATAGCAACTTAACCCATAGAAAAAGATCAAGTCCACACAGGAGGGAGCACCACAACCATATGTAAAAAATACAAAATCTTTTATTAGTAAGCTTTTATAATAAATAATGCAACACACAAAAAGATACATCACACAGAAAAACGGATAAAAACATTAAAAGTGCAGCAACAGCACAAATCTTGTACACAAGTCATATCCTTATGATAATGTAAGAATAGAGTGACAACCCACATCCCCAACTACTCCAGCATGGTCATACAACACAATATAATGGCCTGTGGTATAACCATATACAATGTGCTTAACCCCTTCCCGTCATGTGCCGTACTAGTACTGCGCTGCCGGCACTGCATTAGTGCCAGCCGCAGTACTAGTATGGCGCCCCGATCACCGCGGTCTCACGCTGAGCGCCGCGGTGATCGGGTGCGGGTGTCAGCTGTATATGACAGCTGACACCCTGCAGCAATGCCCACGATCGGCGCTGTCGCTGATCGCGGGCATTTAACCCCTCTGATGCCGCTGTCAATAGTGACAGCGGCATAGAGGGGGATTGCGCAGGGACGGGGGCTCCCTGCGCTCTCCCACCGGAGCAGCGCGATGACCTGGAAGGAGTCCCCGGATCCAAGATTGCCGCGGGACTCCTTCCGGGTCATGAGATGACCCTGCTTGCCGGCGTCTGCTGAGAATTCCTCATAGCAGGCGCCGGCAAGCCTCTGCAATGTGCCTGTCAGATCGGTGATCTGACAGAGTGCTGTGCACACTGTCAGATCACCGATCTGTGATGTCCCCCCCTGGGACAAAGTAAAAAAGTAAAAAAAAAAATTTCCACATGTGTAAAAAAAAAATTAAAAAAAAATTCCTAAGTAAAGAAAAAAAAAATATATTCCCATAAATACATTTCTTTATCTAAATAAAAATCACACAATAAAAGTACACATATTTGGTACACATATTTGCTATCGCCGCGTTCGTAACGACCCCACCTATAAAACTATATCACTACCCACTGCTAACCCCTTCAGTGAACACCGTAAAAAAAAAAAAAAAAAAACGAGGCAAAAAACAACGCTTTATTCTCATACTGCCAAACAAAAAGTGGAATAACACGCGATCAAAAAGACGGATATAAATAACCATGGTACCGCTGAAAACGACATCTTGTCCCGCAAAAAAAAAGCTGCCATACAGCATCATCATGAGAAAAATTAAAAAGTTATAGCTCTCAGAATAAAGCGATGCAAAAACAATTATTTTTTTATATAAAATAGTTTTTATTGTGTAAAAGCGCCAAAACATAAAAAAATTACATAAATGAGGTATCGCTGTAATCGTACTGACCCGAAGAATAAAACTGCTTTATCCTTTTTACCAAACGCGGAACGGTATAAACGCCCCCCCTAAAAGAATTTCAGGAATTGATGGTTTTTGTTCATTCCGCCTCCCAAAAATCGGAATAAAAAGCGATCAAAAAATGTCATGTGCCCGAAAATGGTACCAATAAAAACGACAACTCGTCCCGCAAAAAAGAAGATCTCAGATGACTCTGTGGACCAAAATATGGAAAAATTATAGCTCTCAAAATGTGGTGATGCAAACTATCTATATAACTATCTACTATAAAAAACTATTTTTTGCAATAAAAAGCGTCTTTTAGTGTGTGATGGCTGCCAACCATAAAAATCTGCTAAAAAACGCTATAAAAGTAAATCAAATCCCCCTTCATCACCCCCTTAGTTAGGGAAAAATAATAAAATTTTTAAAAATATATTTATTTCCATTTTCCTGTTAGGCTACTTTCACACTAGCGTCGGTACGGGGCCGTCGCGCTGCGTCGGCCCGACATACCGACGCATACTGTGTAAGCGCCGCACAACGGGGGCAGCGGATGCTGTTTTTCCACGCATCCGCTGCCCCATTGTGAGGTGCGGGGAGGTGGGGGCGGAGTTCCAGCCGCGCATGCGCGGTCGGAAATGGTGGACCGTCGGCACAAAAAAAGTTGCATGTAACGTTTTTTGCTGCCGGCGGTCCGCCACAACACGACGCAACCGTCGCACGACGGTTGCGACGTGTGTCAATACGTCGCAATGTGTTGCTAATGTTAGTCTATGGGGAAAAACGCATCCTGCAGATGACTTTGCAGGATGCGGTTTTTTGCCAAAACGACGCATTGCGACGTATGCAAAAAAACGCTAGTGTGAAAGTAGCGCTAGGGTTAGGACTAGGGTTAGGGCTAGGGTTGGGGTTAGGGCTAGGGTTAGGGCTGGGGTTAGGGTTGGGGTTATGGTTTCAGTTAGAATTGGGGAGTTTTCACTGTTTAGGCACATCAGGGGCTCTCCATACGTGACATGGCGTCCGATCTCAATTCCAGCCAATTCTGCTTTGAAAAACTAAAACAGTGCTCCTTCCCTTCCGAGTTCTCCTGTGCGCCCAAACAGTGGTTCCCCCCAACATATGGGGTATCAGCGTTCTCAGAACAAGTTGGAAAACAACTTTTGGGGTCCAATTTGTCCTGTTACCCTTGGGAAAATAAAGACGTGGGGGCTAAAATATCATTTTCGTGGAAAAAATTTTTTTTTATTTTCGCGGCTCTGCGAGATAAACTGTAGTGAAACACTTGTTGGTTCAAAGTTCTCACAACACATCTAGATAAGTTCCCTGGTGGGTCTAGTTTCCAATATGGGGTCACTTGTGGGGGGTTTCTACTGTTTGGGTACATCAGGGGCTTTGCAAGTGCAACATGACACCTGCAGACCAATCCATCTAAGTCTGCAATTCAAACGGCGCTCCTTCCCTTCTGAGCTCTGTCGTGCGCCCAAACAGTGGTTCCCCCCATATATGGGGTATCAGCATACTCAGGACAAATTGGACAACAACTTTTGTTGTCCAATTTCTCCTGTTACCCTTGGGAAAATAAAAACGTGGGGGCTAAAATATCATTTTCGTGGAAAAAAATATTTTTTATTTTCGCGGCTCTGCGTGATAAACTGTAGTGAAGCACTAGTTGGTTCAAAGTTCTCACAACACATCTAGATAAGTACCTCGGGGGGTCTAGTTTCCAATATGGGGTCACTTGTGGGGGGTTTCTACTGTTTAGGTACATCAGGGGCTCTGCAAATGCAACATGACACCTGCAGACCAATCCATCTAAGTCTGCATTTCAAACGGTGCTCCTTCCATTCCGAGCTCTGCCGTGCGCCCAAACAGTGGTTCCCCCCAATGTATGGGGTATCAGCGTATTCAGGACAAATTGGACAATAACTTTTGTGGTCCAATTTCTCCTGTTACCCTTGGGAAAAAAAATTGCGGGCTAAAACATCATTTTGTGGAAAGAAAAAATTATTTTTTAATTTTCACAGCGCTACATTCTAAACTTTAGTGAAACAATTGGGGGTTAAAAGTGCTCACCACACATCTAGATAAGTTCCTTAGGGGGTCTTCTTTCCAAAATGGTGTCACTTGTGGGGGTTTCCACTGTTTAGGCACGTCAGGGGCTCTCCAAACACGACATGGGTTCCGATCTCAATTCCAGCCAATTTTGCATTGAAAAGTCAAATGGCGCTCATTCCCTTCTGAGCTCTGCCATGCGCCCAAACAGTGGTTTATCCCCATATATGAAGTACCAGCGTACTCAGGACAAATTTCTCAACGACTTTTGGGGTCCAATTTATCCTGTTACCCTTGGGAAAATAAAAAATTGGGGGCAAAAAATCATTTTTTGTGAAAATTAATATGAATTTTTTTTTACGGCTCTACATTATAAACTTCTGTGAAGCACTTGGAGGTTCAAAGTGCTGCTCACCACACATCGAGATTAGTTCCTTAGAGGGTCTACTTTCCAAAATGGTGTCACTTGTGGTGGTTTCCACTGTTTAGGCACATCAGGGGCTCTCCAATTGCGACATGGGTTCCGATCTCAATTCCAGCAAATCTTGCATTGAAAAGTCAAATGGCGCTCCTTCCCTTCCGAGCTCTGCCATGTGCCCAATCAATGGTTTACCCCAACATGTGGGGTATCGGCGTACTCAGGACAAATTGTACAACGACTTTTTTGGTCCAATTTCTCCTGTTACCCTTGGTAAAATAAAACAAATTGGATCTGAAGAAAAAATTTTGTGAAAAAAAAGTTGAATGTTCAATTTTTTTTAAACATTCCAAAAATTCCTGTGAAGCACCTGAAGGGTTAATAAACTTTTTGAATATGGTTTTGAGTACCTTGAGGGGTGCAGTTTTTAGAATGGTGTCACTTTTGGGCATTTTCTGTCATATAGACCCCTCAAAGTCACTTCAAGTGTGAGGTGGTCCGTAAAAAAAAATGGTTTTGCAAATTTTGTTGCAAAAATGAGAAATCACTGGTCAACTTTTAACCCTTATAACTCCCTAACAAAAAAAAAATATGTTTCCAAAATTGTGCTGATGTAAAGCAGACATGTGGGAAATGTTGTTTATTAACTTTATTATGAGATATAACTCTCTACTTTAAGGGCATAAAAACTAAAAGTTTGAAAATTGCTAAATTTTCATAATTTTCGACAAATTTTTGTTTTTTTCAAAAATAAATGCAAGTCATATCAAAGAAGTTTTACCACTATTATGAAGTAAAACATGTCACGAGAAAACAGTGTCAGAATCACCAGGATCCGTTGAAGCGTTTTAGAGTTATGACCTCATAAAGTGACAGTGGTCAGAATTCTAAAAATTGGCCGTGTCACTTAGGTGAAAACAGGCTTTGGGGTGAAGGGGTTAATATACAGAAACAATTAGTTATATGTACATGGTTCACAGATCAAAACAACACAACAATATGAGCAAATAAGTGAAGACCTGCTAGTATCACAGTACCATATAGCCCTATAGGTATCAATGGAAAACAATGGACCCCACAGGCAAATAAAGATCAATGCCTAAACGGCCTTTACCCAATGCAGCCATGCTAAATGAAAAGACCACAAAGTATAATAAGGTCCTGCATATCAAAAAAGAATCAAATACATACATTATGTGGGATCCAAATGTTGAGATCAGG
This sequence comes from Ranitomeya variabilis, assembly GCF_051348905.1. Lineage (NCBI taxonomy): Eukaryota > Metazoa > Chordata > Amphibia > Anura > Dendrobatidae > Ranitomeya > Ranitomeya variabilis. Next base: position 205,539,616 of record NC_135237.1, read on the forward strand.
CTAGGGCCATGTGTGTACCGATGGAAAAGAGAGGAGGGAAGGAGATGTGGGAAAAGAAACCCACGCGTATCGCCGCAAAAGTTGCGGCTTCCTCAGGGAGAGGTAGCATACTGTGTCATATCGATCCAATATTTATGTAGAATAAATGAGCTAAATGATATTCACCTGTTAGGAAACAGAAGTGAGGAAGGCACATGGAGCAGATTGGTCGCGGCCATCTTGTGAATCCACCAGAGCGGTGTACTGATAATAAAGTTGCATAAAATTGTATACAAAAATATATATATATTTTACCCCTAAAGTAGTAATGCCTGTGTTGTTACTGTATGTTAACACAGTGCACACAAACATATCAGAGAGAGCAAAACGGCGCAGGCACATGATCATAAATGTATATAAATCAGACCAATACCATAGATAAGCTGCACTCATATGCCTGCTGCACTCACATGCAGATGCATAATGCGCTTGCAGGATCAGTACTATACAAAGAGCCGCACCTAGTGTCATTGCACATACTGTAATGCTGAGGGAGTACAAAATGCAAAGATAGATGAGTATGATTATGCATATAGGCATAGAAGTACCTGCCGTATTTTACCCCCAAAGTAATCATGCCCGTGTTGTTATTGCATGTTAGCACAGTGCACACAAAGATGTTAGAGAGAGCAGAGCGACGCAGGCACATGATCATTAATGTCTAGTGTTGAGCGATACCGTCCGATACTTGAAAGTATCGGTATCGGAAAGTATCGGCCGATACCGGCAAAGTATCGGATCTAATCCGATACCGATACCCGATACCAATACAAGTCAATGGGACTCATGTATCGGACGGTATTCCTGATGGTTCCCAGGGTCTGAAGGAGAGGAAACTCTCCTTCAGGCCCTGGGAACCATATTAATGTGTAAAATAAAGAATTAAAATAAAAAATATTGCTATACTCACCTCTCCGACGCAGCCTGGACCTCACCGAGGGAACCGGGAGCCTTCTTTGCTTAAAATGCGCACTTTTCCTTCCTTCCGTGACGTCATGGCTTCTGATTGGTCGCATGTCGCCCATGTGACCGCGACGCGACCAATCACAGCAAGCCGTGACGTAATTTTCAGGTCCTTCTAGGAATTCAGTATTTTAAAATTACGTTCCGGCTTTGTGATTGGTCGCGTCGCGGTCACATGGGCGACGCGACCAATCACAAGCCGTGACGTCACGGGAGGCAGGAGACGCGCGCATTTTTAAAATTACGTCATGGCTTGTGATTGGTTGCGTGCCGCCCATGTGACCGCGGCAAGCCGTGACGTAATTTCAGGTCCTGAATGCAGAAATAGGCATCAGGACCTGAAATTACGTTCCGGCTTTGTGATTGGTCGCGTCGCAGTCACATGGGCGGCACGCAACCAATCACAAGCCGTGACGTAATTTTAAAAATGCGCGCGTCTCCTGCCTCCCGTGACGTCACGGCTTGTGATTGGTCGCGTCACCCATGTGACCGCGACGCGACCAATCACAAAGCCGGAACGTAATTTTAAAATACTGAATGCCTAGAAGGACCTGAAAATTACGTCACGGCTTGCTGTGATTGGTCGCGTCGTGGCCACATGGGCGGCACGTGACCAATCAGAAGCCGTGATGTCACGGAAGGAAGGAAAAGCGCGCATTTTAAGCAAAGAAGGCTCCCGGTTCCCTCGGTGAGGTCCAGGCTGCGTCGGAGAGGTGAGTATAGCAATATTTTTTATTTTAATTCTTTATTTTACACATTAATGTTGTATTTTACACATTAATGTTGTTTCGATACCGATACCCGATACCACAAAAGTATCGGATCTCGGTATCGGAATTCCGATACAGCAAATATCGGCCGATACCCGATACTTGCGGTATCGGAATGCTCAACACTATTAATGTCCCATCGGACCAGCACCGTAGATAAGCTGCACTCATATGCAGGCTGCATTCATATGCAGACTCATAATACGCTTAAGGGGTCAGTACTATGCGAAGAGCCCCACCTAGCGTCATTACATATATTATAACACTCAGTGAATAAAAAGATGCAAAGATAAAAAAGTATAATTATGCATCTAGGCATAAAAGTACCTGCCGTATTTTACCCCCAGAATAATCATGCCCGTATTGTTAATGCATGTGGACACAGTGCACACAAACATATCAGAGAGAGCAAAACGGCGCAGGCACATGATCATAAATGTCCTATCGGACCAACACCATAGATAAGCTGCACTCATATGCCGGCTGCACTCATATACAGACTCATAATGCACTTGCAGGATCAGCACTATACAGAGTCCCACCTAGTGTCATTGCACATACTGTAATTGCTGAGGAAATAAAAAATGCAAAGATAGATGAGTATAATTATGCATATAGGCATAGAAGTACCTGCTGTATTTTACCCCCAAAGTAATCATGCCCGTATTGTAATTACATGTTGGCACAGTGTACACAAACATGTTAGAGAGAGCAGAGCGACGCGGGCACATGATAATAAATGTCCCATCGGACCAGCACCGTAAATAAGCTGCACTCATATGCAGGCTGCACTCATATGCAGACTCATAATGCGCTTACAGGTCAGTGCTATGCGAAGAGCGCCACCCAGTGTCATTGTATATACCATAGCGCTGAGGGAGTAAAAAATGCAAAGATAGATGAGTATGATTATACACATAAAAAGTTGTAAATATAATCCTACCCAATTGGGTTGGTCCTATATGGTACAGTGATATATGGACCTGCCTAGATAGTGACACTAAAGTGCCAGAGAAAATTTTATCTGAAAATGGTCGAATATGCACTATATGATACTGTGATAAGAGATGGATTCAATGAAAAAGTCCTATATTCTATATTCAAGGAGGCATCATTTACAACCTAAATAAATCTTTGAATTTTTAGTTATGCAAGCTGTAAATCCTTTACAGGGGGCAAATGCAATACATCAAATGGAGAACACAGAATCTGTTATGAGGTATAACACCCACAAATCAAGAACCAAAAAAACAAAACAAGAAACCAAAACAAGAACAGAAAACCACATACAAATCCAGCTGCAACCTATCCTAGATTGGTCAAGACAGAGCAGTCCATCAAGCATAAAAGCCCATGAATAAGAGCTCCTCATTAAGTCCATTTGGTGACATGCTGTTAAGATTGTAGATCCACCGTGTCAGGACTCTGAACATTTTTTACCTTTTGTGCATTACTGCCCTTTTCCAAGATGGTGTCTTTGGTCTCATGTGCACTGTGTCTTCCTGCTATAAAACTCCACCCCAGCCTTCAGTCTGTGCTAGAGTATTCTGCCTTGCATCTAGCTCCTGACCTCTGATTACTCCCTGGCTATACACCTGCTCCTGTGAACCTGTGTGGTGATCCTGCTACTCTGCTCTGAGTTCCTGCTGCATACACAAGTTTCCAGTAATCCTCCTTCATCTGCTGTTTGTGTTTACTTCCATTTGCATTTGCTGGTCATGTAAGCTGTTGCTGCTTTGCAATAACCTGAGACTATTAACCAGGCCTCCCTGGTTGAGCTAAGATATGATTTGAACTGCCTAATAAGCATATCTATCCGTGCCTGGACTAAGACAAGGATTTATTCGTGTCAAGTATCCTCAAGAATAACTGTGCTTCATAGACTTTCTGCTTGATTGCATTTTCCTCTGAAGTTTCCTATAGACTGCTAAGCTGTGTTTATTATTTGCACCAAGTGTTGTGGACTTGAGTTTCTCTCTGCATCTGTTTGAATCACCGTGTGATAATATAGACTTTACCACTTATAAAACTGTGTCCTGTAGTTGTCTTGTTCCACACAAAGAGTCTCCTGAGTTATCACCTATAATTATTACAGGATACTCTAGCCTAAAAAAAAAAAAAGGAGACTGCTGGAACAATGACTGCAGAAAGCAAATTAGAGCAAGTGTTTTCCATAATTAGATGTGGAAGGTCTGCAAAAGAAGTTTGGAAGCTTTGAACACAATCAACAAGTGTTTGGACAAATTTTGCAGGACTTGAGCAACCGCATGGCAGCCCAGGAAAACAAACTTGCTGGCATAGAGTCCCAGTATGGACAGGCTTTTCAGGACATAAGCGCGCAAATAGCTGCACAAGTGACTTTACCCTCTGGGCAACCGCCACCAGCTGGCCCACCTAAGTTGCCCCCATTCAGATTAAATGGTGATCGCGACAAATTTCGTGGCTTTGTGAATCAATGTATGCTATATTTTGATGTGCATGCTGACAGTTTTCCTACTGATAGATCCAAAGTATTGTGTGTAATAATGCTACTGACCTCACGAGCGCTCGCCTGGGCGAATCCGATGATTGAGTCTCATGACCCACGGTTAAATGACTTGGATGATTTCTTGGCCATAATGGCTATAATGTTTGATGACCCTAATCGCCATGCAACTGCTGAATCTGCTTTGTTGTCTTTACGCCAGGCTAAATGTTCTGTTATTGAGTATGCCACTGAATTCAGGAGATTGGCGGTAGATACCAATTGGGACTAGGGTTGAGCGAAACAGATCGGCCAATTTCAAAAGTCGCCGACTTTTGGGAAAGTCGGGTTTCGTGAAACTCGACCCGATGTCACTGTGGGATCGGGTCGGCCATCGGCGATCTTCGCTCCAAAGTCGGGTTTCGTTTTATATATATATATATGTCATTGAGACACATATATATATATATATATATATATATATATATATATATATATATATATATATATAATAAGAAAAAAGGAACAGCACAACATAGGTACTTATCTTCGGGTGCAGGGCCCCAAGTAATCTGTCCAAGGATTACTGCAGATTCACAGAGACTCAAAAAAGAGGCAGCACTCCATATTCGTAGTGAAACATGTGGCAGGTTTAATCGACCCACATAGCCGGGCGACGTTTCAGCTCAAACTGGCTTGATAAAGGCTCAGTTTGAGCTGAAACGTCGCCCGGCTATGTGGGTCGATTAAACCTGCCACATGTTTCACTACGAATATGGAGTGCTGCCTCTTTTTTGAGTCTCTATATATATATATATATTTATATTTACTTCAGCGCGATATATGTGAAAAGCCGGTAATTCAATTGCTTTTCATTTCTCCTGCCTAAACCCGACATGATATGAGACATGGTTTACATACAGTAAACCATGTCATATCCCCTTTTTTTTGCATATTCCACACTACTAAAGTTAGTAGTGTGTATGTGCATAATTTTGGCGCTGTAGCTATTAAATTTAAGGGTTAAAAAATTGGCGTGACATTAAGCCAGATTAATAATGGAGAGGCATCAATTATGACACCTATCCATTATTAATCCAATTGTATGAAAGGGTTAAAAAAAACACACACACATTATTAAAAAGTATTTTAATGAAATAAACACACCGGTTGTTTTAATATTTTATTGCTCTCTCAATCCACCTGAAGACCCTCGCTTTGCAAAATAATAAACCAACAATATACATACCTTCTGATGAACTGTCACGTCCCACGAAGTAAATCCATCTGAAGGTGTTAAAATATTTTACAGGCAGGAGCTCTGCTATAATGCAGCTGTGCTCGTGCCTGTAAACCCCGGGGAATGAAGGAAATGTAGGTCAATGACCTATAGTTACCTTCAGTCGCGGTGATGCGCCCTCTGCTGGATGTCCTCATGAACTGCAGCCTGGGAACTTTTTCCCACGCTCGACGTCATATGATCCCGATCCCCGACCCCGACTTTTCAAGAAGATCGGCCGATTTCACTCGACTCGACTTTTGAGAAAGTCGGGTCTCGTGAAACCCGACTCGACCTCAAAAAAGGAAAAGTCGCTCAACCCTAATTGGGACAGTTATGCACAATTGCCTATTTTTAAAAGCGGTCTGTCTAGTATTGTAAAAGATGAACTAGCCCATTCTGAGTCACCACAAGAGCTAGAGACATTTATACAGCATTGTGTGCGCATAGACATTCGCCTTACTGAGCGTAGGCAGGAGAAATTTGCTGCATATAACCGTATTTCTAACTTTTCCCTTCCTTCCAAAGAGCGTGCAGGTAAAACCTCTCGGGAGGTGGAGGAGGTGCCCATGCAAATTGATTCCGTTCAGAGGCGCGAGATCAATGAGCGCCGGAAGCATCGCCTGCGTGAAAGTTTATGTTTCTACTGCGGCCAGTCTGACCACTTCTTGATCAATTGTCCTAAGTGTCCTAGACGGCCTAACAAGGTGCTAGTAGCGGAGTAAGACAACTGTGATGATGAATCTGACATCTCTGAATGTAGCCTGCATTTAAACGCTGTATTCCATTCACTTTCTATGACTTCACCCCCCAAGGAGCTGAAGGAAATGAACTCTCACTGTTCTCTCCCTATTAAGATCCTGTGTTCAGGACAGTGGATTTCCACTTCAGCTATGATTGACTCTGGTGCAGGTGGCAATTTCATGGATATCGCATCTGCCAAGAAACATGGTATTAAAATTCAGCAAAGAGCCTCTCCAATTACCATGGAAACAGTGTATGGGTCACCTTTAATCTCTGGGCCTGTGGATCAGGAGACCGTACCCCTTGAAATTTTGTTGGAGCCTAATCATCAGGAGCAACTTTCTTTCTTGCTAATTTCTTCTCCTCATTTTCCTGTGATTTTAGGCATTCCTTGGTTGCGTTCTCAGAACCCAATTATCAACTGGGAGACCAAGGAGATTATCTTCCCAACAAGGTGCAACTCAGCGTTAACAGAAGCTGTCCCTGAGTCCACAGCTACGGAACCACATGTACAGGTATTTTCTTTACCTCCAGCTTATAAAGAGTTCTCTGACATCTGTGACAAGAAGAATTCAGATCAGCTTCCTCCACACAGGCATTATGACTGTCCCATTGAGCTGCTTCCCGGGGCAGCCATTCCTTTTGGTAACGTATACCCTTTGGCGGCACCTGAGCTTCAAGCCTTAAAAGAGTATATTGATGAAAATCTGTCCAAACGCTTCATATGTCCTTCTTCCTCACCAGCAGGGGCACCTATCTTTTTTGTAAAGAAGAAGGATGGGACCCTGAGACCCTGTGTTGACTATCGAGAACTCAATAAGGTAACCGTACAAAACTGTTACCCTTTGCCTCTGATTCCCGAATTACTGGAAAGAGTCCACCATGCTAAGGTGTTCTCTAAACTGGATCTTTGTGGGGCTTATAATTTGGTGCGTATTCGTCCAGTGGATGAGTGGAAGACAGCATTCAGATGCCGGTATGGACACTTTGAATCTCTTGTGATGCCCTTTGGGCTTTGTAATGCCCCTGCAACGTTTCAGCACCTTGCTAATGACATTTTCAGAGATTTGTTGGACCAGTTTGTAGTGATCTATTTGGACGATATACTAATCTTTTCTGACTCTCTACAGGAACATGAAGAACATGTCAAAACTGTTTTAAGACGTCTGAAAGAGAACCATCTGTATATTAAGCCAGAGAAATGCGAGTTCCATCGGTCTGAGATACAGTTCTTAGGTTATATCATCTCTCCCCAGGGGTTGAACATGGAATCTGGTAAGATTCAGGCTATCCTTGACTGGCCATTACCCAAGAACGTTAAGGAGGTCCAACGTTTTATTGGTTTTGCAAATTTCTACAGACGCTTCATTCGAAATTTTTCTGATATTGTCCGTCCCATTACTTCCTTGACAAAGAAGGAAAAGCCCTTTAAGTGGTCATCACAGGCTCAAGAAGCTTTTGATCGGCTTAAAGTCTGTTTCACATCAGCACCGCTGTTGATACACCCAGATCCAACACTTCCTTTCATTGTGGAGGTGGACGCTTCTGATAATGCTTTGGGGGCTATTCTCTCCCAAAGAACTGGAGAGAAGGGTCTGCTACATCCTTGTGCTTTCTTTTCCCATAGACTAACCTCAGCAGAGAAGAATTACAAAGTGGGAGACAGGGAATTGCTGGCTACTATTGCGGCTTTCAAAGAATGGAGGCATCATCTGCAAGGAGCTGCACAACAGATCATAGTGCTAACTGACCATCGCAATTTAGAGTTCCTTAGATCCGCTAGATGTCTTTCTCCTCGTCAGGCTCGTTGGAACTTATTTTTAAATCAATTTAACTTTGTTATCTCGTACCGTCCAGGTTCTCATAATGGGAAGGCTGATGCTTTATCCCGGATCCATGCTGCGGATTCCATACCTGGAGCTCCGTCCAAGACCATTCTATCTGATGCCAATTTTCATCGGAGTTATCCATGATCAGGACGTGTGGAAGGAGTGCAGGGAGGCCTATGAAGGTAATGCATTTCTGGCCAACCCACCTGTGGATATTAATCTTGTGTTTAAGGGTGGCATGTGGTTCAGAGATCGACGTATCTACGTTCCGGAGGTCGTCTGTCTGCAGATCCTCAAGTTGGTACATGACTCCAAGTTGGCTGGTCACAGGGGGTACAGAAGACACAAGAGTTCCTGAACTGATTCTTCTGGTGGCCAACTTGCCTGAAGGATACCAAGGACTATGTTCTCTCTTGCGAGGTATGTGCCTGTTACAAGACTCCTCATGTGGCACCTACGGGTCTTCTACAACCATTACCTGTTCCGTTCTGCCCTAGGGGGTCTATACCAATGGACTTTATTGTGGAGCTGCCTACATCGGGGGGCATGAATACAATCATGGTGGTAGTTGATCGCCTGACTAAAGCTGCTCATTTTGTTCTGTGCACCGGCCTCCCCTCAGCTAAAGATACAGTGAACTTGGTTATACAGAATGTCTTTTGGTTGCACGGGGTTCCGGATGAGATCATCTCTGATCGTGGAGTACAGTTCACTTCAAGATTCTGGAAGGGGTTTTGCTATGCACTCAATATTAATGTATGTCTCTCTTCTGCTTACCATCCCCAGACAAATGGTCAGACTGAGCGTACCAACCAGATGCTGGAACAATATCTAAGGTGTTATGTCAGCCATCCCCAGGATGATTGGTTGGAGTTGTTGCCGTTAGCCGAATTTTCATATAATAATTCTCAGAGCAACTCCACTAAATTTACACCTTTCTTTGCCAATCTGGGTTATCATCCGTGTATTCTACCTAGGTCTCCAATTAATTCTCTGGTTCCGGCAGTGGAGGAAAGGCTGACTGCGATGATACAGAATCTGGAGGTTCTGAAGGAATCCCTGACCACAGCTCAAGAACGTTATAAGAGATCGGCTGATAGATTCAGTAAACCTGCACCCATGTTCAAGGTAGGAGATTCCGTGTGGTTAGCAACTAAGAATCTGAAGTTAAACATTCCTTCACAAAAAATTGGACAGAAATTCATTGTCCCTTTCAACATCAACGGTATTGTGAGCTCTGTGGCCTGCCGGCTGAAGCTGCCTAGGACAATGAAGGTACACCCAGTTTTTCATGTATCTTTACTAAAGCCTGTATCTCCTAATACCTTCCAGGGACGTGTTGTGCCACCTCTGCAGCCTGTGGTGATTGATGGGCAAGAACAATTTGTGGTGGAGGAAATTGTTGATTCCAGGATTTGCAGGAATTGGCTCCAATATCTGATAAGATGGCAGGGATATCCCCCTGAGGAAGACTCTTGGGAACCTGTGGAAAACATCAATGCCCAACAGAAGATTTCTCATTTTCATCAGAGATTCCCTGGGAAACCAGGTCCAGGATCGTCCTGAGGCCGCTTCTAAGGAGGGAATAATGTCAGGACTCTGAACATTTTTTACCTTTTGTGCATTACTGCCCTTTTCCAAGATGGCGTCTTTGGTCTCATGTGCACTGTCTTCCTGCTATAAAACTCCACCCCAGCCTTCAGTCTGTGCTAGAGTATTCTGCCTTGCATCTAGCTCCTGACCTCTGATTACTCCTTGGCTATACACCTGCTTCTGTGAACCTGTGTGGTGATCCTGCCACTCTGCTCTGAGTTCCTGCTGCATACACAAGTTTCCAGTAATCCTCCTTCATCTGCTGTTCGTGTTAACATCCATCTGCATTTGCTGGTCATGTAAGCTGTTGCTGCTTTGCAATAACCTGAGACTATTAACCAGGCCTCCCTGGTTGAGCTAAGATATGATTTGAACTGCCTAATAAGCATATCTATCTGTGCCTGGACTAAGACAAGGATTTATTAATGTCAAGTATCCTCAAGAATAACTGTGCTTTATAGACTTTCTGCTTGATTGCATTTTTCTCTGAAGTTTCCTGTAGACTGCTAAGCTGCATTTATTATTTGCACCAAGTGTTGTGGACTTGAGTTTCTCTCTGCTCCTGTTTGAATCACTGTGTGATAATAGAGACTTTACCACTTATAAAACTGTGTCCTGTAGTTGTCTTGTTCCACGCAAAGAGTCTCCTGAGTTATCCCCTATAATTATTACACACCGTGACTCTCGTCGGAGGAGCTCTTTTGTTAGATCTCCACCACGGATATTGCTCCGAACTTGATCGACTACCATAATACGTATATCCCACTGTCTGCTATTATGATGCCTCAGGAAATGGAGTGCAACAGATGAAACAATTTTTTCTTTCTCAATATCCACCCTGGTGTTGATGATATTTGACATATGCTGTTGAACCCTTCGCCTTACTTCCTGGGTTGTCTGTCCGACATATATCTTCGGGCATGTGCAAATCAATAAGTAAACCACGTTTAATAATCTGCAGTTAGAGTATTGCCTCACTTTCACCTCCCCTGGAAAAATCGGCAGAGTTAAAATGCCAATAGCAGTCATATACGGGCATACATTGCAATTCCCACAGAGAAATGTCCCCTTTATCTGATTTCCTGTCCCTAATCTCACAGTTGGCCTCTTGAAATGGCTAGTGGTGAGAGCATCCTTGAGATTCTTAGCTCTCCTAGCAACAATTCTTGGTTTGTCTGATAAGAAGGGCCTCAGTTTGGACTCATCCAAAAGTATCCCCCAAACATCCTGCCATTGGTTGTTATATGTTGTAATCAGATTAATGGTCGACATGCTTTCCCGAGCTCTTGGCTGCAAGAGACTCAATCTGTCACTCAGTCTGGAGTGCTCAAAAGCTCGTGCTACAACTTTTCGCGGGTAGCCTCTCTTTGACAATCGAGTGGTAAGCCCCTGTGCCCCCTCACGAAAATCCGAATCCTGACTGCAATTGCGCCTTACCCTCAAAAATTGGCCCTTTGGAATATTGTTGCGTAGGTGCCGGGGATGAAAACTTGAAAAGTGAAGGTTATTCGTAGCTGTAGCCTTGCGAAAGATCTTAGTTTGGATCCGATTGCCAGCTTTTATCACCTTCAAATCCAGAAAATCCACCGAAGTCATAGAGAGGGAAGCTGTCAAAGAAATGTTTAATTCATTACTATTAAGTGTAGCAATGAAGTTCCTGCATTCAGTTTCAAAGCCCGTCCATAGTACCAGCAAGTCGTCGATGTACCGAAACCAACTAAAGACGTTGGTTTTAAAATCCTGCAAAGGGTGCACCTGTGTCTCCTCCCACCAACCCATAAAGAGATTGGCATAGGAGGGCGCACAGCGGGCACCCATGGCTGTACCAGAGATTTGCTTCTAAAACACTCTGTCAAACACAAAGTAGCTATTAGATAGAACAAAAGCTAAAAGATCCAAAATAAAGGACTGATGTCTGCGGTCACCTGTTATCTGTTGGTTCAAGAAATATGAGACTACCTCAATGCCCAATGTGTGTCCGATACAGGTGTACAGTGATGTGACATCCATCGTGACAAGAATGGTATTGTCAGGAACCGTCAGATCTTGCAGTTGTCGAATCAAGTGAGAGGTGTCCTGGATATAAGAACCTAGATGGATAACAAGCGGTTGCAAAAAGTGATCCAGGTAAATACATGGCCTCTCATACAAACCGCCTAGGCCTGCCACGATTGGCCTACCAGGTGGCTCCTGAGTCGATTTGTGGATCTTCGGGAGAAGATATAGGGTAGGAACAATTGGAGAAGCCATGGTCAGGAATTTAAATTCCTTATTGTCCAGAACATTGTTGTGCTTGGCGGAGGTGAGGAGGCGGTCCAATTTCTTCTTAAAGGTACCTGTGGGGTAAGAAGGCAGGACTTCATAACAGTTGGCATCGCTTAATTCGCGCCAAGCTTCTTTGAGATACATATCAATGGGCCACAGTACAATATTCCCACCCTTATCAGCCTCCTTTATGATAAACTATGGATTCTCTTTTAATTTTGTCAGGATCTGCCTCTCTTTTGTCCCCAAATTCTCGCCCTGATGTTTTTTGAGCTGGAGTTTGGCCACATCTTGACTTACCATGTCATAAAAAATTTGGATGGTGGGAGATACTGTGAAGGACGGCGTGACCTGTGAGGGTAGATGCCAAGACCTGCAGCCATCCCGGGTGCTGGAATTCTCATTTTCCTCCAAGAGTTGCACAAGGTCATTAAAAGCTTGTCTCTCGTCCTGAGGCAGAGAGTTGACAATCGAGGGCTGGTGATGTATAAGTTTAAATTTTCTACAAAAAAGATACATATCTTTTACAAGTGTAAATTTATCTAGTCTATTCATAGGAGAAAAAGACAGTCCCATTGCCAAAACACGTCTTTCCTCATCAAATAGAATGTACTCAGATAGGTTAATAATTTGTAGATTACCTGTATTGTCGACATCAAAACCTGCGGTTACTTCCTCCTGTTGTGTCTCAGTGGTCTCTTTTAGGTTGGGGACCAAGTCCGGTACCTTCATCCCTTTTTCTTTGGATTTGATTGATTTTCGGCGACCTCTTCTATTGTGCTTTCCTGATCGCTTGCGCCTGACGATAAAAAATAGCTAGTAGAAGAATCCCCAGCGACCCCAAGGGGTGGATGCTTCCTCTGATTTTGGCTACCAAACTTATTAAATCGACTGTTACCCTGATGCGTCCATCTGAAAATCTGTTGGCTGTCAAAATCACCCTTATCTCGGAGGAATTTCCTCTTTTTCTTTTGTATAATGTCTTTCTCCAAGATCTCAATTGTCTTTTTTAGCTTAAGCTGAAATGGTGAAACCACACTGTGTGTGTCCAGAGTGTGAAGCTGTATCTCTTTCTCCTTTATTCTCTCCTTTAGCTTCCCCATGAGCTTACGATCATGGTCAGTCAGCAGGTTAATCAGAATGGAAGAGCATTTTAAAAGGCCTGCCTCCCAGATGCCCTTAAAATCATTATCCGCCTCCCATGCTGGAAAGATTTTAACCCTTAAACCCCTTGAAACAATACCTAATTTATTATACTCCTCTAAGCTCTTAACATTCCACCACGTTTTGGTGAGTGACTTATGGAGATTTGTAATCTCGGAACATAAATTAGTGACAGACCCATCCGGGGTGGACTCATTACTAGTGGAACCAAAAATGTCCCCAACCTGGCCCCTCCAGGCCAACTCCCTGGTCTCCAAATTCATGGTGAACAAAGAACAATTGTAATAACAAAGCCTAACAATGAAAAAATATATACAATAGATAACCAAACTAATAAAAAATAATAAATCATAAATATAAGTCAAATACTAGCGTTCCAACTGGAAAAACCGTAGGAAACACCAACAGGCTAAAACAGCATATAAATTCGTGAGGGCGGAGGGCACCGCTGAATATATAACTGTTGGGGCTCACCGTGGACTTGGAAACATAGCAACTTAACCCACAGAAAAAGATCAAGTCCACACGGGAGGGAGCACCACAACCATATGTAAAAAAATACAAAATCTTTTATTAGCATGTCGACCATTAATCTGATTACAACATATAACAACCAATGGCAGGATGTTTATGACATCCTGGGTAAACATTGGGGGATACTTTTGAATGAGTCCAAACTGAGGCCCTTCTTATCAGACAAACCAAGAATTGTTGCTAGGAGAGCTAAGAATCTCAAGGATGCTCTCACCACCAGCCATTTCAAGAGGCCAACTGTGAGATTAAGGTCAGGAAATCGGATAAAGGGGACATTTCCCTGTGGGAATTGCAATGGATGCCCGTATATGACTGCTATTGACATTTTAACTTTGCCGATTTTTCCAGGGGAGGTGAAAGCGAGGCAATACTCTAACTGCAGATCAAGTAACGTGGTTTACTTATTGATTTGCACATGCCCGAAGATATATGTCGGACAGACAACCCAGGAAGTGAGGCGAAGGGTTCAACAGCATATGTCAAATATCATCAACGCCAGGGTGGATACTGAGACAGAAAAAATTGTTTCATCTGTTGCACTCCATTTCCTGAGGCATCATAATAGCAGACAGCGGGATATACGTATTATGGTAGTCGATCAAGTTCGGAGCAATATCCGTGGTGGAGATCTAACAAACGAGCTCCTCCGACGAGAGTCACGGTGGATCTACAATCTTAACAGCATGTCACCAAATGGACTTAATGAGGATCTCTTATTCATTGGCTTTTATGCTTGATGGTCTGCTCTCGACCAATTTAGGATAGGTTGCGGCTGGATTTGTATGGGGTTTTCTGTTCTTGTTTTGGTTTCTTGTTTTGTTTTTTTGGTTCTTGATTTGTAGGTGTTATTCCCCATAACAGATTCTGTGTTCTTCATATGATGTATTGCACTCTGCCCCCTTTAAAGGATTGACATCTTGCATAATTAAAGATTCAAAGATTTATTTAGGTTGTAATTGATGCCTCGTTGAATATAGAATAGAGGCCTTTTTCATTGAATCCATCTCTTATCACAGAATCATATAGTGCATATTCGACCATTTTCAGATAAAATTTTCTCTGGTACTTTAGTGTCACTATATAGGCAGGTCCATATATCACTGTACCATATAGGACCAACCCAATTGGGTAGGATTATGTATACAACTTTTTATGTGTATAATCATACTCATCTATCTTTGCATTTTTTACTCCCTCAGCGCTATGGTATATACAATGACACTGGGTGGGGCTCTTCGTATAGCACTGACCTTGTAAGCGCTTTATGAGTCTGCACATGAATGCAGCCTGCATATGAGTGCAGCTTATTTATGGTGTTGGTCCAATAGAACATTTATGATCATGTGCCTGCACCGTTTTGCTCTTTCTAATATGATTGTGTGCACTGTGTCAACATGCATTAACAATATGGGCATGATTATTCCGGGGGTAAAATACGGCAGGTACTTTTATGCCTATATGCATAATTATACTCATTTATCTTTGCATCTTTTTACTCCCCAAGCGTTACAATATATGTAATGACACTGGGTGGGGCTCTTCGCATAGCACTGACCTTGTAAGCGCATTATGAGTCTGCATATGAGTGCAGCCTGCATATGAGTGCAGCTTATTTACGGTGCTGGTCCGATGGGACATTTATTATCATGTGCCTGTGTCGCTTTGCTCTCTCTAACATGTTTGTGTACACTGTGCCAACATGTAATTACAATACGGGCATGATTACTTCGGGGGTAAAATACAGCAGGTACTTCTATGCCTATATGCATAATTATACTCATCTATCTTTGCATTTTTTATTTCCTCAGCATTACAGTATGTGCAATGACACTAGGTGGGGCTCTGTATAGTACTCATCCTGCAAGCGCATTATGAGTCTGCATATGAGTGCAGCCGGCATATGAGTGCAGCTTATCTATGGTGTTGGTCCGATAGGACATTTATGATCATGTGCCTGCGCCGTTTTGCTCTCTCTGATATGTTTGTGTGCACTGTGCCCACATGCATTAACAATACGGGCATGATTATTCTGGGGGTAAAATACGGCAGGTACTTTTATGCCTAGATGCATAATTATACTCTTTTATCTTTGCATCTTTTTATTCACTGAGTGTTATAATATATGAAATGACGCTAGGTGGGGCTCTTCACATAGTACTGACCCCTTAAGCGTATTATGAGTCTGCATATGAATGCAGCCTGCATATGAGTGCAGCTTATCTACAGTGTTGGTCCGATGGGACATTTATGATCATGTGCCTGCGTCGCTTTGCTCTCTCTAACATGTTTGTGTGCACTGTGCCAACATGCAAGTACAATACGGGCATGATTACTTCGGGGGTAAAATACGGCAGGTACTTCTATGCCTATATGCATAATCATACTCATCTATCTTTGCATCTTGTACTCCCTCAGCATTACAGTATGTGCAATGACACTAGGTGCGGCTCTTTGTATAGTACTGATCCTGCAAGCGCATTATGAGTCTGCATATGAGTGCAGCAGGCATATGAGTGCAGCTTATCTATGGTATTGGTCTGATAGTACATTTATGATCATGTGCCTGCGCCGTTTTGCTCTCTCTGATATGTTTGTGTGCACTGTGTTAACACACAGTAACAACACAGGCATTACTACTTCAGGGGTAAAATATATATATATATTTTTTTATACAATTTTATGCCACTTTATTGTCAGTACACCGCTCTGGTGGATTCACAAGATGGCCGCGACCAATCTGCTCCATGTGCCTTCCTCACTGCTGTTTCCTAACAGGTGAATATCATTTAGCTCATTTATTCTACATAAATATTGGATCGATATGACACAGTATGCTACCTCTCCCTGAGGAAGCCGCAACTTTTGCGGCGATACGCGTGGGTTTCTTTTCCCACATCTCCTTCCCTCCTCTCTTTTCCATCGGTACACACATGGCCCTAGCCTGATCTCAACATTTGGATCCCACATAATGTATGTATTTGATTCTTTTTTGATATGCAGGACCTTATCATACTTTGTGGTCTTTTCATTTAGCATGGCTGCATTGGGTAAAGGCCGTTTAGGCATTGATCTTTATTTGCCTGTGGGGTCCATTGTTTTCCATTGATACCTATAGGGCTATATGGTACTGTGATACTAGCAGGTCTACACTTATTTGCTCATATTGTTGTGTTGTTTTGATCTGTGAACCATGTACATATAACTAATTGTTTCTGTATATTAAGCACATTGTATATGGTTATACGACAGGCCATTATATTGTATTGTATGACCATGCTGGAGTAGTTGGGGATGTGGGTTGTCACTCTTTTCCTACATTATCATATTAGGATATGACTTGTGTACAAGATTTGTGCTGTTGCTGCACTTTTAATGTTTTTATCCGTTTTTCTGTGTGATGTATCTTTTTGTGTGTTGCATTATTTTTTGTAAAAGCTTACTAATAAAAGATTTTGTATTTTTTACATATGGTTGTGGTGCTCCCTCCCGTGTGAACTTGATCTTTTTCTATGCAACAAGGTATGGGGTCCTTTTTCTCCTATTATCTATTGTGAAGATTATAAATTTGAGGCTAATACCACATTTTTGAGAAAAAAAATTAAAATTTTCAATATGATTAACTAATGTTATCAAATTCTGTGTAGTACCTGTAGGATCAAAATGCTCACTACACCCGTGGATAAAATTCTTGAAGGGTGTAGTTTCCAAAATGGGGCAACTTGAGGGTTTTCTTTCACTGTTAAGGCACATCAGTGCCTTTTTCAAATGTGGTATGACACTCGCAGACCATTCCATCAAAGTCTGCATTCCAAAATGTCACTGCATCCTAGCCGAGCACAGCTGTGCACCCAAATAGTGCTTTTCCTCCACATATGGGACATCGGCATACTTGCACAATTGTAATTGCGCAACAAATTTTTAGAGTCAAGTTTCTCCTGCTACTCTTGTGAAAATAAAAAATGGGGCTAAAATTACATTTTTGTTGGTAAAATGTGATTTTTTTATTTTTACATCTCTACGTTTTAAAATTCTGTGACAGAATTGGGGTTCAAGGTGCTCACCACATAGTTAAGTACATTCCTTGAGGGGTGTAGTTTCCAAAATGGGGTGACTTTTAGGGGTTTTCCACTGTTTAAGCACATCAGGGACTCTCAAAATGCGACATTGCGTGAGCTCTAGATTCCAACCATTTTTGCTTTCAAAAAGTCAAACAATGCTCCTTCCTATCTGAGACTTGCTGTGCGCCGAAACAGTTGATTTCTACCCCATATATTTGGTATTGGCATACTCAGGAGAAATTTAACAACAAATATTAGGGTCCTTTTTCTCCTGTTACACTTGTGAAAATAACAAACTTGGGGCTAAGGTAAAATTTTTGTGAAAAAAAAGTTAAATGTTTATTTTTTCCTTCCACATTGCTTTAGTTTCTGTGAAGCACCAGAAGCAAACTTCTTGAATGTGATTTTCCGTTCTTTGAGGGGTGCAGTTTTTAGAATAGTGTCACTTTTGGGTATTTTCTGTCATATAGTACCCCCAAACACACTTCAAATGTGATATGGTCCCTAAAAAAATGGTTTTGGAAATTTTGTTAGAAAAATTAGAAATTGCTGGTCAACCTCTAACTTCCAAATGAAAAAAAAAAGTTTTAAAAATTGTGCTGATGTAAAGCAGACATTTGGGAAATGTTATTTCTAATCTGTGTAACATAACTTTCTTATTTAAGGGAATAAGAATTAAAAGTTTGAAAATTGCAAAAGTTTTGACATTTTTGAAAATTTCTGATATTTTCACGTATGCAAGTCATATCAAACAAATTTTACCACTTGCTATGAAGAACAATATGTCATGAAATAATCTCAAAATTAGTGGGATCCATTGAAGCGTTCCAGAGTTATTACCACATAAAGTGACCCTGGTCAGATTTCAAAACTTTGGCCTTGTCATTAATGTCAAAATTGGCTCAGTCACTAAGGGGTTACAAAATGCCTACAACGATGAACTTTTTCATATGGAAACAAATTTAAAGGGGCTGTTCCATGAACAAAATACATTTTAATTAATAGATCTTAAAGTAAAATATTGGAATAATATAATATGCTATGTAAGAGCATTAAAAATCATATGGCCTAATTTATATACTGTATGTAATACCAAAGAATAAAAAATCTTGCATAACACAAATAATACAGTATGATGCAGAACAATGTGCCCCCAAACACGATATGATACCTCTATAATGAATTCCTAAACAGTACCCTCCTCATGCATGGTATGATGACCTTATTGTACCCTCCTCCCTCAATTCTCTGACAAAGAATTCCATACAGTATACAAAAAGTGATCCATGTAGTATAATTGATCTCACATAGTACTCACTACAGTCCCTGCATTACCTTCCATACAGTCTGATTGGCCCTACGTAGTGCTCCATACAGTATAATGGCCACACAAAGGGCTCCATACATTATAATGGGACCTCATAGTGCTCCATACAGTATAATGGGCACCACATAGTGCTCCATACAGTATAATGGCCCCACTTAGCGCTCCATATAGTATAATTGCTTCACATTATCATCCATGCAGTATAATGGCTCCACAAAATACTCCACACAGTATAATGGCTCCACATAGTGCTCCATACAGTATAATGAACCCACATAGTGCTCTATACAGTATAATAGGCCCCACATAAAAAAAATCTCACCTCAGCCCGTTGCCCTGCTGATCTGGTCTCTTCATGGTGTCTTCAGATTCTATGCACAGCTCGGTACAGCGGTACAATGTAATGATGTCCTTGCATTTGCTGCACTGAGACATCATACACAGAGTGGGAATGATGAAAGAGGGAGCATCAGCTGACACTCCTTCCTCCATCATTGCTTTCAACTGTATTGGAATCTAGGATGTATTGGCATCTAGTTGTAAGTGCGATGCTGGGTGGGGACCCGCCTGGTGTCGATGGTCAAATATGCTCAACATCGCGGGCTAAATATACTCAAGGGACCCACTTGGTGGTGTCGCGAGCAAATATACTGGGGAGACTCACCTGGTGTCGCGAACCAAATAGGCTTACCCTATAGGCCAGATTTGGCCTGCGAACCAGAGTTTGACATATGTGCTGTACATTGTCCCACTCCCACTGCCTGCCTGGTCCTCCAGTTAATTCCACTTTTTTTCGATCTAGTTGATATCAATTATATGTGTTACACCCTGCTTGACCATGTGGGACCTTAATCAGTCAACAAAGGACAGGGGGCAGTGGTGGGATTGGGGAAATGTGATCATAAAAGTTTATTTTCTTAACTCCTTCCTGGGAGATTCGATGGGCACTAAATTTATTCCATTTAGCAAATATTAGCCCTCCTGAAACAAGGTAGCCTGCAATACCAAAATGGCTATGACATTAATTAGCTAAAAGACAGGAGTAGTGAGACAAAGATATGAAAAAACCGAGCAGAGAGAAAAAAATAACTTTGTTGCCTTTTATGAAAAGTACTAGTGTTGAGAAAAAATTATTTGAAGATAAAAAACCACTGCAAAGACATAAAAGTTATTAGCCAATAGAAATAGAGTGACAAATATGACATATTCACATAAGTCTTTTGAGGATCTGATACATAGTTACATAATCACATAGGCTGAAAATAGACCTAGGTCCATCAAGTTCAACCTTTCTCCCCCAATTGTGTATTTTGTCACTAAATTACCTATAATCTGCAATGTTATGGACATGCAGCCTTTTTTAAAAAGTTGTTATAGTGTCTGCCATTACAGCCTTTTGTGGTAGGGCATTCCACACTCTGATTGCTGTAATTGTAAAGAACCCTTCCCTGTTGGAATCGCCTTTCTTGCACCTGTAATGAGAGCTGCCTAGTCCTAAGTATGGTCCTTTGAATGAATAAGTCATATGCCAGTCCTTTGTACAGACCACACATGTATTTAAATAAGATCCCCTCTGAGGTGTCTTTTTTCTAAGCTAAACAAGACCATCTTTTTCAACTTCTAATCATCACATGAGAGGCCTTTCATCCCTTGCAATAATCTAGTTGCCCGTCTTTGAACTGACTCTAACTTCTGAATATCTTTTTATAAATGTGGAGCCCCAAACTGGATCCCATATTCTATATGTGGCCTCTCAAGTGAATAATAGAGGGGTAACAATTAGTGATGAGCGAGCACTAAAATGCTCGGGTGCTCATTGCTCGGGTCGAGCAAATTGGAACACTTGGGTACTCAACCCGAGCAACGAGCCCAATGTAAGTCTATAAGTCTATGAGAAGCCCAAGTATTTTTACCAAGGTCCCCCAAGGGTCCTTTTAAGGCTTAAAAATGTCTGAAAATGATGGAAACACTGCTCAAATGACACGGGAACATCATGGGGATCGCCCCTGGAAGCATTTCTGACTCCTAGGTCACAGCTGTAAGCAATGTTGTCAGAGTTTGACGCCATTTTCACAGGCGTACCAAAAAACATAAAAAAATGAAACCAAAATGGATTTAGCTGGGAAATATGTTACGGTAAATCCTTTCCAGGGTAATGACTTGTACATAAGGCAAAATAATTAATCCCAGATGAAAACGTTCCTCCACCATTTGGGCTATGTTCATGCTCAGCGTTTTTGATGCGTTTTTCAATTTTAACATTGCTTTCAACCAATACAAATTTATTTACTGGGAAACGTCATTGTAACATTTAACAACCCTAGCTGGCCATGTTGTGTGTGACACATAAGGAGACACACATGGTTTCATTTATGAAGGAGGGACTCTTAAAGTCACAAAGCCTATTTTTAGTGGATCATCAGGTGGCATTAATATTCTTAAAGGGACAATATTAAACAGTGGGTCTCCTATGCTGTAACTGCCTGTGCAGTGAGTAGCTGTCCTGCCATACAGTTTCCTTATGCATTGAATGCAAGGGCCACCTTGACCCAAATTTGCACGCACCCCAATCCCCCCTTGGAAGAAACATGGAGGAGGGCCTCCTAAACAAACTGTCCCATTACAAAGGAGCAGATCTCCTAGACTCGAATTGTCCATTCATTAAAGGGACTCTGTCACCCCCTCCAGCCGTTATAAACTAAAAGAGCCACCTTGTGCAGCAGTAATGCTGCATTCTGACAAGGTGGCTCTTTTAGTTATTGGTGCAGTCAAAGCAGAAATAAAACGTTTTATAATTTCGCAAAAATACCTATCTTTAGCCCTGGAGGCAGGTCTTAACCTCCCTGCTGCACACGCCACACTGCCGTCACTCAAGGCTTCTTTGGCGCCGGGCGCCGCCCCCTTTGCGCTGTTTTCAAATCAAATCCGGTGCCTGCGCTGTTTTGTTCTGCCTGGGGCAGGTGCAGTGAACGCTGCCCGTCTGACCTCAGATTCAGTCTCGCAGACTGCGCCTGTGCGGCCACCCAGCTTGTGAATCCCAGCCCCGCAGTGTGTTATGCATTATGCACAGTGCGGGGCTGGGATTCACAAGCTGGGTGGCCACACAGGCGCAGTCTGCCAGACTGCATCTGAGGTCAGACGGGCAGCGTTCACTGCGCCTGCGCGAGGCAGAACAAAACAGCGCAGGCGCCGGATTTGATTTGAAAACAGCGCAAAGGGGCAGTGTAGCGTGTGCAGCAGGGGGGTTAAGACCTGCCTCCAGGGCTAAAGACAGGTATTTTTGAGAAATTATAAAACGCTTTATTTCGGCTTTGACTGCACCAATAACTAAAAGAGCCACCTTGTCAGAATGCAGCATTACTGCTGCACAAGGTGGCTCTTTTAGTTTATAACGGCTGGAAGGGGTGACAGAGTCCCTTTAAGTGTATGGGCTGACAAATATTTCCCCATGGGGGTTACATTTTTTAAACAATATTTTTGGGGGATCATATACACCCTTGCCAAAAAATTGACTGGCTGTAGCAGCACGGGACACGTTAACCCTGGTGATCTAGTGGCAGTGGATGATGAGATGTGGAGGAAGTCCTCATTAAAAACTAGGCCCAATTTAAAGGAGCGGGCTGACAAACATTTCCCAGGGGGGTTCATTTTTAAAAAATATTTTATGGGCATCATAGACATCCTTGCCAAAAATTGGACTGGCTGTAGCACCACAGAACACGTTAACTCTGGTGATCTAGTGGCGGAGAATGAGGAGACATAATAATGATCAATCATACTGAAATCAAGCAAATGAATAAAGGATGTGAATCCACCTATGAAAGAAAATAACAAATGGGAGGGGCGAACACCGGTTCATAGACATGAGCCAGAATGTGTCCAACGAGATATGTTAGTCCCTAGCAACAGCTCCGAAACAGGGATATAAATTAAAATATAATAGTGTTTCAATACTTTTATATTGGAGGGGTATGCACTAGGTTATAAGAGGATGGTCCAGAGATAGGAAAAATGAAAAATATAGGAATAAATGGGAAGAATATACGTACAACTCAATTTTATGACATTTCCCCCTGGGGCAGTAACATTTGTTTTGGTTTCAAATTAGTAACGAGCATCATAAAAACACCCTTGAATAAAAATTGAGTGACTTTTGCATCACAAAATACATTCACCCTGGTGTTCTAGTGGTGGATAATGAGGAGAAATTAATGAAGGCCTCTTTAAAAACTAGGCCCAATGTAAAGGAGCGGGTCTCCTAGACTTGTAATGCCCATACACGAAGTGCATGGGCTGTCAAACATTTCCCCATGGGGGGTACTTTTTTAAAAAACATTTTATGGGCATCATAGACATCCTTGCCAAAATTGGACTGGCTGCAGCAGCACAAAACACGTTAACCCTGGTGATCTAGTGGCAGAGAATGAGGAGACATAATAATGATCAATCATACTGAAATTAAACAAATGAATAAAGGATGTGAATCCACCTATGAAAGAAAATAACAAATGGGAGGGGCGAACACAGGTTCATAGATATGAAGCCAGAATGTGTCCAATGAGATATGTTGGTCCCTAGCAACAGCTCAGAGACAGGAATATAAATTATAAAATAGAATATAATAGTATTTCAATATTTTTATATTGGAGAGGTATACACTAGGTCATATGATGATGGTCCAGAGATAGGAAACATGGAAAATATAAGAATAAATGGGAAGAATATATGTACATCTCATTTTTATGACATTTACCCTGGGGGAATAACATTTGTTTTAGTTTCAAATTAGTAACGGACATCATAAAAACACACTTCTACAAAAAATGAGTGACTTTTGCATCATGGAATACATTCACCCTGGTGTTCTAGTGGTTGTGGATGATGAGAATGAGGATGAGGAGGAGGATAACACCAAACAGACCAAATCAGGAAGCTTATACCCATGTGTCGTTGTGAAGAGGTGCATGAGAATACACCTTCACAAAAAAGACAATGTATTTGAGGTTATGTTTCGCTGTTTTCATTTGGTGGTGTACAGAAGTCTTGCCCAATCCAGCCCTTGATCATTTTTATAAGAGTTAGCCTGTCAGGATTTTCAGTTGACAGGTGGATGCGCTTATCTGTTATAATTCCACCAGTGGCACTAGAAACCTGTTCTGATAGAACACTAGCAGCAGGACAGGCCAGGACCTCCAAGGCATGGAGAGCCAGTTAATGCCACGTGTCCAACTTGGATACCCAATAATTAAAAGGCACAGAGGAATCCCGGAGGACATTTGTACAATCTGCATGGTACTCCCTCAGCATCTTCCCAAACATTGCACTTCTTGTGACAGCACCCCTTACCTCTGTGTCGGCATGATGGGAGGGTCTGAGAAAACTGTCCCAAAACTTAGCCATTGTTCCCCTGCCAGAGCTGGATTGTACTCTTCCGCTTGGACAACTTGGTTGTACAACAAACTCTGACATCTGCTGCCAGCATTGTCACATGGGAAATTTTTAACTAATTCCTCTACAAGGATCCCCTGGTACTGCAACATTTTAGTACAGCTGTCTGCCTCTGGAAGAAGAGATTGAAAGTTCTCCTAGTAGCGTGAGTCTAGAAGTGTCACCAACCAGTAATGAGTGTCACCGAAAATTTTAATAATGTGAGGGTCATGGGAAGTGCAGCACAACATAAAGTCAGCCATGCGTGCCAGACTGCTATCAGGCAAGACTTCCGTGTCCTCACCAACTGGACAACTGACCATGCTGTCCTCCTCCTCCTCATCCTCATCCTCCTCCCTGTCCTCAGGCCATCCCCACTGAACAGACATTATGACAGCTGTGCTTATAGGAATGTCTATAGTGCATGAAAGTAGCTCCTGTTCTTCCTCCTCCTCCTCCTCCTCATTGTCTACCAATCCACTTTGGGACAACATGAGGCTGGGCTGAGTGTAATCCCCCTGTATGGTTCCTTGCTCCATGTCCTTGTGCTCTGCCTGCAATGCATCCTCTTTCATTGTGAGCAGAGAGGTTTTCAGAATGCTGAGAAGCGGATGGTGACGCTAATTATGGTGTCATCGCCGCTCACCATCTTGGTGCAGTACTCAAGGTTTTGGAGGATGGTACTTATGTCTGACATCCATGTCCACTCCTGAGGTCTTATGTGTGGAGTCTGAACTGAATATCGATGGCCTTGTTGATGATGGTAGTCAACAACTTCCCTCTTCCGCTCATAAATACTTTCCAACATATGCAGTGTAGAGTTCTAAAGCATGGGGACATTACACACAAATCGGTGAGCCAGAAGCTGCAAATGCTGCTGAAGCACGGCAAGGGCAGCTGAAGCTGTAGCTGACTTTCTAAAATGGGCAGACAGATGACATACTTTCACTTGCAGATCCGGCAGCTCCGGGGAGCGTTTGAGAAAACGTTGAACGGCGAGGTTAAGCACATGGGCAAGGCAAGGTACGTGTGTGAGCTCACCTTGCTTCAGAGCCACCACCAGGTTCCGGCCATTGTCACACATGACCATGCCTGGCTGTAGGTTTAGCGGTGTCATCCAAATATCTGACTGCTCTTTCAGAGCTGTCCACAACTTTTCAGCATTGTGCGGTTTGTCACCTAAGCAGATTAGCTTCAGCACAGCCTAATGCCGCTTGGCTGTGGCAGTGCTGCAGTGCTTCCAGCTTCTGACTGATGTGTTCATTTCAGAGATGGAGGCTGAAGAGGAGGTGCAGGAGCTGTAGACTGTGGGGCAACCTTGATTGATGTACGGCCTGCAATCCTCGGCATAGGGAGGATGTGTTCCACCAAAAGGTCTGACTGGGTCCTGGCTTCCACTCTCTTTACCCAGTGTGCCCTTCAGTGAGATGTACCATCCCTGCCCTCAAGCATTTGTCCATGTGTCCGTGGTTAGGTGGACTTTCCCAGTTCAGTATTGTTGAGGGCATGGGTAATGTTGAGGGAAACATGCTGGTGTAATGCCGGTATGCCACACCGGGAGAAATAGTGGTGACTTGGGACCAAGTACCTTGGGACGGCCGCCACCATCAGGTTGCGGAAAGCTTCCATCTCAATGAGCCTAAAAGGCAACATTTCGAGCGCAAGCAGATGAGAAATGTAAGAATTTAGTACTGTTGCATGTGGGGCATTGGATGGCCATTTCCGCTTGCGTTCCAATGACTGGGGTATAGACAACTGATGGCTGGGCTGGGACAAGAACATGGACGGGCTTGATGATGGTGCTGTTGACTGTGGGCAACAACAGGTGCAGGGCCCGAGGCATCTTCACAGGCACGGTGAACTGGGGATTGGCTTGTCTTCAAAACAGTGGAAGAAGCAATGGTGTCACCTGCAGACAGTGCTCCCGCAGACTGAGGTTTGGCTGTTATGGTTCTCAATGGCAAGAGAACATAGCCCAGCAAACATAAGAACTAGCTCTTGGAAGGATGGAAACTAAACTGACCATGAACTAAACCTGCCGCACAACTAACAGTAGCCGGGTAGCGTAGCCTGCGTTTTATCCCTAGACGCCCAGCGCCGGCCGGAGGACTAACTAATCCTGGCAGAGGAAAATATAGTCCTGGCTCACCTCTAGAGAAATTTCCCCGAAAGGCAGACAGAGGCCCCCACAAATATTGGCGGTGATTTTAGATGAAATGACAAACGTAGTATGAAAATAGGTTTAGCAAAATTGAGGTCCGCTTACTAGATAGCAGGAAGACAGAAAGGGCACTTTCATGGTCAGCTGAAAACCCTATCAAAATACCATCCTGAAATTACTTTAAGACTCTA
Organism: Ranitomeya variabilis; assembly: GCF_051348905.1. Lineage (NCBI taxonomy): Eukaryota > Metazoa > Chordata > Amphibia > Anura > Dendrobatidae > Ranitomeya > Ranitomeya variabilis. The sequence continues at coordinate 205,566,424 of NC_135237.1, forward strand.
GTATTAACTCATAACATCAGAGTGGCAATTTCAGATCACAAGAGCTTTCCAGACACAGAAACGAAACTACAGCTGTGAACTGGAACAAAATGCAAAAACAAACAAGGACTAAAGTCCAACTTAGCTGGGAGTTGTCTAGCAGCAGGAACATGCACAGAAAGGCTTCTGATTACAATGTTGACCGGCATGGAAGTGACAGAGGAGCAAGGCTAAATAGCGACTCCCACATCCTGATGGAAACAGGTGAACAGAGAGGATGATGCACACCAGTTCAATTCCACCAGTGGCCACCGGGGGAGCCCAAAATCCAATTTCACAACAGTACCCCCCCTCAAGGAGGGGGCACCGAACCCTCACCAGAACCACCAGGGCGATCAGGATGAGCCCTATGAAAGGCACGGACCAAATCGGAGGCATGAACATCAGAGGCAGTCACCCAAGAATTATCCTCCTGACCGTATCCCTTCCATTTGACCAGATACTGGAGTTTCCGTCTGGAAACACGGGAGTCCAAGATTTTTTCCACAACGTACTCCAACTCGCCCTCAACCAACACCGGAGCAGGAGGCTCAACGGAAGACACAACCGGTACCTCATACCTGCGCAATAATGACCGATGAAAAACATTATGAATAGAAAAAGATGCAGGGAGGTCCAAACGGAAGGACACAGGGTTAAGAATCTCCAATATCTTGTACGGGCCGATGAACCGAGGCTTAAACTTGGGAGAAGAAACCCTCATAGGGACAAAACGAGAAGACAACCACACCAAGTCCCCAACACAAAGCCGAGGACCAACCCGACGCCGGCGGTTGGCAAAAAGCTGAGTCTTCTCCTGGGACAACTTCAAATTGTCCACTACCTGCCCCCAAATCTGATGCAACCTCTCCACCACAGCATCCACTCCAGGACAATCCGAAGATTCCACCTGACCAGAAGAAAATCGAGGATGAAACCCCGAATTACAGAAAAAGGGAGACACCAAGGTGGCAGAGCTGGCCCGATTATTGAGGGCAAACTCCGCTAAAGGCAAAAAAGCAACCCAATCATCCTGATCTGCAGACACAAAACACCTCAAATATGTCTCCAAGGTCTGATTCGTCCGCTCGGTCTGGCCATTAGTCTGAGGATGGAAAGCAGACGAGAAAGACAAGTCTATGCCCATCCTAGCACAGAATGCTCGCCAAAATCTAGACACGAATTGGGTACCTCTGTCAGAAACGATATTCTCTGGAATACCATGCAAACGGACCACATTTTGAAAAAACAGAGGAACCAACTCGGAAGAAGAAGGCAACTTAGGCAGGGGAACCAAATGGACCATCTTAGAGAAACGATCACACACCACCCAGATGACAGACATCTTCTGAGAAACAGGAAGATCCGAAATAAAATCCATCGAGATGTGCGTCCAGGGCCTCTTCGGGATAGGCAAGGGCAACAACAATCCACTAGCCCGAGAACAACAAGGCTTGGCCCGAGCACAAACGTCACAAGACTGCACGAAGCCTCGCACATCTCGAGACAGGGAAGGCCACCAGAAGGACCTTGCCACCAAATCCCTGGTACCCAAGATTGCAGGATGACCTGCCAACGCAGAAGAATGAACCTCAGAAATGACTTTACTGGTCCAATCATCAGGAACAAACAGTCTACCAGGTGGGCAACGATCAGGTCTATCCGCCTGAAACTCCTGCAAGGCCCGCCGCAGGTCTGGAGAAACGGCAGACAATATCACTCCGTCCTTAAGGATACCTGTAGGTTCAGAATTACCAGGGGAGTCAGGCTCAAAACTCCTAGAAAGGGCATCCGCCTTAACATTCTTAGAACCCGGCAGGTAGGACACCACAAAATTAAACCGAGAGAAAAACAACGACCAGCGCGCCTGTCTAGGATTCAGGCGTCTGGCGGACTCAAGATAAATTAGATTTTTGTGGTCAGTCAATACCACCACCTGATGTCTAGCCCCCTCAAGCCAATGACACCACTCCTCAAAAGCCCACTTCATGGCCAAAAGCTCCCGATTCCCAACATCATAATTCCGCTCGGCGGGCGAAAACTTACGCGAGAAAAAAGCACAAGGTCTCATCACGGAGCAATCGGAACTTCTCTGCGACAAAACCGCCCCAGCTCCGATCTCAGAAGCGTCGACCTCAACCTGAAAAGGAAGAGCAACATCAGGCTGACGCAACACAGGGGCGGAAGAAAAGCGGCGCTTAAGCTCCCGAAAGGCCTCCACAGCAGCAGGGGACCAATCAGCAACATCAGCACCCTTCTTAGTCAAATCAGTCAATGGTTTAACAACATCAGAAAAACCAGCAATAAATCGACGATAAAAGTTAGCAAAGCCCAAAAATTTCTGAAGACTCTTAAGAGAAGAGGGTTGCGTCCAATCACAAATAGCCTGAACCTTGACAGGATCCATCTCGATGGAAGAGGGGGAAAAAATATATCCCAAAAAGGAAATCTTTTGAACCCCAAAAACGCACTTAGAACCCTTCACACACAAGGAATTAGACTGCAAAACCTGAAAAACCCTCCTGACCTGCTGGACATGAGAGTCCCAGTCATCCGAAAAAATCAAAATATCATCCAGATACACAATCATAAATTTATCCAAATAATCACGGAAAATGTCATGCATAAAGGACTGAAAGACTGAAGGGGCATTTGAAAGACCAAAAGGCATCACCAAATACTCAAAGTGGCCCTCGGGCGTATTAAATGCGGTTTTCCACTCATCCCCCTGCTTAATTCGCACCAAATTATACGCCCCACGGAGATCTATCTTAGAGAACCACTTGGCCCCCTTTATGCGAGCAAACAAATCAGTCAGCAGTGGCAACGGATATTGATATTTAACCGTGATTTTATTCAAAAGCCGATAATCAATGCACGGCCTCAAAGAGCCATCTTTCTTAGCCACAAAGAAAAAACCGGCTCCTAAGGGAGATGACGAAGGACGAATATGTCCCTTTTCCAAGGACTCCTTTATATATTCTCGCATAGCAGCATGTTCAGGCACAGACAGATTAAATAAACGACCCTTAGGGTATTTACTACCCGGAATCAAATCTATGGCACAATCGCACTCCCGGTGCGGAGGTAATGAACCAAGCTTAGGTTCTTCAAAAACGTCACGATATTCAGTCAAGAATTCAGGAATCTCAGAGGGAATAGATGATGAAATGGAAACCACAGGTACGTCCCCATGCATCCCCTTACATCCCCAGCTTAACACAGACATAGCTTTCCAGTCAAGGACTGGGTTATGAGATTGCAGCCATGGCAATCCAAGCACCAACACATCATGTAGGTGATACAGCACAAGAAAGCGAATAATCTCCTGGTGATCCGGATTAATCCGCATAGTTACTTGTGTCCAGTATTGTGGTTTATTGCTAGCCAATGGGGTGGAGTCAATCCCCTTCAGGGGTATAGGAGTTTCAAGAGGCTCCAAATCATACCCACAGCGTTTGGCAAAGGACCAATCCATAAGACTCAAAGCGGCGCCAGAGTCGACATAGGCATCCGCGGTAATAGATGATAAAGAACAAATCAGGGTCACAGATAGAATAAACTTAGACTGTAAAGTGCCAATTGAAACAGACTTATCAAGCTTCTTAGTACGCTTAGAGCATGCTGATATTACATGAGTTGAATCACCGCAATAGAAGCACAACCCATTTTTTCGTCTAAAATTCTGCCGTTCACTTCTGGACAGAATTCTATCACATTGCATATTCTCTGGCGTCTTCTCAGTAGACACCGCCAAATGGTGCACAGGTTTGCGCTCCCGCAAACGCCTATCGATCTGGATAGCCATTGTCATGGACTCATTCAGACCCGCAGGCACAGGGAACCCCACCATAACATCCTTAATGGCATCAGAGAGACCCTCTCTGAAATTCGCCGCCAGGGCGCACTCATTCCACTGAGTAAGCACAGCCCATTTACGGAATTTCTGGCAGTATATTTCAGCTTCGTCTTGCCCCTGAGATAGGGACATCAAGGCCTTTTCCGCCTGAAGTTCTAACTGAGGTTCCTCATAAAGCAACCCCAAGGCCAGAAAAAACGCATCCACATTGAGCAACGCAGGATCCCCTGGAGCCAATGCAAAAGCCCAATCCTGAGGGTCGCCCCGGAGCAAGGAAATCACAATCCTGACCTGCTGAGCAGGATCTCCAGCAGAGCGAGATTTCAGGGACAAAAACAACTTGCAATTATTTTTGAAATTTTGAAAGCAAGATCTATTCCCCGAGAAAAATTCAGGCAAAGGAATTCTAGGTTCAGATATAGGAACATGAACAACAAAATCTTGTAAATTTTGAACTTTCGTGGTGAGATTATTCAAACCTGCAGCTAAACTCTGAATATCCATTTTAAACAGGTGAACACAGAGCCATTCCAGGATTAGAAGGAGAGAGAGAGAGAAAGGCTGCAATATAGGCAGACTTGCAAGAGATTCAATTACAAGCACACTCAGAACTGAAGGAAAAAAAAAAAAAATCTTCAGCAGACTTCTCTTTTCTCTCCTTTCTCTGTCAATTAATTTAACCCTTTATGGCCGGTCAAACTGTTATGGTTCTCAATGGAAAGAGAACATAGCCCAGCAAACATAAGAACTAGCTCTTGGAAGGATGGAAACTAAACTGACCATGAACTAAACCTGCCGCACAACTAACAGTAGCCGGGTAGCGTAGCCTGCGTTTTATCCCTAGACGCCCAGCGCCGGCCGGAGGACTAACTAATCCTGGCAGAGGAAAATATAGTCCTGGCTCACCTCTAGAGAAATTTCCCCGAAAGGCAGACAGAGGCCCCCACAAATATTGGCGGTGATTTTAGATGAAATGACAAACGTAGTATGAAAATAGGTTTAGCAAAATTGAGGTCCGCTTACTAGATAGCAGGAAGACAGAAAGGGCACTTTCATGGTCAGCTGAAAACCCTATCAAAATACCATCCTGAAATTACTTTAAGACTCTAGTATTAACTCATAACATCAGAGTGGCAATTTCAGATCACAAGAGCTTTCCAGACACAGAAACGAAACTACAGCTGTGAACTGGAACAAAATGCAAAAACAAACAAGGACTAAAGTCCAACTTAGCTGGGAGTTGTCTAGCAGCAGGAACATGCACAGAAAGGCTTCTGATTACAATGTTGACCGGCATGGAAGTGACAGAGGAGCAAGGCTAAATAGCGACTCCCACATCCTGATGGAAACAGGTGAACAGAGAGGATGATGCACACCAGTTCAATTCCACCAGTGGCCACCGGGGGAGCCCAAAATCCAATTTCACAACATTTGGCCTACAAAGTTGGGTGCTTTGCTGCCATGTGCCTAATCATGCTGGTGGTGGTCAGGCTGGTAGTTTTGCTACTCCTGCTGATGCGGGCATGGCAGGTGCTGCAAATGGCCTGTTTGGGGTTATTGGCAGAGTCTTTAAAAAATAACCAGACTCGGGAAGATGTTGGTGTTACGGGGAACGGATGCATGCCTTCTGTCTGTGGCCACCACACTGCTTCTTCCTGCCTGTTGGGGTGATATGCCTTCTTCACCATGAGTGCTGCTGTCCTCGCCCTGCATGTCTGCCTGCCAGGTTGGGTCAGTCACGGTCATCCACCACCACGTCTTCCACATCCATACCCTGCTACTCCTCCTGACTTTCTGGCAATTGTGTCTCATCATCATCCACCTCTTGTGACACTTTCCCACCATCGCCTTTGTGTGACTTTGGCTGTTCAAATCTTTAGGCATCACTATATGCAATATCATTTGGCCCCACTTCAAGTTGACCGGCCGAGACTCCACATTCTTTAAAGGGAAAACTGAACAGTTCTTCAGAATTTCCAAGTGTGGGATCAGTTGTCTCTGGGCACATTGGATGGTGGAAGGATGGAGGATCAGGGTGAGTAATATCCGGTATACACTCATGGCTACTCAGACTTGACTGTGTGGAAGACATGGTGGTGGCGGTGGTGGCTAAGTGACTGGAAGCATTATCCGTTATCCAACCAACAACCATTTCACACTGCCCTGGCTTCAACAGTGGTGTGTTGCGGTCACCTAGAACTGGGACATGAAGGTTGAGCACGAAGATGTGGGTCTTTGTTGTGGCCCACTTTATACTTGGCCACAGGCTCATCCTCTGCATGCACCATCAGCATCACGTCCACTTCCCGGTTCCTTGCCCCTTGCCTTGCCCATTTTAAATGGACTACTGAAATATTTGAAAAGCTCAGTACAAATGGATTTATTTGGAGAAAAATTATATGTGATCAGTATGCCTGAAAAGCAAGTATTTGGAGACCATAGATACACAGAGTATCTGAAGGAGATTAACAGACAGTTAAAATATTTTTTTATTATTATTTTTTTTTTTAACTTCCTAGTGATGGAACTACATTTTTGAAATCTGACCAGTGTCACTTTATGTGGTATCATTATACTTTATGATAACGGTAAATTTAGGTCGATATGTTTTGTGTTTATTTATAAAAAATATAAGAAATTTGAGAAAAATGTTAAAAGATTAGCAATTTTCACACTTTGAATGATTATCTCTTTAATCCAGATAGTCATGCGGCAGCAAAACATTAATAAATAACATTTCCCTCATGCCTGCTTTATATCAGCACCATTTGTAAAATGTTCTTTTATTTTGTTAGCATTTTAGGAGTTTTAAAAATGTAGCAGTAGTTTTTCATTTTTTCAAGGAAATTTACAAAATTTACTTTCTTAGGGACGTATCCATATTTGAAGTGATTTTAGGGGTCCCATAAATTCGAAAACTTCCAAAAGTTATAACATTTTAAAAACAGCACCCCCTGACATATTGAAAACTGCAGTCAGGTAGTTTATTAACCCTTCAAATGCTTTTCAGGAATTAATGCAAAGTGGCATGACAGAAATGAAAATATGTATTTTTACCACCTAAATGTCAGTAACATCTGAACAGATTACTACAGCAGTCTGTTAGGTGTCGAGTTCCTGCCTCTGCACAGGAGGAATCTCAAACCATCTCCGCTGCGGTCCAGCCAGAGTGGAGTCTGCTCAGCAGAAACGTCAGTCCCAGCATCTAGCTCAGGCTGATACTGGACGACTGGTTACTACTGCCCATCCAGGCTCTGTCCTTGTAGCCAACAATGTTCAGCAGTGAGCAGGTCTTTCTGGGACTAAGTCCTGTTTTCCCATGAGCATGCCCATGGGATGACCTCCCATTGGAGGTCGGTGGTCACATGCTCAGGTTCTGTTGCGGCTCCTATTGGTCCATCTGGAAGGTCTTGTACCACTTCCACTATAAAAGGTTCGCATGGCTGCTCGGCCATGTGCTAGTGTGCATTTGAAAACGTGTGTGTGTTGATGAGTGCAAGTCGTTCTTTAAACATCCCCTCCCATGTGTATGACTGCTCACGTAAGGTGGATGTCTGCTATCTAGCGCCCGGCTGAGCTACCAGCATTAAACACACGAAACAGCGTCTAATTGCTGTGACCGCCAGTGCGGCGTCGTGCGCTATTAGAGCGCTTTCCTATCCCAAGTCTGGGTGGTTAGTGGCCTCCGCCAGAGCGGCACAGCATGCACTCTTGTGCATTTATGTTATATTTTCAGTTACTCTGACACCCCAGTTGTGGTGTCGAGCGCAAGTGGTCTGAATGTACTCTAATACTGTGTCTTGGGATAGAGTCCTGAGACTCCTTGCTTGCGCTCTTGGTGCGGTACCACGGCCCTGTGATGCAACAGGGTTTGCTTCCTTCACATTGGGTGAGGTTAACCCATGTGTGTATCCACATTGTACCACCATATAGTCCATCATTACTCAGCAGCAGGTTCCATCTCTGCACCGTGGAACCACGGGCTGCGAACACACCTATACCATTCTATTATAATTTGGTGCATTCTGCCAGCCCTAACACAGTCAGACTCTTAGGCCTCTATTTGGTCGTGAATTGCCATGGCAAACATGAGGACCACAAAATCCTGATCTGAGGGCACCAATTTGGATAAATAGGAAGCCCCCACACTCTGTTAACCATTTATAATGATGTAGTTACTATTGACAGCAGCATCTAAGGGGTTAAACAATATGGATGGTGCAAACACTAATTGTGGCTGATGCAGCAAGTTGTCAGCTATAGTGTACAGCTGACAGCTGCTGGATTGTCACCTGTATGTGTAGGCTATTCTCTTATATCTCAGGTCAGTTAAAAGATGTATTGCAGTCATTAAGGGGTTAAACAAAAAATAATGAGTAGACCAAGGCTAGCAGACAAAAAAATACAACGTATGCCTGTGAAGCAAAGATTTTTACACCACAGATACACCAGGCGACTGACAGAGATAACAGACTGTATAATTAGTGTTGAGCATTCCGATACCGCAAGTATCGGGTATCGGCCGATACTTGCGGTATCGGAATTCCGATACCGAGATCCGATACTTTTGTGGTATCGGGAATCGGTATCAGATCCATATTACTGTGTAAAATAAAGAATTAAAATAAAAAATATTGATATACTCACCTCTCCGGAGGCCCCTGGACATCACCGCTGGTAACCGGCAGCCTTCTTTGCTTAAAATGAGCGCGTTAGGGCCTTCCATGACGTCACGGCTTCTGATTGGTCGCGTGCCACTCATGTGACCGCCACGCGACCAATCACAAGCCGTGACGTCATTCTCAGGCCCTAAACTCCTCATTCTAGGAATTTAGGACCTGAGAATGACGTCGCGGCTTGTGATTGGTCGCGTGGCGGTCACATGAGCGGCACGCGACCAATCAGAAGCCGTGACGTCATGCTATCGGTAACACTATGTATAATTTTTTTAATTTTTTTTTGTATTTTTTGAATACATTAAATACTGAGTAGACCAAGACTAGCAGACAAAAAATACAACATATGCCTGAGAAGCGAAGATTTTTACACCACAGATACACCAGGCATCTGACAGAGATAACAGACTGTATACATTTTTTTAATTTTTTTGTAATTTTTGAAAACACTAAATACTGAGTGCACCAGGGCTAGCAGACAGAACAATGCAACATATGCCTGCAAAGGGAAGATTTTGACTCCACAGATACACCAGGCATCAGCCAGAGACAACAGACGGATGAAAATATGGCCTTGATTTTTTGGGGCACACCAAAATTGTGTCAGTAAGTTGGGTATGACACAAAAAAATTGGAGTACTAAAATTGTAAGATATTTTGCACAATGATATGCAATGTGTATGGCGTACAACTCACAGTGATAAATATAAGAACTGTAGCAAAATATTTTTGGGCCAGCTACATGCTGTATTTTTAGGGCAGCAAAATAGTGTCCAAAAATGTTGCAAGACACTACAAAATATTAGATAGTACCAAAAAAAGGACAGATTTTTTGGAGCACTCACATCTGATGACTGGGACAAAATCTTTTTTTTTTAAATTCTTAGATTTGCACGCTCTTGTATTCCATTGACCTGGCTGTAGTCTGCAGCATGACTGAGCAAATAAATGTAGAAAAAAGGGGTCAATGGATTGCTGTATAATAAAATGAGCAGGAATAAGCTGCAAAAAGAAAAAATTGCCGTGGATAACTGCAGCTATGTATGTATAAAATAAGCAGCAGTAGACAGTAATGGAGCTTTTTGAGGTATGTAGTGAGATCTATGTACTCACATACAGTGCCTGCAGACCTTGCACTGATGTGGATATGTGCACATAGACTCCCCTGCCTACCTAGTGCTGCAATCTATGTACTGCTAAATTAGCCCTAAAAAGGACTGTTGGTTTATCAGGATTTGTGAACAGAACACTAACAGACCCACATTAACTATTAAAAGAAAGATTCTGACGCTGTCTCAGCAGCAGCTCTCCCTACACTAGCTGAGTCCGGAGCAGAATGCATCGAGCAGGGTGGCGCCAGGTCTCTTATGGGATTTGGATGTTTCGCCCCCAGCAGTTCGCCCCCAGCAGTTCGCCCCCAGCAGTTCGCCCCTGGGTACATTTCGCCCCTGCACATTTCGCCCCCAGCAGCTCGCCCCCAGCAGTTCGCCCCTGGGTACATTTCGCCCCCGCACATTTTGCCCCCAGCAGTTCGCCCCCAGCAGTTCGCCCCTGGGTACATTTCATCCCCGCACATTTCGCCCCAAGCAGTTCGCCCCCAGCAGTTCGCCCCTGGGTACATTTTGCCTCCGCACATTTCACCCCCAGCAGTTCGTCCCTGGGTACATTTCGCCCCCGCACATTTTGTCCCCAGCAGTTGGCCCCCAGGATGTTTCGCCCCCACACATTTCACTCCCGCACATTTCACCCCCAGCAGTTCACCCATTTCAACCCCGGCAGTTCCCTGCACATTTCACCCCCGCACATTTTGCTCCCAGCAGTTCACCCTGGCAATTCACCCCCGGATGTTTGTACCCTTGTGGTTCATGAATTCCAGTCCATCATCAATGTTTCACCCAGAGCAGTGCACCCCCAGCAGTTCACCACACATTTCACCCCCGCACATTTCGCCCCCAGCAGTTCGCCCACTTTGCCCCCGGCAGTTTGCCCTCAGCAGTTTGTACCCTTGTGGTTCATGAATTCCCATCCATTATCAATGTTTCGCCCCCAGCAGTTCGCCCCCAAATGTTTCTCCTACAGCATTTGGTCCCTGGATGTGTCTCCATCTGATGTTTTGCCCCTAACATTTTGACCCCAGATGTTTCACCCTCAACTATTGGGGTCAACATGCAGGGAACAAAACATCTAGGGCTGAACATACCTGGGGTAAAATATACAGGACCCCAATTGCTGGGAATTCCTGTGGCTTCCTCTCTTCTAGGTGGCCTTAAAGGAGTATTATCACCCTAGAACAAAAAAACTGACATACTTACCTGTCGCAGCTGCAGCTCCTTGGGTCACGGACTGCAGTCTAGCGGTTCCCCGTGATGTCTTCTCCTGCTTCTGTCTTTTCATCTTGCCTGGATCACTGATCCATGAAGAATGATGAATGCCATGACAGTGAGGCCGAATGTCTCCAGGCCGCTCACTGACATGACGTCACTCCTGCCCCATTCATCACTCAATCCATGGGGCAGGATGCCTCTCCTATCATCAAGGCACTGCTGCGCATGCGCAGTGCCATGATGAGATCAGGCAGAAGAAGAGGACGCTGGGAGGAAGGAGAGGACTCGCAGTGGCCTTAAGATCCAGCATGGCGATCGCCAGCCTACACAGCCAGGAGAAGATCAGGCAAAGATGAGCAGAAGACCTCTAGGTAAGTACTAGGAGGGGAAGATCGGCATCATGCTTACTGCAACATGATTGCGGAAAGCATGCTGCCTTATTTTGCTGTTTGGCATGAGAATACCCCTTTAATGCAGGCTATGTATGGAAGCAGGGGGATTGTTGACTGACTACAGGGTTATTCCCAACAACCATCTCTGCATAACTGAGATATTGGCTTTGCTGAACTAAGGTGGTGGTTAACCAGCTTCTACAGAACCTCTATCAGGTGTTCAGAAGGGGGGGTTTGGGATTAGCCCTCACAGAACACTCTGCCAGTATACCAAAGAATGGAGCAGCAGATAAAAGTGGTATTCTCACTTCAGGATCCCTTTTTCTATTGATGCCCATTCCTCAGATTAGGCCAAGAATAGGGTCAAGTTGTATTCTGCATTGAACCAGCTGTTTATCAGCAACTTGTCAATGACAATGACAAGTGAGTGGAAGCTGCAGCCATAGCTCTTCATGATTTCAGTGAGATCCAGGGAAGATGTGACAGCACCTGGTAAAGAGCTGATCCACCGTGACATGCCTTAAACAGGGGCATGCACTGCTCTGTGCAGAGAAATGCATGTTCTGGATGGGACTCGGTTGTGTGCATCAGGTCTTTCAGTAATAAATTACCCTTTGGTGACATCCATTAAATTGGTGTGGCCCTTGGTGAATATGAGTTTGACACCCTTGATCTAAGACAAGTGACCATCATTTTACTTTCATGTACTAGTGGTGTTACACTTAATGGCTTCTTTTTTTCATCCATTACATATCATACTGTATCTAGTGATGAGCAAGCCCAATCTGGAAAGCTCAGGGTTCGTATCAAACATTGCCTGATCGGGTTCACCCACACCGACCCCAAACAGGCAATGTTCAGAGTTTGCTCATCAGAAAATAAAAATCACTTCTCTCCCCTTTGCTGAGGTCCCGACCTGTGTGGAGAGTCTTCTTTTATTATTTGAGAGACACCGCACACTCTAGTGGTTAATTAGGCAAAATAGTGTGAGTTTATTCAACATAACTCAATATAAGTAACACATGGGAGCAATTTCTACAAACATAAGGAAAAGTGATCAAATCTAGTGACAGAATATGACATTTCAACTCTCCCGAGTCTTAATCATACCATCGCTTGGTATGTAGATAAGAATGCCTAAATGAAGCAAATCCTTAGTTTTTTAGAAACATGGGTAGTGTTAGTTGGTGGTGAGGTAATGTAAAGCCCACTGTGGTTTGCTGCCATATGTGTGGGACCTGTGAAATGCGTCTTGGTTAGCGGCGCTCCCACGCCCTGCTGCAGCCGGAGAGTCTTTTTGACCTAGGGAGTCCCGAGCTAGGAATCCTGAAAGGGATTCCCTCGGGTACTATGACATATTCACACAATGTGGAAGTCCATGGAAGGGGACTGAAGAGGACCCTCCGCATCTGCCGCTACCTGAGCAAAGGGGTAAGTAGCAATATATATATTTTCATTTTACTATCTGGTCAGTGATGAGGATGTGGTGGACAGATCCTCCACTCCTCTGAGTCTCCATTCCCATTGAGTTTAATGGAGATGATAGTTTGGGGGTGCTAAATCCGAACCCGGATTTTCTTGTGTGTTTGGGACGGAACTGACTGAACTGAACTGAATGGGTCTAAGATGTATAAACATCCGTGGGCGAACTGCTGGGGGCGAACTGCCGGGGGCAAACTGCTGGGGACAAAGCATTGATGACCGACGGGAATTCATGAACCACAAGGGTACAAATATCCAGGGGCAAACTGCCAGGGGTGAATTGCCTTGTGTGAAACATCTGGGGGCGTACTGCCGGGGGTGAAATGGGCAAACTGCTGGGAGCGAACTGCTGGGGGCAAAACATTGATGACGGAAGGGAATTCATGAACCACAAGGGTACAAACATCCATGGGAGAACTGCTGGGTGCGAACTGCTGGGGGGCGAAACATTGATGACGGACGGGAATTCATGAACCACAAGGGTACAAACATCCGGGGCGAACTGCCAGGGTCGAACTGCTGGGTGCGAAACATCCGGGGGTGAAATGGGCGAACTGCTGGGGGCAAAACATTGATGACGGACGGGAATTCATGAACCACAAGGGTACAAATATCCAGGGGCAAACTGCCAGGGGTGAATTGCCTTGTGTGAAACATCCGGGGGCGTACTGCCGGGGGTGAAATGGGCGAACTGCTGGGAGCGAACTGCTGGGGGCAAAACATTGATGACGGATTCATGAACCACAAGGGTACAAACATCCATGGGCAAACTGCTGGGGGCGAACTGCTGGGGGCGAACTGCTGGGGACGAAACATTGATGACGGACAGGAATTCATGAACCACAAGGGTACAAACATCCGGGGGCAAACATCCAGGGGTGAATTGCCTTGTGCGAAACATCTGGGGGCAAAACGTGCGGGGTGAAATGTGCAGGAGTGAAACATCCTGGGGGCCAAATGCTGGGGACAAAATGTGCGGGGGCGAAATGTACCCAGGGGCGAACTGCTGGGGGCGAACTGCTGGAGGTGAAATGTGCGGGGGTGAAATATGCGGGGGCGAAACGTCCTGGGGGCCAAATGCTGGGGGCGAAATGTGCGGGGGTGAAATGTACCCAGGGGCGAACTGCTGGGGATGAACTGCCGGGGGCAAAATGTGCGGGGGTGAAATGTGCAGGGGCGAAACATCCTGGGGGCCAAATGCTGGGGACGAAATGTGCGGGGGCGAAATGTACCCAGGGGTGAACTGCTGGGGGCAAACTGCTGGGGTCGAACTGCTGGGGGCGAACTGCTGGGGGCAAAACATCCTATAACCGTCTCTTATAGACCTGATGACTCTGTGTGGCCAGCCAATCACTGTAATACCACAACAAATATGGCTGCGGCACTACAGTGCATGGCAGACAATCCCTGCATGGTCTAAAGAGCACCAAAATCGCAGGGCAGAGACCCGAGCTCCCGCACAATAATCCCGGAAATACTCGGTGCTCTTCGAGTACACCGATCATAGTGATACTCGGGCGAGCTTGTTCACTCATCACTAGTAATAATATGTTGGACTCATGAAATTTTAGCTCTCTTTTTATACATTCTAAAATGCAGAATTTCATCCTCTACCTGTTCAGGTATACTGTATTAGGAGGCTTGTAGCAAAGTCCAATTAGCAGCTTCCTATTATTGCCATATACCCATGTAAATTTACCCATGCCGAGTCTTCATTGTCGCAGCTTCCCCCAATGTAATTGAACACTGGTCTTAAGTTGGTTGTAATAAAAAATCAACACTCCTTCACCTTTTTTGTCTTTCCTGTCCTTTGTAAATGTAGTATAACCCTCTACGTTTGTCACCTAGTCATGGCTTTCATCCAGCCAGGTTTCTGTAATGCATTATACATTGTATTCTGTGGCTGGCATAAGAATCTCTAATTCATTCATTTTGCTTGCACAACTTCTGGCATTTGGCAGCAGACATTTAATAATGTTAGCATATTTATTACTCCTTCTCGCCTTCCTATGTTCCTTGCATGTCCCAGACCCCTAAATCCTCATTGACTCCTACTGTCTCACTCTCTCTGTGTACTCTATCTATCCCCTTTTTAGCACATTTACCCTCTCTCCCCCAGATCTTAGTTTATAAGTTCCTCCATTCATCTGACTATTTTTTCCCAAGGAAAGCACAGGTGCACCCTCCCCATTGAGGTGCAGACCTTCCCAACCATGGAGCCTGTAGCCAACAGATAAATCAGCCCAGTTCTCCATGAACACAAACCCTTCCTTCCTGCACCAATTTCTAAGCCACGTATTTATCTTCTAAGCTCCGGCTGTCTTTCTAGTGACACTAGTGGTTCTTAAAACACCACCTTGGAGATCCTGATCTTCAGCGTCTCTCCTAGTTCCCTGCAATCATTTTTAAAAACCTTCCACCTCCCTTTAATTTTGTCATACCGATGTTTACCATGACCACTAGATTTTTCCCAGCTCCACCCAGCAATCTGTCTATCCAATCCGCAACATTCCAAATCTGAGAATCTGGCAGACAGCACACTGTTCGGCATTCACGGTCTCAGCAGCAGATGATCCTATCTGTCCTCCTATTTAAAGAGTCCTCTACCACCAACATCTGTCTGGCCCTTACTGCACTCATATTTCCCACCATCTTGCAGCAGTCGTTTTCCCAGTTGCCAGAAGCAACGTCCTTCTGTAGTAATCCCAGTCTTTGGTCTGCAATCCTAACCAATCAACCAAACAAGTATATTTGTTGTATATAGAAGATGATCAATATCAGACCAATAATACCTGGATACTTATATTCATGTGATACTCCCAAATTTAACTTATGATAGAAACATGAAAAAATAACTTTTTTTGTTCTACTGATTAATAATAATTTTAATAATAATAATTTTATTTATATTGCGCCAACAAATTCCGTAGCGCTTTACAAATTATAGAGGGGACTTGTACAGACAATAGATATTACAGCATAAAAGAAATCACAGTTCAAAATAGATACCAAGAGGAATGAGGGCCCTGCTCGCAAGCTTACAAACTATGAGGAAAAGGGGAGACACGAGAGGTGGATGGTAACAATTGCTTTAGTTATTTGGACCAGCCATAGTGTAAGGCTCGGGTGTTCATGTAAAGCTGCATGAACCAGTTAACTGCCTAAATATGTAACAGTACAGACACAGAGGGCTATTAACTGCATAAAGTGTATGAGAACATGATGCGAGGAACCTGATTAAGTTTATTATCCACAGGAATAGTTAGGTTAATGCGTTGAGGCGGTAGGCCAATCTGAACAAATGAGTTTTTAGGGCACGCTTAAAACTGTGGGGATTGGGGATTAATCATATTAACCTGGGTAGTGCATTCCAAAGAATCGTCGCAGCACGTGTAAAGTCTTGGAGACGGGAGTGGGAGGTTCTGATTATTGAGGATGCTAACCTGAGGTCATTAGCGGAGCGGAGGGCATGGGTAGGGTGGTAGACTGAGACCAGAGAGGAGATGTAGGGTGGTGCTGAGCCATTACTTTAAGAGACAAGGTTCCACTCTGATTTGTGTGCACTTGGATTAAACCTTTCCCCCTGCAGCTTGCTGTTTGCTGGTTTGAAATGCAGGAAGTGTCTCATCCAGAAGTAGGGATTCTGGACTCTTGTCTGTGTCAGTAAGACAGATCAATAAGGGAGTCTGAATACTGATTGTTAAATGTATTAGCAGCTTTAAGGGAGTAGATAGTGCCTGGTTACCACAGGATCGGCTAACAGGACCATGTCAGAAGGAAGGGGTCAAAGCACAGCTGAGGCTGTTTCCCCCAAGCACCAGTAACCTGGAGATATAAAGCAATGCTGTGGTAGAACTGTGAATGTGATGCAAGTGTTCAACTGCATTAGGGTATAGAGCAGGTTTCTCTAGATAGGGCACTGTAGTGGCCCGGCCCAATTATCGGAAGCCAGGTAGGAATTTAGAAGAGAGTAGTCTGTAGAAATTGGTGGAGCACAGCTTGTGTGACTTGTTCCAGTTATCACTCTTTGTATCTATTTATTACAATAGATTGTAATGATTGTTGTTATCATTACATGAACCATTACTCTTATTTACCAGCATAAAATGATCTGTCTTTCAAAAAAGCCGGTGTTTTTTTTTAGTACCTCCTCGTCTGCTGTATTGTATTGAGTCCTGCCCGGCAGTGATGTTCAAGCACAGCATCATTAGCACCATTCCAAAAAAGACATACTGATAGGGAGTTTAGATTGTGAGCCTCATTGGGGATAGTGATGGTAATGTGTGCAAGCTGTAGAGTGCTGCAGAATATGTTAGCGCTAAATAAAAATAAAGATTATTATTATAATTATCTTAGAGCACTCAGTTGTGATACAACAGTGAAATCAACTTGAAGCTTTAATCTTCAGCAGAGCACAACCTCCGGTAAACAAGAAGCCAGGAGGAAGAGCAGTGCTGCGCTCCTGAAAAACGATCATGAGACAATCCCTTTTAGTATATCAAATCAGCTGTAATAAATGTAATAGGCAGTAAAGTGGGTATTCTACTAGACCTCTGCAGAACAAAAGTTATGTGCTCAACCAAGTAACGGTACATCTTTATCTGGAATATTGTAACACTTTCTAGAAATACATACAGGTCACATTTCTATTTTGGAAGCCATCGGCATCTAAATGTAAACACGCCTCCATGGGGGTGTAATTGGGAAAAAAAGTTCTCCTAATGCAAAATGGATATTAGATCTTAATACATGCTTACCTAAGGGTGTAAATTACAAGACTTTATTTAGAGGTGGAATGGCACCAGGACACTATCTTTCACCATCAGCCCTTTTCCTGTTTAATACTGCAATTCCTCTCACATGCGGTTTGCCAAAAGCAACTGGATTCTGGTGCTCAGCCTAACAAACAGTGATAATCCCATTTTCCATATCGTGAAAAGAAGAAAGACAGCGGCACTCACCAGTTTGCTGAAATAAACGTCTTTAATGTGCCTTTAGTCCATAACGCGGATTATTTTAGACACATGCCTGGTTATAGTGGGGGAGCGGGGAGTGCAGGTGGACGATGGCCACTGGTGAGTGCCGCTGTCTTTCATCTTTTCACGATATGGAAAATGAAATTACAAGACTGGTTTAAGGTACTAATATGCGATGATATAGATTTTGTATATTTGTCTCTATTCTTCTTTTCTATGCCATTTTTAACTCATTTTCGTACGTCTCCCATCATTAATTAACTGTTCATCTTCTAGTTTGACTATAGAGTTTAAATGTTTCATAGCCAAGCTAAGCTAAGCTAGCACGAAACATGAATGCAATCATAAGTCTATTTCTATATTAGTGCACGTCTGCACTCAGCAATTAAATCTGGTTTTAAATGATACAATGAATGTGATTTTTTTTCAGCCTTATGCAAGCTGTTGAATTACCACTATGTTACCATTTTTATCTCTTGACCAGTGTCTGGTTGGAAATAGAAAAAGTGTCCTGTCCCCTTCATTTTCTAGTATGACACGTGTAAAGGCAATTTTCATACTATGTTATAGAGTTTTCTTGTACATCTTAAATCTGTCCACAAGTTATACTGTATTGTGTAAATTTTGCAATATTCAAATCAAATTACAAGTTAGAAGATTTATTTTAGTTGTTAACCGAAATCAATTTGCAGTTACTTTACATAGCTGACCAAAATGGCTCTTCTGCATACACCGTGACCTTAACTTCTTTAATATCTCCTTATTTGGGCTTTTCAAAATCAGCACATTATAATGAAAAAAAGGCTTTTTTTAAGCAATCATATATTTTTCTTCAAAATTGGAAAATTACAGCTCTAGTAATGGAGTGCTGTTTGATGGAGAGCAAAGGAAGCAATTTATTTCACTTCATGTTCCCAACCATTTGGATTTCTTTTTTTGCTCAGCACTTTTCAGATAAAATAATTTTATTTTATTAGATGAAGCTATCAGGTTGTTATTTTTTCATCCATTATGTCTCATCTTAGTTTTCATTTATTATTACATTTAGCTTGAAAACTTCAGGAAAGACTGTCACTTCTAAAGAAATATTACAGAAAATGATTTAAACCCCAATTGTCACTTATTATTACTGGTACCCATATATTCAATATGAACTATCCGCAATAAACTGGATTAAATTATACTCTATGAAAATAATATATAGTAAATAGAAAACATGTTTACTGTTAAAAAAAGGGGCTCTGCATGTTATATTGCAAATGGCAGCTATTAGAATTACAGTGACTTGCGAAAGTATTCACCCCTATGCATGTTTCGTGTTTTGTTACCTCAAAACTTGGAATTTCCCCTTTCTTTAGGGTTTGCATCATTTCATGTAAAGAGCATGTCTACAACTGTGTTTGGTTTTCTTTTTATAGTAAAGCAAAAAACAAATAGGACAAAATAACTGAAAACTTCAGTGGGCATAATTATTCACCTCCCTAAAGTCAGTACTTTATAGAGCCTTCTTTTGCTGCAATTAGAGCATCAAGTCGCCTTGGATAAGTCTCTATGAGCTTTCTACTTCTTGTCACTGGGATTTTTGCCCATTCCTCAAGGCAAAACTGCTCCAGCTCCGTCAAGTATGACAGTTTCCTCTCGTGAACAGCAATCTGCAAGTCTGACCACAGATTCTCAATTGGAATAAAGACTGAGCCACTCCAAAACATCTCCACACTTTTCCTTAATCTCTTTATGTCCAATGATGGACATAGCATGTCATGAGTGGATGTCAAATCTCATATCATGATGGGCTATGCCCGTCATGACTTTGATTTATCACTGCTTGGAAAAATGCAGTGATAGTTCAGTGCTGTCAATGACATCTGAGTGGGGACCCATGTCGTCGGTCACCTCACTCAGATCGTTAAAAATTACATAAATGTGGTATCGCTGTAATCGTACTGACCCGAAGAATAAAGCTGCCTTATCAATTTTAACACATGCAAAACAGCATAAAAACCCTCAAAAAGCAATTCCTGAATTGCTGGTTTTTGTTCATTCTGCTTTACAAAAATCGGAATAGAAAGCGATCAAAAAATGTTATGCACCTGGAAATGGTACCATGAAAAAACGTGAATTTGTCATGCAAAACACAAGCCCCCACATGACTCAGTCAGCAGAAATATGGAAAAAATATAGCTTTCAAAATAAGGCTATGTAAAAACTAGTTTCTGTAAAAAAAAAGCATCCCACTTCTGACGTCATCCTGGCCAACGGAGACTTCAATCCACCTACTAAATTCTAGACAAACAACTGTGCAAACAAAACAGATGGAAACCCCGGCAAAAGATTCCCTACAGTGAGGCAGATGGATGCTCTGTGGATGCTGTCTGGCCTATAACCCATGAGTGTTCGACTTTATAAGGTGTGCATAAAAGCACTGTCGGACACAGTTTTGTGCACTTCTGAAAAGGACACTGCTGAACAAAGGCCAGATGGAGTCTAGAGTAATTCTGCTGCCTCTGCTGCCTGCACTATGCTTCAAAAGAAGTATTCATCGACATATGTGGTATCGTCCTACTCAAGAGAAATTGCACAAATAATTTTGAGGTCCATTTTCTCCTGTTACAGTTGTGAAAATAAAAAAAATTGGGGCTGAAAGAAAATATTTGTGGCAAAAATTTGATTTTTTTTATTTTCACGTCTTTACATTATAAACATGTAAGAGTTAATCACAGTTTACTGTATTGGTGGAGTTTTGTGATATAATATATGATCTGGCCAGTAGAGGACAGTGGCCATAGTTGGACCATGTGGGGTTTTAGCAGTTGGGAGGAGTCAAAGGAGAGGTAGGGTAGAAGTGAAGCTACAGATACTCGGAAAAAGTTTGCATAAGGCAGTGCGACTCTAGATCTATTGCTGGTGACTTTGGGATAAGTGTCACGGGTGTGTCAGGTGCGACAGACAGTCATCCTGGATCCGGCTGTAGATGGTCATTGTGATTAGCTCTACAAGCACCTTCTTGATTTTTTGCATCTCTGTTATGGAATGATATGCTTCTTCCTCTAGGACCCAACCTCATTGACATAATGGACATTGAATTCACTTAAAATTGTTGCTGTCAGAGGCTACATCATTCTGCTATGTCAGAAAGGAGTGGTGCAAAAAAAGGTGGAAAAAAAGTGGATTGTCTCCATGCTGCTTGACAAATAGAGGTCCAAAGATGAAAATCAAATGAAATAGAGGTTTTATTCAATGTGTTTGATATGTACATTTGTGGTGTCCTGATGAAGGATTCACAGTGCTCTGAAATGCGTTGAATTTGAATTTGATTTTCGTCTTTGGACCTCTATTTGTTAAGCAGAGACAATTCACTTTTTTCCCCTTTTTTGGTCACAAGGAGACAGGGTGGATCTGCAGCAGCTGACACTCTCATGAGCCTGTGTTTGGGCTATATCTGGTGAGTAAATTTGATTGGAATTAATCTCTAAACACCCAGATAAGACCCTATTGCGCTTTTTTCCTTCCAGCAGTTTATTGAGAAAGGAGTGGTGTGACATATACCCCATTACCCCAGCACGGTGGCTCAGTGCATAGCACTGCAGCCTTGCAGCGCTGGGGTCCGGGGTTCAAATCCCACCAAGGACAACATCTACAAGGAGTTTGCATGTTCTTTCCTTGTTTGCGTGGGTTTCCTCCCACATTCCAAAAACATACTGATAGGGATTCTAGATTGTGAGCCCCATCGGGGACAGTGATGATAATGTGTGCAAAACTGCGGAATATGCTAGCACTATATAAAAATAAAGATTATTATTACCTCCTTTGCTTCCTCCCCACTAATTCACTTCCCATAGACAAAGAAGGCCCAGTGTGGCCTGCATTTGGTAATACTACTGCCAGGAAGTGATGAGCGAACCCGAACAGTAAAGTTCGTGGTCCGTACCCTACGACAAAGCGAACATCTGTGGGACTTTTTTATGAAGCTTGGCCAAACCGGGCAGACCCAAACATCCACGGATCATCCCATGCCTACTGTCAGGACAATTGTTACATGCAGTGACAGTAACCTCAGAATTATCCCTCATCCACGAAAACTTTATAGTTGACAAAATGCATACAGGCGGTTAAGGTTTTCTGGCATTTGCCAAACTCGGACTCCTCAGTCTCCCAAATAGAGAAGTATGATTGTTCACACCACAAAATATTTTACCACTGATCCAGAGTCCAGAAGCTCAATCTAACTCTTGGCATTGCTTGGTGACATACAGTTTGCATGCAGCTGAATGTCTATAAAAATTCATGCCATGAAGCTCCAGTGCAAAGTTTTTGTACTTTAGTTAATGCCAAAGCAGGTTTGGACTTTAAAGCTATATGGTCAGCAGAGCATTAGCATCTGTTTTACACTATGTTCAGTGATTTCCAAAGCTTCCACTCTTCAATAATAAATTTCAGTTGATTCTGGAATATTTAGAAAGGAAGACATTTCCCAAATTGACCTTGTAGCAACTGTGACATCTAACTACAGTATCACTCTCCAATTCAGTGAGCTCTATAGAATCTTCCATTCTCTCACAAATGTTTGTAAAGCTAGATTGCATGGTTTGTAGCTTAATTTTATAAATTTGCGGCAATAAGTCTGAATTAGAAAACTGAATTAAATGACTTAAAGGTGTATTTCAATACTTTTGTCCATGAAATGGGGTATTATACTTGTCTGGTGCACTACTTTGGTGTGGTGAACAAGAAGACTATCTGTTTAGCATACTATTGTTTTCAAAGGCACCATCTACCATGTTTTGGGGGTGACTATAATAAAGATTTGAACTATCCTGTTGAATTTTTTCATTTGCTCCAACGTTTCTGAAGCTCAGTATTTTAGGGGCATTGTACAAAATAGGAGTACATTGGACAAGTGGAGCAGAAGGCTAAGTACTTGTGTTAGCAAGGGGGTGGGGACTTTGTATAAAAGGTTGGAAAAAGTGGACAAGGTAAGTAAAAGTAAATAGACACAGAAGTCTGAGCTGCAAACCAATCAAAGACATGACCCAAAGAAATTTTCATGTGAGTTGGCACCAGAGATGTAACATTCAAACCGTTTTTCTTTGCTTTATATACCAGAATCTATAAATTGTATAAACTATTTAATTGCCCATTACAGGAGAGATTATTAGTTAACACATTATTATAGAATAAATGGCTAAATTGTGGGACCCCTGGAAATATTTATCAGTTGGTTAAATATACACTAAATGAAACATTTGCTTTATTGCTTCAGTGTTATAGCGTGCCTAGGGGATCGTTTACAGGAATGTTATATTGCTTAAAATGGTTATCATGCAATTTTGCTGAACTCTTGTAGTTAATGCACTTTACAGTAATGTTACAACTAGATAGTATGCACATTTTGTTACTTCTAATATTTTACAGGCATTGCTGTTCTGATTGCCATAACATGCTGTGTGAGAAAATTATTCTTCAGATTTTAATTTGATTTGACATGCCAAGTTACTATAAGAAAAAAAGGTTAATTGTTTTTTAATTGTACCAAAGCATATGCTGAGAATACTATGAATGCTAGTTTTAATGTTTAATGGTTAATGCTCTTTTATAATATTTGAAGTATTGTGTATTATATTAAGTTATAGACTTCAGAAAAGTCTCTTAGCCAGTTGATCTTCAAAACTTGGTAAGAGTTAAGAGGGTAAGTATACTGTGCCATTCTCCACTATTTTTTAGCCTCTCTACTGAAAAACACTAGTAATAAAACATTGGATGTGGAAGTGTTAGTGGCATTTTATCAATGCACAGCATTGGTAATTAGATAGAATCATTACTAACTTGGCAAACAACTACAATAAGGTAGCCCCTGATTTTAATAGTTAACAGGCTGAGTCTGACTAATTGTCTGGTGCACTACTTTGGTGTGGTGAACAAGAAGACTATCTGTTTGACATACTATTGTTTTCAAAGGCACCATCTACCATGTTTTGGGGGTAACTATAATAAAGATTTGAACTATCCTGTTGAATTGGGGACTTTGTATAGAAGGTTGGAAAAAGTGGACAAAGTAAGTAAAAGTAAATAGACATAGATGTCTGGGCTGCAAACCAATCAAAGACATGGCCCAAAGATATTTTCATATGAGTCAGCACCAGAGATGTAAGGGCCCCTTCACACTGTGCAATCAAAGTCTGAACGAGCGTTCGATTTGTGACGTTTATCCGTCCTCGTTCCGAGGTTGCAAAGTGTGACATGGCGTTACGATTTGCGACGCAGCCCAGCATCGTACGATGTGAAAGAAAGAGCAGAACTTTCTTTCGTCGTAAATGTCCCGCTGTGGCGGTCGAAATCGTAGTATGTGACGGCGGTCATACGAGCTCGTAATGCGACTACGTGGGTTGGGCTTCCGCATACTTGTCTCCTGATTGGGCGTGACGTTTTAGCACGCCCATGCTGGTAATACGTCACGCTCGGAGTCGTAGGACTATGGCGGTGTGAAGGGTAGCGTACGATTGCGATGCGTGACGTTCACATCGCAACTACGTCAGAAAAAGCGTTAACATCGTAGAGTGTGACCGCTGGCTACGAGCTCGTACTGCGATGTCGAATATGACGCAAATGCGTCGTAATCGTAGCAGAATCGACCAGTGTGAAGGTACCCTAACATTCAAACCGTTTTTCTTTGCTTTATATACCAGAATCTATAAATGTTATAAACTATTTAATTGCCCATTACATCCTCATTACATCGCCGACAGAGGAGAGATATGGCTCCATGTCAGTATTAGAATGTCATGAGAATCTATACTACCACATTAGATTAGCAAGTTTCACAAATTTAAAATTAAGATTAAGAACACAGCAACTTTTTATCTTGTTATATGCTTACAAGACAATTGCTGCAAATTACATCAAATATTTGGTTGCCAAATATGTATGCTTTCAATTCCACCATGAAGTCAGAATAAGTTAGACAACTCCAATTTATAATACCTAGTGTGGTAACAGAGGATTGGGCATGTCACGTATTCTTCTGACTTGTGATTCCATAAGATTTTTGGCCGATTCTGCCACAATTGGCTGGTTTGATTGACTGTACAGTATATTGCATAATGCAAATAAATGAAATGAAAAATCCCATTAACACAACAAAAAAGTAATATAATGTTGCTCAATGATGCAGTTGGTGTAAAATGCTTTAATCTGTGCCTCTGTTAAAGGGACAGGGTTTCCTCCACAAAATATCAAACCTTTTGGTTATCAAAAGGGGAACTCTCTTAGCACCTCTATTGAGGTCCGATATTAACTGTTATCGCCAAACCTGACTATTAATAATTAATATCCACTAAATATGCCTCAACGTTATCTTTTCCTTATACTATATACTAACTGAGACAAAACCGTGTAACAATAAAGGATATTTATTACACACAAACACAAGTCTGCAGTGTATAACATACATATATATTTATACCCAAACTGGCGACTATAAATATATATATATATATATATATATATATATACACAATATACGGATATTACAACTCTAATACAGAAATACCACTACAGTATACAGTGATATCCCAACAGTATCACATAGTAATAACCAACAATATCCAGTAATGTCACAACAATATCACAACAATATAAAAACCCACAATTAACTGCCCGATTACCCAAATCAAACATGCAATATCAGCCCTCCCATCTATAGCTTACTAACCTTAAGGCTTAAGAGATTACAGGGCCTAGTAAGAAAAGGGGATACAGATATACTCCACCAGCATATGGATCCATGATCATTCCAGCATGCAGGCACAGCAAAAAAGGGAGAGCACCTTGTGCCTTTTATGTCCAGCTAGAAGAGGTGTGTCCAGCCCCAGGTGTGTGGGGATGAGGTCACAAATCTATTGCCCACTGGCAAAGGTACATTCCCTAAGTCCTAAATGAAACCTGATATACCAGCTTGAGGAGGGGGCTACTGAGCACATGTGGGGGAATTATATATCACTAAACACATCCCTAAGTAAAGATATATATTTTGGAGCACTTCCCTTCTACAGCCTCTGTCTAATAAATCAAGAAATAATGAAAAACACCTCACAAATTATAAAATGTAGCTGTAGGGTCTTATGGCTTGCTTGGAAATACCAACTTTATTTATCCCAAAAACTAGACTTTGTCCAAAGGAATGCAGCATCCAACTTTCAAGGATTATCCAGTCTTGCACTTTCCATGCAGGATACAGGTAAAAGATTGCTGTTAAAAACAATGTATTGACACTCCTTCCCAAAAATGTGTCTTGCCCAATGAAAATTTTGTCTACTTCACTTTGCCTGATGCGTGGCTATATGATTAACCCTACATGGCTACATGTAAAATTCCATCTTTTTCACAATTTATGTGACATTGTATATTTTTTCCTTGCATTATTTTGTATTAATGATTTGACTAGTATAAAAAATGATAGGATCAAAGCATACAGACACACCTGATATCAAGCCATTCACTAAAATGAATGTGTGACATTATGGCATTTTCCTATGACAATTTTACATTAGCGATTTGAACGGTATAAAAATGATAGGGTTAATCATTTAAACATGCCCCAGAGAAAAGTCCAACAAGGGAAACTTGAGTTGGGTAAGTGCGCAAGACACATTGTTTGGAAAGAATGTAAGATAAAACTTTCAGCTGCTATTTTGGTGGAATAAGAGAAAACAGTGGTTCCAAGCAAGTTCTAACACCCTCCAGTTAAGTTCCTTAACTCGCACTATGTCTTTCTTTATACCTAACATCACATACATGAATGGCATTGATGGGGCTACTTTTCTGATGTATTTAGCACAGATATATACACAGCACATGATTATCTAATAATTAGGAAAATAAGTTCTAACAACGATTACAAGCCTTCACTGATAGATTTCAGTAGCCATCAATCTAAAATAACTACTTTATTTGCTATCATTGTTTCATCAGTAATTTTCTCGTATAAAATAAAACAAATTTAGAAAACATCTCCAACTCAGTACAATGTTAAAAATGGTCAGCGCATAGATTGCTCTTGAATGACATCCATGTTCTGTTCGTGGTGTCCATGAATTAACAGACTCATAGAATTATATGAGTGATTTTAATTCATGACTCGGATAAAATGGACTTCTGGATGATTCTTTGTGCAGACACAGTCTGCAAAGAAATATGAACATGTAAATGACACCATAGTCTATAATGGGTGTGTGATCCATCTGTGAGAAACACCATTGTGAAAATGACACACAGTAAATGAAGCCTTAGACACAGCATTTTATCAATTTTCTCAGCAAAGTGGAAAGTGACAGATTCCTGTCTCAGAAAAACAGAGCTCATAGTCTATGAATAATTCTGTACTTAGATGCATTGTAGAAAATAAAGAAACATAAAAATACATGTAGAATAAATGATACTGATAAAAATACAGTATATACAATAAAAAATTACATTGTACGCACATCTTCCTTCCATTCACCATGACAATTATCTAATTTTTACCAGTTTAAAAAAATATATATATATATATATATATATATATATATATATATATATATATATATATATATACTGTATATATTTTTATAAAATATTTAGTGTTAAGCATTAAACCACCAAAAACGTGCAGAAATATAGCACTATTTGGCAGCTATTAACAGCCAAATTATATCCCACTAATAGCTCTTGATATAAAGTTGGCTAATTGTAGGCTTATAGGGTAAAATATTGTTATTAGGTAGATATTACCATAGTTAACAACAATATCTTTGTAAGTTGTCCTTTTAAAAATACTATGTTTGCCCTTGCTTGTAGTAAAAGTAACAGTATTTGTGCAGACAGTAGACAGTGCATGCAACAAGAAATGTTGTTCAACAATATTATTTTTGTTTAATGAACAGATAATCATTAATGTGATGTGATGAGAAAAAATATATTCTTTCCAGAGTCCATTTGCTTACATAAAAATCCTCAAACATTGTCAGTAATCCTTCAGTATGATTACACAAATTATCTTCCAAAGGCCTCATATAAAAATAGTCTGATGAGAACTTATGAATGTTTGTTATGATTTTAATACAAACAAGGACAGAAGAAAGAAGATATTATACAGCACAGTGCATGAGAAACAGAAAAGAAAAAAAAGAGAAGGTAAGATCTGCATACCACCTTCTTCATTTCAGCAGTTATTACACTGCAAGGTGGCAAATCTAAGGTGTCCATGTTCTATCAAAGTATGAACCTCAGAATGTGCACCTCCCATGTGTCCTCTTTCCAATGTCCTTTATTGTTTAGACTCTCCTTTGGTTCTCAATGTCTTATTGTCAGTGATTGTGCTCTTTTCTGACATTTCCTTGCTTTTTCTACCACAATTTGGCAAAGTTCTTAACTTTTTGGACATTAAATCCATGTCTCTTTTTGATTTTACTTCTCCTCTTTTCATACCAACCACTTTACCTGTAGCCAGGGCTGGACTGGCTGGGCATCATACTTCATGGTGGCAATGGAAAGGATAACATTTTAGGCATGAACAGTAAGGGGATTCAATAGGGGCAAAATAACTGCGTAAGGGCTGAAATACATTTGTTTCTACTAAAGTTGGAAAGTCTGCCCTGCTTTGACTGAGCCTATGTTCTGTGATTTGCAAAGGGTTCCTGTGATTTCTATGTGTGCCTATCATACCATTATACTGAGAGCACAGGAGGTATTATTATTAAAAGAATACAGAGGGGTGTTTGTACTATATGGGGTCAAGGGCAATTATTATGAGGCACTCAGGGACATTATTACTATAGGGTGCTGTATACCTATACGGAGGGGTATTATTACTATGAGGAACTCCAGAGGGAATATTATTACTGTGTAGGTACACAGAGGAACCACTGCTATTGTGTGAAGAACAAAAGGAGAGTAATATTACTGCGCAGGGCACAGAGGGGAACTACCACATATACAGTATACGAGTATAAGCCGACCTGAATATAAGCCGAAGCACCTAATTTTACCACAAAAAAACTGGAAAAACTTATTGACTTGAGTATAAGCCTGGTATGCATGGCTCCCTCATCCCCATCCTAGTATGCATGGCCTCCTCATCCCTATCCTGGTATGTATGATCTCCTAATCCCTATCCTGGTGTGCATGGCACCTCATCCCAATTATGGTATGCATGGCCATCTCATCCCTAAAATGGTATGCATGGCACTCTCATCCCCATTCTGGTATGTATGGCCCCATCATCCCTATCCTGGTATGCATGGTCTCCTCATCCCCATCCTGGTATGCATGGCCTCCTCATCCCTATCGTGGTATGCATGACTTCTTCACCCCTATCCTGGTATACAAGGCTCCTTATCCCTATCCTAGTATGCATGGAACCCTCATCCCTATCCAGGTATGCATGGCCCTCTCATCCCCATCCTGGTATGCATGGCCTCCTCATCTCTATCCTGGTATGCATGCCCCCCTCATCCCTATCCTAGTATACATGGCTCCTCATCCCTATCCTAGTTTGCATCGAACCCTAATCCCTATCCTGGTATGCACGTCCCTCTCATTCCCATTCTGGTATGCATGGCCCCTGTGACAGATTGAACAGGGGAAGGGGTGTGTCGACTTCACTCACCTCCAGAGAGGGGAGAGAATGACCCAGAATGACCCAGCAGGGATTGGCTCTCTGATGCTATTACTCACCCCAGGTCAGTCAGGGAACTGCAACAAGGGCAAATAGTCACCGGAGAGGCTTCCCTTATAGGTACGAGTTATTGCGGTGCTCCCAGTGAGGGGGATATACATTGCCAGTCCAGGCTGGGGATACATATATAAACCTCCCGGCTGTCACTGTCTGGGCTTCTCACTAACATAGTAGAGTATGCTGCCACCAGTTCCTCATTCGATATAAACCCCGTCCAACAGCAGGCTTATATCAGGCCAGAAACCAACCCAGAGTAGCATATAATTGACCAAACGAGTGTGGGGATTCGTGAATCGAGATAAAAGAGCAGCCCAAGATTAATTTTATATTTAATCGCCAAAAAGGCGCACTAGAAAAATACAGGTATATATACAGTATATATATACAAAAGCAAATATACAAGTATACAATCAAGAGTGCAGTACAAGGGTAGATTGCAATTACCGTGTTATGTAGCATGTGACCACAGAGAGGCCGCTGATCACAGGTCCAAATCTTTGTTACGTGATTCTCTCTGGCTGCGTCAGCTAACCTGCCAGTACTAACTAAACTAAGACCAAAATGAAGAGCTGCCTATTATCCTCTAGCTGCTCTCTCCCACACGCTATGCCACCCCCTGGGCTGTACAACCTCTCTCCTCCAAAATCTGAGTGCATGGTTTTCCGGCCGGAACTGTGGATGTCCATAACTTTACACCCCAAGGTCTAAATGGGATGGTAGCAGCACCAATCAGTTCTGCTGGATTTTATCTGCCCAGGGAGACCAAATATGGCTACTGTATTTAATTCCTGGTAGCTATGGTTCTAGCGGCGGCTGCTTGGGATGGGCCTGTGGGGAAAGGGATGCAGATTCTGATTATGTCCTCGGATAGGCTCAGAGATATTGCATTCTTCTATTATAGGTCATTTTCTAGATTCAATATTTCAGAGCCTTGTACTGGTTAGCCTGGGATCTGTTGTGCCACGATAGCAGCCTAAGCTAAACAAATGAATCCAGTTGTGCACAAGAATTCACACCCCTGTGATAATTGCTTGGGACACAGGGTCTATTCCTTTTGCCCCCCCCCCCCCCTCCAGAGAGAGCTTCAAAGGCCTGTTTGCTTGGGCTAAGTAAAGAAAAACATTGGTCTTGGGGAATCACAAGGGTGGGGGCTAAGTTTGAGAGCAAGTATTTTCAGGCCAAAATGTATCTGACATGCATTCCATCAGTTATCAAAATGATATCAATTAGATATAATTTTCCCATTTCTCACAGTCCCCTAACCAAATCTTTGTATGCATG
Source organism: Ranitomeya variabilis (assembly GCF_051348905.1). Taxonomy (NCBI): domain Eukaryota; kingdom Metazoa; phylum Chordata; class Amphibia; order Anura; family Dendrobatidae; genus Ranitomeya; species Ranitomeya variabilis. The sequence continues at coordinate 205,597,142 of NC_135237.1, forward strand.
GCCCCCTCATCCCTATCTTGGTATGCATGCCCCATCATTCTCATCCTGATATGCATGTCCCCCATCAGAAAAACATTAAAAAATACATCCTACTTCCCTTCCCTTCGCTCCCTCACAATGTTCTGTTCCAATGCCAGCAGCTGATTTATGCTTATAGGCAGCACATGGCAGGGACGTCATGTGCTGCTTATAAGCAGAGAACAGCTGCCAGAATACTCACTACTCTTTAATAGCATGCACAGTAACCTCAGCCACTGACTTGCTGCAGCGGCCAGGCGATCTTGTGTGCCCGCTACTAAAGGTAATGAATATTCACTGTTCTCCATGCCTATGGAGAGCAGTGAATATTCATTGCCTTAAGTAGCAGGCACACGTGATCATACGGTCTCTGCAGGAAACAAGTGGCTGTGATTACTGTGCCCGATATTTAAGAGAAATTAATATTCATTGTGAGCGCTGTCAATATTAATTTCTCTTTAGCAGCGGGCACAGGTGTTAGCTGCAGCTGCCGGCTCATGCCTCCTGTGACACGCTGCTCCCCCACTGTCTCTCCCCGTCTGTCTTGAGGAACCCTGACTTGAGTATAAGCCAAGGGGGGCTTTTTCAGCATAAAAAATTTGCTGAAAAACTCAGCTTATGCTCGAGTACAGGTACCGACTGGGGCTGAAATTCAGTCCTGGCACTTGAAATCACACAGGCCCATGTTGTCCCCGTCCCCATAAACCAGATGGGATATGTTATTAATATTATCCTGGATGGAGGAAAGCAAGATTTTCTACAAGACCAATATTTCTAATGATACCCGTGGCCTGCTGGGGTAAGTGACGGAGTCAGCAACTTTGTGCTCCTACACAACTCTTGACAGTATGGGTATCTTGAGAACACCGATTCTGTTAACGCCGTAGCAGACAAGGCAGCCCATGACCAGACAGGCCCTTCTGGCATTTGTCAGGATTGCCAGATGGCCAGTCCGGCCCAGCTCGAGTATATAAGGTATTACTGTCTAAGGCACTGGTTACAGGACTATGTGGCTTGTGTAGAGGTGGGGGAATGTGAGGAGGGGGCTGTGTTACATTTTTCAGGATAGGATAAGGATAGAAGAAAAGGTAATGGCGGTTTGAGCCGAATAAAAAAGTAAAAGTAAAATGAATGACAACAATCAGTAAAAACGTAACTTCTGAGAACCTCTAGAGTACACATATATGGTCTGCAGAGCACTGGTGTAGAACTGATATTAATAATATATGGTCATTGTATGGTCTAGTACAGAGATTTTGGTTAATGATCAGTATGGTGGTATTATCACCACTGTATATCTGGTGATATTTATCTGTTATATTGCAATGTTATTAAATCTTACATAAAGTTATTATTGGAAATATAGATAGTAGTCTTGATTTCCTGTAGGCAGAGTGCTATAAGTAGTAGAGACCTTAATCTGGGGAAGGAGGTGGATATGGCATGGGCCTGTGTATTTTCAAATGCCAGGGCTGAGTTTTAGTCTCAGTCTGTCCCTGCCTGTAGCCTGAATCTTTTGGTCACAAAATGCTATAAATGTCGGGCATCTGCACTTTGTCTCCTTGATATAGCTTTTTAAAAAATTCTTTACCTGTGTTCTGGAATGTTTCATGTTTGTAGAAATTGTGTAACTGGGCTTAAAAATTACAGTAAAAATGTTTACTATAAATTTAGTAATAATGCAGATAATGTTGACAAAAGCAACTTAAATATTAACCCCTTTCTGACATTGGACATACTATCCCGTCGAGGTGGGGTGGGCCCGTATGACCACCGACGGGATAGTACGTCATATGCGATCGGCCGCGCTCACGGGGGGAGCATGGCCGATCGCGGCCGGATGTCAGCTGACTATCGCAGCTGACATCTGGCACTATGTGCCAGGAGCAGTCACTGACCGCCCCTGGCACATTAACCCCCGGCACACTGCGATCAAACATGATCGCAGTGTTCCAGCGGTATAGGGAAGCATCGCGCAGGAAGGGGGCTCCCTGTGGGCTTCCCTGAGACCCCTGGAGCAATGCGATGTGATTGTTTTGCTCCGAGGGTCTCTTACCTCCTCCTCCCTGCAGCAGGCCCGGATCCAAAATGGCCGCGGCATCCGGGTCCTGCAGGGAGGTGGCTTCACAGCGCCTGCTCAGAGCAGGCACCGGGAAGCCTGGAGGAGCTGTGCACGTCAGATCGCCGATCTGACAGAGTGCTGTGCAAACTGTCAGATCAGCGATCTTACACCATAACATGATGCCCCCCCCCTTGGGGCAATGTTATAGTGTAAAAAAAAATATTCACATGTGTAAAAAAAATAAAAAAAGATTAAAAAAAAAATCCCCCTCCCAAAAAAATATTGTTCCTATAAATACATTTCTTTATCTAAATAATAAAAAAAAACAATAAAAGTATGCATATTTAGTATCGCCGCGTCCGTAATGACCTGACGTATAAAACTGTCCCACTAGTTAACCCCTTCAGTGAACACCGCAAAAAAAAAAACGAGGCAAAAAACAACGCTTTATTATCATACCGCCAAACAAAAAGTGGAATAACACGCGATCAAAAAGACAGATATAAATAACCATGGTACCGCTGAAAACGTCATCTTGTCCTGCAAAAAACGAGCTGCCATGCAGCATCATCAAAGAAAAAATAAAAAAGTTATAGTCCTCAGAATAATGCGATGCAAAAATAATTATTTTTTCTATAAAATAGTTTTTATAGTATAAAAGCGCCAAAACATAAAAAAAGATATAAATGAGGTATCGCTGTAATTGTACTGACCCGAAGAATAAAACTGCTTTATCCATTTTACCAAACGCGGAATGTTATAAATGCCTCCCCCAAAAGAAATTCATGAATAGCTGGTTTTTGGTCATTCTGCCTCACAAAAATCAGAATAAAAAGTGATCAAAAAATGTCACAAGCCCAAAATTGTTACCAATAAAAATGTCAACTCTTCCCGCAAAAAACAAGACCTCACATGACTCTGTGGAACAAAATATGGAAAAATTATAGCTCTCAAAATGTGGTAATGCAAAAAATATTTTTTGCAATAAAAAGCGTCTTTCAGTGTGACGGCTGCCAATCATAAAAATTCGCTAAAAAACCCGCTATAAAAGTAAATCAAACATCCCTTCATCACCCCCTTAGTTAGCGAAAAATAAAAAAAATAAAAAAAATGTATTTATTTCTACTTTCCATTAGGGTTAGTGCTAGGGTTAGGACTAGGGTTAGGGTTAGGGCTATGGTTAGTGCTATGGTTAGGGCTAGGGTTAGGGCTAGGGTTAGGGCTAGGGTTAGGGTTAGGGCTAGGGTTAGGGCTAGGGTTAGGGCTAGGCCTAGGGTTAGGGTTAGCTCTAGGGTTAGGGCTAGGGTTAGGGCTAGGGTTAGGGCTAGGGTTAGGGTTGGGGCTAGGGTTAAGGCTACAGTTAGGGTTGGGGCTAAAGTTAGGGTTAGGGTTGGGCTAAAGTTAGGGTTAGGGTTTGGATTATATTTACGGTTGGGAATAGGGTTGGGATTAGGGTTAAGAGTGTGTCAGGGTTAGGGGTGTGGTTAGGGTTACCGTTGGAATTAGGGTTAGGGATGTGTTTGCATTAGGGTTTCAGTTATAATTGGGGGGTTTCCACTGCTTAGGCACATCAGGGGCTCTCCAAACACGACATGGCGTCCGATCTCAATTCCAGCCAATTCTGCATTGAAAAAGTAAAACAGTGCTCCCTCCCTTCCGAGCTCTCCCATGCGCCCAAACAGGGGTTTACCCCAACATATGGGGTATTATCGTACTCAGGACACATTGGACAACAACTTTTGGGGTCCAATTTCTCCTGTTACCCTTGGGAAAATACAAAACTGGGGGCTAAAAAATAATTTTTGTGGAAAAAAAAAGGATTTTTTATTTTCACGGCTCTGCGTTATAAACTGTAGTTGAAACACTTGGGGGTTCAAAGTTCTCACAACACATCTAGATAAGTTCCTTGGGGGGTCTAGTTTCCAATATGGGGTCACTTGTGTTTTTTTTTTACTGTTTAGGTACATTAGGGACTCTGCAAACACAATGTGACGCCTGCAGACCAATCCATCTAAGTCTGCATTCCAAATGACGCCCCTTCCCTTCCGAGCTCTGCCATGCGCTCAAACAGTGGTTACCCCCACATATGGGGTATCAGCGTACTCAGGACAAATTGGACAACAACTTTTGTGGTCCAATTTTAACTGTTAACCCTTGAAAAAATACAAAACTGGGGGCTAAAAAATAATTTTTGTGGAAAAATAAGATTTTTTATTTTCACGGCTCAGTGTTCTAAACTGTAGTGAAACACTTGGGGGATCAAAGTTCTCACAACACATCTAGATAAGTTCCTTGGGGAGTCTAGTTTCCAATATGGGGTCACTTGTGGGGGGTTTCTACTGTTTAGGTACATTAAGGACTCTGCAAACGCAATATGACGCCTGCAGACCAATCCATCTAAGTCTGCATTCCAAATGACGCTCCTTCCCTTCCGAGCTCTGCCATGCGCTCAAACGGTGGTTACCCCCCACATATGGGGTATCAGCATACTCACGACAAATTGGACAACAACTTTTGGAGTCCAATTTCAACTGTTACCCTTGGAAAAATACAAAACTGGGGGCTAAAATATAATTTTTGTGGAAAAAAAAAGAATTTTTATTTTCACGGCTCTGCGTTATAAACTGTACTGAAACACTTGGGGGTTCAAAGCTCTCACAACACATCTAGATGAGCTCCTTAGGGGGTCTACTTTCCAAAATGGTGTCGCTTGTGGGGGGTTTCGATGTTTAGGCGCATCAGTGGCTCTCCAAACGCAACATGGCGTCCCATCTCAATTCCTGTCAATTTTGCATTGAAAAGTCAAACGGCGCTCCTTCCCTTCTGAGCTCTCCCATGTGCCCAAACAGTGGTTTACCCCCACATATGTGGTATTAGCGTACTCAGGACAAGTTGTACAACAACAATGGGGTCCAATTTTTTCTCTTACCCTTGGGAAAATAAAAAATTGGGGGCAAAAATCATTTTGTGAAAAAATATGATTTTTTATTTTTACGGCTCTGCATTATAAACTTCTGTGAATCACTTAATGGGTCAAAGTGCTCACCACACATCTAGATAAGTTCCTTAGGGGGTCTACTTTCCAAAATGGTGTCACGTGTGGGGGGTTTCAATGTTTAGGCACATCAGTGGCTCTCCAAACGCAACATGGCGTCCCATCTCAATTCCAGTCAATTTTGCATTGAAAAGTCAAATGGCGCTTCTTCGCTTCTGAGCTCTGCCATGCGCCCAAACAGTGGTTTACCCCCACATATGGGGTATCAGCTTACTCAGGACAAATTGTACAACTTTTGGGGTCCATTTTCTCCTGTTACCCTTCGTAAAATAAAACAAATTGGAGCTGAAGTAAATTTTTTGTGAAAAAAAGGTAAATGTTCATTTTAATTTAAACATTCCAAAAATTCCTGTGAAACACCTAAGGGTTACTAAACTTCTTGAATGTGGTTTTGAGTACCTTGAGGGGTGCAGTTTTTAGAATGGTTTCACACTTGGTTATTTTCTATCATATACAGTTAAGTCCATATATATTTGGACAGAGACAACATTTTTCTAATTTTGGTTATAGACATTACCACAATGAATTTTAAACAAAACAATTCAGATGCAGTTGAAGTTCAGACTTTCAGCTTTCATTTGAGGGTTTCCACATTAAAATTGGATGAAGGATTTAGGAGTTTCAGCTCCTTAACATGTGCCACCCTGTCTTTAAAGGGACCAAAAGTAATTGGGCAGATTCAATAATTTTAAATAAAATGTTCATTTCTAGTACTTGGTTGAAAACCCTTTGTTGGCAATGACTGCCTGAAGTCTTGAACTCATGGACATCACCAGACGCTATGTTTCCTCCTTTTTGATGCTCTGCCAGGCCTTCACTGTGGTGGTTTTCAGTTGCTGTTTGTTTGTGGGCCTTTCTGTTTGAAGTTTAGTCTTTAACAAGTGAAATGCACGCTCAATTGGGTTGAGATCAGGTGACTGACTTGACCATTCAAGAATATTCCACTTCTTTGCTTTAATAAACTCCTGGGTTGCTTTGGCTTTATGTTTTGGGTCATAGTCCATCTGTAGTATGAAATGACGACCAATCAGTTTGGCTGCATTTGGCTGGATCTGAGCACACAGTATGTCTCTGAATACCTCAGAATTCATTCGGCTGCTTCTGTCCTGTGTCACATCATCAATAAATACTAGTGACCCAGTGCCACTGGCAGCCATGCATGCCCAAGCCATTACACTGCCTCCGCCGTCTTTTACAGATGATGTGTTATGCTTTGGATCATGAGCTGTACCACGCCTTTGCCATACTTTTCTCTTTCCATCATTCTGGTAGAGGTTGATCTTGGTTTCATCTGTCCAAAGAATGCTCTTCCAGAACTGTGCTGGCTTTTTTAGATGTTTTTTAGCAAAGTCCAGTCTAGCCTTTTTATTCTTGATGCTTATGAGTGGCTTGCACCGTGCAGTGAACCCTCTGTATTTACTTTCATGCAGTCTTGTCTTTATGGTAGATTTGGATATTGATACACCTACCTCCTGGAGAGTGTTGTTCACTTGGTTGGCTGTTGTGAAGGGGTTTTTCTTCATCATGGAGATTATTCTGCGATCATCCACCACTGTTGTCTTCCGTAGGCGCCCATGTCTTTTTGCATTGATGAGTTCACCAGTGCTTTCCTTCTTTCTCAGGATGTACCAAACTGTAGATTTTGCCACTCCTAATATTGTAGCAGTTTCTCAGATGTTTTTTTTTTGTTTTCGCAGCTTAAGGATGGCTTGTTTCATGTGCATGGAGAGCTCCTTTGACCACATGTTTACTTCACAGCAAAACCTTCCAAATGCAAGCACTACACCTCAAATCAACTCCAGGCCTTTTATCTCCTTAATTGAGAATGACATAATGAAGGGATTGCCCACACCTGTCCATGAAATAGCCTTGGAGTCAATTGTCCAATTACTTTTAATCCCTTTAAAAACAGGGTGGCACATGTTAAGGAGCTAAAACTCCTAAACCCTTCATCCAATTGTAATGTGGATACCCTCAAATGAAAGCTGAAAATCTGACCTTCAACTGCATCTGAATTGTTTTGTTTAAAATTCATTGTGGTAATGTCTATAACCAAAATTAGAAAAATGTTGTCTCTGTCCAAATATATATGGACTTAACTGTAGACCCCTCAAAATGACTTCAAATGAGATGTGGTCCCTAAAAAAAAATGGCGTTGTAAAAATGAGAAATTGCTGGTCAACTTTTAACCCTTATAACTCCCTAACAAAAAAAAATTTTGGTTCCAAAAGTGTGCTGATGTAAAGTAGACATGTGGGACGTGTTACTTATTAAGTATTTTTGTGACATATCTCTGTGATTTAATTGCATAAAAATTCAATTCGTCAAATTTCAATTTTTTTCACAAATAAACGCGGGTAATATCAAATAAATTTTACCACTATCATGAAGTACAATATGTCTTGAGAAAACAGTGTCAGATCACCGGGATTCGTTGAAGCGTTCCAGAGTTATAACCTCATAAAGGGTCAGTGGTCAGAATTGTAAAAATTGGCCTGGTCATTAACATGCAAACCACCCTTGGGGGTAAAGTGGTTAATGATATGTTTTACATAGTGCGACAATATTTCATGCTGCTTTACAATGCACCTCTCGAGAAGTAATAACTGACACATTACTGTAAATAAAACTGTAAGAGTCCATTTTTACCATCAGTCTGTCATCTCTGTGTCCGTTTATACCATCAGTGTAAGAGTATTGGCAGGCGATCGGTGTTTCATCAGCGCACATTCCATATGTTCATTTTTACCAGTGTATCATCCGTGTGTCCGTTTTTACCATCAGTGTATCATCCGTGTGTTCATTTTTACCATCAGTGTGTCATCCGTGTGTTCGTTTTAGACCATCTGTGATATGTGTGTCTGTTTTTACCATCAGGTGTCATCCATGTGTCCATTTTTACCATCAGTGTGTCATCTGTGTGTCCATTTTTACCATTAGTGTGTCATCCGTGTGTCCGTTTTTACCATCAGTGTGTTATACGTGTCTATTTTTACCATCAGTTTGTCATCTGTGTCCGATTATACCATCATTGTGTCATCTGTGTGTCCATTTTTACCATCAGTGTGTCATCCCTGTGTCCGTTTTTACCATCAGTGTGTCATACTTGTCCATTTTTACCACCAGTGTGTCACCCTTGTGTCTGATTTTACCACCAGTGTGTCATCCTTGTGTCCGTTTTTACCATCAGTGTGTGGTCCATGTGTCCTTTTTTACCACCAGTGTATCATACATGTATCCATTTTTACCATCAGTTTGTCATCCATGTGTCTGTTTATACCATCAGTGTCATCAGAGTTATTCAAGGTTAGATAAATAAATAAATAAATTTTAATGATTAATTATTGAATTATTATTACACTCAATTCTGTACTGAGCACATTGCCTTTCGCTGACAGTACATTAGCTATTTCTGTATATTTAGCTCAGAGTAAAAGCTAACACCATATAGAGAGAACACGTGCTCTATAGGACATATATATCCACGGCTCTTAGGAGGGGGGCTGTCACTTGGGGGCTGTCATTTTGGGCCTTCTCCTTCTCTCTCTCCAGACTACAGACTCCACACAGACAGAATGAACAGCTGGTAGCCATGTGCTTCTTGATGAATTCTACTCCATGACAAAGACAGATGCCATTTACCATTCAGAATCTCAGGAAAAATGGGGAACAGACTTTGATATGGACAAATGGACAATCTCTTCGTAACTATTTCACCTATTTTACGTTTTGCTGCAATGATGCTTTTTGGTGGACAGTCCAATAAACCATTACATTTTTTTATGAGACATCTGGTAAAAAGTCCTGATTAAATAAATATGAAAAATAAGCATATTTAACAATAAGTTACAAAGCTTCACTAAGGCTACATTCAAATTAGCGTTTGAGTGTCGGCGTGTGTCGTTTTGACGTGCCCGCCGAACACAACATGTTGCATTTTCTTGCGTTCGGCGGGCGCAACAAAATGACGCCTGCAGACGCATCCGCATACAACGCATGTTTCTGCATACACAATGTTAAAGATAGGTACGCAGGACACAAGTAGGCGGTGCTTAAGGAAAGAAGTGTTGTGGACTCAAACGCTAATGTGAACTTAGCCTTACACTTTGCAATGTTAAATATGGACAGCACATGGATGGCACAAAGATAAAAAATGCCGAAAAAAGGACGTGTCTCCGTGTGTTTTGCACTGACACAGAGTACACAAAAAACACTGACAAGCACAGGTTATAATTAGTACATGTTGTATCCGTGACAAAATGGATACAACACATATGTGCAGCACAGATGTCTGCTTGAGGCCTTAAAGGGATAGTCCACCCTCTCTTAAGCAGAAGTAACATAAAAAAAGACTTGTACTCACCTCCCGCATTGGTTCTGTTTCAGTGATGTCACCACCAGATCTCCCAATGCTTGCATTCCATTATTTTGTCATGTGAGTTCTGAAGCCAATCAGTGACTGCTTACCATCTGCAGCCTTTACTATTTCATCAGAGCAGACATCTGTGCTGAGGAAATACTGCTGATCAGCAGTCATGTGTTTCTATGCATATTAGCACTACAAGCGCCTTTCTCTGGCTTTTGCTTTTTCTTCTGGTTGGAAGAAATTCCCACAGGCACACTCAAAAATCCTTAAGGCCACATTCACACGTTCAGTATTTGGTCTGTTTTTTACATCTGTAGTTGGGAGCCAAAACAAGGAATAGGTGAAAAATACAGAAGTGGTGACGTGTTTCTATTATACTATTAATTAGGTGTAAACCTCTGATTGTTCCTCTCCTGATTTTGTCTTACTAATACTGATGTAAAATACTGACCAAATGCTGAATGTATGAAGGTGGCATTATAATGTGTAAGAGTCATAATAGTTTGTCCATATAATGTATGTTTCAAAGAAATGTTTAAAAATGCTGACTTATAGTAGTTTAGAATTCTATCTACTGGCTACCACGGTACCAAGATATATATCTTTCCTGACTTATACTTGTTTATAGTTTTTAAAGCTACAGATTTTATTTAAAAACTGACCATTATTTTTTAGGAAGTATTTGGGTGCACTCCTTTGTAAACACAAGAAAAATGTGCTATAAGGCTGGGGTCACACTTGGCGTAAGACAATACGCCACGTATTATACGTCCGTACTACGGCCGTAATACGGAGAAATGTTCCCAAAATATTGATCCGTAGTCAGGGTGTGTCAGCGTATTTTGCGCATGGCATCCTCCGTATGTAATCCGTATGGCATCCGTACTGCGAGATTTTCGCGCAGGCTTGCAAAACCGACATTAATGGATTTATGTGCTCAAATGTAGAGTTGAGCGACTTTCATTTTTTTAAGATCGAGTCGGGTTTTGTGAAACCCGATTTTGTCCAGAGTCGAGTCGAGTGCAGTCGGCCGATTATCGCTAAAAGTCGGGGATCGACCGAAACACGAAACCCAATGCAAGTCAATGGGGAAGCATAGTCGGCAGTGAGTGGAGGCCAGGAAAACACCTACAGTGCCCATTTTAATGCCAAAAACATCCATTCTTGTTTCTGAAGCTTGTCAATCTTAATTAACTTTATAATAATAGTTGGGCATAGGGAATTGGGGGTCATTTGGCAAAAGTTGTGGGGGGAGTAGGGCTGGCTCAAGTTTTTCGTGGGCCCAGGAAATGCGGACTACGTCACGGCAGTGTTGCAGGGAAAGGTAAGTATTTCAACGTTGCAAGTGCTGTGATCCTGAGCAAGCAGGGGGGGCCCACTCGTTCGCATTGGCACTGGCACAGGGCCCCTCAAAGTACGGCGGTGTGTTTGCATGGCGGGGGCGCCTCCCACCAGCAGCGACACTTTTGCGTACTCTGAGGGGCCCTGTGCCAGTGACGTCGCCAACGAGTATGCCCCCCCACCTGATGAAGGAACCTGCACTTTCATCTGCACCTTCCTCTCTGTCCCTGTGTAAGGTGGTATAACATGCGGGAAGGGGAACCTTACTTTCAGCAGGGTCAGATTCTGGCTGTGTAGAGTATAAGGGGAATGTAGTGGTCTAGGTCAATGTACCAGCAGACTCATCTAGCAGTGGCTGGGCAATGGGCAGGATGAGGAGGGAACAGATATAGGGCCAAAGAATAAAGTAGGCTAAATGCAGTTCAAAATTGGTAACAGGACTAAACAGGCGGCATTGCTTTGTTCAGTGGAGTAGCAAACCCAAGAGCAGCAGACACTGTTTCAAGGGCCTAACCACACTAGTAGGCCAAATGCAGTTTAATATCTGATAGTATAGGGCGAAAGCCAGAATGTGGAAGCTCAGCTTTGTTCAGTTGAGGACAACACCAGGCAGGGGCAGACAGACACCTTTAGTAGGCCGGAACAGCCAATTTTTTTAAAAAACAGCAGTTAATAAGAGGCAGAAGGTAGAAGCTCAGCTTTGTTCAGTTGAGGACAACACCAGGCAGGGGCAGACCCCTTTAGTAGGCCGGAACAGCCAATTGCATTTTTAAAAATGGTAATTTGGAACAGAAGGTTGAAGCACAGCTTTATTCAGTTGCAGCTTCTTGGCAATAATATAAAGAAGACGAAACAGGACAACACTCGTTGGATGCCATATCTGTGTTTTCACTGGAAAAAAAACTGTCAGTTAACTACTTGTAGGAGAAAGTTTTTGTAGCTGGAGGCCACTTTTTGTATTGTACCAGTTTTTTGTTGTATGTTTGGAACTGAAGGTTGAAGCTCAGCTTTATTCAGTTGAGGACAACACCAGGCAGGGGCAGACCCCTTTAGTAGGCCGGAACAGCCAATTGCATTTTTAAAAATGGTAATTTGGAACTGAAGGTTGAAGCTCAGCTTTATTCAGTTGAGGACAACACCAGGCAGGGGCAGACAGACACCTTTAGTAGGCCGGAACAGCCAATTGCATTTTTAAAAATGGTAATTTGGAACTGAAGGTTGAAGCTCAGCTTTATTCAGTTGAGGACAACACCAGGCAGGGGCACACAGACACCTTTAGTAGGCCGGAACAGCCAATTGCATTTTTAAAAATGGTAATTTGGAACTGAAGGTTGAAGCTCAGCTTTATTCAGTTGAGGACAACACCAGGCAGGGGCAGACAGACACCTTTAGTAGGCCGGAACAGCCAATTGCATTTTTAAAAATGGTAATTTGGAACTGAAGGTTGAAGCACAGCTTTATTCAGTTGCAGCTTCTTGGCAATAATATAAAGAAGACGAGACAGGACAACACTCGTTGGATGCCATATCTGTGTTTTCACTGGAAAAAAAACTGTCAGTTAACTACTTGTAGGAGAAAGTTTTTGTAGCTGGAGGCCACTTTTTGTATTGTACCAGTTTTTTGTTGTATGTTTGGAACTGAAGGTTGAAGCACAGCTTTATTCAGTTGAGGACAACACCAGGCAGGGGCACACAGACACCTTTAGTAGGCCGGAACAGCCAATTGCATTTTTAAAAATGGTAATTTGGAACTGAAGGTTGAAGCTCAGCTTTATTCAGTTGAGGACAACACCAGGCAGGGGCAGACAGACACCTTTAGTAGGCCGGAACAGCCAATTGCATTTTTAAAAATGGTAATTTGGAACAGAAGGTTGAAGCACAGCTTTATTCAGTTGCAGCTTCTTGGCAATAATATAAAGAAGACGAGACAGGACAACACTCGTTGGATGCCATATCTGTGTTTTCACTGAAAAAAAAACTGTCAGTTAACTACTTGTAGGAGAAAGTTTTTGTAGCTGGAGGCCACTTTTTGTATTGTACCAGTTTTTTGTTGTATGTTTGGAACTGAAGGTTGAAGCTCAGCTTTATTCAGTTAAGGACAACACCAGGCAGGGGCAGACACCTTTAGAAGGACGGAAAAGCCAATTTTTTTAAAAACAGCAGTTAATCAGAGCCAGAAGGTAGAAGCTCAGCTTTATTCAGTTGAGGCCAACTTGAATTAGGGACTGCAGACAGACTTTGCAGGCTGTCCTGTCATGATCTCAATGGCAAGAGAACATAGCATCAGCATATATAGGAACTAGCTCTTGGAAGATGGGAACTGAGCTGACCATGAACTAAACCTAACACACAACTAGCAGTGGCCGGGTAGCATGCCTACGTTGATTCTAGATGCCCAGCACCAGCCGGAGGACTAAATAATGCTAGCAGAGGAAAATATTAGTCCTAGCTCACCTCTAGAGAAATACCCCGAAAGGAGACAGAGGCCCCCCACATGTATTGGCGGTGAATTAAGATGAAATAACAAAACGTAGTATGAAAATAGGTTTAGCAAATTTGAGGTCCACTTACTACATAGCAGAAGACAGAAAGAACACTTTCATGGTCAGCTAAAAACCCTATCAAAACACCATCCAGAAATTACTTTAAAACTCTGTCATTAACTCATAACACCAGAGTGGCAATTCCTGTTCACAAGAGCTTTCCAGACACAGTAACGAAACTACAGCTGTGAACTGGAACAAAAATGCAAAAACAAACATGGACAAGAGTCCAACTTATCTAGTAGTTGTCTAGGAGCAGGAACAAGCACAGAGAGGCTTCTGATAACATTGTTGACCGGCAAGCAACTAACAAAGCAGCAAGGTTATATAGCGACTCCCACATCTTGATGGGAACAGGTGAACAGAGAAGATGAAGACACCAGTTCAATTCCACCAGTAGCCACCGGGGGAGCCCAGAATCCAAATTCACAACAGTACCCCCCCCTCAAGGAGGGGGCACCGAACCCTCACCAGAACCACCAGGGCGATCAGGATGGGCCCTATGAAAGGCACGAACCAGATCAGAGGCATGAACATCAGATGCATTCACCCAAGAATTATCCTCCTGGCCGTATCCCTTCCACTTGACCAGATACTGGAGTTTCCGTCTGGAAACACGAGAGTCTAAGATTTTCTCCACAACGTACTCCAACTCACCCTCAACCAACACCGGAGCAGGAGGCTCAACGGAAGGCACAACCGGTACCTCATACCTGCGCAATAATGACCGATGAAAAACGTTATGAATAGAAAAGGATGCAGGGAGGTCCAAACGGAAGGAAACAGGGTTAAGAATCTCCAATATCTTATACGGGCCGATGAACCGAGGCTTAAACTTAGGAGAAGAGACCCTCATAGGGACAAAACGAGAAGACAACCACACCAAATCCCCAACACAAAGCCGAGGACCAACACGACGGTGGCGGTTGGCAAAAAGCTGAGTCTTCTCCTGGGACAACCTCAAATTGTCCACCACCTGCCCCCAGATCTGATGCAATCTCTCCACCACAGCATCCACTCCAGGACAATCCGAAGATTCCACCTGACCAGAGGAAAATCGAGGATGAAACCCCGAATTACAGAAAAACGGGGACACCAAAGTGGCAGAGCTGGCCCGATTATTGAGAGCGAACTCCGCCAATGGCAAAAAAGCAACCCAATCATCCTGGTCAGCAGACACAAAACACCTCAGATATGTCTCCAGGGTCTGATTAATCCGCTCGGTCTGGCCATTCGTCTGAGGATGGAAAGCGGACGAAAAAGATAAATCTATGCCCATCCTAGCACAGAATGCCCGCCAAAATCTAGACACGAATTGAGTCCCTCTGTCAGAAACGATATTCTCAGGAATACCATGCAAACGAACAACATTTTGAAAAAACAGAGGAACCAACTCGGAAGAAGAAGGCAACTTGGGCAGAGGAACCAAATGGACCATCTTAGAGAAACGGTCACACACCACCCAGATGACAGACATCTTCTGAGAAACAGGCAGATCTGAAATAAAATCCATCGAGATGTGCGTCCAAGGCCTCTTAGGAATAGGCAAGGGCAACAATAATCCACTAGCCCGAGAACAACAAGGCTTGGCCCGAGCACAAACGTCACAAGACTGCACAAAGCCTCGCACATCTCGTGACAGGGAAGGCCACCAGATGGACCTTGCCACCAAATCCCTGGTACCAAAAATGCCAGGATGACCTGCCAACGCAGAAGAATGAACCTCAGAGATTACTCTACTGGTCCAATCATCAGGAACAAACAGTTTATCAGGTGGGCAACGATCAGGTCTATCCACCTGAAACTCCTGCAAGGCCCGCCGCAGGTCTGGAGAAACGGCTGACAATACCACTCCATCCTTAAGGATACCTGTGGGCTCAGAGTTACCAGGCGAGTCAGGCTCAAAACTCCTAGAAAGGGCATCCGCCTTAACATTCTTAGAACCCGGTAGGTATGACACCACAAAATTAAACCGAGAGAAAAATAATGACCAGCGCGCCTGTCTAGGATTCAGGCGCCTGGCGGTCTCAAGATAAATCAAATTTTTGTGGTCCGTCAATACCACCACCTGATGTCTGGCCCCCTCAAGCCAATGGCGCCACTCCTCAAAAGCCCACTTCATGGCCAAAAGCTCCCGATTCCCAACATCATAATTCCGCTCAGCGGGCGAAAATTTACGGGAAAAGAAGGCACAAGGCCTCATCACGGAGCAGTCAGAACTTTTCTGCGACAACACTGCCCCAGCTCCGATCTCAGAAGCGTCGACCTCAACCTGAAAAGGTAGAGCAACATCAGGCTGACGCAACACAGGGGCAGAGGAAAAACGGCGCTTAAGCTCCCGAAAGGCCTCCACAGCATCAGGGGACCAATCAGCAACATCAGCACCCTTCTTAGTCAAATCGGTCAATGGCTTAGCAATATCCGAAAAACCAGCAATAAATCGACGATAAAAGTTAGCAAAGCCCAAAAATTTCTGAAGACTCTTAAGAGAAGAGGGCTGCGTCCAATCACAAATAGCTTGAACCTTGACAGGATCCATTTCAATGGAAGAGGGGGAAAAAATATATCCCAAAAAGGAAATCCTCTGTACCCCAAAAACACACTTAGAACCCTTCACACACAAAGAATTAGACCGCAAAACCTGAAAAACCCTCCTGACTTGCTGGACATGAGAGTCCCAGTCATCCGAAAAAATCAGAATATCATCCAGATACACAATCATAAATTTATCCAAATAATCGCGAAAAATATCATGCATAAAGGACTGGAAAACTGACGGAGCATTTGAAAGACCAAAAGGCATCACTAAATACTCAAAGTGGCCCTCGGGCGTATTAAATGCGGTTTTCCACTCATCCCCCTGCTTGATTCGCAAAAAATTATACGCCCCACGAAGGTCAATCTTAGAGAACCACTTGGCCCCCTTTATGCGAGCAAACAAATCAGTCAGCAACGGCAATGGGTATTGATATTTAACAGTGATTTTATTCAAAAGCCGATAATCAATACATGGTCTCAAAGAGCCGTCTTTTTTTGACACAAAGAAAAAACCGGCTCCTAAGGGAGATGACGATGGACGAATATGTCCCTTTTCCAAGGACTCCTTTATATATTCTCGCATAGCAGCATGTTCAGGCACAGACAGATTAAATAAACGACCCTTTGGGTATTTACTACCCGGGATTAAATCTATGGCACAATCGCACTCTCGGTGCGGAGGTAACGAACCAAGCTTGGATTCTTCAAAGACATCACGATAGTCAGACAGGAACTCAGGAATTTCAGAGGGAATAGATGATGAAATGGAAACCACAGGTACATCCCCATGAGCCCCCTTACATCCCCAGCTCAACACAGACATAGCTCTCCAGTCGAGGACTGGGTTGTGAGATTGCAGCCAAGGCAATCCTATCACCAAATCATCATGTAGATTATACAGCACCAGAAAGCGAATAATCTCCTGGTGATCCGGATTAATACGCATAGTTACTTGTGTCCAGTATTGTGGTTTATTATTAGCCAATGGGGTGGAGTCAATCCCCTTCAGAGGAATAGGAGTCTCCAAAGGCTCTAAATCATACCCACAGCGTTTGGCAAAGGACCAATCCATAAGACTCAAAGCGGCGCCAGAGTCGACATAGGCGTCCGTGGAAATAGATGACAAAGAGCAAATCAGGGTCACAGATAGAATAAACTTAGACGGTGAGGTGCAAATGGAAACAGATTTACCAAGCTTTTTAGTGCGTTTAGAGCATGCTGATATAACATGAGTAGAATCACCACAATAGAAACACAACCCATTTTTCCGTCTAAAATTCTGCCGCTCGCTTCGGGACAGAATTCTATCACACTGCATACTCTCTGGCGACTTCTCAGTGGACACCGCCAGATGGTGCACTGGTTTGCGCTCCCGCCAACGCCTATCGATCTGAATAGCCATTGTCATGGACTCATTCAGACCCGCAGGCACAGGGAACCCCACCATAACATCCTTAATGGCATCAGAGAGACCCTCTCTGAAAGTCGCCGCCAGGGCGCACTCATTCCACTGAGTAAGCACAGACCATTTACGGAATCTTTGGCAGTAAATTTCCGCTTCATCTTGCCCCTGAGATAGGGACATCAAAGTTTTTTCTGCCTGAAGCTCCAAATGAGGTTCGTCATAAAGCAACCCCAAGGCCAGAAAAAACGCATCCACATTGAGCAACGCAGGATCCCCTGGTGTCAATGAAAAAGCCCAGTCTTGAGGGTCGCCCCGGAGCAAGGAAATCACAATCCTGACCTGCTGTGCAGGGTCTCCGGCAGAGCGAGATTTCAGGGACAAAAATAATTTGCAATTATTTCGAAAATTCTGAAACCCAGATCTATTCCCCGAGAAAAATTCCGGCAAAGGAATTCTCGGCTCAGATACAGGTGCATGACAAACAAAATCTTGCAAATTTTGTACCTTCGTGGCGAGATTATTCAAACCTGCAGTTACACTCTGAAGATCCATTACAAACAGGTGGACACAGAGCCATTCAAGGGTTAAGAGGAGGTAAGAAGCAGCTAGACAGCAATTAAGGGCTAGGCAGCAAAACTCTGAAGGGAAAAAAAAAAAAAAATTTCCCTTAAACACTTCTCTATCTCCTGCTTCAGCCCAAACAATTAACACTTTGTAGGCCGGTCAAACTGTCATGATCTCAATGGCAAGAGAACATAGCATCAGCATATATAGGAACTAGCTCTTGGAAGATGGGAACTGAGCTGACCATGAACTAAACCTAACACACAACTAGCAGTGGCCGGGTAGCATGCCTACGTTGATTCTAGATGCCCAGCACCAGCCGGAGGACTAAATAATGCTAGCAGAGGAAAATATTAGTCCTAGCTCACCTCTAGAGAAATACCCCGAAAGGAGACAGAGGCCCCCCACATGTATTGGCGGTGAATTAAGATGAAATAACAAAACGTAGTATGAAAATAGGTTTAGCAAATTTGAGGTCCACTTACTACATAGCAGAAGACAGAAAGAACACTTTCATGGTCAGCTAAAAACCCTATCAAAACACCATCCAGAAATTACTTTAAAACTCTGTCATTAACTCATAACACCAGAGTGGCAATTCCTGTTCACAAGAGCTTTCCAGACACAGTAACGAAACTACAGCTGTGAACTGGAACAAAAATGCAAAAACAAACATGGACAAGAGTCCAACTTATCTAGTAGTTGTCTAGGAGCAGGAACAAGCACAGAGAGGCTTCTGATAACATTGTTGACCGGCAAGCAACTAACAAAGCAGCAAGGTTATATAGCGACTCCCACATCTTGATGGGAACAGGTGAACAGAGAAGATGAAGACACCAGTTCAATTCCACCAGTAGCCACCGGGGGAGCCCAGAATCCAAATTCACAACACTGTCCCCTGTGTGGACCATGAGCCACAAAGGACACGTAACCTTCCGTGGCCAGGCCTACAGGTCCATGTGTCTGTTGTCAGGTATACCTTTGGACTGACAAATTGACAGAATGCAAGGACAATGCGGTCTTTAACATGCAGGTGGAGGGGTGGGATGGCTTTTCTCGCAAAAGAATTGTCAACTGGGTAGCTCATAGCGTGGTATATCGTAGTTCATCCTGGCTTTATTAATATTAAATTAAATTAAAAAATAGGCTCTATGCACTTTATAATTGGTTCCAGGGGTACACGGGCAGCAGTGGTCTGGTCAGTGGAGGCCTAGTGGAAGGAGGGAGCGCAGAAAGGCTTCGAAGGCCTAACATAATTAAATTGGGCTGGCTGTAGGCACTTTATTATTAGTTACAGGGGTACACGGGCAGCAGTGGTCTGGTCAGTGGAGGCCTAGTGGAAGGAGGGACCGCAGACAGGCTTCGAAGGCCTAACATAATTAAATTGGGCTGGCTGTAGGCACTTTATTATTAGTTACAGGGGTACACGGGCAGCAGTGGTCTGGTCAGTAGAGGCCTAGTGGAAGGAGGGACCGCAGACAGGCTTCGAAGGCCTAATATAATTAAATTGGGCTGGCTGTAGGCACTTTATTATTAGTTACAGGGGTACACGGGCAGCAGTGGTCTGGTCAGTGGAGGCCTAGTGGAAGGAGGGACCGCAGACAGGCTTCGAAGGCCTAACATAATTAAATTGGGCTGGCTGTAGGCACTTTATTATTAGTTACAGGGGTACACGGGCAGCAGTGGTCTGGTCAGTGGAGGCCTAGTGGAAGGAGGGACTGCAGACAGGCTTCGAAGGCCTAATATAATTAAATTGGGCTGGCTGTAGGCACTTTATTATTAGTTACAGGGGTACACGGGCAGCAGTGGTCTGGTCAGTGGAGGCCTAGTGGAAGGAGGGAGCGCAGACAGGCTTCGAAGGCCTAATATAATTAAATTGGGCTGGCTGTAGGCACTTTATTATTAGTTACAGGGGTACATGGGCAGCAGTGGTCTGGTCAGTGGAGGCCTAGTGGAAGGAGGGAGCGCAGACAGGCTTCGAAGGCCTAATATAATTAAATTGGGCTGGCTGTAGGCACTTTATTATTAGTTACAGGGGTACACGGGCAGCAGTGGTCTGGTCAGTGGAGGCCTAGTGGAAGGAGGGACCGCAGACAGGCTTCGAAGGCCTAATATAATTAAATTGGGCTGGCTGTAGGCACTTTATTATTAGTTACAGGGGTACACGGGCAGCAGTGGTCTGGTCAGTGGAGGCCTAGTGGAAGGAGGGACCGCAGACAGGCTTCAAAGGCCTAACATAATTAAATTGGGCTGGCTGTAGGCACTTTATTATTAGTTACAGGGGTACACGGGCAGCAGTGGTCTGGTCAGTGGAGGCCTAGTGGAAGGAGGGACCGCAGACAGGCTTCGAAGGCCTAATATAATTAAATTGGGCTGGCTGTAGGCACTTTATTATTAGTTACAGGGGTACACGGGCAGCAGTGGTTTGGTCAGTGGAGGCCTAGTGGAAGGAGGGACCGCAGACAGGCTTCGAAGGCCTAATATAATTAAATTGGGCTGGCTGTAGGCACTTTATTATTAGTTACAGGGGTACACGGGCAGCAGTGGTCTGGTCAGTGGAGGCCTAGTGGAAGGAGGGAGCGCAGAAAGGCTTCGAAGGCCTAACATAATTAAATTGGGCTGGCTGTAGGCACTTTATTATTAGTTACAGGGGTACACGGGCAGCAGTGGTCTGGTCAGTGGAGGCCTAGTGGAAGGAGGGACGGCAGACAGGCTTCAAAGGCCTAACATAATTAAATTGGGCTGGCTGTAGGCACTTTATTATTAGTTACAGGGGTACACGGGCAGCAGTGGTATGGTCAACGGAGGCCGATTGTAATGAGTGTCTGCCAGTTAGTAGTCCAAAACAACAACTAAATGTGAATGTCTCGCATTAAAACAAAACAAAAACACTAAAGCGTGCAATCATTAGGTTCAGGGGTGGGATCCTCTGCGTTGTTTCAGACCTACTAATTTTGCGCAAAGTATTTACTGTGGTAAATAGAGGACACTGCCCCTGACTATGTTAAGTACCATCATACATGTCAACACAATGGTATTGTCAGTGGCAGGTATGGAAGGATGTCAGCGCATAGACTTAACATTGGTGGAAGTGTGAGAGATAACTGTGGAAGTGGTAGAGCAATGTTTGACCTGGGGGTGGGTGAACTCTCTTGTGGCCGGCGTTACAGGCCCAAGGCCCCTCATGTTACAACAGTGTGTCTGACGTTGGGTGCGCACCACCACCGCCAGAGACACTTTATTGTACTATGAGGAACCCAGTAGCAATGCCGTCGACCAAAAGCGAGTACACCCACCTCTTCAGACAAACAGCAGTCTCACGGGTGCTTGCGCCAAGTCGCGATACCACGGCCCCGTGTGGGGAGTTTGGCCATTTAGGGAGGTGTAAACATGTCGTATGCTGGACAATCAGCTGCAGCAAATTAGACATTAGAAAAGTAATTCACAGTAGTCCACAGGCAAGAGCTTTTCATAGGAAAGCTAGGTGTCGGCCGGGCAAGGTGGGGCAAAAGATTTCGAAATCCAGTTGTGGTTCATTTTAATGAATGTTAGATCGTCAACATTTTGGGTAGTAGTCGAGTCCTTTTTTCGGTTAATATTGAACCTGCAGCACTGAATACTCTTTCTGATAGGACACTTGCTGCCGGGCAAGCAAGCTCCTGCAATGCATATTCTGCCAATTCTGGCCAGGTGTCTAATTTTGATGCCCAGTAATCAAATGGGAATGACGGTTGAGGGAGAACATCGATAAGGGATGAAAAATAGTTAGTAACCATACTGGACAAATGTTGTCTCCTGTCACTTTCAATTGATGCAGCAGTACCTGTCCTGTCTGCGGTCATAGCAAAATCACTCCACAACCTGGTCAGAAAATCCCTCTGTCCAACGCCACTTCTGATGTGTGCACCCCTAACACTCCTAGTCTGTTGCCCCCTTGAGCTCGTGTGAGAACGATCACGTGCGCTGTGTGCTGGGAATGCCTGAAGCAAACGGTCAACAAGAGTTGATTGTTTGGTTGCTAATATTAGTTCCAAGTTCTCATGTGGCATAATATTTTGCAATTTGCCTTTATAGCGTGGATCAAGGAGGCAGGCCAACCAGTAATCGTCATCGTTCATCATTTTCGTGATGTCCCTTTTTAGGATACGTAAGGCATAATCCGCCATGTGGGCCAAAGTTCCAGTTGTCAAATCTCCGGTTGTGATTGGGTGAGGGGCAGTTGCAGGCAAATCTACGTCACTTGTGTCCCTCAAAAAACCAGAACCCGGCCTTGACACGCAACCAATTTCCAGTGCCCCCGGGAAAGGTTCCGCATTCAAAATATACTCATCCCCATCATCCTCCTCGTCCTCCACCTCCTCTTCGCCCGCTACCTCGTCCTGTACAGTGCCCTGACCAGACAATGGCTGACTGTCATCAAGGCTTTCCTCTTCCTCTGGTGCAGACGCCTGCTCCTTTATGTGCGTCAAACTTTGCATCAGCAGACGCATTAGGGGGATGCTCATGCTTATTACGGCGTTGTCTGCACTAACCAGCCGTGTGCATTCCTCAAAACACTGAAGGACTTGACACATGTCTTGTATCTTCGACCACTGCACACCTGACAACTCCATGTCTGCCATCCTACTGCCTGCCCGTGTATGTGTATCCTCCCACAAAAACATAACAGCCCGCCTCTGTTGGCACAGTCTCTGAAGCATGTGCAGTGTTGAGTTCCACCTTGTTGCAACGTCTATGATTAGGCGATGCTGGGGAAGGTTCAAAGACCGCTGATAGGTCTGCATACGGCTGGCGTGTACAGGCGAACGTCGGATATGTGAGCAAAGTCCACGCACTTTGAGGAGCAGGTCGGAGAACCCAGGATAAGTTTTCAATAAGCACTGCACCACCAGGTTTAAGGTGTGAGCCAGGCAAGGAATGTGTTTCAGTTGGGAAAGGGAGATGGCAGCCATGAAATTCCTTCCGTTATCACTAACTACCTTGCCTGCCTCAAGATCTACTGTGCCCAGCCACGACTGAGTTTCTTGTTGCAAGAACTCGGACAGAACTTCCGCGGTGTGTCTGTTGTCGCCCAAACACTTCATAGCCAATACAGCCTGCTGACGCTTGCCAGTAGCTGGCCCATAATGGGACAACTGGTGTGCAACAGTGTCATCTGCCGATGGAGTGGTTGGCCGACTGCGGTCTGTGGAAGAGCTGTAGCTTCTGCAGGAGGACGAGGAGGAGGAGGAGGAGGGGGTGCGAACGCCTACAGCCAACTGTTTCCTAGACCGTGGGCTAGGCACAACTGTCCCTAAATTGATGTCCCCTGTGGACCCTGCATCCACCACATTCACCCAGTGTGCCGTGATGGACACATAACGTCCCTGGCCATGCCTACTGGTCCATGCATCTGTAGTCAGGTGCACCTTTGTACTCACAGATTGCCTGAGTGCATGGACGATGCGCTGTTTAACATGCTGGTGCAGGGCTGGGATGGCTTTTCTGGAAAAAAAGTGTCGACTGGGTAGCTCGTATCGTGGTTCAGCGTACTCCATCAGGGCTTTGAAAGCTTCGCTTTCAACTAACCGGTATGGCATCATCTCTAACGAGATTAGTCTAGCTATGTGGGCGTTAAAACCCTGTGTACGCGGATGCGAGGATAAGTACTTCCTTTTTCTAACCAGAGTCTCATGTAGTGTGAGCTGAACTGGAGAGATGGAGATCGTGGAACTTGCGGGTGTGCCGGTGGACATGGCAGACTGAGAGACGGTTGGAGACGGTATTGTTTCCGCCGGTGCCCTAGATGCAATATTTCCGCCTACAAAACTGGTGATTCCCTGACCCTGACTGCTTTTGGCTGGCAAAGAAACCTGCACAGATACAGCCGGTGGTGCGGAAAATGGTGGCCTTACAGTGACGGAAGGGATGTTGCGTTGCTGACTAGCTTCATTGGCCGAGGGTGCTACAACCTTAAGGGACGTTTGGTAGTTAGTCCAGGCTTGAAAATGCATGGTGGTTAAGTGTCTATGCATGCAACTAGTATTGAGACTTTTCAGATTCTGACCTCTGCTTAAGCTAGTAGAACATTTTTGACAGATGACTTTGCGCTGATCAATTGGATGTTGTTTAAAAAAATGCCAGACTGCACTCTTCCTAGCATCGTATCCCTTTTCAGGGATTGCAGACTGAGCTTTAACCGGATGGCAACGCTGTGCTCCAACAGGTTTTGGCTTTGACACGCGTTTTGGGCCAGATAGGGGCCCGGCAGATGGAACCTGTTGCGATGTTGATGCCTGCTGCGGCCCCTCCTCCACCTCCGCTTCTGAACTACTGCTGCCTGCACCCTGTTCCCCCAATGGCTGCCAATCGGGGTCAACAACCGGGTCATCTATTACCTCCTCTTCGAGCTCGTGTGCAACTTCGTCTGTGTCACTGTGTCGGTCTGTGGTATAGCGTTCGTGGCGGGGCAACATAGTCTCATCAGGGTCTGATTGTGGATCTGTACCCTGAGAGGGCAATGTGGTGGTCTGAGTCAAAGGAGCAGCATAGTACTCTGGCTGTGGCTGTGCATCAGTGCACTCCATGTCAGAATCTACTTGTAATGGGCATGGCCTGTTAAGTGTTTCACTTTCTAAGCCAGGGACGGTATGTGTAAAGAGCTCCATGGAGTGACCCGTTGTGTCGCCTGCTGCATCCTTCTCTCTTGTTGTAGTTTTTGCTGAGGAGGACAAGGAAGCGACTTGTCCCTGACCGTGAACATCCACAAGCGACGCGCTGCTTTTACATTTACCAGTTTCAGAAGAGGAGGCAAAAGAGCTAGAGGCTGAGTCTGCAATGTAAGCCAAAACTTGCTGTTGCTGCTCCGGCTTTAAAAGCATTTTTCCTACTCCCAGAAAAGAGAGCGTTCGAGGCCTTGTGTAGCCAGACGACGAAACTGGCTCCACAGCTCCAGACTTAGGTGGAATATTTTTATCCCCACGACCACCTGATGCTCCACTACCACTACCATCATTACCAGCTGACAATGAACGCCCACGGCCACGACCTCTTGCACCAGACTTCCTCATTGTTTTAAAAAATTAACCAAAGTAACTTTATTTGTTGCTGTCAAACAACTTACACGGTGAGCTATAACTTCAGTATGATTTCTATATCCCTTAACAGGTTGGTGAGACCACAAGGAAAATCAGGCACAATGTTACACACTCTGTTTTCTGTGGCACAAAATCACAGACATGACACACACACAGGACTGTCACTCAAGCACTAATGTCAATATTATTCTCCCACCTAATTTTTTTTTTTTTTTTTTCCTCAGGGAGACTTTAGAAACCAAATAAGATAAAATGTTTTTTTCAGGGACAATTTAGAAACCAAATACTGATAAAAAAAAATAATAAAAAAAAATAGCCTTTCTATGGCCCACAATTAGAGAGAGAGAGGTGGCACACCCAGGAGTCAAGACTGGCACACAAGCTGAAAGGGCAATATTACTCTCCCACTGTTTTTTTATGTATTTTTTTTTTTTTCAGGGAGACTTTAGAAACCCAATAATATTAAAAAAAACAAAAAAATAAATAGGCTTTGTATGGCCCACTGAATGAGAGATGGCACACACAGGAGTGGCACACAAGCCCTGACTGAGGCCAATATTTTTCTCCCACTGATTGATGTAGTGTTTTTGTGTTGAGGTAGATTTTAGAACACAAATCTAGGAAAAAAATAAATAGGCTTTCTATGGCCCACAATTAGAGAGAGAGAGGTGGCACACCCAGGAGTCAAGACTGGCACACAAGCTGAAAGGGCAATATTACTCTCCCACTGTTTTTTTATGTTTTTGTTTTTTTTTTCAGGGAGACTTTAGAAACCAAATAATATTAAAAAAAGCAAAAAAATAAATAGGCTTTCTATGGCCCACAATTAGAGAGAGAGAGGTGGCACACCCAGGAGTCAAGACTGGCACACAAGCTGAAAGGGCAATATTACTCTCCCACTGTTTTTTATGTATTTTTTTTTTTTCACGGAGACTTTAGAAACCCAATAATATTAAAAAAAACAAAAAAATAAATAGGCTTTGTATGGCCCACTGAATGAGAGATGGCACACACAGGAGTGGCACACAAGCCCTGACTGAGGCCAATATTTTTCTCCCACTGATTGATGTAGCGTTTTTGTGTTGAGGTAGATTTTAGAACACAAATCTAGGAAAAAAATAAATAGGCTTTCTATGGCCCACAATTAGAGAGAGAGAGGTGGCACACCCAGGAGTCAAGACTGGCACACAAGCTGAAAGGGCAATATTACTCTCCCACTGTTTTTTTATGTATTTTTTTTTTTCAGGGAGACTTTAGAAACCAAATAATATTAAAAAAAGCAAAAAAATAAATAGGCTTTCTATGGCCCACAATTAGAGAGAGAGAGGTGGCACACCCAGGAGTCAAGACTGGCACACAAGCTGAAAGGGCAATATTACTCTCCCACTGTTTTTTTATGTATTTTTTTTTTCACGGAGACTTTAGAAACCCAATAATATTAAAAAAAACAAAAAAATAAATAGGCTTTGTATGGCCCACTGAATGAGAGATGGCACACACAGGAGTGGCACACAAGCCCTGACTGAGGCCAATATTTTTCTCCCACTGATTGATGTAGTGTTTTTGTGTTGAGGTAGATTTTAGAACACAAATCAAGGAAAAAAATAAATAGGCTTTCTATGGCCCACTCAGTGAGAGATGGCACACACAGGGATGGCACTGTAGCAGAAATGCCAATCTTAATCTTCCACAAAAAAAAAAAATAAAAAATCAGGGACTGTCCTACAATTACTATCTCCCTGCAGTAATGTAAGCCAGGTATGGCAGGCAGCAATAGGAGTGGACTGATGCACAAATTAAATAAAAAGTGTGGACAAACAAAAAAGATAGCTGTGCAGAAAGGAAGGAACAAGAGGATATGTGCTTTGAAAAAAGCAGTTGGTTTCCACAGTGGCGTACACACAGCAATACAGCTATCACGGAGCCTTCTAGGGCAGCCCAATGAGCTACAGCGCTGAGGGAAAAAAAAAAAAAAATAGCTTCCACTGTCCCTGCACACCGAAGGTGGTGTTGGACAGTGGAAATCGCTACAGCACAAGCGGTTTGGTGGTTAGTGGACCCTGCCTAACGCTTAGCGGCAGCAACCTCTCCCTAAGCTCAGATCAGCAGCAGTAAGATGGCGGTCGGCGGGAACGCCCCTTTATAGCCCCTGTGACGCCGCAGACAGCAAGCCAATCACTGCAATGCCCTTCTCTAAGATGGTGGGGACCAGGACCTATGTCATCACGCTGCCCACACTCTGCGTTCACCTTCATTGGCTGAGAAATGGCGCTTTTCGCGTCATTGAAACGCGACTTTGGCGCGAAAGTCACGTACCGCATGGCCGACAAGCACAGGGGTCGGATCGGGTTTCATGAGACGCCGACTTAGCCAAAAGTCGGCGACTTTTGAAAATGAACGACCCGTTTCGCTCAGCCCTACTCAAATGTTAGGGAAAACATATATACAATATATATATATATATATATATATATATATATATATATATATATATATATATATATATATATATATATATATATGTCATTGAGACACATATATGTATAGTCTGTATTTATATTTCATTCAGCGCGATATCTGTGAAAAGTCGGTAATTCAATTGCCGGCTTTTCATTTCTCCTGCACAAACCCGACAGGATATGAGACATGGTTTACATACAGTAAACCATCTCATATCCCCTTTTTTTTTGCATATTCCACACTACTAATGTTAGTAGTGTGTATGTGCAAAATTTCAGCGCTGTAGCTGCTAAAATAAAGGGTTAAATGGCAGAAAAAATTGGCGTGGGCTCCCGCGCAATTTTCTCCGCCAGAATGGTAAAGCCAGTGACTGAGGGCAGATATTAATAGCCAGGAGAGGGTCCATGGTTATTGGCCCCCCCGTGGCTAAAAACATCTGCCCCCAGCCACCCCAGAAAAGGCACATCTGGAAGATGCGCCTATTCTGGCACTTGGCCACTCTCTTCCCACTCCCTGTAGCGGTGGGATATGGGGTAATGAAGGGTTAATGCCACCTTGCTATTGTAAGGTGACATTAAGCCAGATTAATAATGGAGAGGCGTCAATTATGACACCTATCCATTATTAATCCAATTGTATGAAAGGGTTAAAAAACACACACACACATGATTTAAAAGTATTTTAATGAAATAAACACAGCGGTTGTTTTAATAATTTATTGTTCTCTCAATCCATTTCCAGGCCCTCGCTTGGCAAAATAATAAATGCACAAGATACATACCCTCAGCTGAAACGTCACGTCCCGCGAAGTAATCCATCTGAAGGGGTTAACTAATATTACAGGCACGAGCTGCGATAAACCACTCGCTCGTGCCTGTAATCCCCGGGTGCTGAAAGGAAAGCTGGATCTGTACTTACATTGAGTCGCGGTGAGGTGCCCTCTGGTGGATGTTCTCATGAACTGCAGCCTGGGAACTTTTTCCCACGCTCCAGGTCATATGAGGACATCCACCAGGGGGCGCATCACCGCGACTGAAGGAAATGTAGGTCAATGACCTACATTTCATTCATTCGCCGGGGAATTACAAGCAGGAGCACACCGCTGCATTAGCAGGGCTCCTGCCTGTAATATTAGTTAACACCTTCAGATGGATTACCTCGTGGGACGAGACGGTTCACCAGAAGGTATGTATCTTGTGCGTTTATTATTTTGCCAAGCGAGGGCCTGGAAATGGATTGAGAGAGCAATAAATTATTACAACAACCGCTGTGTTTATTTCATTAAAATACTTTTAAATTATGTGTGTGTTTTTTTAACCCTTTCAAACAATTGGATTAATAATGGATAGGTGACATAATTGACGCCTCTCCATTATTAATCTGGCTTAATGTCACCTTAAAATAGCAAGGTGGCATTAACCCTTCATTACCCCATATCCCACCGCTACAGGGAGTGGGAAGAGAGTGGCCAAGTGCCAGAATAGGCACATCTTCCAGATGTGCCTTTTCTGGGGTGGCTGGGGGCAGATGTTTTTAGCCACGGGGGGGCCAATAACCATGGACCCTCTCCTGGCTATTAATATCTGCCCTCAGTCACTGGCTTTACCATTCTGGCGGAGAAAATTGCGCGGGAGCCCACGCCAATTTTTTCCGCCATTTAACCCTTTATTTTAGCAGCTACAGCGCTGAAATTTTGCACATACACACTACTAACATTAGTAGTGTGGAATATGCAAAAAAAAAGGGGATATGAGATGGTTTACTGTATGAAAACCATGTCTCATATCCTGTCGGGTTTGTGCAGGAGAAATGAAAAGCCGGCAATTGAATTACCGACTTTTCACTAACACCGCTGCATATGTCTCGCAAGTCACACTGCTGGTCCGTGTGGAATCCGTATTTTTCTCGCCCCCATAGACTTTCATTGGCGATTTTTTTGCGCAATACGCTGACAAACGCAGCATGCTGCGTTTTTGTACGGCCGTAGAAAGCCGTATAATACTGAACCGTAATATACGGCTAATAGGAGCAGCCCCATTGAGAATAAATGTGCCGTGTTTAATGCGAGTTTTACGGACGTAGTTTCTGCGCTCTTACGTCCGTAAAACACGCATGTGTGACCCCGGCCTCAATGTTAATCTCACAAACAATGGATAAGACTCAATATGATGATAACCAGCTGTGTGCGCTCGATGTCTGGAACCATACACTGGCCTACATTTAAATACAATTGGATTTTCTGTTAAAAATGACTGCACATAATACTAGTTGCAAATTTTTTATATTTTATATTGTAATCTTTTCATGTATTCTCCTTTTTTTTTTACAGTTTTTAATAACTTCCTTTTTTTTTGTTGCTAATTTGAACCTTCACCGTAGTTATGTAATATAGAGTCATGTATAAATCAAAAACACACTGGCACTGTCCTATTTCGCTGTAGTGTATAAGCCTCTGGCACCCTGGCAGATGGGATGTGCAAATCTGCCCAGGAAAATGTCTCAAGTGTAATAGAAAAGGGGCTGCCACGCTAATACCAGTGTGCTGATGCTCAAACTCAGTGACTGTATGCCTGTAGTCACTGCACGTTCTGGAATTAATAGAGCGGCCCTTACTTGTTTGTGCCTGGAGTCTCTGGCGATGTGGTTGGCTGAACTAAGTCCACAGTTGGGGAGCGTCCTCCTTTTGCACAGAAATGGCTCCTGAATCCCCGTCTGCAAGAATCGGCAGCTTGCCTCGGCCGAAGGCGCCGCCGTGTAGTAGCGTGGTGAGCGGGGGGCGTGGTTAGCGGTGACGTCACCTGCCCATAGAAGACGGACATGTACAAGGGCCAATCCCGACGCATTTTGAGGGAACCGTCCCTCTTTCTCAAGGAGAAGGACCTCGTAGAGTGATGTCTTTTCACGAGGTAGGCTTCCATTTAAGTCTACAGATGGGGTAGCTGGGTGACCCAGTTAAGTAGTAATCTGTTTCTCCTTTTCTGCTAGGTGCTGCACATAGAGAAAACACTGGTGTGTAGCCCTATTGTTGCACATCCCAAACATGTAACTTTCATATCTCTGTCACCACCTGGGTTCGAATTATTCATCATGAATAACTCTCACACCAATTCGAAAGCGCATGGCCGCAAACAAAAGAACTAGTTTTCTGCTAACCACCACATTCTTGAGGGAGGGGGAACAGAGTCACACACTGGAGTTTCACATTACAGCTGTATTGGCAGCAGCGAGAAAAAGCTGGAAGGAAGAGGGGTCGGAAAGCCCACAGCGTGTGACTGTACTCAGCTCTAATGGATGTAGCAGAGCTCAGTGTGCGTGATAATAGAGAATCAAATACATCATATTCCTGACAACTCCCCTTTTGGACTGTGCTATGGAGGCAGGACCTCTCGGTACTCCCCCATGCGCACCTCGTCAGGTTCACCCCGGTGGAACAACCAGTCTGCATTGCCATGCTCGCTGCTTATTTTGTGTTTGACTGTAAAGTTGTACTGCTGGAGGGCAAGGCTCCAGTGCCGCAACCTTCCATTGGTACCAGACACGGATTGTAGCCAGCACAGAGGGTTGTGGTTGGTCACCACAGTGAAGGTGCGACCCTACAGGTAGGCTGCAAACATTGCAGGGCCCAGACCATGGCCAGGCACTCCTTGGCACTCCCGTGGAATAGGCCACTTCCCTTGGCAGAGGAGGACCATGCATTTTTGGACTGTTGTATCACCCCCAGCTGTAACATCTCATTGATCTCCTGGCGCATAACCTGCAGCACCTCGTCTGAGATCCGATAGGGTGTTCGCCATAGTGGGGCATGATTCCCGGTGTCCACCTCATGGACCGCTAACTCAGTCCTTCCAGGTCGGTAGGAGAACACAGCCCAGAAGGGTTCCAGCCTGGCTCGCCTATTAGGTATATACTCACCCTCGGACGCGCCCTGCTTCTTTCCGGCAGCCTTCCTTCCTAAGAATGAGCGCTTGAAGGGCCTTAGATGACGTCGCGGCTTGTGATTGGTCGCATGACCGCCCATGTGACCGCTCACGCGACCAATCACAAGCCGCGACGTCACTGCAGGTCATTCACGCGCTCATTCTTAGGAAGGAAGGCTGCCGGTTAGTACCAGGGCGCATCCGAGGGTGTGTATATCAATATTTTTTATTTTGATTCTTTATTTTACACTTAAATATGGATTCCGATACCGATTCCCGATATCGCAAACATATCGGAACTCGGTATCGGAATTCCGATACCAGATTCAGAAGATCGCCGACCTCATGGCCAATCCCACACAGGGGTTGGGTCGGGTTTCATGAAACCCGACTTTGCCAAAAGTCGGCGACTTCTGAAAATGGCCGACCCATTTCGCTCAACCCTAATGGGTACTACCTCCACATCCACCCCAACATCTCAGGAGCAGTGCTACCTATGGGGCAGTTACCTTGATCTGTGACACTGGTCAGATACACAGCATCACCTTCCTCATGGTTCCAACGCATCTCCCCATTTCCCTTAGCACCATCGCTTGCTCCTGTTAGGGGTTCCTCAGCCATCCCACCCCGCAGAGTGACGTGGCTGAGCACTCCTGCACCTGTAGACACATCATCAGTAGGATATAAATGGTTAGCAGGTAAAACATGCACATTTTCATCATCATCATCATTATCATCAGTATTACCCTTGGTATTTTCAGGAAAATGGTTATCAGGTAAATCATTAAACGGTAAAGCATTGTTAGGTAACACATGCAATTTCCCATCATTATCATCAGCATTAGATTGGGGAGGGGGGTCAGGGAAATAATATGCAACCATCCTCCCCAAATCAGTCCCCAATAAAAAGTCGGTGGGCAAGTTATCAGCCAACCCCACTTTCTTCACCCCCCTCACAGCACCCCAATCTATAAACACCCAGGCAATTGGCAAGGGACAGCGGATTCCCCCTATCCTGGTGACAGTAAGGGTTTTTCCTGGAATAATCTCTTCAGGGGTCGGATGAGGGTTTGTTCAGCCCCAGTGTCCTTGAAGCCTGTAGCGACATGGCCCCCCATGGTGACATGCTGCACATTGTCATAAACCCTCCCAACCACCCCACCCACCAAAAGAACTGCTGCATTAGACCCTGGGACCTTGGCTGGGGTTTTTTCCTGCTTCTATGGACAGTTGGCGCTGATATGACCAGTCTTATTGCAGGCAAAACACTTGCGAAGATCAGTGGTAGATCTGGTGCTGGCAATGGGGATAGGGCCTCCGGTGAGTCGGCTGGCAGGGGTACTGGAGTTGGTTGCAGGCTTACCCCCTCTCCAGCTGGAGGTGACTGGCTTCTGCACTTCTGATTTATGGTTGACCTCATAGGCGTCGGTAATCTGCGCTGCTTTAGCCACGTCTTTGGGCTCTCTGTCCATCACAAACTGTCGCACCGCAGCTGGGAAAAGATGTAGGAACTGGTCTTTGATCATCAGGTCTTGCAGCTGTGTAAAGGTGGTCACTGACAGTCCTTCGGTCCACTGGTCAAAGTGGGTCCTGAGTCCATGTGCCACATCGCTGTCACTGTCGTGTGGGCCACATTTGAGGTTCCAGAACTTTCTACAGTAAACCTCAGGTGTAAGCTGGTACTTTGTTATCAGGGCCTGCATGATGGCCTCATAGTCTTCATCTTGGTCTGGAGGGAGAGAAGCAAACGCCTCCAGAGCTTTGCTTTTGAGCCTTGGGATCAAATAACGGGCCCAGTGGTCTCCAGGCAACCTGTACTTTCTGCAGGGTTTCTCAAATACCCGCAGAAAGTGTCCAAGTTCCTGTCCTTTTCCATCACAGGAAAGTACCGGGGTTTATGGGATGGAGCATTGCTGGACTCACGGTTCCGTGTGGTAGATGGTACTGCCCCAAGGTGGCCATCTGCAGTTCATGGGCCTTCTGATCTTGGGCCTCCCGCTCAGCTCTCTCTGCCTCCTGCTGGGCTCTCTCCACCTCCTGCTAGGCTCTCTCCGCCCCTTGGAATTGCAGGACCAGCTGCAGACATCTCTCTGTGTTATCTGCGGAGCATTGTTGCAGAGCCAGCTGCAGATGGGGATCCACGCTACCCTGGTTGCAAGTAGGGCCAGCATTCAGTGGTTGGACCTCTGCTGCAGAACCATTTTCACTTGGGCTGGCTTTTGTTATCCACTGGGCTCTGAGCAATTTCCAGTTGCACCAGAGCAGCGACCAGTTGGCCTTTGTTTTTGCCTTTGGCGTCAATCAGTATCAACCCGCAAAGGCAATAAGAGTGTCCTTGTTATGCTGCATACACCAGTGTTCTCAAAGCATAGCCATGTTTGCCAAATAAAAGATAGGACAGAAAAACTAAGAGAAGTGTAAGGGGTAATCGCTATACACACTATTGTCTCAGGACTAATAAACACTGAGTTCGTTCTCCAAAACTTTTGCGCAGAATCCTCAACAGAACTGTGCAAGTTTTTAGTGAGAGGAATGATTGCTCAAACCAGATCACTAATGCTCTATTATCCCACTGCGTTGCTACCAATATGTCATGAATCACATGGGAAATATTTTTGATTATCCCACCGCTGTCACCAATATGTCATGAACCGGGGTTGACTGGCTGCCCCGGTTCTTTTCTGAAGGGGATTTATTTATATCCCACTTCCCAGTTCCGGTTTGGAACTCACAGCCCTCTGACATCCCCCTTACCCTCAGGTAAGTCAGGGGACTGCACCTAGGATAATTAGTCACCAGAAAGGCTGTCTGCTATGTACTGGCTATTTTGCACAAACTTTAGTGAGGGTGATATACACTATAAAAACCCTGCTCCATCACTGCAAGTGTTATCCACCAGCACAGGACACTTCGCTCGCCACCAGCTCCTATTTCTTAATTAATAGTGGGTCAGGGGCCAACCCAATTAGTAGTGTAATTTACTTCAGAGAACGTGAAAGTACATTATAGAGCAAGGAGAAACAAAGCTAGTAATTTTAAATATTTTACTCCAAATGGTAGGCAGTGTTTACAATAGTATAAAAAGATATTATAAAGTCAGACAAGTATCGTATGTATAGACAATTACAAAAATAAAAGGGATTAAATATGACAATAAACTTACAGTTCTCTCATATCATGGCTGACCATGTGGCTGGGTGGAGGGGAGCATATGTCCCAATGCATCACAGAGTGTCTCTCAGCTAGTTCCCTGGACAAAGACTAGTGCAAAATGAGCTCCCACTATCTTATACCCACTGGTTGTGATATC
This sequence comes from Ranitomeya variabilis, assembly GCF_051348905.1. NCBI lineage: Eukaryota > Metazoa > Chordata > Amphibia > Anura > Dendrobatidae > Ranitomeya > Ranitomeya variabilis. The sequence goes on from NC_135237.1 coordinate 205,631,796, forward strand.
ACTGAGTGGGCAGAGCCATGGACTCCACTCCCCCTTCCAAAGAGACTCAAAACTTTAATAAAACTCATATTCATCCTAGCGCAGACTGGGAACCTCGTAGAGTGATGTCTTCTCACGAGGTTAGCTTCCATTTAAGTCTACACATGGGGAAGCTGGGTGACCCGGTTAAGTAGTAATCTGTTTCTCCATTTTTGCTGCGTGCTGCGCTTAGAGAATGCACTAGTGTGTAGCCCTATTGTTGCACATCCCAAATATGTAACTTTCACCACCTGGGGTGAATTTTTCATCATGAATAACTCTCACACCAATTCTAAAGCGAATGGCTGCGAACAAAAGAACTAGTTTTCTGTTTTCTGTTAACCCCTGCATTCTTGAAGGAAGGGGGAACAGAGTCACACACTGGAGTTTCACGTTACAGCTGTATTGTCAGCAGGGAGAAACAGATGGGAGGAAGGGGGGTCGGAAAGCCCACAGCGTGTGTCTGTACTTAGCTCTAATGGATGTAGCAGAGCTCAGTGTGCATGATAATAGAGAATCAAATACATCATATTCCTGACAGTTATATCATATGTCAACTTACAAGTCAATATTAGAGCCTTGCACAAGCAAAAGTCTTTCTTGACCAACCAGACAGTAACACATACATTCAAAAGTCTAAATATAGATAACAGTCTATTCTTCCTGGCTTGTTAAAATTAGACATCTAGTTATAAGATACAATGCTGTGTCTCCACATAAGCTATTTTCAAATACACTTGCTTTAAAAAATCCATATAATTCCCTAACTATACTGTGTAACAGCTATTGTATATTTTTTCTCTACTTCTTGTCTGATGACGATTTGTTTGAGTATCCAAGCGAAGCGTCATCAGTGATGCTCATTTCAGTGGCGGTTCTATCTCTGCTGTCTCCCCTTTGTGATGTCTTCCCTGTGTGTTGTGCGCAATTTCTCCCCTCTGTGCTATCTGTTGTCTATTTATATAAATAGTAAAAAGCCAGGAACAGAGTGGTGTCCAGAATACTCGGCAGAGACCAGTGATGTCAGTTGCTGGATCGGCATAGGTCTCTTGACACCACTCTGTTTCCAGCTTATTTCTAAACTACTAAATGTTTCAGGGATCACTGTTGAGACCATAATCTGGAAGAGGAAAGAACATAATTTCACCATAATCAAATAAAACAAGAAAACAGCAGCAGCACTCCAATTGTTGGTGAAAAAAACAACCTTAGTCCTTTATTACATAATAAAGATCATGGACATGGTATTGCGGGTAAAACAAGTGCAGATCATGCAGGCAATAGGATGACGGCCGTTTCACGCAATAAGCGCTTCCACGGGTCCAGATACCTATCTGTAATAAAGGACTAAGGTTGTTTTTTTCACCAACAATTGGAGTGCTGCTGCTTTTTTCTTGTTTTATTTGACTTTGTATGCACCTTCTTCATAGCAAGCACCTCCAGCAAGGTGAAGGTTTCTGGAATGTGTCCGTGATTCAGAGCTCATTCATCCTTTAACAGTGAGTACTAAGAGCGGTTTTTCTCAGTGCCATTCATATTTCTTCTTACATACGGTAATTTCACCATAAACTGGCCATGACCAGGTTCACCCAGAAAAATTTCACACAGAGGAGAGAAAAGAATAATCAGTGGGAACAAATGTTTCAAAGAAAACTATAAGGCTGCCATCACACTAGCAGTACCAATCAAGTTGTGCCAGCTTCTAGCCTCCCATGGAGGCTATTGAAGCATGGCAAAAGTAAAAAAAAAATGTTTTTAAAAATCTGAAAAAAATAAAAAAAATATAAAAGTTCAAATCACCCTTCTTTCGCCCCATTCAGAATAAAACCATAAAAAAACAAACATACACATATTTGGTATCGCTGCATTCATAATTGCCGGATCTATCAATAAAAAAAAGGATTATCCTGAACGCTAAATGGCATAGCGATAAAAAAATTCAAAACGCTGTGACATTGCATTAAAATGCAATAACGGGCGGTCAAAAGATCGTATCTGCACCAAAATAGTACCATTAAAAACAACAGCTTGGCATGCAAAAAATAAGCCCTCACCCAACCCTGGATCACGAAAAATGAAGACGCTACAGGCATTGGAAAATTGCACAATTTTTTTTTTTTTAGCAAAGTTTTTTCACCACTTAGATAAAAAAGAACCTAGACATGTTTGGTGTCCATGAACTCATAATGACCTGGAGAATCATATTGGCAGGTCACTTTTAGCATTTATTGAACCTAGCAAAAAAGCCAAACAAAAAACAAGTGTGGGATTGCACTTTTTTTTGCAATTTTACTGCACTTGGTTATTTTTTTCACGTTTTCTGGTACACGACATGGTAAAATCAATGGTGTCATTCAAAAGTGCAACTCATCCTGCAAAAAATAAGCCCACAAATAGCCAACCGAAAAAAGCTCCGGGGGATAAGGGGTTAGGCAACCTACTGAAATATAGCTCCTGATGTCCACTTTTCGCTAACTCAATTAATTTTAGCAAGACACTTCTTACTATATCTGGTACTATTTCCTCTTTTTAATTAATAATATGTTTTAGTACTTGTGTTTTAGTTCCATTCCAAGTTTCAAATGACAAAACATATAATTCATAGATCATGTAATTTAATTATTCCTCTTTGTAATGTATGATTTGGAATGTGTGCACAGGACATAATAACACATGAGGATTTTTTTACCTACAGACAAAAACTACAGAGACCTATAGGAGAAATCTGTCACAACTTGGTTTAAAAGAGCTGAAGCTTCAGTATGGTGCATTTGTGAAAACAAAAAATGCTACTTATTGTATTATGTCTAATATTTCCCAGTTTTCTAACAGCCAGCTAACACCTGCAGCTTGGAAAGATGCCAGGAAAATGGCACAAAAAATGTTTTTCCTAAAAAAGAGTTCTTAGACTGATTCTTAGCTTTTCTTAACCCCTTTACCCCCAAGTGTGGTTTGCATGTTAATGACCAGGTCAATTTTTACAATTCTGACCACTGTCCATTTATGAGGTAACAACTCTGGAATGCTTCCATAGATGCCGGTGATTCTGACATTGCTTTCTCGTGACTAGTGTTGAGCGATACCGTCCGATACTTGAAAGTATCGGTATCGGAAAGTATCGGCCGATACTGGCAAAGTATCGGATCTAATCCGATACCGATACCCGATACCAATACAAGTTAATGGGACACCAAGTATCGGACGGTATCCTGTATGGTTCCCAGGGTCTGAAGGAGAGGAAACTCTCCTTCAGGCCCTGGGATCCATATCAATGTGTAAAAGAAAGAATTAAAATAAAAAATAGGGATATACTCACCCTCCGACGCAGCCTGGACTTTACCGCCGTAACCGTGAGCCGTTGTACCTAAGAATGCGCACTTGAAGGGCCTTAGATGACGTCACGGCGCTCTGATTGGTCCGTAGCGGTCGCGTGACCGCTACGCGACCAATCACAAAGCAGTGACGTCACCTAAGGTCTTTCAAGCGCTTGAAATACCTTAGAAGACGTCCGCAGCTTCTGATTGGTCGCGTAGCGGTCGTGTGACCGCTACGCGACCAATCACAAAGCAGTGACGTCACCTAAGGTCTTTCAAGCGCTTGAAAGACCTTAGGTGACGTCACTGCTTTGTGACTGGTCGCGTAGCGGTCACGCGACCGCTACGGACCAATCAGAGCGCCGTGACGTCATCTAAGGCCCTTCAAGCGCGCATTTTTAGGTACAACGGCTCCCGGTTACGGCGGTAAAGTCCAGGCTGCGTCGGAGAGGTGAGTATATCCCTATTTTTTATTTTAATTCTTTCTTTTACACATTGATATTAATCCCGATACCGATTCCCGATACCACAAAAGTATCGGATCTCGGTATCGGAATTCCGATACCCACAAGTATCGGCCGATACCCGATACTTGCGGTATCGGAATGCTCAACACTACTCGTGACATATTGTACTTCATGATAGTCATAAAATTTCTTTTATATTACTTGCGTTTATTTGTGAAAAAAACTTAAATTTGGCAAAAATTTCACAATTTTCCAACTTTGAATTTTCATGCCCTTAAATCACAGAGATATGTCACACAAAATACTTAATAATTAGCATTTCCCACATGCCTACTTTACATCAGCACAATTTTTGGAACTCAATTTTTTTTTGTTAGGGAGTTGTAAGGGTTAAAAATTGACCAGCAACTTCTCATTTTTACACAATTTTTTTTAGAGACCCCCATCGCATTTGAAGTCATTTTGAGGGGTCTATATAATAGAAAATACTCAAAAAATTTACTTCAGATCCAATTTTTTTATTTTACCAGGGGTAACTAGAGAATTGGACCCCAAAGGTTGTCGTGAAATTTGTCCTGAGTAAGCTGATGCCCCAAATGTGGGGGGAAACCACTGTTTGGGCGCATGGCAGAGATAGGGAGGTAATGATCGCTGTTTGACTTTTTCAACACAAAATTGGTTGGAATTAAGATCGGACGCCATGTTGCATTCAGAGAGCCCCTGATGTGCCTCAACAGTGGAAACACCCCATGATTGACACTATTTTGGAAACTAGATCCCCTAAGGAACTTATCTAGATGTGTGGTGAGCACTTTGAACCCCCAAGTGCTTCACAGACATTTGTAATGTAGAGCCATAAAAATAAAAAATAAAAAAATGATTTTTTCGTCCCCCAATTTTTTATTTTCCCAAGGGTAACAGGAGAAATTGGACCCCAAAAGTAGTTGTGCAATTTGTCCTGAGTACGCTGATACCCCATGTGTGGATGTAAATCACTGTTTGGGCACATGGCAGAGCTCAGAAAGGAAGGAGCGCCGTTTGATTTTTTCCAACGCAAAATTGGCTGGAATTGAGATCAGGCACCATGTTGCTTTTGGAGAACCCCTGATGTGCCTAAACAGTGGAAACCCCCCCCCACAAGTGACCCCATTTTGGAAACTAGACCCCCAAGGAACTTATCCAGATGTTTGTTTGAGAACTTGGAACCCCCAGATGTTTCACGAAAGTTTATAACGCCCGGGCGTGAAAATAAAATAATCATATTTTTTCCACAAACATGATTTTTAGTCCCTAATTTTTTATTTCCCCAAGGGTAACAGGAGAAATTGGACCCCTAAAGTTGTCAATTTGTCCAGAGTATGCTCATACCCCATATGTGGGAGAAAACTACTGTATGGGCACACGTCGGGGCCTAGAAGGGAAGTAGTGACGTTTTGGAATGCAGACTTTGATGGTATGGTCTGCGGGAGTCCTGCAGCGTTTAGAGAGCCCCTGATGTGCATAAACAGTTGAAATAACCCACAAGTGACCTTATTTTGGAAACTAGACCCTCCAAGGAACTTATCTAGATGTGTAGTAAGCACATTGAGCCCCCAAGTGCTCAACAGAAGTTTATAACGTAGAGCATTAAAAATAAAAAAATCATTTTTTCAACAAAAAAGATCTTTTTGCCTCCAATTTTTTATTTCCCCAAAGGTAACAGAAGAAATTGGACCACAAGAGTTATTGTGCAAATTGTTCTGAGTAGCTGATACCCCATATGTGGGGTAAACTACTGTTTGGGAACATGGCAGAGCTCAAAATGGAAGGAGCGCCAGATTTTATTATTATGATTTGCAGGTGCCATGACCCACTGGGAGAGCCCATGAGGTGCCAAAACAGCAGAAACCCCCATAAGTGACCTCATTTTACGAATTACACCTCTCAATGAATTCATCTAGGCATGCAGAGATCATATTGACACCATGGGTGTGTCACAGAATTGTATACCATTGGGCAGCCATGCGGAGAGAGACTCAGGAGGAATGGAGCGCGCTATTTGCCTATTCAAGTGAATGGGTCTGTGCACATGTTTCCATGGACCGTGTGTCCGTGGGCACAACACACTGACATGTCCGATTTTTAATGTCAGAAAGGGCCACAAAACATCCAGCACACGTGCATGCACATAACACACATGTAAGTCATCCATGTGACACTTATCAGCACCGGAGAAGAAGTGTTGCAGTAAGCGCTGTTCCCTGGCGCCGGGTGCTGAACACGGCTCACATCATTCTTCCCTGCTCTGCCAGCGATCGGCATAAGCAGGGGAGAATGAGTCTCCCCTGCTTGTGACAATCGCCGGCAGAGTAGGGGAGAATGAAAAGAGCCGTGATCAGCACCCGGCACCGGGGAACAGTGCTTACTGTAACGCTTCTTCCCTGGTGCCCATCCTTGTGGTACTGATGCGACACACGCATGCCACATGTGTGCCACAAGTATTACACACACAGACACTGGTATCTCTGATACTGGAAATATCAGGACGTGTGAAAGAGGTGTTATAGCGGGTTTTCATGTTTGGTAGCTGTCACACACTAAAAGACGCTTTTTTTGCAAAAAATAGTTTTTGCATCATCATATTTTAAGAGCTATAATTTTCCATATTTTGGCCCATAGAGTCATGTGAGGTCTTATTTTTTGCAGGACGAGTTGACGTTTTTACTGGTACCATTTTCAGGCGCATGAAATTTTTTCATCACTTTTTATTCCGATTTTTGGGAGGCAGAATGAACGAAAACCAGCAATTCGAGAATTTCTTTTGGCAGGGGCGTTTATACCATTCCGCATGTGGTAAAAGTGATAAGGCAGTTTTATTCTTCAGGTTAGTATGATTACAGCAATACTTCATTTTTATCTTTATTTAGGTTTTGGCGCTGCTATACAATAAAAAATATTTTATTTAAAAAATAATTATTTTTGCATCGCTTTATTCTGAGAGCTATAACTTTTTTATTTTTCCGGTGATGGAGTTGTATTGCAGCTTGTTTTTTGTGGGACAATATTATGTTTTTAGCAGTACCATGTTTATTTATATCTGTCTTTTTGATCATGTTTTATTCCACTTTTTGTTTGGCAGTATGATGGTAAAGCATTGTTTTTTGCCTTGTTTTTTTATGGTGTTCACTAAAGGGGTTACCTAGTCTGACAGTTTAATAGGGCAGGTCGTAACGGATGTGTGGATACTAAACATGTGTTCTTTTATTGTTTACGTGATGGTGTCTCCGCGGCTTTTCTACATGCATTTGCATATTTTTCCTACTCCACACTGATGAGGGGCAAATACCCCGAAACAGCTGTCTGTGGATGGATACCATGTTTTGGCATAGGTGGTTTTCCTTTATTGGATGCTGCCCTTCCTGTGGTTGTTCCTTCCCGGTGAAAGACCTGGCTATTCATTGCTTGCGTTGAGAAACACGTGATGGTGTCTCCGTGGCTTTTCTACATGCATTTGCATATTTCCCATAAGGGATGGGGGCAGTGTTCTGGATCACTGCGTTGAGAAACACATGATGGTGTCTCCTGTTATGAACTGGTGGTTTAGGAGCAACATGGGACGTGCTCTGGAGAAGGTGGTACCTGTACTGACCGCAGTTCCTGAGCTTAACACAACACTAGAAGTAGCCGTGGGATGTTCCTGTCACTCCCTAGACACCTCGTCACAGCCGGAGGACTAACTACCCCTAGAGATAGAAACAGGAAAGCTATCTTGCCTCAGAGAAAATTCCCAAAGGATAGGCAGCCCCCCACAAATATTGACTGTGAGTGGAGAGGGAAATGACATACGCAGAATGAAACCAGGATGTAGCAAAGGAGGCCAGTCTAGCTAGATAGATAGAACAGGACGGAATACTGTGCGGTCAGTATTAAAAACTAGAAAAATCCACCACAGCGTTTACAAAAATCTCCACACCTGACTAAAGGTGTGGAGGGTAAATCTGCTTCCCAGAGCTTCAGCTTAACTGAATAAATCCATACTGACAAGCTGGACAAGAAAAAACATAGAAAGTGCAGAACGATTAAGTCCACAACAAGTGAACTGCAAAAGAACAAAGCAAGGACTTATCTTTGCTGAACAGGTCAGAATATCAGGGAAATCCAAGCAGAGATGTGAATCCAAGCAGGAACCATTGACAACTGGCACAGGCTGAAGGATAGAACCAGGTTAAATAGCCGAGCCAGAAAGACAATCAGTGGAAGCAGCTGCTGACTGCTAAATCCAAGGAGCAGCAGTACCACTTAAAACCACCGGAGGGAGCCCAAGAGCGGAATTCACAACAGTACCCCCCTGTCGTGGTTCTCAATGGCAAGAGAACGTAGTAAAGCATACAAAAGGACTAGCTCTTGGAAGATGGGAACTCGAGCTGACTGTGAGCTAAACCTACCGCACAACTAACAGTGGCCGGGTAGCGTGCCTACGTTTTATCCCTAGACGCCCAGCGCCAGCCGGAGGACTGACTGACCCTAGCAGAGGAAAATACAGACCTGGCTTACCTCTAGAGAAATTTTCCCCAAAAGGCAGACAGTAGCCCCCACATATATTGTCGGTGATTTCAGAGGAAATTGACATACGAAGTATGAAGATAGGTTTAGCAAAATGAGGTCCGCTTACTAGATAGTAGGAAGACAGAAAAGGGAACTTCACAGTCAGCTGAAAACCCTTTCAAAACACCATCCTGAAATTACTTTAAGACTCTAATATCAACTCATGACACCAGAGTGGCAATTTCAGCTCACAAGAGCTTCCAGCCTCAGAAATATTCAATCACAGAGAACTGGAACAAAAATGCAAAACAAACTTAGGACTACAAGTCCAACTTAGCTGATAGTAGTCTAGGAGCAGGAACATGCAACAGAAAGGCTTCTGGTAACATTGTTGGCCGGCATAGAAATGACTGAGGAGCAAGGCTAAATAGACAACTCCCACATCCTGATGGAAACAGGTGAACAGAGGAGATGAAGCACATAAGTGCAGTACCACCAGAAACCACCGGGGGAGCCCAGAAACCAAATTCACAACAGTACCCCCCCCTCAAGGAGGGGGCACCGAACCCTCACCAGAACCACCAGGGCGATCAGGATGAGCCCTATGAAAGGCACAGACCAAATCGGAGGCATGAACATCAGAGGCTGTCACCCAAGAGTTATCCTCCTGACCGTAGCCCTTCCACTTGACCAGATACTGAAGTCTCCGTCTGGAAACACGGGAGTCCAAGATCTTCTCGACAACGTACTCCAACTCACCCTCAACCAACACCGGAGCAGGAGGCTCAACGGAAGGCACAACCGGTACCTCATACCTGCGCAACAATGACCGATGGAAGACATTATGAATAGAAAAAGATGCAGGGAGGTCCAAACGAAAGGTCACAGGGTTAAGAATCTCCAATATCCTGTACGGGCCGATGAACCGAGGCTTAAACTTAGGAGAAGAAACCTTCATAGGGACAAAACGAGAAGATAACCACACCAAGTCCCCAACACAAAGACGAGGACCAACACGACGACGGCGGTTGGCAAAATGCTGAGTCTTCTCCTGGGACAACTTCAAATTGTCCACCACATGCTTCCAAATCTGATGCAACCTCTCCACTACAGCATCCACTCCAGGACAATCCGAAGACTCCACCTGACCGGAAGAGAAACGAGGATGAAACCCCGAATTACAGAAGAAAGGAGAAACCAAGGTGGCAGAACTAGCCCGATTATTGAGGGCAAACTCCGCCAAGGGCAAAAAGGCAACCCAATCATCCTGATCCGCAGACACAAAACACCTCAAATAAGTCTCCAAGGTCTGATTAGTTCGCTCGGTCTGGCCATTAGTCTGAGGGTGGAAAGCAGACGAAAAAGACAAATCAATGCCCATCCTAGCACAGAACGCTCGCCAAAATCTAGACACGAATTGGGTTCCCCTGTCAGAAACGATATTCTCCGGAATACCATGAAAGCGCACCACATTTAGAAAAAACAGAGGAACCAGCTCGGATGAGGAAGGCAATTTAGGCAAGGGAACCAAATGGACCATCTTAGAGAAACGGTCACACACCACCCAGATGACAGACATCTTCTGAGAAACAGGGAGATCAGAAATAAAATCCATGGAGATGTGAGTCCAAGGCCTCTTCGGAATAGGCAAGGATAACAACAATCCACTAGCCCGAGAACAACAAGGCTTGGCCCGAGCACAAACATCACAAGACTGCACAAAACCTCGCACATCTCGCGACAGGGAAGGCCACCAGAAGGACCTAGCCACCAAATCCCTGGTACCAAAGATTCCAGGATGACCTGCTAACGCAGAAGAATGGACCTCCGAGATGACTCTACTGGTCCAATCATCAGGAACAAACAATCTACCAGGCGGGCAACGATCAGGTCTATCCGCCTGAAACTCCTGCAAGACCCGTCGCAAATCTGGGGAAACAGCAGATAATATCACTCCATCCTTAAGGATACCTGTAGGTTCAGAATTACCAGGGGAATTAGGCTCAAAACTCCTAGAAAGGGCATCCGCCTTCACATTTTTAGAACCCGGTAGGTAAGAAACCACAAAATTAAACCGAGAGAAAAATAACGACCAGCGCGCCTGTCTAGGATTCAGGCGCCTGGCGGACTCAAGATAAATCAAATTCTTGTGGTCGGTCAATACCACCACCTGATGTCTAGCCCCCTCAAGCCAATGACGCCACTCCTCAAAAGCCCACTTCATAGCCAAGAGCTCCCGATTACCAATATCATAATTTCGCTCAGCGGGCGAAAACTTACGAGAAAAGAACGCACAAGGTCTCATCACGGAGCAGTCGGAACTTTTCTGCGACAAAACCGCCCCAGCTCCGATTTCTGAAGCGTCGACCTCAACCTGAAAAGGAAGAGTAACATCAGGCTGACGCAATACAGGGGTGGAAGAAAAGCGGCGCTTAAGCTCCCGAAAGGCCTCCACAGCAGCAGGGGACCACTCAGCAACATCAGCACCCTTCTTAGTCAAATCAGTCAACGGTTTAGCGACATCAGAAAAACCAGTTATAAATCGACGATAAAAATTAGCAAAGCCCAAAAACTTCTGAAGGCTCTTAAGAGAAGAGGGTTGCGTCCAATCACAAATAGCCTGAACCTTGACAGGGTCCATCTCAATGGAAGAGGGGGAAAAATGTACCCCAAAAACGAAATCTTTTGAACCCCAAAAACGCACTTAGAACCCTTTACACACAAGGAATTAGAGCGCAAAACCTGAAAAACCCTCCTGACCTGTTGGACATGAGAGTCCCAGTCATCCGAAAAAATCAAAATATCATCCAGATACACAATCAAAAATTTATCCAAATATTCACGGAAAATGTCATGCATAAAGGACTGAAAGACTGAAGGGGCATTTGAAAGACCAAAAGGCATTACTAAATACTCAAAATGGCCCTCAGGCGTATTAAATGCGGTTTTCCACTCATCCCCCTGCTTAATTCGCACTAAATTATACGCCCCACGAAGATCAATCTTAGAGAACCACTTGGCCCCCTTTATTCGAGCAAACAAATCAGTAAGCAGTGGCAAAGGATACTGATATTTAACCGTGATTTTATTCAAAAGCCGATAATCAATACACGGCCTTAAAGAGCCATCTTTTTTAGATACAAAGAAAAAACCGGCTCCTAAGGGAGATGACGAAGGACGAATATGTCCCTTTTCCAAGGACTCCTTAATATATTCCCGCATAGCAGCATGTTCAGGCACAGATAGATTAAATAAACGACCCTTTGGAAACTTACTGCCCGGAATCAGATCTATAGTACAATCGCACTCTCTGTGCGGAGGTAGTGAACCAATTTTAGGCTCCTCAAAAACGTCACGATAATCAGATAAAAATTCTGGAATCTCAGAGGGAATAGATGACGAAATGGAAACCAAAGGTACGTCCCCATGAGTCCCCTGACATCCCCAGCGTAACACAGACATTGCTTTCCAGTCGAGGACTGGGTTATGAGATTGCAGCCATGGCAATCCAAGCACCAACACATCATGTAGATTATACAACACAAGGAAGCGAATAATCTCCTGGTGATCCGGATTGATATGCATAGTTACTTGTGTCCAGTATTGTGGTTTATTACTAGCCAAAGGCGTGGAGTCAATACCCTTCAGAGGTATAGGAACTTCCAGAGGCTCTAAATTAAACCCACAGCGTTTGGCAAAGGACCAATCCATAAGACTCAAAGCGGCGCCAGAATCGACATAGGCGTCCGCGGTAATAGACGATAAAGAGCAAATCAGGGTCACAGATAGAATAAACTTAGACTGTAAAGTGCCAATTGAAACAGACTTATCAACCTTCTTAGTACGTTTAGAGCATGCTGATATAACATGAGTTGAATCACCACAATAGAAGCACAACCCATTTTTTCGCCTAAAATTCTGTCGTTCGCTTCTGGACAGAATTCTATCACATTGCATAATCTCTGGCGCCTTCTCAGTAGACACCGCCAAATGGTGCACAGGTTTGCGCTCCCGCAAACGCCGATCAATCTGAATAGCCATTGTCATGGACTCATTCAGACCTGTAGGCACAGGGAACCCCACCATAACATCCTTAATGGCATAAGAGAGACCCTCTCTGAAATTCGCCGCCAGGGCGCACTCATTCCACTGAGTAAGCACAGACCACTTACGAAATTTTTGGCAGTATATTTCAGCCTCATCTTGCCCTTGAGACAGGGCCATTAAGGCTTTTTCAGCCTGAATCTCTAAATGAGGTTCCTCATAAAGCAACCCCAAAGCCAGGAAAAACGCATCCACATTGAGCAACGCAGGATCCCCTGGTGCCAAAGCAAATGCCCAGTCCTGAGGGTCGCCCCGGAGCAAGGAAATTACAATCCTGACCTGCTGTGCAGGATCTCCAGCGGAGCGAGATCTCAGAGACAAAAATAATTTACAATTATGTTTGAAATTCTGGAAGCGAGATCTATCCCCGGAGAAAAATTCAGGTAAAGGAATTCTAGGTTCAGATATAGGAGCATGAATAACAAAATCCTGTAAACTTTGAACCTTCACAGCGAGATTATCCAAACCTGTAGCTAAACTCTGAGGATCCATATTAATCAGGTGAAATCAGAACCATTCAAGGATTAGAAGGAGAGAGAGACGAAGGCTGCAGTAAGCAGAGATGCTAGTGAATCAACTAATGAGCAAACTCAGGAAAAAAAAAAAAATTCTCTGCAGACTTCTTTTCTCTCCTTTCTTCTGCCAATTATTTTAACCCTTGGCCGGCCAAACTGTCGTGGTTCTCAATGGCAAGAGAACGTAGTAAAGCATACAAAAGGACTAGCTCTTGGAAGATGGGAACTCGAGCTGACTGTGAGCTAAACCTACCGCACAACTAACAGTGGCCGGGTAGCGTGCCTACGTTTTATCCCTAGACGCCCAGCGCCAGCCGGAGGACTGACTGACCCTAGCAGAGGAAAATACAGACCTGGCTTACCTCTAGAGAAATTTTCCCCAAAAGGCAGACAGTAGCCCCCACATATATTGTCGGTGATTTCAGAGGAAATTGACATACGAAGTATGAAGATAGGTTTAGCAAAATGAGGTCCGCTTACTAGATAGTAGGAAGACAGAAAAGGGAACTTCACAGTCAGCTGAAAACCCTTTCAAAACACCATCCTGAAATTACTTTAAGACTCTAATATCAACTCATGACACCAGAGTAGCAATTTCAGCTCACAAGAGCTTCCAGCCTCAGAAATATTCAATCACAGAGAACTGGAACAAAAATGCAAAACAAACTTAGGACTACAAGTCCAACTTAGCTGATAGTAGTCTAGGAGCAGGAACATGCAACAGAAAGGCTTCTGGTAACATTGTTGGCCGGCATAGAAATGACTGAGGAGCAAGGCTAAATAGACAACTCCCACATCCTGATGGAAACAGGTGAACAGAGGAGATGAAGCACATAAGTGCAGTACCACCAGAAACCACCGGGGGAGCCCAGAAACCAAATTCACAACACCCCCCCTTGAGGAGGGGACACCGAACCCACACCAGAGCCCCCAGGCTGATCAGGACGAGCCAAGTGAAAAGCACAAACCAAATCGGCGGCATGGACATCGGAGGCAACAACCCAAGAATTATCCTCCTGGCCATAACCCTTCCACGTGACAAGATACTGAAGCCTCCGCCTCGAAAAACGAGAATCCAAAATTTTCTCAACCACATATTCCAACTCCCCCTCAACCAACACCAGAGCAGGAGGATCAACCGAGGGAACAACGGGCACCACATATCTCCGCAACAAAGATCTATGCAAAACATTATGGATGGCAAAAGAGGCTGGAAGGGCTAAACGAAAAGGCACCGGATTGATAATCTCAGAAATCTTATAAGGACCAATAAACCGAGGCTTGAACTTAGGGGAGGAAACCTTCATAGGAACATGACGAGAAGATAACCAGACTAAATCCCCCACCCGAAGCCGGGGACCAACACACCGACGGCGGTTAGCAAAACGCTGAGCCTTTTCCTGCGACAACGTCAAATTGTCTACCACATGAGTCCAAATCTGCTGTAACCTGTCCACCACAGAATCCACACCAGGACAATCAGAAGGCTCCACCTGCCCTGAAGAAAAACGAGGAGGAAAACCAAAATTACAAAAGAAAGGCGAAACCAAAGTAGCCGAACTAGCCCGATTATTAAGGGCAAACTCGGCCAACGGCAATAAAGCCACCCAATCATCCTGATCAGCAGACACAAAGCATCTCAAATAGGTTTCCAAGGTCTGATTAGCTTGCTCAGTTTGGCCATTTGTCTGAGGATGAAACGCCGAAGAAAAATACAAATCAATGCCCATCCTAGCACAAAAAGCCCGCCAAAACCTAGAAACGAACTGGGAACCTCTGTCAGACACAATATTCTCCGGAATGCCATGCAAACGAACCACATGCTGAACAAACAATGGAAGCAAATCAGAGGAGGAAGGCAATTTAGGCAAAGGTATCAAATGGACCATTTTAGAGAACCGGTCACAAACCACCCAGATAACAGACATCTTCTGGGAAACAGGAAGATCCGAAATAAAATCCATGGAAATGTGCGTCCAGGGCCTCTCAGGGACCGGCAAAGGCAAAAGCAACCCACTAGCGCGGGAACAGCAAGGCTTGGCCCGGGCACAAGTCCCACAGGACTGCACAAAAGAACGCACATCCCGCGACAAGGAAGGCCACCAAAAGGACCTAGCAACCAAATCTCTGGTACCAAAAATCCCAGGATGACCAGCCAACACTGAACAATGAACCTCAGAAATTACCTTACTAGTCCATCTATCAGGAACAAACAGCTTCCCCACTGGACAGCGGTCAGGTTTATCAGCCTGAAATTTCTGAAGCACCCGCCGCAAATCAGGGGAGATGGCAGAAAGAATCACCCCTTCTTTAAGAATGCCAACCGGCTCAAGGACTCCAGGAGAATCAGGCAAAAAGCTCCTGGAGAGGGTATCAGCCTTAACATTCTTAGATCCCGGAAGATACGAGACCACAAAATCAAAACGGGAGAAAAACAGGGACCATCGAGCCTGTCTAGGGCTCAGCCGCTTGGCCGACTCGAGGTAAATCAGATTCTTATGATCGGTCAAGACCACAACGCGGTGCTTGGCTCCCTCAAGCCAATGTCGCCACTCCTCAAATGCCCACTTCATAGCCAACAACTCCCGATTGCCAGCCTCATAATACGCGAAAACTTTCTGGAAAAAAAAGCACACGGCTTCATCAAAGAACCATCAGAATTCCTCTGAGACAAAACGGCCCCTGCCCCAATCTCAGAAGCGTCAACCTCAACCTGAAAAGGAAGAGAAACATCCGGCTGACGCAACACAGGGGCAGAAGTAAATCGGCGTTTAAGCTCCTGAAAGGCCTCAACAGCCGCAGAGGACCAATTCGTCACATCAGCGCCTTTCTTCGTCAAATCAGTCAGGGGTTTAACCACACTGGAAAAGTTGGCAATGAAACGGCGATAAAAATTAGCAAAGCCCAAAAATTTCTGAAGGCTCTTCACCGATGTGGGTTGATTCCAGTCATGAATGGCTTGGACCTTAACAGGATCCATTTCTATAGACGAGGGAGAAAAAATAAAACCCAAAAAAGAGACCTTCTGAACTCCAAATAGGCACTTAGACCCCTTCACAAATAAAGCATTATCACGAAGGATCTGGAATACCATCCTGACCTGCTTCACATGAGACTCCCAATCATCAGAAAAAATCAAAATATCATCCAAATATACAATCATGAATTTATCAAGATAATTGCGGAAAATATCATGCATGAAGGACTGAAATACAGAAGGAGCATTAGAAAGCCCAAAAGGCATCACAAGGTATTCAAAATGGCCTTCGGGCGTATTAATTGCTGTTTTCCATTCATCACCCTGTTTAATATGAACAAGATTATATGCCCCTCGAAGGTCAATCTTAGTAAACCAACTGGCCCCCTTAATCCGAGCAAACAAATCAGAAAGCAAAGGTAAAGGGTATTGGAATTTGACCGTGATCTTATTAAAAAGGCGATAATCAATACAGGGTCTCAAGGAGCCATCCTTCTTGGCAACAAAAAAGAATCCCGCTCCCAATGGTGATGAAGACGGCCGAATATGCCCCTTCTCCAAAGACTCCTTGACATAACTCCGCATGGCGGCATGCTCTGGCACAGACAGATTGAAAAGTCGGCCCTTAGGGAACTTACAGCCAGGAATCAAGTTAATAGCACAATCACAGTCCCTATGTGGAGGAAGGGAACTGGACTTGGGCTCATCAAATACATCCTGGAAATCCGACAAAAACTCAGTGACTTCAGAAGAGGGGGAAGAGGAAATTGACATCAAAGGAACGTCACTATGAACCCCTTGACAACCCCAACTAGTCACAGACATAGATTTCCAATCCAGCACCGGATTATGTTCCTGTAACCATGGAAATCCCAGTACAACAACATCATGCAAGTTATGCAACACCAGAAAATGGCAATCTTCCTGATGTGCTGGAGCCATGCACATGGTCAGCTGAGTCCAATACTGAGGTTTATTCTTGGCCAACGGTGTAGCATCAATGCCCCTCAAAGGAATAGGACTCTGCAAAGACTGCAAGGGAAAACCACAGCGCCTGGCGAATTCCAAGTCCATTAAGTTCAGGGCAGCGCCTGAATCCACAAATGCCATGACAGAAAAGGACGATAATGAGCAAATCAGGGTCACAGATAAGAGAAATTTAGGCTGTACAGTACTGATGGTAACAGACCTAGCGACCCTCTTAGTACGCTTAGGGCAATCAGAAACAACATGAGCAGAATCACCACAGTAAAAACACAGCCCATTCTGACATCTGAATCCCTGCCGCTCTGCTCTAGTCAAAATCCTATCACATTGCATAGGCTCAGGACTCCGCTCAGAGGACACTGCCATATGGTGCACAACTTTGCGCTCGCGCAGGCGCCGATCAATCTGAATGGCTAGAGACATAGATTCGCTCAAACCAGCAGGCGTGGGGAAGCCCACTATAACATCTTTGAGGGCTTCAGAAAGACCCTTTCTGAAAATTGCTGCCAGAGCATCCTCATTCCATTTAGTGAGCACAGACCATTTTCTAAATTCCTGGCAGTATAATTCTGCCGCTTCCTGACCCTGACATAGGGCCAACAAGGTTTTTTCTGCATGATCCACAGAATAAGGTTCGTCATACAATAATCCGAGCGCTTGAAAAAATGCGTCTATATTAAGCAATGCCGGATCCTCTGATTCAAGGGAGAATGCCCAGTCCTGAGGGTCACCACGCAGCAGAGAGATGACAATTTTAACCTGCTGAATGGGATCACCAGAGGAACGGGGTTTCAAAGCAAAAAACAATTTGCAGTTATTTTTAAAGTTCAAAAACTTGGATCTGTCCCCAAAAAACAAATCAGGAGTAGGAATTTTAGGCTCTAAAGCCGGAGT
Source organism: Ranitomeya variabilis (assembly GCF_051348905.1). NCBI lineage: Eukaryota > Metazoa > Chordata > Amphibia > Anura > Dendrobatidae > Ranitomeya > Ranitomeya variabilis. The sequence continues at coordinate 205,649,596 of NC_135237.1, forward strand.
CTGGACAACATAATCTTGGATACTCTGTACCCTTGCAGCAAGTTGATCCACACGAGAAAACAAACCCTGAACATCCATGCAAGCGCCAAAATCCTGAACCACCCAGAGATTAAGAGGAAAAAATAGACAAAACAGACTGCAGAAAAAAAAATGGCTCAGAACTTTTCTTTCCTTCTTTTGAGATGCATTTAATTCATAAGCGGCCAGTTGTACTGTTATGAACTGGTGGTTTAGGAGCAACATGGGACGTGCTCTGGAGAAGGTGGTACCTGTACTGACCGCAGTTCCTGAGCTTAACACAACACTAGAAGTAGCCGTGGGATGTTCCTGTCACTCCCTAGACACCTCGTCACAGCCGGAGGACTAACTACCCCTAGAGATAGAAACAGGAAAGCTATCTTGCCTCAGAGAAAATTCCCAAAGGATAGGCAGCCCCCCACAAATATTGACTGTGAGTGGAGAGGGAAATGACATACGCAGAATGAAACCAGGATGTAGCAAAGGAGGCCAGTCTAGCTAGATAGATAGAACAGGACGGAATACTGTGCGGTCAGTATTAAAAACTAGAAAAATCCACCACAGCGTTTACAAAAATCTCCACACCTGACTAAAGGTGTGGAGGGTAAATCTGCTTCCCAGAGCTTCAGCTTAACTGAATAAATCCATACTGACAAGCTGGATAAGAAAAAACATAGAAAGTGCAGAACGATTAAGTCAACAACAAGTGAACTGCAAAAGAACAAAGCAAGGACTTATCTTTGCTGAACAGGTCAGAATATCAGGGAAATCCAAGCAGAGATGTGAATCCAAGCAGGAACCATTGACAACTGGCACAGGCTGAAGGATAGAACCAGGTTAAATAGCCGAGCCAGTAAGACAATCAGTGGAAGCAGCTGCTGACTGCTAAATCCAAGGAGCAGCAGTACCACTTAAAACCACCGGAGGGAGCCCAAGAGCAGAATTCACAAAAGTGCCACTTACAACCACTGGAGGGAGCCCAAGAGCGGAATTCACAACAGTCTCAGCGGTGTTGGATGTTTTGATGTCCCTGAGGTCATTTACCCTTATGTTTATAGTCTTTTCACCAGGCACTGCTCCTAATAGACAGTTTCCTACTCCACACTGATGAGGGGCAAATACCCGAAAATAGCTGTCTGTGGATGGATACCATGTTTTGGCATAGTTGGTTTTCCTTTATTGAATTCTGCAGTTCCCATGGTTGTTCCTTCCCTGTGAAAGACCTGGCTATTCATTTCTTGCGTTGAGAAACACGTGATGGGGTCTCCGCGGCTTTTCTACATGCATTATCATTATTTGTAACTTTTTACTAAGAATATGTTTTTCTACCTGAAATTTTGTCTGGGTGTTTCCTAATGTTTTTTTTTCCTTACAAGTCATATGATTCATAGATTATGCAATTTAAAGATTCCTTTTAGGGCTTGTGCACACAACCAATTTCTGATCTCGTCTCCTTTTTTAGTTTTCAAGGATAATACTCATACCTCTGATATGCTATGGAGCTTTGCACGCCAGATTTTTCCTCAGACTGAATGGTCCAGAGAAAAAAATGGGAGACTTGGCTGGTTTTGATCCTACTGTCGGATAAAAATCACCATTGCACCTCTAAGGGTCCATGAAAGAGAGTTCCAGTTTTCATGGACTGGCAGAATGGGGAAGGTGAAGGATTATTTGAAACCAAACCAAATTTGTATTGCAATGAATAGTTCCCTCTTGACTTACAGCCAACTTCCGGCAGCAGAATATTTTGCTACAAATAAAGGGGGAATACATGAAGACTGGTGAAGCACCAGGAAAAAACACTGTGTACAGGCACCCTTACACCTCATTCAGTCATAAATCGCAAAGCTTCTCCTGTCTATTACAATGCTAGTCACAGATAGAACTCGGATTGCACACTGATGCTATCTGTGTGCTGTCCATGAATGTTGTGGACCCATAGATTTGTATGAGTGAGTTTTATCCTTGACATGGAGTGAAATCAGATTTTATCACCAACACACAGTCCGCCAAAAAACATGAATGAATAGACCATAGACATTCTAATTTACTGAGGTAATGACTTTTGGGTTTTCATTGGCTGTAAGCCATAATCATCAACATTAACAGAAAGAAGCACTTGAAACAGATCACTCTGTTTGTAGTGACTCTAGATAATATATGAGTTTCACTTTTTGTAATAAAGAACTGTAATAAATTAACTTTTTGATGACATTCTAATTTTGTGAGAAGTACTTGTATATTTCCAGCTGAGTTGGGCAGCACAGCCAGGCTACATGGTGGACAAGCAGGACACGCTCAGCAGGGTGCTTACTCTGGGACTGGGGAAGTGGAACATTATACAACACACTGAACAGGCAGATGCTACATCTCATCTAATCAGTGGCATCAGCGGTAAGTGAATGGAAATTTGCACTGATCTATGCCTGATATAATTTGATAAATATTAGGTTTTCCACATTTGCAGGGATGGACTGGGACTAAATTGAGAGCACATAGGACCATGCCAGCTGTGTCTCCTTCCTCAGATTGAAATCTCTATTAATTAAATGACCCTACAAACAATCACACTGGCGCTCGCCACAAGGTAGATCAGTGACTTAACAAAGAGAGAGAAAATGGTATCAGAAAAAAACGCCCCTAGCTGCTGGGATCAGTAGCAGAATGTCAGGACTCTGAACATTTTGATTACCTTTTGTGCATTACTGCCCTTTTCCAAGATGGCGTCTTTGGTCTCATGTGCACTGTGTCTTTCTGCTATATAACTCCACCCCAGCCTTTAGTCTGCACTAGAGTATTCTGCCTTGCATCCAGCTCCACCCTGGCGACTCCCTGGCTTTGCACCTGCACCTGCTCCTGTGAACCTGTGTGGAGATCCTGCTTCTCAGCTCTGAGTTTCTGCTGCATACATCGGTTTCCAGTAATCCTCCATCTGGCTGCTTGTGTTTGTTTCCATCTGCATTTGCTGCACATGTAAGCTGTTGCTGCTCTGCTTAAACCTGAGACTTTTACCCAGGCCTCCCTGTTTGTGCTAAGATATTACTTGAACTGCCTTATAAGCATATCTATCTGTGTTTGGACTACCAAGGACTTATTTGTGTCAAGTATCCTCAAGAATAATTGTGCTTCATAGACTTTCTGCGTGATTGCACTTTCCTCTGAAGTTTCCTATAGACTGTTAAGCTGCATTTATATTTACACCAAATGTTGTGGACTTGAGTTTCTCTCTGCATCTGTTTGAATCACCGTGTGATAATATAGACTTTACCACTTATAAAACTGTGTCCTGTAGTTGTCTTGTTCCATGCAAAGAGTCTCCTGAGTTATCCCTTATAATCATTACACAGGATAGGTGCCGATCCTACAAATGTATGAAATAATTACCACAATATATGATACTGCGCTTGGGATTTGGTTGTCTATAGATCTACCCACTTACTTCAAGTGCTTCAAGATAAGCTCCTTTTAATATAGGTGTGTTAGTGATACATATACAAAGCGAACATGGTGTTTAAACCATCACCCTGCAGTGTTCCCCAAGTGCTATGGATAATTGCAGTGAATAGCACTTGCCCTAGAGTCTCCGTGAGAGTATGCTTTTATGCCAAGGACTTCAGGGAGTTGGTCCAACTGGTGGATGCTGGACATGCAGGGGTGTTGTGAATTCCGCTCTTGGGCTCCCTCCAGTGGTTGTAAGTGGCACTTTTGTGAGTTCTGCTCTTGGGCTCCCTCCGGTGGTTTTGAGTGGAACTGCTGCTCCTTGGATTTAGCAGTCAGCAGCTGCTTCCACTGATCATCTTTCTGGCACGGCTATTTATCCTGGCTCTATCCTTCAGCCTGGGCCAGTTGTCAATGGTTCCTGGTAGGATTCACAACTCTGCTTGGATTTCCCTGATATTCTGACCAGTTCAGCAAAGATAAGTCCTTGCTTGTTCTTTTGCTGTCCACATATTGTGGACTTAATCATTCAGCTCAAACTGAGTTTTTGTCAGATTCCAGGATGTATTTGATGAGCTCAAGTCCAGTTCCCTTCCTCCACATAGGGACTGTGATTGTACTATTAACTTGATTCCTGGCTGTAAGTTCCCTAAGGGCCGACTTTTCAATCTGTCTGTGCCAGAGCATGCAGCCATGCGGAGTTATGTCAAGGAGTCTTTGGAAAAGGGGAATATTCGGCCGTCTTTGTCACCATTGGGAGCGGGATTCTTTTTTGTTGCCAAGAAGGATGGCTCCTTGAGACCCTGTATTGATTATCGCCTTCTTAATAAGATCACGGTCAAATTCCAATACCCTTTACCTTTGCTTTCTGATTTGTTTGCTCGGATTAAGGGGGCTAGTTGGTTTACTAAGATTGACCTTCGAGGGGCATATAATCTTGTTCGTATTAAACAGGGTGACGAATGGAAAACTGCATTTAATACGCCCGAAGGCCATTTTGAATACCTTGTGATGCCTTTCGGGCTTTCTAATGCTCCTTCTGTATTTCATTCCTTCATGCATGATATTTTCCGCAATTATCTTGATAAATTCATGATTGTGTATTTCGATGATATTTTGATTTTTTCCGATGATTGGGAGTCTCATGTGAAGCAGGTCAGGATGGTATTCCAGATCCTTCGTGATAATGCTTTATTTGTGAAGCGGTCTAAGTGCCTATTTGGAGTTCAGAAGGTCTCTTTTTTGGGTTTTATTTTTTCTCCCTCGTCTATAGAAATGGATCCTGTTAAGGTCCTTGGCATTCATGACTGGATTCAACCCACATTGGTGAAGAGCCTTCAGAAATTTTTGGGCTTTGCTAATTTTTATCGCCATTTCATTGCCAACTTTTCCAGTGTAGTTAAGCCCCTGACCGATTTGACGAAGAAAGGCGCTGATGTGACGAATTGGTCCTCTGCGGCAGTTGAGGCCTTTCAGGAGCTTAAACGCCAATTTACTTCTGCCCCTGTGTTGCGTCAGCCGGATGTTTCTCTTCCTTTTCAGGTTGAGGTTGACGCTTCTGAGATTGGGGCAGGGGCCGTTTTGTCTCAGAGGAATTCTCATGGTTCTTTGATGAAACCGTGAGCCTTTTTTTCCAGAAATGTTTCGCCTGTGGAGCGCAATTATGACATTGGCAATCGGGAGTTGTTGGCTATGAAGTGGGCATTTGAGGAGTGGCGACATTGGCTTGAGGGAGCCAAGCACCGCATTGTGGTCTTGACCGATCATAAGAATCTGATTTACCTCGAGTCGGCCAAGCAGCTGAACCCTAGACAGGCTCGATGGTCCCTGTTTTTCTCCCATTTTGATTTTGTGGTCTCGTATCTTCCGGGATCTAAGAATGTTAAGGCTGATGCCCTCTCTAGGAGTTTTTTGCCTGATTCTCCTGGAGTCCTTGAGCCGGTTGGCATTCTTAAGGAAGGGGTGATTCTTTCTGCCATCTCCCCTGATTTGTGGCGGGTGCTTCAGGAATTTCAGGCTGATAAACCTGACCGCTGTCCAGTGGGGAAGCTGTTTGTTCCTGATAGATGGACTAGTGTCATGGATCCCAATGGCTGGGGATCGCACTGGACAAGCAAAATAACATAAATAACGGACGAGCTCTAGGGTGATGGAACCTGGGCTGACCGCTGCCCTACTCCTGACAAACACAACTAGAAATAGCCAGGGAGCGTGCCTACGTTGATTCTAGACGCCACGCGCCAGCCTAAGAGCTAACTAGCACTGCAGAGGAAATAAAGACCTAGCTTGCCTCCAGAGGAATGAACCCCAAAAGGTATAGTTGCCCCCCACATGTATTGACGGTGAAATGAGAGGAAGGCACGCACATAGAGATGAAAATAGATTTAGCAAAATGAGGCCCGCTATAACTAGAAAGCAGAATGATACAAAAGGGGTCTGAGCGGTCAGCAAAAAACCCTAATCGAAAACCATCCTGAGATTACAAGAACCCATGTGCCAACTCATGGCACATGGGGAGAACCTCAGCCCACTAGAGCTACCAGCTAGCATAGAGTCATAATTAGCAAGCTGGACAAAAAAACCAAACAACTGAAAAACAAAACTTAGCTTATCCTGAGAGATCTGGGAGCAGGTAGTCAGGAACCAAACTGAGCACATCTGAGTACATTGATAGCCGGCAAGGGAATGACAGGAAAGCCAGGTTAAATAGGAAACACCCAGCCTCTGATGGACAGGTGGAAACCAAAGACCGCAACCCACCAAAGTCACCCAGTACCAGCCGTAACCACCAGAGGGAGCCCAAAAACAGAATCCACAACAGACTAGTAAGGTAATTTCTGAGGTTCATTCTTCAGTGTTGGCTGGTCATCCTGGGATTTTTGGTACCAGAGATTTGGTTGCTAGGTCCTTTTGGTGGCCTTCCTTGTCGTGGGATGTGCGTTCTTTTGTGCAGTTCTGTGGGACTTGTGCCCAGGCCAAGCCTTGCTGTTCCCGCGCTAGTGGGTTGCTTTTGCCTTTGCCGGTCCCTGAGAGGCCCTGGACGCATATTTCCATGGATTTTATTTCCTGTTTCCCAGAAGATGTCTGTTATCTGGGTGGTTTGTGACCGGTTCTCTAAAATGGTCCATTTGGTACCTTTGCCTAAATTGCCTTCCTCCTCTGATTTGGTTCCATTGTTTTTTCAGCATGTGGTTCGTTTGCATGGCATTCCGGAGAATATTGTGTCTGACAGAGGTTCCCAGTTTGTTTCTAGGTTTTGGCGGGCCTTTTGTGCTAGGATGGGCATTGATTTGTCTTTTTCTTCGGCGTTCCATCCTCAGACAAATGGCCAAACTGAGCGAACTAATCAGACCTTGGAAACCTATTTGAGATGCTTTGTGTCTGCTGATCAGGATGATTGGGTGGCTTTCTTGCCGTTGGCCGAGTTTGCCCTTAATAATCGGGCTAGTTCGGCTACTTTGGTTTCGCCTTTCTTTTGTAATTGTGGTTTTCATCCTCATTTTTCTTCGGGGCAGGTTGAGCCTTCTGATTGTCCTGGTGTGGATTCTGTGGTGGACAGGTTACAGCAGATTTGGACTCATGTGGTAGACAATTTGACGTTGTCTCAGGAAAAGGCTCAATGTTTTGCTAACCGCCGTCGGTGTCTTGGTCCCCGGCTTTGGGTGGGGGATTTAGTCTGGTTATCTTCTCGTCATGTTCCTATGAAGGTTTCTTCCCCTAAGTTCAAGCCTCGGTTTATTGGTCCTTATAAGATTTCAGAGATTATCAATCCGGTGTCTTTTCGTTTGGCCCTTCCAGCCTCTTTTGCCATCCATAATGTTTTCCATAGATCTTTGTTGTGGAGATATGTGGTGCCCGTTGTTCCCTCGGTTGATCCTCCTGCCCCGGTGTTGGTTGAGTGGGAGTTGGAATATTTGGTGGAGAAAATTTTGGATTCTCATTTTTCGAGGCGGAGGCTTCAGTATCTTGTCAAGTGGAAGGGTTATGGCCAGGAGGATAATTCTTTGGTTGTTGCCTCCGATGTCCATGCCGCCGATTTGGTTCGTGCCTTTCACTTGGCTCACCCTGATCGGCCTGGGGGCTCTGGTGAGGGTTCGGTGACCCCTCCTCAAGGGGGAGGTACTGTTGTGAATTCTGCTCTTTGGCTCCCTCCGGTGGTTTTGAGTAGAACTGCTGCTCCTTGGATTTAGCAGTCAGCAGCTGCTTCCACTGATTGTCTTTCTGGCTCGGCTATTTATCCTGGCTCTATCCTTCAGCCTGGGCCAGTTGTCAATGGTTCCTGGTTGGATTCACATCTCTGCTTGGATTTCCCTGATATTCTGACCAGTTCAGCAAAGATAAGTCCTTGCTTGTTCTTTTGCTGTCCACATATTGTGGACTTAATCGTTCTGCACTTTCTATTTTTTTTCTTGTCCAGCTTGTCAATATGGATTTATTCAGTTAAGCTGGAAGCTCTGGGAAGCAGATTTACCCTCCACACCTTTATTCAGGTGTGGAGATTTTTGTAAACTCTGTGGTGGATTTTTCTAGTTTTTTTATACTGACCGCACAGTATTCTGTCCTGTTCTATCTATCTAGCTGGACTGGCCTCCTTTGCTACATTCTGATTTCATTCTGCGTATGTCATTTCCCTCTCCACTCACAGTCAATATTTGTGGGGGGCTGCCTTTCCTTTGGGGATTTTCTCTGAGGCAAGATAGCTTTCCTGTTTCCATCTTTAGGAGTAGTTAGTCCTCCGGCTGTGACGAGGTGTCTATGGAGTGACAGGAACATCCCACGGCTACTTCTAGTGTTGTGATAAGCTCAGGAACTGCGGTTAGTACAGGTACCACCTCCTCCAGAGCTCGTCCCATGTTGCTCCTAAACCACCAGTTCATAACACAGGGGATCACGTAGGACTTACTGCTTGCTAATGCTAGTGCGGGAGCGGGGAGTGCGCCACAGCTGTTCGATAACATGGGAGCCTCAGCCAAAGGAGTCCCTAGTTACAGCTGGAGGAAATGGCTGCCAGCACCTGCTCGCGCATGCCTGAATGTGACGTCACCCAGCTACAGAGCAGCGTTTGGACCAATATAGGTGGGTAATCAATGCGTTCCGAAGGTAAACGACCTTCTTCATCAGGGTTAATGCCCGTCACTCCATCTGATCCATATATACCTTCTGATAGCGCTACTAATCCAGCCCTTACCCCGCCCTACTTAGCCCTGGTATTCAGTCCACATATCTCTATATGTGCTGCGGCAGCCAATGCCGTACTCTCAATTTATTCACTGCATGCTTAGTTTGCACAAACTGACTTTAAAAATTCATATGCCTACTTAGTAATATATAAATATATTTTTTGCCATATCTGTAAAATATACTTAATGTGATAAAAACCAAACTTTATTATTTCTTAAATACTTTAAAAAGATTGTGTGTATGTGTGACCCCATGTGTGCGCGAGTCCACACATACAGTATACACACACACCCGCCGTTGATTAGTTTAAAAACGTGAGCCTATCCTCCCATTCGCCTAAATTAATTTACAATTCAGGGAAGGACTAAAAAAACTACACCAAGGTACTCTGTGCAACCCTATACACGGTGTAACCTGAAAAGGGGAATTACAATTATAAAAAACCTCAAGAGTAATGTACCATAAAAGAAAAGAATAAAAATCATATCACTTAAAAGGATTTAATTATAGGTTGTTTTTTTTCAATTTTTAGATACTTTTAAAGGTTTTTTATAAAAATTTTGTTAAGATTACCCATCTTATGAGAACCCTTTATGCACATCGAGAGCATACATATACATATAGTATATCTTCAACACATCTTTACAGGGCATATAGTTCCAGTTCATGGTTTAAACCTCTTGGGGCTAGACAATCCAATAGGAATATCCACTGTGATTCAATTCTGGACATCTGCTTTAGAAAATCTCCTCCCCTTGGGTTAGGTCAAACTTTCTGAATACCACAGAACGTTACGCCCTTAATTGTCTTCCCATGCCTCTCCGTGAAGTGTCGCGATAGAGGATGTCCCATGTACCCTTTTTGGATATTGGTTAAATGTTCTTTGATCCGCACCATAAGCTTTCTCTTAGTCCAGCCTACATATATTGTATGTATTTTCTTACATGGGCATTGGATGATATAAATGACCCCCATAGAAAAACAGGAGATACTATCCATAATAACAAATTCCTTTGTATCGCTGGAGTCCCTAAACCCCAACTGTTGCATCTTTTTGATAGACGTGTTGATACAGCAGAAGCATCCCCCATATGGTATGAAACCCATGTTTAAATTAGAAGAGGTCCTGACAGTGGACTCAAGTTTGTTTAGGGCCAATTCGGTTGTTGGGGCCAGGAGGTTACCCAATGTTTGGGCCTTCCTAAACACAAACTTGGGGTGAGATGGTAAATGCTCTCCTATCAACTTATCCCTTTGTAGGATGGACCAATATTTATGGATGATACCTTGGAATTGTTTATGCCCTGCATGGTACTGTGTTATAATAGGTAGTTGATTAATTTGTTCGGGGATATTTAGGGTCTTCTTAATGTTCGTCTTTGTCCCATGCATTAGGGTACTCCTTGGTATCCCCCTCACTTCACTTTTAGCTTGCTCAAGCATAGGACGTGTGTATCCCTTCTCCAGAAATTGTTGTGTCAGATATTCTGATTCATTCTCAAAATCCTTTATGTTAGTGCAATTGCGACGAACTCTGGTGAATAGACCCTTCGGAATATTAGTGAGCCACACAGGTAAATGGCAACTCATTATATGAATATAACTGTTGGAATCTACTTCCTTTCGGTAGCATTTGGTGTGTAGCTGGCCCTTCTCAGCATAAATGTTGAGATCCAAAAAGTTAATGTCATTTGTACTGATGGTAGGTGTGAATTCAAGGCCGAAATCATTACTATTTAAGTTGAAGATAAATGCATTCAATTCGATTCGTGAGCCATCCCAGATAATTATTATATCATCAATGAACCTTCGCCACAACACCAGACTTTTGTGTAGATGTCCATTCTTATAGATGTGGGACTCCTCCCACTTAGCCACATATAAATTAGCAAAACTAGGAGCGAAACGTGTCCCCATCGCAGTCCCCCATGTCTGCAGGAAAAATGTATCCTCATACATGAAGTAATTGTGTTGTGTGATGAAGGTAATACATTCCTGAATTAACTGGATTTGGTCACCCCTGTACCCTCACAATTTATGGAGAAAATACCCTGCGGCTTGACACCCTCTTTCTTGATTAATCACAGCATACAGGGACTTAATGTCCAAGGTTGCCAAAATATAGTGTGGGTTCCAGTCTCCTGTTTCTAGGACCTGCAGAACATGGCCTGTATATTTTAGATATGCTGGGAGTAGGGGTATACACTTTTGCAAGTGGGTATCCACATACCGGGATAGATTGGCTGTAAGACTGTTGATACCGGAGCTGATTGGTCTCCCTGGTGGATTTGTTATGCTTTTATGGAGCTTTGGTATGTGGTAGAAGACTGCTATGCTAGGGTTATAGTTAGATATAAACTGATATTCTTTCTTGCTTAAAATCCCGATAGAATTCCCTTTCGTAGATAAAATATTTAATTTCCTTACGTAGTGTGAGGTCGGGTCACTTATCAGTTTTTTATATGTGATCCTATCACCTAAAAGATTTTCTGCTTCCCTGTCTGCCGGGCGAACAATTATATCATTATTTATTTGTAACCTTCTTAGAGATTCTCTTTCCTGATGATTAAGATTTTGAGAGACCTTTGTGAATCATTTCTTTTGCTGTAATTTTCTAATGTCCGCAGTGACCATTGTGTCAAAGGTGTGAAATGCATTTGAATAGTCCTGCAAAGGGTTGAATACAGAGCGATTGGCCAATGTTGTATGAACATACTTGGGTGTTTCCTGAATATTGTTCCTTATTATAAGTTGTTCTTTTTTCATGAAGTACTTCTTCAATGCTAAGTTGCACAGGTATTTGTTGATACTAATGTACGGGTTGAATGGTTTAGCAGTAATGGTGGGAGCAAACTTCATTCCTTTCTGTAATAGGGCAACCTCACTGTTTGTTAGTTGGTATGCACTTGTTATATATTTTCTGGGCATTATTAGATATATTAGTTATTTTCCTTTTGGAGAGTTGCCTTCCCCTCTTACCTCTCATTGTTTTGTGTTTCTTACCCAGAAAAAATCCTGGTTCATTGATGAATGGGTGATCGAATTCCCTGTTTTTTTCTGCATTATGGCAAACGCTTTCTTACTAATTGTTTTTTTGTTATTATTATTACTACTATTCTTATTGCGTCCCACATTACCAACCGGTTTCCGTGTACATGAAGCCAGGTTAGTGCTTCTAGTCAGGAGAGATCCCTTGTTCGATTTCTGGCCCTCCGTTGCTTTTGGAACTTTACTGGGGGCTGCACGTGATTGAATAGTACTAGAGCACATAGGTGTTTCACCCCTCTGGCCATCCTCCCCATAGACTGCAAGGGGAGAGAATCTGTTACTGGTATGAATGGGTCTGGTGGTCCGCATGTCTAATTCCACTTGGGGACTGGGGTCCATGTATGATGGAGTATTTGGATACAGTGAGATCTGTAGGGTCTTATCCAAGTTGTTCTGGTCAGGAGAGTTGACATCCCCCCTGGGTTCCTGGGTTCGGGGAATATGTTGTTGTGGGGAAGTCCCTTCTCCGCACTGGTGTATATTGAGTTAAGTTGGAGTTGGCGTATGTGGAAAAATCCACTGATATGTCTAATTTTTATCGAATTATATTCGTCTAGAACTACCAACTCACTCGATTCAAGTTGCTGGCTAATGGATATGTCGGTTCTGGTATTTGGGGCAGGACAATTCATATATATTTGCTCGGGAATCTGATCCCGCTGAAATTTTCTAACTTTTTTATCTATAATATATTTTTCTTTCTTCCTTAAGGTGCCGTCACATTAAGCGACGCTGCAGCGATATAGACAACGAGCCGATCGCTGCAGCGTCGCTGTTTAGGTCGCTAGGAGATGTCAGACACCGGCAACAGCAGAACGATGCAGGAGCGATTCAGTGACGTACTTATCGTTCTCGCTGGTTGTTCACTCCAGTTCGCTCCATGAAGAAACATTGCAGGCATCATTGCTTTTGCTGTCAAACACGACGATACACGCTGATCTGACGACCAAATAAAGTTCTGGACTTCTAGCTCCGACCAGCGATATCACAGCGGGATCCAGATCGCTGCTGCGTGTCAAACACAACGAGATCGCTATCCAGGACGCTGCAACGTCACGGATCGTTGTCGTTCTCGTTGGAAAGTTGTTTAGTGTGAAGGTACCTTTAGTCTATGTAGGATACTATCTGCTAATTCCTGAATTTCATTAGTAGTATTATAAGTTTTTAATTGTGAAAAAATGTTAGTAATTTGACCATTAGTCTTCTTCAAATTAAGCAAACGCTTGTCAATAATAAATTGTAGTGCTTTGAGAGAAAAATTCTCAAACATATTTTCCCACTCTTGTTTGATAGAGGGGTCCCCAAAATCTCCTGAAAGAGTTTTATGAATGATTAAACCTTTATGGATAATCCGGGATTGTAGATACTTCTCCATAGAAGCTACTTCCCACATATCTCTCATCTCTGTAAATAACAATTTTTCCAAGGGTTTTAAAAGATTTATAGCCCTAGCTGATTTAGGCAGGGCAGGGGTATTAGTACAAAAACGTTCCTTAATAAAGAGTAATCGAAAGTCCATATCTTCAGATAATGCGTTCACCGCCATTATGGGGCTGCCGACTGTGTGGAGGCACAAAAATACAGATACAGACAATACAAACAATCACACTGGCGCTTGCCATAAGGTGGATCGATGACTTAACAAAGAGAGAGAAAATGGTATCAGAAAAAAACACCCCTAGCTCCTGGGATCAGTAGCAGGATATGTGCCGATCCTGTAAATGTATGAAATAATTACCACAATATATGATACCGCGCTTGGGGTTCGGTTGTCTATAGATCTACCCACTTGCTTCAAGTGCTTCACGGGAAGCTCCTTTTAATATAGGTGTGTTAGTGATACATAGCACTTGGGGAACACTGCAGGGTGATGGTTAAAACGCCATGTTCCCTTTGTATATGTATCACTATCACACCTATATTAAAAGGAGCTTCCCTTGAAGCACTTGAAGTAAGTGGGTAGATCTATAGACAACCGAACCCCAAGTGCGGTATCATATATTGTGGTAATTATTTAATTAAATGACCCTATTTAAATCAATTTTCCAGATACAGATTTTATAAAGGATAAAAAAAGAAGCGCTCCATAGAGTATTAAAAGAAAAATTCTGCATTTTAGCATAAATAAAAACAATTAAAAATGTTGCTTGTAGGGAATGCCTCAATAAAGTGGACACCAAGTAAACCTGACCATACGACAAAAATAACATGAACCACATAAGTGAAATGAGATAATAAATAGAGAGATAATATATACAGTATATATTTATATGTTATTAAGTCATATAACTCCCCTTCATAATAAACATAATAAAGCATGCTTGTTTTATTACCTTATATACTCGTGTATAAGCCGAGGCACCTAATTTTCGCCACAAAAAAATGGGAAAACTTATTGACTTATTGACTCACAAATAAGCCGGGTATGCATTGTCCCCTCATCCCCATCCTTGTATGCATGACTCTTATCCCCATCCTTGTATGCATGCCTCCTTATACCCATCCTTGCATGCATGGCTCCTTATCACTATCCTTGCATGCGTGGTTCATCATCGCTATCCTTGCATGCAAGGCCCCCATGAGAAAAGAACAAAAAAAACTATCTTACTTTCCATCCCTGCGCGCCCTCGCTGTATCTCGTTCCGGTGTCAGCAGCTCTTCTGGCCGAGCAATCACGTGTCCCCGCTTATTAAGGGAATGAATATTCACCTCTCTCCATGCCTATGGGAGTGGAGGTGAATATTCATTACCTTAATGAGCGGGCTCCCGTGATAGCCCGGCAGCTGCTGGAAGCTGGCGGCTGCAGCTGTAACTGAGCGCGCTATAAGAGAAATGAACATTCATTGCCAGTACAGTGAATATTCATTTCTCTTTAGCAGTGGGCAGAGTTACAGCCGCAGCTGAGGGCTCCTGCCTCATGTGACTCTCTGAGCTATCGCTTCCCCTCCCCCGCCATCTTCTGGAAAAATGACTCATGTATAAGCCAAGGAGGGCATTTTCAGCAAAAAAAAATTTAAACGAGCAATCCCTGGGGCCGAGGGCCAACCCCCAGGAGTAAGACGTTCAGGCCCTCACAGTTGGTGAGACAAGTACGTGGGAGGATGGCCGATCCTGCCCGTCATGATTGATGGGATCCCGATGAACACTTTACTGGACACCGGCTCCCAGGTGACGACTATGCCATACATTCTTTACAAACGGTACTGGGCTGACTCTGATATTACCCGTGGCCCAGATAATGATCTGACAATAGTCACCAGCAATGGTCAGCCTATGCCACAAGTAGGGTATAAAGAGGTGACGATTAAGATTTGGCTGAGTAGAATGGCAGTCGCAAGGTTTGATTACAGTTGATATTGACAAACGAGAATTCTATCCAATGATTACTTTAGGTACTAATATAATAGAATTTTGTCTTGCAGAAATTATTTTTTGTTGCGACAGGTAGCCGAGACCGCCAGTTCCAGTCAGCAATGAGTCCTGCAAATGGAGATCAAAGCAATGATGCCAAGACAACAGGTGGTGTTGTCTGGTGGAGAAGTCAGCAGTGTCAGAGTGAGTGATCAGTTCCCCATTGCACTACCCCCAAGGAGTGAAATGTTAATTTGGTGTCGGGCAGCCATAGGCCTAAGGGGACAAGATTACCTGGCCCTGGTAGAACCAGTGTACTCTGATAGTAGGCCATCTGTCCTGACAGCCAGGGGGGTAGTCGATGTCCGCAAGGGGAGAGTACCGATATGCATCCTGAATTGTGGGGGAAAAGAGGTCTATTTACCCTGATATGCCACCCTTGCTAAGCTGTTCACTGTAAGTAACAATGCAGTAGAGACAGCAGAACCCTTGCTTCCTTCTGACCAGGTGGCGGACAATGGCTCTGAGGGGCAGCTTGAGGATTAGCGTCAACAACTACACGTAGGCATTGACTTTACTGCCTTGCACCAAAAGTATGGGGCTTACCAGGTGGCTCGAGAGTATGAGCATCCTCTAGACTTTGGGCAGGTAAAAGGGGTCCAACACCATATCCCCACTGGAGATCATCAGCCCTTTAAAGAAAAGTACCGGCCTGTACCCCCAGCACACTATCAACGTGCCAAGACTATGTCATGGGAGATGAAGGAGTCAGGGGTGATCAGAGACAGTTGTAGACCCTGGGCATCTCTATTAGTCCTTGTTAGAAAGAAAGATGGTACAATGAGGATGTGTGTTGACTACAGGCAGATTAACTGCATTACACATAAGGATGCCTACCCATTACCCAAAATTGAGGAAACATTAGCTGCACTGAAATCCGCTATCTTTCCACCTTAGATCTCACCAGTGGGTACTGGCTGGTTCCCGTGGCAGAGGCGGATAAAGAGAAGACTGCCTTGACAACAACCATGGGCTTAAGCGAGTTCAACGACATGCCATTCGGGCTTTGTAACGCATCGGGGACATTCCAGAGGATGATGGAGTGTTGACTCGAGCACAGAAACTTTGAAACTGTTCTGTTGTACCTGGATGATGTAATCGCCTTCTCCAAGACCTATGAATACTACTTGAAGAATCTGGCCAAAGTGTTTGAAGCCCTATCCTTTTTTGGCCTGAAAGTAAAGCCATCCAAGTGGCACCTGTTGAAGCTCAAGGTGCAGTACCTAGGCCACAGTGTTACAACTCTACTGGCATCACTGCATGGCCTCCCATTCCTCACACACCATCTTACTCACTGCTCCAGGTCATGTTGTGATTTCTGTCTGCTGCTGGCTCCATGTTCTGTGCCTCTTGTTTCTGCCTGCTCTCTGCATGCTTCCTGGCTGTGTGCATAGGGGGCGGCACCAGAACTCTCTGGTTCTTATGGAATCAGGGTGCTCCTGTCTAATGTGTTCCTGACCAATTTCCAAGAGGCCTCTAGTATTTAGGGCAGCTCCGCCCTGTGGAACTCACCTGTGCAATGTGTTAGCTCAGTTAGTGTCTTGCTACTGAGCTGCCAGGTCTTGCTCTGTGTTCCTCCTTCTTTGGAGGCTCTACTTCTAGATTTGCTTGGTACTTCTCTGTCTGCCTTCCAGGAGGTTGTATATCCTGGTTTCTGTGTCTTTGTTCTAGCCTTGCTTTGTACCTGTGTGTTCTCTGGTCCCTTTGACATTGGTCTTGCACCTTGTCTTGCACCGTTACCTTGTCTGAACTTTGTCCTACCTCTGTCTGGTAGTCTCCTTGTCTGTGGTTTCTGTCCCTGCTGTGTCTTTCCTTGTGTTCTCTCTGAACCACTTTTCTGACTCTGCTCTGCACTCCTGCGGTTCTGCTCCTCTCCGCATACCTTGCGGTTCCGCTCTGCTTAGCTCTTACTGCTGCAGAACCTCTTGCTTGCAGCTCCTCTCCGCATACATTACGGTTCTGTTCTGCTTATCTCCTGCTGCTGCAGAACCTCTTGCTGCAGCCCTTCTCCGCATGCCTTGCAGTTCCGCTCTGCTTTGCTCCTGCTGCTGCAGAACCTCTTGCTGCAGCCCCTCTCCGCATACCTTGTGGTTCCGCTTTGTTTAGCTCCTGCTGCTGAAGAACCTCTCGCTGTAGCTCCTCTCCGCAAACCTTGCAATTCCGCTCTGCTTAGCTCCTGCTGCTGCGGAACCTCTTGGTGAAGCTCCTCTCAGCATACCTTGTGGTTCCGCTTTTCTTTGCTCCTGCTGCTGCAGTACCTCTTGCTGCTCTAGAGCCCTTTTCCGCAGCCTTGCGGTTCTCCTCCTGTGTAAACAGGTTCAAACCTGTTCCGTCATACTCTACTTCTTCCCGTCAGTACCTGTAGCTGCACCTCCTATGTGAACAGGTCCAAATCTGTTCCATCATACCCCACTCTCTCCTGTTTGTTCCAGTACTAACATCCGCTGTGTGAACAGGTCTCTACCTGTTCCTTCATACACCACGCCTGCCCTGTCTCTGCCATGCCTGCCTGCCCTGTGTCTCAGCTGTACCTGCCTGCCCCATGCCTCAGCCATGCCTGCCTGCCCTGTGTCTCAGCCATGCCTGCCTGCCCTGTGTCTCAGCCATGCCTGCCTGCCCTGTGTCTCAGCCATGCCTGCCTGCCCTGTGTCTCAGCCGTGCATACCACCTGCCAGAGTACTAGTCATGTCACCAGTCCCTCTGCTACTCGTACCTTTCCTAGTGTGCCATTTCCCCAAGTGGGATCAGCAGCCAAAGCCAGACACCACCCTGGAGTGGCACCTGGCAGCTTCCTGCCGGACAAGCCTTAACCTCACCATCAGAGGCTCCAGTGAAAACCAAGGCAGCTGTCCTAGTCACGCCCCTTCCAGAGTAGTTTGGTTTGTGGCACAGTGGGGCCACAACCCCCTGGCTCACGCCCACCAGTCAGGGCATAAGCTTGACACACAGAAGGCGTGGCACCAGACCCTGACAAAGTCACCATTATCAGGGACTGGCCAAAACCCAACACCATTCCTGAAGTACGGAAGTTCCTCGGGTTGGTAGGCTTCTACCGAAGATTCATCAAGGACTTCACCAAGATAGCTGCACCCCTGCAAGACCTGCTAGTGGGCCAATCCAAGAAGGTCAAGAACAAGAATTCTCCATTCCAGTGGAACAGCAGGCTAGAAGAATCCTTCACCCTGTTGCAGTTAGCTCTCATGGGAGATGAAGTCCTGGCCTATCCTGACTAAGACCAACCATTCATACTTTACACTGAAGCCAGCAATGTGGGATTGGGAGCATTGCTGTCACAAGTGCAGAAAGGCAGAGAGTGATTGCCTATGCCAGCAGGAAGCTTTGTCCCACTGAGAACACCGACAACTATAGCTCCTTCAAGTTGGAGTTTCTCGCCATAGTCAGGGCTGTGACCGAGCGATTCAAACACTACCTGACTTCAGCAAAGTTTACCGTTTTCATGGACAATAATCCACTGACTCACTTGGAGACCGCAAGGCTAGGTGCACTGGAGCAGCGATGGATGGCCCGGCTGTCCAACTATGAGTTTACCTTCAAGTACCGAGCAGGACATAAGAACACTAATGTTGATGCGTTGTCCAGGATGCTCAATTTACCAGACGAGGGAGAAGACCTGGAAGAGCTAGAAGAAATCGAGATACTAACCTTCCACCGCCCTGAGGCGGCCCAGTGATCCCATTGTGTGAGGAACAAGAGCTATTTTATGCAAGAGGCCACACTTAACCCATGGATGGGCAGAGACGCTGGATAGCGACCTGGCAGTCCGCCTAGTAAAGGAGTTGCTGACACAAGCTGATTCGCACCCTGGTTTAATGCTCCATAAGAGACCCAACAATTGTGGAAAGAGAAGGGCAAGCTGTTCATCTATGAAGGAAAGCTGTGTCGGAGGAACATCAACTCATGCACACATGAACTGGTCTGGCAAGTGGTAGCCCCAAAGCACCATGTGCCAATGGTCTTATAGGCGTACCACGATGGAGCAGGACACTTCAGGTGAAAGCTGGAGGTCCTACTTCATGAGAGATTCTACTGGATTGGCATAAGAAGAGCCATCGAGAAGTGGTGCCGAGAGTGTGGCCCATGCAATCTGTGCTGGAAAGACCGCAACAGCCAGCGAGCCCCATTACAGCCAATAATCACCAAACAACCACTTGAAGTGGTAGCCTTGAACCATGTGAAGCTGGCTCCAAGCCAGTCAGGCTATGTCTATGCCCTCACCATACTGGACCATAACTCCAGGTTCCTGGTAGTCGTGCCTGTTAAAGACCAAACAGCAAAGATGGCAGCCAAAGCGTTCCAAGAACACTTTTGTCAACCGCACGGTTACCCTGAACAAGTGCTCACCAATCAAGGTCCAGCCTTCAAAGCAAAAGTGTTCCAGCAGCTCTGTAACTTGTACAGTTGCAAGAAAATCAGGACAATGCCGTACCATGTGCAGACAAATGTCATGTGTGAGAAAATGAACCAGGTGGTAATTGACCTGTTGAAGACCTTGCCCCTGGAAGAGAGAAACTGGTGGCCAGAGAAGTTGCCGGACTTGGTAGACCTATGCAACCATATCCCGGTAAACTCCACCAGCTGCACTCCGGCCTACCTGATGAGAGTGAGACCTGGCAAGTTACCCATTGACTTGGACATGGGAGTGTTAACACCTGAGATGACATCACCAGATGCAGACTGGGATACAGAGTCTAAACAAAATAAAATCAAAACCGCACCCTTTTATATATAGATTGAAGGTCTCAGCGGACACAAGGGCGCACGTCCAAAACCAGGGAGCCCATCCCGGACAGTATCAAGACCACAAAAAACAAAGAGACAGCGCCACAATGGATGGTGAAAAAATAGGAGCTTACATTTATTCTGCCTCCTGTAGCAACGCTTCGGTCAACAGACCTTTATCAAGCTTAATAACTAAAATCTCAATGTGTTAAAAATGTAAATAAGTTAATAATATGTATAATTGCAACCGTTAAGCATAAGCGTCTACAGAGACTTGCTGTATGAACTTTTAAAAATTTTCATAATAACCTGTTGAAGGACAATTGGGCCACAGGACTAAGTTTCATCAGGACCTTCATTGTATATAGTTCCCCGACCTGACGTAAATATAAACCATCAGCGCAGCTGAAAAGCCAGAAAAAGTCAGGTCTAGAGTCCCGTAGCCACGCCTGGTACGAAGCAAAGGTGAATTGGGGCGGTTCCCACCGAAGAAACTCAAAAGTCCGTAGGGTAACACAAATGGACCAGTGTTGCCCTCAGGAACTTAATTGGCAAATCGTTATCATTTTCAAGGCCTTTGTAATTTTTATCTTTTTGATATCTTGTAATAGTTCTAAATGTTCACCTGTTAATACATTGTTCTGTTTCCTCAGTCCGGGAGTGCTGAACTTCACTAGGGGGGAATATGGCACCCCAGGAGTCCGGTTGCCACAGTGGCATTGCCTTCCTTGGGGGGGGTGATGCCATGCCTGGAAGCAAGAGGGATCCCGTTAGCAGGTAATACAGTCAGCATGCAACACCTTTCCTGACTCCAGACCAGGAGGGGGAGCTCTAACCCGGTTTTCAGGGGAACTTCCCTATAAGTTGTGGTCTGGAGGCGGGGTTATTTAGTGTGAGTCAGAGAGCAGACAGTGATGGAAGAAGATGCAAGAAGTGAGGAGAATCTGTGGGATAGGAGCTGCAACTGAGCTCACCCCAGGACTGAGCACCGAAGATTGGACACCGGAGTCCATGGTTGTGTAGGAACTGCAGGTCCCGCAACCAAATCCGGAGGACAGGAGATTGCAGGTCTCCTGGCCCCACTGGACACCTGAAGGCACAGCAGCATACGAGAGCCTAGAGTTACCACGAGGTAGTGACACCTGGAGCAGGCTCAAGCTGCCTGCCATGCGGGTAGTGTTTCATGTAGTGGACAGACTGAGAGAGGAACATGAGGAGAACTAAAACCAAGCACCCAGAGAACAGTGCAGCAGGGAGGCCTCTAATCCCACGTGGCTAGGTGGATCCTGAATTGCTCCCAGGCTCCCCAGATCTCCATCACTACACCTGCAACCTGGGATTAAAGGTAAAATAAACTGCAACCCTTGAGTCCTCTAGTTATTCCTGCACCATCTTTCCGGCACTCCAATGTCCACCATCCCTCCTAAACTGTTTTGGGGGGCCCGCTCCATGTGTGGGGAGCAGAACCATCCTAGCTGCATCACCATCATCCCCAGCAGTCCCTTTAAGCAACGTCAGCCATCCCTGGCTGAGTACCACAGGTGGCATCACAAATAATTACTTTTTCCTACATAAACTTTATTCTTTCCATCATCCATCCCTTTTCACTGCACGTCCAGGGCAACGGACCAGGTCACGTCTGCTGTGACCACCCCTTTAAGAACCGTCAGACCCGGTTCAGAGCACCCCACGGCCCTAGCGGGTGTTGCAAATATATACAGATTTGGGGGCAGGGGTATAACATCATAGATCCTACAGTTGTCCATATTGACTAATTTGCTAGCTTCTTTCATGGACTTCAGTAAGCAGCACATGTTCCTCATCAGCTGTCAATACCGGCTTTCAAAGTAACGCAAGCTCAAGTTTGCTTTATGCAGGACATAATAAGTCACCACTTTACGCTGCTCATAATGATGCTCAAACATATACAGCATTAAAGTTTGTTATGCTGCAATATCGCAAATCAGGTGGTGCTCAGGCAACCCATTCTGTTTTAGCAAAGACTGCAGGGCGTGCTTCACAATGTAAGAATTGTCAAAATACCCAGACACTGCCTGGTTTTGGCTACCACCTTCTTTAAGTGGGTGTATTTCCTTAAGAAATTTTCCACAATTAAATCTAGGATGTGAGCCAAGAAGGAAGCATGAGTTACATTTCCCAAGCAGAGAGCAACCAGAATATTCTGGGCATTGTTGCTTATGACAATTCCCAGTTACAGTTGACAAGGAGCCGGCCAGGGTGAGATTTGCTGCTTCTTGCAAAGGAGCAACTCGCCTGCTGTGTGGCTATTCTTGCCCATAACATAGCTGTACAGCAGACTGAGGGTGGGGAGTTGATGAAATGTTGTGCTCTATAGGAAATGGGGTCATAGTTAGACCTAATAACCGTTTTGTGGAGGATTCACTACCTGTGTTGGTTATAGTGCTGCATTGCTGCTGCTCAAATATACACCCAGTAGGTTGCAAAATACATGTGTGTTCCTGTTCATAATTTTTGGCCTTGTCATTAACATCCCTATAACAATCTTATAGATGGTGTAGTAGAATCTAGAGTTGCTCAACAATTTGAATCTATAGAAGGCCTCCCTAGAGTTTTATTTTTATCTTTATCCTCTATTGTTAAGAATATGCACAAGTCCTGAAGTTGTTCTTGGGCTACAACTGAGGTTACGTAATGCCTTTTGTCTATAAATTATTCATTGACATTTGATTGAGGGAAATTTATTGGAATAATAGTTTGGTACAACACTCTTTTGTTGTGGTACAACACTTGGTGTAAATTTAGAGATTGTAGTTTGCATGTATACATTGGAAAATGTGTTAAAAAAATTGTAGTATATAATAAACACATCAAGAAGTAGACAGTTGCAGTCAAATGTCTGTTTTTTTGTTCCTCCTCATAAAAAAAGACTGAATATGAAATGTTAAGTATAAGACCAAAAATTCAGCAACTAGCTGCAGTATTTTGAGTATTGCACAGATGATGAATTTGACTACTTAAATTGGTGTGAAAAAAACAGTACTTTTGACACCTATTTTGACACTTAATTTTCTGAAGTAGACATCTGCAATTAATTGTCTGGATTTTTTGTTTTTGTTAAATTTCTTTAGTATTTTTTAATGTAATTATTCTCTTTTTCCTAAAAATGACCAAAAAAGAAAAGGAAAGTCTCAATACAGTAACTTGTAACATGCACATTTTCTCTGGCAAATACTGAGCTTTGCTTTTTTGTTCTTTGAGAAACATTCTTTGACTTGTTGTTTGCTTCTGCATGAAGAATGAAAAAAGTGTAATTGAAATGTTGCAGCAGCATATCTCTCTTTCTCCCTCACCGCTCCGTCTCTCTCTATTACATTGCTCTTCACTACTTCATTTGTGCAACATATACTACCAGTATTATTTGTCCAATGTTTTATAGCTTTCTCTCCATATTTCTGCTGCTAAGCTACGATGTCTTCTCACTGTACAGATTTACAACAAAATGGCTGCTCCATTCCCTGCCTCAGCTTGCCTTGGATGTGGTATAACGATTTGATATGAGAGCTACAAACAAAGAATTATAGGGAAGCCCTATTGGCTGGCCCAAGGCCATGTGCATCTTCTTTGGATGATGCAATCTTCCACATTGTGTAAAATGACTGTGGGCACTTTTGGCCATTCTCAAAAATTGAATCACATATTATTGTAATTTACTGGGTATTTCAAATTTCCAAGTATTCAATATGAATCTGATTCAAATTGAAATGAATCACTCATCTCTATGTCACATCCATGTCCATATTTTCCTTCACAGCCAAAGAGGAACAAAGGAGAGAAGTATGTATATATTGTTTAGTATGCTTCATCAAGCTGCACAGATATATATGATATACTGTACACCATGTTGTTATTGAATCTTTCAGGTTCCTGGATTGCCGAGGACAGCATTCATTAAAAACTGAAAGTGCGTAAGAGAATAGAAGGTTACACCTTTTGAGTAATGCCTTTGTTTCTCTTATATAATTAAATTTTCATGCATTGCACTGTAGGTAATTTGCAATGTATATATTGTATATACTATGGCACATATTGTCTTTGTTAGACACTCCAAAGAGGTTTTTTCTCTATCTTTTAACTACTATAGACATTTGGGGCATGACTAGGTCTTTATTTACATTCCAGAGGGAAGGGATTTAATTGTATTAATTGGGCATCTAGAAGATTCTAGAAGAAAGGGAGTAGTGTATTATACAATTAGACCCCTGGGTTTAGTTATGGTTCAGGTAGCCATTATAGTGAATGGGAGAATAATGTGATACAGTAATATGGCTAATCTGTAGTGTTACCAGATCTAGAGTTGATCAGGAGAGGGTCGAAAAATTCACTGAGCCAAAATCTCGATCTGCATATGTGCCACATCCAGTGCCATTTTATTGCAGTCCTGCACACAAGACGCAGACTTACACTATGCACACATCGCCCACACAATGATGGCGGTAACAAAGCAGAATTTTTAAAAGGAGGCAGGTCACTGAATAATCAGTGATCTGTACAAGAAGCAACGGAGGACCTCACATCCTGCCCAGAAGCACGTTGAGGCACAGAAGATGTAATTTTATGAAAACTTCATAATGTGAGTATTCAACAGCCACAGATCAGATCCCTTCCCATCAGGTATCAGATTAATCAGCATCACAGCGCCATTAAGGCCATGGCTTTAGTTTTTTGGGCTAAATCCTACTGGCAGGTTTGCTTTAGTTTCTAGTCTATAAACATTACAGATTTCAGGTGCAGACTCTTGGATCATTTAGGCACAGATCTGCCAAATAGAGGAGGTATGTCTATCTAAGTCACAGCAGCCTGCTTCAGTACAATGCTAATTATACAACATGCAATAATGAATACACAAAATTATATGTTCTACATACGTTTAGATACACTGTTTATACCTGTTTGCATCATTCATGTGTTTTGTGCAAAAATGGAAATTGTGTTGTAGATATCATTGTGTCTACAGTTGGTATGGAAAGTATTCAGACCCCTTTACATTTTTCACTCTTTGTTTCATTGCAGCCATTTGATAAATTCAAAAAAGTTCATTTTTTTCTAATTAATGTACACTCTGCACCCCATCTTGACTGAAAAAACTGAAATGTAGAAATGTTTGCAAATTTAAATCTGAAATATCACATGGTCATAAGTATTCAGACCCTTTGCTCAGTATTGAGTAGATACACCCTTTTGAGCTAGTACAGCCATGAGTCTTCTTGGGAATGATGCAACAAGTTTTTCACACCTGGATTTGGGGATCCTCTGCCATTCTTCCTTGCAGATCCTCTCCAGTTCCGTCAGGTTGGATGGTGAACGTTGGTGGACAACCATTTTCCGGTCTCTACAGAGATGGTCAATTGGGTATAGGCCAGAGCTCTGGCTGGGCCACTCAAGAATGGTCACAGAGTTATTGTGAAGTCACTCTTTTATATTTTAGTTGTGTGCTTAGGGTGCTTAGGGTCATTGTCTTGTTGGAAGGTGAACCTTCAGCCAAGTCTGAGGTCCAGAACACTCTGGAAAAGGTTTTCATCCAGGATATCTCTGTACTTGGTCGCATTCATGTTTTATTCAATGGCAACCACTTGTCCTGTCCCTGCAGCTGCAAAACACCACCATAGAATGATGCTGCCACCACCATGTTTCACTGTTGGGATTGTATTGGGCAGGTGATGAGCAGTTCCTGGTTTTCGCCACACATACTGCTTAGAATTATTACCTTAAAGTCTATCTTCATCTCATCAGACCAGAGAATCTTATTTCTCATAGTCTAGGAGTCCATCATGTGTTTTTTAGCAAACTCGATGCGGGCTTTTATATATCTTGCACTGAGGAGAGGCTTCTGTCTGGCCACTCTGCCATAAAGGTTTGACTGGTGGAGGGCTACAGTGATAGTTGACATTGTGAAACTTTCTCCCTTCTCCCTACTGCATCTCTGGAGCTCAGCTACAATGATCTTGGGGTTCTTCTTTACCTCTCTCACCAAGGCTCTTCTCCCATGATTGCTCAGTTTGGCTGGATGGCCAGGTCTAGGAAGACTTCTGGTGGTCCCAAATGTCTTCCATTTAAGGATTATGGAGGCCATTAAGCTCTTAGGAACCTTGAGTACTGCAGAAATTATTTTGTAACCAGATCTGTGCCTTGCCACAATTCTGTCTCTGAGATCCTTGGCCAGTTCCTTTGACCTCAGTATTTCATTTGGTCTGACATGCACTCAGCTGTGAGGTCTTATATAGACTGGTGAGTGCCTTTCCAAATCAAGTCCTATCAGTTGAAATTAAACAGAGCTGAACCCCAATGAAGGAGTAGAACCATCTCAAGGAGGATCACAAGGAAATGGACAGCATGTGACTTAAATATGAGTGTCTGAGCAAAGGGTCTGAATACTTATGACCATGTGATTTTTCAGTTTTTCCTTTTTAATTAATATGTAAATATTACTACATTTTTGTTTTTTTTCAGTCAAGATGGGGTGCAGAGTGTACGTTACTGAGAAAAAAATGAACTTTTTTGAATTTACCAAATGGCTGCAATGAAACAAAGAGTGACAAATTTAAAGAGGTCTGAATACTTTCCATACCCACTGTATTTGTTGAACTTTATTTCAGTTAGCATGGAGACTAGTCGATACTCCACACATCCCCTTGCCCTGATGATGACCTTCCTTTCTAACTTGGATCTCCCTTGTCTATCTTGAGATAAGGCAAACATTATTGTATTTGCTTGAGACATCTGACTCTTGACCAAAAATCAAGTCCTCTTTGTTATTGTTTTTTTGTAATTTTTTTTTGCTTTCATTTTTTTGTATTCTAGAATTTTATTTTGCGCTGTAAATGAAAACAAATTATATTGACGAGAGATATCTTTCAATCTTTACTTAGTGTGGTAAAAATAACTAAAACTCATAATGCACGGAGCTATATATGCTTTCAATATTCCCAACAGGGATCCTCTTTCAAATAAACTAACTGCCTGTCCAAAATGCCACCTCTCTTGCTCCGACCTCATGCATGGCCCTTGGTCTTGCCCTGCATCTGTCTCCTTTTGGGGTTTGATATCAAATCTGATTAATACCATTTGGGGTTCAAGTTTCTCTTTATCTCCCTATTTAGACTTATTTCACTTTGGAGATAACACAGAGACCACTAACAAGAAGATAGCGGGTATCCCCAAACTACTGCACACCTTGCTTATACTAGCAAATAGAATGCTTCTTAAATATTGGCTGGACCCAAACTTACCCTCCATCACAGAATTGATAGCACAAATGAAGCATTTCATGGAAAAATAACAACAGGATGCTCTATATAATAAATAATCACAGGCAGGCAGGTTTCCTTTGAAATGGAAGCAATTTATTGTGAATTGTTGCTCTTTGTGGGAAAAGGAGAACATGGTCAAACAGTTTGTATCTACAGCCTGGTATATATTGGAGGACCTCAAAAATAATCTGGGATTATTATTAATCACAGGGAGGGAGATGACTATTCAGGGCCAATTACTCTTATTATCTTTGTTTTCTCTTCTTAGGATGAATTTAAATAATATACACTATCAGTTGAATCATTTGATGGGATGGATGCTGATGACTTAGGGTACTGTCACACAGTGGCACTTTTGTCGCTACGACGGTACGATCCGTGACGTTCCAGCGATATCCATACGACATCGCTGTGTCTGACACGCAGCAGCGATCAGGGATCCTGCTGAGAATCGTACGTCGTAGCAGATCGTTTGGAACTTTCTTCCGTCGCTGGATCTCCTGCTGTCATCGCTGGATCGTTGTGTGTGACAGCAATCCAGCGATGCGTTCGCTTGTAACCAGGGTAAACATCGGGTTACTAAGCGCAGGGCCGCGCTTAGTAACCCGATGTTTACCGTGGTTACAAGCGTAAAAGTAAAAAAAAACAAACAGTACATACTTACATTCCGGTGTCTGTCCCCCGGCGTTCTGCTTCTCTGCATTGTGAGCGCCGGCCAGCCGGAAAGCGAGCACAGCGGTAACGCGGTGACGTCACCGCTGTGCTTTCCGGCTGGCGCAGACACAGTGGACAGAAGCAGAACGCCGGGGGACAGACACCGGAATGTAAGTATGTACTGTTTGTTTTTTTTTACTTTTACGCTGGTAACCACGGTAAACATCGGGTTACTAAGCGCGGCCCTGCGCTTAGTAACCCGATGTTTACCCTGGTTACCCGGGGACCTCGGCATCGTTGGTCGCTGGAGAGCTGACTGTGTGACAGCTCTCCAGCGACCACACAACGACTTACCAACGATCACGGCCAGGTCGTATCGCAGGTCGTGATCGTTGGTAAATCGTGTAGTGTGACAGTACCCTTAAAGGTTAAAGGTTTAAATGTTGATTATAGTTTCTTTACTCTGTGAATGTCATTTCTACTTGTTCGATCTACGGATGGACAATTGTCTATATCACTCAGTATGATTTGTTCTGTTTTTTTCTGTTATCAGAAATGCCAATAAAAATGATGTTATAAAAAAAATAAATAAATAACCCAAACTCTTTTGTTCATTTAGAGAGGTGCTTGCTTTTAGTTACTTGTATGCCTTTTCACATTCTATTGCAATGTACTATTTTCCATAAGGGCAGGAAAGAATGTTTGTGGCTTCACAAAAGGATCACAATAACATGGATTTTCCTCTCACCATCTACATTCTCCTCTGCAAATGTGGATACAGCAGTAGAGGGCAGGTTCTGTGGGAGGTACGGAGCAGTTATTAGCAACAGCGGCATGAAATGTGTTTGACAGAGGGAGGACGCTCCCCTCTCCTATATTTACTGACCTCTGGCAAGGAGGCATTGCCAGAGTTAGCTTCATGATGATGCATTGATCAGGAGCTCAAGAAATGTTGTTGTTTTGAGGAATCATTTGGTGGATTTATATTCAGACTGTTGCTTGGTTTTGGTTGTATGCAAATCCTTTTTTCCTCCTTTAATTTTTCCCTTATTTAATTCCCAGTGCTTCCCTCTATCGATTGTGGGAGCATATTTGTATGATTGGTATTTTCATTATCCCTGTACATATTCTCTTGTTAGTCTGGTTGGTGTATTTACATACACTACAACTCCCCTTTTCCCTGTGTGGGGGCAGGTAACAGACTTTGGGTGGAAACTGGAGCTCAGAAAGGCCCTGACGACTTCACCATTAGAGGTAACCAGGGGAGCTGGGATACCTAATGTGCCCCCGTATAGCTAGTGACAGGGAAGGAGCCCTTGGCCCCAGGATATCTGACAACAGAAACATGACACCTGGGTTGTCTTGCATGTACTGCTATTTCCAATGATGGTCTGATCAGGGAACTATGAGGGCCATTGTAAAACCTTCAGCTTGCGTCTTTTGAGATAGTCTATTGTGAATTTTGACATCTGGTTAGGATTTAGGATTTTCCATTTGTAGAAGTCAGCCTCTTTTCATCTTCTGCCTTTTTTTAGAGATGGTGTTATGTTTGCATCAAGAATTTGTTTAAATTGAATTCTTACCTCTACCAGTAAAATGTTCTCAGTGCCATTGGCTGCAACACAACCCCAAAGCATGATTGATCCACCCCCATGCTTAATGGTTGGCGAGATGTTCTTTTTGTGAAATTCTGTGTCCTACTTTCTCCACACATACTTTTGATCATTGTGGCCAAAGAGTCTATATTTATATCATTGGTCCACAGGGCTTGTTTCCAAAATGCATCAGGCATGTTTAGATGTTCTTTTGCACACTTTTGATGCTGAATTGTATGGTGAGGACAAAGAAGAGGTTTTCTATTGATGACCCTTCCATATTTGTGCAGGTATCTCTGAACTGTAGAACAATTTACCACAACTCTAGAGTCTGCTAAATCTTTCTGAAGGTCTTTTGCAATCAAGCAGGGATTAGGAATTTCCTCTCTTGCAGTCCTATGAGCAGCTCTCACAGAAATTTTGCTTGGTCTTTCAGACCTTTTCTTGACCTCCACTGTTTCTTGTTAACTGCAACTTGAAACACATTGATATCTTCTTATAGCCTTCTGCTTCTTTGTGGACCTCCAACATTTTCATTTTCAGAGTGCTAGGTAGCTGCTTAGAAGAACTCATGGCTGCTGTTTTTTTTTTTTGGTACAGAGTTAGAGGAGGCTGTTTGTTTAATGAAGATGGAAAATGTGCATAACCTGGCCTTTTCTAAGGATGATAATGAACAAGCCATAATCTAACAGGCTAATTAAGGTCTGATACCTTGTCAAAGTTATATGAGCACATAAATCTCCAAGGGTGCCCAAACTTTTGCACCTGCACATTTTTCTTTTTGTAATTTTTAAAATGTAAAAAATGACATTTGCTTTTTTGCCTAAAATACAAAGTAAATATGTAATCTTTTACTTTAGACCTTTTAGAGCTCATTTCATCTTCAACTTGCTTAACTGTTCACCATAGCAGTAATTTTGACCAGGGGTGCCCAAACTTTTATATGGCACTGTATGTGACTACACTACATAAAAAAAAAACAATGATAAAAAATTAAAAATCAGAGTGTTGCAAAGGTCAAAAATAGCCATGTCCTTAATCCCTTAGTGATGGAGCCAATTTTGAGCTTAATGACAGAGCAACATTTTTCAGCTCTGAACTGTGACAATTTATATGGTAAGAAATCAGGAACATTTCAATGTTTTCCAGTAATTCTGAGATTGTTTTTTTCATGACAAATTGTACTTTATGATAACGGAAAATTTAACTCGATATAATTTCGGATTTTTTATCAAAATACCTGAAATTTGATGATAATGTAGAAAAATTAGTGATACCACACAAAATAATTAATAAATAACTAATACATAACATTTCCCATATGTCTACTTTATGTCACCATCATTTTTAAATTGTCCTTCTATTTTGGTACAATGTTGAAAGAGCTAATATTTAGAAGCAATTTTTCATTTTTTAAAGGAAATTTACAAATCCTGTTTCTTATAGACATATTTGTTTTTTAAGGCACTTTGAGGAGTCTATATATTGGAAAACAGTAATAATAAAACATAATTTTATATCTATAGCGCCAACATATTATGCAGCACTTTACATTTTAGAGAGGACTTGAACAGATAATAAAAGACATTACAGCATAACAATAATCACATAAATCAACAGATACCAAGAAGAGGGAGGGCCCTGCTCACAAGCTTACAATCTCTGAGGATAGAGTGGAGACACGAAAGGTGAATGGTAACAATTGCTTTCATTCTTCTGACCTGCCATAATGTAATAAATCAGGTATTCATGTAATGCTTCATGAACAGGTTAGCAGCCAGAATATGTAAAAATACAGACACAGTGGGCTATTAAATGCATAAAGCATGTGAGAACATGATACAAGGTTCCTGGTTATGAAGAAAACTTTGAATGGGCTAGTTAAATAAATGTGTTGAGGCAGTAGGCCAGTCTGAAGTAATGTGTTTTTAGGGCAAACTTAAAACTGTGGGTATTGGGGAGTAAACAAATTGTCTTGGGTAGTGCATTCCAAAGAATTGGAGCAGCATGCGAGAAGTCTTAAATACGGGAGTGGGAGGTTCTGATTATTGAGGATGTTAACCTTAGGAAATTAGCAGAACAGAGGGCACAGGTATTTTGGTAGACTGAGAAGAGGGAGGAGATGTAGGGTGGTGCTCAACGATGGAAAGCTTTGTGGGTGAGAGTGATAAGTTTATATTGAACTTTGGAGTGGATGGGTAACCAGTGCAATGACTGGCAAAAGGTAGAGGCATTGATGTAATGGTTGGTGAGGAATATGATCTTGGGTGCAGCATTCAAAACAGATTGGATAGGGGAGAGTTTGGTAAGAGGGAGGCCAATTAGTAAAGAGTTACATGAATAAGAGCAACAGTAAGGGTTTTTGCACAGTCGAAAGTAAGAAAGGGTCAAATTCTAGAAATGGAGAGGAGGAGCCAGCAAAACATCAGTGAAGGAGCAGTCAGAGAGGTAAGAGAACCAGGAGAGAACAGTGTCCTTGAGGCCAATGGAGTGGAGCATAGTGAGGTGGAGCTGATGGTCCACAGTGTCGAATGCTGCAGAGAGATCCAGGAGAATTATCATGGAGTAGTGACAATTAGAGTGAAAAGAGCGGAAACCAGATTGAAGAGTGTCAAGAAGAGAGTGATCTGAGAGATAGCGGATTGGATGGGAGTGGAACAAACATTCCGGGAGTTTAGAGATGAAGGGAAGATTAGAGACGGGTCTATAGTTAGCAGCACCGTTTTGGTCGAGGGATGGTTTTTTAAGTAATGGATGTATGATGGAATGTTTAAATGAGGAGGGAAATATACTGGAAGAGATATTTTGAAAATTATTGTTAGGTGAGTGGTGACAGGAGGGGAAAGGGACTGGAGAAGATGTGAGGGAATAGGGTCACTGGTGCAAGTAGGGTGAGAGGATGCAAAGAGCCTGCTCACTTCTTCTTCCATGACTAGTTTAAAGTCAGAGAGTGAGCTAGATGCAGTGGGAGAGGGAGGACAGTGCATGGTATGAGGGGATTGGGAGAAATTTCCTGTCGGATTTGGTCAATTTTTTCTTTGAAATAATTGGTTAGATTGTCAACATGGAGATCAGTGGCTGAGGCCTGCACTCTTGGGTTCAGTAGGGAATGAAAAGTGTCAAAGAGATATTTAGGATTATTGGATAGTGAGGTCATGAGGGTGTTGAAATAGGTTTTTTTGAAGAGGTGAAGGGCAGAGTTGTATGTTTTAAGCATAAATTTATAATGGATGAAATCTACGGGCATATTGGATTTTGTCCACAGACATTTGGCGCACCTGGAGCACCGCTGCAGAAGACATGTTTGCAGCATGTGCCAGGGTTGTTGCTGTCTGTGCAGAGTTGTTCTATGTATAGGAAAAGCAACTTCATCCAGGGAACTTTGCAGTATTTCATTATAATGTTTCAGTGCAGAGTCAGGACATGAGAGGGTGGAGATTGGGGTCAATGATGACTGCAAGTTTCTGGGTGTTAATGGCATGTATATTTCTATAAGTGTGGAAAGTGGGGGAGTCCTGAGTGGGATGACAGTTCTTGACATAGAATGAAAGAAGGTTGTGGTCAGAGAGCTGGAGAGAGTAGCTGGTAAAATCCTACACTGAGCAAAGCTGAGAGAAGACCAGGTTGAGGTATTTTCCGTCATCATGCGTAGGAGAGTTAATAAGCTGTGAAAGGCCGAAGGAGGAGGTTAGAGATAAAAGGTGAGTGGCAGATGGGAGAGTGGAAAAGCAATCAGGATGTTAAAGTCTCCCATGATGAGGGTGGGGATGTCACAAGAGAGAAAATGTGGAAACCGGGGGGCAAAGTGATCCAGGAACTGATAGAAGGGAAACAGAGGATGATACACAACGGCCACTTGCATGGAGAAGGGGGTGTAGAGTCTGATAGCGTATACCTCAAAAGAAGCAAAGATAAGTGAGGGTACTTGGGGATAACCAGAAAGATACATTTGGGTGATAGGAGCAGACCAATGTCTCCAACTGGTCTGTTGTCTGATATTGGGGTATAAGAGAAATGTAGTCCACCATGTGAAAGAGCAGCAGCAGCGGTGGTGTCCGACTGCTGGATCCAGATTTCAGTAAAAGCCAGGAGGTTAAGAGATTCAGAAAGGATGAAGTCATGGATAAAAGAGAGTTTATTACACACTGAATGAGAATTCCAAAGGGCACAATTAAAAGAGACAGAAGCCATGAAGGGAATATTAATGAGATCTGAGTGGTTTTTGAGTGTAGTATGTGAGGGGTTCGACTTACTGTAACATGAAGGGCCGGGGTTGTGAGAGATATCACCTGTTACTAGGAGAAGGAGGATAAAAAGAGTGAGCAGATTAAGTGATTTGTGAGAGCGTCTCTTGTGTTGGATGGTGGGACTGAATGGATCTGTGCAGTTTAGCAATGTAATAAGAGCATGAGTGCTATACATAGGAGAGGAAAGGACTGAGGGGCTGATAAAGATGGAGTGTAAACAGTTAGTGTAAGGACAGTAGATGTGTGTGAATGCAGTAGCCAGGATATAAACTATACAAATGCATAAGGTGCATATTTGATGCAATTCAAATGTACTGGAAATAGGTTTCATCAAATATTTTACCTGTATTCTGCCCTGTCTAACTGCCATGATTAATTGCAAGGCACTTTGAAAAACTGTACTTAGAGTAAAATGTACATAAATGCATCCCCAAAACTATATCTAAATACAGGGTGGGCCATGTATATGGATACACCTAAATAAAATGGGAATGGTTGGTGATATCAACTTCCTGTTTGTGGCACATTAGTATATGGGAGGGGAAAAACTTTTCAAGGTGGGTGGTGACCATTGTGGCCATTTTGAAATCTGCCATTTTGGATCCAACTTCATTTTTTCCAATGGGAAGAGGGTAATGTGACACATCAACCGTATTGAGAATTTCACAAGAAAAACAATGGTGTGCTTGGTTTTAACATAACTTTATTCTTTCATGAGTTATTTACAAGTTTCTCTTTGTTTACATCCATTGACATGTCACAGAGGTTAAGACGTGAGGAGAGGATAGAAATTGTGTGGATGTCTGGTGAACGCAGTACCCCGGTCATTGCAGCAGATTTCAATGCAAGACACCCTACACAAGAAAACTGTCACCATTCCTATGTTATTTAGCTGCATCCATATAAATGGGCCACCCAAAAATGTTTGCCCCATCACTGAACATAATGTTCTTTGTAAACTGAGGGTCCTGTTTGAATTTTTGTTTTGCTCATTCTGCAAATTCAGCTCGCCGATCTGGCATCAGTCG
Source organism: Ranitomeya variabilis (assembly GCF_051348905.1). Classification (NCBI taxonomy): domain Eukaryota; kingdom Metazoa; phylum Chordata; class Amphibia; order Anura; family Dendrobatidae; genus Ranitomeya; species Ranitomeya variabilis. The sequence continues at coordinate 205,684,245 of NC_135237.1, forward strand.
AACATCCCTTCTGCGGATATTAGCTATTCACAAATGGCATCTTTTCAAAATCCAGCTGCTGTAGCATCTCAACGAAGATGACCCAGATCGGCACGCTGAATTTGCAGAATCAGCAAAACAAAAATTTGAACAGGATCCTCAGTTTGAGATTAAGACTCATTGCCAGAGAGATTAAAAATAAACCCAAAATATTCTTTAACAATGTAAATAGTAATAAACTAAAAAATTATAGTGTTGGCCCCCTTAAAAATAGTCCGGGTGAAATGGTGGATGGGGATGAGGAAAAAGCCAATATGCTAAATGACTTTTTTTCAACAGTATTTACACAAGAAAATCCCATGGCAGACAATATGATCAAAAAAAATTCCCCATTAAATGTCACCTGCTTAACACAGCAGGAAGTACGGCGGCATCTAAAAATCACTAAAATTGACAAATCTCAGGGCCCAGAAGGGATACACTCCCGAGTACTGCAGGAATTCAGTACTGTCATTGATAGACCATTATTTTTAATCTTTAAAGATTCCATAATAACAGGGTCTGTACCACAGGACTGACGTATAGCAAATGTGGTATCAATATTCAAAAAGGGGACAAAAACTGAACTCGGAAATTATAGGCCAGTAAGCTTAACCTCTACTGTGGGTAAAATCCTGGAGTGCATTATAAGGGATGCAATACTGGAGTATCTGAAGAGGAATAACCTCATGACCCAGTATCAACATGGGTTTACTAGAGAGCGTTCCTGTCAGACAAATCTGATCAATTTCTATGAAGAGGTAAGTTCTGGACTGGACCAAGGGAACGCAGTGGACGTAGTGTATATGGACTTTTCAAAAGCTTTTGGTACGGTGCCACACAAAAGGTTGATACATAAAGTGAGAACAATGGGGATAGGGAAAATATGTGTAAGTGGCTTAAGAGCTGGCTCAGGGATAGGAAACAAAGGGTGGTTATTAATGGAGCACACTCGGACTGGGTCGCGGTTAGCAGTGGGGTACCACAGGGGTCAGTATTGGGCCCTCTTCTTTTTAACATATTTATTAATGACCTTGTAGGGGGCATACAGAGTAGAATTTCAATTTTTGCAGATGACACTAAACTCTGCAGGGTAATCAATACAGAGGAGGACAATTTTATATTATGGGATGATTTATGTAAACTAGAAGCTTGGACTGACAAATGGCAAATGAGCTTTAATGGAGATAAATGTAAGGTCATGCACTTATGTAGAGCAAATAAGTTGTATAATAATGTGCTTAATTGTAAAACACTGGGCAAAACCGTCAATGAAAAAGACCTGGGAGTATGGGGTGGATGACAAACTCACATTTAGTGGCCAGTGTCTGGCAGCTGCTACAAAGGCAAATAAAATAATGGGATGCATTAAAAGAGGCATAGATGCTCATGAGGAGAACATAATTTTACCTCTATACAAGTCACTAGTTCGACCACACTTAGGGTATGTTTCCACGTTCAGGATTGCATCAGGATTTGGTCAGGATTTTTCATCAGTTTTTGTAAGCCAAAACCAGGAGTGGAACAATTGGAGGAAAAGTATAATAGAAACATATGCTCCACTTCTGCATTTATCACCCACTCCTGGTTTTGGCTTACAAATACTGATGAAAAATCCTGACCAAATCCTGATGCAATCCTGAACGTACCCTTAGATAAAGAATGTAAAGTGCAATATGGTCTTATCCAAGGATAACAGTGAGGATACAAATGTATTGTGCTCACTTTATGTTGTTGTGTGTGACACAACCACTAGTAATGCGAAGATACCAGCTGCTGAAACATCCACGAGGTGGATTTAACCTACGCTGCTGATTTTCAATACAATCCAGGAATCAGGATATCAGGATAAAGTGATTTATTTGTCAACATGTTTTCAGAGTCAATCTGACTCCTTCCAAAGAACAACCATATGTAACTATGGGCATGTGTTTGTCCTGAGGAAAGAGTCAGATTGACTTTGAAATGTGGCATGGCCAGGCCTTTACTCAGCCTTTGTGACGTAGGGTGAGAGACAATAAAGGGTCCACGTCACTTTACTGGTCACTCAGGCTATGGATTGTGCAGAACACATACCCCGAACCAGTCCATGCACCAAGACAGTCAGTGCTGCCACCACTTACCAAATGAGCGGTAATCGCACGGTCATGCACAGAATGAACAAACAGCCCGCAGGCCACACACAGGTCACATGTACAATCTACCACTACCATAATCTTTATGAAGACACTTAGGTACAATAAGGCAACTTGGCAAAGTAATTAAAGATTTAGGCTTTAAGGCCATGTGCACACGTTCAGGATTTTTCGCGTTTTTTTCGCTATAAAAACGTGATAAAAACGCGAAAAAAACGCTTACATATGCCTCCTATTATTTACAGGGTATTCTGCATTTTTTGTGCAAATGTTGCATTTTTTTCCGCGAAAAAATCGCATTGCGGAAAAAAAAGCAACATGTTCATTAAAAATGTGGAATTGCGGGGATTCTGCACACCTAGGAGTGCATTGATCTGCTTACTTCCCGCACGGGGCTGTGCACACCATGCGGGAAGTAAGCAGATTATGTGTGGTTGGTACCCAGGGTGGAGGAGAGGAGACTCTCCTCCACGGACTGGGCACCATATAATTGGTAAAAAAAAAGAATTAAAATAAAAAATAGTCCTATACTCACCCTCTGATGGCCCCCGAAGTGTTCCCGCCTCTCCGGTGCATGCTCTCTTCCTTTCCTATAGATGGTGTGGTTCAGGACCTGTGATGACGTCGCTGTCTTGTGATTGGTCGCGTGACCGCTCATGTGACTCACGCGACCAATCACAAGCCACGACGTCATCGAAGGTCCTGAACCACACCGGCATCTATAGGAACGGACGCCGCTGAGGACATCGGCTGTGTGCAGAGGGTGAGTATAACCATTTTTTTATTTTTTTATTATTTTTAAACATTCTATCTTTTACTATAGATGCTGCATAAGCAGCATCTATAGTAAAAAGTTGGTCACACTTGTCAAACACTAGGTTTGACAAGTGTGACCAACTTGTCAGTCAGTTTTCCAAGCGATGCTACAGATCGCTTGGAAAACTTTAGCATTCTGCAAGCTAATTACGCTTGCAGAATGCTAAAAAAACCGCGAAAAAAATGGAAAAAAAACGCAAAAAAAAATGCGGATTTCTTGCAGAAAATTTCCAGTTTTCTTCAGGAAATTTCTGCAAGAAATCCGGACGTGTGCACATACCCTAAAAAGGTAGAGTGATTAATAAATATTAAAATAGGGAAATAACAGACTTACATAAAAGGTGCACAAACCCTAATAAAACAATCAAAGAGTAAGTCCTACATTTAACATGGGTCAGAATGTTCACAAGTAGTGTTGAGCATTCCGATACTGCAAGTATCGGGTATCGGCCGATACTTGCGGGTATCGGAATTCCGATACCGAGATCCGATACTTTTGTGGTATTGGGAATCGGTATCGGGATTAATATCAATGTGTAAAATAAAGAATTAAAATAAAAAATAGGGATATACTCACCTCTCCGGCGGCTCCTGGACTTTACCGCCATAACCGGGAGCCGTTGTACCTAAGAATGCGCGCTTGAAGGGCCTTAGATGAGGTCACTGCGCTCTGATTGGTCCGTAGCGGTCGCGTGACCGCTACGCGACCAATCACAAAGCAGTGACGTCACCTAAGGTCTTTCAAGCGCTTGAAAGACCTTAGGTGACGTCACTGCCTTGTGATTGGTCGCGTAGCGGTCACGCGACTGCTACGGACCAATCAGAGCGCAGTGACCTCATCTAAGGCCCTTCAAGCGCGCATTCTTAGGTACAATGGCTCCCGGTTACGGCGGTAAAGTCCAGGCTGCGTCGGAGGGTGAGTATATCCCTATTTTTTATTTTAATTCTTTCTTTTACACATTGATATGGATCCCAGGGCCTGAAGGAGAGTTTCCTCTCCTTCAGACCCTGGGAACCATACAGGATACCGTCCGATACTTGGTGTCCTATTGACTTGTATGGGTATCGGGTATCGGTATCGGATTAGATCCGATACTTTGCCGGTATCGGCCGATACTTTCCGATACCGATACTTTCAAGTATTGGATGGTATCGCTCAACACTATTCACAAGTTCCATTTGGCTTAGGTCCCCAACTTGTGTCACATCAGGGAATTAATCCATTCATTATATTCAGTCCATCATTTGGGATGGAGTGAAACATTATTTTCCTTCTTCCTGGGTCTACCTGGGTGCTTCATTACTATACTATTGTATATGATTTGCTATACATATGACATGAATCTTGTCTGAAAGATGTTGCAATCACAGGACGTCCAGGATACTAATGTGAGGTAGTAGCCATAAGCTCCCACTAGATTGCACACTGAATGTACATACTAGCGGTGGTGTGTCGGAGGTGGAAGTCATGTGCTAACTGTTCCCACAAAGCAGAGTGAGGAATACATTTACATTTCACAAGGATCATTAGACATCTAGGAGTCAGTGGAAGATATGAGGACTTAAACGTGAAATATTTTATACAAGACAATACATGTAAAATACAGTGACCTATCCTCACTACAATAAGTGATAATACGGCTTTATTGTTTGGGTCAGCATGATTACAGCAAAACCTAATTATGGTGCTTGAACCTCCTAGGTTCAAGCAACATATTGTAAACCGATTTCTTATATTTTATTATGGTGCTTGAACCCCCTAGGTTCAAGCAACATATTGTAATCCGATTTCTTATATTTTCTTCTTATACTTCTCCGCGTTTTCTGCAATTAATGCGGCCCGAACCGCTCGGCGCAGAGACCCCGTTCAGGCGGCGTTTCGAAGGCCTCGGTGGGGACAGGTGTGCTATGACTTTTATAGTCGATCCGATAAGTAGTTTTTTTTTAAATCGCATTTTAAAAAAAAAATTTCCCATAGGAAATAATGGCGAACTTTCCATTACCCCCAACTTGACCTTCCAAAGATGGCAGCTATGCAAATGTACGATGTCCATTTTAGGACATGATCATTTATCAAAGTCAAACATCAGAATAAAGTGACTATGACACCCTCTCATCCCGTGTGTGAAAAGTAAGTGCCCCCCCGGCCCCGTGTGTGAAAGTAAGTGCCCCCCCGGCCCCGTGTGTGAAAAGTAAGTGCCCCCCCAAACCCGTGTGTGAAAAGTAAGTGCCCCCCCAAATCCGTGTGTGAAAAGTAAGTGCCCCCCCGGCCCCGTGTGTGAAAAGTAAGTGCCCCTCCGGCCCCGTGTGTGAAAAATAAGTGCCCCCCCGGCCCCGTGTGTGAAAAGTAAGTGTCCCCCCGGCCCCGTGTGTGAAAAGTAAGTGCCCCCCCGGCCCCCTGTGTGAAAAGTAAGTGCCCCCCCGGGCCCCTGTGTGAAAAGTAAGTGCCCCCCGGCCCCGTCTGGGAAAAGTAAGTGCCCCCCGGCCCTGTGTGTGAAAAGTAAGTGCCCCCCGGCCCCGTGTGTGAAAAGTAAGTGCCCCTCCTGGCCCCGTGTGTGAAAAGTAAGTGCCCCCCCGGCCCCGTGTGTGAAAAGTAAGTGCCCCCCGGCCCCGTGTGTGAAAAGTAAGTGCCCCCCGGCCCCGTGTGTGAAAAGTAAGTGCCCCCCCGGCCCCGTGTGTAAAAAGTAAGTGCCCCCCGGCCCCGTGTGTGAAAAGTAAGTGCCCCCCGGCCACATGTGTGAAAAGTAAGTGCCCCCCCGGCCCCGTGTGTGAAAAGTAAGTGCCCCCCGGCCCCGTGTGGGAAAAGTAAGTGCCCCCCTGGCCCCGTGTGTGAAAAGTAAGTGCCCCCCGGCCCCGTGTGGGAAAAGTAAGTGCCCCCCCGGCCCCGTGTGTGAAAAGTAAGTGCCCCCCGGCCCCATGTGTGAAAAGTAAGTGCCCCCCCGGCCCGGTGTGTGAAAAGTAAGTGCCCCCCGGCCCCGTTTGGGAAAAGTAAGTGCCCCCCTGGCCCCGTGTGTGAAAAGTAAGTGCCCCCGGCCCCGTGTGGGAAAAGTAAGTGCCCCCCTGGCCCCGTGTGTGAAAAGTAAGTGCCCCCCTGCCCCGTGTGGGAAAAGTAAGTGCCCCCTGGCCCCGTGTGTGAAAAGTAAGTGCCCCCCGGCCCCATGTGTGAAAAGTAAGTGCCCCCCCGGCCCGGTGTGTGAAAAGTAAGTGCCCCCCTGGCCCCGTGTGTGAAAAGTAAGTGGCCCACCCGGCCCCGTGTGTGTAAAGTAAGTGGCCCTCTGGCCCCGTGTGTGAAAAGTAAGTGCCCCCCGGCCCCGTGTGTGAAAAGTAAGTGCCCCCCCGGCCCCGTGTGTGAAAAGTAAGTGCCCCCCGGCCCCGTGTGTGAAAAGTAAGTGCCCCCCGGCCCCGTGTGTGAAAAGTAAGTGCCCCCCGGCCCCGTGTGTGAAAAGTAAGTGCCCCCCGGCCCCGTGTGTGAAAAGTAAGTGCCCCCCGGCCCCGTGTGTGAAAAGTAAGTGCCCCCCCGGCCCCGTGTGTGAAAACTAAGTGCCCCCAGTTCCCGTGTGTGAAAAGCAAGTGCCCCCGGCCCCGTGTGTAAAAAGTAAGTGCCCCCCGGCCCCTTGTGTGAAAAGTAAGTGCCTCCTGGCCCCGTGTGTGAAAAGTAAGTGCCCTTCCGGCCCCGTGTGTCAAATGTAAGTGCCCACCGAACCCGTGTTTGAAAAGTAAGTGCCCCCCGGCCCGGTGTGTGAAAAGTAAGTGCCCCCCGGCCTCGTGTGTGAAAAGTAAGTGCCCCCCCGGCCCCGTGTGTGAAAAGTAAGTGCCCCCCGGCCCCGTGTGTGAAAAGTAAGTGCCCCCCCGGCCCCGTGTGTGAAAAGTAAGTGCCCCCCGGCCCCGTGTGTGAAAAATAAGTGCCCCCCGGCCCCGTGTGTGAAAAGTAAGTGCCCCCCCGGCCCCGTGTGTGAAAAGTAAGTGCCTCCCGGCCCCGTGTGTGAAAAGTAAGTGCCCTTCCGGCCCCGTGTGTGAAAAGTAAGTGCCCCCCGAACCCGTGTGTGAAAAGTAAGTGCCCCCCGGCCCCGTGTGTGAAAAGTAAGTGCCCCCGGCCCCGTGTATGAAAAGTAAGTGCCCCCCGGCCCCATGTGTGAAAAGTAAGTGCCCCCCCGGCCCCGTGTGTGAAAAGTAAGTGCCCCCCGGCCCCGTGTGTGAAAAGTAAGTGCCCCCCGGCCCCGTGTGTGACAAGTAAGTGCCCCCGGCCCCTTGTGTGAAAAGTAAGTGCCCCCCGGCCCCGTGTGTGAAAAGCAAGTGCCCCCGGCCCCGTGTGTAAAAAGTAAGTGCCCCCCGGCCCCTTGTGTGAAAAGTAAGTGCCTCCTGGCCCCGTGTGTGAAAAGTAAGTGCCCTTCCGGCCCCGTGTGTCAAATGTAAGTGCCCACCGAACCCGTGTTTGAAAAGTAAGTGCCCCCCGGCCCGGTGTGTGAAAAGTAAGTGCCCCCCGGCCTCGTGTGTGAAAAGTAAGTGCCCCCCCGGCCCCGTGTGTGAAAAGTAAGTGCCCCCCGGCCCCGTGTGTGAAAAGAAAGTGCCCCCCGGCCCCGTGTGTGAAAAGTAAGTGCCCCCCCGGCCCCGTGTGTGAAAACTAAGTGCCCCCAGTTCCCGTGTGTGAAAAGCAAGTGCCCCCGGCCCCGTGTGTAAAAAGTAAGTGCCCCCCGGCCCCTTGTGTGAAAAGTAAGTGCCTCCTGGCCCCGTGTGTGAAAAGTAAGTGCCCTTCCGGCCCCGTGTGTCAAATGTAAGTGCCCACCGAACCCGTGTTTGAAAAGTAAGTGCCCCCCGGCCCGGTGTGTGAAAAGTAAGTGCCCCCCGGCCTCGTGTGTGAAAAGTAAGTGCCCCCCCGGCCCCGTGTGTGAAAAGTAAGTGCCCCCCGGCCCCGTGTGTGAAAAGTAAGTGCCCCCCCGGCCCCGTGTGTGAAAAGTAAGTGCCCCCCGGCCCCGTGTGTGAAAAATAAGTGCCCCCCGGCCCCGTGTGTGAAAAGTAAGTGCCCCCCCGGCCCCGTGTGTGAAAAGTAAGTGCCTCCCGGCCCCGTGTGTGAAAAGTAAGTGCCCTTCCGGCCCCGTGTGTGAAAAGTAAGTGCCCCCCGAACCCGTGTGTGAAAAGTAAGTGCCCCCCGGCCCCGTGTGTGAAAAGTAAGTGCCCCCCGGCCCCGTGTGTGAAAAATAAGTGCCCCCCGGCACCGTGTGTGAAAAGTAAGTGCCCCCCGGCCCCGTGTGTGAAAAGTAAGTGCCCCCCGGCCCCGTGTGTGAAAAGTAAGTGCCCCCGGCCCCGTGTATGAAAAGTAAGTGCCCCCCGGCCCCATGTGTGAAAAGTAAGTGCCCCCCCGGCCCCGTGTGTGAAAAGTAAGTGCCCCCCGGCCCCGTGTGTGAAAAGTAAGTGCCCCCCGGCCCCGTGTGTGACAAGTAAGTGCCCCCGGCCCCTTGTGTGAAAAGTAAGTGCCCCCCGGCCCCGTTTGTTAAAAGTAAGTGCCCCCCGGCCCCGTGTGTGAAAAGTAAGTGCCTCCGGGCCCCGTGTGTGAAAAGTAAGTGCCCTTCCGGCCCCGTGTGTGAAATGTAAGTGCCCACCGAACCCGTGTTTAAAAAGTATGTGCCCCCCGGCCCGGTGTGTGAAAAGTAAGTGCCCCCCGGCCCCGTGTGTGAAAAGTAAGTGCCCCTTCGGCCCCGTGTGTGAAAAGTAAGTGCCCCCCGACCCCGTGTGTGAAAAATAAGTGCCCCCCGGCCCCGTGTGTGAAAAGTAAGTGCCCCCCGGCCCCGTGTGTGAAAAGTAAGTGCCCCCCGGCCCCATGTGTTAAAAGTAAGTGCCCCCCCGGCTCCGTGTGTGAAAACTAAGTGCCCCCAGTTCCCGTGTGTGAAAAGTAAGTGCCCCCGGCCCCGTGTGTGAAAAGTAAGTGCCCCCCGGCCCCGTGTGTGAAAAGTAAGTGCCCCCCGGCCCCGTGTGTGAAAAGTAAGTGCCCCCCCGGCCCGTGTGTGAAAAGTAAGTGCCCCCCGGCCCCGTGTGTGAAAAATAAGTGCCTCCCGGCCCCGTGTGTGAAAAGTAAGTGCCCCCCGGCCCCGTGTGTGAAAAGTAAGTGCCTCCCGGCCCCATGTGTGAAAAGTAAGTGCCCTTCTGGCCCCGTGTGTGAAAAGTAAGTGCCCCCCGAACCCGTGTGTGAAAAGTAAGTGTCCCCCGGCCCCGTGTGTGAAAAGTAAGTGCCCCCGGCCCCGTGTGTAAAAAGTAAGTGCCCCCCGGCCCCGTGTGTGAAAAGTAAGTGCCTCCCGGCCCCATGTGTGAAAAGTAAGTGCCCTTCTGGCCCCGTGTGTGAAAAGTAAGTGCCCCCCGAACCCGTGTGTGAAAAGTAAGTGTCCCCCGGCCCCGTGTGTGAAAAGTAAGTGCCCCCGGCCCCGTGTGTAAAAAGTAAGTGCCCCCCCGGCCCCGTGTGTGAAAAGTAAGTGCCCCCCGGCCCCGTGTGTGAAAAGTAAGTGCCCCCCGGCCCCGTGTGCGAAAAGTAAGTGCCCCCCGGCCCCGTGTGTGAAAAGTAAGTGCCCCCCCGGCCCCGTGTGTGAAAAGTAAGTGCCCCCCGGCCCCGTGTGTTAAAAGTAAGTGTGCCCCTGACCCGTGTGTGCAAAAGTGCGCCCCCGGTCCCATGTGCGTAAGAGTAAGTGCGCCCCCGGCCCCGTGTGTGCAAAAGTAAGTGCGCCCCCGGCCCCGGGTGTGCAAAAGTAAGTGCGCCCCTGGTGTGCAAATGTAAGTGCGCCCCCGGTGTGCAAAAGTAATTGCACCCTCGGTGTGCAAAAGTAAGTGCGCCCCCGGTGTGCAAAAGTAAGTGCGCCCCAGGTCTGCAAAAGTAAGTGCGTCCCTGGTGTGCAAAAGTAAGTGCGCCCCGGGTGTGCAAAAGTAAGTGCCCCCCGGTCCCGGGTGTGGAAAAGTAAGTGCCCCCCTCGGTCACGGGTGTGGAAAAGTAAGTGCCCCCCGGTCCCGTGTGTGAAAAGTGCTGCTGTAAAGCTGGCAGCGCTGTTCAAGCACCATGTATTTCCTTCAGGAAATGCCCATCTAGTTTATATAGTTGTTCTTATGTATTGCTAAAAAGATTTTTTTTACAGTTTTTTTGCTGCTGTATTCTTTTTGTGGGGCAAGTTGAAGGTTTTTTGGTACTATGAGGTACATAACTTTTTTATCTCTTTATATTCAGATTTCTCAGATGCAGAAGGAACAAAAATCTGAAATTCAGTAAAATTAGAGCGATATCAATTTTAATTTTTTTTTTGTGCTTTGCTACTTTTGCACATTAAAAACAACATTTTCCAAAAACGTATTTGTTTTTGTATCATCAATTTTTGAAGGCTGTAACTTTTTTATTGTTTCACCGAAAGAGCCATATGAGAGCTTGCAGGACAATTTAACAATTGTATGTATACAATTTTTATTACTTTTATGACTTTTTGATAACTTTTTAATATTTTGAGTGTCAGTATGATGAAAAAGCTAAATTTTTGGCAGACTTTAAATTTTTGTTTATAGTGTGTTTACCATACAGACCAAATAACATGACAGTTTTACAGTTTGGATCATTTCGGAAGTGGCAATGTCAATTATGTGTATATTTTTTTGTTTACTGTTTTTTAAATTTTACACATTTTTTAAAGTTTTTTATTTATTTACTTAATCACACTGTGAAACTTGAGTATTTTTCACTTTGAACGCTGTTCTCATGAGTGAGAGTGAGCTATCAATTTTTTACTGACACAGCATGTAATTACAAGACCTCAAGTTGTGTTAGCAACTATAAGAACCCACATGGTGCTGATAGGGCTAAAGAGGTCAGACAGCAGTGTAAAAGGGGGTTAATCATTTCTGATCAGTTTTAACACCAATCGGGACTCATGCCACAGTATGTCAGCATCATGGCATTATTGCCCATGGTGGAGTACTATACACTCTTCAGCACCATAAAAAAATGGCACTGAAGACTAAAGCCCCTTTATGATTGTCGTTAAAAGGCACATTGACAGTCATTAAGGTGTTAAAGGGGTTTTATACTTTTAATAAAATGGTCCCCAAATGACATAGCTCATGTAAAATGTCAAAATCACATAGTACTCATACTACCCAGGAGCAGAACTGTCTCTTCATCACTGATTTTGTCACAGTGTTTTAGCAATGGTGGTATCATCATGTTGACAGCTCATGCCACTGCTGCATCCAATGACTGAGCTCAGTGGCTCATGCGGTCTACATCAGCAGAAACACTACAGTTGAAACCAGAAGTTTACATACACTATATAAAAATACACATATGCATGATCTTCTCAATATCTGACATGAAATCATATTAAACCTTTCCCGTTTTAGGTCAATTAGGATTGCCATAATTATTAATATTTGCCAAATGCCAGAATAATGAGAGAGAGAATGTTTTAAGGAATTTGTATACTTACTTCAAAGTCAAAAGGTTAAATACATTTCATTAGTATTGTCATGTCGGACGCTGTTCACACTAGGGCGTCGACAGACAGCAGTAATTCCACTTACGTCCACTACACGCTCAGTGGCGTCAGCTAGATTTTATCCAGCTTGCTCGGGGTTAATCTAGCTGGTAATCAGGTTGGAGGCTGGGTCACGCCCACGGCCTTTAAATAGTTGCGCTGGACTTTGGGCGTCGCCGATTATAGCTTGTGCTTTATGCCTGGTGATTCCAGTCTGGAGTGGTGGTCTTGTTGTAGGAATATCATATCTGGTGGTGTATAATCCTTTGTCATATTCCTCCTTCCTATTTGTATTTGTTTTGCCCTGTGCACATTATAGTGTATTCCTGTGTGTCTGCGGCGTGGTGCGTTTTTCAGTTTTCCCTGTCTGTGCTTTCTGTGGGGATTGGTGTGTGGTCTCTTCACTGGGTGGCGAGTGGTAGTTTCAGCTTAGGGCTGAAACAGGAGTCAGGGTCAGGCCTGGCGGCCCAGACATGCACACCTTTAGTGTAACTTCTGGGAAAGGGACAGACAGGGTTTCCCTAGCCTGAGGGATATCGCAGGGGCCCGGGTAACCAACCTTAGCATACCCAGTTCCCCCGTGACAAGTATTTGGTACAATTGCTCTTAAACTGAATGACTTGGACGTTTGAGATATCCTTCCACAAGCTTCTCACAATAGTTGGTTGGAATTTGGACCCATCCTGACACAACTGTAACTGATCCAGGTGTTGTTCTGCCCATTTATGAGAAGCAGTTAAATATTCATAGCGTAGTACCAGTTACAACCCTTAGAGGTCATTAGTTAGTCATTTATCCTGTTTTCTGTATAAATGAGTATTTCTCCTTTAAAAGAGCAGTGTGCTCTGGTTAGAACCACCTCCTTAGCTTCCCGGGGAAAAACAAGATATGTAGACATCTTTCTCAGGCTTTCTTAGTGATGCACACGTGTTCCTGGCTCACTCCCTACAATCACTCCTCCTGTCCAGCGGATCCCAGTGAGAGTTGTAATGCAGTCATGTGTGTGTTAGAATCTTTATATGTGAGCCTTATGCAGCCTCCATATTGTATATTGTTAAGTGAGGCATATTGTGCTCTGTATCCTCCAATTTAATGATAATGCTCTTTGCTCAGCATAATAATGCATTTCTGTATAGAGTAGGGCAGTGCTAGTAGCATTTCTGTATTATGCACCCTGTTTCATTATTTGCTGTGATGTCCCAGTTACTTATGTAATTGCACCCTGTGTCATGCTATTGTTGCTGTGAGGTGCCAGTACTGATATGCTGTTAATTATTTGCAGTTTTTACCAATATCATCCACGATTACCATCCACCATTATTTTTCACAATTATCATTCACATCATCTCAATAAATACAGACTTAAGAATCCTCACAGTCTGTTTACTGGGAAGTGGATAAAGGGTTTAGCTGTATGCTGAAATCCACACAGCATCATATGAGGAGGAAGGCGAAACAGTAAAAATGGGCCGCCGGTTGCAGGCAGTGGTTGCGCAGGCTGTACGGGATCGCTACCACCTTGACTGATCCGCATATGGGTATTACAGCAGCCGCCATACAGCCCCAGGGAACAAGAGTCGAGGCCCCAGTAAAAACAGGCCACTGGTCACAGGCAGTGGTTGCACAGACTGTATGGAACTGCTACCACCCTCTCTGCTCCACATACGGGTATTACAGCAGCCGCCATACAGCCACAAAACGAGAGCACAGTCCGCCAACAAGTGATACACCATTCCCGCTATGCAGAAGCCTGCTCACGCATAGACTCAGTTTTCCCTCCAAAAAACTCAGCAGCATGCAGCTAAGCACACAATGTCTCGAAGCGACAGATCCTCACTCAAATTGAGGTCACAAGCAGGCTCTAGCAGGTCAACTATAGCAGAGCTTGCTGCTGTCACTCGTGCCGAAGACGAATCGGCCAAAGCAAGGTCCTCATTTGCTGAACAAGAGATTCATCTAAAGCTGAGACAAGCAGACCAAGATGCAGAAACAGTAGAAAATAAGCGTGTGCACAGCTGTATACAATGGTGCCCAGGTATGTGCCAAAACCTTAGTGATATATATAATAAAACCTGGCACTCAACTTTCTATAAAGATGATTTTATTATTCCTAGCGGAAGTGTAATAACAACAATATTCCAAGCGGAAGTGCAGTCATAGCAAGACGTTTCGGTCATGAACAAATGACCTTCAACAGTTACTGAAAGTTACAGAATTATCAAAGAAATAGTATGCAAATTAATGCAAAAAATAAAAAAAAATATGCAAAAAGGTTCATGGCACTACATTAACAAAATGAAACGTGGTTTGGAGAAAAATAGACACATCATGGCACAGTCAAATAAGAGATAGTAAGAAATGAGCGAAGGTACATACCGTATGGTGATTGGTGGTGAAGTAAGTGTTAACTCTGATTAACAGACTGTAATGCTTAAGGCTGAAAAGATGGACAAGGGTGAGTGTGTTAGAAAATAGAGAATAGGGAACGTGACTCTGATGCAATATACTAGTGTGGATAAAGCATGTCGGCATACCCCTTTAACCCCTTCATGACCTTGGGATTTTCCCTTTTTCCGTGTTCGTTTTTCGCTCCCCTCCTTCCCAGAGCCATAACTTTTTTATTTTTCCATCAATATGGCCATTTGAGGGCTTATTTGTTGCAAAACAAGTTGTACTTTTCAACGACATCATTGGTTTTAGCATGTCATGTACTAGAAAACTAGTGTGGTGAAATTGCAAAAAAAGTGCAATCCCACACTTGATTTTTGTTTGGCTTTTTTGCTAGGTTCACTAAATGCTAAAACTGACTTGCCATTTTGATTCTCCAGGTCATTACGAGTTCATAGACACCTAATATGTCTAGGTTATTTTTTATCTAAGTGGTGAAAAAAAATTCCAAACTTTGCTAAAAAAAAATGGTGCCATTTTCCGATACCCGTAGCGTCTCCATTTTTCATGATCTGGGGTCAGGTGAAGGCTTATTTCTTGCGTGCTGAGCTGGCGTTTTTAATGATAAAACTGTGGACTTGCGGTGGACACCGCGTCCTTTACTCCTGGATCTCCTACTGGCGTGATCGGCTAATTTAGCCCTCTAGTAATGAGCTCTCCCTGAGCAATATCCAGTGCTCGACTGGCTAGTGTCATCCCTCTACTTGTAAGCAGCTTACCCTGTTCCACTCCAATACCTGATGCAAAATTCTATAAAAAATACGGGTGTACAATATACGCCCTTTGTCTTAAAACAATAGAGCACACTGATGAAGGTCTTTGCAGACCGAAACGTTTGTGAATTTGAATACTGTATGTTTTAAACACCCCCTTTTTTTGCATCAGACATCTTGGAGTGTGCTGAGTATATTTCTATATTACGTTAAAGGTCTGGGCCCCTATTTCACGCACCTGCACCCTGGGCTGTGCTGAACATTTACTCTACTGTTATGTGAAGGAGTCACGTTGCATATATATGTTACAGGGGGAGTTTATTATGGCGCGGGGATGCATGGAGGCCACTATATAGTATAAAGTGGATATTATGGATGAATTTTACAGTGCAGCAATATGTGAGAGCCACATAAAGTGGAGTGAATATTCCTAAAATGTATGAGTATGAGCCATGTTTAAGGAGTAGAAGAAGGGGCTATTATTATAAAAAGGTGCAGAAAGAATACATAAATTCAATATGGCATTTCTGGAAGGTACAATCTTACACATGGTGCGACAGGCAGTGAGGATAAGGAGGTGTTCGTGAAATGATGTGTTCACAGATCAATAAAAACGACTCTAAAGATATAGAGAAAATGCAGTTAATGCTCATGACATACAACTATCACAAAGACGTACTCTATATAAATGCTAACAGGTTGTACTCTCTATATAATCCCTTAGGGGTGAGTGTCTCAAGAGTGTTTATCCAATACGCTTCGCGTTTTTTTAGGAGAGATATCCTATCACCTACACGTCGTGGTAGGGGGACAGAATCAATTACCTGATACTTCAATTGGGAAATGGAATGGCCCTGTGAATGGAAGTGGTATGGGATAGGTAAGAGTAGGTTTTTACAACGGATTGTCAATTTATGCTTCGAGATTCTTTCCTTTAAAGGTTGTGTGGTCTAACCAACATACAATAGGCCACAAGGGCACTTAATTAGATACTCTACGAAGGATGCCCCACATGTGTAGTATTGTCTGATCTGATAGCTTTTTACTGATTGTGGATGGTAGAAGGTGCAGCTCTTCTGCACATTACTACACTGGGCACAGTGTAGACAGGGAAATGTTCCCATTCTAGGTGTAGATAGGCGTAGAGGTCTCTTAATTTGTGTAGAGCCTCTGTCCGCCTTGACCAGACTATCTCTGAGATTAGGGGGTCATTTAAAACATGGTAAAAAAGGAACTCTGAACTCCGGGATATTGGGATAGGCCGTTGATAACAGGGGCCAATGTTTCCTGATTTTTTTATGGAGAATGAATGAAAACGGATGATAAGTATGCACGAATGGTATCCTTTTGTTGTGTTCGGTATTGCGAGTTCAGAGTGGAGGGTTTAATTGTCCATTTAATACTGATATGGGATATCCTCTGTTGCGAAATTTCGATGTCATGTCATGTAAATGTTGACTACGTGTGACATCGTCTGAGACAATGCGATTAACACGTTGGAATTGTGACCTTGGTATAGAACGTTTAACTGAAGGTGGGTGGAAGCTCTGATAGTGTAGGATGCTATTCCTATCAGTTGGTTTGATGTGGAGATCTGTAGTGAGATGACCATCGGGGTCTTTAATGCCAATCGTGTCCAAAAAATTCACTGAACGCCCATCAAGATTCATGGTGAAATTAATGCCAGGCCAGGAAACATTAAGGATTGTGAAAAACTGATTAAGAGACTCCAACATGCCCCCCCAAAGGCAGAATACATTGTCTATGTAACGTGTCAACTGGAGGACATTGGTGATAAACAGGGGGTGTTTATAAATCATCGATTCCTCAAAATGTGCCATATAGGCATTGGCATAGGGGGGCACTACGTTGGAGCCCATAGCGATCCCCCTAGTCTGGAGAAAAAAACTGTCCTGGAAAAGAAAGAAATTGTTAAATAGTACCAGTGTTAATAGGTCTACACATAGGTTAATTTGGTCCGTTTCCATATTAGATGATGACAGGAGATGGTGTACAGAATGAATCCCTTCAATATGGGAGATGGAGCTATGCAAATCCTTGACATCCATAGTAACTAAAATCGTGTTGGGTGGTACGGTATCAAGATTCCGAATAATATTAAGGAATGCCCCTGTGTCTAGCAAAAAGGAGGGTGTATTCTGAATCATTGGAGTGAGAATTTTCTCCAAAAAAATGGATATTGGAGATAGAATAGACTCTGTAGGTCCTTATGAATCTTGGGTAAAGTATAAAACACCGGAGTGACCGGGTTCTTTTTCCTAAGGAAATCCATAGTTTTGGAATCAAGGATTCCAAGATGGGCTTATTTCAATAGAATGACCTCAATCTTATTGCGGATATCATGAGTAGGGTCTTTGATAAGTCTATGATAGATGGATGTATCCGCCAGCTGTCTGGAAATTTCAGACAGGTAGCTGGATCTATCCATCACGACCAAGGCACCTCCCTTATTAGCTGGTTTGATTATAAGGTTGCTATCCCTCTGGAGTGTCCTAAGGGCTTGTTGTTCGTCAACAAGTAAATTGGAGGGGAAGAAGAGTCTCCCCTTTTCCATGTCTTCACGAATGGTATAGAAAGAATCTTGTATAAAATTAATAAACGTCTCCACTAGGATTGAGAGAAACGGATCGGACAAATTCAAAAATCGACGACTCTCGGCAAAGTCGGGTTTCATGAAACCCGACCCGATCCCAGTGTGGGATCGGCCATGAGGTCAGCGATCTTCCCACCAAAGTCGTGTTTCGTATGACGCTTTCAGCGCCATTTTTCAGCCAATGAAGGAGGACGCAGAGTGTGGGCAGCGTGATGACATAGGTCTCGGTCCCCACCATCTTAGAGAAGGGCAAGAAAGTGATTGGCTTGCTTTCTGCGGCGTCACAGGGGCTATAAAGGGGTGTGCACGCCGTCCGCCATCTTACTTCTGCCGATCTCAGCATAGGGAGAGGTTGCTGCAACTTCATCAGAAGCAGGGATATCGTTAGGGAGGGAAGATTAACCCCCAAACCGCTTGTGCTGTAGTGATTTCCACTGTCTAACACCACCTTTTCTTTGCAGGAACAGTGGAGGCTAGATTTTTGTGCATCAGCTCTGTAGCTTATTAGGCTGCCTTATAAGGCTCCCTGATAGCTGCATTGCTGTTTGTACGCCGCTGTGCAAACCAACTGCTTTTTTAAAAGCAAAAATCCTGTTGCTCCTTTCTGCACAGTTATCTTGTTTATTTGACCACACTTTTGTGTGCAGCAGTCCTTTTTATTGCTGGCTACCATACTTGCCCTGAGATCATTGTAGGGAGATTGAAATTGTAGTACAGTCCTTGTATTTTTTTATATATCTTCCAGCCACGTTCTGCCACTTACTGTCATGGTTCTCAATGGCGAGAGAACATAGCCCAGCATATATGAGAACTAGCTCTTGGAAGATGGAAACTATACTGACCATGAACTAAACCTGCCGCACAACTAGAAGTGGCCGGGTAGCATGCCTACGTTTTTTATCCCTAGATGCCCAGCGCCAGCCGGAGAACTACCTAATCCTAGCAGAGGAAAAGACAGTCCTGGCTCACCTCTAGAGAAATTTCCCCAAAAGGCAGACAGAGGCCCCCACATATATTGGCGGTGATTTTAGATGAAATGACAAACGTAGTATGAAAATAGGTTTAGCAAAATCGAGGTCCGCTTACTAGATAGCAGGAAGACAGAAAGGGCACTTTCATGGTCAGCAGAAAACCCTATCAAAACACCATCCAGAAATTACTTTAAGACTCTAGCATTAACTCATAACACCAGAGTGGCAATTTCCGATCACGAGAGCTCTCCAGACACAGTAACGAAACAGCAGCTGTGAACAGGAACAAAATGCAAAAACACACAAGGACAAAAGTCCAACTTAGCTGGGAGTTGTCTGGTAGCAGGAACATGCACAGAAAGGCTTCTGATTACATTGTTGACCGGCATGAAACTGACAGAGGAGCAAGGTTATATAGCGACTCCCACATCCTGATAGGAGCAGGTGAACAGAGGGGATGATGCACACAAGTTCAATTCCACAAGTGGCCACCGGGGGAGCCCAGAATCCAATTTCACAACAGTACCCCCCCTCAAGGAGGGGGCACCGAACCCTCACCAGAACCACCAGGGCGATCAGGATGAGCCCTATGAAAGGCACGGACAAGATCGGAGGCATGAACATCAGAGGCAGTGACCCAAGAATTATCCTCCTGACCGTATCCCTTCCATTTGACCAGATACTGGAGTTTCCGTCTGGAAACACGAGAGTCTAAGATCTTTTCCACAACGTACTCCAACTCACCCTCAACCAACACCGGAGCAGGAGGCTCAACGGAAGGCACAACCGGTACCTCATACCTGCGCAACAATGACCGATGAAAAACATTATGAATCGAAAAGGATGCAGGGAGGTCCAAACGGAAGGACACAGGGTTAAGAATCTCCAATATCTTGTACGGGCCGATGAACCGAGGCTTAAACTTAGGAGAAGAAACCCTCATAGGGACAAAACGAGAAGACAACCACACCAAGTCCCCAACACAAAGCCGAGGACCAACACGACGACGGCGGTTGGCAAAAAGCTGAGTCTTCTCCTGGGACAACTCTAAATTGTCCACCACCTGCCCCCAAATCTGATGCAACCTCTCCACCACAGCATCCACTCCAGGACAATCCGAAGATTCCACTTGACCGGAGGAAAATCGAGGATGAAACCCCGAATTACAGAAAAACGGGGACACCAAGGTGGCAGAGCTGGCCCGATTATTGAGGGCGAACTCCGCCAAAGGCAAAAAAGCAACCCAATCATCCTGATCCGCAGACACAAAACACCTCAAATATGTCTCCAAGGTCTGATTAGTCCGCTCGGTCTGGCCATTAGTCTGAGGATGGAAAGCAGACGAAAAAGACAAATCTATGCCCATCCTAGCACAGAATGCCCGCCAAAATCTAGACACGAATTGGGTCCCTCTGTCAGAAACGATATTCTCCGGAATACCATGCAAACGAACAACATTTTGAAAAAACAGAGGAACCAACTCGGAAGAAGAAGGCAACTTAGGCAAGGGAACCAGATGGACCATCTTAGAGAAACGGTCACACACCACCCAGATGACAGACATCTTCTGAGAAACAGGCAGATCCGAAATAAAATCCATCGAGATGTGCGTCCAAGGCCTCTTCGGGATAGGCAAGGGTAACAACAATCCACTAGCCCGAGAACAACAAGGCTTGGCCCGAGCACAAACGTCACAAGACTGCACAAAGCCTCGCACATCTCGTGACAGGGAAGGCCACTAGAAGGACCTTGCCACCAAATCCCTGGTACCAAAGATTCCAGGATGACCTGCCAACGCAGAAGAATGAACCTCAGAGATGACTCTACTGGTCCAATCATCAGGAACAAACAGTTTACCAGGTGGGCAACGATCAGGTCTATCCGCCTGAAACTCCTGCAAGGCCCGCCGCAGGTCTGGAGAAACGGTAGACAATATCACTCCATCTTTAAGGATACCTGTGGGCTCAGAATTACCAGGGGAGTCAGGCTCAAAACTCCTAGAAAGGGCATCCGCCTTAACATTCTTAGAACCCGGTAGGTACGACACCACAAAATTAAACCGAGAGAAAAACAACGACCAGCGCGCCTGTCTAGGATTCAGGCGCCTGGCAGACTCAAGGTAAATTAAATTTTTGTGGTCAGTCAATACCACCACCTGATGTCTGGCCCCCTCAAGCCAGTGACGCCACTCCTCAAAAGCCCACTTCATGGCCAAAAGCTCCCGATTCCCAATATCATAATTCCGCTCGGCGGGCGAAAATTTACGGGAAAAAAAAGCACAAGGTCTCATCACGGAGCAGTCGGAACTTCTCTGCGACAACACCGCCCCAGCTCCGATTTCAGAAGCGTCGACCTCAACCTGAAAAGGAAGAGCAACATCAGGCTGACGCAACACTGGGGCGGAAGAAAAGCGGCGCTTGAGCTCCCGAAAGGCCTCCACAGCATCAGGGGACCAATCAGCAACATCAGCACCCTTCTTAGTCAAATCAGTCAATGGTTTTACAACATCAGAAAAACCAGCAATAAATCGACGATAAAAGTTAGCAAAGCCCAAAAATTTCTGAAGACTCTTAAGAGAAGAGGGTTGCGTCCAATCACCAATAGCCTGAACCTTGACAGGATCCATCTCGATGGAAGAGGGGGAAAAAATGTATCCCAAGAAGGAAATCTTTTGAACCCCAAAAACACACTTAGAACCCTTCACACACAAGGAATTAGACCGCAAAACCTGAAAAACCCTCCTGACCTGCTGGACATGAGAGTCCCAGTCATCCGAAAAAATCAGAATATCATCCAGATACACAATCATAAATTTATCCAAATAATCACGGAAAATGTCATGCATAAAGGACTGGAAGACTGAAGGGGCATTTGAAAGACCAAAAGGCATCACCAAATACTCAAAATGGCCCTCGGGCGTATTAAATGCGGTTTTCCACTCATCCCCCTGCTTGATTCGCACCAAATTATACGCCCCACGGAGATCAATCTTAGAGAACCACTTGGCCCCCTTTATACGAGCAAACAAATCAGTAAGCAGTGGTAACGGATATTGATATTTAACCGTGATTTTATTCAAAAGTCGATAATCAATACACGGCCTCAAAGAGCCGTCTTTCTTAGACACAAAGAAAAAACCGGCTCCTAAGGGAGATGACGAAGGACGAATATGTCCCTTTTCCAAGGACTCCTTTATATATTCTCGCATAGCAGCGTGTTCAGGCACAGACAGATTAAATAAACGACCCTTAGGGTATTTACTACCCGGAATCAAGTCTATGGCACAATCGCACTCCCGGTGCGGAGGTAGTGAACCAACCTTGGGTTCTTCAAAAACGTCACGAAAGTCAGACAAGAATTCAGGAATCTCAGAGGGAATAGATGATGAAATGGAAACCAAAGGTACGTCCCCATGAGTTCCTTTACATCCCCAGCTTAACACAGACATAGCTCTCCAGTCGAGGACTGGGTTATGAGATTGCAGCCATGGCAATCCCAGCACCAAAACATCATGTAGATTATACAGCACCAGAAAGCGAATAACCTCCTGGTGATCCGGATTAACACGCATAGTCACTTGTGTCCAGTATTGTGGTTTATTACTAGCCAATGGGGTGGAGTCAATCCCTTTCACAGGTATCGGAGCCTCCAATGGCTCCAAATCATACCCACAGCGTTTGGCAAAGGACCAATCCATAAGACTCAAAGCAGCGCCAGAGTCGACATAGGCGTCCGCGGTAATAGATGACAAAGAACAAATCAGGGTCACAGATAGAATAAACTTAGACTGTAAAGTGCTAATTGAAACAGACTTGTCAGGCTTCTTAGTACGCTTAAAGCATGCTGATATAACATGAGTTGAATCACCACAATAGAAGCACAACCCATTTTTTCGTCTAAAATTCTGCCGCTCGCTTCTGGACAGAATTCTATCACATTGCATATTTTCTGGCGTTTTCTCAGTAGACACCGCCAAATGGTGCACAGGTTTGCGCTCCCGCAGACGCCTATCGATCTGAATAGCCATCGTCATGGACTCATTCAGACTCGCAGGCACAGGGAACCCCACCATAACATCCTTAATGGCATCAGAGAGACCTTCTCTGAAAATCGCCGCCAGGGCGCACTCATTCCACTGAGTAAGCACAGACCATTTGCGGAACTTTTGGCAGTATATTTCAGCTTCATCTTGCCCCTGAGACAAGGACATCAAGACCTTTTCCGCCTGAAGCTCTAAATGAGGTTCCTCATAAAGCAACCCCAAGGCCAGAAAAAACGCATCCACATTGAGCAACGCAGGATCCCCTGGTGCCAATGCAAAAGCCCAGTCTTGAGGGTCGCCCCGGAGCAAGGAAATTACAATCCTGACCTGCTGTGCAGGGTCTCCGGCAGAGCGAGACTTCAGGGACAAAAACAATTTGCAATTATTTTTAAAATTTTGAAAGTGAGATCTATTTCCCGAGAAGAATTCAGGCAAAGGAATTCTAGGCTCAGACATAGGTGCATGAACAACAAAATCTTGCAAATTTTGTACCTTTGTGGCGAGATTATTCAAACCTGTAGCTACACTCTGAAGATCCATTTGAAACAGGTGAGCACAGAGCCATTCAAGGATTAGAAGGAGAGAAAGAGAGGAAGGCTGCAGTATAGGCAGACTAGCAAGTGATTCAATTAAGAGCACACTCAGAACTAGAGGGAAAAAAAAAAAAAAAAAATTGTAGCAGACTTCTTTTTTCTCTCCTTTCTCAGCCAGTACTTTAACCCTTTTTTGGGCCAGTCAAACTGTCATGGTTCTCAATGGCGAGAGAACATAGCCCAGCATATATGAGAACTAGCTCTTGGAAGATAGAAACTATACTGACCATGAACTAAACCTGCCGCACAACTAGAAGTGGCCGGGTAGCATGCCTACGTTTTTTATCCCTAGATGCCCAGCGCCAGCCGGAGAACTACCTAATCCTAGCAGAGGAAAAGACAGTCCTGGCTCACCTCTAGAGAAATTTCCCCAAAAGGCAGACAGAGGCCCCCACATATATTGGCGGTGATTTTAGATGAAATGACAAACGTAGTATGAAAATAGGTTTAGCAAAATCGAGGTCCGCTTACTAGATAGCAGGAAGACAGAAAGGGCACTTTCATGGTCAGCAGAAAACCCTATCAAAACACCATCCAGAAATTACTTTAAGACTCTAGCATTAACTCATAACACCAGAGTGGCAATTTCCGATCACGAGAGCTTTCCAGACACAGTAACGAAACAGCAGCTGTGAACAGGAACAAAATGCAAAAACACACAAGGACAAAAGTCCAACTTAGCTGGGAGTTGTCTGGTAGCAGGAACATGCACAGAAAGGCTTCTGATTACATTGTTGACCGGCAAGAAACTGACAGAGGAGCAAGGTTATATAGCGACTCCCACATCCTGATAGGAGCAGGTGAACAGAGGGGATGATGCACACAAGTTCAATTCCACAAGTGGCCACCGGGGGAGCCCAGAATCCAATTTCACAACACTTACATAGTATAGTCTAATACACAGGGCCTGTTTTTTGCTGCAGTCTCCCCCCAAAAAAGGGAGATTTAAATTGCCAACAAGTTTATATACGTCAGTTCTGTTTGTCGTATATCTGCCAGCAACATGCTACCTTTTACATTGTGTAGTGTAATACCCAGGGCCTGTTTTTTGCTGCAGTCTCCCCCCCAAAAAAGGGAGATTTAAATTGCCACTAAGTGGATCTACGTCAGTTCTGTTTGTCGTATATCTGCCAGCCACGTTCTGCCTTTTACATTGTGTAGTGTAATGCACAGGGCCTGTTTTTGGCTGCAGTCTCCCCCCCAAAAAAAGGGAGATTTAAATTGCCAACAAGTTTATATACGTCAGTTCTGTTTGTCGTATATCTGCCAGCCATGTTCTGCCACTTATATTGTGTAGTGTAATACACTGGGCCTGAGTTTTGCTGCAGTCTCCCCCCTCAAAAAAGGGAGATTTAAATTCTCAACAAGTTTATATACACCTTCTACCTTGTTTTACAGAACCATATAATGGTTGTTAGTTTGGTTACATTTTCCCAAAAATGAGGAAGTCTGGTGGAAGAGGCCGTCGGCGGTCGTTGCCAGCTGGTAATGATAGTGGTGGTGGCGGTGGTGGAGCATCTGGTGGTAGTGGGAAAAGCAAAATAGCACCTAAGGCTCGAGTTGTTGAGCCAGCGTCATCGTCTGGCTACACAAGGCCTCGAAGGCTCCCTTATCTGGGAGTAGGAAAACCGCTTTTAAAGCCGGAGCAGCAGGAAAAAGTTTTGGCTTTCCTTGCTGACTCAGCCTCTAGCTCTTTTGCCTCCTCTTCAGAAAGTTCGAAATATAAAAGCAGCAAGTCTTCCGTGGATGCTCCCGGACAGGAACAAGTTGCTTCCTTGTGTCCTTCACCCAAAAGCAAAAGTGAAGGATGTGGCAGGCGACACTACAATTTACTCCATGGAGCTCTTTACACATACCGTGCCAGGGTTAGAAAGGGAAATAGTTAACAGCCCATTACAAGATGAATCGGACATGGAATGCACAGATGCACAGCCACAGCTAGATTATTATGCTGTTCCATTGACTCAGATCACTACATTGCCCTCGCAGTGTACTGAGCCAGAATCTGACCCTGATGAGACTATGGTGCCCCGTCCCAAACGCTATAGCACCTTACACGGTGACACAGAGGAAGGTGCACATGACATTGAAGAGGAGGTGATAGATAACCCAGTTCTTGACCCAGATTGGCAGCCATTGGGGGAACAGGGTGCCGCTGGCAGTAGCTCTGAAGCGGAGGAGGATGATCCGCAGCAGGCATCTACTGTACATCGCAACAGCTTTCATCTGGCAGGTCCGTATCTGGCCAAAAATGTTTGACAAAACCAAAAACACTTTTAGGACAGCGTGGCCATCCGCTGAAAGTAGCACAGCGTGCAATGCCTGAAAAGGTATTCGATAGTAGGAATAGTGCAGTGTGGGAATTTTTTAACCAAGATCCGAATGATCAGTGCAAAGTTATCTGTAAGAAATGCTCAAAGACCTTTAGCAGAGGGAAGAATGTCCAAAATGTAAATACAACGTGCATGCGTAGACATTTAACCAGCATGCACTTGCAAGCCTGGACTAACTACCAAACGTCCCGTACCGTTGGTGCACCCGCTCAGAATGAAGGTAGTCAGCAATGCTACTGTAAGGACTTGGACTGTACATCAGTTTCTGTCTGCTGTTGCCCTCAGTTCAGTTACTTTTGCCCTTACCTAAGATGGAGTCACTGGCCTCACGGGGGCCATCTTGTTTCCTGTCAGATTTTCCTTGTTCCTGTCTGTGGTGTATTTAAGGGAGCTCTGTATATATACTCATTGCTTGAGTATCTTGTTCCTGACTTGTGATCAAGCTGGAAGAACTGCTATCTTGCTGGTTTCTTCGTTACTTTGGGATACCCCGTCTGTCTCCGGATCTACATCTCTTCGTCGTAAGACTTGTTTCTCTGGATCTGCACTGCACTGGTCTCTGCTGCTGGACTGCTCCCTGCTAGGAGGCCTGGTCTGGTCTCCAGGTCTCTGGACCTGACATACTTGGACTTCCATGGTCTGTACACGTGCTTACTGCCTATCCAGCTCTGTCTGCTACTAACCTGCTGTGTCATAGCTGTTTACCTGCATACTATCATAAATATTCTTGAACTCTTAACCTGTTGTCTCTCGGCCTCTTTTCTGACCCATGATACTGATCTCCACTGCATTTATCACTAAGTTTATTACAGAATACTCAAGCCCCAAAAAATGGAGATCTCTGGGTCAGATTCTATGGAGGTGCGAATGAAAAAACTTTGCTCATTTGTCTCTGGACTTCATGGGGAGCTGCAGGCTATAAAAACTAAACTGGGGACATTAGAATCACAAACTAATCATAATGCGAATGTGGCCAATACGTCTATTCAGGCCTTAGCGTCTCGACTTTCAAATGTGGAGACTACAGCTGCAACCATGGTATCTGCTCCAATCCCGCCTCCTGGTATGGTTTTTCCTAAACTCCCACCATTCAGGTTTGGTTGTGAAAGAGATAAATTTCGGGGGTTTTTGAATCAATGTCAGCTGTATTTCTCTGTACGTGCGGCCCAGTTTGCAACTGATCGGGATAAAGTGTTGACTAGTGTTGAGCATTCCGATACCGCAAGTATCGGGTATCGGCCGATATTTGCTGTATCGGAATTCCGATACCTAGATCCGATACTTTTGTGGTATCGGGTATCGGTATCGAAACAACATTAATGTGTAAAATAAAGAATTAAAATAAAAAATATTGCTATACTCACCTCTCCGACGCAGCCTGCACCTTACCGAGGGAACCGGCAGCGTTGTTTGCTTAAAATTCGCGCTTTAACTTCCTTACTTGAAGTCCCGGCTTGTGATTGGTCGCGCGCCGCCCATGTAACCACGACGCGACCAATCACAGCAAGCCGTGACGTAATTTTAGGTCCTTCAGGATTTTAAAATTACGTTCCGGCGTTGTGATTGGTTGCGTCGCGGTCACATGGGCGACGCGACCAATCACAAGCCGTGACGTCACGGGAGGCAGGACACGCGCGCATTTTAAAATGCGCGCGTCTCCTGCCTCCCGTGACGTCACGGCTTGTGATTGGTCGCGTCGCCCATGTGACCGCGACGCAACCAATCACAACGCCGGAACGTAATTTTAAAATCCTGAAGGACCTAAAATTACGTCACGGCTTGCTGTGATTGGTCGCGTCGCGGTCACATGGGCGGCGCGCGACCAATCACAAGCCGGGACTTCAAGTAAGGAAGTTAAAGTGCGAATTTTAAGCAAACAACGCTGCCGGTTCCCTCGCTGAAGTCCAGGCTGCGTCAGAGAGGTGAGTATAGCAATATTTTTTATTTTAATTCTTTATTTTACACATTAATATGGTTCCCAGGGCCTGAAGGAGAGTTTCCTCTTCTTCAGACCCTGGGAACCATCAGGAATACCGTCCGATACATGAGTCCCATTGACTTGTATTGGTATCGGGTATCGGTATCGGATTAGATCCGATACTTTGCCGGTATCGGCCGATACTTTCCAATACCGATACTTTCAAGTATCGGACGGTATCGCTCAACACTAGTGTTGACCATAATTATGTTGCTAACAAACAAAGCGTTAGCCTGGGCTAATCCTCTGATTGAGACTAATGATGTGTGCTTGAATTCCCTGAAAGACTTTACTGCAGCAATGTGTCAAATGTTTGATGACCCTAATCGGAGTATCACAGCTGAAACCGCATTACTGACACTACGTCAAGGGAAGTGTCCTGTTGTGGAGTACGCAATGGAGTTTCGGAAATGGGTGCTGGATACTACATGGTGCCATTCAGCGAAATATGCAGTATTGAGGAGAGGTTTATCTGCTTCCATCAAAGATGAACTAGCTCGAGGTGAATAACCTACTAACTTGGCTGACTTTATACATCATTGCATTCGGATTGATATTCATCTTACCGAACGTCGTCAAGAAAAATGGGCCGATGCTAATCGTAATAACTTTATGACTTTTCCATCCACCAAGGAGGCGCTGACTAAGACTTTATCTCAGACAGAGCTGGAGCCTATGCAGGTTGACGCAGTACGGAGGAAACCCATCGATGCACGTAAAGAATATTGTTTTAAGGAGAATTTATGTTTTTACTGCGGTAAATCGGGTCACTATATTTCAGAGTGCCCCGGGAAAAATCACAAGTCCGCAGCTGCGGTAAGTGGACTTGACTTTTCGGATGTATCTTCAATGTGTTCTCTTCCGCACAGACAGGAAATATCTGCTGAAAACTTTGATTTTCCTGATGATTCATCGGTAACATCATCACCTGTGGACATAGCTTTACTTTCCGTAAGTTCTACCACGGCGAAGAGGGATTCGCTCTATTGCGTTTCCATCAAGATTTGGGTGTGTTCCTGCTGGATCACCTGCTCCGCCATGATAGACTCTGGAGCTTGCAGCAATCTTATGGACATCTCTTTTGCTGAAAAACATGGCATACGCTCACGAAAAAGAGACTCTCTGGTGTTTATGGAAACCGTGGATGGGTCTCCACTAATATCTGGGCCTGTGAAACTAGAAACAGTCCCATTAAAGATCCGTATGGGCGTGGATCATTCTGAAAATATGTCCATTTTGTTGATTTCTTCTCCCAATTTTCCTATTATTTTAGGTTTGCCCTGGTTGCGGCTGCAAAATCCGACTATCAATTGGACTACAGAGGAATTACAGTTTCCAAATGAATCAGCGTTGTCCAGTGAAGACAGCAGTCACGGTCGACTCGACATTGCAGGTAGAGTATCGGGATTTTAGTGATGTGTGTGACAAAAAAAAATGCGGATAAATTACCGCCACATCGGCCTTATGATTGTCCCGTGGAATTATTGCCTGGTGCCGCGATTCCTTTCGGAAGTATCTATCCATTGTCTGGGCCAGAATTAAAAGCTCTCAAGGAGTACATAGATGAAAATCTAGCTAAGGGGTTTATATGACCATCTTCCTCCCCAGCAGGTGCTCCAATCTTCTTTGTCAAAAAGAAAGATGGCTCACTCCGACCATGCATTGATTACCGGGAGCTCAACAATATCACAATCAGAAACTCTTATCCACTTCCACTAATTTCCAAATTACTTGAGAGTGTGCGACATGCCAAAATCTTCACAAAATTGGATCTTCATGGAGCATACAATCTAGTACGGATTTGTCCTGGCGATGAGTGGAAAACGGCTTTTCGGTCATGTTATGGACATTTCGAGTACCTCGTTATGTCTTTCGGACTTTGTAACGCACCGGCTACATTCCCGCATTTGGCGAATGATGTTTTCAGGGATATACTCGATATTTTTGTTGTGATTTATTTGGATGACATTTTGATTTTTTCCAGCAATATCGAGGACCATCAGTGACACGTGAAAATGGTTTTGGATCGTCTACGGCAGAATCATTTATACATCAAAATGGAGAAATGTGAGTTTCACAAAACAGAAATTCAATTCTTGGGATATGTTGTTTCTCCCCAAGGTCTCAGTATGGACGCAAGCAAGACACAAGCCATTCAGGAGTGGCCAACTCCCAAGTCGGTGAAGGAAGTACAGCGATTCATCGGATTTGCCAATTTTTACAGATGCTTTATTAAAAAATTTTCAGCGATTGTTGCACCCATAACTCAGTTGACCCAGAAGAAGACGCCATTTGTCTGGTCTCCCCAAGCTCAAACAACATTTTCTATGTTGAAATCTAAACTTACGACGGCTCCCATTCTTGTCCATCCTGATCCAGACAAGGCCTTCATAGTGGAAGTGGATGCCTCGGACTGTGCTGTAGGGGCCATACTCTCGCAAAGAACAGGTAAGAAAGATCTCTTGCATCCAAGTGCCTTTCTTTCGCAAAAATTGTCACCCGCAGAAAGGAATTACGACGTTGGCAATAAGGAACTGTTAGCCATCATAACCACATTTAAGGAATGGAGACATCTGTTACAAGGAGCATCCCAACAGATTGTTATACTCACGGATCATCGGAATCTCGAATTCATGAGGTCGGCAATATGTCTGAAACCTAGACAGGCTCGGTGGAATCTTTTTCTTAATCAATTTGATTTTGTCATTTCCTATAGGCCGGGCTCGCGTAATAAGAAGGCTGATGCACTATCCAGGATTCACTCAGATGAAGTAACTTCAGCTTCGTCTTCAAGGACTATTCTATCTGAGAAAAACTTTGTAAGCGTCTTGCATAATCAGGATCTTCTAACTGAGATTAAGGAAGCTTATGCTGTGGATTCGCTTTTGAGTCAACCACCCACTCAGGTAAATCTGACTTTCAAGAATGTACTTTGGTTTCAAGGACAGTGTCTGTATATCCCAGAAACAGTAAAACTGAGTGTGTTGAAATTAATGCATGACTCTAAGTTTGTCGGTCATAGGGGAGTTCAGAAGACTCAGGAATTTCTGTCTCGTTTTTTCTGGTGGCCGACTTTTCGGAAAGATGTTCTTCGGTGCGTCTCATCATGTGAGGTATGTGCCAGGTCAAAAGTTCCTAGTTCTTCACCTACTGGACTGTTACAACCTCTGCCTGTTCCATCTCGTCCCTGGGGCTCTATTTCAATGGATTTTATTGTGGAGTTGCCTTTGTCACAGGGAAAAACCACGATTCTTGTAGTAGTTGACCGGTTGACTAAAGCTGCTCATTTTATTCCCTGTGCTGGTGTCCCAACAGCTAAGCAAACAGCAGATCTTGTTGTGCAAAATTTTTTTGTTTACATGGAGCTCCGGATGAAGTAATATCTGATCGTGGGGTTCAATTCACCTCACAGTTCTGGCAAAGCTTCTGTGCTGCTCTGGACATCAAAGTAAAATTATCATCTGCCTTTCATCCACAGTCTAACGGCCAAACAGAGCGAATCAACCAAACCTTGGAGCAGTATCTGCGTTGCTACGTGTGTCATCTTCAAGACGATTGGGTGAGTCTACTGCCGTTGGCCGAGTTCACGTATAACAACTCTCAGAATGCTTCCACCAAATTATCTCCGTTCTTTGCTAACAAGGGATATCATCCCAGTATTCTCCCTCGACTCCCCATATATATGTCTGTGCCTGCGGTTGCTGACCGCATTGCATCTTTACAGCAAAATTTGGACGCTCTAAAGAATACCTTAGTTTCAGCACAGGAAAGATTCAAGAAGGCAGCAGACAGATTCCGTAAGCCAGCACCAACATACAAGGTAGGAGACATGGTCTGGCTCTCAACAAAAAACTTGAAACTCAGAATTTCTACTTCCAAATTGGGGCAAAAATATGTTGGCCCATATAAGATCAGTGGTATTGTGAGTCCTGTAGCCTGTCGACTCAAGTTGCCTAAGGGTACCGTCACACAGTGCAATTTTGATCGCTACAACGGTACGATTCGTGACGTTCTAGCGATATCGTTACGATATCGCAGTGTCTGACACGGAGCAGCGATCAGGGATCCTGCTGAGAATCGTACGTCGTAGCAGATCGTTTGGAACTTTCTTTCGTCGCTTGATCACCCGCTGACATCGCTGGATCGTTGTGTGTGACAGCGATCCAGCGATGCGTTCGCTGGTAACCAGGGTAAACATCGGGTAACTAAGCGCAGGGCCGCGCTTAGTAACCCGATGTTTACCGTGGTTACCAGCGTAAAAGTAAAAAAAAAAAAAACGTACATGCTCACCATCTGATGTCCGTCCGGTCCCTTGCCGTCCGCTTCCCGCTCTGACTGTCTGCCGGCCGGAAAGTGAGAGCAGATCACAGCGGTGACGTCACCGCTGCACTCTGCTCTCACTGTACGGCCGGATCTGTCAGAGCAGGAAGCGGACGGCAAGGGACCGGACGGACATCAGATGGTGAGCATGTACGGTTTTTTTTTTTTTTTTACTTTTACGCTGGTAACCACGGTAAACATCGGGTTACTAAGCGCGGCCCTGCGCTTAGTAACCCGATGTTTACCCTGGTTACCCGGGGACTTCGGCATCGCTCCAGCGCCGTGATTGCAACGTGTGACCGCAGTCTACGACGCTGGAGCGATAATCATACGATCGCTGCGACGTCACGGATCGTGCCGTCGTAGCGATCAAAATTGCACTGTGTGACGGTACCCTAACTCTCTAAGAATTAATCCTGTTTTCCATGTTTCCCTGCTTAAACCAGCAGTGCCTAATTCTTTTCCCGGACGCACTTCTTCTCCCCCTGATCCAGTCCTCATTGACGGGCAAGAGGAATTCATTGAGGAGAAAATCTTGGATTCACGGATTCATAGGAGACGTCTTCAGTATCTGGTGAAATGGCAGGAATACTCGGCTGAAGAAAATTCCTGGGAACATCTGGAGAACATCCATGCTCCCCATCTGATCAGAAAGTTTCCACAGTAGATACCCCAATATGCCAGACTTGAGATCATCCAGAGGACGTCTTTTAAGGAGGGAGTAATGTAAGGATTTGGATGGTACATCTGTTTCTGTCTGCTGTTGCCCTCAGTTCAGTTACTTTTGCCCTTACCTAAGATGGAGTCACTGGCCTCATGGGGGCCATCTTGTTTCCTGTCAGATTTTCCTTGTTCCTGTCTGTGGTGTATTTAAGGGAGCTCTGTATATATACTCATTGCTTGAGTATCTTGTTCCTGACTTGTGATCAAGCTGGAAGAACTGCTATCTTGCTGGTTTCTTTGTTACTTTGGGATACCCCATCTGTCTCCGGATCTACATCTCTTCGTCGTAAGACTTGTTTCCCTGGATCTGCGCTGCCCTGGTCTCTGCTGCTGGACTGCTCCCTGCTAGGAGGCCTGGTCTGGTCTCCAGGTCTCTGGACCTGACATACTTGGACTTCCACGGTCTGTACACGTGCTTACTGCCTATCCAGCTCTGTCTGCTACTAACCTGCTGTGTCATAGCTGTTTACCTGCATATTATCATAAATATTCTTGAACTTTTAACCCGTTGTCTCTCGGCCTCTTTTCTGACCCATGATACTGATCTCCACTGCATTTAGCACTAAGTTTATTACAGCTACATTGCTTCCCTCACTGTAAGCCCACCGCTTAGGACACCGCCACCAGCAAATGTGGAGATATCATCGCAAGGCCAAAGCAGTCAGGGAATCACAAGGTTCTTGGTAGGAAACACTGTATGTAGGCCAACATCAAAAATACTATCACCAACCCTCTCTCAATCTACCATTCCACCACCACCCCGCTAGTTCCACCATGTGCAGCTCTCCAGTCCAGCTCACCCTACAAGAGACTCTCGTTAGGAAAAGGAAGTACTCATCTTCTCATCCGGGTACACATGGTTTGAACGCCAACATTGCTAGACTAATCTCGTTAGAGATGATGCCCTACCGGTTGGTTGAAAGCGAAGCTTTCAAAGCCCTGATGGCCTACGCAGTACCATGCTATGACCTACCCAGTCGACACTTCTTTGTGAGAAAAGACATCCCAGCCCTCCACCAGCATGTCAAAGACCGCATTGTCCATGCACTGAGGCAATCAGTCAGTAGAAAGGTGCACCTCACAACAGATGCATGGACCAGTAGGCATGGCCTGGGACGTTACGTGTCCATCATGGCACACTGGGTTAATGTGGTGGATGCAGGGTCCACAGGGGACAGCCATAGTGGGACAGTTCTGCCTAGCCCACGGTCTAGGAAACAGTTGGCTGTAGGCATTTGCCACCCCTCCTCCTCCTCCAGAAGAAGAAAAAGCTTGTCCACAGAGCGCAATCACATGACCACTCCATCCGCAGCTGCCAGTGTTGCACACGAAGTGTCCCATTATCGAACAGCTAGTGGTAAGCGTCAGCAGGCTGTGCTACAAATGAAGTGTTTGGGCAACAACAGACACACTGCGGAAGTACCGGCCAAGTACTTGCAGCAACAAACTCAGTCATGGCTGCGCAGTGTACATCTTGAGGCAGGCAAGGTAGTCAGTGATAACGGAAGGAATTTTATGGCTGCCATAGCCCTTTCAGAACTGAAACACATACCTTGCCTGGCTCACACCTTGAATCTGGTGGTGCAGTGCTTCCGGAAAAATTATCCGGGGTTACCAGCACTGCTCCTGAAGGTGCAAAGACTTTGCTCGCACATCCGCCGGTCGCCCATACACTCCAGCCGTATGCTGAACCTTCAGCGATCGCTGAAGCTTCCCCAGCACCGCCTAGTAATCGACGTTGCAACACTGTGAAACTCCACACTGCACATGCTTCAGAGGCTGTGCGAACAGAGGTGTGCTGTAATGTATTTGTGGGAGGATACACATACATGGGCAGGCAGTTGGATGGCAGACATGGAGTTGTCTGGTGTGCAGTGGTCGAAGCTGCAAGACCTCTGATAAGTCCTTCAGTGTTTTGAGGAATGCACACGGCTGGTAAGTGCAGATGACGCCATAGTAAGCATGAGCATCCCACTAATGCGTCTGCTGATGCAAAGTTTGATGCACATTAAGGAGCAGGCATCTGCGGCCGAGGAGGAGGGAAGCCTTGATGACAGTCAGCCATTGTTTGCTCAGGGAACTCTCCTGGATGAGTTAGCGGACGAAGAGGAGGAGAAGGAGGAGGATGATGGGGATGAATATTTATGGGAGGAGGATGCTTCTCAGGGGGCAATAGAAACTGGTAGCATTGCAAGGTCAGGTACAGGGATTTTGCGGGAGACAAGTGATGTTGATTTGCAAGAAAGTGCTCCTCATCCCAGCACAAGCAGTGAATTGACACCTGGAACATTGGCCCACATGGCTGATTATGCCTTGTGTATCCTAAAAAGGGACCCCTGCGTTATAAAAATGATGACCGATGACAATTACTGGTTGGCCTGTCTCCTGGACCCACGATATAAAGGGAAATGACAAAATATCATGCCACATGAGAACTTTGAGCAAACATTGGCTACCAAACAAGCAACTCTTGTAGACCGTTTGGTTCAAGCATTCCCAGCACACAGCGGCGGTGATAGTTCTCACACGAGCTGTAGGGGGCAACATGGCAGAGGTGTTAGAGGTGCACAAATCAGAAGTGGCGTTGGACAGAGGGGTTTTATGACCTGGTTGTGGAGTGATTTCGCAATGACTGCAGACACGACAGGTACTGCTGCATCAATTCAAAGTGACAGGAGACTGCATTTGTCCAGTATGGTTACGAACTTTTTTTCCTCCCTTATCGATGTTCTCCCTCACACGTCATTCCCCTTTGATTACTGGGCATCTAAAATAGACACCTGGCCTGAATTGGCAGAATATGCATTACAGGAGCTCACTTGCCCAGCTGCTAGTGTGCTATCAGAAAGAGTCTTTAGTGCTGCTGGTTCAATACTGACCGAAATAAGGTGCCGTTTGCCTGGACAGGTGGGTGTGCCCACTTTTGGGCGACGACACTGGCACAGGGTCCCTCATAGTACAATGAAGTGTCTCTGACGGAGGTGGTGCACACCCAACTTCAGACACACCGTCGTAATATGAGGGGCCCTGTGCCAGTACCGCCGCCCACAAGAGAGTGTTCCCCCCAGCTCAAACAGTGCTCTACCACTTGCAAAACGTACCTCTCACTGCTCCACCACTGTTTAGTCTGTGCTGCTAAATCCTTTAATGGCACTGCCAATACAAATTTGTTGAAATGATAGATGATAGTAAAAATATACAGGGGTCCTGCCATCCATTTAGACCAGTTAATACTGTGCGCGAACTACCACTGTCTGCTACTCAGCAAAGGAGCCCACCCCTGTACCTAGCTATGCCATCTGTTTATTTAGGAACATTGTTTTGGCAGACATTTAGCCCACTTTACTATTTTGGCCTACTACTGTGTCAGCCACTCCTTCCAGTTGTCCTCCACCGAACAAAGCAATGCTGTCTGTGTACTCCAGTTACCAATTTTGAACTGCATTTGGCCTACTTTATCATTTGGGCCTACTACCTGTGTCTGTCTGCACCACTCATTACAGCTGTTCTCCATTGAACAAAGCTATGCCGCCTGTGTACTCCAGTTAACAATTTTGAACTGCATTTAGCCTACTTTTTTATTTTAGGCCTACTAAGTCTGTCTGCCCACTCATTACAGCTGTCCTCCATTGAATAAAGCTATGCCGCCTGTGTACTCTGTTATGATCCGGTGACTTTGGAGCCACATGAACTTTCTCTGGAGTAGGTGGAAACTGTACTGACCGCAAAACCTGAACTAACACCGCAACTAGAAGTAGCCGTGGGGTGTGCCTAACAAACCCTAGACACCTCGACACAGCCGGAGGACTAAATACCCCTATAGATGGAAATAGGAATACTACCTTGCCTCAGAGCAGAACCCCAAAGGATAGGCAGCCCCCCACGAATACTGACTGTGAGTAGGAGAGGAATGACACACGCAGGCAGAAAACAGGATTCAGCAAAAGAGGCCACTCTAGCTAAATAGGGAAAGATAGGACAGAACACTAAGCGGTCAGTATTAAAACCCTTCCAAAAATATCCACAGCAGATAATACAAAAAGTTCCACAATCTAACTAAAGACATGGAATGTATATCTGCCACTCCAGAGAATCCAACAAGACTGAGAAAATACTGACACAATCTAAGCTGGACAAAAAAACACTGAATAGCACAGAATTATTAAGCACACAGCATGTGTGCCACAGAAACAAAACCAGACACTTATCTTTGCTGATTTGGCAGAAGGCAGAAGGAACCAAACCAGGACCAAAACCTCCCAACAACCATGGACAACTGGCAAGGACTAATGAATCCTGCACGCCTAAATACCCCAGTCAGAACTGCAATCAGCAGATACACCTGACCAGGACTGCAACTCAGGGACAACTGCATTACCACCTACAACCACCGGAGGGAGCCCAAAAGCAGAATTCACAACAGTACCCCCCCCTTGAGGAGGGGTCACCGAACCCTCACCAGAGCCCCCAGGCCGATCAGGACGAGCCAGATGAAAAGCATGAACCAAATCA
Source organism: Ranitomeya variabilis (assembly GCF_051348905.1). Classification (NCBI taxonomy): domain Eukaryota; kingdom Metazoa; phylum Chordata; class Amphibia; order Anura; family Dendrobatidae; genus Ranitomeya; species Ranitomeya variabilis. Next base: position 205,720,956 of record NC_135237.1, read on the forward strand.
GCAGCATGGACATCAGAGGCAAAAACCCAAGAATTATCATCCTGGCCATAACCCTTCCATTTGACAAGATACTGAAGCCTCCGCCTCGAAAAACGAGAATCCAAAATCTTCTCAACCACATACTCCAACTCCCCATCAACCAACACAGGGGCCGGAGGATCAACAGAGGGAACAACGGTACCACATATTTCTGCAATAAAGATCTATGGAAGACATTATGGATAGCAAAAGAGGCAGGAAGTGCCAATCAAAAAGACACTGGATTAACAATCCCAGAAATCCTATAAGGACCAATAAACCGAGGCTTAAACTTAGGAGAAGAAACCTTCATAGGAACATGACGGGAAGACAACCAGACCAGATCCCCAACCTGAAGCCGGGAACCAACACACCGACGACGGTTAGCAAAACGTTGAGCCTCCTCCTGAGACAACACCAAATTGTCCACCATATGAGCCCAAATCTGCTGTAACCTGTCAACCACCAAATCCACACCAGGACAGTCAGAAGGCTCAACCTGCCCAGAAGAAAAACGAGGATGAAAACCAAAATTACAAAAAAAAAGGCGAAACCAAAGTAGCCGAACTAGCCCGATTATTAAGGGCAAACTCGGCCAATGGCAAAAAGGCCACCCAATCATCCTGATCAGCAGACACAAAGCATCTCAAATAAGTCTCCAAGGTCTGATTAGTTCGCTCGGTTTGGCCATTTGTCTGAGGATGACATGCAGGGGAAAAAGATAAATCATTGCCCAGCATAGCCCAAAAGGCCCGCCAAAACCTAGAAACAAACTGGGAACCTCTGTCAGACACAATATTCACCGGAATACCATGCAAACGAACCACATGCTGAAAAAACAACGAAACTAAATCTGAAGAGGAAGGCAATTTAGGCAAAGGCACCAAATGAACCATCTCAGAAAACAGGTCACAAACAACCCAGATAACCGACATCCTCTGGGAAACCGGAAGATCAGAAATAAAATCCAAAGAAATATGCATCCAGGGCCTCTCAGGGACCGGCAATGGCAAAAGCAACCCACTAGCACAGGAACAACGAGGCTTGGCCCGCGCACAAGTCCCACAGGACTGCACAAAAGAACGCACATCACGTGATAAAGAAGGTCACCAAAAGGACCTACCAACCAAGTCTCTGGTACCAAAAATACCAGGATGACCAGCCAACACAGAACAGTGAACCTCAGAAATCACTCTACTAGTCCATCTGTCAGGAACAAACAGTTTCCCCACTGGACAACGATCAGGTCTGATCAGCCTGAAATTCCTGAAGAACCCGTCGTAAATCAGGGGAAATAGCAGAAAGAACCACCCCTTCTTTCAGAATGCTGACCGGTTCAAGGACCTCAGGAGAATCAGGCAAAAAACTCATAGAAAGGGCATCAGCCTTAATATTCTTAGAACCCGGAAGATACGAGACCACAAAATCAAAACGGGAAAAAAACAAGGACCATCAAGTCTGTCTAGGATTCAGCCGCTTGGCAGACTCGAGGTAAATCAAACTCTTATGATCGGTCAAGACCACAATACGGTGCTTAGCTCCCTCCAGCCAATGTCGCCACTCCTCAAATGCCCACTTCATAGCCAACAACTCCCGATTGCCGACATCATAATTGCTTTCAGCAGGCGAAAATTTACGGGAAAAGAATGCACATGGTTTCATCAAGGAACCAACATGATCCCTCTGGGACAAAACTGCCCCTGCGCCAATCTCAGAAGCGTCAATCTCAACCTGAAACGGAAGGGAAACATCCGGTTGGCGCAACACCGGAGCAGAAGTAAATCGACGTTTAAGCTCCTGAAAGGCAGAAACAGCTGCAGAGGACCAATTCGCCACATTAGCGCCTTTTTTTGTCAAATCGGTCAAGGGTTTAACCACGCTGGAAAAGTTAACAATGAAACGGCGATAAAAATTTGCAAAACCCAAAAATTTCTGAAGGCTCTTTACGGACGTGGGTCGAATCCAATCACGAATGGCCTGAACCTTAACCGGATCCATCTCAATAGATGAAGGAGAGAAAATAAAACCCAAAAAAGAAACCTTCTGCACCCCAAAGAGACACTTAGACCCCTTCACAAACAAAGCATTGTCACGAAGGATCTGAAATACCATCCTGACCTGTTCCACATGAGACTCCCAATCATCAGAAAAAATCAAAATATCGTCCAAATATACAATCAAGAATTTATCAATATAAGCCCGGAAGATATCATGCATGAAAGATTGAAAAACAGATGGAGCATTAGTGAGCCCGAACGGCATCACAAGGTATTCAAAATGGCCCTCGGGCATATTGAACGCAGTTTTCCATTCATCACCCTGCTTAATACGAACAAGATTATACGCCCCCCGAAGGTCAATCTTTGTAAACCAACTAGCCCCCTTAATCCTAGCAAACAAATTGGAAAGCAAAGGTAAAGGGTATTGAAACTTGACCGTGATCTTATTCAAGAGGCGATAATCAATACAGGGTCTCAAGGAGCCATCCTTCTTAGCAACAAAAAAAAATCCCGCTCCCATCGGTGAAGAAGATGGCCAAATATGCCCTTTCTCCAAAGACTCCTTAACATAACTCCGCATAGCGGTATGTTCAGGCACAGACAGATTGAAGATTCGGCCCTTAGGAAACTTACAGCCTGGAATCAAATCAATAGCACAATCACAGTCCCTGTGCGGTGGAAGAGAACTGGACTTGGGCTCATCGAATACATCCTGAAAATCAGACAAAAACTCTGGAATTTCGGAAGAGGAAGAAGAGGAGATGGACATTAAAGGAACATCATTATGAACTCCCTGACAACCCCAACTAGTCACAGACATAGACTTCCAATCCAACACAGGATTATGTACCTGCAACCACGGAAATCCCAACACAATAGCATCATGTAAATTATGCAATACCAGAAATCGACAATCTTGCTGATGGGCTGGCTCCATGCGCATGGTCACCTGTGTCCAAAACTGGGGCTTATTTTTAGCCAAAGGTGTAGCATCAATGCCCCTTAAAGGAATAAGGTTCTGCAAGGGCTGCAAGGGAAAACCACAACGCCTGGCAAACTCAAGGTCCATTAAGTTCAAAGCGGCGCCTGAATCCACAAACACCAAGGCAGAAAATGATGACAATGAGCAGATCAAGGACACTGATAACAGAAATTTAGGTTGTACAGTACTGATGGTAAATGAGCTAGCGATCCTCTTTGTCCTTTAAGAGCAGACTGAAATGACATGAGAAGCGTCGCCACAATAATAACACAACCTATTCTGACGTCTGAGTCCTTGTCGTTCTGTCCTAGACAGAATCCTATCACACTGCATTGGCTCAGGACTCTGCTCTGAGGACAACGCCTCAGCGCACACAGTTCTGCAGTTCTGCGCTCCCGCAAGCGCCGATCAATCTGAATGGCCAAAGACATAGAATCACTCAGACCGACAGGCGTGGGAAACCCCACCATAACATCTTTAACGGATTCAGAAAGACCCTGTCTGAAAATTGCAGCCAAAGCATCATCACTCCATTTAGTCAACACAGACCATTTTCTAAATTTCTGACAAAACAATTCTGCCGCCTCTTGACCCTGAGATAGGGCCAACAAGGTCTTCTCTGCTTGATCCACAGAATTAGGTTCATCATATAATAGTCCTAAAGCCTGAAAAAAGGAATCTACATTAAGCAAAGCCGGATTCCCAGATTCCAGGGAAAATGCCCAATCCTGTGGATCACCACGCAGTAGGGAAATGACTATTTTAACCTGCTGAATAGAATCCCCAGAGGATCGAGGTCTCAAAGCAAAAAACAGTTTACAGTTGTTTTTAAAACTCAAAAATTTGGACCTGTCACCAAAAAACAAATCAGGAGTAGGAATCATCGGCTCTAAAACAGGAGTCTGAACAATATAATCAGAAATTCCCTGTACCCTAGCAGCAAGCTGGTCTACACGAGAAGCTAATTCCTGAACATCCATGCTAACACAAGACTCCTTAGCCACCCAGAGAAAAAGAGGGAAGAAAAGGCAAAGCAAACTGCAGAAAAAAAAATGACTCAACACCTTTCTTCCCTTCTTCTGAGATGCATTTAACTCATAGTGGGCCAGTTGTACTGTTATGATCCGGTGACTTTGGAGCCGCATGAACTTTCTCTGGAGTAGGTGGAAACTGTACTGACCGCAAAACCTGAACTAACACCGCAACTAGAAGTAGCCGTGGGGTGTGCCTAACAAACCCTAGACACCTCGACACAGCCGGAGGACTAAATACCCCTATAGATGGAAATAGGAATACTACCTTGCCTCAGAGCAGAACCCCAAAGGATAGGCAGCCCCCCACGAATATTGACTGTGAGTAGGAGAGGAAAGACACATGCAGGCAGAAAACAGGATTCAGCAAAAGAGGCCACTCTAGCTAAATAGGGAAAGATAGGACAGAACACTAAGCGGTCAGTATTAAAACCCTTCCAAAAATATCCACAGCAGATAATACAAAAAGTTCCACAATCTAACTAAGGACATGGAATGTATATCTGCCACTCCAGAGAATCCAACAAGACTGAGAAAATACTGACACAATCTAAGCTGGACAAAAAAACACTGAATAGCACAGAATTATTAAGCACACAGCATGTGTGCCACAGAAACAAAACCAGACACTTATCTTTGCTGATTTGGCAGAAGTCAGAAGGAACCAAACCAGGACCAAAACCTCCCAACAACCATGCACAACTGGCAAGGACTAATGAATCCTGCACGCCTAAATACCCCAGTCAGAACTGCAATCAGCAGATACACCTGACCAGGACTGCAACTCAGGGACAACTGCATTACCACCTACAACCACCGGAGGGAGCCCAAAAGCAGAATTCACAACAGTACCCCCCCCCTTGAGGAGGGGTCACAGAACCCTCACCAGAGCCCCCAGGCCGATCAGGACGAGCCAGATGAAAAGCATGAACCAAATCAGCAGCATGGACATCAGAGGCAAAAACCCAAGAATTATCCTCCTGGCCATAACCCTTCCATTTGACAAGATACTGAAGCCTCCGCCTCGAAAAACGAGAATCCAAAATCTTCTCAACCACATACTCCAACTCCCCATCAACCAACACAGGGGCCGGAGGATCAACAGAGGGAACAACGGGTACCACATATTTCCGCAATAAAGATCTATGGAAGACATTATGGATAGCTAAAGAGGCAGGAAGCGCCAATCGAAAAGACACCGGATTAATAATCCCAGAAATCCTATAAGGACCAATAAACCGAGGCTTAAACTTAGGAGAAGAAACCTTCATAGGAACATGACGGGAAGACAACCAGACCAGATCCCCAACCTGAAGCCGGGAACCAACACACCGACGACGGTTAGCAAAACGTTGAGCCTCCTCCTGAAACAACACCAAATTGTCCACCATATGAGCCCAAATCTGCTGTAACCTGTCAACCACCAAATCCACACCAGGACAGTCAGAAGGCTCAACCTGCCCAGAAGAAAAACGAGGATGAAAACCAAAATTACAAAAAAAAAGGCGAAACCAAAGTAGCCGAACTAGCCCGATTATTAAGGGCAAACTCGGCCAATGGCAAAAAGGCCACCCAATCATCCTGATCAGCAGACACAAAGCATCTCAAATAAGTCTCCAAGGTCTGATTAGTTCGCTCGGTTTGGCCATTTGTCTGAGGATGACATGCAGAGGAAAAAGATAAATCAATGCCCAGCATAGCCCAAAAGGCCCGCCAAAACCTAGAAACAAACTGGGAACCTCTGTCTGACACAATATTCACCGGAATACCATGCAAACGAACCACATGCTGAAAAAACAACGAAACTAAATCTGAAGAGGAAGGCAATTTAGGCAAAGGCACCAAATGAACCATCTCAGAAAACAGGTCACAAACAACCCAGATAACCGACATCCTCTGGGAATCCGGAAGATCAGAAATAAAATCCAAAGAAATATGCATCCAGGGCCTCTCAGGGACCGGCAATGGCAAAAACAACCCACTAGCACAGGAACAACGAGGCTTGGCCCGCGCACAAGTCCCACAGGACTGCACAAAAGAACGCACATCACGTGATAAAGAAGGTCACCAAAAGGACCTACCAACCAAGTCTCTGGTACCAAAAATACCAGGATGACCAGCCAACACAGAACAGTGAACCTCAGAAATCACTCTACTAGTCCATCTGTCAGGAACAAACAGTTTCCCCACTGGACAACGATCAGGTCTGATCAGCCTGAAATTCCTGAAGAACCCGTCGTAAATCAGGGGAAATAGCAGAAAGAACCACCCGTTCTTTCAGAATGCCGACTGGTTCAAGGACCTCGGGAGAATCAGGCAAAAAACTCATAGAAAGGGCATCAGCCTTAATATTCTTAGAACCCGGAAGATACAAGACCACAAAATCAAAACGGGAAAAAAACAAGGACCATCAAGTCTGTCTAGGATTCAGCCGCTTGGCAGACTCGAGGTAAATCAAACTCTTATGATCGGTCAAGACCACAATACGGTGCTTAGCTCCCTCCAGCCAATGTCGCCACTCCTCAAATGCCCACTTCATAGCCAACAACTCCCGATTGCCGACATCATAATTGCTTTCAGCAGGCGAAAATTTACGGGAAAAGAATGCACATGGTTTCATCAAGGAACCAACATGATCCCTCTGGGACAAAACTGCCCCTGCGCCAATCTCAGAAGCGTCAATCTCAACCTGAAACGGAAGGGAAACATCCGGTTGGCGCAACACCGGAGCAGAAGTAAATCGACGTTTAAGCTCCTGAAAGGCAGAAACAGCTGCAGAGGACCAATTCGCCACATTAGCGCCTTTTTTTGTCAAATCGGTCAAGGGTTTAACCACGCTGGAAAAGTTAACAATGAAACGGCGATAAAAATTTGCAAAACCCAAAAATTTCTGAAGGCTTTTTACGGACGTGGGTTGAATCCAATCACAAATGGCCTGAACCTTAACCGGATCCATCTCAATAGATGAAGGAGAGAAAATAAAACCCAAAAAAGAAACCTTCTGCACCCCAAAGAGACACTTAGACCCCTTCACAAACAAAGCATTGTCATGAAGGATCTGAAATACCATCCTGACCTGTTCCACATGAGACTCCCAATCATCAGAAAAAATCAAAATATCGTCCAAATATACAATCAAGAATTTATCAATGTAAGTCCGGAAGATATCATGCATGAAAGATTGAAAAACAGATGGAGCATTAGTGAGCCCAAACGGCATCACAAGGTATTCAAAATGGCCCTCGGGCATATTGAACGCAGTTTTCCATTCATCACCCTGCTTAATACGAACAAGATTATACGCCCCCCAAAGGTCAATCTTTGTAAACCAAGTAGCCCCCTTAATCCTAGCAAACAAATCGGAAAGCAAAGGTAAAGGGTATTGAAACTTGACCGTGATCTTATTCAAGAGGCGATAATCAATACAGGGTCTCAAGGAGCCATCCTTCTTAGCAACAAAAAAAATCCCGCTCCCATCGGTGAAGAAGATGGCCGAATATGCCCTTTCTCCAAAGACTCCTTAACATAACTCCGCATAGCGGTATGTTCAGGCACAGACAGATTGAAGATTCGGCCCTTAGGAAACTTACAGCCTGGAATCAAATCAATAGCACAATCACAGTCCCTGTGCGGTGGAAGAGAACTGGACTTGGGCTCATCGAATACATCCTGAAAATCAGACAAAAACTCTGGAATTTTGGAAGAGGAAGAAGAGGAGATGGACATTAAAGGAACATCATTATGAACTCCCTGACAACTGCAACTAGTCACATACATAGACTTCCAATCCAACACAGGATTATGTACCTGCAACCACGGAAATTCCAACACGATAGCATCATGTAAATTATGCAATACCAGAAATCGACAATCTTGCTGATGGGCTGGCTCCATGCGCATGGTCACCTGTGTCCAAAACTGGGGCTTATTTTTAGCCAAAGGTGTAGCATCAATGCCCCTTAAAGGAATAAGGTTCTGCAAGGGCTGCAAGGGGAAACCACAATGCCTGGCAAACTCAAGGTCCATTAAGTTCAAAGCGGCGACTGAATCCACAAACACCAAGACAGAAAATGATGACAATGAGCAGATCAAGTACACTGATAACAGAAATTTAGGTTGTACAGTACTGATGGTAAATGAACTAGCGATCCTCTTTGTCCTTTAAGAGCAGACTGAAATGACATGAGAAGCGTCACCACAATAATAACACAACCTATTCTGACGTCTGAGTCCTTGTCGTTCTGTCCTAGACAGAATCCTATCACACTGCATTGGCTCAGGACTCTGCTCTGAGGACAACGCCACAGCGCACACAGTTCTGCAGTTCTGCGCTCCCGCAAGCGCCGATCAATCTGAATGGCCAAAGACATAGAATCACTCAGACCGACAGGCGTGGGAAACCCCACCATAACATCTTTAACGGATTCAGAAAGACCCTTTCTGAAAATTGCAGCCAAAGCATCATCATTCCATTTAGTCAACACAGACCATTTTCTAAATTTCTGACAAAACAATTCTGCCGCCTCTTGACCCTGAGATAGGGCCAACAAGGTCTTCTCTGCTTGATCCACAGAATTAGGTTCATCATATAATAGTCCTAAAGCCTGAAAAAAGGAATCTACATTAAGCAAAGCCGGATTCCCAGATTCCAGGGAAAATGCCCAATCCTGTGGATCACCACGCAGTAGGGAAATGATGATTTTAACCTGCTGAATAGAATCCCCAGAGGATCGAGGTCTCAAAGCAAAAAACAGTTTACAGTTGTTTTTAAAACTCAAAAATTTGGACCTGTCACCAAAAAACAAATCAGGAGTAGGAATCATCGGCTCTAAAACAGGAGTCTGAACAATATAATCAGACATTCCCTGTACCCTAGCAGCAAGCTGGTCTACACGAGAAGCTAATTCCTGAACATCCATGCTAACACAAGACTCCTTAGCCACCCAGAGAAAAAGAGGGAAGAAAAGGCAAAGCAAACTGCAGAAAAAAAATGACTCAACACCTTTCTTCCCTTCTTCTGAGATGCATTTAACTCATAGTGGGCCAGTTGTACTGTTATGATCCGGTGACTTTGGAGCTGCATGAACTTTCTCTGGAGTAGGTGGAAACTGTACTGAACGCAAAACCTGAACTAACACCGCAACTAGAAGTAGCCGTGGGGTGTGCCTAACAAACCCTAGACACCTCGACACAGCCGGAGGACTAAATACCCCTATAGATGGGGGTATTTAGAAACAAAGAAACAAACAAAACCAGACACTTATCTTTGCTGATTTGGCAGAAGTCAGAAGGAACCAAACCAGGACCAAAACCTCCCAACAACCATGGACAACTGGCAAGGACTAATGAATCCTGCACGCCTAAATACCCCAGTCAGAACTGCAATCAGCAGATACACCTGACCAGGACTGCAACTCAGGGACAACTGCATTACCACCTACAACCACCGGAGGGAGCCCAAAAGCAGAATTCACAACAGTACCCCCCCCCTTGAGGAGGGGTCACCGAACCCTCACCAGAGCCCCCAGGCCGATCAGGACGAGCCAGATGAAAAGCATGAACCAAATCAGCAGCATGGACATCAGAGGCAAAAACCCAAGAATTATCCTCCTGGCCATAACCCTTCCACTTGACAAGATACTGAAGCCTCCGCCTCGAAAAACGAGAATCCAAAATCTTCTCAACCACATACTCCAACTCCCCATCAACCAACACAGGGGCCGAAGGATCAACAGAGGGAACAACAGGTACCACATATTTCCGCAATAAAGATCTATGGAAGACATTATGGATAGCAAAAGAGGCAGGAAGCGCCAATCAAAAAGACACCGGATTAATAATCCCAGAAATCCTATAAGGACCAATAAACCGAGGCTTAAACTTAGGAGAAGAAACCTTCATAGGAACATGACGGGAAGACAACCAGACCAGATCCCCAACCTGAAGCCGGGAACCAACACACCGACGACGGTTAGCAAAACGTTGAGCCTCCTCCTGAGACAACACCAAATTGTCCACCATATGAGCCCAAATCTGCTGTAACCTGTCAACCACCAAATCCACACCAGGACAGTCAGAAGGCTCAACCTGCCCAGAAGAAAAACGAGGATGAAAACCAAAATTACAAAAAAAAAGGCGAAACCAAAGTAGCCGAACTAGCCCGATTATTAAGGGCAAACTCAGCCAATGGCAAAAAGGCCACCCAATCATCCTGATCAGCATACACAAAGCATCTCAAATAAGTCTCCAAGGTCTGATTAGTTCGCTCGGTTTGGCCATTTGTCTGAGGATGACATGCAGAGGAAAAAGATAAATCAATGCCCAGCATAGCACAAAAGGCCCGCCAAAACCTAGAAACAAACTGGGAACCTCTGACAGACACAATATTCACCGGAATACCATGCAAACGAACCACATGCTGAAAAAACAACAAAACTAAATCTGAAGAGGAAGGCAATTTAGGCAAAGGCACCAAATGAACCATCTCAGAAAACAGGTCACAAAGAACCCAGATAACCGACATCCTCTGGGAAACTGGAAGATCAGAAATAAAATCCAAAGAAATATGCATCCAGGGCCTCTCAGGGACCGGCAATGGCAAAAGCAACCCAATAGCAAAGGAACAACGAGGCTTGGCCCGCGCACAAGTCCCACAGGACTGCACAAAAGAACGCACATCACGTGATAAAGAAGGTCACCAAAAGGACCTACCAACCAAGTCTCTGGTACCAAAAATACCAGGATGACCAGCCAACACAGAACAGTGAACCTCAGAAATCACTCTACTAGTCCATCTGTCAGGAACAAACAGTTTCCCCACTGGACAACGATCAGGTCTGATCAGCCTGAAATTCCTGAAGAACCCGTCGTAAATCAGGGGAAATAGCAGAAAGAACCACCCCTTCTTTCAGAATGCCGACCGGTTCAAGGACCTCAGGAGAATCAGGCAAAAAACTCATAGAACGGGCATCAGCCTTAATATTCTTAGAACCCGGAAGATACGAGACCACAAAATCAAAACGGGAAAAAAACAAGGACCATCGAGTCTGTCTAGGATTCAGCCGCTTGGCAGACTCAAGGTAAATCAAACTCTTATGATCGGTCAAGACCACAATACGGTGCTTAGCTCCCTCCAGCCAATGTCGCCACTCCTCAAATGCCCACTTCATAGCCAACAACTCCCGATTGCCGACATCATAATTGCGTTCAGCAGGCAAAAATTTACGGGAAAAGAATGCACATGGTTTCATCAAGGAACCAACATGATCCCTCTGGGACAAAACTGCCCCTGCGCCAATCTCAGAAGCGTCAATCTCAACCTGAAACGGAAGGGAAACATCCGGTTGGCGCAACACCGGAGCAAAAGTAAATCGACGTTTAAGCTCCTGAAAGGCAGAAACAGCCGCAGAGGACCAATTCGCCACATTAGCGCCTTTTTTTTGTCAAATCGGTCAATGGTTTAACCACACTGGAAAAGTTAACAATGAAACGGCGATAAAAATTTGCAAAACCCAAAAATTTCTGAAGGCTCTTTACGGACGTGGGTTGAATCCAATCACGAATGGCCTGAACCTTAAGCGGATCCATCTCAATAGATGAAGGAGAGAAAATAAAACCCAAAAAAGAAACCTTCTGCACCCCAAAGAGACACTTAGACCCCTTCACAAACAAAGCATTGTCACGAAGGATCTGAAATACCATCCTGACCTGTTCCACATGAGACTCCCAATCATCAGAAAAAATCAAAATATCGTCCACATATACAATCAAGAATTTATCAATATAAGTCCGGAAGATATCATGCATGAAAGATTGAAAAACAGATGGAGCATTAGTGAGCCCGAACGGCATCACAAGGTATTCAAAATGGCCCTCGGGCATATTGAACGCAGTTTTTCATTCATCACCCTGCTTAATACGAACAAGATTATACGCCCCCCGAAGGTCAATCTTTGTAAACCAACTAGCCCCCTTAATCCTAGCAAACAAATCAGAAAGCAAAGGTAAAGGGTATTGAAACTTGACCGTGATCTTATTCAAGAGGCGATAATCAATACAGGGTCTCAAGGAGCCATCCTTCTTAGCAACAAAAAAAAATCCCGCTCCCATCGGTGAAGAAGATGGCCGAATATGCCCTTTCTCCAAAGACTCCTTAACATAACTCCGCATAGCGGTATGTTCAGGCACAGACAGATTGAAGATTCGGCCCTTAGGAAACTTACAGCCTGGAATCAAATCAATAGCACAATCACAGTCCCTGTGCGGTGGAAGAGAACTGGACTTGGGCTCATCGAATACATCCTGAAAATCAGACAAAAACTCTGGAATTTCGGAAGAGGAAGAAGAGGAGATGGACATTAAAGGAACATCATTATGAACTCCCTGACAACCCCAACTAGTCACAGACAGAGTTCCAATCCAACACAGGATTATGTACCTGCAACCACGGAAATCCCAACACGATAGCATCATGTAAATTATCTGGCCAATCACTTCAAAGAAAAAATTGACCACATTCGCCAGGAAATCATCTCCCAATCTCTTCATACCAGGCACTGTCCTCCCTCCCCCACTGCATCTAGTTCACTCTCTGACTTTGAACCAGTTACTGAAGAAGAAGTAAGCAGGCTCCTTGCATCTTCTCACCCGACCACTTGCACCAGTGACCCCATTCCGTCACATCTCCTCCAGTCCCTTTCCCCGGCTGTCACCTCTCACCTAACAAAAATATTCAACCTTTCCCTCACTTCCGGTATTTTTCCCTCCTCATTTAAGCATGCCATCATACATCCATTACTTAAAAAACCCTCCCTCGACCAAAACTGTGCTGCTAATTATAGACCTGTCTCTAATCTTCCCTTCATCTCTAAACTCCTGGAACGCCTGGTCCACTCCCGTCTTACCCACTATCTCTCAGATAACTCTCTTCTCGAACCTCTTCAATCTGGCTTCCGCTCTTTACACTCTACTGAAACTGCCCTCACTAAAGTCTCTAATGACCTACTAACAGCTAAATCTAATGGTCACTACTCCATGCTAATTCTATTGGATCTTTCCGCAGCATTCGACACTGTGGATCATCAGCTCCTCCTCACTATGCTCCGCTCCATCGGCATCAAGGACACCGCTCTCTCTTGGTTCTCCTCCTATCTCTCTGACCGATCCTTCACTGTATGTTTTGCTGGTTCCTCCTCCTCTCACCTTCCCCTTACTGTTGGGGTTCCTCAAGGATCAGTCCTAGGCCCCCTCCTCTTCTCTTTGTATACTGCCCCTATTGGACAAACAATCAGTAGATTTGGTTTCCAGTACCATCTCTATGCTGACGACACCCAATTATACACCTCTTCTCCTGCTTTCACTCCGACCTTCTTAGAAAACACCAGTGATTGTCTTACCGCTGTCTCTAACATCATGTCCTCCCTCTATCTGAAACTGAACCTGTCAAAAACTGAACTCCTCGTGTTCTCTCCCTCTACTAACCTACCTTTGCCTGACATTGCCATCTCCGTGTGTGGTTCCACCATTACTCCAAAGCAACATGCCCGCTGCCTTGGGGTTATCCTTGATTCCGAGCTTTCATTCACCCCCCACATCCGATCACTGGCTCGCTCTTCTTATTTGCATCTCAAAAACATTTCTAGAATTCGCCCTTTTCTTACTTTCGACTCTGCAAAAACTCTTACTGTTTCTCTTATTCATTCCCATCTGGACTATTGTAACTCTCTACTAATCGGCCTCCCTCTTACCAAACTCTCCCCGCTCCAATCTGTCCTGAATGCTGCTGCCAGGATCATATTCCTCACCAACCGTTACACCGATGCCTCTACCTTCTGCCAGTCATTACACTGGCTACCCATCCACTCCAGAATCCAGTACAAAACTACTACCCTCATCCACAAAGCACTCCATGGCTCAGCACCACCCTACATCTCCTCTCTGGTCTCAGTCTACCACCCTACCCCTGCCCTCCGCTCCGCTAATGACCTCAGGTTAGCATCCTCAATAATCAGAACCTCCCACTCCCGTCTCCAAGACTTTACACGCGCTGCGCCGATTCTTTGGAATGCACTACCTAGGTTAATACGATTAATCCCCAATCCCCACAGTTTTAAGCGTGCCCTAAAAACGCATTTGTTCAGACTGGCCTACCGCCTCAACGCATTAACCTAACTATCCCTGTGTGGCCTATTAAAAATAGAAAAAAAACAAAACACATAATCAGGTTCCTTGCATCGTGTTCTCATACACTTTATGCAGTAAATAGCACTCTGTGTCTGTACTGCTACATACTTAGGCAGTGAACTGGTTCATGCAGCTTTACATGAACACCCGAGCCTTACACTATGGCTGGTCCAAATAACTAAAGCAATTGTTAGCATCCACCTCTCGTGTCTCCCCTTTTCCTCATAGTTTGTAAGCTTGCGAGCAGGGCACTCATTCCTCCTGGTATCTATTTTGAACTGTGATTTCTGTTATGCTGTAATGTCTATTGTCTGTACAAGTCCCCTCTATAAGTTGTAAAGCGCTGCGGAATATGTTGGCGCTATATAAATAAAAATTATTATTATTATATATTATGCAATACCAGAAATCGACAATCTTGCTGATGGGCTGGCTCCATGCGCATGGTCACCTGTGTCCAAAACTGGGGCTTATTTTTAGACAAAGGTGTAGCATCAATGCCCCTTAAAAGAATAAGGTTCTGCAAGGGCTGCAAGGGGAAACCACAACGCCTGGCAAACTCAAGGTCCATTAAGTTCAAAGCGGCGCCTGAATCCACAAACACCAAGACAGAAAATGATGACAATGAGCAGATCAAGGACACTGATAACAGAAATTTAGGTTGTACAGTACTGATGGTAAATGAACTAGCGATCCTCTTTGTCCTTTAAGAGCAGACTGAAATGACATGAGAAGCGTCACCACAATAATAACACAACCTATTCTGACGTCTGAGTCCTTGTCGTTCTGTCCTAGACAGAATCCTATCACACTGCATTGGCTCAGGACTCTGCTCTGAGGACAACGCCACAGCGCACACAGTTCTGCAGTTCTGCGCTCCCGCAAGCGCCGATCAATCTGAATGGCCAAAGACATAGAATCACTCAGACCGACAGGCGTGGGAAACCCCACCATAACATCTTTAACGGATTCAGAAAGACCCTTTCTGAAAATTGCAGCCAAAGCATCATCATTCCATTTAGTCAACACAGACCATTTTCTAAATTTCTGACAAAACAATTCTGCCGCCTCTTGACCCTGAGATAGGGCCAACAAGGTCTTCTCTGTTTGATCCACAGAATTAGGTTCATCATATAATAGTCCTAAAGCCTGAAAAAAGGAATCTACATTAAGCAAAGCCGGATTCCCAGATTCCAGGGAAAATGCCCAATCCTGTGGATCACCACGCAGTAGGGAAATGATGATTTTAACCTGCTGAATAGAATCCCCAGAGGATCGAGGTCTCAAAGCAAAAAACAGTTTACAGTTGTTTTTAAAACTCAAAAATTTGGACCTGTCACCAAAAAACAAATCAGGAGTAGGAATCATCGGCTCTAAAACAGGAGTCTGAACAATATAATCAGACATTCCCTGTACCCTAGCAGCAAGCTGGTCTACACGAGAAGCTAATTCCTGAACATCCATGCTAACACAAGACTCCTTAGCCACCCAGAGAAAAAGAGGGAAGAAAAGGCAAAGCAAACTGCAGAAAAAAAATGACTCAACACCTTTCTTCCCTTCTTCTGAGATGCATTTAGTGGGCCAGTTGTACTGTTATGATCCGGTGACTTTGGAGCTGCATGAACTTTCTCTGGAGTAGGTGGAAACTGTACTGAACGCAAAACCTGAACTAACACCGCAACTAGAAGTAGCCGTGGGGTGTGCCTAACAAACCCTAGACACCTCGACACAGCCGGAGGACTAAATACCCCTATAGATGGGGGTATTTAGAAACAAAGAAACAAACAAAACCAGACACTTATCTTTGCTGATTTGGCAGAAGTCAGAAGGAACCAAACCAGGACCAAAACCTCCCAACAACCATGGACAACTGGCAAGGACTAATGAATCCTGCACACCTAAATACCCCAGTCAGAACTGCAATCAGCAGATACACCTGACCAGGACTGCAACTCAGGGACAACTGCATTACCACCTACAACCACCGGAGGGAGCCCAAAAGCAGAATTCACAACAGTACCCCCCCCCTTGAGGAGGGGTCACCGAACCCTCACCAGAGCCCCCAGGCCGATCAGGACGAGCCAGATGAAAAGCATGAACCAAATCAGCAGCATGGACATCAGAGGCAAAAACCCAAGAATTATCCTCCTGGCCATAACCCTTCCACTTGACAAGATACTGAAGCCTCCGCCTCGAAAAACGAGAATCCAAAATCTTCTCAACCACATACTCCAACTCCCCATCAACCAACACAGGGGCCGAAGGATCAACAGAGGGAACAACAGGTACCACATATTTCCGCAATAAAGATCTATGGAAGACATTATGGATAGCAAAAGAGGCAGGAAGCGCCAATCAAAAAGACACCGGATTAATAATCCCAGAAATCCTATAAGGACCAATAAACCGAGGCTTAAACTTAGGAGAAGAAACCTTCATAGGAACATGACGGGAAGACAACCAGACCAGATCCCCAACCTGAAGCCGGGAACCAACACACCGACGACGGTTAGCAAAACGTTGAGCCTCCTCCTGAGACAACACCAAATTGTCCACCATATGAGCCCAAATCTGCTGTAACCTGTCAACCACCAAATCCACACCAGGACAGTCAGAAGGCTCAACCTGCCCAGAAGAAAAACGAGGATGAAAACCAAAATTACAAAAAAAAAAGCGAAACCAAAGTAGCCGAACTAGCCCGATTATTAAGGGCAAACTCAGCCAATGGCAAAAAGGCCACCCAATCATCCTGATCAGCATACACAAAGCATCTCAAATAAGTCTCCAAGGTCTGATTAGTTCGCTCGGTTTGGCCATTTGTCTGAGGATGACATGCAGAGGAAAAAGATAAATCAATGCCCAGCATAGCACAAAAGGCCCGCCAAAACCTAGAAACAAACTGGGAACCTCTGACAGACACAATATTCACCGGAATACCATGCAAACGAACCACATGCTGAAAAAACAACAAAACTAAATCTGAAGAGGAAGGCAATTTAGGCAAAGGCACCAAATGAACCATCTCAGAAAACAGGTCACAAAGAACCCAGATAACCGACATCCTCTGGGAAACTGGAAGATCAGAAATAAAATCCAAAGAAATATGCATCCAGGGCCTCTCAGGGACCGGCAATGGCAAAAGCAACCCAATAGCAAAGGAACAACGAGGCTTGGCCCGCGCACAAGTCCCACAGGACTGCACAAAAGAACGCACATCACGTGATAAAGAAGGTCACCAAAAGGACCTACCAACCAAGTCTCTGGTACCAAAAATACCAGGATGACCAGCCAACACAGAACAGTGAACCTCAGAAATCACTCTACTAGTCCATCTGTCAGGAACAAACAGTTTCCCCACTGGACAACGATCAGGTCTGATCAGCCTGAAATTCCTGAAGAACCCGTCGTAAATCAGGGGAAATAGCAGAAAGAACCACCCCTTCTTTCAGAATGCCGACCGGTTCAAGGACCTCAGGAGAATCAGGCAAAAAACTCATAGAAAGGGCATCAGCCTTAATATTCTTAGAACCCGGAAGATACGAGACCACAAAATCAAAACGGGAAAAAAACAAGGACCATCGAGTCTGTCTAGGATTCAGCCGCTTGGCAGACTCAAGGTAAATCAAACTCTTATGATCGGTCAAGACCACAATACGGTGCTTAGCTCCCTCCAGCCAATGTCGCCACTCCTCAAATGCCCACTTCATAGCCAACAACTCCCGATTGCCGACATCATAATTGCGTTCAGCAGGCGAAAATTTACGGGAAAAGAATGCACATGGTTTCATCAAGGAACCAACATGATCCCTCTGGGACAAAACTGCCCCTGCGCCAATCTCAGAAGCGTCAATCTCAACCTGAAACGGAAGGGAAACATCCGGTTGGCGCAACACCGGAGCAAAAGTAAATCGACGTTTAAGCTCCTGAAAGGCAGAAACAGCCGCAGAGGACCAATTCGCCACATTAGCGCCTTTTTTTTGTCAAATCGGTCAATGGTTTAACCACACTGGAAAAGTTAACAATGAAACGGCGATAAAAATTTGCAAAACCCAAAAATTTCTGAAGGCTCTTTACGGACGTGGGTTGAATCCAATCACGAATGGCCTGAACCTTAACCGGATCCATCTCAATAGATGAAGGAGAGAAAATAAAACCCAAAAAAGAAACCTTCTGCACCCCAAAGAGACACTTAGACCCCTTCACAAACAAAGCATTGTCACGAAGGATCTGAAATACCATCCTGACCTGTTCCACATGAGACTCCCAATCATCAGAAAAAATCAAAATATCGTCCAAATATACAATCAAGAATTTATCAATATAAGTCCGGAAGATATCACGCATGAAAGATTGAAAAACAGATGGAGCATTAGTGAGCCCGAACGGCATCACAAGGTATTCAAAATGGCCCTCGGGCATATTGAACGCAGTTTTCCATTCATCACCCTGCTTAATACGAACAAGATTATACGCCCCCCGAAGGTCAATCTTTGTAAACCAACTAGCCCCCTTAATCCTAGCAAACAAATCGGAAAGCAAAGGTAAAGGGTATTGAAACTTGACCGTGATCTTATTCAAGAGGCGATAATCAATACAGGGTCTCAAGGAGCCATCCTTCTTAGCAACAAAAAAAAATCCTGCTCCCATCGGTGAAGAAGATGGCCGAATATGCCCTTTCTCCAAAGACTCCTTAACATAACTCCGCATAGCGGTATGTTCAGGCACAGACAGATTGAAGATTCGGCCCTTAGGAAACTTACAGCCTGGAATCAAATCAATAGCACAATCACAGTCCCTGTGCGGTGGAAGAGAACTGGACTTGGGCTCATCGAATACATCCTGAAAATCAGACAAAAACTCTGGAATTTCGGAAGAGGAAGAAGAGGAGATGGACATTAAAGGAACATCATTATGAACTCCCTGACAACCCCAACTAGTCACAGACATAGAGTTCCAATCCAAGACAGGATTATGTACCTGCAACCACGGAAATCCCAACACGATAGCATCATGTAAATTATCTGGCCAATCACTTCAAAGAAAAAATTGACCACATTCGCCAGGAAATCATCTCCCAATCTCTTCATACCAGGCACTGTCCTCCCTCCCCCACTGCATCTAGTTCACTCTCTGACTTTGAACCAGTTACTGAAGAAGAAGTAAGCAGGCTCCTTGCATCTTCTCGCCCGACCACTTGCACCAGTGACCCCATTCCGTCACATCTCCTCCAGTCCCTTTCCCCGGCTGTCACCTCTCACCTAACAAAAATATTCAACCTTTCCCTCACTTCCGGTATTTTTCCCTCCTCATTTAAGCATGCCATCATACATCCATTACTTAAAAAACCCTCCCTCGACCAAAACTGTGCTGCTAATTATAGACCTGTCTCTAATCTTCCCTTCATCTCTAAACTCCTGGAACGCCTGGTCCACTCCCGTCTTACCCACTATCTCTCAGATAACTCTCTTCTCGAACCTCTTCAATCTGGCTTCCGCTCTTTACACTCTACTGAAACTGCCCTCACTAAAGTCTCTAATGACCTACTAACAGCTAAATCTAATGGTCACTACTCCATGCTAATTCTATTGGATCTTTCCGCAGCATTCGACACTGTGGATCATCAGCTCCTCCTCACTATGCTCCGCTCCATCGGCATCAAGGACACCGCTCTCTCTTGGTTCTCCTCCTATCTCTCTGACCGATCCTTCACTGTATGTTTTGCTGGTTCCTCCTCCTCTCACCTTCCCCTTACTGTTGGGGTTCCTCAAGGATCAGTCCTAGGCCCCCTCCTCTTCTCTTTGTATACTGCCCCTATTGGACAAACAATCAGTAGATTTGGTTTCCAGTACCATCTCTATGCTGACGACACCCAATTATACACCTCTTCTCCTGCTTTCACTCCGACCTTCTTAGAAAACACCAGTGATTGTCTTACCGCTGTCTCTAACATCATGTCCTCCCTCTATCTGAAACTGAACCTGTCAAAAACTGAACTCCTCGTGTTCTCTCCCTCTACTAACCTACCTTTGCCTGACATTGCCATCTCCGTGTGTGGTTCCACCATTACTCCAAAGCAACATGCCCGCTGCCTTGGGGTTATCCTTGATTCCGAGCTTTCATTCACCCCCCACATCCGATCACTGGCTCGCTCTTCTTATTTGCATCTCAAAAACATTTCTAGAATTCGCCCTTTTCTTACTTTCGACTCTGCAAAAACTCTTACTGTTTCTCTTATTCATTCCCATCTGGACTATTGTAACTCTCTACTAATCGGCCTCCCTCTTACCAAACTCTCCCCGCTCCAATCTGTCCTGAATGCTGCTGCCAGGATCATATTCCTCACCAACCGTTACACCGATGCCTCTACCTTCTGCCAGTCATTACACTGGCTACCCATCCACTCCAGAATCCAGTACAAAACTACTACCCTCATCCACAAAGCACTCCATGGCTCAGCACCACCCTACATCTCCTCTCTGGTCTCAGTCTACCACCCTACCCCTGCCCTCCGCTCCGCTAATGACCTCAGGTTAGCATCCTCAATAATCAGAACCTCCCACTCCCATCTCCAAGACTTTACACGCGCTGCGCCGATTCTTTGGAATGCACTACCTAGGTTAATACGATTAATCCCCAATCCCCACAGTTTTAAGCGTGCCCTAAAAACGCATTTGTTCAGACTGGCCTACCGCCTCAACGCATTAACCTAACTATCCCTGTGTGGCCTATTAAAAATAGAAAAAAAAAAAAACACATAATCAGGTTCCTTGCATCGTGTTCTCATACACTTTATGCAGTAAATAGCACTCTGTGTCTGTACTGCTACATACTTAGGCAGTTAACTGGTTCATGCAGCTTTACATGAACACCCGAGCCTTACACTATGGCTGGTCCAAATAACTAAAGCAATTGTTAGCATCCACCTCTCGTGTCTCCCCTTTTCCTCATAGTTTGTAAGCTTGCGAGCAGGACACTCATTCCTCCTGGTATCTATTTTGAACTGTGATTTCTGTTATGCTGTAATGTCTATTGTCTGTACAAGTCCCCTCTATAAGTTGTAAAGCGCTGCGGAATATGTTGGCGCTATATAAATAAAAATTATTATTATTATATATTATGCAATACCAGAAATCGACAATCTTGCTGATGGGCTGGCTCCATGCGCATGGTCACCTGTGTCCAAAACTGGGGCTTATTTTTAGACAAAGGTGTAGCATCAATGCCCCTTAAAAGAATAAGGTTCTGCAAGGGCTGCAAGGGGAAACCACAACGCCTGGCAAACTCAAGGTCCATTAAGTTCAAAGCGGCGCCTGAATCCACAAACACCAAGACAGAAAATGATGACAATGAGCAGATCAAGGACACTGATAACAGAAATTTAGGTTGTACAGTACTGATGGTAAATGAACTAGCGATCCTCTTTGTCCTTTAAGAGCAGACTGAAATGACATGAGAAGCGTCGCCACAATAATAACACAACCTATTCTGACGTCTGAGTCCTTGTCGTTCTGTCCTAGACAGAATCCTATCACACTGCATTGGCTCAGGACTCTGCTCTGAGGACAACGCCACAGCGCACACAGTTCTGCAGTTCTGCGCTCCCGCAAGCGCCGATCAATCTGAATGGCCAAAGACATAGAATCACTCAGACCGACAGGCGTGGGAAACCCCACCATAACATCTTTAACGGATTCAGAAAGACCCTTTCTGAAAATTGCAGCCAAAGCATCATCATTCCATTTAGTCAACACAGACCATTTTCTAAATTTCTGACAAAACAATTCTGCTGCCTCTTGACCCTGAGATAGGGCCAACAAGGTCTTCTCTGCTTGATCCACAGAATTAGGTTCATCATATAATAGTCCTAAAGCCTGAAAAAAGGAATCTACATTAAGCAAAGCCGGATTCCCAGATTCCAGGGAAAATGCCCAATCCTGTGGATCACCACGCAGTAGGGAAATGACAATTTTAACCTGCTGAATAGAATCCCCAGAGGATCGAGGTCTCAAAGCAAAAAACAGTTTACAGTTGTTTTTAAAACTCAAAAATTTGGACCTGTCACCAAAAAACAAATCAGGAGTAGGAATCATCGGCTCTAAAACAGGAGTCTGAACAATATAATCAGAAATTCCCTGTACCCTAGCAGCAAGCTGGTCTACACGAGAAGCTAATTCCTGAACATCCATGCTAACACAAGACTCCTTAGCCACCCAGAGAAAAAGAGGGAAGAAAAAGCAAAGCAAACTGCAGAAAAAAATGACTCAACACCTTTCTTCCCTTCTTCTGAGATGCATTTAACTCATAGTGGGCCAGTTGTACTGTTATGATCCGGTGACTTTGGAGCCACATGAACTTTCTCTGGAGTAGGTGGAAACTGTACTGACCGCAAAACCTGAACTAACACCGCAACTAGAAGTAGCCGTGGGGTGTGCCTAACAAACCCTAGACACCTCGACACAGCCGGAGGACTAAATACCCCTATAGATGGAAATAGGAATACTACCTTGCCTCAGAGCAGAACCCCAAAGGATAGGCAGCCCCCCACGAATATTGACTGTGAGTAGGAGAGGAAAGACACATGCAGGCAGAAAACAGGATTCAGCAAAAGAGGCCACTCTAGCTAAATAGGGAAAGATAGGACAGAACACTAAGCGGTCAGTATTAAAACCCTTCCAAAAATATCCACAGCAGATAATACAAAAAGTTCCACAATCTAACTAAAGACATGGAATGTATATCTGCCACTCCAGAGAATCCAACAAGACTGAGAAAATACTGACACAATCTAAGCTGGACAAAAAAACACTGAATAGCACAGAATTATTAAGCACACAGCATGTGTGCCACAGAAACAAAACCAGACACTTATTTTTGCTGATTTGGCAGAAGGCAGAAGGAACCAAACCAGGACCAAAACCTCCCAACAACCATGGACAACTGGCAAGGACTAATGAATCCTGCACACCTAAATACCCCAGTCAGAACTGCAATCAGCAGATACACCTGACCAGGACTGCAACTCAGGGACAACTGCATTACCACCTACAACCACTGGAGGGAGCCCAAAAGCAGAATTCACAACAGTACCCCCCCCCTTGAGGAGGGGTCACCGAACCCTCACCAGAGCCCCCAGGCCGATCAGGACGAGCCAGATGAAAAGCATGAACCAAATCAGCAGCATGGACATCAGAGGCAAAAACCCAAGAATTATCCTCCTGGCCATAACCCTTCCACTTGACAAGATACTGAAGCCTCCGCCTCGAAAAACGAGAATCCAAAATCTTCTCAACCACATACTCCAACTCCCCATCAACCAACACAGGGGCCGAAGGATCAACAGAGGGAACAACAGGTACCACATATTTCCGCAATAAAGATCTATGGAAGACATTATGGATAGCAAAAGAGGCAGGAAGCGCCAATCAAAAAGACACCGGATTAATAATCCCAGAAATCCTATAAGGACCAATAAACCGAGGCTTAAACTTAGGAGAAGAAACCTTCATAGGAACATGACGGGAAGACAACCAGACCAGATCCCCAACCTGAAGCCGGGAACCAACACACCGACGACGGTTAGCAAAACGTTGAGCCTCCTCCTGAGACAACACCAAATTGTCCACCATATGAGCCCAAATCTGCTGTAACCTGTCAACCACCAAATCCACACCAGGACAGTCAGAAGGCTCAACCTGCCCAGAAGAAAAACGAGGATGAAAACCAAAATTACAAAAAAAAAAGCGAAACCAAAGTAGCCGAACTAGCCCGATTATTAAGGGCAAACTCAGCCAATGGCAAAAAGGCCACCCAATCATCCTGATCAGCATACACAAAGCATCTCAAATAAGTCTCCAAGGTCTGATTAGTTCGCTCGGTTTGGCCATTTGTCTGAGGATGACATGCAGAGGAAAAAGATAAATCAATGCCCAGCATAGCACAAAAGGCCCGCCAAAACCTAGAAACAAACTGGGAACCTCTGACAGACACAATATTCACCGGAATACCATGCAAACGAACCACATGCTGAAAAAACAACAAAACTAAATCTGAAGAGGAAGGCAATTTAGGCAAAGGCACCAAATGAACCATCTCAGAAAACAGGTCACAAAGAACCCAGATAACCGACATCCTCTGGGAAACTGGAAGATCAGAAATAAAATCCAAAGAAATATGCATCCAGGGCCTCTCAGGGACCGGCAATGGCAAAAGCAACCCAATAGCAAAGGAACAACGAGGCTTGGCCCGCGCACAAGTCCCACAGGACTGCACAAAAGAACGCACATCACGTGATAAAGAAGGTCACCAAAAGGACCTACCAACCAAGTCTCTGGTACCAAAAATACCAGGATGACCAGCCAACACAGAACAGTGAACCTCAGAAATCACTCTACTAGTCCATCTGTCAGGAACAAACAGTTTCCCCACTGGACAACGATCAGGTCTGATCAGCCTGAAATTCCTGAAGAACCCGTCGTAAATCAGGGGAAATAGCAGAAAGAACCACCCCTTCTTTCAGAATGCCGACCGGTTCAAGGACCTCAGGAGAATCAGGCAAAAAACTCATAGAAAGGGCATCAGCCTTAATATTCTTAGAACCCGGAAGATACGAGACCACAAAATCAAAACGGGAAAAAAACAAGGACCATCGAGTCTGTCTAGGATTCAGCCGCTTGGCAGACTCAAGGTAAATCAAACTCTTATGATCGGTCAAGACCACAATACGGTGCTTAGCTCCCTCCAGCCAATGTCGCCACTCCTCAAATGCCCACTTCATAGCCAACAACTCCCGATTGCCGACATCATAATTGCGTTCAGCAGGCGAAAATTTACGGGAAAAGAATGCACATGGTTTCATCAAGGAACCAACATGATCCCTCTGGGACAAAACTGCCCCTGCGCCAATCTCAGAAGCGTCAATCTCAACCTGAAATGGAAGGGAAACATCCGGTTGGCGCAACACCGGAGCAAAAGTAAATCGACGTTTAAGCTCCTGAAAGGCAGAAACAGCCGCAGAGGACCAATTCGCCACATTAGCGCCTTTTTTTTGTCAAATCGGTCAATGGTTTAACCACACTGGAAAAGTTAACAATGAAACGGCGATAAAAATTTGCAAAACCCAAAAATTTCTGAAGGCTCTTTACGGACGTGGGTTGAATCCAATCACGAATGGCCTGAACCTTAACCGGATCCATCTCAATAGATGAAGGAGAGAAAATAAAACCCAAAAAAGAAACCTTCTGCACCCCAAAGAGACACTTAGACCCCTTCACAAACAAAGCATTGTCACGAAGGATCTGAAATACCATCCTGACCTGTTCCACATGAGACTCCCAATCATCAGAAAAAATCAAAATATCGTCCAAATATACAATCAAGAATTTATCAATATAAGTCCGGAAGATATCACGCATGAAAGATTGAAAAACAGATGGAGCATTAGTGAGCCCGAACGGCATCACAAGGTATTCAAAATGGCCCTCGGGCATATTGAACGCAGTTTTCCATTCATCACCCTGCTTAATACGAACAAGATTATACGCCCCCCGAAGGTCAATCTTTGTAAACCAACTAGCCCCCTTAATCCTAGCAAACAAATCGGAAAGCAAAGGTAAAGGGTATTGAAACTTGACCGTGATCTTATTCAAGAGGCGATAATCAATACAGGGTCTCAAGGAGCCATCCTTCTTAGCAACAAAAAAAAATCCTGCTCCCATCGGTGAAGAAGATGGCCGAATATGCCCTTTCTCCAAAGACTCCTTAACATAACTCCGCATAGCGGTATGTTCAGGCACAGACAGATTGAAGATTCGGCCCTTAGGAAACTTACAGCCTGGAATCAAATCAATAGCACAATCACAGTCCCTGTGCGGTGGAAGAGAACTGGACTTGGGCTCATCGAATACATCCTGAAAATCAGACAAAAACTCTGGAATTTCGGAAGAGGAAGAAGAGGAGATGGACATTAAAGGAACATCATTATGAACTCCCTGACAACCCCAACTAGTCACAGACATAGAGTTCCAATCCAAGACAGGATTATGTACCTGCAACCACGGAAATCCCAACACGATAGCATCATGTAAATTATCTGGCCAATCACTTCAAAGAAAAAATTGACCACATTCGCCAGGAAATCATCTCCCAATCTCTTCATACCAGGCACTGTCCTCCCTCCCCCACTGCATCTAGTTCACTCTCTGACTTTGAACCAGTTACTGAAGAAGAAGTAAGCAGGCTCCTTGCATCTTCTCGCCCGACCACTTGCACCAGTGACCCCATTCCGTCACATCTCCTCCAGTCCCTTTCCCCGGCTGTCACCTCTCACCTAACAAAAATATTCAACCTTTCCCTCACTTCCGGTATTTTTCCCTCCTCATTTAAGCATGCCATCATACATCCATTACTTAAAAAACCCTCCCTCGACCAAAACTGTGCTGCTAATTATAGACCTGTCTCTAATCTTCCCTTCATCTCTAAACTCCTGGAACGCCTGGTCCACTCCCGTCTTACCCACTATCTCTC
Source organism: Ranitomeya variabilis (assembly GCF_051348905.1). Lineage (NCBI taxonomy): Eukaryota > Metazoa > Chordata > Amphibia > Anura > Dendrobatidae > Ranitomeya > Ranitomeya variabilis. The sequence goes on from NC_135237.1 coordinate 205,747,691, forward strand.
AGATAACTCTCTTCTCGAACCTCTTCAATCTGGCTTCCGCTCTTTACACTCTACTGAAACTGCCCTCACTAAAGTCTCTAATGACCTACTAACAGCTAAATCTAATGGTCACTACTCCATGCTAATTCTATTGGATCTTTCCGCAGCATTCGACACTGTGGATCATCAGCTCCTCCTCACTATGCTCCGCTCCATCGGCATCAAGGACACCGCTCTCTCTTGGTTCTCCTCCTATCTCTCTGACCGATCCTTCACTGTATGTTTTGCTGGTTCCTCCTCCTCTCACCTTCCCCTTACTGTTGGGGTTCCTCAAGGATCAGTCCTAGGCCCCCTCCTCTTCTCTTTGTATACTGCCCCTATTGGACAAACAATCAGTAGATTTGGTTTCCAGTACCATCTCTATGCTGACGACACCCAATTATACACCTCTTCTCCTGCTTTCACTCCGACCTTCTTAGAAAACACCAGTGATTGTCTTACCGCTGTCTCTAACATCATGTCCTCCCTCTATCTGAAACTGAACCTGTCAAAAACTGAACTCCTCGTGTTCTCTCCCTCTACTAACCTACCTTTGCCTGACATTGCCATCTCCGTGTGTGGTTCCACCATTACTCCAAAGCAACATGCCCGCTGCCTTGGGGTTATCCTTGATTCCGAGCTTTCATTCACCCCCCACATCCGATCACTGGCTCGCTCTTCTTATTTGCATCTCAAAAACATTTCTAGAATTCGCCCTTTTCTTACTTTCGACTCTGCAAAAACTCTTACTGTTTCTCTTATTCATTCCCATCTGGACTATTGTAACTCTCTACTAATCGGCCTCCCTCTTACCAAACTCTCCCCGCTCCAATCTGTCCTGAATGCTGCTGCCAGGATCATATTCCTCACCAACCGTTACACCGATGCCTCTACCTTCTGCCAGTCATTACACTGGCTACCCATCCACTCCAGAATCCAGTACAAAACTACTACCCTCATCCACAAAGCACTCCATGGCTCAGCACCACCCTACATCTCCTCTCTGGTCTCAGTCTACCACCCTACCCCTGCCCTCCGCTCCGCTAATGACCTCAGGTTAGCATCCTCAATAATCAGAACCTCCCACTCCCATCTCCAAGACTTTACACGCGCTGCGCCGATTCTTTGGAATGCACTACCTAGGTTAATACGATTAATCCCCAATCCCCACAGTTTTAAGCGTGCCCTAAAAACGCATTTGTTCAGACTGGCCTACCGCCTCAACGCATTAACCTAACTATCCCTGTGTGGCCTATTAAAAATAGAAAAAAAAAAAAACACATAATCAGGTTCCTTGCATCGTGTTCTCATACACTTTATGCAGTAAATAGCACTCTGTGTCTGTACTGCTACATACTTAGGCAGTTAACTGGTTCATGCAGCTTTACATGAACACCCGAGCCTTACACTATGGCTGGTCCAAATAACTAAAGCAATTGTTAGCATCCACCTCTCGTGTCTCCCCTTTTCCTCATAGTTTGTAAGCTTGCGAGCAGGACACTCATTCCTCCTGGTATCTATTTTGAACTGTGATTTCTGTTATGCTGTAATGTCTATTGTCTGTACAAGTCCCCTCTATAAGTTGTAAAGCGCTGCGGAATATGTTGGCGCTATATAAATAAAAATTATTATTATTATATATTATGCAATACCAGAAATCGACAATCTTGCTGATGGGCTGGCTCCATGCGCATGGTCACCTGTGTCCAAAACTGGGGCTTATTTTTAGACAAAGGTGTAGCATCAATGCCCCTTAAAAGAATAAGGTTCTGCAAGGGCTGCAAGGGGAAACCACAACGCCTGGCAAACTCAAGGTCCATTAAGTTCAAAGCGGCGCCTGAATCCACAAACACCAAGACAGAAAATGATGACAATGAGCAGATCAAGGACACTGATAACAGAAATTTAGGTTGTACAGTACTGATGGTAAATGAACTAGCGATCCTCTTTGTCCTTTAAGAGCAGACTGAAATGACATGAGAAGCGTCGCCACAATAATAACACAACCTATTCTGACGTCTGAGTCCTTGTCGTTCTGTCCTAGACAGAATCCTATCACACTGCATTGGCTCAGGACTCTGCTCTGAGGACAACGCCTCAGCGCACACAGTTCTGCAGTTCTGCGCTCCCGCAAGCGCCGATCAATCTGAATGGCCAAAGACATAGAATCACTCAGACCGACAGGCGTGGGAAACCCCACCATAACATCTTTAACGGATTCAGAAAGACCCTTTCTGAAAATTGCAGCCAAAGCATCATCATTCCATTTAGTCAACACAGACCATTTTCTAAATTTCTGACAAAACAATTCTGCTGCCTCTTGACCCTGAGATAGGGCCAACAAGGTCTTCTCTGCTTGATCCACAGAATTAGGTTCATCATATAATAGTCCTAAAGCCTGAAAAAAGGAATCTACATTAAGCAAAGCCGGATTCCCAGATTCCAGGGAAAATGCCCAATCCTGTGGATCACCACGCAGTAGGGAAATGACAATTTTAACCTGCTGAATAGAATCCCCAGAGGATCGAGGTCTCAAAGCAAAAAACAGTTTACAGTTGTTTTTAAAACTCAAAAATTTGGACCTGTCACCAAAAAACAAATCAGGAGTAGGAATCATCGGCTCTAAAACAGGAGTCTGAACAATATAATCAGAAATTCCCTGTACCCTAGCAGCAAGCTGGTCTACACGAGAAGCTAATTCCTGAACATCCATGCTAACACAAGACTCCTTAGCCACCCAGAGAAAAAGAGGGAAGAAAAAGCAAAGCAAACTGCAGAAAAAAAATGACTCAACACCTTTCTTCCCTTCTTCTGAGATGCATTTAACTCATAGTGGGCCAGTTGTACTGTTATGATCCGGTGACTTTGGAGCCACATGAACTTTCTCTGGAGTAGGTGGAAACTGTACTGACCGCAAAACCTGAACTAACACCGCAACTAGAAGTAGCCGTGGGGTGTGCCTAACAAACCCTAGACACCTCGACACAGCCGGAGGACTAAATACCCCTATAGATGGAAATAGGAATACTACCTTGCCTCAGAGCAGAACCCCAAAGGATAGGCAGCCCCCCACGAATATTGACTGTGAGTAGGAGAGGAAAGACACATGCAGGCAGAAAACAGGATTCAGCAAAAGAGGCCACTCTAGCTAAATAGGGAAAGATAGGACAGAACACTAAGCGGTCAGTATTAAAACCCTTCCAAAAATATCCACAGCAGATAATACAAAAAGTTCCACAATCTAACTAAAGACATGGAATGTATATCTGCCACTCCAGAGAATCCAACAAGACTGAGAAAATACTGACACAATCTAAGCTGGACAAAAAAACACTGAATAGCACAGAATTATTAAGCACACAGCATGTGTGCCACAGAAACAAAACCAGACACTTATTTTTGCTGATTTGGCAGAAGGCAGAAGGAACCAAACCAGGACCAAAACCTCCCAACAACCATGGACAACTGGCAAGGACTAATGAATCCTGCACACCTAAATACCCCAGTCAGAACTGCAATCAGCAGATACACCTGACCAGGACTGCAACTCAGGGACAACTGCATTACCACCTACAACCACCGGAGGGAGCCCAAAAGCAGAATTCACAACAGTACCCCCCCCCTTGAGGAGGGGTCACCGAACCCTCACCAGAGCCCCCAGGCCGATCAGGACGAGCCAGATGAAAAGCATGAACCAAATCAGCAGCATGGACATCAGAGGCAAAAACCCAAGAATTATCCTCCTGGCCATAACCCTTCCACTTGACAAGATACTGAAGCCTCCGCCTCGAAAAACGAGAATCCAAAATCTTCTCAACCACATACTCCAACTCCCCATCAACCAACACAGGGGCCGAAGGATCAACAGAGGGAACAACAGGTACCACATATTTCCGCAATAAAGATCTATGGAAGACATTATGGATAGCAAAAGAGGCAGGAAGCGCCAATCAAAAAGACACCGGATTAATAATCCCAGAAATCCTATAAGGACCAATAAACCGAGGCTTAAACTTAGGAGAAGAAACCTTCATAGGAACATGACGGGAAGACAACCAGACCAGATCCCCAACCTGAAGCCGGGAACCAACACACCGACGACGGTTAGCAAAACGTTGAGCCTCCTCCTGAGACAACACCAAATTGTCCACCATATGAGCCCAAATCTGCTGTAACCTGTCAACCACCAAATCCACACCAGGACAGTCAGAAGGCTCAACCTGCCCAGAAGAAAAACGAGGATGAAAACCAAAATTACAAAAAAAAAAGCGAAACCAAAGTAGCCGAACTAGCCCGATTATTAAGGGCAAACTCAGCCAATGGCAAAAAGGCCACCCAATCATCCTGATCAGCATACACAAAGCATCTCAAATAAGTCTCCAAGGTCTGATTAGTTCGCTCGGTTTGGCCATTTGTCTGAGGATGACATGCAGAGGAAAAAGATAAATCAATGCCCAGCATAGCACAAAAGGCCCGCCAAAACCTAGAAACAAACTGGGAACCTCTGACAGACACAATATTCACCGGAATACCATGCAAACGAACCACATGCTGAAAAAACAACAAAACTAAATCTGAAGAGGAAGGCAATTTAGGCAAAGGCACCAAATGAACCATCTCAGAAAACAGGTCACAAAGAACCCAGATAACCGACATCCTCTGGGAAACTGGAAGATCAGAAATAAAATCCAAAGAAATATGCATCCAGGGCCTCTCAGGGACCGGCAATGGCAAAAGCAACCCAATAGCAAAGGAACAACGAGGCTTGGCCCGCGCACAAGTCCCACAGGACTGCACAAAAGAACGCACATCACGTGATAAAGAAGGTCACCAAAAGGACCTACCAACCAAGTCTCTGGTACCAAAAATACCAGGATGACCAGCCAACACAGAACAGTGAACCTCAGAAATCACTCTACTAGTCCATCTGTCAGGAACAAACAGTTTCCCCACTGGACAACGATCAGGTCTGATCAGCCTGAAATTCCTGAAGAACCCGTCGTAAATCAGGGGAAATAGCAGAAAGAACCACCCCTTCTTTCAGAATGCCGACCGGTTCAAGGACCTCAGGAGAATCAGGCAAAAAACTCATAGAAAGGGCATCAGCCTTAATATTCTTAGAACCCGGAAGATACGAGACCACAAAATCAAAACGGGAAAAAAACAAGGACCATCGAGTCTGTCTAGGATTCAGCCGCTTGGCAGACTCAAGGTAAATCAAACTCTTATGATCGGTCAAGACCACAATACGGTGCTTAGCTCCCTCCAGCCAATGTCGCCACTCCTCAAATGCCCACTTCATAGCCAACAACTCCCGATTGCCGACATCATAATTGCGTTCAGCAGGCGAAAATTTACGGGAAAAGAATGCACATGGTTTCATCAAGGAACCAACATGATCCCTCTGGGACAAAACTGCCCCTGCGCCAATCTCAGAAGCGTCAATCTCAACCTGAAACGGAAGGGAAACATCCGGTTGGCGCAACACCGGAGCAAAAGTAAATCGACGTTTAAGCTCCTGAAAGGCAGAAACAGCCGCAGAGGACCAATTCGCCACAATAGCGCCTTTTTTTTGTCAAATCGGTCAATGGTTTAACCACACTGGAAAAGTTAACAATGAAACGGCGATAAAAATTTGCAAAACCCAAAAATTTCTGAAGGCTCTTTACGGACGTGGGTTGAATCCAATCACGAATGGCCTGAACCTTAACCGGATCCATCTCAATAGATGAAGGAGAGAAAATAAAACCCAAAAAAGAAACCTTCTGCACCCCAAAGAGACACTTAGACCCCTTCACAAACAAAGCATTGTCACGAAGGATCTGAAATACCATCCTGACCTGTTCCACATGAGACTCCCAATCATCAGAAAAAATCAAAATATCGTCCAAATATACAATCAAGAATTTATCAATATAAGTCCGGAAGATATCACGCATGAAAGATTGAAAAACAGATGGAGCATTAGTGAGCCCGAACGGCATCACAAGGTATTCAAAATGGCCCTCGGGCATATTGAACGCAGTTTTCCATTCATCACCCTGCTTAATACGAACAAGATTATACGCCCCCCGAAGGTCAATCTTTGTAAACCAACTAGCCCCCTTAATCCTAGCAAACAAATCGGAAAGCAAAGGTAAAGGGTATTGAAACTTGACCGTGATCTTATTCAAGAGGCGATAATCAATACAGGGTCTCAAGGAGCCATCCTTCTTAGCAACAAAAAAAAATCCTGCTCCCATCGGTGAAGAAGATGGCCGAATATGCCCTTTCTCCAAAGACTCCTTAACATAACTCCGCATAGCGGTATGTTCAGGCACAGACAGATTGAAGATTTGGCCCTTAGGAAACTTACAGCCTGGAATCAAATCAATAGCACAATCACAGTCCCTGTGCGGTGGAAGAGAACTGGACTTGGGCTCATCGAATACATCCTGAAAATCAGACAAAAACTCTGGAATTTCGGAAGAGGAAGAAGAGGAGATGGACATTAAAGGAACATCATTATGAACTCCCTGACAACCCCAACTAGTCACAGACATAGAGTTCCAATCCAAGACAGGATTATGTACCTGCAACCACGGAAATCCCAACACGATAGCATCATGTAAATTATCTGGCCAATCACTTCAAAGAAAAAATTGACCACATTCGCCAGGAAATCATCTCCCAATCTCTTCATACCAGGCACTGTCCTCCCTCCCCCACTGCATCTAGTTCACTCTCTGACTTTGAACCAGTTACTGAAGAAGAAGTAAGCAGGCTCCTTGCATCTTCTCGCCCGACCACTTGCACCAGTGACCCCATTCCGTCACATCTCCTCCAGTCCCTTTCCCCGGCTGTCACCTCTCACCTAACAAAAATATTCAACCTTTCCCTCACTTCCGGTATTTTTCCCTCCTCATTTAAGCATGCCATCATACATCCATTACTTAAAAAACCCTCCCTCGACCAAAACTGTGCTGCTAATTATAGACCTGTCTCTAATCTTCCCTTCATCTCTAAACTCCTGGAACGCCTGGTCCACTCCCGTCTTACCCACTATCTCTCAGATAACTCTCTTCTCGAACCTCTTCAATCTGGCTTCCGCTCTTTACACTCTACTGAAACTGCCCTCACTAAAGTCTCTAATGACCTACTAACAGCTAAATCTAATGGTCACTACTCCATGCTAATTCTATTGGATCTTTCCGCAGCATTCGACACTGTGGATCATCAGCTCCTCCTCACTATGCTCCGCTCCATCGGCATCAAGGACACCGCTCTCTCTTGGTTCTCCTCCTATCTCTCTGACCGATCCTTCACTGTATGTTTTGCTGGTTCCTCCTCCTCTCACCTTCCCCTTACTGTTGGGGTTCCTCAAGGATCAGTCCTAGGCCCCCTCCTCTTCTCTTTGTATACTGCCCCTATTGGACAAACAATCAGTAGATTTGGTTTCCAGTACCATCTCTATGCTGACGACACCCAATTATACACCTCTTCTCCTGCTTTCACTCCGACCTTCTTAGAAAACACCAGTGATTGTCTTACTGCTGTCTCTAACATCATGTCCTCCCTCTATCTGAAACTGAACCTGTCAAAAACTGAACTCCTCGTGTTCTCTCCCTCTACTAACCTACCTTTGCCTGACATTGCCATCTCCGTGTGTGGTTCCACCATTACTCCAAAGCAACATGCCCGCTGCCTTGGGGTTATCCTTGATTCCGAGCTTTCATTCACCCCCCACATCCGATCACTGGCTCGCTCTTCTTATTTGCATCTCAAAAACATTTCTAGAATTCGCCCTTTTCTTACTTTCGACTCTGCAAAAACTCTTACTGTTTCTCTTATTCATTCCCATCTGGACTATTGTAACTCTCTACTAATCGGCCTCCCTCTTACCAAACTCTCCCCGCTCCAATCTGTCCTGAATGCTGCTGCCAGGATCATATTCCTCACCAACCGTTACACCGATGCCTCTACCTTCTGCCAGTCATTACACTGGCTACCCATCCACTCCAGAATCCAGTACAAAACTACTACCCTCATCCACAAAGCACTCCATGGCTCAGCACCACCCTACATCTCCTCTCTGGTCTCAGTCTACCACCCTACCCCTGCCCTCCGCTCCGCTAATGACCTCAGGTTAGCATCCTCAATAATCAGAACCTCCCACTCCCATCTCCAAGACTTTACACGCGCTGCGCCGATTCTTTGGAATGCACTACCTAGGTTAATACGATTAATCCCCAATCCCCACAGTTTTAAGCGTGCCCTAAAAACGCATTTGTTCAGACTGGCCTACCGCCTCAACGCATTAACCTAACTATCCCTGTGTGGCCTATTAAAAATAGAAAAAAAAAAAAACACATAATCAGGTTCCTTGCATCGTGTTCTCATACACTTTATGCAGTAAATAGCACTCTGTGTCTGTACTGCTACATACTTAGGCAGTTAACTGGTTCATGCAGCTTTACATGAACACCCGAGCCTTACACTATGGCTGGTCCAAATAACTAAAGCAATTGTTAGCATCCACCTCTCGTGTCTCCCCTTTTCCTCATAGTTTGTAAGCTTGCGAGCAGGACACTCATTCCTCCTGGTATCTATTTTGAACTGTGATTTCTGTTATGCTGTAATGTCTATTGTCTGTACAAGTCCCCTCTATAAGTTGTAAAGCGCTGCGGAATATGTTGGCGCTATATAAATAAAAATTATTATTATTATATATTATGCAATACCAGAAATCGACAATCTTGCTGATGGGCTGGCTCCATGCGCATGGTCACCTGTGTCCAAAACTGGGGCTTATTTTTAGACAAAGGTGTAGCATCAATGCCCCTTAAAAGAATAAGGTTCTGCAAGGGCTGCAAGGGGAAACCACAACGCCTGGCAAACTCAAGGTCCATTAAGTTCAAAGCGGCGCCTGAATCCACAAACACCAAGACAGAAAATGATGACAATGAGCAGATCAAGGACACTGATAACAGAAATTTAGGTTGTACAGTACTGATGGTAAATGAACTAGCGATCCTCTTTGTCCTTTAAGAGCAGACTGAAATGACATGAGAAGCGTCGCCACAATAATAACACAACCTATTCTGACGTCTGAGTCCTTGTCGTTCTGTCCTAGACAGAATCCTATCACACTGCATTGGCTCAGGACTCTGCTCTGAGGACAACGCCTCAGCGCACACAGTTCTGCAGTTCTGCGCTCCCGCAAGCGCCGATCAATCTGAATGGCCAAAGACATAGAATCACTCAGACCGACAGGCGTGGGAAACCCCACCATAACATCTTTAACGGATTCAGAAAGACCCTTTCTGAAAATTGCAGCCAAAGCATCATCATTCCATTTAGTCAACACAGACCATTTTCTAAATTTCTGACAAAACAATTCTGCTGCCTCTTGACCCTGAGATAGGGCCAACAAGGTCTTCTCTGCTTGATCCACAGAATTAGGTTCATCATATAATAGTCCTAAAGCCTGAAAAAAGGAATCTACATTAAGCAAAGCCGGATTCCCAGATTCCAGGGAAAATGCCCAATCCTGTGGATCACCACGCAGTAGGGAAATGACAATTTTAACCTGCTGAATAGAATCCCCAGAGGATCGAGGTCTCAAAGCAAAAAACAGTTTACAGTTGTTTTTAAAACTCAAAAATTTGGACCTGTCACCAAAAAACAAATCAGGAGTAGGAATCATCGGCTCTAAAACAGGAGTCTGAACAATATAATCAGAAATTCCCTGTACCCTAGCAGCAAGCTGGTCTACACGAGAAGCTAATTCCTGAACATCCATGCTAACACAAGACTCCTTAGCCACCCAGAGAAAAAGAGGGAAGAAAAAGCAAAGCAAACTGCAGAAAAAAAATGACTCAACACCTTTCTTCCCTTCTTCTGAGATGCATTTAACTCATAGTGGGCCAGTTGTACTGTTATGATCCGGTGACTTTGGAGCCACATGAACTTTCTCTGGAGTAGGTGGAAACTGTACTGACCGCAAAACCTGAACTAACACCGCAACTAGAAGTAGCCGTGGGGTGTGCCTAACAAACCCTAGACACCTCGACACAGCCGGAGGACTAAATACCCCTATAGATGGAAATAGGAATACTACCTTGCCTCAGAGCAGAACCCCAAAGGATAGGCAGCCCCCCACGAATATTGACTGTGAGTAGGAGAGGAAAGACACATGCAGGCAGAAAACAGGATTCAGCAAAAGAGGCCACTCTAGCTAAATAGGGAAAGATAGGACAGAACACTAAGCGGTCAGTATTAAAACCCTTCCAAAAATATCCACAGCAGATAATACAAAAAGTTCCACAATCTAACTAAAGACATGGAATGTATATCTGCCACTCCAGAGAATCCAACAAGACTGAGAAAATACTGACACAATCTAAGCTGGACAAAAAAACACTGAATAGCACAGAATTATTAAGCACACAGCATGTGTGCCACAGAAACAAAACCAGACACTTATTTTTGCTGATTTGGCAGAAGGCAGAAGGAACCAAACCAGGACCAAAACCTCCCAACAACCATGGACAACTGGCAAGGACTAATGAATCCTGCACGCCTAAATACCCCAGTCAGAACTGCAATCAGCAGATACACCTGACCAGGACTGCAACTCAGGGACAACTGCATTACCACCTACAACCACCGGAGGGAGCCCAAAAGCAGAATTCACAACAGTACCCCCCCCCTTGAGGAGGGGTCCCCGAACCCTCACCAGAGCCCCCAGGCCGATCAGGACGAGCCAGATGAAAAGCATGAACCAAATCAGCAGCATGGACATCAGAGGCAAAAACCCAAGAATTATCCTCCTGGCCATAACCCTTCCATTTGACAAGATACTGAAGCCTCCGCCTCGAAAAACGAGAATCCAAAATCTTCTCAACCACATACTCCAACTCCCCATCAACCAACACAGGGGCCGGAGGATCAACAGAGGGAACAACGGGTACCACATATTTCCGCAATAAAGATCTATGGAAGACATTATGGATAGCAAAAGAGGCAGGAAGCGCCAATCGAAAAGACACCGGATTAATAATCCCAGAAATCCTATAAGGACCAATAAACCGAGGCTTAAACTTAGGAGAAGAAACCTTCATTGGAACATGACGGGAAGACAACCAGACCAGATCCCCAACCTGAAGCCGGGAACCAACACACCGACGACGGTTAGCAAAACGTTGAGCCTCCTCCTGAGACAACACCAAATTGTCCACCATATGAGCCCAAATCTGCTGTAACCTGTCAACCACCGAATCCACACCAGGACAGTCAGAAGGCTTAACCTGCCCAGAAGAAAAACGAGGATGAAAACCAAAATTACAAAAAAAAGGCAAAACCAAAGTAGCCGAACTAGCCCGTTTATTAAGGGCAAACTCGGCCAATGGCAAAAAGGCCACCCAATCATCCTGATCAGCAGACACAAAGCATCTCAAATAAGTCTCCAAGGTCTGATTAGTTCGCTCGGTTTGGCCATTTGTCTGAGGATGACATGCAGAGGAAAAAGAAAAATCAATGCCCAGCCTAGCACAAAAGGCCCGCCAAAACCTAGAAACAAACTGGGAACCTCTGTCAGACACAATATTCTCCGGAATACCATGCAAACAAACCACATGCTGAAAAAACAACAAAACTAAATCTGAAGAGGAAGGCAATTTAGGCAAAGGCACCAAATGAACCATCTTAGAAAACCGGTCACAAACAACCCAGATAACCGACATCCTCTGGGAAACCGGAAGATCAGAAATAAAATCCAAAGAAATATGCGTCCAGGGCCTCTCAGGGACCGCAATGGCAAAAGCAACCCACACAGGAACAACAAGGCTTGGTCCGCGCACAAGTCCCACAGGTGTTGTGAATTCCGCTCTTGGGCTCCCTCCGGTGGTTGTAAGTAGCATTTTTGTGAATTCTGCTCTTGGGCTCCCTCCTGTGGTTTTGAGTGGTATGGATGCTTCTTGGATTTAGCATCAGCAGCTGTTTCCACGGATCGTCTTTCTGGCTCGGCTATTTTAGTCTGGCCTTATCCCTCAATCAATGCCAGTTGTCAATTGTTCCAGCTTGGAGTCACGGCTCTTTGGATTTCCCTGACACTCTGACCAGTTCAGCAAAGCTAAGTCCTTGCTTGTCCTTTTGCAGTTCACTTGTTGTGGACTTATTGTTCAGCACTTTCTATGTTTTCCTCATTTGTCCAGCTTATCAGTATGGATCTATTCAGCTAAGCTGGAAGCTCTGGGCAGCAGATTTTGCCCTCCACACCATTAGTCAGGCATGGAGATTTTTGCATTTCTCTGCGGTGGACTTTTTCTGGTTTTTTTTTTACTGACCGCACAGTGTTCTGTCCTTTACTGTCTATCTAGCTAGAAGTGGCCTTCTTTGCTAAATCTTGTTTCATACTATGTATGTAATTTCCTTCTCCTCTCACAGTCATTATTTGTGGGGGGCTGTCCTATCCTTTGGGGATTTTCTCTGAGGCAAGATAGCTTTCCTGTTTCTACCTTTAGGGGTAGCTAGTTCTCCGGCTGTGACGAGGTGTCCATGGAGTGACAGGAACATCCCACGGCTACTGCTAGTGTTTGTGTTAAGATCAGGAACTGCGGTCTGTATAGTTACCACCTGCTCAGAGCTAGTCGCATGTCGCTCCTAAATCACCAGACCATAACAGTACAACTGGCCAAAAATGAGCTGAATGCATCTCAAAAGAAGGAAAAGAAAAAGAGTTCTGAGCAATTTTTTTTTTCTTTAGTCTGATTTGTTTTTTTCCTTCCTCTTAATCTCTGGGTGGTTAAGGATTTGGATGCGGGCATGGATTTACAGGGGTTGTTTTCTCATGTGGATCAGCTTGCTGCAAGAGTACAGAGTATTCAAGATTATGTTGTTCAGACTCCGGCCTTAGAGCCTAGAATTCCTACTCCGGATTTGTTTTACGGGGATAGATCTAAGTTTTTGAACTTTAAAAATAACTGCAAATTGTTTTTTGCTCTGAAACCCCGTTCCTCTGGTGACCCCATTCAGCAAGTAAAAATAGTTATTTCTCTGCTGCGTGGTGACCCTCAGGACTGGGCATTCTCCCTTGAGTCAGGGGATCCGGCATTGCTTAATGTAGATGCATTTTTTCAATCGCTCGGATTCTTGTATGATGAACTTAACTCTGTGGATCATGCGAAAAAAACCTTGTTGGCCCTGTGTCAGGGTCAGGAAGCGGCAGAATTATACTGCCAGAAATTTAGAAAATGGTCTGTGCTCACTAAATGGAATGAGGACGCTCTGGCAGCAATTTTCAGAAAGGGTCTTTCTGAAGCCCTTAAAGATGTTATGGTGGGGTTCCCCACGCCTGTTGGTTTGAGCGAATCTATGTCTCTGGCCATTCAGATTGATCGGCGCCTGCGCGAACGCAAAGTGGTGCACCATATGGCAGCTGTTATGACCCCAATGGCAGAGGGTCTCAGAAATAAGTACCAAGTCTGCAAACACAAAAAACCAGCTCATAGGGCAGTGGTAACTGGGCTGACCGTATATCTAATCCTAGCACCACAAATAGCAGCAGCCGGGGAACGTGCCTACGTTGGTTCTAGACGTCTCGCGCCAGCCGGAGAACTAACTAACCCTAGAACGGAAAAGATAGACCTTTCTTGCCTCCAGAGAAAAGACCCCAAAAGTTGGATACAAGCCCCCAACAAATAATAACGGTGAGGTAAGAAGAAAAGACAAACGTAAGAATGAACTAGGTATTTAGCAAAGAGAGGCCCACTGACTAATAGCAGAATATAGTAAGATGACTTATACGGTCAGCAAAAACCATATCAAAATTTCCACGCTGGATATTCAAGAACCCCCGAACCGTCTAACGGCCCGGGGGGAGAATACCAGCCCCCTAGAGCTTCCAGCAAAATCAGGAATCACATTTAGTACAAGCTGGACAAAAAATAAGAGCAATACAAATAACCAAAAAACAAGGAAGCAGGACTTAGCTTAATTTTGCAATAACCAGGACTAGCAGACAGGAGCAAACAGAAAGGACTGATTACAACGATGCCAGGCACCAGACTGAGAATTCAGGAAGTTCATATAGCCACACCCCTGGACTAGCGACCCAGGTGGGTGCCAAACTGAGGAAAGACAATCCCAGAGTCATATCACTAGTGACCACAAGAGGGAGCCAAAAAAGTCTAATTCACAACAGTACCCCCCCTTTAAGGAGGGGTCACCGAACCCTCACCAAGACCACCAGGGCGATCAGGATGAGCAGCGTGAAAGGCACGAACTAAATCGGCCGCATGCACATCAGAGGCAACCACCCAGGAATTATCCTCCTGACCATAGCCCTTCCACTTGACCAGATACTGAAGCCTCCGCCTGGAGAGACGAGAATCCAACATCTTCTCCACCACGTACTCCAACTCGCCCTCAACCAACACCGGAGCAGGAGGCTCAACAGAAGGAACCACAGGTACAACGTACCGCCGCAACAAAGACCTATGGAACACGTTGTGAATGGCAAACGACACCGGAAGATCCAAGCGAAAGGACACAGGATTAAGGATTTCCAATATCTTGTAAGGACCGATGAAGCGAGGCTTAAATTTAGGAGAGGAGACCTTCATAGGAACAAATCGAGAAGACAGCCATACCAAATCCCCAACACGAAGTCGGGGACCCACACCGCGGCGGCGGTTGGCAAAACGCTGAGCCTTCTCCTGTGACAACTTTAAGTTGTCCACCACATGATTCCAAATCTGCTGCAACCTATCCACCACAGAATCTACCCCAGGACAGTCAGAAGGCTCCACATGTCCCAAGGAAAAACGAGGATGGAAACCAGAGTTGCAGAAAAATGGTGAAACCAAAGTAGCGGAACTAGCCCGATTATTAAGGGCAAACTCAGCCAACGGCAAGAAGTTCACCCAATCATCCTGATCTGCAGAAACAAAACACCTCAAATAAGCCTCCAGAGTCTGATTAGTTCACTCCGTTTGTCCATTAGTCTGAGGATGAAAGGCAGACGAAAACGACAAATCAATGCCCATCTTAGCACAAAAGGATCGCCAGAACCCGGAAACAAACTGGGATCCTCTGTCAGACACGATATTCTCAGGAATGCCGTGTAAACGAACCACATTCTGAAAGAACAAAGGGACCAGATCGGAAAAGGAAGGCAGCTTAGGCAAAGATACCAAATGGACCATCTTGGAAAAGCGATCACATACCACCCAGATGACAGACATGCCCTGAGACACCGGAAGATCTGAAATGAAATCCATGGAAATGTGTGTCCAAGGCCTCTTCGGGACAGGCAAGGGCAAGAGCAACCCGCTGGCACGAGAACAGCAAGGCTTAGCTCGAGCACAAGTCCCACAGGACTGCACAAATGACCGCACATCCCGTGACAAGGAAGGCCACCAAAAGGACCTAGCCACCAAATCTCTGGTGCCAAAAATTCCCGGATGCCCTGCCAACACCGATGAATGAACCTCGGAAATGACTCTGCTGGTCCACTTATCAGGAACAAACAGTCTGTCAGGTGGACAAGAGTCAGGTCTACCAGCCTGAAATCTCTGCAACACACGTCGCAAATCCGGAGAAATGGCTGACAAGATTACTCCCTCTTTAAGAATACCAACTGGTTCTGCGACTCCAGGAGAGTCAGGCACAAATCTCCTTGAAAGAGCATCAGCCTTTACATTCTTTGAACCTGGTAAATACGAGACCACAAAGTCAAAACGGGAGAAAAACAATGACCAACGGGCCTGTCTAGGATTCAGGCGTTTAGCAGACTCGAGATACATTAGATTTTTGTGATCAGTCAAGACCACCACACGATGATTAGCACCCTCGAGCCAATGACGCCACTCCTCAAATGCCCACTTCATGGCCAGCAACTCCCGATTGCCAACATCATAATTCCGCTCAGCAGGCGAAAACTTCCTAGAGAAAAAAGCACATGGTCTCATTACAGAGCAACCAGGGCCTCTCTGCGACAAAACGGCCCCTGCCCCAATCTCAGAAGCATCCACTTCAACCTGAAAGGGAAGTGAGACATCAGGCTGGCACAAAACAGGCGCTGAAGTAAACCGGCGCTTCAACTCTTGGAAAGCTTCCACGGCTGCAGGAGCCCAGTTAGCAACATCAGAACCTTTCTTGGTCATATCCGTCAAAGGTTTAACAACGCTAGAAAAATTAGCGATAAAACGACGGTAGAAGTTAGCAAAACCCAAGAACTTCTGAAGACTCTTAACTGACGTGGGTTGAGTCCAATCATGAATAGCTCGGACCTTGACTGGGTCCATCTCCACCGCATTAGGGGAAAAAATAAAACCCAAAAAGGGAACCTTCTGTACTCCAAAGAGACACTTTGAGCCCTTAACAAACAAAGCATTCTCACGCAAGACCTGAAACACCATCCTGACCTGCTCTACATGCGAGTCCCAATCATCAGAAAAAAACAGAATATCATCCAGATAAACAATCATAAATTTATCCAGATACTTCCGGAAAATATCATGCATAAAGGACTGAAACACTGAAGGAGCATTAGAGAGCCCAAAAGGCATCACCAAGTACTCAAAATGACCTTCGGGCGTATTAAATGCAGTTTTCCATTCATCTCCTTGCTTAATGCGCACAAGGTTGTACGCACCACGAAGATCTATCTTGGTGAACCACTTGGCACCTTTAATCTGGGCAAACAAGTCCGACAACAGAGGCAAAGGATACTGAAATTTAACAGTGATTTTATTCAGAAGCCAATAGTCAATACAAGGTCTCAAAGATCCGTCCTTCTTGGCCACAAAAAAGAATCCCGCACCAAGAGGGGAAGAGGATGGACGGATATGCCCCTTCTCCAGAGATTCCTTGATATACGAACGCATTGCGGTATGCTCAGGTACAGACAGATTAAATAGTCTTCCCTTAGGAAATTTACTACCTGGAATCAAATCTATAGCGCAGTCACAGTCCCTATGAGGAGGCAGAGCACTGGACCTGCACTCGCTGAATACATCCTGAAAATCAGACAAATACTCAGGAACTTCCGAAGGAGTAGAGGAAGCAATAGACACCGGCGGGGAATCACCATGAATTCCCTGACAGCCCCAACTTGACACAGACATTGCCTTCCAATCCAAGACTGGATTATGGGTCTGTAACCATGGCAGACCCAAAACGACCAAATCATGCATTTTATGCAGAACAAGAAAACAAATCACCTCCCGATGTTCAGGAGTCATGCACATGGTTACCTGTGTCCAAAACTGCGGTTTATTTTCCGCCAATGGCGTAGCATCAATACCCCTAAGAGGGAAAGGATTTACCAACGGCTCTAGAACAAAACCACAGCGCTTGGCAAATGACAGATCCATAAGACTCAGGGCAGCACCTGAATCCACAAACGCCATAACAGGGTAGGAAGACAATGAGCAAATTAAAGTCACAGACAAAGTAAATTTAGGTTGCAAATTACCAATGGCGACAGGACTAACAACCCTTGTTAGGCGTTTAGAGCATGCTGATATAACATGTGTAGAATCACCACAGTAAAAACACAACCCATTCTGACGTCTATGATTTTTCCGTTCATTTCTAGTCTGAATTCTACCACATTGCATTAAATCAGGTGTTTGTTCAGACAACACCACAAGAGGATTAGCGGCTTTGCGCTCCCGCAAACGCCGGTCAATTTGAATAGCCAGCGCCATGGAATCATTCAGACTTGTAGGAATGGAGAAACCCACCATCACATTCTTAATGGCTTCAGAAAGGCCATTTCTGAAATTTGCGGCCAGAGCACACTCATTCCACTGAGTAAGCACGGACCATTTCCGAAATTTTTGGCAATACACTTCAGCTTCATCCTGGCCCTGAGAAATAGCCAGCAAGGCTTTTTCTGCCTGAATTTCAAGATTGGGTTCCTCGTAAAGCAATCCGAGCGCCAGAAAAAACGCATCAATATTTGCCAATGCCGGATCTCCTGGCGCTAGCGAGAAGGCCCAATCCTGAGGGTCGCCCCGTAAAAAAGAGATAACAATTTTAACTTGCTGAGCTGAGTCTCCAGATGAACAGGGTCTCAGAGATAGAAACAATTTACAATTATTCCTGAAATTCCTAAACTTAAATCGGTCTCCAGAGAACAGTTCAGGAATAGGTATTTTAGGTTCAGACATAGGACTACTGGTAACAAAATCTTGTATGCCCTGCACACGAGCAGCAAGCTGGTCCACACTTGTAATCAAGGTCTGGACATTCATGTCTGCAGCAAGCTCAAGCCACTCAGAGGTAAAGGGGAGGAAGAAAGAGAGGAAAAAAAAAAAAAAAACTCAGAATTTCCTTTCTTATAATCCCACTTCTGCAATGCATTAAACATTCAACTTTGGCCTGGCATACTGTTATGACCCCAATGGCAGAGGGTCTCAGAAATAAATACCAAGTCTGCAAACACAAAAAACCAGCTCATAGGGCAGTGGTAACTGGGCTGACCGTATATCTAATCCTAGCACCACAAATAGCAGCAGCCGGGGAACGTGCCTACGTTGGTTCTAGACGTCTCGCGCCAGCCGGAGAACTAACTAACCCTAGAAGGGAAAAGATAGACCTTTCTTGCCTCCAGAGAAAAGACCCCAAAAGTTGGATACAAGCCCCCAACAAATAATAACGGTGAGGTAAGAAGAAAAGACAAACGTAAGAATGAACTAGGTATTTAGCAAAGAGAGGCCCACTGACTAATAGCAGAATATAGTAAGATGACTTATACGGTCAGCAAAAACCCTATCAAAATTTCCACGCTGGATATTCAAGAACCCCCGAACCGTCTAACGGCCCGGGGGGAGAATACCAGCCCCCTAGAGCTTCCAGCAAAATCAGGAATCACATTTAGTACAAACTGGACAAAAAATAAGAGCAATACAAATAACCAAAAAACAAGGAAGCAGGACTTAGCTTAATTTTGCAATAACCAGGACCAGCAGACAGGAGCAAACAGAAAGGACTGATTACAACGATGCCAGGCACCAGACTGAGAATTCAGGAAGTTCATATAGCAACACCCCTGGACTAACGACCCAGGTGGGTGCCAAACTGAGGAAAGACAATCCCAGAGTCATATCACTAGTGACCACAAGAGGGAGCCAAAAAAGTCTAATTCACAACAGGCAGCGTCCTCTGAGCAGAGTCCTGAGCCTATGCAATGTGATAGGATTTTGACTAGAGCGGAACAGAGGGGATACAGACGTCAGAATGGGCTGTGTTTTTACTGTGGTGATTCTGCTCATGCTATTTCTGATTGCCCTAAGCGTATTAAGAGGGTCGCTAGATCTGTTACCATTAGTACTGTACAGCCTAAGTTTCTCCTGTCTGTGACCCTGATTTGCTCATTGTCATCTTTTTCTGTCATGGCATTTGTGGATTCAAGCGCTGCTCTGAACTTAATGGACTTAGAATTCGCCAGGCGCTGTGGTTTTTCTTTGCAACCTTTGCAGAGTCCTATTCCCTTGAGGGGTATTGATGCTACACCGTTGGCCAAGAATAAACCTCAGTATTGGACTCAGCTGATTATGTGCATGGCTCCAGCACATCAGGAAGATTGCCGTTTTCTGGTGTTGCATAATTTACATGATGTTGTTGTACTGGGTTTTCCATGGTTACAAGTAGGGTTGAGCGACTTTCATTTTTTTAAGATTGAGTCGGGTTTTGGGAAACCCGATTTTGTCCAGAGTCGAGTCGAGTGCAGTCGGCCGATTGTCGCTAAAAGTCGGGGATCGACCGAAACACGAAACCCAATGCAATTCAATGGGGAAGCATAGTCGGCAGTGAGTGGAGGCCAGGAAAACACCTACAGTGCCCATTTTAATGGCAAAAACATCCATTCTTGTTTCTGAAGCTTGTCAATCTTAATTAACTTTATAATAATAGTTGGGCATTGGAACTTGGGGGTCATTTGGCAAAAGTTGTTGGGGGTAGGGCTGGTTCAAGGTTTTAATGGGCCCAGGAAACGTGGACTACGTCACGGCGGTGGAGCAGGGAGAGGTAAGTATTTCAACGTTGCAAGTGCTGTGATCCTGAGCAAGCAGGGGGGGCCCACTCGTTCGCATTGGCACTGGCACAGGGCCCCTCAAAGTATGGCGGTGTGTTTGCATGGCGGGGGTGCCTCCCACCAGCAGCGACACTTTTGCGTACTCTGAGGGGCCCTGTGCCAGTGACGTCGCCAACGAGTATGCCCCCCCACCTGATGAAGGAACCTGCACTTTCATCTGCACCTTCCTCTTTGTCCCTGTGTAAGGTGGTATAACATGCGGGAAGGGGAACCTTACTTTCAGGAGGGTCAGATTCTGGCTGTGTAGAGTGCAAGGGGAATTGTTGTGAATCCGCTTTTTGGGCTCCCCTGGTGGTTGCTGGTGGTACTGGTGACTTGTGTGTGCTTTGCTGTCTCAGTTCACCTGCTCCCATCAGTGTTTGGGAGTTTCCTATTTAGCCTTGCTCTCCAGTCATTTCCTTGCCGGTCATCATTGTAACCAGAGCCTTCGGTTGCATGTTCCTGCTACTAGTCTGCTGATCAGCTAAGTGGACTTTGTCCTTTTGTTTTGTATCTTTTGTCCAGTTTGCAGTTTTTGTTATTCTCTGTAGCTGGAAGCTCTTGCGGGCTGAAATTGCCACTCCTGTGTCATGAGTTGACACAGGAGTCTTAAAGTAATTTCAGGATGGTTTTTTGAAAGGGTTTTCAGTTGACCGTGAAGTCCTCTTTTGTATCCTTCTGCTATCTAGTAAGTGGACGTCTCTTTGCTAAATCTACTTTCATACTGTGTATGTCTTTTCCTCTTAACTCACCGTTATTACATGTGGGGGGCTGCTATCATCTTTTGGGGTATTTCCCTAGAGGTAAGCCAGGTCTGTTCCTTCCTCTACCAGGCGTAGTTAGTCCTCCGGCTGGCGCGTGGCATTTAGGAAGTCGTAGGTATGCTCCCTGGCTACTATTAGTTGTGTGGTAGATTTAGCTCACGGTCAGCTCGAGATTCCATCACCCAGAGCTCGTCCGTTATTTTTGTGTTCTGATGTTTCCCTGCCATTGGGAATCATGACAGTATGACCGGCCCATGTTAAAGTTATTGGCAGAAGAAAGGAGAGAAAAAAGAAGTCTGTAGATTTTTTTTCCCCCCCCCCCTATGCTTGCTCCATAGTTGGATCAGTTGTATTTCAGCTCTAATTACAGCCTTTGCCTTTCTCTCCTTCTAATCCTTGAATGGCTCTGATCTCACCTGTTTAAAGATGGACCCTCAGAGTTTGGCTGTAGGTTTAAATAATCTTGCTACCAAGGTTCAAAATTTACAAGATTTTGTTATACATACTCCGATGTCTGAACCTAAAATTCCTACACCAGAGGTGTTTTCCGGAGATAGATCTCGGTTCCTGAATTTCAAATATAATTGTAAATTGTTCCTTTCTCTCAGACCTCACTCCTCTGGAGATCCTGTCCAGCAGGTTAAGATTGTAATCTCTTTGCTGCGAGGTGACCCTCAAAATTGGGCATTTTCATTGACACCAGGGGATCCTGCGTTGCTCAATGTGGATGCGTTTTTTCTGGCTTTAGGGTTGCTTTATGAGGAACCTAATTTGGAGATTCAAGCTGAAAAAGCTTTGATAGCCCTATCTCAAGGGCAAGATGAAGCTGAGATATACTGCCAAAAATTTCGTAGATGGTCTGTGCTTACTCAGAGGAATGAGTGCGCCCTAGCGGCAAATTTCAGAGAGGGCCTTTCTGATGCCGTTAAAGATGTTATGGTCGGGTTCCCTGCGCCCACAGGTCTGAATGAGTCCATGACAATGGCTATTCAGATTGATCGGCGTTTGCGGGAGCGCAAACCCGTACACCATTTGGCGGTATCTTCTGAAGATACGCCAGAGAAAATGCAATGTGACAGAATTCTGTCCAGAAGCGAGCGGCAGAATTATAGGCGTAAAAATGGGTTATGCTTCTATTGTGGTGATTCTGCTCATGTTATATCAGCATGCTCTAAACGTACAAGGAAGGTTGACAAGTCTATTTCAATTGGCACTTTACAGTCTAAATTTATTCTGTCTGTAACCTTGATTTGTTCATTATCAGTTATTACCGTGGATGCCTATGTGGACTCTGGCGCCGCTCTGAGTCTTATGGATTGGTCCTTTGCCAGGCGCTGTGGGTTTGATTTAGAGCCTCTGGAAGTCCCTATACCTCTGAAGGGTATTGATTCTACACCTTTGGCTTGTAATAAACCACAATTCTGGACGCAAGTGACTATGCGTATGACTCCAGACCATCAGGAGGTGATTCGCTTCCTTGTGTTGTACAATTTGCATGATGTTTTGGTGCTTGGATTACCATGGTTACAATCTCATAACCCAGTCCTTGACTGGAAAAGAATGTCTGTGTTAAGCTGGGGATGTCGGGGGGCTCATGGGGACATACCTTTGGTTTCCATTTCGTCATCTATTCCCTCTGAGATTCCGGCATTTTTGTCTGATTATCGTGATATTTTTGAGGAGCCTAAAATTGGTTCACTCCCTCCCCACAGAGATTGTGATTGCGCCATAGATCTGATTCCTGGCAGTAAATTTCCAAAGGGTCGTTTGTTTAACTTATCTGTACCTGAACATGTTGCTATGCGAGAGTATATTAAGGAGTCCCTGGAAAAGGGACATATTCGTCCTTCTTCATCTCCTTTAGGAGCTGGTTTTTTCTTTGTATCTAAAAAGGATGGCTCTCTGAGGCCTTGTATTGATTATCGACTCCTGAATAAAATTACAGTCAAATATCAGTATCCGTTGCCTTTGCTGACTGATTTGTTTGCTCGCATAAGGGGGGCTAAGTGGTTCTCTAAGATTGATCTTCGTGGGGCGTATAATTTGGTGCGAATTAAGCAGGGGGATGAGTGGAAAACCGCGTTTAATACGCCTGAGGGCCATTTTGAGTATTTAGTAATGCCTTTCGGCCTTTCTAATGCACCTTCAGTCTTTCAGTCCTTAATGCATGATATTTTCCGTGAATATTTGGATACATTTATGATTGTGTATTTGGATGATATTTTGATTTTTTCTGATGACTGGGAGTCTCATGTTCAACAGGTCAGGAGGGTTTTTCAGGTTTTGCGGGAGAATTCTTTGTGTGTAAAGGGTTCAAAGTGTGTTTTTGGGGTTCAAAAGATTTCCTTTTTGGGGTACATTTTTTCCCCTTCTTCTATTGAGATGGACCCTGTCAAGGTTCGGGCTATTTGTGACTGGACGCAGCCTACTTCTCTTAAGAGTCTTCAGAAATTCTTGGGCTTTGCTAATTTTTATCGTCGATTTATAACTGGTTTTTCTGGCGTTGCTAAACCTCTGACGGATTTGACCAAAAAGGGTGCTGATGTTGCCAATTGGTCCCCTGCTGCTGTGGAGGCCTTTCGGGAGCTTAAGCGCCGCTTTTTGTCTGCCCCTGTGTTGCGCCAGCCTGATGTTTCTCTTCCCTTTCAGGTTGAGGTCGATGCTTCCGAGATCGGAGCAGGGGCGGTTTTGTCGCAGAAAAGTTCCGACTGCTCAGTGATGAGACCTTGTGCGTTCTTTTCTCGAAAATTTTCGGCCGCCGAGCGAAACTATGATGTTGGTAATCGGGAGCTTTTGGCCATGAAGTGGGCATTTGAGGAGTGGCGTCATTGGCTTGAGGGTGCCAGACATCAGGTGGTAGTTTTGACTGATCACAAGAATCTGATTTATCTAGAGTCTGCCAGGCGCCTGAATCCTAGACAGGCACGATGGTCGTTGTTTTTTTCTCGGTTTAATTTTGTGGTTTCATACTTACCGGGTTCTAAAAATGTTAAGGCAGATGCTCTTTCTAGGAGTTTTGAGCCTGACTCTCCTGGGGATTCTGAACCTGCTGGTGTCCTTAAGGATGGGGTGGTTTTGTCTGCTGTCTCCCCAGATCTGCGACGTGCTTTGCAAGAATTTCAGGTGGATAGACCTGATCGTTGTCCGCCTGGTAGATTGTTTGTTCCTGATGATTGGACCAGTAGAGTCATCTCGGAAGTTCATTCTTCTTCGCTGGCAGGTCATCCTGGAATTTTTGGTACCAGAGAATTGGTGGCTAGATCCTTCTGGTGGCCTTCCCTGTCTCGGGATGTGCGTGGTTTTGTGCAGTCTTGTGATGTGTGTGCTCGGGCCAAGCCTTGTTGTTCTAGGGCTAGTGGGTTATTGTTGCCCTTGCCTGTTCCAAAGAGGCCTTGGACGCACATCTCTATGGACTTTATTTCTGATCTCCCTGTTTCTCAGAAGATGTCTGTCATCTGGGTGGTGTGTGACCGTTTTTCTAAAATGGTTCATTTGGTACCATTGCCTAAGTTGCCTTCCTCATCTGAGTTGGTCCCTCTATTTTTTCAAAATGTGGTTCGCTTGCATGGTATTCCGGAAAACATCGTTTCTGACAGGGGAACCCAGTTCGTGTCTAGATTTTGGCGGGCATTCTGTGCCAGGTTGGGCATTGATTTGTCTTTTTCGTCTGCATTCCATCCTCAGACTAATGGCCAGACGGAGCGAACTAATCAAACTTTGGAGACTTATTTGAGGTGTTTTGTGTCTGCGGATCAGGATGACTGGGATGCCTTTTTGCCGTTGGCAGAATTTGCTCTTAATAATCGGGCTAGTTCTGCCACTTTGGTTTCTCCTTTCTTTTGCAATTCAGGGTTTCATCCTCGTTTTTCATCTGGTCAGGTGGAATCTTCGGATTGTCCTGGAGTGGATGCGGTGGTGGATCGGTTGCATCAGATTTGGGGACAAGTGGTGGACAATTTGAAGTTGTCCCAGGAGAGGACTCAGCAGTTTGCTAACCGCCGTCGTCGTGTTGGTCCTCGCCTTCGTGTTGGGGACTTGGTGTGGTTGTCTTCCCGTTTTGTCCCTATGAGGGTTTCTTCTCCTAAGTTTAAGCCTCGGTTCATCGGTCCTTATAGGATTTTGGAGATACTTAACCCTGTGTCCTTTCGTTTGGACCTCCCGGCATCTTTCGCTATCCATAATGTATTCCATCGGTTGTTGTTGCGGAGATATGAGGTACCGGTGGTTCCTTCTACTGAACCTCCTGCTCCTGTGCTGGTGGAGGGTGAATTGGAGTACGTTGTAGAGAAGATCTTGGATTCCCGTATTTCCAGACGGAGACTTCAATATCTGGTTAAATGGAAGGGCTATGGTCAGGAAGATAATTCTTGGGTAACTGCCTCTGATGTTCATGCCTCGGATTTGGTTCGTGCCTTTCATAGGGCTCATCCAGATCGCCCTGGCGGTTCTCGTGAGGGTTTGGTGCCCCCTCCTTAAGGGGGGGGTACTGTTGTGAATCCACTTTTTGGGCTCCCCTGGTGGTTGCTGGTGGTACTGGTGACTTGTGTGTGCTTTGCTGTCTCAGTTCACCTGCTCCCATCAGTGTTTGGGAGTTTCCTATTTAGCCTTGCTCTCCAGTCATTTCCTTGCCGGTCATCATTGTAACCAGAGCCTTCGGTTGCATGTTCCTGCTACTAGTCTGCTGATCAGCTAAGTGGACTTTGTCCTTTTGTTTTGTATCTTTTGTCCAGTTTGCAGTTTTTGTTATTCTCTGTAGCTGGAAGCTCTTGCGGGCTGAAATTGCCACTCCTGTGTCATGAGTTGACACAGGAGTCTTAAAGTAATTTCAGGATGGTTTTTTGAAAGGGTTTTCAGTTGACCGTGAATTCCTCTTTTGTATCCTTCTGCTATCTAGTAAGTGGACCTCTCTTTGCTAAATCTACTTTCATACTGTGTATGTCTTTTCCTCTTAACTCACCGTTATTACATGTGTGGGGCTGCTATCATCTTTTGGGGTATTTCCCTAGAGGTAAGCCAGGTCTGTTCCTTCCTCTACCAGGCGTAGTTAGTCCTCCGGCTGGCGCGTGGCATTTAGGAAGTCGTAGGTATGCTCCCTGGCTACTATTAGTTGTGTGGTAGATTTAGCTCATGGTCAGCTCGAGATTCCATCACCCAGAGCTCGTCCGTTATTTTTGTGTTCTGATGTTTCCCTGCCATTGGGAATCATGACAGGGAATGTAGTGGTCTAGGTCAATGTACCAGCAGACTCATCTAGCAGTGGCTGGGCAATGGGCAGGATGAGGAGGAAACAGATATAGGGCCAAAGAATAAATTAGGCTAAATGCAGTTCAAAATTGGTAACAGGACTAAACAGGCGGCATTGCTTTGTTCAGTGGAGTAGCAAACCCAAGAGCAGCAAACACTTTTTCAAGGGCCCAACCACACCAGTAGGCCAAATGCAGTTTAATATCTGATACTATAGTCCAAAAGCCAGAAGGTAGAAGCTCAGCTGTATTCAGTTGAGAACAAACACCAGGCAGGGGCAGACACCGTTAGTAGGCCCTAAACACCATTTTTAAAAAAAATAAACAGCACTTAATGAGAGCCAGAAGGTGGAAGCTCAGCTGTATTCAGTTGAGGACAAACACCAGGCAGGGGCAGACACCGTTAGTAGGCCCTAAACACCATTTTTTTAAAACACAGCACTTAATGATAGCCAGAAGGTAGAAGCTCAGCTTTATTCAGTTGAGGACAAACACCAGGGAGAGGCAGACACCGTTAGTAGGCCCTAACCACCAATTTTTTTTTAAATAAACAGCACTTAATGACAGCCAAAAGGTTGAAGCTCAGCTTTATTCAGTTGAGGACAACACCAGGCAGGGGCAGACACCGTTAGTAGGCCCTAAACACCATTTTTTTTTGTAAATAAACAGCACTTAATGATAGCCAAAAGGTTGAAGCTCAGCTTTATTCAGTTGAGGACAACACCAGGCAGGGGCAGACACCGTTAGTAGGCCGGAACCACCAATTTGTTTAAAAACAGCAGTTAATCAGAGCCAGAAGGTAGAAGCTCAGCTTTATTCAGTTGAGGACAACACCAGGGAGGGGCAGACACCGTTAGTAGGCCCTAACCACCAATTTTTAAAAACACAGCACTTAATGATAGCCAAAAGGTTGAAGCTCAGCTTTATTCAGTTGAGGACAACACCAGGCAGGGGCAGACACCGTTAGTAGGCCGGAACCACCAATTTGTTTAAAAACAGCAGTTAATCAGAGCCAGAAGGTAGAAGCTCAGCTTTATTCAGTTGAGGACAACACCAGGCAGGGGCAGACACCGTTAGTAGGCCGGAACCACCAATTTGTTTAAAAACAGCAGTTAATCAAAGCCAGAAGGTAGAAGCTCAGCTTTATTCAGTTGAGGACAACACCAGGCAGGGGCAGACACCGTTAGTAGGCCGGAACCACCAATTTGTTTAAAAACAGCAGTTAATCAGAGCCAGAAGGTAGAAGCTCAGCTTTATTCAGTTGAGGACAACACCAGGCAGGGGCAGACACCGTTAGTAGGCCGGAACCACCAATTTGTTTAAAAACAGCAGTTAATCAGAGCCAGAAGGTAGAAGCTCAGCTTTATTCAGTTGAGGACAACACCAGGCAGGGGCAGACACCGTTAGTATGCCGGAACCACCAATTTGTTTAAAAACAGCAGTTAATCAGAGCCAGAAGGTAGAAGCTCAGCTTTATTCAGTTGAGGACAACACCACGGAGGGGCAGACACCGTTAGTAGGCCCTAACCACCAATTTTTAAAAACACAGCACTTAATGATAGCCAAAAGGTTGAAGCTCAGCTTTATTCAGTTGAGGACAACACCAGGCAGGGGCAGACACTGTTAGTAGGCCGGAACCACCAATTTGTTTAAAAACAGCAGTTAATCAGAGCCAGAAGGTAGAAGCTCAGCTTTATTCAGTTGAGGACAACACCAGGCAGGGGCAGACACCGTTAGTAGGCCGGAACCACCAATTTGTTTAAAAACAGCAGTTAATCAGAGCCAGAAGGTAGAAGCTCAGCTTTATTCAGTTGAGGACAACACCACGGAGGGGCAGACACCGTTAGTAGGCCCTAACCACCAATTTTTAAAAACACAGCACTTAATGATAGCCAAAAGGTTGAAGCTCAGCTTTATTCAGTTGAGGACAACACCAGGCAGGGGCAGACACCGTTAGTAGGCCGGAACCACCAATTTGTTTAAAAACAGCAGTTAATCAGAGCCAGAAGGTAGAAGCTCAGCTTTATTCAGTTGAGGACAACACCAGGCAGGGGCAGACACCGTTAGTAGGCCGGAACCACCAATTTGTTTAAAAACAGCAGTTAATCAGAGCCAGAAGGTAGAAGCTCAGCTTTATTCAGTTGAGGACAACACCAGGGAGGGGCAGACACCGTTAGTAGGCCCTAACCACCAATTTTTAAAAACACAGCACTTAATGATAGCCAAAAGGTTGAAGCTCAGCTTTATTCAGTTGAGGACAACACCAGGAAGGGGCAGACACCGTTAGTAGGCCGGAACCACCAATTTGTTTAAAAACAGCAGTTAATCAGAGCCAGAAGGTAGAAGCTCAGCTTTATTCAGTTGAGGACAACACCAGGCAGGGGCAGACACCGTTAGTAGGCCCTAACCACCAATTTTTAAAAACACAGCACTTAATGATAGCCAAAAGGTTGAAGCTCAGCTTTATTCAGTTGAGGACAACACCAGGCAGGGGCAGACACCGTTAGTAGGCCGGAACCACCAATTTGTTTAAAAACAGCAGTTAATCAGAGCCAGAAGGTAGAAGCTCAGCTTTATTCAGTTGAGGACAACACCAGGCAGGGGCAGACACCGTTAGTAGGCCGGAACCACCAATTTGTTTAAAAACAGCAGTTAATCAAAGCCAGAAGGTAGAAGCTCAGCTTTATTCAGTTGAGGACAACACCAGGCAGGGGCAGACACCATTAGTAGGCCGGAACCACCAATTTGTTTAAAAACAGCAGTTAATCAGAGCCAGAAGGTAGAAGCTCAGCTTTATTCAGTTGAGGACAACACCAGGCAGGGGCAGACACCGTTAGTAGGCCGGAACCACCAATTTGTTTAAAAACAGCAGTTAATCAGAGCCAGAAGGTAGAAGCTCAGCTTTATTCAGTTGAGGACAACACCAGGCAGGGGCAGACACCGTTAGTAGGCCGGAACCACCAATTTGTTTAAAAACAGCAGTTAATCAGAGCCAGAAGGTAGAAGCTCAGCTTTATTCAGTTGAGGACAACACCAGGGAGGGGCAGACACCGTTAGTAGGCCCTAACCACCAATTTTTAAAAACACAGCACTTAATGATAGCCAAAAGGTTGAAGCTCAGCTTTATTCAGTTGAGGACAACACCAGGCAGGGGCAGACACCGTTAGTAGGCCATAAACACCATTTTTTTTTAAATAAACAGCACTTAATGATAGCCAAAAGGTTGAAGCTCAGCTTTATTCAGTTGAGGACAACACCAGGCAGGGGCAGACACCGTTAGTAAGCCGGAACCACCAATTTGTTTAAAAACAGCAGTTAATCAGAGCCAGAAGGTAGAAGCTCAGCTTTATTCAGTTGAGGACAACTTGAATTAGGGACTGCAGACAGACTTAGCAGGCTGTCCCCTGTGTGGACCATGCATCCAATACATTAACCCATTGAGCCACAAAGGACACGTAACCTTCCGTGGCCATGCCTACAGGTCCATGTGTCTGTTGTCAGGTGTACCTTTGGACTCACAGATTGACAGAATGCAAGGACAATGCGGTCTTTAACATGCTGGTGGAGGGGTGGGATGGCTTTTCTCGCAAAATAATTGTCAACTGGGTAGCTCATAGCGTGGTACATCGTAGTCCATCCTGGCTTTATTAATATTAAATAAAATAAAAAAATAGGCTCTATGCACTGTAAAATAGGTTCCAGGGGTACACGGGCAGCAGTGGTCTGGTCAGTGGAGGCCTAGTGGAAGGAGGGACCGCAGACAGGCTTCGAAGGCCTAACACAATAAAATGGGCTGGCTGTAGGCACTTTATAATTGGTTCCAGGGGTACACGGGCAGCAGTGGTCTGGTCAGTGGAGGCCTAGTGGAAGGAGGGACCGCAGACAGGCTTCGAAGGCCTAACACAATAAAATGGGCGGGCTGTAGGCACTTTATAATTGGTTCCAGGGGTACACGGGCAGCAGTGGTCTGGTCAGTGGAGGCCTAGTGGAAGGAGGGACTGCAGACAGGCTTCGAAGGCCTAACACAATAAAATGGGCTGGCTGTAGGCACTTTATAATTGGTTCCAGGGGTACACGGGCAGCAGTGGTCAGGTCAGTGGAGGCCTAGTGGAAGGAGGGACCGCAGACAGGCTTCGAAGGCCTAACACAATAAAATGGGTGGGCTGTAGGCACTTTATAATTGGTTCCAGGGGTACACGGGCAGCAGTGGTCTGGTCAGTGGAGGCCTAGTGGAAGGAGGGACCGCAGACAGGCTTCGAAGGCCTAACACAATAAAATGGGCGGGCTGTAGGCACTTTATAATTGGTTCCAGGGGTACACGGGCAGCACTGGTCTGGTCAGTGGAGGCCTAGTGGAAGGAGGGACCGCAGACAGGCTTCGAAGGCCTAACACAATAAAATGGGCGGGCTGTAGGCACTTTATAATTGGTTCCAGGGGTACACGGGCAGCAGTGGTCTGGTCAGTGGAGGCCTAGTGGAAGGAGGGAGCGCAGACAGGCTTCGAAGGCCTAACACAATAAAATGGGCGGGCTGTAGGCACTTTATAATTGGTTCCAGGGGTACACGGGCAGCAGTGGTCTGGTCAGTGGAGGCCTAGTGGAAGGAGGGACCGCAGACAGGCTTCGAAGGCCTAACACAATAAAATGGGCTGGCTGTAGGCACTTTATAATTGGTTCCAGGGGTACACGGGCAGCAGTGGTCTGGTCAGTGGAGGCCTAGTGGAAGGAGGGACCGCAGACAGGCTTCGAAGGCCTAACACAATAAAATGCGCTGGCTGTAGGCACTTTATAATTGGTTCCAGGGGTACACGGGCAGCAGTGGTCTGGTCAACGGAGGCCAATTGTAATGAGTGTCTGCCAGTTAGTAGTCAAAAACAACAATTAAATGTGAATGTCTCGCATTAAAACAAAACAAAAACACTAAAGGGTGCAATCATTAGGTTCAGGGGTGGGATCCTCTGCGTTGTTTCAGACCTACTAATTTAGCGCAAAGTATTTACTGTGGTAAATAGAGGACACTGCCCCTGACTATGTTAAGTACCATCATACATGTCAACACAATGGTATTGTCAGTGGCAGGTATGGAAGGAT
This sequence comes from Ranitomeya variabilis, assembly GCF_051348905.1. Classification (NCBI taxonomy): domain Eukaryota; kingdom Metazoa; phylum Chordata; class Amphibia; order Anura; family Dendrobatidae; genus Ranitomeya; species Ranitomeya variabilis. The sequence continues at coordinate 205,778,867 of NC_135237.1, forward strand.
GTCAGCGCATAGACTAAACATTGGTGGAAGTGTGAGAGATAACTGTGGAAGTGGTAGAGCAATGTTTGACCTGGGGGTGGGTGAACTCTCTTGTGGCCGGCAGTACAGGCCCAGGGCCCCTCATGTTACAACAGTGTGTCTGACGTTGGGTGCGCACCACCACCGCCAGAGACACTTTATTGTACTATGAGGGACCCAGTAGCAATGCCGTCGACCAAAAGCGAGCACACCCACCTCTTCAGACAAACAGCAGTCTCACGGGTGCTTGCGCCAAGTCGCGATTAGTGTTGAGCGATACTTTCCGATATCGGAAAGTATCGGAATCGGAAAGTATCGGCCGATACCGTCACAGTATCGGAATCCAATCCGATACCGATACCCGATCCCAATGCAAGTCAATGGGACGAAAATATCGGAATTAAAATAAACCCTTTATACACTTGTAGGTTCATTCTACATGAAGGAAAACAACTAAGAATAATGTAGGATGTATTGGGGGACGTGGCGGAGACATTAAAGGCACAGAGGTTTAGCCCAATCTAATAGAATAGCAGGATTTTTTTTTTTTTTTTATGACGTTCGGCGTTAGAAAGAATTTGACTATGTTATTTTTTTTTTTTATGTCAGATATTGATGTTTCACTACTTCCACGCCCTTCACCTTCTTTTTTACTTCTCCCACGCTTTCTTCTTCATTATCCTCATCATCAGCTTCTTTGACATCAACTTCTTCACCTTCTTCATCTTCTTCTTCATCTTCTACCTATTATTTTTTGGGTTACATTGTTCATATTCTTTTTATTTTACTATTATCTTCATCATATTCTACTTCTTCATCATATTCTTATTTGTGACAGGCATTCCCGTAGTTGTTATCTATAAAAGTTTGAAGATTACACCTTCCGTTCTGCCTGTCACAAAACAGTTACATTTGTCCGCGTTCAGTTTGGCCTGCAGCATCAGGCTTTATCCAGGGGCACCACGAGGAGGAACGGACTCACCCCCATACACTGCTTAGTCTTCTTCTGCTTATAATTTACATAATATTTTTTGCTCTGATATTTTGTGTTATGCTTAATGTCCTTCTGCTCTTTGTTCTGCAGCCTCTTGTTCTTCTGCTTCTCGGTCTTCCAGGTCGTCGTCGTCTCCAGGGTCGTCGTCTCCGGGGTCGTCGTCATCGGGGTGGTCTCCGGGGTCGTCGTCATCGGGGTGGTCTTCAGGGTCATCGTCTCCAGGGTCGTCGTCATCACGGTGGTTGTCGTCTCTGGTGTCGTCGTCATCTTAGGGGTGGTCTTCCGGGTCATCGTGTTTAGTCTCTTGAACTTGGAAATGCAGCAGAAGGTACAAGAAGGCTGAGAGAATGCCGAGAACCAGCTGATGGAACTGGAGCTCAGATGGCTACCCGAAGGTCCAAGAGCCAATGGAACGACCGAGGACCAGCTGACGTTACTGGAACCCGGTTACTAAGCAGGAGGTACCCGTGCTGAAAGCACTACCAAGGACCACCTGACGTTGGTGGAACTCAGATACCCAGAGGGAGGCACCTAAGCCAAAGGCTCTGCCCGGAACCAGCTGACGGTACTGGAACCAGGATGGGGAGCAGAAGGTACAAGAGCAAAAGACACTGCCGAGAACCAGCTGACGGTGCTGGAACCCGGATGGGTAGCCGAAGGTCCAAGAGCCAATGGAACTACCGAGGACCAGCTGACGTTACTGGAACCCGGTTACTAAGCAGGAGGTACCCGTGCCTGAAAGCACTACCAAGGACCACCTGACGTTGGTGGAACTCGGATACCAAAGGGAGGCACCTAAGCCAAAGGCTCTGCCCGGAACCAGCTGACGGTACTGGAACCAGGATGGGGAGCAGAAGGTACAAGAGCAAGTGTCTGCGTGGCTTTTGCAGGACACGATGCCGGCTGCACAGCAGGGGAACAGCTGGCGGTGCTGAACCCCACTGACACATTGGCTGGTGTTTTTCTCTGTGCAGCTAGCACATCTGGGCCCCAACTGGCGGTGTGTTAGAGCCCAGGGACAGCAGGAGAAGGAGGAGGAGCAGGAGCAGGGGGAGGGGAGTGTAGGCCGAAGCCTGCACTGGCGGCAGCTTTGGGTGTGTTGTGTCTGCGTGGCGGTCGCAGGACACGTTGCCGGCTACACAGCAGGGGAACAGCTGGCGGTGCTGGACCCCACTGACACATTGGCGAGGTGTTTGGCTCTGTGCAGCCAGCACTTCCGGACAGCAACGAGCGGTGTTGTAGCCCGGGCTCTGCAGGGGGAGCAGAGTGTAGGCCGAAGCCTACTTGAACCAATTTCAAAGGTAACCTTTAACCCCCCCTCAGGGGTTAGAAAGTAGAAGAGCCACAGCTTATGCAGCAGTAGTGCTGCGCAAGTCAAAGGTTGCTCTTGTAATTTTTCTCCTTGCACACGCTGAATGGAACACGTATAACATTTAGCCCTTTATACAGTCAAACTGTGTAATGGAGGCGAGAGTTCCCTTTGTAATGAGACGCAGCACAGATGTCAAGAATCCCACCTTGGTGCTGGGTGCAGCCTCCTGAGCGTTGTTATTTGCTGTACAGGAGTCTGCGCTGTCGTGTTATCCCCTGGCCTAGCGCCGTTAGCGCTGCCCATCTTCTGACATCATTTAATGTCGGCCGTTGCGGTTCGCGATCACCATGAATCCCAGCCCCGCAGTGTCTTAACATTGTTAAAACACTGCGGGGCTGGGATTCAGGGCCTGGCGCAGCACATATGTTCGCCTCTCACACGCGGGTCCTTACACCCGCTTCAGACTGTGCGGCGTCATCTGATCCCTTATCGCATGCCACGGCCATGAAGCCGCACAGTCCGAAGAAGGCGGAAGGAGAGGAGGGACAGGCGAACTGATGCACTGATCCTGCCCATCAATCACACCCTCGCAGTCCCAATAAATAAGACACCGAGGGGCGTTGTGTGGGTCAGGGCGGCCGCAGAGGCGCAGCCAGCCAAACAATGATGCCAGAAGACGGGCAGCGCTACCAAGGGGGTTGCAGCGTGTCATTACAAAGGAAAGTCACACCCCCGGGACGGTTAAATGGTCACACAGAGGACACATTTCAGACGTGTTTTCAGTTCCACATGTGCGAGGAGAATACGTTTATGAGCCACCTTGCACACATGCAGCATTACCGCTGTACAAGGTGGCTGGATAACGTAAAAACGCCTGGGGGAGGGGGGACAGGTTCCCTTCAATTTCAGTTCTTGTGTCTGCGTGGCTTTTGCAGGACACGTTGCCGGCTGCACAGCAGGGGAACAGCTGGCGGTGCTGGACCCCACTGACACATTGGCTGGTGTTTTTCTCTGTGCAGCTAGCACATCTGGGCAAAAACTGGCGGTGTGTTAGAGCCCAGGGACAGCAGGAGGAGGAGCAGGAGGAGGAGGAGCAGGGGGAGGGGAGTGTAGGCCGAAGCCTGCACAGGCGGCAGCTTTGGGTGTGTTGTGTCTGCGTGGCTTTTGCAGGACACGTTGCCGGCTACACAGCAGGGGAACAGCTGGCGGTGCTGGACCCCACTGACACATTGGCGAGGTGTTTGGCTCTGTGCAGCCAGCACTTCCGGACAGCAACTAGCGTTGTTGGAGCCCGGGCTCTGCAGGTGGAGCAGAGTGTAGGCCGAAGCCTAATTGAACCGATTTCAAAAGTCACCTTTAACCCCCCCTCAGGGGTTACAAAGTAGAAGAGCCACAGCTTATGCAGCAGTAGTGCTGCGCAAGTCAAAGGTTGCTCTTGTAATTTTTCTCCTTGCACACGCTGAATGGAACACGTATAACATTTAGCCCTTTATACAGTCAAACTGTGTAATGGAGGCGAGAGTTCCCTTTGTAATGAGACGCAGCACAGATGTCAAGAATCCCACCTTGGTGCTGGGTGCAGCCTCCTGAGCGTTGTTATTTGCTGTACAGGAGTCTGCGCTGTCGTGTTATCCCCTGGCCTAGCGCCGTTAGCGCTGCCCATCTTCTGACATCATTTAATGTCGGCCGTTGCGGTTCGCGATCACCATGAATCCCAGCCCCGCAGTGTCTTAACATTGTTAAAACACTGCGGGGCTGGGATTCAGGGCCTGGCGCAGCACATATGTTCGCCTCTCACACGCGGGTCCTTACACCCGCTTCAGACTGTGCGGCGTCATCTGATCCCTTATCGCATGCCACGGCCATGAAGCCGCACAGTCCGAAGAAGGCGGAAGGAGAGGAGGGACAGGCGAACTGATGCACTGATCCTGCCCATCAATCACACCCTCGCAGTCCCAATAAATAAGACACCGAGGGGCGTTGTGTGGGTCAGGGCGGCCGCAGAGGCGCAGCCAGCCAAACAATGATGCCAGAAGACGGGCAGCGCTACCAAGGGGGTTGCAGCGTGTCATTACAAAGGAAAGTCACACCCCCGGGACGGTTAAATGGTCACACAGAGGACACATTTCAGACGTGTTTTCAGTTCCACATGTGCGAGGAGAATACGTTTATGAGCCACCTTGCACACATGCAGCATTACCGCTGTACAAGGTGGCTGGATAACGTAAAAACGCCTGGGGGAGGGGGGACAGGTTCCCTTCAATTTCAGTTCTTGTGTCTGCGTGGCTTTTGCAGGACACGTTGCCGGCTGCACAGCAGGGGAACAGCTGGCGGTGCTGGACCCCACTGACACATTGGCTGGTGTTTTTCTCTGTGCAGCTAGCACATCTGGGCAAAAACTGGCGGTGTGTTAGAGCCCAGGGACAGCAGGAGGAGGAGCAGGAGGAGGAGGAGCAGGGGGAGGGGAGTGTAGGCCGAAGCCTGCACAGGCGGCAGCTTTGGGTGTGTTGTGTCTGCGTGGCTTTTGCAGGACACGTTGCCGGCTACACAGCAGGGGAACAGCTGGCGGTGCTGGACCCCACTGACACATTGGCGAGGTGTTTGGCTCTGTGCAGCCAGCACTTCCGGACAGCAACTAGCGTTGTTGGAGCCCGGGCTCTGCAGGTGGAGCAGAGTGTAGGCCGAAGCCTAATTGAACCGATTTCAAAAGTCACCTTTAACCCCCCCTCAGGGGTTACAAAGTAGAAGAGCCACAGCTTATGCAGCAGTAGTGCTGCGCAAGTCAAAGGTTGCTCTTGTAATTTTTCTCCTTGCACACGCTGAATGGAACACGTATAACATTTAGCCCTTTATACAGTCAAACTGTGTAATGGAGGCGAGAGTTCCCTTTGTAATGAGACGCAGCACAGATGTCAAGAATCCCACCTTGGTGCTGGGTGCAGCCTCCTGAGCGTTGTTATTTGCTGTACAGGAGTCTGCGCTGTCGTGTTATCCCCTGGCCTAGCGCCGTTAGCGCTGCCCATCTTCTGACATCATTTAATGTCGGCCGTTGCGGTTCGCGATCACCATGAATCCCAGCCCCGCAGTGTCTTAACATTGTTAAAACACTGCGGGGCTGGGATTCAGGGCCTGGCGCAGCACATATGTTCGCCTCTCACACGCGGGTCCTTACACCCGCTTCAGACTGTGCGGCGTCATCTGATCCCTTATCGCATGCCACGGCCATGAAGCCGCACAGTCCGAAGAAGGCGGAAGGAGAGGAGGGACAGGCGAACTGATGCACTGATCCTGCCCATCAATCACACCCTCGCAGTCCCAATAAATAAGACACCGAGGGGCGTTGTGTGGGTCAGGGCGGCCGCAGAGGCGCAGCCAGCCAAACAATGATGCCAGAAGACGGGCAGCGCTACCAAGGGGGTTGCAGCGTGTCATTACAAAGGAAAGTCACACCCCCGGGACGGTTAAATGGTCACACAGAGGACACATTTCAGACGTGTTTTCAGTTCCACATGTGCGAGGAGAATACGTTTATGAGCCACCTTGCACACATGCAGCATTACCGCTGTACAAGGTGGCTGGATAACGTAAAAACGCCTGGGGGAGGGGGGACAGGTTCCCTTCAATTTCAGTTCTTGTGTCTGCGTGGCTTTTGCAGGACACGTTGCCGGCTGCACAGCAGGGGAACAGCTGGCGGTGCTGGACCCCACTGACACATTGGCTGGTGTTTTTCTCTGTGCAGCTAGCACATCTGGGCAAAAACTGGCGGTGTGTTAGAGCCCAGGGACAGCAGGAGGAGGAGCAGGAGGAGGAGGAGCAGGGGGAGGGGAGTGTAGGCCGAAGCCTGCACAGGCGGCAGCTTTGGGTGTGTTGTGTCTGCGTGGCTTTTGCAGGACACGTTGCCGGCTACACAGCAGGGGAACAGCTGGCGGTGCTGGACCCCACTGACACATTGGCGAGGTGTTTGGCTCTGTGCAGCCAGCACTTCCGGACAGCAACTAGCGTTGTTGGAGCCCGGGCTCTGCAGGTGGAGCAGAGTGTAGGCCGAAGCCTAATTGAACCGATTTCAAAAGTCACCTTTAACCCCCCCTCAGGGGTTACAAAGTAGAAGAGCCACAGCTTATGCAGCAGTAGTGCTGCGCAAGTCAAAGGTTGCTCTTGTAATTTTTCTCCTTGCACACGCTGAATGGAACACGTATAACATTTAGCCCTTTATACAGTCAAACTGTGTAATGGAGGCGAGAGTTCCCTTTGTAATGAGACGCAGCACAGATGTCAAGAATCCCACCTTGGTGCTGGGTGCAGCCTCCTGAGCGTTGTTATTTGCTGTACAGGAGTCTGCGCTGTCGTGTTATCCCCTGGCCTAGCGCCGTTAGCGCTGCCCATCTTCTGACATCATTTAATGTCGGCCGTTGCGGTTCGCGATCACCATGAATCCCAGCCCCGCAGTGTCTTAACATTGTTAAAACACTGCGGGGCTGGGATTCAGGGCCTGGCGCAGCACATATGTTCGCCTCTCACACGCGGGTCCTTACACCCGCTTCAGACTGTGCGGCGTCATCTGATCCCTTATCGCATGCCACGGCCATGAAGCCGCACAGTCCGAAGAAGGCGGAAGGAGAGGAGGGACAGGCGAACTGATGCACTGATCCTGCCCATCAATCACACCCTCGCAGTCCCAATAAATAAGACACCGAGGGGCGTTGTGTGGGTCAGGGCGGCCGCAGAGGCGCAGCCAGCCAAACAATGATGCCAGAAGACGGGCAGCGCTACCAAGGGGGTTGCAGCGTGTCATTACAAAGGAAAGTCACACCCCCGGGACGGTTAAATGGTCACACAGAGGACACATTTCAGACGTGTTTTCAGTTCCACATGTGCGAGGAGAATACGTTTATGAGCCACCTTGCACACATGCAGCATTACCGCTGTACAAGGTGGCTGGATAACGTAAAAACGCCTGGGGGAGGGGGGACAGGTTCCCTTCAATTTCAGTTCTTGTGTCTGCGTGGCTTTTGCAGGACACGTTGCCGGCTGCACAGCAGGGGAACAGCTGGCGGTGCTGGACCCCACTGACACATTGGCTGGTGTTTTTCTCTGTGCAGCTAGCACATCTGGGCAAAAACTGGCGGTGTGTTAGAGCCCAGGGACAGCAGGAGGAGGAGCAGGAGGAGGAGGAGCAGGGGGAGGGGAGTGTAGGCCGAAGCCTGCACAGGCGGCAGCTTTGGGTGTGTTGTGTCTGCGTGGCTTTTGCAGGACACGTTGCCGGCTACACAGCAGGGGAACAGCTGGCGGTGCTGGACCCCACTGACACATTGGCGAGGTGTTTGGCTCTGTGCAGCCAGCACTTCCGGACAGCAACTAGCGTTGTTGGAGCCCGGGCTCTGCAGGTGGAGCAGAGTGTAGGCCGAAGCCTAATTGAACCGATTTCAAAAGTCACCTTTAACCCCCCCTCAGGGGTTACAAAGTAGAAGAGCCACAGCTTATGCAGCAGTAGTGCTGCGCAAGTCAAAGGTTGCTCTTGTAATTTTTCTCCTTGCACACGCTGAATGGAACACGTATAACATTTAGCCCTTTATACAGTCAAACTGTGTAATGGAGGCGAGAGTTCCCTTTGTAATGAGACGCAGCACAGATGTCAAGAATCCCACCTTGGTGCTGGGTGCAGCCTCCTGAGCGTTGTTATTTGCTGTACAGGAGTCTGCGCTGTCGTGTTATCCCCTGGCCTAGCGCCGTTAGCGCTGCCCATCTTCTGACATCATTTAATGTCGGCCGTTGCGGTTCGCGATCACCATGAATCCCAGCCCCGCAGTGTCTTAACATTGTTAAAACACTGCGGGGCTGGGATTCAGGGCCTGGCGCAGCACATATGTTCGCCTCTCACACGCGGGTCCTTACACCCGCTTCAGACTGTGCGGCGTCATCTGATCCCTTATCGCATGCCACGGCCATGAAGCCGCACAGTCCGAAGAAGGCGGAAGGAGAGGAGGGACAGGCGAACTGATGCACTGATCCTGCCCATCAATCACACCCTCGCAGTCCCAATAAATAAGACACCGAGGGGCGTTGTGTGGGTCAGGGCGGCCGCAGAGGCGCAGCCAGCCAAACAATGATGCCAGAAGACGGGCAGCGCTACCAAGGGGGTTGCAGCGTGTCATTACAAAGGAAAGTCACACCCCCGGGACGGTTAAATGGTCACACAGAGGACACATTTCAGACGTGTTTTCAGTTCCACATGTGCGAGGAGAATACGTTTATGAGCCACCTTGCACACATGCAGCATTACCGCTGTACAAGGTGGCTGGATAACGTAAAAACGCCTGGGGGAGGGGGGACAGGTTCCCTTCAATTTCAGTTCTTGTGTCTGCGTGGCTTTTGCAGGACACGTTGCCGGCTGCACAGCAGGGGAACAGCTGGCGGTGCTGGACCCCACTGACACATTGGCTGGTGTTTTTCTCTGTGCAGCTAGCACATCTGGGCAAAAACTGGCGGTGTGTTAGAGCCCAGGGACAGCAGGAGGAGGAGCAGGAGGAGGAGGAGCAGGGGGAGGGGAGTGTAGGCCGAAGCCTGCACAGGCGGCAGCTTTGGGTGTGTTGTGTCTGCGTGGCTTTTGCAGGACACGTTGCCGGCTACACAGCAGGGGAACAGCTGGCGGTGCTGGACCCCACTGACACATTGGCGAGGTGTTTGGCTCTGTGCAGCCAGCACTTCCGGACAGCAACTAGCGTTGTTGGAGCCCGGGCTCTGCAGGTGGAGCAGAGTGTAGGCCGAAGCCTAATTGAACCGATTTCAAAAGTCACCTTTAACCCCCCCTCAGGGGTTACAAAGTAGAAGAGCCACAGCTTATGCAGCAGTAGTGCTGCGCAAGTCAAAGGTTGCTCTTGTAATTTTTCTCCTTGCACACGCTGAATGGAACACGTATAACATTTAGCCCTTTATACAGTCAAACTGTGTAATGGAGGCGAGAGTTCCCTTTGTAATGAGACGCAGCACAGATGTCAAGAATCCCACCTTGGTGCTGGGTGCAGCCTCCTGAGCGTTGTTATTTGCTGTACAGGAGTCTGCGCTGTCGTGTTATCCCCTGGCCTAGCGCCGTTAGCGCTGCCCATCTTCTGACATCATTTAATGTCGGCCGTTGCGGTTCGCGATCACCATGAATCCCAGCCCCGCAGTGTCTTAACATTGTTAAAACACTGCGGGGCTGGGATTCAGGGCCTGGCGCAGCACATATGTTCGCCTCTCACACGCGGGTCCTTACACCCGCTTCAGACTGTGCGGCGTCATCTGATCCCTTATCGCATGCCACGGCCATGAAGCCGCACAGTCCGAAGAAGGCGGAAGGAGAGGAGGGACAGGCGAACTGATGCACTGATCCTGCCCATCAATCACACCCTCGCAGTCCCAATAAATAAGACACCGAGGGGCGTTGTGTGGGTCAGGGCGGCCGCAGAGGCGCAGCCAGCCAAACAATGATGCCAGAAGACGGGCAGCGCTACCAAGGGGGTTGCAGCGTGTCATTACAAAGGAAAGTCACACCCCCGGGACGGTTAAATGGTCACACAGAGGACACATTTCAGACGTGTTTTCAGTTCCACATGTGCGAGGAGAATACGTTTATGAGCCACCTTGCACACATGCAGCATTACCGCTGTACAAGGTGGCTGGATAACGTAAAAACGCCTGGGGGAGGGGGGACAGGTTCCCTTCAATTTCAGTTCTTGTGTCTGCGTGGCTTTTGCAGGACACGTTGCCGGCTGCACAGCAGGGGAACAGCTGGCGGTGCTGGACCCCACTGACACATTGGCTGGTGTTTTTCTCTGTGCAGCTAGCACATCTGGGCAAAAACTGGCGGTGTGTTAGAGCCCAGGGACAGCAGGAGGAGGAGCAGGAGGAGGAGGAGCAGGGGGAGGGGAGTGTAGGCCGAAGCCTGCACAGGCGGCAGCTTTGGGTGTGTTGTGTCTGCGTGGCTTTTGCAGGACACGTTGCCGGCTACACAGCAGGGGAACAGCTGGCGGTGCTGGACCCCACTGACACATTGGCGAGGTGTTTGGCTCTGTGCAGCCAGCACTTCCGGACAGCAACTAGCGTTGTTGGAGCCCGGGCTCTGCAGGTGGAGCAGAGTGTAGGCCGAAGCCTAATTGAACCGATTTCAAAAGTCACCTTTAACCCCCCCTCAGGGGTTACAAAGTAGAAGAGCCACAGCTTATGCAGCAGTAGTGCTGCGCAAGTCAAAGGTTGCTCTTGTAATTTTTCTCCTTGCACACGCTGAATGGAACACGTATAACATTTAGCCCTTTATACAGTCAAACTGTGTAATGGAGGCGAGAGTTCCCTTTGTAATGAGACGCAGCACAGATGTCAAGAATCCCACCTTGGTGCTGGGTGCAGCCTCCTGAGCGTTGTTATTTGCTGTACAGGAGTCTGCGCTGTCGTGTTATCCCCTGGCCTAGCGCCGTTAGCGCTGCCCATCTTCTGACATCATTTAATGTCGGCCGTTGCGGTTCGCGATCACCATGAATCCCAGCCCCGCAGTGTCTTAACATTGTTAAAACACTGCGGGGCTGGGATTCAGGGCCTGGCGCAGCACATATGTTCGCCTCTCACACGCGGGTCCTTACACCCGCTTCAGACTGTGCGGCGTCATCTGATCCCTTATCGCATGCCACGGCCATGAAGCCGCACAGTCCGAAGAAGGCGGAAGGAGAGGAGGGACAGGCGAACTGATGCACTGATCCTGCCCATCAATCACACCCTCGCAGTCCCAATAAATAAGACACCGAGGGGCGTTGTGTGGGTCAGGGCGGCCGCAGAGGCGCAGCCAGCCAAACAATGATGCCAGAAGACGGGCAGCGCTACCAAGGGGGTTGCAGCGTGTCATTACAAAGGAAAGTCACACCCCCGGGACGGTTAAATGGTCACACAGAGGACACATTTCAGACGTGTTTTCAGTTCCACATGTGCGAGGAGAATACGTTTATGAGCCACCTTGCACACATGCAGCATTACCGCTGTACAAGGTGGCTGGATAACGTAAAAACGCCTGGGGGAGGGGGGACAGGTTCCCTTCAATTTCAGTTCTTGTGTCTGCGTGGCTTTTGCAGGACACGTTGCCGGCTGCACAGCAGGGGAACAGCTGGCGGTGCTGGACCCCACTGACACATTGGCTGGTGTTTTTCTCTGTGCAGCTAGCACATCTGGGCAAAAACTGGCGGTGTGTTAGAGCCCAGGGACAGCAGGAGGAGCAGGGGGAGCGGAGTGTAGGCCGAAGCCTGCACTCGAGCAAGTTGAAAGGAAACCTTTAACACCCCCCCCCCCAGGCGTTTGTAGCTGAAAGAGCCATTGTGTACAGCACTAATGCTGGAAAAGGTAAACTTAGCTCTTTTAATTATGGTCCTTGTACATGCGGAACCAAACATTTATGAAATGTGTCTCCTCACAGCGTTAAACCGTCCGGTAGGTGGAACTTTCCTTTGTCGTGTGACGCAGCACAGCCATCATTTTTACCCCCTTGGCGCCGTGCGCCCACTCCTCAGCGTTGTTTGAATCTGTCCCGGAGCCTGCGCTGTTAGGTTAGCCCTTGGCCATGCACACATGTTGCGCTGCCCGTCTTCTGACCTCATTTGGTGTCAGGCTGGCTGCGCCTGTGCGGGTGCGCTGGCCGAGATCCCGCCTCGCAGTGTCGTCTAATGTAATCCCACCGCGGGCCTGTGATCCGTGCCCGTGCGCAGTGCATATCCTGTCCTCTCACTCCCCTCCCTACGGCTTTTTCAGACTGTGCGTTGTCACGGCCGTGGCATGCTATTAGGGACCAGCTGACATCGCACAGTCTGAAGAAGCCGTAGGGAGGGGAGTGAGAGGAGAGGATATGCACTGCGCACGGGCACGGATCACAGGCCCGCGGTGGGATTACATTAGACGACACTGCGAGGCGGGATCTCGACCAGCGCACCCGCACAGGCGCAGCCAGCCTGACACCAAATGAGGTCAGAAGACGGGCAGCGCAACATGTGTGCATGGCCAAGGGCTAACCTAACAGCGCAGGCTCCGGGACAGATTCAAACAACGCTGAGGAGTGGGCGCACGGCGCCAAGGGGGTAAAAATGATGGCTGTGCTGCGTCACACGACAAAGGAAAGTTCCACCTACCGGACGGTTTAACGCTGTGTGGGGACACATTTCATAAGTGTTAGGTTCAGCATGTGCAAGGAGCATCACGAAAAGAGGCACTTTTTCCCTTTGCATTATTACTGCTGCACAAGGTGGCTCCTTCAGTAACAAACGCCTGGGGGGGGGGGGGGTCAGGTTCCCTTACATTTAACTTGTTGTGTCTGCGTGGCGGTCGCAGTACACGTTGCCGTATACACAGCAGGGGAACAGCTGGCGGTGCTGAACCCCACTAACACATTGGCGAGGTGTTTGGCTCTGTGCGTACAGCACTTCTGGACGGCAACTAGCGGTGTTGGAGCCCAGGGACAGGTGGAGGAGGAGGAGGTTGGAGGAGGTTGGAGGAGGTTGGAGGGATTGCCACACACACAGCAGGGGAACAGCTGACGTTACTGAACCCCAATAACAGAGGAGGGACTGTTGACTGTGCGTACAGCACTTCTGGACGGCAACTGGCGGTGTTGGAGCCCAGGGACAGGTGGAGGAGGTAGGAGGAGGTAGGAGGGATTGCCACACACACAGCAGGGGAACAGCTGACGTTACTGAACCCCAATAACAGAGGAGGGACTGTTGACTGTGCGTACAGCACTTCTGGACGGCAACTGGCGGTGTTGGAGCCCAGGGACAGGTGGAGGAGGAGGAGGTAGGAGGAGGTTGGAGGAGGTAGGAGGGATTGCCACACACACAGCAGGGGAACAGCTGACGTTACTGAACCCCAATAACAGAGGAGCGACTGTTGACTGTGCGTACAGCACTTCTGGACGGCAACTAGCGGTGTTGGAGCCCAGGGACAGGTGGAGGAGGAGGAGGTTGGAGGAGGTTGGAGGAGGTAGGAGGGATTGCCACACACACAGCAGGGGAACAGCTGACGTTACTGAACCCCAATAACAGAGGAGGGACTGTTGACTGTGCGTACAGCACTTCTGGACGGCAACTGGCGGTGTTGGAGCCCAGGGACAGGTGGAGGAGGAGGAGGTAGGAGGAGGTAGGAGGGATTGCCACACACACAGCAGGGGAACAGCTGACGTTACTGAACCCCAATAACAGAGGAGGGACTGTTGACTGTGCGTACAGCACTTCTGGACGGCAACTGGCGGTGTTGGAGCCCAGGGACAGGTGGAGGAGGAGGAGGTAGGAGGAGGTTGGAGGAGGTAGGAGGGATTGCCACACACACAGCAGGGGAACAGCTGACGTTACTGAACCCCAATAACAGAGGAGGGACTGTTGACTGTGCGTACAGCACTTCTGGACGGCAACTGGCGGTGTTGGAGCCCAGGGACAGGTGGAGGAGGTAGGAGGAGGTAGGAGGGATTGCCACACACACAGCAGGGGAACAGCTGACGTTACTGAACCCCAATAACAGAGGAGGGACTGTTGACTGTGCGTACAGCACTTCTGGACGGCAACTGGCGGTGTTGGAGCCCAGGGACAGGTGGAGGAGGAGGAGGTAGGAGGAGGTTGGAGGAGGTAGGAGGGATTGCCACACACACAGCAGGGGAACAGCTGACGTTACTGAACCCCAATAACAGAGGAGCGACTGTTGACTGTGCGTACAGCACTTCTGGACGGCAACTAGCGGTGTTGGAGCCCAGGGACAGGTGGAGGAGGAGGAGTTTGGATGAGGTTGGAGGAGGTTGGAGGGATTGCCACACACACAGCAGGGGAACAGCTGACGTTACTGAACCCCAATAACAGAGGAGGGACTGTTGACTGTGCGTACAGCACTTCTGGACGGCAACTGGCGGTGTTGGAGCCCAGGGACAGGTGGAGGAGGTAGGAGGAGGTAGGAGGGATTGCCACACACACAGCAGGGGAACAGCTGACGTTACTGAACCCCAATAACAGAGGAGGGACTGTTGACTGTGCGTACAGCACTTCTGGACGGCAACTGGCGGTGTTGGAGCCCAGGGACAGGTGGAGGAGGAGGAGGTAGGAGGAGGTTGGAGGAGGTAGGAGGGATTGCCACACACACAGCAGGGGAACAGCTGACGTTACTGAACCCCAATAACAGAGGAGCGACTGTTGACTGTGCGTACAGCACTTCTGGACGGCAACTAGCGGTGTTGGAGCCCAGGGACAGGTGGAGGAGGAGGAGTTTGGATGAGGTTGGAGGAGGTTGGAGGGATTGCCACACACACAGCAGGGGAACAGCTGACGTTACTGAACCCCAATAACAGAGGAGGGACTGTTGACTGTGCGTACAGCACTTCTGGACGGCAACTGGCGGTGTTGGAGCCCAGGGACAGGTGGAGGAGGTAGGAGGAGGTAGGAGGGATTGCCACACACACAGCAGGGGAACAGCTGACGTTACTGAACCCCAATAACAGAGGAGGGACTGTTGACTGTGCGTACAGCACTTCTGGACGGCAACTGGCGGTGTTGGAGCCCAGGGACAGGTGGAGGAGGAGGAGGTAGGAGGAGGTTGGAGGAGGTAGGAGGGATTGCCACACACACAGCAGGGGAACAGCTGACGTTACTGAACCCCAATAACAGAGGAGCGACTGTTGACTGTGCGTACAGCACTTCTGGACGGCAACTAGCGGTGTTGGAGCCCAGGGACAGGTGGAGGAGGAGGAGGTTGGAGGAGGTTGGAGGAGGTAGGAGGGATTGCCACACACACAGCAGGGGAACAGCTGACGTTACTGAACCCCAATAACAGAGGAGGGACTGTTGACTGTGCGTACAGCACTTCTGGACGGCAACTGGCGGTGTTGGAGCCCAGGGACAGGTGGAGGAGGAGGAGGTAGGAGGAGGTTGGAGGAGGTAGGAGGGATTGCCACACACACAGCAGGGGAACAGCTGACGTTACTGAACCCCAATAACAGAGGAGCGACTGTTGACTGTGCGTACAGCACTTCTGGACGGCAACTAGCGGTGTTGGAGCCCAGGGACAGGTGGAGGAGGAGGAGTTTGGATGAGGTTGGAGGAGGTTGGAGGGATTGCCACACACACAGCAGGGGAACAGCTGACGTTACTGAACCCCAATAACAGAGGAGCGACTGTTGACTGTGCGTACAGCACTACCAGGCAACAACTAGCGGTGTTGGAGCCCAGGGACAGCAGTAGAAGCAGAGGAACACAATGTAGGCCGAAGCCTGATTGGAGAAAGGGAACCTTTAACCCCCCCCCCCAAGGCATTTGTAGCTGAAAGAGCCAGCTTGTGCAGCTCAAAAGATGCAAAAGGAAAAGGTGGCTCTTTTAATTATGCTCCTTGCAAGCACAGAACTAAACACTTATAAAATGTGTCCCCTGAAACCGTGAAACTGTCCCGGAGGTGGGACTTTCCTTCGTAATATGACGCAGCACAGCTGTCATTCCTACCCCCTCGGCGCCGTGCCCCGGCTCCTCATCGTTGTTTGATTCCGTCCCGGAGCCTGCGCTGTTAGGTTATCCCTTGGCCAGGCACACTTAGCGCTGCCCATCTTCTGACATCATTTGGTGTCAGGCTGGCTGCGCTTGTGCGGCCGCGCTGTCCGAGAGCCCGCCTCGCAGTGTGGTCTAATGTAATCCCACCGCGGGCCTGGGATCAGTGGCCATGCGCAGTGCATATCCTCGCCTCTCGCTCCCCTCCCTACGGCTTTTTCAGACTGTGCGCTGCCACGGCCGTGGCATGCTATTACGGATCAGCTGGCACCGCACAGTCTGAAGAAGCCGTAGGGAGTGGAGCGAGAGGCGAGGATATGCACTGCGCATGGCCACTGATCCCAGGCCCGCGGTGGGATTACATTAGACCACACTGCGAGGCGGGCTCTCGGACAGCGCGGCCGCACAGGCGCAGCCAGCCTGACACCAAATGATGTCAGAAGATGGGCAGCGCTAAGTGTGCCTGGCCAAGGGATAACCTAACAGCGCAGGCTCCGGGACGGAATCAAACAACGATGAGGAGCCGGGGCACGGCGCCGAGGGGGTAGGAATGACAGCTGTGCTGCGTCATATTACGAAGGAAAGTCCCACCTCCGGGACGGTTTTACGGTATCAGTGGACACATTTTATAAGTGTTAAGTTCTGCGTGTGCAAGGAGCATAATGAAAATAGCTACCTTTTCCTTGTGCAGCATTACTGCTGCACAAGGTGGCTCTTTCAGTAACAAACGCCTTGGGGGGGGGGGGGGACAGGTTCCCTTACATTTCAGTTGTGCCAGCGTGGCGGTCGCAGGACACATTGCCGGCTACACAGCTGGGGATCAGCTGACGTTACTGAAACCCAATAACACTGGGTCGTATGTTTTGACTGTGCAGATGGCACTTCTGAGCCTCAACTGGCGTTGTTGGAGCCCAGGAATGTAAGTTCAGGTGGTTGAAAGATGAACACAACAGGAGACCTGGATAACGTATACAGTGACCTAATTATTTAATCAGGAGGAGGAGTGGCAAATTCCTGCGAGATCCAGGCCTTGTTCATTTTCAGGAAAGTAAGCCGGTCAACGTTATCGGAGGATAGTCGCATGCGACGGTCAGTTAGTACACCACCTGCAGCACTAAAGACACGTTCCGATAATACACTGGCCGCAGGGCAAGACAGCACCTCCAATGCATACTGGCTTAGCTCTGGCCATGTATCCAGCTTTGAGACCCAAAACTTGAAAGGGGAAGAGCCGTCTGGGAGTACAGCAAGAGGGCAAGACATGTAGTCTGTCACCATCTGACGGAACCGTTGCCTCCTGCTGACTGGAGCCGTCTGTGATGGTGTAGACTTTTGTGGGGGGCACACAAAACTGTGCCACAGTTGGGCCATACTGGTCTTGCCTTGGGCAGAGGCACTGCTTCTGCTCCCTCTTTGTGCAGAGCCTCCACCACTGCCTGGACGCACTGAGCTGCTTTGGAATGCACTAGCAGCACTTCTCTCAGTTGGAATGGAGAAGATGATGGAACTGACCAGTGTGTCTTGGTACTCCCGCATTTTTCGCTCCCGGTTCAACGGTGTGATGAGGCTTTCTACGTTGTCCCGGTAGCGAGGATCGAGGAGGGTGAACACCCAGTAATCAGACATGTTGAGAATGTGGTCGATGCGGCGGTCGTTTCTCAGGCACTGCAGCATGTAATCCACCATGTGCTGCAGACTGCCAACTGCCCAAGAAACGCTGTCCCCAGCTGGAGGCGTGATCTCTGCCCGCTCGTCATCACCCCACCCTCGCTGTACACACTGAGTACTGGACAATTGTGTAACTCCCTCCTCTGGACGGATGTCTTCCTCCTCCATTGACTCCTCCTCATCCTCCTCACAAACTGTCCCCTGCCTACGCGTTTGTGAGGAACCACGTGGCGCTGACTGTCCAGAAGATGATGGAAGTGGTGAATCCTCATCCTCCACCTCTTCCACAACATCATCCCTTAGCGCTTGCAGTGATTTTTCAAGCAGGCAGATAAGGGGGACAGTCATGCTGACTAGTGCATCATCTGCACTCGCCATCCGCGTGGAATAATCGAAGGGACGCAAAACCTGGCAGACATCCTTCATAGTGGCCCACTCTGTGGTTGTGAAGTCTGTACGGCGCTGACTGCGACTTTTGTGCGCCTGATACAGCTGGTACTCCATTACAGCTTGCTGCTGCTCACACAACCGCTCCAACATATGTAACGTGGAATTCCACCTGGTAGGTAGGTCACATATGATGCGATGTTCCGGCAGGCGGTGTCGGCGCTGCAGAGCCGCAATGCGCGCTTTTGCCGTGCTGGAACGCCGCAAGTGAGCACACTCTAGGCGGACCTTGTGCAGCAGTGCATCAAGATCCGGATAGTCCCTCAAAAAACTCTGCACGACCAAATTGAGCACATGTGCCAGACATGGGATGTGAGTGAGGTTGCCGAGGCCCAGGGCTGCCACCAGATTTCGGCCATTATCACACACTACCATGCCTGGCTGGAGATTCGCTGGCTCAAACCACACATCGCTCTCCTGCTTGATGGCATTCCAGAGCTCCTGCGCTGTGTGGCTACGATTCCCCAAAAAAATTAATTTCAAGACGGCCTGTTGACGTTTGGCCACGGCTGTGCTCATGTCGGTCGTAACAGGTACACGTTCATCACGGGTCCATGTGGAGGTGGACTGTGACGGCTCCTGCAGCGATGATTCTGAGGAACTGGTGTAAGAGGAGGAGTCAATGCGTACAGAATGGATTCCTGCAATCCTTGGAGTGGGCAGGACACGTCCTGCGCCACTCGCACGGTCTGTACCCGGCTCAACTACATTAACCCAATGGGCAGTGAGGGAAAGGTATCGCCCCTGTCCATGTTGACTGGTCCACGCATCGGTGGTGAGGTGGACCTTGCTACTGACGGCGTTCAGTAGCGCGTGTTTTATGTGTCCCTCCACATGCTTGTGCAGGGCAGGGACGGCTTGCCTGCTGAAGTAAAAGCGGCTGGGCACACTGTACTGTGGGACTGCCAATGACATCAAGTCACGGAAGCTGTCAGTCTCCACCAGCCTGAATGACAGCATTTCCAGTGACAGAAGTTTGGCAATGCCTGCAGTCAGAGCCTGTGCTCGTGGGTGGTTTGACGAGAAAGGCCGCCTTTTCTCCCATGCCTGTACTACCGATGGCTGTAGACTGGGCTGGGAGTGTGTGGTTGACTGGGAAAGTGGTGCTGCGGGTGGAATTACAGCGGGTCTCTGGACAACAGGGCCAGAGGTTCTTCCACGGCGATCCTGGGAGGAAGCCGAACCAGCTGCGTGTGAGCTAGAGGAAGAGGCAACACGAGCTGAAGAGGTGGTAGCTGCCGCTGTTGGTTGGCCTAGCTCTTCAGTGTGTTTGTCTAACTCCGCCGGGTGCCTGTTGCGCACATGTTTCCACATGTTGGAGGTATTGAGGTTGGCGACTTTTTGACCTCTTTTGATTTTTTGATGACACACCTTGCATCTGACATAGCAAATGTCATCTGCAACTGTGTCAAAAAAGGACCAGGCACTGCAAGTCTTGGGAGCCCCCCTTTTGACTTTTGGAAGAGACATGCTCCTTACGGGTGCCAAAGCGGAGGCTGCAGGATCCGCAGTCTTCCCCCTCCCTCTCCCTCTTTGGACCGTACGGGGAATCTCTTCCTCAGAGCTGCTCCCACCACCTTCCTGTCCCTGACGCCAAGATGGGTCAAGGACCTCGTCATCCACACTACCCTCTGCCCCCAACTGCTCCTCCCGGGTAGTCTCAGCAGCAGAGCACGCACCAGTAAGTGGCACCTGAGTGTCATCATCAGCTGATGCGGCCTGCGATGTGGTGAACGGAGCCACTGGCCCACCCGCCTCTTCAGACTCAGAGAGAAAAAGCTGTTGGGCATCACTGCACCCTGCCTCTTCTTCCATTTCTCCAATGCTGCTTGGCTGGCCCCCTGTTTCCAAGCCAAGAGATTCAGAGAACAGAAGTAGAGACGGCTCCTGTCCTGGGCTCTCTGTCTGCCTGGGCAATTTGGCAGGTGGTGAAGAGACAGATGGCTGCTCTCCAGTGCTCTGTGTCTGAGAGGATGTGGCACTAATGGAAGTTGATGCATTAGCTGCCATCCATCCCACAACGGCTTCAATTTGGTCTTCACGCAGCAGCGGTGTACGGCGCTCGGCGACAAAGCTGCGCATGAACGACTGTTCCCTCGTGAAAGTGGGTGCTGATGAGTCACCGGTGCCCGCAGCGGGCACAGAATCCCCACGTCCCCTCCCTGCTCCGCGCCCACGCCCACGTGCCTTACTCACTGCCTTCTTCATCGTGGTTGACTGATAAAGAAAAGCAGAAAAGTACTAACGGCTTTGTGTGCTTATTCCTGAAAAACTCCTCCTAACAGGTATAAGAAACACTAATTAGCTAAAGTGTGGACTAGACTTTAATATGAGTTAATGTGGCCTACACAAATGTAAAGTGGTGTAACTGGTGTGTTTGGTGAACTTTATTATTTATTTCTTTTTTGGGGGCTGAACTGACAACGGATAGAGCTGCAGTCACACGGAGACCGTGCAGACAGACGTTAACGGCGCTGTAAGGCCCAAAAACCCTCCTCTACTTTATCCTATGTAGTGTTTTTCCACAAATTAGCTGGAGACGGGTGGAAAGACACTAATAGGATTTTTTTAAATTAATTAGCAGCAGACTACAGTACTTGAAAAAAAATTAAAATTGATTTGGCGGTATGACGCAGTTAACAACCCTGAGCTGGAGACAACCAAGCTACGGCTGCTCACAGACTACAGGGCGAGCTGCAGTCACACGGAGACCGTGCAGACAGCCGTAAACGGCGCTGCAAGGCCCAAAAACCCTCCTCTACTTTATCCTATGTAGTGTTTTTCCACAAATTAGCTGGAGACGGGTGGAAAGACACTAATAGGATTTTTTTAAATTAATTAGCAGCAGACTACAGTACTTGAAAAAAAATTAAAATTGATTTGGCGGTATGACGCAGTGAACAACCCTGAGCTGGAGACAACCAGGCTATAGCTGCTCACAGACTACAGGGCGAGCTGCAGTCACACGGAGACCGTGCAGACAGCCGTAAACGGCGCTGCAAGGCCCAAAAACCCTCCTCTACTTTATCCTATGTAGTGTTTTTCCACAAATTAGCTGGAGACGGGTGGAAAGACACTAATAGGATTTTTTTAAATTAATTAACAGCAGACTACAGTACTTGAAAAAAAATTAAAATTGATTTGGCGGTATGACGCAGTGAACAACCCTGAGCTGGAGACAACCAAGCTACGGCTGCTCACAGACTACAGGGCGAGCTGCAGTCACACGGAGACCGTGCAGACAGCCGTAAACGGCGCTGCAAGGCCCAAAAACCCTCCTCTACTTTATCCTATGTAGTGTTTTTCCACAAATTAGATGGAGACGGGTGGAAAGACACTAATAGGAATTATTTGAAAAAATGTGCAGCAGCCTGCACTACTTCAAAAAAAAAAAAAAAAAAGGACAGTATGAGGCAATGAACCACCCTCCCTGAACTGAATACAACCAGCTATGGATGGCCTATGTGGCTGCACTCAGACTAGAGAGTGGGCTGCACTCACACACACACACACAGAGAGACCTTGCAGATCGCTGTGAAAACAGCGCTACAAGGCAAAAGCAAGGTGAATAGTAGGTGAACACAGCGGTTGCTAAATTAGCCTTTGGAAAGCACAAAGAAGCAAATCGCTATCTCTAAACTGTCCCTCAGTCAGCAAACAGCGTCCTGTCACTAACTGAATTCACAGCAGAGTGATCGCAAAATGGCGCCAGCGACTTTTAAACTGCATCATGACATCATTTCAGCAGCCAATCACAGCCTTGCCAGTACTTTCATGCCCTCCATGCTAAACAGGATGTGCCCACACTTGGAATCTTTCTCATTGGCTGAATTTCTGAATTTTGAATCATGGAACTTCCGATTCCGGTATCCGATACGCGCCAAGTATCGGAATCCCGGTATCGGAATTCCGATACCGCTAGTATCGGCCGATACCCGATACTTGCGGTATCGGAATGCTCAACACTAGTCGCGATACCACGGCCCCGTGTGGGGAGTTTGGCCATTTAGGGAGGTGTAAACATGTCATATGCTGGACAATCAGCTGCAGAAAATTAGACATTAGAAAAGTAATTCACAGTAGTCCACAGGCAAGAGCTTTTCATAGGAAAGCTAGGTGTCAGCCGGGCAAGGTGGGGCAAAAGATTTTGAAATCCAGTTGTGGTTCATTTTAATGAATGTTAGATCGTCAACATTTTGGGTAGCCAGACGAGTCCTTTTTTCAGTTAATATTGAACCTGCAGCACTGAATACTCTTCCTGATAGGACACTTGCTGCCGGGCAAGCAAGCTCCTGCAATGCATATTCTGCCAATTCTGGCCAGGTGTCTAATTTTGATGCCCAGTAATCAAATGGGAATGACGGTTGAGGGATAACATCGATAAGGGATGAAAAATAGTTAGTAACCATACTGGACAAATGTTGTCGCCTGTCACTTTCAATTGATGCAGCAGTACCTGTCCTGTCTGCGGTCATAGCAAAATCACTCCACAACCTGGTCAGAAAACCCCTCTGTCCAACGCCACTTCTGATGTGTGCACCCCTAACACTCCTAGTCTGCTGCCCCCTGGAGCTCGTGTGAGAACGATCACGTGCGCTGTGTGCTGGGAATGCCTGAAGCAAACGGTCAACAAGAGTTGATTGTTTGGTTGCTAATATTAGTTCCAAGTTCTCATGTGGCATAATATTTTGCAATTTGCCTTTATAGCGTGGATCAAGGAGGCAGGCCAACCAGTAATCGTCATCGTTCATCATTTTCGTAATGCGTGTGTCCCTTTTTAGGATACGTAAGGCATAATCCGCCATGTGGGCCAAAGTTCCAGTTGTCAAATCTCCGGTTGTGATTGGTGGAGGGGCAGTTTCAGGCAAATCTACGTCACTTGTGTCCCTCAAAAAAACAGAACCCGGCCTTGCCACGCAACCAATTTCCAGTGCCCCCGGGAAAGCTTCCGCATTAAAAATATACTCATCCCCATCATCCTCCTCGTCCTCCACCTCCTCTTCGCCTGCTACCTCGTCCTGTACACTGCCCTGACCAGACAATGGCTGACTGTCATCAAGGCTTTCCTCTTCCTCTGGTGCAGACGCCTGATCCTTTATGTGCGTCAAACTTTGCATCAGCAGACGCATTAGGGGGATGCTCATGCTTATCATGGCGTTGTCTGCACTAACCAGCCGTGTGCATTCCTCAAAACACTGAAGGACTTGACACATGTCTTGTATCTTCGACCACTGCACACCTGACAACTCCATGTCTGCCATCCTACTGCCTGCCCGTGTATGTGTATCCTCCCACAAAAACATAACAGCCCGCCTCTGTTGGCACAGTCTCTGAAGCATGTGCAGTGTTGAGTTCCACCTTGTTGCAACGTCTATGATTAGGCGATGCTGGGGAAGGTTCAAAGACCGCTGACCGCATATGGCTGGAGTGTACAGGCGAACGTCGGATATGTGAGCAAAGTCCACGCACTTTGAGGAGCAGGTCGGAGAACCCAGGATAAGTTTTCAATAAGCACTGCACCACCAGGTTTAAGGTGTGAGCCAGGCAAGGAATGTGTTTCAGTTGGGAAAGGGAGATGGCAGCCATGAAATTCCTTCCGTTATCACTCACTACCTTGCCTGCCTCAAGATCTACTGTGCCCAGCCACGACTGCATTTCTTGTTGCAAGAACTCGGACAGAACTTCCGCGGTGTGTCTGTTGTCGCCCAAACACTTCATAGCCAATACAGCCTGCTGACGCTTGCCAGTAGCTGGCCCATAATGGGACAATTGGTGCGCAACAGTGTCATCTGCCGATGGAGTGGTTGGCCGACTGCGGTCTGTGGAAGAGCTGTAGCTTCTGAAGGAGGACGAGGAGGAGGAGGGGGTGCGAACGCCTACAGCCAACTGTTTCCTAGACCGTGGGCTAGGCACAACTGTCCCGAAATTGATGTCCCCTGTGGACCCTGCATCCACCACATTCACCCAGTGTGCCGTGATGGACACATAACGTCCCTCGCCATGCCTACTGGTCCATGCATCTGTAGTCAGGTGCACCTTTGTACTCACAGATTGCCTGAGTGCATGGACGATGCGCTGTTTAACATGCTGGTGCAGGGCTGGGATGGCTTTTCTGGAAAAAAAGTGTCGACTGGGTAGCTCGTATCGTGGTTCAGCGTACTCCATCAGGGCTTTGAAAGCTTCGCTTTCAACTAACCGGTAGGGCATCATCTCTAACGAGATTAGTCTAGCTATGTGGGCGTTAAAACCCTGTGTACGCGGATGCGAGGATAAGTACTTCCTTTTTCTAACCAGAGTCTCATGTAGGGTGAGCTGGACTGGAGAGCTGGAGATCGTGGAACTTTCGGGTGTGCCGGTGTACATGGCAGACTGAGAGACGGTTGGAGACGGTATTGTTTCCGCCGGTGCCCTAGATGCAATATTTCCTCCTACAAAACTGGTGATTCCCTGACCCTGACTGCTTTTGGCTGGCAAAGAAACCTGCACAGATACTGCCGGTGGTGCGGAAAATGGTGGCCTTACAGTGACGGAAGGGATGTTGCGTTGCTGACTAGCTTCAACCTACAACCTTAAGGGACGTTTGGTAGTTAGTCCAGGCTTGAAAATGCATGGTGGTTAAGTGTCTATGCATGCAACTAGTATTTAGACTTTTCAGATTCTGACCTCTGCTTAAGCTAGTTGAACATTTTTGACAGATGACTTTGCGCTGATCAATTGGATGTTGTTTAAAAAAATGCCAGACTGCACTCTTCCTAGCATCGGATCCCTTTTCAGGGATTGCAGACTGAGCTTTAACCGGATGGCCACGCTGTCCTCCAACAGGTTTTGGCTTTGACACGCGTTTTGGGCCAGATACGGGCCCGGCAGATGGAACCTGTTGCGATGTTGATGCCTGCTGCGGCCCCTCCTCCACCTCCGCTTCTGAACTACTGCCGCCTGCACCCTGTTCCCCCAATGGCTGCCAATCGGGGTCAACAACTGGGTCATCTATTACCTCCTCTTCGAGCTCGTGTGCAACTTCGTCTGTGTCACTGTGTCGGTCGGTGGTATAGCGTTCGTGGCGGGGCAACATAGTCTCATCAGGGTCTGATTGTGAATCAGTACCCTGAGAGGGCAATGTGGTGGTCTGAGTCAAAGGAGCAGCATAGTACTCTGGCTTTGGCTGTGCATCAGTGCACTCCATGTCAGAATCTACTTGTAATGGGCATGGCCTGTTGTGTTTCACTTTCTAAGCCAGGGACGGTATGTGTAAAGAGCTCCATGGAGTAACCCGTTGTGTCGCCTGCTGCATCCTTCTCTCTTGTTGTAGTTTTTGCTGAAGAGGACAAGGAAGCGACTTGTCCCTGACCGTGAACATCCACAAGCGACGCGCTGCTTTTACATTTACCAGTTTCAGAAGAGGAGGCAAAAGAGCTAGAGGCTGAGTCTGCAATGTAAGCCAAAACTTGCTGTTGCTGCTCCGCCTTTAAAAGCGGTTTTCCTACTCCCAGAAAAGAGAGCGTTCGAGGCCTTGTGTAGCCAGACGACGAAACTGGCTCCACAGCTCCAGACTTAGGTGGAATATTTTTATCCCCACGACCACCTGATGCTCCACTACCACTACCATCATTACCAGCTGACAATGAACGCCCACGGCCACGACGACCTCTTGCACCAGACTTCCTCATTGTTTTAAAAACTTAACCAAAGTAACTTTATTTGTTGCTGTCAAACAACTTACACGGTGAGCTATAACTTCAGTATGATTTCAATATCCCTTAACAGGTTGGTGAGACCACAAGGAAAATCAGGCACAATGTTACACACTCTGTTTTCTGTGGCACCAAATCACAGAGATGCCACACACGCAGGACTGTCACTCAAGCACAAATGTCAATATTAATCTCCCACTGTTTTATTTTTTTTTTCTTTTTCAGGGAGACTTTAGAAACCAAATAATAAAAAATAAATAGGCTTTCTATGGCCCACTGAGTGAGAGATGGCACACACAGGAGTCAGGAGTGGCACACAAGCAGAAAGGGCAATATTAATCTCCAACTGTTTTATTTTTTTTTTCTTTTTCAGGGAGACTTTAGAAACCAAATAATAAAAAATAAATAGGCTTTCTATGGCCCACTGAGTGAGAGATGGCACACACAGGAGTCAGGAGTGGCACACAAGCAGAAAGGGCAATATTAATCTCCCACTGTTTTAACTTTTTTTTTCTTTTTCAGGGAGACTTTAGAAACCAAATAATAAAAAAAACAAAGGCTTTCTATGGCCCACTGAGTGAGAGATGGCACACACAGGAGTCAGGAGTGGCACACAAGCAGAAAGGGCAATATTAATCTCCCACTGTTTTATTTTTTTTTCTTTTTCAGGGAGACTTTAGAAACCAAATAATAAAAAAAACAAAGGCTTTCTATGGCCCACTGAGTGAGAGATGGCACACACAGGAGTCAGGAGTGGCACACAAGCAGAAAGGGCAATATTAATCTCCCACTGTTTTATTTTTTTTTTTTTTCAGGGAGACTTTAGAAACCAAATAATAAAAAAAACAAAGGCTTTCTATGGCCCACTGAGTGAGAGATGGCACACACAGGAGTCAGGAGTGGCACACAAGCAGAAAGGGCAATATTAATCTCCCACTGTTTTATTTTTTTTTTCTTTTTCAGGGAGACTTTAGAAACCAAATAATAAAAAATAAATAGGCTTTCTATGGCCCACTGAGTAAGAGATGGCACACACAGGAGTCAGGAGTGGCACACAAGCAGAAAGGGCAATATTAATCTCCCACTGTTTTATTTTTTTTTTCTTTTTCAGGGAGACTTTAGAAACCAAATAATAAAAAATAAATAGGCTTTCTATGGCCCACTGAGTGAGAGATGGCACACACAGGAGTCAGGAGTGGCACACAAGCAGAAAGGGCAATATTAATCTCCCACTGTCTTATTTTTTTTTTCTTTTTCAGGGAGACTTTAGAAACCAAATAATAAAAAATAAATAGGCATTCTATGGCCCACTGAGTGAGAGATGGCACACACAGGAGTCAGGAGTGGCACACAAGCAGAAAGGGCAATATTAATCTCCCACTGTTTTATTTTTTTTTATTTTTCAGGGAGACTTTAGAAACCAAATAATAAAAAATAAATAGGCTTTCTATGGCCCACTGAGTGAGAGATGGCACACACAGGAGTCAGGAGTGGCACACAAGCCCTGACTGAGGCCAATATTTTTCTCCCACTGATTGATGTAGTGATTTTTTTTAAGGTAGATTTTAGAACCCAAATCAAGCAAAAAAATTAATAGGCTTTCTATGGCCCACTGAGTGAGAGATGGCACACACAGGAGTAAGGAGTGGCACACAAGCCCTGAGGCCAATATTTTTCTCCCACTGATTGATGTAGTGGTTTTTTTTCAGGTAGATTTTAGAACCCAAATCAAGCAAAAAAAATAATAGGCTTTCTATGGCCCACTGAGTGAGAGATGGCACACACAGGAGTCAGGAGTGGCACACAAGCCCTGAGGCCAATATTTTTCTCCCACTGATTGATGTAGTGTTTTTTTTTCAGGTAGATTTTAGAACCCAAATCAAGCAAAAAAATTAATAGGCTTTCTATGGCCCACTGAGTGAGAGATGGCACACACAGGAGTCAGGAGTGGCACACAAGCAGAAAGGGCAATATTAATCTCCAACTGATTGATGTAGTGATTTTTTTTCAGGTAGATTTTAGAACCCAAATCAAGCAAAAAAATAAATAGGCTTTCTATGGCCCACTGAGTGAGAGATGGCACACACAGGGATGGCACTCTAGCAGAAATGCCAATCTTAATCTCCCACAAAACAAACAAAAAAAAAAAACAGAGACTGTCCTACAATCACTATCTCCCTGCAGTAATCTCAGCCAGGTATGGCAGGCAGCAATAAGGAGTGGACTGAT
Organism: Ranitomeya variabilis; assembly: GCF_051348905.1. Lineage (NCBI taxonomy): Eukaryota > Metazoa > Chordata > Amphibia > Anura > Dendrobatidae > Ranitomeya > Ranitomeya variabilis. The sequence continues at coordinate 205,806,746 of NC_135237.1, forward strand.
GCACAAATTAAATAAAAAGTGTGGACAAACAGAAAAGATAGCTGTGCAGAAAGGAAGGAACAAGAGGATATGTGCTTTGAAAAAAGCAGTTGGTTTGCACAGTGGCGTACACACAGCAATACAGCTATCAGGGAGCCTTCTAGGGCAGCCCAATGAGCTACAGCGCTGAGAGAAAAAAAAAATGTAGCTTCCACTGTCCCTGCACACCGAAGGTGGTGTTGGACAGTGGAAATCGCTACAGCACAAGCGGTTTGGTGGTTAATGGACCCTGCCTAACGCTCTCCCTGCTTCTAATGAAGCGGCAGCAACCTCTCCCTAAGCTCAGATCAGCAGCAGTGAGATGGCGGTCGGCGGGAACGCCCCTTTATAGCCCCTGTGACGCTGCAGACAGCAAGCCAATCACTGCAATGCCCTTCTCTAAGATGGTGGGGACCAGGACCTATGTCATCACGCTGCCCACACTCTGCGTTCACCTTCATTGGCTGAGAAATGGCGCTTTTCGCGTCATTGAAATGCGACTTTGGCGCGAAAGTCGCGTACCGCATGGCCGATGCAACGCTGGGATCGGCTCGGTTTCATGAGACGCCGACTTTGCCAAAAGTCGGCGACTTTTGAAAATGAACGACCCATTTCGCTCAACCCTAGTTACAAGTACACAATCCAGTGCTGGATTGGAAATCGATGTCTGTGACTAGTTGGGGTTGTCAAGGGGTACATAGTGACGTTCCTTTGATGTCAATTTCCTCTTCCCCCTCTTCTGATGTTCCTGAATTTTTGTCAGATTTCCAGGATGTATTCGATGAGCCCAAGTCCAGTTCCCTTCCTCCACATAGGGACTGTGATTGTGCTATTGACTTGATTCCTGGCTGTAAGTTCCCTAAGGGCCGACTTTTCAATCTATCTGTGCCAGAGCATGCCGCTATGCGGAGCTATGTCAAGGAGTCTTTGGAGAAGGGGCATATTCGGCCGTCTTCATCACCATTGGGAGCAGGATTCTTTTTTGTTGCCAAGAAGGATGGCTCCTTGAAACCCTGTATTGATTATCGCCTTCTTAATAAGATCACGGTCAAATTCCAATACCCTTTACCTTTGCTCTCTGATTTGTTTGCTCGGATTAAGGGGGCTAGTTGTTTTACCAAGATTGACCTTCGAGGGGCATATAATCTTGTTCATATTAAACAGGGTGACGAATGGAAAACTGCATGATATTTTCCGCAATTATCTTGATAAATTCTTGATTGTGTATTTGGATGATATTTTGATTTTTTCCAATGATTGGGAGTCTCATGTGAAGCAGGTCAGGATGGTATTCCAGATCCTTCGTGATAATGCTCTATTTGTGAAGGGGTCTAAGTGCCTATTTGGAGTTCAGAAGGTCTCTTTTTTGGGGTTTATTTTTTCTCCTTCGTCTATAGAAATGGATCCGGTTAAGGTCCAAGCCAATCATGACTGGATTCAACCCACATCTGTGAAGAGCCTTCAGAAATTTTTGGGCTTTGCTAATTTTTTATCGCCGTTTCATTGCCAACTTCTCTAGTGTGGTTAAACCCCTGACCGATTTGACGAAGAAAGGCGCTGATGTGACAAATTGGTCCTCTGAGGCTGTTGAGACCTTTCAGGAGCTTAAACGCCGATTTACTTCTGCCCCTGTCTTGCGTCAGCCGGATGTTTCTCTTCCTTTTCAGGTTGAGGTTGACGCTTCTGAGATTGGGGCTGGGGCCGTTTTGTCACAGAGGAATTCTGATGGTTCCTTGATGAAGCCATGTGCCTTCTTTTCCCGAAAGTTTTCGCCTGCGGAACGCAATTATGATGTCGGCAATCGGGAGTTGTTGGCTATGAAGTGGGCATTTGAGGAGTGGCGACATTGGCTTGAGGGAGCCAAGCACCGCATTGTGGTCTTGACCGATCATAAGAATCTGATTTACCTCGAGTCGGCCAAGCAGCTGAACCCTAGACAGGCTCGGTGGTCCCTGTTTTTCTCCCGTTTTGATTTTGTGGTCTCATATCTTCCGGGATCTAAGAATGTTAAGGCGGATGCCCTCTCTAGGAGTTTTTTGCCTGATTCTCCTGGAGTCCTTGAGCCGGTTGGCATTCTTAGGGAAGGGGTGATTCTTTCTGCCATCTCCCCTCATTTGCGGCAGGCGCTTCAGGAATTTCAGGCTGATCAGACCTGACCGCTTTCCTGTGGGGAAGCTGTTTGTTCCTGATAGATGGACAAGTAAGGTAATTTCTGAGGTTCATTGTTCTGTGTTGGCCGGTGATCCTGGGATTTTTGGTACCAGAGATTTGGTTGCTTGGTCCTTTTGGTGGCCTTCATTGTCGCGGGATGTGCGTTCTTTTGTGCAGTCCTGTGGGACTTGTGCCCGGGCTAAGCCTTGCTGTTCCCGCGCTAGTGGGTTGCTTTTGCCTTTGCCTGTCCCTGAGAGGCCTTGGATGCATATTTCCATGGATTTTATTTCGGATCTTCCTGTGTCCCAGAGGATGTCTGTTATCTGGGTGGTTTGTGACCGGTTCTCTAAAATGGTCCATTTGGTACCTTTGCCTAAATTGCCTTCCTCCTCTGTTTTGGTTCCATTGTTTTTTCAGCATGTGGTTCGTCTGCATGGCATTCCGGAGAATATTGTGTCTGACAGAGGTTCCCAGTTTGTTTCCAGGTTTTGGCGGGCCTTTTGTGCTAAGATGGGCATTAATTTGTCTTTTTATTTGGCGTTCCATGCTCAGACAAATGGCCAAACTGAGCGAACTAATCAAACCTTGGAAACCTATTTGAGATGCTTTGTGTCTGCTGATCAGGATGATTGGGTGGCTTTCTTGCCGTTGGCCGAGTATGCCCTTAATAATCGGGCCAGTTCGGCTAGTTTGGTTTCGCCTTTCTTTTGTAATTTTGGTTTCCATCCTCGTTTTTCTTCAGGGCAGGTTGAGCCTTCTGATTGTCCTGGTGTAGATTCTGTGATGGACAGGTTACAGCAGATTTGGACTCATGTGGTAGACAATTTGACGTTGTCTCAGGAAAAGGCTCAGCGTTTTGCTAACCGCCGTCAGTGTGTTGGTCCTCGGCTTCGTATGGGGGATTTGGTCTGGTTATCTTCTCGTCATGTTCCTATGAAGGTTTCTTCCCCTAAGTTCAAGCCTCGGTTTATTGGTCCTTATAAGATTTCTGAGATTATCAATCCAGTGTCTTTTAGTTTGGCCCTTCCAGCCTCTTTTGCTATCCACAATGTTTTCCATAGATCTTTGTTGCAGAGATATGTGGTACCCATTGTTCCATCTGTTGATCCTCCTGCCCCGGTGTTGGTTGAGGGGGAGTTGGAGTATGTGGTTGAGAAAATTTTGGATTCTCGTTTTTCAAGGCGCAGGGTTCAGTCTCTTGTCAAGTGGAAGGGTTATGGTCAGGAGGATAATTCTTGGGTGGTTGCCTCAGATGTCCATGCCGCCGATTTGGTTCGTGCTTTTCATTTGGCTCGTCCTGATTGGCCTGGGGGCTCTGGTGAGGGTTCGGTGACCCCTCCTCAAGGGGGGGTATTGTTGTGAATTCTGCTCTTGGGCTCCCTCCGGTGGTTGTAAGTAGCATTTTTGTGAATTCTGCTCTTGGGCTCCCTCCTGTGGTTTTGAGTGGTATGGCTGCTTCTTGGATTTAGCATCAGCAGCTGTTTCCACTGATCGTCTTTCTGGCTCGGCTATTTTAGTCTGGCCTTATCACTCAATCAATGCCAGTTGTCAATTGTTCCAGCTTGGAGTCACGGCTCTTTGGATTTCCCTGACACTCTGACCAGTTCAGCAAAGCTAAGTCCTTGCTTGTCCTTTTGCAGTTCACTTGTTGTGGACTTATTGTTCAGCACTTTCTATGTTTTGCTCATTTGTCCAGCTTATCAGTATGGATCTATTCAGCTAAGCTGGAAGCTCTGGGCAGCAGATTTTGCCCTCCACACCTTTAGTCAGGTGTGGAGATTTTTGAATTTCTCTGCGGTGGACTTTTTCTAGTTTTTTTTACTGACCGCACAGTGTTCTGTCCTTTACTGTCTATCTAGCTAGAAGTGGTCTTCTTTGCTAAATCTTGTTTCATACTACGTATGTCATTTCCTTCTCCTCTCACAGTCATTATTTGTGGGGGGCTGTCCTATCCTTTGGGGATTTTCTCTGAGGCAAGATAGCTTTCCTGTTTCTACCTTTAGGGGTAGCTAGTTCTCCGGCTGTGACGAGGTGTCCAGGGAGTGACAGGAACATCCCACGGCTACTGCTAGTGTCTGTGTTAAGATCAGGAACAGCGGTCTGTATAGTTACCACCTGCTCAGAGCTAGTCGCATGTCGCTCCTAAATCACCAGACCATAACACACAGGACTGCACAAAAGAACGCACATCACGTGATAAAGAAGGCCACCAAAAGGACCTACCAACCAAGTCTCTGGTACCAAAAATACCAGGATGACCAGCCAACACAGAACAGTGAACCTCAGAAATCACTCTACTAGTCCATCTGTCAGGAACAAACAGTTTCCCCACTGGACAACGATCAGGTCTGTCAGCCTGAAATTCCTGAAGAACCCGTCGTAAATCAGGGGAAATAGCAGAAAGAACCACCCCTTCTTTCAGAATGCCGACCGGTTCAAGGACCTCAGGAGAATCAGGCAAAAAACTCCTAGAAAGGGCATCAGCCTTAATATTCTTAGAACCCGGAAGATATGAGACCACAAAATCAAAATGGGAAAAAAACAAGGACCATCGAGTCTGTCTAGGATTCAGCCGCTTGGCAGACTCAAGGTAAATCAAATTCTTATGATCGGTCAAGACCACAATATGGTGCTTAGCTCCCTCCAGCCAATGTCGCCACTCCTCAAATGCCCACTTCATAGCCAACAACTCCCGATTGCCGACATCATAATTGCGTTCAGCAGGCGAAAATTTACGGGAAAAGAATGCACATGGTTTCATCAAGGAACCAACATGATCCCTCTGGGACAAAACGGCCCCTGCGCCAATCTCAGAAGCGTCAATCTCAACCTGAAACGGAAGGGAAACATCCGGTTGGCGCAAGACCGGAGCAGAAGTTAATCAACGTTTAAGCTCCTGAAAGGCGGAAACAGCCGCAGAGGACCAATTCGCCACATCAGCGCCTTTTTTTGTCAAATCGGTCAAGGGTTTAACCACGCTGGAAAAGTTAGCAATGAAACGGAGATAAAAATTTGCAAAACCCCAAAATTTCTGAAGGCTCTTTACGGACGTGGGTTGAATCCAATCATGAATGGCCTGAACCTTAACCGGATCCATCTCAATAGATGAAGGAGAGAAAATAAAACCCAAAAAAGAAACCTTCTGCACCCCCAAAGAGACACTTAAACCCCTTCACAAACAAAGCATTGTCACGAAGGATCTGAAATACCATCCTGACCTGTTCCACATGAGACTCCCAATCATCAGAAAAAATCAAAATATCGTCCAAATATACAATCAAGAATTTATCAATATAAGTCCGGAAGATATCATGCATGAAAGATTGAAAAACAGATGGAGCATTAGTGAGCCCGAACGGCATCACAAGGTATTCAAAATAGCCCTCGGGCGTATTGAACGCAGTTTTCCATTCATCACCCTGCTTAATACGAACAAGATTATACGCCCCCCGAAGGTCAATCTTCGTAAACCAACTAGCCCCCTTAATCCTAGCAAACAAATCGGAAAGCAAAGGTAAAGGGTAATGAAACTTGACCGTGATCTTATTCAAGAGGCAATAATCAATACAGGGTCTCAAGGAGCCATCCTTCTTAGCAACAAAAAAAAATCCCGCTCCCATTGGTGAAGAAGATGGCCAAATATGCCCTTTCTCCAAAGACTCCTTAACATAACTCCGCATAGCGGTATGTTCAGGCACAGACAGATTGAAGTGTCGGCCCTTAGGAAACTTACAGCCTGGAATCAAATCAATAGCACAATCACAGTCCCTGTGCGGTGGAAGAGAACTGGACTTGGGCTCATCGAATACATCCTGAAAATCAGACAAAAACTCTGGAATTTCGGAAGAGGAAGAAGAGGAGATGGACATTAAAGGAACATCATTATGAACCCCCTGACAACCTCAACTAGTCACAGACATAGACTTCCAATCCAACACAGGATTATGTACCTGCAACCACGGAAAACCCAACACGATAGCATCATGTAAATTATGCAATACCAGAAATCGACAATCTTGCTGATGGGCTGGCTCCATGCGCATGGTCACCTGTGTCCAAAACTGGGGCTTATTTTTAGCCAAAGGTGTAGCATCAATGCCCCTTAAAGGAATAAGGTTCTGCAAGGGCTGCAAGGGGAAACCACAACGCCTGGCAAACTCAAGGTCCATTAAGTTCAAAGTGGTGCCTGAATCCACAAACACCAAGACAGAAAATGATGACAATGAGCAGATCAAGGACACCGATAACAGAAATTTAGGTTGTACAGTACTGATGGTAAATGAACTAGTGATCCTCTTTGTCCATTAAGAGCAGACTGAAATGACATGAGAAGCGTTGCCACAATAATAACACAACCTATTCTGACGTCTGAGTCCTTGTCATTCTGTCTTGGACAGAATCCTATCACACTGCATTGGCTCAGGACTCTGCTCTGAGGACAACGCCACAGCGCGCACAGTTCTGCGCTCTCGCAAGCGCCGATCAATCTGAATGGCCAAAGACATAGAATCACTCAGCCGACAGGCGTGGGAAACCCCACCATAACATCTTTAACAGATTCAGAAAGACCCTTTCTGAAAATTGCAGCCAAAGCATCATCATTCCATTTAGTCAACACAGACCATTTTCTAAATTTCTGACAAAACAATTCTGCCGCCTCTTGACCCTGAGATAGGGCCAACAAGGTATTCTCCGCTTGATCCACAGAATTAGGTTCATCATATAATAGTCCTAAAGCCTGAAAAAAGGAATCTACATTAAGCAAAGCCGGATTCCCAGATTCCATGGAAAATGCCCAATCCTGTGGATCACCACGCAGCAGGGAAATGACGATTTTAACCTGCTGAATAGAATCCCCAGAGGATCGAGGTCTCAAAGCAAAAAACAGTTTACAGTTGTTTTTAAAACTCAAAAATTTGGACCTGTCACCAAAAAACAAATCAGGAGTTGGAATCTTCGGCTCTAAAACAGGAGTCTGAACAATATAATCATAAATTCCCTGTACCCTAGCAGCAAGCTGGTCTACACGAGAAGCTAATTCCTGACCATCCATGCTAACACAAGACTCCTTAGCCACCCAGAGAAAAAGAGGGAAGAAAAGGCAAAGCAAACTGCAGAAAAAAAAATGACTCAACACCTTTCTTCCCTTCTTCTGAGATGCATTTAACTCATAGTGGGCCAGTTGTACTGTTATGATCCGGTGACTTTGGAGCCGCATGAACTTTCTCTGGAGTAGGTGGAAACTGTACTGACCGCAAAACCTGAACTAACACCGCAACTAGAAGTAGCCGTGGGGTGTGCCTAACAAACCCTAGACACCTCGACACAGCCGGAGGACTAAATACCCCTATAGATGGAAATAGGAACACTACCTTGCCTCAGAGCAGAACCCCAAAGGATAAGCAGCCCCCCACGAATATTGACTGTGAGTAGGAGAGGAATGACACACGCAGGCAGAAAACAGGATTCAGCAAAAGAGGCCACTCTAGCTAAATAGGGAAAGATAGGACAGAACACTAAGCGGTCAGTATTAAAACCCTTCCAAAAATATCCACAGCAGATAATACAAAAAGTTCCACAATCTAACTAAAGACATGGAATGTATATCTGCCACTCCAGAGAATCCAACAAGACTGAGAAAATACTGACACAATCTAAGCTGGACAAAAAAACACTGAATAGCACAGAATTATTAAGCACACAGCATGTGTGCCACAGAAACAAAACCAGACATTTATCTTTGCTGATTTGGCAGAAGGCAGAAGGAACCAAACCAGGACCAAAACCTCCCAACAACCATGGACAACTGGCAAGGACTAATGAATCCTGCACGCCTAAATACCCCAGTCAGAACTGCAATCAGCAGATACACCTGACCAGGACTGCAACTCAGGGACAACTGCATTACCACCTACAACCACCGGAGGGAGCCCAAAAGCAGAATTCACAACAGTACTCCAGTTACCAATTTTGAACTGCATTTAGCCTACTTTTTTATTTTAGGCCTACTACATGTGTCTGTCTGCACCACTCATTACAGCGTTCCCCCATTGAACAAAGCTATTCTGCCTGTGTACTCCAGTTACCAATTTAGAACTGCATTTAGCCTACTTTTTTATTTTAGGCCTACTACATGTGTCTGTCTGCGCCACTCATTACAGCTGTCCCCCATTAAACAAAGCTATGCCGCCTGTGGACTCCAGTTACCAATTTTGAACTGCATTTAGCCTACTTTTTTATTTTAGGCCTACTAAGCCTGTCTGTGCCACTCATTACAGCTGTCCTCCATTGAACAAAGCTACGCCGCCTGTGGACTCCAGTTACCAGTTTTGAACTGCATTTAGCCTACTTTTTTATTTTGGACCTACTACCGGTGTCTGGCTGCGCCACTCATTACAGCTGTACTCCATTGAACAAAGCTATGCCGCCTGTGTACTCCAGTTACCAATTTTGAACTGCATTTAGCATGCTTACTTATTTCGGCCTACTAACTGTGTCTGCTGTTGTGATTTTGCTTTTTGCTCCCTCTAGTGGTCATTAGTGATTTGACTCTGGAGCGTCTGTCTTTTTCTATATCCTCACCTGGGCCGTTAGTTCAGGGGCGTTGCTATATAAGCTCCCTGGACCTTCAGTTCAATGCCTGGCATCGTTGAAATCAGAGCTAATCTGTGGTGCTCTTGTCCTCTGATCCTGGTTCCTGTTTTTCAAGCTAAGTCTGCTTCCTTGCTTTTTGCTTTTGTTTTGTTTGGTATTTTTGTCCAGCTTGTTCCTATCTGTATCCTGACCTTTGCTGGAAGCTCTAGGGGGCTGGTGTTCTCCCCCCGGACCGTTAGACGGTTCGGGGGTTCTTGAATCTCCAGCGTGGTTTTTTGTAGGGTTTTTGTTGACCAGATAAGTTATCTTGCTATATTCTGCTATTAGTAAGCTGGCCTCTCTTTGCTGAACCTGGTTCATTTCTGTGTTTGTCATTTCCTCTTACCTCACCGTTATTATTTGTGGGGGGCTTGTATCTTGCTTTGGGGTCCCTTTCTCTGGAGGCAAGAGAGGTCTTTGTTTTCTTCTCCTAGGGGTAGTTAGATTCTCCGGCTGGCGCGAGTCATCTAGCGATCACCGTAGGCATGATTCCCGGCTACTTCTAGTGTTGGCGTTAGGAGTAGCTATTTGGTCAACCCAGTTACCACAGCCCTATGAGCTGGATTTTTGTATCTTGCAGACTTACACGTTCCTCTGAGACCCTGTCCACTGGGGTCATAACAGTATGCCAGGCCAGTATTAAATGTTTAATGCATTGCAGAAGTGGGATTATAAGAAAGAAAATTTTGAGGTTTTTTTTTCCCTCTCTCATTTTTTTTTTTCTTTTCCCCTTTACCTCAGAGTGGCTTAAGCTTGCTGCAGACATGAATGTCCAGACCTTGATTACAAGTGTGGACCAGCTTGCCGCTCATGTGCAGGGTATACAAGATTATGTTACCAGAAATCCTAGGTCTGAACCCAAGATTCCGATTCCTGAACTGTTTTCAGGAGACCGATTTAAGTTTAGGAATTTCAGGAATAATTGTAAATTATTTTTGTCCCTGAAACCTTGTTCGTCTGGAGACTCTGCTCAACAAGTAAAAATTGTTATTTCATTCTTACGGGGTGACCCTCAGGATTGGGCTTTTTCGTTGGCGCCAGGAGATCCGGCATTGGCTGATATTGATGCGTTTTTTATGGCGCTCGGTTTACTTTATGAGGAACCCAATCTTGAGATTCAGGCAGAGAAAGCCTTGCTGGCTATTTCTCAGGGCCAGGACGAGGCTGAGGTGTATTGCCAAAAATTTCGGAAATGGTCCGTGCTGACACATTGGAACGAGTGTGCACTGGCCGCTAATTTTAGAAATGGCCTTTCTGAGGCCATTAAGAATGTTATGGTGGGTTTTCCCATTCCCACAGGTCTGAATGATACCATGTCCCTGGCTATTCAAATTGACCGGCGGTTGCGGGAGCGCAAAACCGCAAATTCCCTCATGGTGTTGTCTGAACGGACACCTGATTTGATGCAATGTGATAGAATCCTGACTAGAAATGAGCGGAAAATTCATAGACGCCGGAATGGCTTGTGCTACTACTGTGGTGATTCTACACATGTTATCTCAGCATGCTCTAAACGTATATCTAAGGTTGTTAGTCCTGTCACCGTTGGTAATTTGCATCCTAAGTTTATTCTGTCTGTAACTTTGATTTGCTCACTGTCATCTTATCCTGTCATGGCGTTTGTAGATTCAGGTGCTGCCCTGAGTCTTATGGATCTCTCATTTGCTAAGCGCTGTGGTTTTATTCTTGAACCATTAGAAAATCATATCCCTCTTAGGGGTATTGATGCTACGCCATTGGCAGAAAATAAGCCGCAGTATTGGACACAGGTTACCATGTGCATGACTCCTGAACACCGCGAGGTGATACGTTTTCTCGTTCTACATAAAATGCATGATTTGGTTGTTTTGGGGCTGCCATGGTTACAGACCCATAATCCAGTCCTTGACTGGAAGGCTATGTCAGTGTCTAGTTGGGGCTGTCGTGGTATTCATGAGGATTCCCTGCCTGTGTCTATTGCTTCTTCTACGCCTTCGGAAGTTCCGGAGTACTTGTCTGATTATCAGGATGTCTTTAGCGAGTCCAGGTCCAGTGCACTGCCTCCTCATAGGGAATGTGACTGTGCAATAGATTTGATTCCAGGCAGTAAATTTCCTAAGGGAAGACTGTTTAATCTGTCGATACCTGAACATACCGCTATGCGTTCATATATCAAGGAGTCTCTGGAGAAAGGACACATCCGTCCGTCTTCTTCCCCTCTTGGTGCGGGATTCTTTTTTGTGGCTAAAAAGGACGGATCTTTGAGGCCTTGTATTGACTATCGGCTTTTAAATAAGATCACTGTCAAATTTCAGTATCCTTTGCCGCTGTTGTCTGACTTGTTTGCCCGGATTAAAGGTGCCAAGTGGTTTACCAAGATAGACCTTCGTGGTGCGTACAACCTTGTGCGCATTAAGCAAGGGGATGAATGGAAAACCGCATTCAATACGCCCGAAGGTCATTTTGAGTACTTGGTGATGCCTTTTGGGCTCTCTAATGCCCCTTCAGTTTTTCAGTCCTTTATGCATGACATTTTCCGGAACTATCTGGATAAATTTCTGATCGTTTATCTGGATGATTTTCTGTTTTTTTCTGATAATTGGGACTCGCATGTGGAGCAGGTCAAGATGGTCTTTAAAATTTTGCGTGAAAATTCTTTGTTTGTCAAGGGCTCAAAGTGTCTTTTTGGTGTACAGAAGGTTCCCTTTTTGGGGTTCATTTTTTCCCCTTCTGCTGTGGAGATGGACCCAGTCAAAGTCCGAGCTATTCTTGATTGGACTCAGCCCTCGTCAGTTAAGAGTCTTCAGAAGTTCTTGGGTTTCGCTAACTTCTACCGTCGTTTTATCGCTAACTTTTCTAGCATTGTGAAACCTTTGACGGATATGACCAAGAAGGGCTCCGATGTGGTTAATTGGGCTCCTGCTGCCGTGGAGGCTTTCCAGGAGTTGAAACGTCGGTTTACTTCGGCGCCTGTTTTGTGCCAGCCTGATGTCTCGCTTCCCTTTCAAGTTGAGGTGGATGCTTCAGAGATTGGAGCAGGGGCCGTTTTGTCGCAGAGAGGCCCTGGTTGCTCTGTTATGAGACCTTGCGCCTTTTTCTCTAGGAAGTTTTCGCCTGCGGAGCGAAATTATGATGTGGGCAATCGGGAGTTGTTGGCCATGAAATGGGCATTTGAGGAGTGGCGTCATTGGCTCGAGGGTGCTAAGCATCGTGTGGTGGTCTTGACTGATCACAAAAATCTGATGTATCTCGAGTCTGCTAAACGCCTGAATCCTAGACAGGCCCGCTGGTCATTGTTTTTCTCCCGTTTTGACTTTGTTGTCTCGTATTTACCAGGTTCAAAGAATGTGAAGGCCGATGCTCTTTCCAGGAGCTTTGTGCCTGATGCTCCTGGAGTCGCTGAACCTGTTGGTATTCTTAAGGATGGTATTATCTTGTCAGCTGTTTCTCCAGATCTGCGACGTGTGTTGCAGAGATTTCAGGCTGATAGGCCTGATTCTTGTCCACCTGACAGACTGTTTGTGCCTGATAAGTGGACCAGCAGAGTCATTTCCGAGGTTCATTCCTCGGTGTTGGCAGGTCACCCAGGAATTTTTGGCACCAGAGATCTGGTGGCCAGATCCTTTTGGTGGCCTTCCTTGTCTAGGGATGTGCGGTCATTTGTACAGTCCTGTGGGACTTGTGCTCGAGCTAAGCCTTGCTGTTCTCGTGCCAGCGGGTTGCTCTTGCCCTTGCCTGTCTCTAAGAGACCTTGGACACATATCTCCATGGATTTCATTTCTGATCTTCCGGTGTCTCAGGGCATGTCTGTTATCTGGGTGATATGTGATCGCTTCTCCAAGATGGTCCATTTGGTTCCTTTGCCTAAGCTGCCTTCCTCTTCCGATCTGGTTCCTGTGTTTTTCCAGAACGTGGTTCGTTTGCACGGCATCCCTGAGAATATTGTGTCAGACAGAGGATCCCAGTTCGTTTCCAGATTCTGGCGATCCTTTTGTAGTAGGATGGGCATTGACTTGTCGTTTTCGTCTGCTTTCCATCCTCAGACTAATGGACAGACGGAGCGAACTAATCAGACTTTGGAGGCTTATTTGAGGTGTTTTGTCTCTGCTGATCAGGACGATTGGGTGACCTTCTTGCCGTTAGCTGAGTTTGCCCTTAATAATCGGGCTAGTTCCGCCACCTTGGTTTCGCCGTTTTTCTGCAACTCTGGTTTCCACCCTCGTTTTTCTTCGGGTCATGTGGAACCTTCTGACTGCCCTGGGGTGGATTCTGTGGTGGATAGGTTGCAGCGGATCTGGAATCTTGTGGTGGACAACTTGAAGTTGTCACAGGAGAGGGCTCAGCGCTTTGCCAACCGCCGCCGCGGTGTGGGTCCCCGACTACGTGTTGGGGATTTGGTGTGGCTTTCTTCCCGCTTTGTTCCTATGAAGGTTTCCTCTCCCAAGTTTAAACCTCGTTTTGTTGGTCCTTACAAGATATTGGAAATTCTTAATCCTGTATCCTTTCGCCTGGATCTTCCTGTGTCGTTTGCGATCCACAACGTGTTTCATAGGTCCTTGTTGCGGCGGTACGTTGTGCCTGTGGTTCCTTCTGCTGAGCCTCCTGCTCCGGTGTTGGTTGAGGGCGAGTTGGAGTACGTGGTGGAGAAGATCTTGGATTCTCGTCTCTCCAGGCGGAGGCTTCAGTACCTGGTCAAGTGGAAGGGCTATGGTCAGGAAGATAATTCCTGGGTGGTCGCCTCTGATGTTCATGCGGCCGATTTAGTTCGTGCCTTTCACGCCGCTCATCCTGATCGCCCTGGTGGTCGTGGTGAGGGTTCGGTGACCCCTCACTAAGGGGGGGGTACTGTTGTGATTTTGCTTTTTGCTCCCTCTAGTGGTCATTAGTGATTTGACTCTGGAGCGTCTGTCTTTTTCTATATCCTCACCTGGGCCGTTAGTTCAGGGGCGTTGCTATATAAGCTCCCTGGACCTTCAGTTCAATGCCTGGCATCGTTGAAATCAGAGCTAATCTGTGGTGCTCTTGTCCTCTGATCCTGGTTCCTGTTTTTCAAGCTAAGTCTGCTTCCTTGCTTTTTGCTTTTGTTTTGTTTGGTATTTTTGTCCAGCTTGTTCCTATCTGTATCCTGACCTTTGCTGGAAGCTCTAGGGGGCTGGTGTTCTCCCCCCGGACCGTTAGACGGTTCGGGGGTTCTTGAATCTCCAGCGTGGTTTTTTGTAGGGTTTTTGTTGACCAGATAAGTTATCTTGCTATATTCTGCTATTAGTAAGCTGGCCTCTCTTTGCTGAACCTGGTTCATTTCTGTGTTTGTCATTTCCTCTTACCTCACCGTTATTATTTGTGGGGGGCTTGTATCTTGCTTTGGGGTCCCTTTCTCTGGAGGCAAGAGAGGTCTTTGTTTTCTTCTCCTAGGGGTAGTTAGATTCTCCGGCTGGCGCGAGTCATCTAGCGATCACCGTAGGCATGATCCCCGGCTACTTCTAGTGTTGGCGTTAGGAGTAGCTATTTGGTCAACCCAGTTACCACAGCCCTATGAGCTGGATTTTTGTATCTTGCAGACTTACACGTTCCTCTGAGACCCTGTCCACTGGGGTCATAACAGTCTGCCTCTCATTACAGTTGTCCTCCACTGAACAAAGCTGAGCCTCAATTTTCATCCTGTTTCGGATATTAAACTGCATTTGGCCTACTTGTTTGGTTGGGCCTACTAAAGGTGTCTGCCGCTCCTTGCTTTTCTCCTCCACTGAACAAAGCTGAGCCTCAATTTTCATCCTGTTTCGAATATTAAACTGCATTTGGCCTACTTGTTTGGTTGGGCCTACTAACTGTGTCTGCCGCTGCTTGTTGTTCTCCTCCACTGAACAAAGCTGAGCCTCAATTTTCATTCTGTTTCGGATATTAAACTGCATTTGGCCTACTTGTTTGGTTGGGCCTACTAACTGTGTCTGCCGCTGCTTGTTGTTCTCCACTGAACAAAGCTGAGCCTCAATTTTCATCCTGTTTCGGATATTAAACTGCATTTGGCCTACTTGTTTGGTTGGGCCTACTAAAGGTGTCTGCCGCTCCTTGCTTTTCTCCTCCACTGAACAAAGCTGAGCCTCAATTTTCATCCTGTTTCGAATATTAAACTGCATTTGGCCTACTTGTTTGGTTGGGCCTACTAATGGTGTCTGCCGCTGCTTGTTCTCCTCCACTGAACAAAGCAGTGCCACCTGTTTACTCCTGTTACCAATTTTGAACTGCATTTGGCCCACTTTATTACTTGTTCCTACTGTGTCTGCCACTCATTACAGTTGTCCTCCACTGAACAAAGCAATGCCGCCTGTTTAGTCCTGTTAACACATTTGAACTGCATTTAGCCTACTTTATTATTTGGGCCTACTAACTGTATTTCCTTCTCATCCTGCCCATTGCCCAGCCACTGCTAGATGAGTCTGCTAGTACATTGACCCAGACCACTACATTCTCCTTGCACTCTACACAGCCAGAATCTGACCCTGCTGAAAGTCAGGTTCCCCTTGCCGCATACTATACCACCTTACACGGGGACAAAGAGGAAGGTGCAGATGAAAGTGCATGATCCTTCATCAGGTGGGGGGCATACTCATTGGTGATGTCACTGGCACAGGGCCCCTCATAGTACCCAAAAGTGTCTCTGCCGGTGGGAGGTGCCCCCGCCATCAAACACACCGCCGAACTTTGAGGGGCCCTGTGCCAGTGCCAATGCGAACGAGTGCCCCCCCCCGCTTGCTCAGGATCACAGCACTTGTAAAGTTTAAATACTTACCTCTCCCTGCTCCACCGCCGTGACGTAGTCTGAGTTTCCTGGGCCCACAAAAAACTTGAACCAGCCCTACCCCCCCACAACTTTAGCCAAATGACCTCCAATTTTCAATGACTAACTATTATTATAAGGTAAATTAAGATTGACAAGCTTAAGTAACAAGAATTGATGTTTTTGGCATTAAAATGGGCACTGTAGGTGTTTTCCTGTCCTCCACTCACTGCCGACTTTGATTCCCCATTGACTTGCATTGGGTTTCGTGTTTCGGTCGGCTCCAGACTTTACACAATAATCGGCCGATTTCCTGACTCGATCCTAAAAAAGTAAAAGTCGCTCAACTCTAGTTTCCACAGCATGAGACCCATGGGGTGGCCGGAAGCTGCTTTTGTTTCATAGTCCTAGGCTAGTGATGGTTAGGGTATTACCAGAAGCATGCTTCCGGTAATACCCTATCCATCACTAGCCTAGGACTGCGAAACAAAAGCAGCTTCCGGCCACCCCATGGGTCTCATGCTGTGGAGACGTTTATTAATTTTATACAAGATTCTTTCTATACCATTCTTGAAGACATGGAAAAGGGGAGACTCTTTTTCCCCTCCAATTTACCTGTTGACGAACACCAAGCCCTTAGGACACTCCAGAGAGATAGCAATCTTATAATCAAACCAGCTGATAAGGGGGGTACCTTGGTCGTGCTGGATAGATCCAGCTACCTCTCTGAAATTTCCAGACAGCTGGCGGATACATCCATCTATCATAGACTTACCAAAGACCCTACTCATGATATCCGCAATAAGATTGAGGCCATTCTATTGAAATATGCCCATCTTGGAATCCTTGATTCCAAAACTATGGATTTCCTTAGGAAAAAGAACCCGGTCACTCCGGTGTTCTATACCTTACCCAAGATTCATAAGGACCTACAGCATCCTCCCGGCAGGCCCATAGTGGCCTCTACAGAGTCCATTCTATCTCCAATATCCATTTTTTTGGAGAATATTCCCACTCCAATGATTCAGAATACACCCTCCTTTTTGCTAGACACAGGGGCATTCCTTAATATTACTTGGAATCTTGATACCGTACCACCCAACACGATTTTAGTTACTATGGATGTCAAGGATTTGTATACCTCCATCCCCCATATTGAAGGGATTAATTCTGTGCACTCTCTCCTGTCGTCATCTAATATGGAAACGGACCAAATTAACCTATGTTTAGACCTTCTTACACTGGTACTATTTAACAATTTCTTTCTTTTCCAGGACAGTTTTTTTCTCCAGACTAGGGGGACCGCTATGGGCTCCAACGTAGCGCCCCCCTATGCTAATGCCTATATGGCACATTTTGAGGAATCGGTGATTTATAAACACCCCCTGTTTATCACCAATGTCCTCCAGTGTACACGTTACATAGACGATGTATTCTGCCTTTGAGGGGGCACATTGGAGTCTCTTAATCAGTTTTCCTTAATGTTTCCTGGCCTGGCATTAAGTTCACCATGAATCATGATGGGAGTTCAGTGAGTTTTTTGGACACGATTGTCATTAAAGACCCCGATGGTCATCTCACTACAGATCTCCACATCAAGCCAACTGATAGGAATAGCATCCTACACTATCAGAGCTTCCACCCACCTTCAGTTAAACGTTCTATACCAAGGTCACAATTCCAACGTGTTAATCGCATTGTCTCAGACGATGTCACACGTAGTCAACGTTTACATGACATGACATCGAAATTTCGCAACAGAGGATACCCCACATCAGTATTAAATGGACAATTAAACCCTCCACCCCGAACTCGCAATACCGAACACAACAAAAGGATACCATTCGTGCATACTTATCATCCGTTTTCATTCATTCTCCATAAAAAAAATCAGGAAACATTGGCCCCTGTTATCAACGGCCTATCCCAATATCCCGGAGTTCAGAGTTCCTTTTTTACCATGTTTTAAACTACCCCCTAATCTCAGATATAGTCTGGTCAAGGCGGACATAGGCTCTACACAAATTAAGAGATGACTATTCCTATCTACACCTAGAATTGGAACATTTCCCTGTCTACACTGTGCCCAGTGTAGTAATGTGCAGAAGGGCTACACCTTCTACCATCCACATTCAGGAAAAAGCTATCAGATCAGACAATACTACACATGTGAGACATTCTTCATAGTGTATCTAATTAAGTGCCCTTGTGGCCTATTGTATGTTGGTGAGACCACACAACCTGTACGGGACAGAATCTCGAAGCATAAATCGACAATCCGTTGTAAAAACCTACTCTTACCTATCCCATGGGGTGCAACGTTAGTCCGCCTCCACGTGGTGCACCCTGGGTAACGCTAAAGGACTAACAATCTTGACGACCAAACAATCAAATTACATCTAGATCTCTTGGTCAATATATTTTACATCATTTCGACTCTGATTTCTGTTCGTTTGTCCCCTTTAAATCACTGTTTATTGTTTTGTTAATCATTCTTATATGATGTTAAAATATATGTTCATACGATTAACTAAAACCTATCCCATACCACTTCCATTCACAGGGCCATTCCATCTCCCAATTGAAGCATCAGGTAATTGATTCTGTCCCCCCACCACGACGGGGAGGTGATAGGATATCTCTCCTAAAAAAAGCGAAGCATATTAGATACACACTCTTGAGACACTCACCCCTAAGGGGTTAAATAGAGAGTATGACCTGTTAGCATTTATATAGAGTACGTCTTTGTGATAGTTGTATGTCGTGAGCATTAACTGCATTTTCTCTATTTCTTTAGAGTCGTTATTGATCTGTGGACAAATCATTTCACGAGCACCTCCTTATCCTCACTGCCTGTCGCACCATGTGTAAGATTGTGCCTTCCAGAAATGCCACATTGGATTTATGTATTCTTTCTGCACCTTTTTATAATAATAGCCTGTTCTTCTACTCCTTAAACATGACTCATACTCATACATTTTAGGAATATTCACTCCACTTTATACTGTGGCTCTCACATATCGCTGCACTATAAAATTCCTCCATAATCTCCACTTTATACTATATAGTGGCCTCCATGTATCCCCGCGCCATAATAAACTCCCCCTGTAACATATATATGCAACGTGACTCCTTCACATAACAGTCAGACTGTGATCTGACTATTACTATATTGGTGGAACGCATTCAATGTGTCACTGGAGCGCACCTCCATCTTGGTTAGGCCACATCCGCTCCCAGCACACATCAGCACTCACCGGCTCCCTCCCACTGCCGGTCTACAGCGTTTGCACGCCTTCCTCCATGTGCATATCAGGTAACACTCTTACTACAAACCCCAGACAAGTGGTGGAGTCCGTGTCTGCAGCACTACAGCCGGGTGAGTTATTGCACGTCGTTCACATCACCCCCCTGACTATTTAACCTTTGAGCCTCTGATCTGATAACAACTTTCCCTCACTACAGGCTGTGCTCATATTAGCGTTCTCTAATCAATGCCTTCTTTTAAAGGGGTATGCCGACATGCTCTATCCACACTAGTATATTGCATCAGAGTCACGGTCCCTATTCTCTATTTTCTAACACACTCACCCTTGTCCATCTTTTCAGCCTTAACCATTCCAGTCTGTTAATCAGAGTTAACACTTACTTCACCACCAATCACCATACGGTATGTACCTTCGCTCATTTCTTACTATTTCCCATTTGACTGTGCCATGATGTGTCTATTTTTCTCCAAACCACGTTTCATTTTGTTAATGTAGTGCCATGAACTTTTTTGTATATACTTTATTTATTTTTTTCATTAATTTGCATACTATTTCCTTGATAATTCTGTAACTTTCAGGAGCGTCTCACAGATATGGTGATACACCACACACTAGACATGATTGTAACACACTGGCTCGTACCAGCACTGACCAAGCCACCATGGACTTTGCAAAGTTCTTTGCCCACCAAGAACTGGTTACAAAAGGACTTGTAAAGTTCACTGATAAAGCCAAGAACTATAGGTCATGGCGAGCCTCGTTCCAGAAGGTTATTCAGGGTCTGGACCTTTCTAGTAGTGAGTCGGTCAAGCATGCCAAAATACTAAAAGACATTAATATAAAGCATCCACGCATAGGTCTACGTAAATTGTGGGAAATACTTAATGAATGCCATGGGTCCATAGAAGTCATAGAGAATGCTTTATACAAAAGAATTGATAATTTCCCTAAGATAGGGTCTAAAGGTCATCAAAAGCTTAGAGAATTGAGTGATTTATTGATAGAGTTATAGGTTGCCCAGCAGGAAGCACACTTGCCCGGATTGGCATTCTTAGACACTGCTAGGTATGTCAATCAGATAGTACTAAAACTTCCTTACAACCTACAAGAAAAGTGGATTACATAGGGTTCACGGTATAAGCAAACTCATAAGCATCCCTCCTTTCACTATATTTGTCGAATTTGACACCCAACAAGCTAGGATCAGAAATGACTCTAGTTGTGACTTCATTCTGTCATGCTTCCCTGCCCCTGGTGTTAAACCCAGTAAGACACCCGTGGCAGTCCACAAAACTAATATTGTTTCCACAGGCCCTCCTCACAATGCAAGTAAGCACTCTCCAGAAGAGAACAAACCTCAAGATATCAGTAAGCAGTGTCCACGACACAGGAAACCATATCCTCTACTAAAATGCCGAGCCTTCAGGGAGAAGTCTTTGGAGGATCGCAAAGGTTTCCTCAAGGAAAACAACATTTGCTTCAAATGCTGTGCCACCACCTCTCACCTCACCAGGAACTGTGAAGTGAGCGTGAAATGTGCAGAATGCAGCAGCACAGATCACAATACAGCCTTACACCCTGGACCACCTCCACAAGTGTTGTCACAATCAGAGGAGCAAGATGAGAAGCAGAAGAACACTGACGAAGACACTCCTGAGGTCACCTCTCAATGTACGGAGATCTGTAAGGGACTCACAGGAAGAAGATCCTGTTCAAAAATCTTCTTTGTCCAAGTCTACCCAGCAGGCCACAGGGACAAAGCGCTGAAGATATATGCAATCCTAAATGACTAAAGTAACAGGTCTCTAGCCAAGTTCATCTTCTTTGACAACTTCAGCATTGTAGGCCCTGGTTACCACTACTTCTTGAAGATGTGTTCAGGTACCATTGAGATGGAGGGGAGGAAAGCAACCAGACACAAGGTAGAGTCCATAGAAGGCCAGACCTGCCTATTGCTACCAACCATCCTGAAGTGCAACCAGATTCCTGACAACAGGTCTGAGATACCTTCACCGGAAGTGGCAATACATCACCCCCATCTGAAGCGTATAGCCCACCTGATACCTGAGTTGGATCCAGAAGCCCCTGTTATGGAGACACGGGGTCAGTGGGTGCTCTCGTTGTTGTGTATCCGCTTTTTGGGCTCCCCTGGTGGTTGCTGGTGGTACTGGTGACTTGTTTGCACTTTGCTTCTTCTGTTCACCTGCTTCCATCAGTGTTTGGGAGTTTCCTATTTAGCCTTGCTCTCCAGTCATTTCCTTGCCGGTCATCATTGTAACCAGAGCCTTCGGTTGCATGTTCCTGCTACTAGTCTGCTGATCAGCTAAGTGGACTTTGTCCTTTTGTTTTGTACCTTTTGTCCAGTTTGCAGTTTTTGTAATCCTCTGTAGTTGGAAGCTCTTGCGGGCTGAAATTGCCACTCCTGTGTCATGAGTTGACACAGGAGTCTTAAAGTAATTTCAGGATGGTTTTTTGAAAGGGTTTTCAGTTGACCGTGAATTCCTCTTTTGTATCCTTCTGCTATCTAGTAAGTGGACCTCTCTTTGCTAAATCTACTTTCATACTGTGTATGTCTTTTCCTCTTAATTCACCGTTATTACATGTGGGGGGCTGCTATCATCTTTTGGGGTATTTCCCTAGAGGTAAGCCAGGTCTGTTTCTTCCTCTACCAGGCGTAGTTAGTCCTCCGGCTGGCGCGTGGCATATAGGAAGCCGTAGGTATGCTCCCTGGCTACTGTTAGTTGTGTGGTAGATTTAGCTCACGGTCAACTCGAGTTTCCATCACCCGAGAGCTCGTTCGTTACTTATGTGTTTTTTTACGTTCCCTTGCCATTGGGAACCATGACAGTATGACCGGCCTACAAAGTGTTAATTGTTTGGGCTGAAGCAGGAGAAAAAGAAGTGTTGAAGGGAAATTTTTTTTTTTTTCTTTCCCTCAGAGTTTTGCTGCCTAGCTCTTAATTGCTGTCTAGCTGCTTCTTACCTCCTCTTAACCCTTGAATGGCTCTGACCTTAGCTGTTTAACATGGATGTCCAGAGTTTGGCTGCAGGTTTAAATAATCTTGCTACAAAGGTTCAAAATTTACAAGATTTTGTTATACATGCTCCTATTTCTGAACCTAAAATCCCTACACCAGAGGTGTTTTCCGGAGATAGATCTCGGTTTTTGAATTTCAAATATAATTGTAAATTATTCCTTTCTCTCAGACCTCACTCCTCAGGAGATCCTGTCCAGCAGGTTAAGATTGTAATCTCTTTGCTGCGAGGTGACCCTCAAAATTGGGCATTTTCATTGGCACCAGGGGATCCTGCGTTGCTCAATGTGGATGCGTTTTTCCTGGCTTTAGGGTTGCTTTATGAGGAACCTAATTTGGAGATTCAAGCTGAAAAAGCTTTGATAGCCCTATCTCAAGGGCAAGATGAAGCGGAGATATACTGCCAAAAATTTCGTAGGTGGTCTGTGCTTACTCAGTGGAATGAGTGCGCCTTAGCGGCAAATTTCAGAGAGGGCCTTTCTGATGCCGTTAAAGATGTTATGGTCGGGTTCCCTGCGCCTACAGGTCTGAATGAGTCCATGACAATGGCAATTCAGATTGATCGGCGTTTGCGGGAGCGCAAACCCGTGCACCATTTGGCGGTATCTTGTGAAGAGACGCCAGAGAAAATGCAATGTGACAGAGTTATGTCCAGAAGCGAGCGGCAGAATTATAGGCGTTAAAATGGGTTATGCTTCTATTGTGGTGATTCTGCTCGTTATATCGGCATGCTCTAAGCGTACTAGGAAGGTTGACAAGTCCATTTCAATTGGCACTTTACAGTCCAAATTTATTTTGTCTGTAACCTTGATTTGTTCATTATCAGTTATTACCGTGGATGCCTATGTGGACTCGGGCGCCGCTCTGAGTCTTATGGACTGGTCCTTTGCCAGGCGCTGTGGGTTTGATTTAGAGTCTCTGGAAGTCCCTATACCTCTGAAGGGTATTGATTCTACACCTTTGGCTTGTAATAAACCACAGTTCTGGACGCAAGTAACTATGCGTATGACTCCAGACCATCAGGAGGTGATTCGCTTTCTTGTGTTGTACAATTTACATGATGTTTTGGTGCTTGGATTACCATGGTTACAGTCTCATAACCCAGTCCTTGACTGGAAGGCTATGTCTGTGTTAAGCTGGGGATGTCGGGGGGCTCATGGGGACACTCCTATGGTGTCCATTTCGTCATCTATTCCATCTGAGATTCCGGCATTTTTGTCTGATTATCGTGATATTTTTGAAGAGCCTAAGATTGGTTCACTCCCTCCTCACAGGGATTGTGATTGCGCCATAGATCTGATTCCTGGCAGTAAATTTCCAAAGGGTCGTTTGTTTAACCTATCTGTACCTGAACATGCTGCTATGCGCGAGTATATTAAGGAGTCCCTGGAAAAGGGACATATTCGTCCTTCTTCATCACCTTTAGGAGCCGGTTTTATCTTTGTCTTTAAAAAGGATGGCTCTCTGAGGCCTTGTATTGATTATCGTCTCCTGAATAAAATTACAGTCAAATATCAGTATCCGTTGCCTTTGCTGACTGATTTGTTTGCTCGCATAAGGGGGGCTAAGTGGTTCTCTAAGATTGATCTTCGTGGGGCGTATAATTTGGTGCGAATTAAGCAGGGGGATGAGTGGAAGACCGCATTTAATACGCCTGAGGGCCATTTTGAGTATTTGGTAATGCCTTTCGGCCTTTCTAATGCACCTTCTGTCTTTCAGTCCTTAATGCATGATATTTTCCGGGAATATTTGGATAAATTTATGATTGTGTACTTGGATGATATTTTGATTTTTTCTGATGACTGGGAGTCTCATGTTCAGCAGGTCAGGAGGGTTTTTCAGGTTTTGCGGGAGAATTCTTTGTGTGTAAAGGGTTCAAAGTGTGTTTTTGGGGTTCAAAAAATTTCATTTTTGGGGTATATTTTTTCCCCTTCTTCTATTGAGATGGACCCTGTCAAGGTTCGGGCTATTTACGACTGGACGCAGCCTACTTCTCTGAAGAGTCTCCAGAAATTCTTGGGCTTTGCTAATTTTTATCGTCGATTTATAGCTGGTTTTTCTGGCGTTGCTAAACCTCTGACGGATTTGACTAAAAAGGGTGCTGATGTTGCCAATTGGTCCCCTGCTGCCGTGGAGGCCTTTCGGGAGCTTAAGCGCCGCTTTTTGTCTGCCCCTGTGTTGCGCCAGCCTGATGTTTCTCTTCCCTTTCAGGTTGAGGTCGATGCTTCCGAGATCGGAGCGGGGGCGGTTTTGTCGCAGAAAAGTTCCGACTGCTCAGTGATGAGACCTTGTGCGTTCTTTTCGCGAAAATTTTCGGCCGCCGAGCGAAACTATGATGTTGGTAATCGGGAGCTTTTGGCCATGAAGTGGGCATTTGAGGAGTGGCGTCATTGGCTTGAGGGTGCCAGACATCAGGTGGTAGTTTTGACTGATCACAAGAATTTAATTTATTTGGAGTCTGCCAGGCGCCTGAATCCTAGACAGGCACGTTGGTCGTTGTTCTTTTCCCGGTTTAATTTTGTGGTCTCGTACTTATCGGGTTCTAGGAATGTGAAAGCAGATGCTCTTTCTAGGAGTTTTGAGCCTGACTCTCCTGGGAATTCTGAACCTGCTGGTGTCCTTAAGGATGGAGTGGTTTTGTCTGCTGTCTCTCCAGATTTGCGACGTGCTTTGCAAGAATTTCAGGCGGATAGACCTGATCGTTGTCCGTCTGGTAGACTGTTTGTTCCTGACGAGTGGACCACTAGAGTCATCTCGGAAGTTCATTCTTCTACTCTGGCAGGTCATCCGGGAATTTTTGGCACCAGAGATTTGGTGGCTAGATCCTTCTGGTGGCCTTCCCTGTCTCGAGATGTGCGTGTTTTTGTGCAGTCTTGCGATGTGTGTGCTCGGGCCAAGCCTTGTTGTTCTAGGGCTAGTGGGTTGTTGTTGCCCTTGCCTATTCCGAAGAGGCCTTGGACGCACATCTCTATGGACTTTATCTCGGATCTCCCTGTTTCTCAGAAGATGTCTGTCATCTGGGTGGTGTGTGACCGTTTTTCTAAAATGGTTCATTTGGTGCCATTGCCTAAGTTGCCTTCCTCATCTGAGTTGGTCCCTCTGTTTTTTCAAAATGTGGTTCGCTTGCATGGTATTCCGGAAAACATCGTTTCTGACAGGGGTACCCAGTTCGTGTCTAGATTTTGGCGGGCAGTCTGTGCCAGGTTGGGCATTGATTTGTCCTTTTCGTCTGCATTCCATCCTCAGACCAATGGCCAGACGGAGCGAACTAATCAAACTTTGGAGACTTATTTGAGGTGTTTTGTGTCTGCGGATCAGGATGATTGGGTTGCCTTTCTGCCGTTGGCGGAGTTTGCTCTTAATAATCGGGCTAGTTCTGCCACTTTGGTTTCTCCTTTCTTTTGCAATTCAGGGTTTCATCCGCGTTTTTCATCTGGTCAGGTTGAATCTTCGGATTGTCCTGGAGTGGATGCGGTGGTGGATCGGTTGCATCGGATTTGGGGACAAGTGGTGGATAATTTGGAATTGTCCCAGGAGAGGACTCAGCAGTTTGCTAACCGTCGTCGTCGTGTTGGTCCCCACCTTCGCGTTGGGGACTTGGTGTGGTTGTCTTCCCGTTTTGTCCCTATGAGGGTTTCTTCTCCCAAATTTAAGCCTCGGTTCATCTGTCCTTATAGGATTTTGGAGATTCTTAACCCTGTTTCCTTTCGTTTGGGCCTCCCGGCATCTTTCGCTATCCATAATGTGTTCCATCGGTCGTTGTTGCGGAGATATGAGGTACCAGTGGTTCCTTCTACTGAACCTCCTTCTCCTGTGCTGGTGGAGGGTGAATTGGAGTACGTCGTGGAGAAGATCTTGGACTCCCGTATTTCCAGACGGAGACTTCAATATCTGGTTAAATGGAAAGGCTATGGTCAGGAAGATAATTCTTGGGTAACTGCCTCTGATGTTCATGCCTCGGATTTGGTTCGTGCCTTTCATAGGGCTCATCCAGATCGCCCTGGCGGTTCTTGTGAGGGTTCGGTGCCCCCTCCTTAAGGGGAGGGTACTGTTGTGTATCCGCTTTTTGGGCTCTCCTGGTGGTTGCTGGTGGTACTGGTGACTTGTTTGCACTTTGCTTCTTCTGTTCACCTGCTTCCATCAGTGTTTGGGAGTTTCCTATTTAGCCTTGCTCTCCAGTCATTTCCTTGCCGGTCATCATTGTAACCAGAGCCTTCGGTTGCATGTTCCTGCTACTAGTCTGCTGATCAGCTAAGTGGACTTTGTCCTTTTGTTTTGTACCTTTTGTCCAGTTTGCAGTTTTTGTAATCCTCTGTAGTTGGAAGCTCTTGCGGGCTGAAATTGCCACTCCTGTGTCATGAGTTGACTCAGGAGTCTTAAAGTAATTTCAGGATGGTTTTTGAAAGGGTTTTCAGTTGACCGTGAAGTCCTCTTTTGTATCCTTCTGCTATCTTGTAAGTGGACCTCTCTTTGCTAAATCTACTTTCATACTGTGTATGTCTTTTCCTCTTAATTCACCGTTATTACATGTGGGGGGCTGCTATCATCTTTTGGGGTATTTCCCTAGAGGTAAGCCAGGTCTGTTTCTTCCTCTACCAGGCGTAGTTAGTCCTCCGGCTGGCGTGTGGCATATAGGAAGCCGTAGGTATGCTCCCTGGCTACTGTTAGTTGTGTGGTAGATTTAGCTCACGGTCAACTCGAGTTTCCATCACCCGAGAGCTCGTTCGTTACTTATGTGTTTTTTACGTTCCCTTGCCATTGGGAACCATGACATCTCGTCCACTGGCCCGGCTGTCTTTGGCAAGACTGCATGGACCACGGCTCATACCACTGAACGCCCGCTCTATCTCCCAGTGGGCAATACACTACATAGACAACACAGGGTTAAGGTAAAACAGGGTGGCAATACTTTATTGAACCACAGCACACAATAGCAAACAGAACATTCCCAACATGCCTGGAATTGTATGGGTACATGGGCGCATATAAAATATCACTGCGTCTCCACGTATTTCCAGTATGACACGATGTCAGAGCTCCAAGGGTCGTTACTCCATCTGTGGATGAACGCACAGAGAAGGGGTTATGACAAGCATAGGGAGATGACCAAGAACTGTCCATAGAGTCCATACAAGGTCCAAAGTCAGTTGACACGATGTCAGAGCTCCCAGGGTCGCTACTCCATCTGTGGATGAATGCACAGAGAAGGGGTAACGACAAGCATAAGGAGATGACCAAGAACTGTCCATAGAGTCCATACAAGGTCCAAAGTCAGTTGACACGGTGTCAGAGCTCCCAGGGTCACTACTCCATCTGTGGATGAACGCACAGTGAAGGGGTAACGACAAGCATAGGGAGATGACCAAGAACTGTCCATAAAGTCCATACAAGGTCCAAAGGCAGTTGACACGATGTCAGAGCTCCCAGGGTCGCTACTCCATCTGTGGATGAACGCACAGAGAAGGGGTAACGACAAGCATAGGGAGATGACCAAGAACTGTCCATAGAGTCCATACAAGGTCCAAAGCCAGTTGACACGAGAGTCACCACCTGGCTTATCTGACCATCTCCATGGAATCAGGCGAACAGCGGGTCCCAACCATGGCTTTCTCCAAGCAGATCCATGGTTCAGAGATGGTCACTGGATCAAATCTGTGTCCTTCCAACCGGAGCCGAAAACCCCTAGGTTGTATCCTATAGAATCCTAGATCAGTGTCCCTTGTGATGGTGCCATGATGAATTGGCTGCAGTCCTTTCTCTTGTCTGTTGGGTGGTTTGCAGAATGTCTGGTTTGTAGCTCTGTGTTACTTCAGTCTTTTTATACCCAATGCATGTAAGCTACCCTTAAGGTACCTTCACACTGAACAACTTAACAACGATATCGCTAGCGATCCGTGACGTTGCAGCATCCTGGATAGCGATATCGTTGTGTTTGACACGCAGCAGCGATCAGGATCCTGCTGTGACATTGTTGGTCGGAGCTAGAAGGCCAGCACCTTATTTCGTCGCTGGATCTCTCGCAGACATCGCTGAGTCGGCGTATGTGATGCGGATTCAGCGATGTCTTCACTGGTAACCAGGGTAAACATTGGGTTACTAAGCGCAGGGCCGCGCTTAGTAACCCGATATTTACCCTGGTTACCATTGTAAATGTAAAAAAACCCAAACACTACATACTTACATTCCGGTGTCTGTCGGGTCCCCCGGCATTCTGCTTCCCTGCACTGTGTCAGCGCCGGCTGGCCGTAAAGCAGGGCACAGCGGTGACGTCACCGCTCTGCTTTACGGCCGGCGCTTACAGTGCAGGGAAGCAGAACGCCGGGGGACCCGACAGACACCGGAATGTAAGTATGTAGTGTTTTTTTTTTTTACATTTACACTGGTAACCAGGGTAAACATCGGGTTACTAAGCGCGGCCCTGCGCTTAGTAACCCGATGTTTACCCTGGTTACCCGGGGACTTCGGCATCGTTGATCGCTGGAGAGCTGTCTGTGTGACAGCTCTCCAGCGACCACACAAGGACGAAACAGCGACGCTGCAGCGATCGGCATCGTTGTCTAGATCGCTGCAGCGTCGCTAAATGTGACGGTACCTTTAGAACCACCCAGGGTCTTTCAGTCCAACATCAAGAAAAGGTAAACAATGGTGATGGGATTAAGTATATTAGCATATAAGCACACATCAACAAACAAAGCTCAACACACTCAATGTACAGTCACCACTACAGACTTAGGGTACCGTCACACAGTGCAATTTTGATCGCTACGACGGCACGATCCGTGACGTCGCAGCGATCGTATGATTATCGCTCCAGCGTCGTAGACTGCGGTCACACGTTGCAATCACGGCGCTGGAGCGATGCCGAAGTCCCCGGGTAACCAGGGTAAACATCGGGTTACTAAGCGCAGGGCTGTGCTTAGTAACCCGATGTTTACCGTGGTTACCAGCGTAAAAGTAAAAAAAACCAAACCGTACATGCTCACCATCTGATGTCCGTCCGGTCCCTTGCCGTCCGCTTCCTGCTCTGACAGATCCGGCCGTACAGTGAGAGCAGAGCGCAGCGGCGACGTCACCGCTGTGATCTGCTCTCACTTTCCGGCCGGCAGACAGTCAGAGCGGGAAGCGGACGGCAAGGGACCGGACGGACATCAGATGGTGAGCATGTACGGTTTTTTTTTTTTTACTTTTACGCTGGTAACCACGGTAAACATCGGGTTACTAAGCGCGGCCCTGCGCTTAGTTACCCGATGTTTACTCTGGTTACCAGCGAACACATCGCTGGATCGCTGTCACACACAACGATCCAGCGATGTCAGTGGGTGATCAAGCGACGAAAGAAAGTTCCAAACGATCTGCTACGACGTACGATTCTCAGCAGGATCCCTGATCGCTGCTGCGTGTCAGTCACTGCGATATCGTAACGATATCGCTAGAACGTCACGAATCGTACCGTCGTAGCGATCAAAATTGCACTGTGTGATGGTACCCTTACACTGTATGTTAAATGGTATCAGTCTGCAAGTCTGTCCTCTTGAACCACCAGACATAAACACTTAAATGCACAAGCCAATATACAGATGAAAATTCAGTTCTTATTGGTTTGCAAAAAGGTAGCTGTCTGGGTAATTAAGATACAATCTGGTTTCTTCACAGCCCCAATAGCTTTACTCCTGGGAAGAGATATACTATGAGTCCATAAGACTAGAGAATATTTCAACGGCTTTCAGAACGCTCCATATGCACAGAGGCTTGACCTTGGATGGTTCATTACAGGAGACGTCTGTCTAGGCGGAGCAAACAAGCCAGCCTCAATCAACAGTATGCTTACCAGCACACTAGAAAATGGATGTCCGTCTCTCTTTCATCCATGTCACAATAGTGTGCTGGTAAAGGAATTACTGAGCAGCACTTTCCTGCCTTGCCCTTTCTCAGTTCCCACGAACGAAGACAACGCCTGTGAAGGTGAATAAGACCACATAGGATGTACAGTCTTCCACAGGGCAAAGGACGACAACAAGACAGCCATGCCAATAGAAGACAGGAATGTTTTTGGACATCATGGATAGACAAATATTCAAGGACAAGTGAAACAGTTGTGTCTCACCTTTACCATTTCGACCTCAGAGAAGACACCTACCCAGCAACAGGGGACTAGTCTACAACCAATTCATCTCCTTCAGACACAAGCTTCAGAAGTCAACTGAGATGCAGGAATATTTCTTTACCTTCATGGGGAAGATATTCCAGAACTACCATGCAGAGGCACTCAGAGGAGGGTTGGTGCTTGCCCATCTTCAGAGTGTATCATCCTAAGAAACCAGGTCAGAGTGGAGGAAGTCCCTCGAAGCCTTGACCGACCTTCATGTGAAATGACCATATTCTCCTGTGCCATCCACGGAAGTCAAAACACAAAGACTTTGTGTCTTCTGTGACGCATCAGTCAAAGCGATTGGAGCAGTAGTGTACCTCAAAACTATGGACATGAATGAGCAGAGCCACATCGGGTTCACCCTGAGCCGGACAAAATTGGCGCCACTTCACGAACACATGATACCCAGATTGGAATTCTGTGCTGCTGTTCTCGCAGTTGAGTTGGCTGAGCTTATCTCAGATAGGAAGAATCTGGAGATCAAAGATGCAGCGTTCTACACTGATAGCAAGGTGGAAATGGGATACATTTGCAAAAAAATGTGACGCTTCTATGTCTACGTCAGCAATCGGGTACTAAGGATAAGAAGATCCACCTGCCCTAATCAGTGGCACTATGTACCTACTCACCATAATCCTGTAGACTATGCGACTTGATCGGTTGCACCAAGTCATCTTAAGGACACTACATGGTTTATAGGCCTGCCTCCTTGTACCGTTCGATGCCCCACATCAGCAGGCCAAATACGTTCGAACTAGTGGATCCAGATACCGACTATGCATATCGTCACATTATCATCAACCCCATCACATTTTTCTGGTGAACCATCGCTCAATTGCAAGCCTTCACCCAACTGATCCAGACCCTCACTGATGAGCTTAAGGAGCTGCAGTCTCAGGTGGTGCAGCAGTTTCAGCAGTTGTTGGAGTTCTGGGTCTCGGCTCATGTGCAGGCTCAACTGGAACCCAAGATATCTCTCCCTGACAGGTTCTCTGGAGGGAGAGATAAATTTGGGGGTTTTCAGGAGGCCTGTAAATTATATTTCAGGCTCCACCTTCATTTTTCAGGGAGTGAGGAACAGTGTGTGAGGATAATAGTCTCCCTTCTCAAGGGTGATCACCAATCCTGGGCCTTCTCCCTGCCGACCAATTCAATATCTTCGTGGATGGTGGATGAGTTTTTTGCAGCATTGGCCCTGGTGTATGGAGATCCTGATGGCATTTTCACAAAATCAAGCAGGGGGCCACCCGGCTGAGGACTACTGCTCAGAGTTCAGGGTGTGGGCCACTGACACGCAGTGGAATGACCCTGCCCTTAGGAGTCAATTTTGTCAGGGTCTGTCACCTAGGCTGCAAGATACTCTGGTGCAATATGCTACTCTTGGGTCATTGGAAGCCACCATGGCCCTTGCTATCCAGGTGGATAGACAGACTCAGGGAGAGACATACACCAAATCTGCCCACTGTTGTCCTTCTAAGAATGAGGACACATTGGTGCACATGGACAAGCCTATGCATGTGGGAGGAGTCTCATCTCAAACAGGGTTGCCTGCGGCTCACCGTAGTATGGGGGCATGTTTCTACTGTCGACATACTGGTCATTTCATCAATGTCTGCCCAGCTCGCACCAAAGCATCTTCACAATCTCAAACGCCGTGTCTCCCTGGTCGTGTGGAGGGAGGTGACCAGGGTGTGTATATTTCCTCCATATTTTCATCTTAGTGCACCATCCCTGCTGAGGTGGTGGTTGGCGGGGTAACAGACTATACCAGTGCTTGTGGACACTGGAGCTGGAGTCAATTTGGTGGATTCTCACTTTGTCCAGACCAATGTCTGAGGGGTAGGACGCTAGCGAGACCCCTAAGTGTTCAGGCAATTGCCAGGGGAGGGTTACCCAAGTCGAAGTTAATATAAATGTGCGTATAGGAACTCGTCATTAAGAATCCCTGTCATGCTACATCTTGGATGGTATGCAAACTCCAATCATCTTAGGCCTCCCTTGGTTGAAGAAATATAACCCAGTCTTAGATTGGTGGTCCAGGGAAGCAGTCAGCTGGGCCCAGTCGTGTTAAGACTACTGCCTGGGAGCTTCGATCTCTGCCATCCTTCTTCAACCTACCCCTTCTTCTCTGGTGGGGGCAGTGGAGGTGCTGCCGGATTGTAGGGGCAAGACTCAACCCTCACCCCAAGTAAACCCTGTGTCTCGGAGTCCCCTTAGGAGGAGGGGTCAGGGGAGGGTGGTGGCTCCCTCTGTGGATAGTGGGGGTATAAGTTTGGTGACACAGGGGGACACCTCTGTTGTCGATTCCTCAGAGTTCACCATCTTGTGGCAAATGCATGCATGGAAATAAACATTCAAGTCCGGACCTGTGTGTGAATGAGTACGTATGGGTGTCCACCAAAAACATCAGGTGGAAGTATGCTACTGGAACCTGGAGATCTAGGGTGGTTGGCTGTATTGGATGTCAGTCATTCTCAGCCCAGGGACTTTTCAGCTGGAGTTACCTCTAGTAATGCACGTACAAAACCATTCCACAGGTTGGCGCTCTGGAGATTTGTGGTGCCTCCGGAGCCTACGTTATTGTCATCTCCATCGGGCTGCGTTTTCCGTAAACCTGAGGATCAGGTGATTGCAGAGGTCAACTCTGGTAGATCAAGGCATCCTCACCATATGTTGTTTTCTGGTGAAGTCCAGTGTTGAATGTCCAGAGGCCCCTAATTGAAGAGGGGGTACTGTCATGACCCATTTTTGGATTTGTGGCAGCTCTGGTTCCACTTTGTTTAAATGTATCTTTTTTCCTTTCAGTCCATTGGGGTTAATGTCAGTTTTTCTCCCCCGCTGGCAATCTAATGTAACTGTAGTGTTGCTGGTTCAGCTGATGTGGTGTTGACAACTCCCACCATCCTTTAAATGGTCACCTGATGCATCAGCTCACTGTTGATGATAGAGTTTAGTTTTGGACACCAGCCTAGCAGGAGCAGCTCTCTGGTATCAGCCACTTCTGGTGTTTACAGTCCTGTTGCTGTGCTAGCTGTGGTGTGGAGCTTGGAAGTGCTGTATTATCACCTTGTCCCTTTGGTGTTTATTACTGTCCCCATGTGGTATTATCTGCAGTGGTGAGGCTATTGCTGGCCAGTGCACTAGCTAGGGCAGTATTGGGTGACAGCGAGGGACTTAGGTTCATGATGGCGGTGGGGAAGGACACAATTAGGGCATTAGGAGAGTGCAGGGAAAGGCTCAATTTTGAGCTCAAGTGGTGACCATCCCCATTTCCTTATCTGTAGGGCCTTCATCTCCCCAATATCATCCCATTGTGTGTGTGTTGGGCCATCCGCTGACCGACCACCTGTTGGGTCGCAATACGTATCGTGACACCTGACTTTTCAGCTTTGCCCAAAAATGTTCAATATAATTGAGATCAGGGCTTTGTGATGGCCACTCCAAAACATTGACTTTGTTATCATTTTGGCAGTATGCCTTGGGTCATTGTCCATTTGGAAGACCCATTTCCATCCAAGTTTTAACTTCTTGGCTCATGTCTTGAGATGCTGCTTCAGTATTGCCACATAATCTTCTTTTCTCATGATGCCATCTATTTTGTAAACTGCACCAGTCCCTTCTGCAGCAAAACAACCCCACAACATGATGCTGCCACCCCCGTGTTTCATTTTTGGGATGGTGTTCTTAGGCTTCCAAGCTTCTCCTTTTTTCATCCAAATGTAATGATGGCCATTTTGCCCAAAAAGTTCATTTTTAGTTTCATCAGACCACAGGACATGTCTTCAAATATTAAGGTATTTGTTCTTGTGCACATTTGTAAACATTAATCTGGCTTTTTTATCTTTTTGTTGCAGTAATGGCTTCTTCCTGGCAGAGTGGCTTTTCAGCCCATAATGATACAGTACTGGTTTCACTCTGGATATTGACACAATCTTACCAGCTTCCGCCATCATCTTCACAAAGTCTTTTGTTTTTTTCCTTGTGTTGATATGCACATGTCGGACTAAAGCATGTTCGTATCTGGGACACAGAACCCATCTCACTTCTGAGCAGCATAATGGCTGGACATTCCCATCTTGTTTGTACTTGCGTATAATTGTTTGTACAGATGAATGAGGCACCTTCAGGTATCTTGAAATTGTACCCAAGGATGAGCCAGACTTGTGCAAGTCCACAATTCTCTTCCTGATATCTTGGCTGATTTCTTGAGACTTTCCCATGATGCTACACAAAGAAGCAGTGTGATTCAGGTGTGCATTAAAATACATCCACAGGTGTGTCTCTAATCAACTCAGATGCTGCAAAAAATCTGAAACTTCCAAACCCATGACATCATCAGCAGTCCAGAATTGTTTAACCCCTCTGTGACCTTAGACGTACTATCCCGTCGAGGTGACCTGGGCCTATCTGACCCTCGACGGGATAGTACGTCATAGCCGATCGGCCGCGCTCACGGGGGGAGCGCGGCCGATCGCGGCCGGGTGTCAGCTGCATATCGCAGCTGACATCCGGCACTATGTGCCAGGAGCGGTCACGGACCGCCCCCGGCACATTAACCCCCGGCACACCGCGATCAAACATGATCGCGGTGTACCGGCGGTATAGGGAAGCATCGCGCAGGGAGGGGGCTCCCTGCGGGCTTCCCTGAGACCCCCGGAGCAACGCGATGTGATCGCGTTGCTGCGAGGGTCTCCTACCTTCTTCCTCCCTGCAGGTCCCGGATCCAAGATGGCCGCGGCATCCGGGTCCTGCAGGGAGAAAGGTGGCTTACCGAGTGCCTGCTCAGTGCAGACGCTGGTAAGCCTGCACCGATGTAAGTGAGATCGGTGATCTGATAAAGTGCAGTGCACACTATCAGATCATCGATCTGTGATGTCCCCCCCTGGGACAAAGTAAAAAAGTAAAAAAAAAAATTTTCCACATGTGTAAAAAAAAAAAAAAAAAATCCTAAATAAATAATAAAAAAATATATATATATATATTATTCCCATAAATACATTTCTTTATCTAAATAAAAAAAAAAAACAATAAGAGTACACATATTTAGTATCGCCGCGTCCGTAACGACCCAACCTATAAAAATGCCCCACTAGTTAACCCCTTCAGTAAACACCGTAAGAGAAAAAAACAAAAAAACGAGGCAAAAAACAACGCTTTATTACCATACCGCCGAACAAAAAGAGGAATAACACGCGATCAAAAAGACTGATATAAATAATCATGGTACCGCTGAAAACGTCATCTTGTCCCGCAAAAAACGAGCCACCATATAGCATCATCAGCAAAAAAATAAAAAAGTTATAGTCCTGAGAATAAAGCGATGCCAAAATAATTATTTTTTCTATAAAATAGTTTTTATCGTATAAAAGCGCCAAAACATAAAAAAATGATATAAATGAGATATCGCTGTAATCGTACTGACCCGACGAATAAAACTGCTTTATCCATTTTACCAAACGCGGAATGGTATAAACGCCTCTCCCAAAAGAAATTCATGAATAGCAGGTTTTTGGTCATTCTGCCTCACAAAAATCGGAATAAAAAGTGATCAAAAATGGTCACGTGTCCGAAAATGTTACCAATAAAAACATCAACTCGTCCCGCAAAAAACAAGACCTCACATGACTCTGTGGAGCAAAATGTGGAAAAATTATAGGTCTCAAAATGTGGAGACGCAAAAACTTTTTTGCTATAAAAAGCGTCGCTGGTTTCACACTTGCGTTTTTGTCTGCAGCGTTTTTTGCACAAAAAAACACATGCGTTTTTTCCCTATATTTAACATTGAAAACACATGTGTTTTTTTGTACGCGTTTGGTCGCGTTTTCAAACGCATGCGTTTTTTTTCTGCATGTGTTCATTTTCAGAAATACAGCCTGCAGTATTTTCTTGCGTTTTTAAGCACATGCGTTTGCGTTAAAAACGCATGCGTTTTTATCGAAAAAAAAACAGAAAACACACTGAAAAGCCACCCACCACCATCAAGGTTGATAAAGGGATCCAAACCCTAACCCTAACTCTACCCCTAACCTCACCCCTAACCGTTTAATGAACATTTTCTGACAGTCATAGTGCCACGTATTTCAGTGCCACGTATTTCAGTGCCACGAATTTCAGTGCCACGTATTTCAGTGCCATGTATTTCAGTGCCACGTATTTCAGTGCCACGTGTTTCAGTGCCACGTATTTAAGTGTCACGTATTTCAGTGCCACGTATCACATATTTCAGTGCCACATATTTTAGTGCCACGTATTTAAGTACCACGTATTTCAGTGCCACGTATTTCAGTGCCACGTATTTCAGTGCCACATATTTCAGTGCCACGTATCACGTATTTCAGTGCCACGTGTTTCAGTGCCACGTATTTCAGTGCCACGTATTTCAGTGCCACGTATTTCAGTGCCACGTATCACGTATTTCAGTGCCACGTATTTCAGTGCCACGTATTTCAGTGCCACGTATTTCAGTGCCACGTATTTCAGTGCCACGTATCACGTATTTCAGTGCCACGTATTTCAGTGCCACGTATTTCAGTGCCACATATTTCAGTGCCACATATTTCAGTGCCACGTATTTCAGTGCCACGTATTTCAGTGCCATGTATCACGTATTTCAGTGCCACGTATTTCAGTGCCACGTATTTCAGTGCCACGTATTTCAGTGCCACGTATTTCAGTCACGTTTAGGGTTAGGGGTAGGGTTAGGGTTAGGGCTAGGGTTGGAGGTAAAGTTAGGGTTAGGGTTTGGATTACATTTACGGTTTGGATTAGGGTTGGGATTAGAATTATGGGTGTGTCAGGGTTAGGGGTGTGGTTAGGGTTACCGTTGGGATTAGGGCTAGGGGTCTGTTTGGATTAGGGTTTCAGGTAGAATTGGGAAGTTTCCACTGTCCAGGCACATCAGGGGCTCTCCAAACGGGACATGGCGTCCAATCTCAATTCCAGCCAATTCTGCGTTGAAAAAGTAAAACAGTGCTCCTTCCCTTCCGAGCTCTCCCGTGCGCCCAAAAAGGGGTTTACCCCAACATATGGGTTATCAGCGTACTCAGGACAAATTGAACAACAACTTCTGGGGTCCAAGTTCTCTTGTTATCCTTGGGAAAATAAAAATTTGGGGGGCTAAAAATCATTTTTGTGGGGAAAAAAAGATGTTTTATTTTCACGGCTCTGCGTTATAAACTGTAGTGAAACACTTGGGGCTTCAAAGTTCTCACAACACATCTAGATAAGTTCCTTGGGAGGTCTAGTTTCCAATATGGGGTCAATTGTGGTGGGTTTGTACTGTTTGGGTACATCAGGGGCTCTGCAAATGCAACGTGACGCCTGCAGACCAATCCATTTAAGTCTGCATTCCAAATGGCGCTCCTTCCCTTTCGAGCTCTGTCATGCGCCCAAACAGTGGTTTCCCCCCACATATGGGGTATCAGCGTACTCAGGACAAATTGGAAAACAAATTTTGGGGTCCAATTTATTCTGTTACCCTTGTAAAAATACAAAGCTGGGGGCTAAAAAATCATTTTTGAGAAAAAAAAAATATATTATTTTCACGGCTCTGCGTTATAATCTGTAGTGAAACACTTGGGGGTTCAAAGCTCTCAAAACACATCTAGATAAGTTCCTTAGGGGGTCTACTTTCCAAAATGGTGTCACTTGTAGGGAGTTTCAATGTTTAGGCACATCAGGGGCTCTCCAAACGCAACATGGCGTCCCATCTCAATTCCAGTCAATTTTGCATTGAAAAGTCAAATGGCGCCCCTTCCCTTCCAAGCTCTGCCATGCGC
The DNA here is from genome assembly GCF_051348905.1 of Ranitomeya variabilis. Taxonomy (NCBI): domain Eukaryota; kingdom Metazoa; phylum Chordata; class Amphibia; order Anura; family Dendrobatidae; genus Ranitomeya; species Ranitomeya variabilis. The sequence continues at coordinate 205,844,533 of NC_135237.1, forward strand.
CCAAACAATGGTTTACACCCACATATGGGGTATCAGCGTACTCAGGACAAATTGCACAACATTTTTTGGGGTCCAATTTCTTCTCTTACCCTTGGGAAAATAAAAAATTGGGGGCGAAAAGATCATTTTTGTGAAAAAATATGATTTTTTATTTTTACGGCTCTGCATTATAAACTTCTGTGAAGCACTTGGTGGGTCAAAGTGCTCACCACACATCTAGATAAGTTCCTTAGGGGGTCTACTTTCCAAAATGGTGTCAATTGTAGGGGATTTCAGTGTTTAGGCACATCAGGGGCTCTCCAAACGCAACATGGCGTCCCATCTCAATTCCAGTCAATTTTGCATTGAAAAGTCAAATGGCGCTCCTTCCCTTCCAAGCTCTGCTATGCGCCCAAACAATGGTTTACACCCACATATGGGGTATCAGCGTACTCAGGACAAATTGCACAACCTTTTTTGCGGTCCAATTTCTTCTCTTACCCTTGGGAAAATAAAAAATTGGGGGCGAAAAGATAATTTTTGTGAAAAAATATGATTTTTTATTTTTACGACTCTGCATTATAAACTTCTGTGAAGCACTTGGTGGGTCAAAGTGCTCACCACACATCTAGATAAGTTCCTTAGGGGGTCTACTTTCCAAAATGGTGTCATTTGTAGGGGGTTTCAATGTTTAGGCACATCAGGGGCTCTCCAAACGCAACATGGCGTCCCATCTCAATTCCAGTCAATTTTGCATTGAAAAGTAAAATGGCGCTCCTTTCCTTCCGAGCTCTGCCATGCGCCCAAACAGTGGTTTACCCCCACATATGGGGTATCAGCGTACTCAGGACAAATTGTACAACAACTTTGGGGGTCCATTTTCTCCTGTTACCCTTGGTAAAATAAAACAAATTGGAGCTGAAATAAATTTTGTGTGAAAAAAAGTTAAATGTTCATTTTTATTTAAACATTCCAAAAATTCCTGTGAAACACCTGAAGGGTTAATAAACTTCTTGAATGTGGTTTTGAGCACCTTGAGGGGTGCAGTTTTTAGAATGGTGTCACACTTGGGTATTTTCTATCATATAGACCCCTCAAAATGACTTCAAATGAGATGTGGTCCCTAAAAAAAATGGTGTTGTAAAAATGAGAAATTGCTGGTCAACTTTTAACCCTTATAACTCCGTCACAAAAAAAAATTTTGGTTCCAAAATTGTACTGATGTAAAGGAGACATGTGGGAAACGTTACTTATTAAGTATTTTGTGTGACATATGTCTGTGATTTAAGGGCATAAAAATTCAAAGTTGGAAAATTGCGAAATTTTCAAAATTTTCACCAAATTTCCATTTTTTTCACAAATAAACGCAAGTTATATCGAATAAATTTTACAACTAACATGAAGTACAATATGTCACGAGAAAACAATGTCAGAATTGCCAAGATCCGTCAAAGCGTTCCAGAGTTATAGCCTCATAAAGGGACAGTGGTCAGAATTGTAAAAATTGGCCCGGTCATTAACGTGCAAACCACCCTTGGGGGTGAAGGGGTTAAAGGCATAGTAATCTTAGTATATGTAAACTTTTGACTTTGTAGTAAGTAATAAAAATGTTTTAAAACATCCTCTCTCTTATTATTCTGGTATTTGGCAAATATTAATAATTATGGTAAACCTAATTGACTTAAAACGGGGAAGGTTTATTCTGATTTCATGTCAATATTGAGAAAAACATGCATATGTGTCATTTTTTATAGTATATGTAAACTTCTGTCTTCAACTGTAATTTCAATGATTGGCTGCAGTGGTGATGTGAGCTGTCGACGTGACATCACAGTTCCAGCCAAAACACTGAATCTAAAGCAGTGTCGGAGAGCCAGTGCTGGCTTGGGGAGGGTGAGTACTATTTTGTTCTGCTATTTTACTCAAGTTCAATAATTTCAAGGACCACTATTTCAAAAGTGAAAAAATTGCATTAATGTTTAACACATGTGTTAGGAGTCGAGTTCCTGCTGCACACAAAGGGAATCTCAAGCCATGTCTGCTGCGGTCTCCCATTCTGCTTCAGCCGCAGTGGAGCCTGCTCAGCGGAGATGTCGGTCCCAGCGTCTCACTCAGCCTGATAGTGTGCAAAGGGTTACTGCTGCCTTTCCAGGTTCTGCTTTTGTAGCCAGCACTGGTCGGCGGTGTGCAGGCTTTTCTGGGACTAAGTCCTGCTTTTCACACACTGAGAATGCCCACGGGAGGACCTCTCATTGCAGGTCAAGGGTCACACGCTCAGGCCTTGTAGGGAGATAAAGATTGGCAAGTCTGCCTCTGTGCCAGTCCTGTGTGTGGCATCTGTCTCTCCTTGTGTGCCACTGAAAACCAGTGTGTAATATTGGGCCATTTTTTGGGGGGGGTAAATTCTCCCTGTAAAAAAAAAAATAATAGTGGGAGAAAAATATTGGCAAGTCTGCCTCTGTGCCAGTCCTGTGTGTGGCATCTGTCTCTCCTTGTGTGCCACTGAAAACCAGTGTGTAATATTGGGCCATTTTTTTTTTGGTAAATTCTCCCTGTAAAAAAAAAAATTAATAGTGGGAGATAAAGATTGGCAAAGTCTGCCTGTGTGCCAGTCCTGTGTGTGGCATCTGTCTCTCCTTGTGTGCCACTGAAAACCAGTGTGTAATATTGGGCCATTTTTTGGGGGGGGTAAATTCTCCCTGTAAAAAAAAAAATTAATAGTGGGAGATAAAGATTGGCAAGTCTGCCTCTGTGCCAGTCCTGTGTGTGGCATCTGTCTCTCCTTGTGTGCCACTGAAAACCAGTGTGTAATATTGGGCCTTTTTTTTTTTTTTGGTAAATTCTCCCTGAAAAAAAAAATAGTGGGAGATTAAGATTGGCATTTCTGCTTGAGTGCTGGTCCTGTGTGTGCCATCTGTCTCAAATTATTGGGGCACAGAAAACCTAGTGTGTAACATTGGGCCTGATTTTCCTTTCAGTGTCAGGCACCTATAAAGGTATATATAAATCCTACAGAAGTTTGAGTTCACCTTATAAGTTGTTTTACAGTAACAAATACCGTTACTTTGGTTACGTTTTGCAAACAATGAGGAAGTCTAGTGGAAGAGGTCGTGGCCGTGGGCGGTCATTGTCAGCTGGTAATGATGGTAGTGGTGGTGGAGCATCAGGTGGTCGTGGTAAAAGCAGTACAGCACCTAAGTCTCGAGTTGTTGAGCCAGGTTCGTTGTCTGGCTACACAAGGCCTCTAACGCTCTCTTTTCTGGGAGTAGGAAAACCACTTTTGAAGCCGGAGCAGGAGGAACAAGTATTGGCTTTCATTGCTGCCTCTGCCTCTAGCTCTTTCGCCTCCTCCTCGGAAAGTGCCAAATGTCAGAGCAGTGCATCGTCAGTGGATGCTCCCGGTCAGGAACAAGTCACTTCCTTGTGTCATTCACCCAGAACAACAGTGAAGGATGCGTCAGTCGACACAACAGGTTACTCCATGGAGCTCTTTACACATACTGTTCCTGGGTTAGACAGTGAAACAGTTAACAGGCCATGCCCATTAGAAGTTGAATCGGACATGGAGTGCACAGATGCACAGCCACAGCCAGATTACTATGCTGTTCCTTTGACTCAGACCAGAACATTGCCCTCACAGTGTAGTGAGGCACAATCAAACCCAGCTGAGACTATGGTGCCCCGTCACGAACGCTATACCACCGGCTTACACGGTGACACAGACGAAGTTGCACATGACATTGAAGAGGAGGTCATAGATGACCCAGTTGTTGACCCCGATTGGCAGCCATTGGGGGAACAAGGTGCAGGCGGCAGTAGTTCTGAAGCGGAGGAGGAGGAGCCACAGCAGGCATCAACATCACAACAGGTTCCATCTGCCGGGCTCGTATCTGGCCAAAAACGCTTGGCAAAACCAAAACCAGTTGGAGGACAGCGTGGCCATCCGGTTAAAGAAGCTCAGTCTGCAATGCCTGAAAAGGTATCCGATAGTAGAAAGAGTGCAGTCTGGCATTTTTTTAAACATCCAAATGATCAGCGCAAAGTCATCTGTCAAAAATGTTCAACTACCTTAAGCAGAGGTCAGAATCTTAAAAGTCTAAATACAAGTTGCATGCATAGACATTTATCCACCATGCATTTGCAAGCCTGGACTAACTACTAAACGTCCCTAAAGGTTGCAGCACCCTCGGCCAATGAAGCTAGTCAGCAACGCTACATCCCTTCCCTCACTGTAAACCCACCATTTCCCGCACCACCTGCAGTATCTGTGCAGCTTTCATCGCCAGGCCAAAGCAGTCAGGGAATCACCAGGTTCGCAGTAGGAAACACTGCATGTAGGGCACCGGCAAGAATACCATCTCCAACCCACTCTCAGTCACCCATGTCCACCGGCACCACCGCTAGTTCCACTATCTCCAGCTCTCCAGTCCAGCTCACCCTACATGAGACTCTTGTTAGTAAAAGGAAGTACTCATCCTCGCATCCGCGTACACAGGGTTTGAACGCCCACATTGCTAGACTAATCTCATTAGAGATGATGCCCTACCGGTTAGTTGAAAGCGAAGCTTTCAAAGCGCTGATGGACTACGCTGTACCACGCTACGAGCTACCCAGTCGACACTTCTTTTCTAGAAAATCCATCCCAGCCCTCCAACAGCATGTTAAAGACCGCATCGTCCATGCACTCAAGCAGTCTGTGACTACAAAGGTGCACCTGACAACAGATGCATGGACCAGTAGGCATGGCCAGGGACGTTACGTGTCCATCATGGCACACTGGGTGAATGTGGTGGATGCAGGGTTAACAGGGGACAGCAATATTGGGACAGTTCTGCCTAGCCCACGGTCAAGGAAAGAGTTGGCTGTAGGCGTTCGCCCCCCCTCCTCCTCTTCCTCCTCCTCCTGCAGAAGCAAGAACTCATCCACACACCGTAGTCGCACATCCACTCCATCTGCAGCTGCCACTGTTGCACACCAGGTTTGCCATTATGGGACAGCTAGTGGCAAGCGTCAGCAGGCTGTATTGGCAATGAAGTGTTTGGGCGACAACAGACACACCGCAGAAGTTCTGTCCGAGTTCTTGCAGACAGAAAGTCAGTCATGGCTGGGCACTGTACATCTTGAGGCAGGCAAGGTAGTGAGTGATAACGGAAGGAATTTCATGGCTGCCATAGCCCTTTCCCAACTGAAACACATTCCTTGCCTGGCTCACACCTTAAACCTGGTGGTGCAGTGCTTCCTGAAAAGTTATCCGGGGTTACCCGACCTGCTCCTCAAAGTGTGCAGACTTTGCTCGCATATCCGCCGTTCACCCGTACACTCCAGCCATATGCAGACCTATCAGCGGTCTTTGAACCTTCCTCAGCATCGCCTAATCATCGACGTTGCAACAAGGTGGAAATCCACAATGCACATGCTTCAGAGACTGTGCGAACAGAGCCGTGCTGTTATGTGTTTGTGGGAGGATACACGGGCAGGCAGTTGGATGGCAGACATGGAGTTGTCAGGTGTGCAGTGGTCGAAGCTACAAGACCTGTGTCAAGTCCTTCAGTGTTTTGAGGAATGCACACAGCTGGTTAGTGCAGACAACGCCATAATAAGCATGAGCATCCCCCTAATGCGTCTGCTGATGCAAAGTTTGACGCACATAAAGGAGCAGGCGTCTGCAGCCGAGGAAGAGGAAAGCCTTGATGACAGTCAGCCATTGTCTGGTCAGGGCCGTGTAGAGGATGCGGTAGTGGGCAAAGAGGAGGAGGAGGACAAGGGGGATGATGGGGATGAGTACTTTTTTCATGAGGAAGCTTCTCCTGGGCCAACAGAAATTAGTGGCGTTGCAAGGCCGGGTTCTGTTTTTTTAAGGGAGACAAGTGACGTAGATTTGCCTGTAACTGCCCCTCAAACCAGCACAACCGCAGATTTGACAACTGGAACTTTGGCCCACATGGCGGATTATGCCTTACGTATCCTCAAAAGGGACCCACGCATTATTAAAATGATGAGTGATGACGATTACTGGTTGGCCTGAATCCTTGACCCTCGCTATAAAGGCAAATTGCAAAATATTATGCCACATGAGAACCTCGAACAAATATTAGCAACCAAACAAGCTACTCTTGTAGACCATTTGATTCAGGCATTCCCAGCACACAGCGCCGGTGATGGTTCTCACACAAGCTGCAGGGGGCTACAGGGCAGAGGTGTTAGAGGTGCACAGATCAGAAGTGGCGTTGGACAGAGGGGTTTTCTGACCAGGTTGTGGAGTGATTTCGCAATGACCGCAGACAGGACAGGTACTGCAGCATCTATTCAAAGTGACAGGAGACAACATTTGTCCAGTATGGTTACCAACTATTTTTCATCCCGTATCGATGTTCTCCCTCAACCGTCATTCCCATTTGATTACTGGGCATCCAAATTAGACACCTGGCCTGAATTGGCAGAATATGCATTGCAGGAGCTTGCTTGCCCAGCAGCTAGTGTGCTATCAGAAAGAGTATTCAGTGCTGCTGGTTCAATAATAACCGAAAAAAGGACTCGTCTGGCTACCCAAAATGTGGATGATCTCACCTTCATTAAAATGAACCACTCCTGGATTTCAAATTATTTTGCCCCACCTTTCCCGGCTGACACCTAGCTTTCCTATAAAAAGGTCTTGCTTCTGGACTGGTCTTGCTGAGTGTTCCAATCTCTTAATTTGCAGCAGCAGTTTGTCCAGCATACAACATGTTTACACCTCCCCCAATGGGAAAACTCCCCCCACCGGGCCGTGGTCTCGCCACTTGGCGCAAGCACCCGTTAGAGTGCCGTTTGTCTGAAGAGGTGGGTGTGCCCGCTTTTGGTCGACGGCACTGCCACTGGGTCCCTCATAGTACAATAAAGTGTCTCTGGCGGTGGTGGCGCGCACCCAACGTCAGACACACCGTTGTAACATGAGGGGCCCTGGGATGGTCCCGCCGGCCACAAGAGAGTTCCCCCCCAGCTCAAACTGTGCTCTACCACGTGCAAAATTATCTCGCACAACTACACCAATGTTTAGTCTATGCGCTGACATCATTCAATGCCTGGCACTGACAATACCAATTTGTTGACATCTATGATGCTAGTTAAAGTAGTCTGGGTCAGTGTCCTATATTGACACCAGTAAATACTTACTGCCAAATTACTTTGTCAGAAACTCAGCAGATGAGCCCACCCCTGTACCTAAGTATGCCACACTTTTTTTTTTGTTGTTTTGCGAGACATTAACATCTATTTATTTTTTGTGAGTACTAACTGTGTCAGACACTTTTTGCAATCCTCCTCCTCCGCTGACCACAATGCTGCCTGTGTATCCATGTAACCGATTTAAAACTGCCTTGAGCCTGTTTTTAGTTATTTTAGGCCTTCGTTAGCCTGTCTGCGGTCCCTCCTTGCAATCCTCCTCCACTGACCACAATGCTGCCTGTGTATCCATGTAACCGATTTAAAACTGCCTTGAGCCTATTTTTTGTTATTTTAGGCCTTCGGTAGCCTGTCTGCGGTCCCTCCTTGCAATCCTCCTCCTCCGCTGACCACAATGCTGCCTGTGTATCCATGTAACCGATTTAAAACTGCCTTGAGCCTATTTTTTGTTATTTTAGGCCTTCGTTAGCCTGTCTGCGGTCCCTCCTTGCAATCCTCCTCCACTGACCACAATGCTGCCTGTGTATCCATGTAACCGATTTAAAACTGCCTTGAGCCTATTTTTTGTTATTTTAGGCCTTCGTTAGCCTGTCTGCGGTCCCTCCTTGCAGTCCTCCTCCACTGACCACAATGCTGCCTGTGTATCCATATAACCGATTTAAAACTGCCTTGAGCTTATTTTTTAGTTATTTTAGGCCTTCGTTAGCCTGTCTGCGGTCCCTCCTTGCAATCCTCTTCCACTGACCACAATGCTGCCTGCATATCCATGTAACCTATTTAAAACTGCATTGAGCCTATTTATATATTTTATTTAATTTTAATAAAGCCATGATGGACTACGCTTTACCACGCTACAAGCTAACCAGTCGACACTTCTTTTGCGAGAAAAATCATCCCAACCTTCCACCAGCATGTAAAAGACCGCATTGTCCATGCACTCTGGCAATCTGTGAGTACAAAGGTGCACCTGACAACAGAAGCATGGACCTGTAGGCATGGCCACGGAAGGTTACGTGTCCATTACGGCGCAATGGGTTAATGTGGTGGATGCATGGTCCACAGGGGACAGCCTACTAAGTCTGTCTGCAGTCCCTAATTCAAATTGTCCTCCACTGTCTAAATCTGAGCTTCAACCTTCTGGCTCTCATTAAGTGCTGTTTTTTAAAAAACTTGGTGGTTGCGGCCTACTAACGGTGTCTGCCGCTCCCTGGTGTTGTCCTCAACTGTATAAAGCTGAGCTTCAACCTTCTGGCTGTTATTAAGTGCTTTTTTAACAAAAAATTGGTTGTTACGGCCTACTAACGGTGTCTGCCGCTCCCTGGTGTTGTCCTCAACTGAATAAATCTGAGCTTCAACCTTCTGGCTCTCATTAAGTGCTGTTTTTTAAAAAACTTGGTGGTTACGGCCTACTAACGGTGTCTGCCTCTCCCTGGTGTTGTCCTCAACTGTATAAAGCTGAGCTTCAGTCTTTAGGCTTTCAGCCTATAGTATCAGATATTAAACTGCATTTGGCCTTCAACTTTGGTTACGGCCTACTAACGGTGTCTGGCGCTCCCTGGTGTCGTCCTCAAGTGAATAAATCTGAGCTTCAACCTTCTGGCTCTCATTAAGTGCTTTTTTTAAAAAAATTGGTGATTGTGGCCTAATAACTCTGTTTGCCGCTCCCTGGTGTTGTCCTCAACTGTATAAAGCTGAGCTTCAGTCTTTAGGCTTTCGGCCTAAAGTATCAGATATTAAACTGCATTTGGCCTTCAACTTTGGTTACAGCCTACTAACGGTGTCTGCCGCTCCCTGGTGTTGTCCTCAACTGTATAAAGCTGAGCTTCAACCTTCTGGCTGTCATTAAGTGCTTTTTTAACAAAAAATTGGTGGTTACGGCCTACTATCGGTGTCTGCCACTCCCTGGTGTTGTCCTCAACTGTATAAAGCTGAGCTTCAACCTTCTGGCTGTCATTAAGTGCTTTTTTAACAAAAAATTGGTGGTTACGGCCTACTAACGGTGTCTGCCGTTCCCTGGTGTTGTCCTCCTCCTGAGTGTTCTCCTCCTCCTTGGTGTTCTCCTCCAGGTTGCCTTGTCTGAGCTTCAACCTTCTGGCTCTCATTAAGTGCTTTTTTAACCAAAAATTGGTGGTTACGGCCTACTAACGGTGTCTGCCGCTCCCTGGTGTTGTCCTCCACTGTATAAAGCTGAGCTTCAACCTTCTGGCTCTCATTAAGTGCTTTTTTAACAAAAAATTGGTGGTTACGGCCTACTAACGGTGTCTGCCGCTCCATGGTGTTGTCCTCCACTGTATAAAGCTGAGCTTCAGTCTTTAGGCTTTTGGCCTATAGTAGCAGATATTAAACTGCATTTGGCCTACTAGTGTGGTTGGGCCCTTAAAACAGTGTCTGCTGTTCCTGGGTTTGCTACTCCACTGAACAAAGCAATGCCGCCTGTTTAGTCCTGTTACCAATTTTGAACTGCATTTAGCCTACTTTATTCTTTGGCCCTATATCTGTGTTTCCTCCTCATCCTGCCCATTGCCCAGCCACTGCTAAATGAGTCTGCTGGTACATTGACCTAGACCACTACATTCCCCTTGCACTCTACACAGCCAGAATCTGACCCTGCTGAAAGTAAGGTTCCCCTTCCCGCATGTTATACCACCTTACACAGGGACAAAGAGGAAGGTGCAGATGAAAGTGCAGGTTCCTTCATCAGGTGGGGGGGCATACTCGTTGGCGACGTCACTGGCACAGGGCCCCTCAGAGTACGCAAAAGTGTTGCTGCTGGTGGGAGGCGCCCCCGCCGTGCAAACACACCGCTGTACTTTGAGGGGCCCTGTGCCAGTGCCAATGCCAACGAGTCGGCCCCCCCTGCTTGCTTAGGATCACAGCACTTGCAAACTTGACACACTTACCTCTCACTGCTCCACCGCCGTGACGTAGTCCACATTTCCTGGGCCCACTAAAACCTTGAACCAGCCCTACCCCCCACAACTTTTGCCAAATGACCCCCAATTTCCAATGCCCAACTATTATTATAAAGTTAATTAAGATTGACAAGCTTCAGAAACAAGAATGGATGTTTTTGGCATTAAAATGGGCACTGTAGGTGTTTTCCTGGCCTCCACTCACTGCCGACTATGCTTCCCCATTGACTTGCATTGGGTTTCGTGTTTCGGTCGATCCCCGACTTTTAGCGATAATCGTCCGACTGCACTCGACTCGACTCTGGACAAAGTCGGGTTTCGCAAAACCCGACTCGATCTTAAAAAAATGAAAGTCGCTCAACCCTACTTGTAGCAGCTCCTATTGGACCACTTGGAAGGTCCTTGTCTGCTACAGCTATAAAATGTTTGCATGGCCGCACGGCCATGCGCTAGTATCAAACCAAAGTCTATGAGCTCAGCGCCAGTGTGGTCATGTCTGGATGTGGTTAGGGTTTGGCTGAAATAAGCCCCTAGAATACCGGCACCTCCGGTGAGGAGTTGTTTGCCTGTTTCTCTGACTGCACAACCACAGTTTTTCTCTGTTTGGTAGCTGTGTACCTGTTGTGAACTCCGTTTTCAGGCTCCCTCTTGTGGTCACAGATGGTATTGTGTGACTTTGGTTTTTTGGCTCCCCCTGGTGGTTTGATTTATTATCCTGCGGGTCTGCTGGATCAGCTGCCTCGTTATTCACCAGGGAGGCTCCTATTTAGCTCTGCTTCACTTCCACTTGTTGCCGGCTGTCAATGTATTCAGTGCTATTCTGATTACTCCTGATTATCTCGTTTTCTGCCTCTTCAGGATAAGCTAAGTTCTGTTTGAATATTTTTTGCTCATCTGCCTGCAATATGATTTCTGTGTATGATGAGTCTAGTCCAGCTTGCTAACATGTGATTTCTTTTGCTGGTAAGCTCTGGGGTACGGAGTTGCTTCCCCCGCACCGTTAGTTGGTGCGGGGGCTCGAGCAATCTCTGCGTGGATATTTTGAATAGGGTTTTTTATTGACCGCACAGTTTCCTTCCTATTTTCTGCTATCTAGTATTAGCGGGCCTCATTTGCTAAATCTGATTTCATCTCTGCGTTTGTGCTTTCCCCTTAACTCACCGTTAATATTTGTGGGGGGCTATTCTATATCTTTGGGGTCATTCCACTGAGGCAAGTGAGGACTTACTTTCCCTCCAGGAATAGTCAGTTTATCAGGCCGTGACGAGACGTCTAGGATTTTTAGGTAACGTTCCACGGCTGCCTATAGTTGTTTGCGGATAGGATCAGGTGGCGGTCAATCTAGTTACCACTTCCCCAGAGCTAGTAGTCTGTTCAGTTACTTAGCTAGTCCGACCTGCGATCCTTGCCACTAGGATCATAACAGTACAGCCGGCCTATAAAGTGTTACTTGCATGGCAGAAGCAGGAGAAAAGAAGCTTGGAGATATTTTTTTTTTTTTTGCTGCCGTGTGTCTAGCTGCTGTGTGTCTGGCTTCTCTCCTCCTCTTAATCTTGGTGTGGCTCTGAGTTCAGCTGCTGATATGGATATCCAGAGTTTAGCCTCCAGTGTAGATCATCTTGCTGCAAGGGTACAAAGTATTCAGGATTTTGTTGTGCACAGTCCTATGTCAGAGCCTAGAATACCTATTAAGGAGTTGTTTTCTGGAGATAGATCTAGGTTCCTGAATTTTAAGAACAATTGCAAGTTGTTTCTTTCTTTGAAACCTCGTTCCTCTGGGGATTCTGTTCAGCAAGTTAAGATTATTATTTCTTTCTTGCGTGGCGATCCTCAAGATTGGGCTTTCGCATTGGCTCCAGGGGATCCTGCATTGCTCAGTGTGGATGCGTTTTTTCTGGCCCTTGGATTGCTCTATGAGGAACCTAATCTTGAGAACCAGGCTGAAAAAGCGTTGTTGGCCCTCTCTCAGAGGCAAGATGAAGCAGAGGTGTACTGCCAGAAATTTCGGAAATGGTCAGTGCTTACTCAATGGAATGAGTGTGCCCTGGCTGCAAATTTCAGAAAAGGTCTTTCTGAAGCCATTAAGAATGTCATGGTGGGGTTCCCTACGCCTGCAGGTCTGAATGAGTCAATGACTCTGGCCATTCAGATTGATCGACGTTTGCGGGAGCGCAAACCTGCGCACTATTTGGCGGTGTCTTCTGAACAGACACCTGAGTCTATGCAATGTGATAGAATTCTGACCAGAAGTAAATGGCAAAATTATAGACGGCAAAATGGGTTGTGCTTTTACTGTGGTGACTCAGCTCATGTTATCTCAGCATGCTCTAATCGCACAAAAAAGATTGATAAATCTGTCACCATCGGTACTTTACAGCCTAAGTTTATTTTGTCTGTTACCCTAATTTGTTCCCTGTCATTTTACCCGGTTATGGCTTTTGTGGATTCAGGTGCTGCCCTGAGTCTGATGGATTTGTCATTTGCCAGGCGCCGTGGTTTTGTTTTGGAGCCTTTAAAATTCCCTATTCCACTAAGGGGAATTGATGCTACACCATTGGCTACGAATAAACCTCAGTACTGGACACAAGTGACCATGTGCATGACTCCTGTTCATCAGGAGGTGATTCGCTTTCTTGTATTGCATAATTTGCATGATGTCGTCGTGTTGGGTCTGCCATGGTTGCAGACTCATAATCCAGTCCTGGATTGGAAATCAATGTCTGTGTCAAGTTGGGGTTGTCAGGGAATTCATGGCGACGCTCCTGTGGTGTCAATTGCTTCATCCACTCCTTCTGAGGTCCCTACGTTTTTGTCAGATTACCAGGATGTATTTGATGAGCCCAAACTCAGTTCTCTACCTCCTCATAGGGATTGTGATTGTGCTATAAATTTGATTCCTGGTAGTAAGTTTCCTAAGGGACGACTTTTCAATTTGTCAGTGCCGGAGCATGCTGCTATGCGGAGTTATATAAAGGAGTCTTTGGAGAAAGGACTTATTCGCCCCTCCTCCTCCCCTCTTGGTGCGGGGTTCTTTTTTGTGGCTAAGAAGGATGGTTCCTTGAGACCTTGTATTGATTATCGCCTTCTAAACAAAATCACGGTCAAATTTCAGTATCCTTTGCCATTGTTATCTGATCTGTTTGCTCGCATTAGGGGGTCTAGTTGGTTCACCAAGATAGATCTTCGTGGTGCGTATAACCTTGTGCGTATTAAGCAGGGTGATGAATGGAAAACTGCATTTAATACGCCCGAAGGCCATTTTGAGTACTTGGTGATTCCTTTTGGACTTTCTAACGCTCCTTCTGTCTTTCAGTCCTTTATGCATGACATCTTCCGTGAATATCTGGATAAATTTATGATTGTGTATCTGGATGATATTCTGGTTTTTTCGGATGATTGGGAGTCCCATGTTAAGCAGGTCAGGATCGTGTTTCAGGTCCTGCGTGCCAATGCTTTATTTGTGAAGGGCTCAAAATGTCTTTTCGGAGTCCAGAAGGTCTCTTTTTTGGGTTTCATTTTTTCTCCTTCTGCTATTGAGATGGACCCAGTCAAGGTTCAGGCTATTCATGACTGGACTCAGCCTACATCTGTTAAGAGTCTTCAGAAGTTCTTGGGTTTTGCTAATTTTTACCGTCGCTTCATCGCTAATTTTTCTGGTGTTGTTAAGCCATTGACGGATTTGACCAAGAAGGGTTCTGATGTTACTAATTGGTCTCCTGCGGCTGTGGAGGCCTTTCGGGAGCTGAAGCGCCGGTTTTCTTCGGCTCCGGTCTTATTTTAGCCAGACGTCTTCCTTCCTTTCCAGGTCGAGGTTGATGCTTCTAAGATTGGAGCGGGGGCTGTTTTGTCGCAGAGAAGCTCTGATGGCTCTGTGATGAAGCCATGTGCTTTCTTTTCAAGAAAGTTTTTGCCTGCCGAGCGGAATTATGATGTTGGTAATCGGGAGTTGTTGGCTATGAAGTGGGCATTTGAGGAGTGGCAACATTGGCTCGAGGGAGCTAAGCATCGTGTGGTGGTCTTGACTGATCACAAGAATTTGATTTATCTCGAGTCGGCCAAGCGGCTGAATCCTAGACAGGCTCGTTGGTCGTTGTATTTCTCTTGTTTTGATTTCGTGGTGTCATACCTGCCTGGTTCGAAGAATGTGAAGGCTGATGCTCTTTCTAGGAGTTTTGTGCCTGACTCTCCTGGTGATTCAGAGCCAGCTGGTATCCTCAGAGAAGGGGTGATTTTGTCTGCCATCTCCCCAGACTTGCGACGAGTGCTGCAGGAGTTTCAGGCGGATAGACCTGACCGTTGTCCACCGGAGAGACTGTTTGTCCCGGATAGATGGACCAGCAGAGTTATTTCCGAGGTTCATTCTTCGGTGTTGGCAGGCCATCCTGGGATTTTTGGTACCAGAGATTTGGTGGCTAGGTCCTTCTGGTGGCCTTCCTTGTCGCGGGATGTGCGTTCCTTTGTGCAGTCTTGTGGAATTTGTGCTCGGGCTAAGCCTTGCTGTTCTCGTGCCAGTGGCTTGTTGTTGCCTTTGCCTGTCCCGAAGAGACCTTGGACGCACATTTCCATGGATTTTATTTCAGATCTCCCTGTCTCTCAGAGAATGTCGGTCATTTGGGTGGTGTGTGATCGTTTTTCTAAAATGGTCCATTTGGTGCCCTTGCCTAAGTTGCCTTCCTCCTCCGAGTTGGTTCCTCTGTTTTTTCAAAATGTGGTTTGTTTGCACGGGATCCCTGAAAATATTGTTTCCGACAGAGGATCCCAGTTTGTGTCTAGATTTTGGCGGACCTTTTGTGCTAAGATGGGCATTAATTTGTCTTTTTTGTCGGCCTTCCATCCTCAGACGAATGGCCAAACCGAGCGCACTAATCAGACTTTGGAAACCTATTTAAGATGTTTTGTTTCTGCTGATCAGGACGACTGGGTGACTTTTTTGCCATTGGCCGAGTTTGCTCTTAATAATCGGGCTAGTTCTGCTACTTTGGTTTCGCCTTTTTTTTGTAATTCAGGGTTTCATCCTCGTTTTTCCTCGGGTCAGGTGGAGTCTTCTGACTGTCCTGGAGTGGATGTTGTGGTGGATAGGTTGCATCAGATTTGGAATCATGTGGTGGACAATTTGAAGCTGTCACAAGAGAAGGCTCAGCGCTTTGCCAACTGCCGTCGCTGTGTGGGTCCCCGACTTCGCGTTGGGGATTTGGTGTGGTTGTCTTCTCGCTTTGTTCCTATGAAGGTCTCCTCTCCTAAGTTTAAGCCTCGGTTTATCGGTCCTTATAAAATTTTGGAAGTCCTTAACCCTGTGTCATTTCGTTTGGACCTCCCGGCATCGTTTGCTATTCATAATGTGTTCCATCGGTCGTTGTTGCGGAGGTGTGTGGTGCCTGTGGTTCCTTCGGTTGAGCCTCCTGCCCCTGTGCTGGTTGAGGGAGAATTGGAATACGTGGTGGAGAAGATCTTGGATTCTCGTATTTCTAGACGGAGGCTTCAGTATTTGGTTAAGTGGAAAGGCTATGGTGAGGAGGATAAATCCTGGGTTGTCGCCTCTGATGTTCATGCGGCCGATTTGGTTCGTGTCTTCCATGTGGCTCACCCTGATCGCCCTGGGGGTTTTGATGAGGGTTCGGTGACCCCTCCTCAAGGGGGGGTACTGTTGTGAACTCCGTTTTCAGGCTCCCTCTTGTGGTCACAGATGGTATTGTGTGACTTTGGTTTTTAGGCTCCCCCTGGTGGTTTGGTTTATTATCCTGCGGGTCTGCTGGATCAGCTGCCTCGTTATTCACCAGGGAGGCTCCTATTTAGCTCTGCTTCACTTCCACTTGTTGCCGGCTGTCAATGTATTCAGTGCTATTCTGATTACTCCTGATTATCTCGCTTTCTGCCTCTTCAGGATAAGCTAAGTTCTGTTTGAATATTTTTTGCTCATCTGCCTGCAGTATGATTTCTGTGTATGATGAGTCTAGTCCAGCTTGCTAACATGTGATTTCTTTTGCTGGTAAGCTCTGGGGTACGGAGTTGCTTCCCCCACACCGTTAGTTGGTGCGGGGGCTCGAGCAATCTCTGCGTGGATATTTTGAATAGGGTTTTTTATTGACCGCACAGTTTCCTTCCTATTTTCTGCTATCTAGTATTAGCGGGCCTCATTTGCTAAATCTGATTTCATCTCTGCGTTTGTGCTTTCCCCTTAACTCACCGTTAATATTTGTGGGGGGCTATTCTATATCTTTGGGGTCATTCCACTGAGGCAAGTGAGGACTTACTTTCCCTCCAGGAATAGTCAGTTTCTCAGGCCGTGACGAGACGTCTAGGATTTTTAGGTAACGTTCCACGGCTGCCTATAGTTGTTTGCGGATAGGATCAGGTTGCGGTCAATCTAGTTACCACTTCCCCAGAGCTAGTAGTCTGTTCAGTTACTTAGCTAGTCCGACCTGCGATCCTTGCAACTAGGATCATAACAGTACCTCTGTGAGGTTAACAGGGCACAGCATCTTGTTTCTAGCGAATCGGTGGAGTTAACAGAGTTCGCTTATGTGATAGAAATATATATATCATGTAGATCTCACTTGCATGTACACTCCTCTTTAATCATGTATACTCATATATCCACAGCTAATATATACTCAGCTACTTTATAATCAATTGCTCGACTTAACCACATGAGCTAGGTCAGATGGTTCCTCGGTACTTTCCAGACACTCAAAAAACGGAACAGTACCAGGTGTATTAAGTGATGATCAGATGTCTCAACTTTGTCCTAGATGCAGAAAGATGCAGAGAGCTACATTTTAGTTGCTTAATCAACATTCATATGTGCATTAATCACAATATTCCATATATATTTAGATAACCAATAACAGAGGAGCTAGATAATATGGGAATTAACTAACCACCCCTAGCCACTCCTTTCTATATGCAATTGTAAAACTATGTATGTACAATAAATCATCAGTATTGATGGAATATTATTGACACAATGGTATGCAGTCTCATTCCTTGAGCGCTCAAAATACTCAGTCTTATAGGGAACGGCCGCAGCACACACAGGGATAGATTTATCCAAACCAAATTTCCATAACACTTATACCACCATATAGCTCCGTCATTTGCCAGCAGCAGGTTCCTCTCTGGCACGGTGGACCCCGGGTTGCGAACGCACCTATTAATACATATGTATGTACTCGGTTCCGTCAACCCTAACAATATGTGACAATTTTTTAAGACAAGCTATAAATGTATAATTTCTGAAGATTCATCTATAGGAACTCCAAATACATCTATATGGGTTGTTTATTTTTCACTATCCGTATAAATGATTTTTAAACATACAATTAAAGCTGGCTTCACACATACATTTTTCACATTTGTGTGCAGATCATGATTTCTGGACTGGCTTCAAGTCTTTTGACTGAATTAACAGCCTGACATATGTCTTATTTTCTTCAATAGTTGATTGCCATCTTCATATACAGTATGCAAGATGCACTTTAGTTTTTACTTAATCTATAAACTTTTGACCCTTTATAATATCAAGCACTAACGTTAACATGGTGATGACATTTAGGAGAGGAATACATGAGATAAATCATATACTTTACGTGAAGTGAACCAAGTCCAAAAATTAATTTATGCATCTAAAAAGACTATTGATAAAGGGGTTTTCCAGCCTTATGTTACAAATCTGCAGTCACTCTATGTGACTGTAGACTGGTAAATCCTTATAGCGGACACACTGCACGTTGTGAGGTTTCTCTAATGTCTGCACTGAGAGCGGCAGGCATGAGACTGCAAGTATATGATTTGCATACATGCAGTCACGTGCTGACTAGATGGGCACGACCTCACTCAAACCAGGTGTCTTGAGAGAGGCTGGACATGTTTAGTTGGAATGTGGCCGGAAGTATTGCAATTGCATATTTGCGGTCACATGACTGCCCTCTCCTCACAGCATAGTGACTGCAGGCTTGTAGCCTAGGACTCGTAGCCTAAGGACAACATTGAAGTCTATTTTATGTTTTTGTCCCTTCATTTCCATTTTTCAAATTCTTTTTTCCAATTAGCTATTTTGCAGCTCTACGTATCCTTCTTTAAAGACTAAAAAAAACAAAAAAAAAACAGTTTGGCCTAGTTTGACATTATGAAAGTAAGAATGGTCTAAGCAAAGTCAGCATCTCACTTTGCTCAATATTCAGTTTTTACATGCAGTTAACCTTGTAGCCTTCAATATGTCATGTTCTATTTTATGTGTTTAAACACCTCGCATTTGTTTTGAGAAAGAGAAAATTATTTGAAAAAACCTATTGTGATTTACTGCATTATCGGTTTTGGATTTAACTGCATTATCTTCCATTTTTCAATTACTTTTTTCTGCTTGTGTGTCACCAATGAGCTACTTTTGAGTAAATTATATACCATAGCCCCTGTTCTTTATGCTATGTATTTACTTGTTGAGCTGGTTAACCCTTGATTTAATCAGCTTTTTGGTTAAAACTAGAAATGAGTGAATCAAATTTGCTTCGAATTTTAACAAAATTTGGATTCAACAACCAGAACCTGAATTATACTAACCTCTCCTGTCATTTACCTTGGCGCAACAGCTTCCCATCCAATACTTCATTACCTTGCTCCCTTCCTGTGGTTGCAGTCTTCTCTTGAGTCTTCATTTTTAGGTACCTCCAGCACTGGCTAGGCATCACACAACATGATGACATGAATATCCTCGTCTTAAGGCCTAGTCAATGCCAAGGGCATGTAAAAGTGAAGATAGAAAAGAAGACTGGAGCTTTTTAATATGCTTACACATCTGGAGACACCTCAGAGCATATTAAATGTCTTTTACCAGCAATTCAATTTGCAGCAAGAAATGTGATGTTAATCAACTTTCCTATTTGAATGTGAGCAAATTTGGCAAATTCATATTTCAGCAGATTCATTCTTCTTTAGATAAAACATGTTAAGATTCTACTTAATATCCACTCTTCTAGGCTTCTGATTATCCTTCATGTGGAGTGCACTGCATTTGTTATTGCCATTTAATTAGCATATGAAGGATATTGCATGAACTAAGTTTTTATGTTCAGCCACATTTATGTGTGTTTACCATTGACTTACGTTAATTTCTTTCATTTTCCAATTTAAAAATAAAATGTACCTCATTACCACATGAGAACTATCAATTTTCTTGTTGGGAATAAGCCCAAGAGGGACTTTATTCTCTGTCCTTAGGGTACCGTCTCACAGTGGTACTTTGGTCGCTACGACGGTACGATCTGTGACGTTCCAGCGATATCCATACGATATTGCTGTGTCTGACACGCAGCAGCGATCAGGGACCCTGCTGAGAATCGTACGTCATAGAAGATCGTTTGGAACTTTCTTTCGTCGCTGGATCTCCCGCTGTCATCGTTGGATCGGTGTGTGTGACACCGATCCAACGATGCGTTCGCTTGTAACCAGGGTAAACATCGGCATCATTGGTCGCTGGAGAGCGGTCTGTGTGACAGCTCCCCAGCGACCACACAACGACTTTCCAACGATCACGGCCAGGTCGTATCGCTGGTCGTGATCGTTGGAAAGTTGCAGAGTGTGACAGTACCCTTATACTAATTTCTATCTAGGGATCAATGATCTGTGTGCTCAAGTAAGTAAGTTGATTTACTTTTAGGCCTTACTTCTCAACTACAGTAATTTAACAGTATCCTTACCACACATATACTTATGAGATCATTGTCGACCCATAAACCCATGTATTTATAGATAATATTTTACAATTTGTCATCTGGCATTAAAATTCATGACAAGCAATGTCTGTCAGAATACCAGAGAGTAACAGATCATTTCTGCATTAAACCAAAATACAAATTAATTATGAAGTAAATTTTGTAAAGGTTTTGTTTTAATCAAAACTGAATACCGTAATTCACAGCAGCCACTGCACACTACAGCAGAAGATCAGAAAAGCGCGTTTTTATGTCAAATACTTATCCATAAACTGATATAACAATGTTTAGCATGGTGTACAATAACATTAACACTCTTTGTATTTACCGTTATCATATAGAATAAGTCAGAAAAAATCAGGAATTCTCTTACATGATAACTTTAGTCAGGTTGCACCACTGGCTTGAATCCACATTCATCATGAGCATTTCAAATAGATAGCCACAGTCAGGCAAGGATTCAATAACAAAAGATTCATTGCAGTTGTGCACTGGCCTCTGTAATCCACCTATGTAATGTCAGAAAAGAAAAACAAATATCAGAAGATAGTAACATGACGTATAAGAATAATTTTATAACACATACATTAAAAA
This sequence comes from Ranitomeya variabilis, assembly GCF_051348905.1. NCBI lineage: Eukaryota > Metazoa > Chordata > Amphibia > Anura > Dendrobatidae > Ranitomeya > Ranitomeya variabilis. The sequence goes on from NC_135237.1 coordinate 205,864,886, forward strand.
CAATAATCTAAATTCACAGGTCACTTACGAGGGTGGTCACTTTACTTTTAGTTTAACAGATGTTCTAGGGACACTATTTTGAGGCACTAATATAGTAAGTAATCACGTACTTCTCCTGTACTTGTTAGTAAAGGCTTCCTCACAGGTTGCACAACCCTCCTATTCATTAACTGACTGCTGATAGATAAGCATGTTGTCATGATCCGTTCCAGGGTTTATTAGTGTCTGCCCTTTTTTCTGGACGGATCATGTAAAGGGTTAACTCTGCCCTGCCTCATTCTGGGTTCAGGTTTGCTATTTAGCTCCCATGAATTTTGCTGGCAGTGTCAGCTATAGTTCTGCCTTCGGCGTGTTAACCTGACCCTGCTGGTAGCTCTTGATTTGCCCTGCTGTGAACCCTGACTTGTCCTGTGTCTGTTAACCCCCTCTGTCTGCCCTTTTCCCAGTGTTTTTTTGTCTTTTTGGCTGCTTGATTCTCCGGTTCTGATCTCCTGGCTTGGTAAATTACTTTGTTGCTGTTTGTCCCTGTTGTACCGTATATTGCCAGTTCTGGTTTACTGATCTCTTGCTACTTCCTGACCATCCATCTGTCTAATCCTATTATACTGTCCTGCTATCTCGTGCTTTTGACTCGGCTTGTCTGACAACTGTCTCGCCACTTGGTGGCGTCTGTTCTGCTGTCCTGTGTGTGCAGTCTCACTTTCCTCTCAAGCTCCCCCTGGTGGAGGTTGCGCTGTACTGCACTGCAGCAGCCTGACACGTGTCACCAGACCTTTTCATCAGCATACACCAATTGAAAAACAGCTTTCTCATATCAAGCATTGTTTAAATGGAGGAGGCTAACGGACTGGGCTCCTCACATGCTCCTTTAAAAGAATTTTTCTGGTTCCATAGAATTAATCAAGATCGTAATGTTATTCCATCCTGATAAAAACCTAACTCATCCTGAATAAAGGACATTATAAAAAGATGCTATTAAAGGATAGCTGTCATCAATGGCAATCTAGCCACACTTTTTAGATTAAAGCTAGCTAATCCAGCAAAGTGTAGCTTGGACTGGAATTTAATGTGTATGGGGGAGCCTACCAGCTCAAAATGCCTGATCCCTTGTTGCCTGTTTGAAATAAGACGATTCCACAAATGTAATTGCTCAATAAGTAATTGACTTTTGCACATATGTTAAGAAAATTTTGCAGAAATATCATTCAACCAAGAAACATCTTTTATCCTGAATGCCCAACTAGTATAGTGGAAGTCAAGTGTCATTTTGCTTAAGAATCTTTGTCAGCCTATTACATTTTTACTGGAGATAACACTAATTTATTGATTAGTCACTTTCTTGATGTCGAGCTGTTGAGGAGAACCTCTTCTTGTAGAACCTCTTGCAATCAGTTGATCTCCTTAGGTCTGGATTTTCTTTGTGAATTCATAAGGTACAATTATTTGTATTACTGTAATACAAAGAATTTATGTGTATGTCTGAAGCTTGCACCTTAGGGATCAGGACAGAAGGTCCCTATCTTGCTAGCATTCATTCTTATATACATTTTTTAAAATCAAATAATTTCTAACTATATCAATACTTTTGTATAGTCAGTAGCAGTAGAAGAAGAAATTAACTAAAACTAAAATTACCCCCTATTAAGGTTAAGATTTTACAATTACAGTCTGGAATATATTTTGCACATATATTAGATACTGACATCTTTTTTCTAAAGCATAAAATTGCATTTTCTTTAGCTATAATATGTATGGCTGCTCTAGTAAGCATTCCAAATTCATTGGAAAAAATCTAAGTCTAATTAAAAGTAGCATTTTACGATAGTTGGCAACAAACTGTTGCGCAGATGCAATTTAAGGATATTGTGAGGAAACTTGCACACATTGCTGGGAAAAAGAAATGTGCAGACTATAAAAAATAAAGCCTGTCACTAGGCCAAAATTAGCCAGTTATTATTCTTATTTTATTACCACTGCTCCCCTGAGTATTCTGTCATCTTCTTTCTAAAATTGTTTCCAGCTGTTCTAGATATATAGTACTTTTTATTTACTGCTAATTTTTATAGTCCTAACTAATGCAGAGAAGCCTAAAGACACGCCCAAGAGGATCCTATGGACAATGCCGCTTCGTAAAGACCATAAAAATTGGCACTAAATAAGAAGCCCGCCATCTCTGCAACTCTATGGTAGATTTAAAAAAAAAAAGAAAAAGCGGAAGATTTTGGGAACTAGTGGGAATAAAATAAGTATCATAACTGTCCCCTTTTGATCTGGTGACAAGTCCTCTTTAAAGCAAAGATGGAAAAAAATCCTTTAATCTGTGCTGTTATTATGAGAACAGGTATCGCATAAATGGATGCAGCTTAAGGTTTTGTTTGTAGAAAAATGTAACATTGCAAGATTTACATATTCTGTGATCAAGCGTTTACAGTGTGTGAGCACAGAGAGGAATATGATTGGTCAAAATTAAGGAAGAACATTTGAACTTTATTTTCTGTTTACATTTTATTGTTAAACGTGCAATAATTTTTTTGCTTTCTATCTATAAAATTCCTAAAGTCGATTTCCAACAGTTAACATATGGCTGCATTTTAACATGTGTATTAACCCCTTCATGACACTGGACATACGAATGTGTCCTATTTTGCAGTGTGTTCCCAGAAATGGAGGTACCGGTATGTTCTGGCAATCGTGCAGGTACAAGAGCGATGCCCACATGATTGTCTTCAGGAGCTCAGCTTAAATGATAGCGGAGCCCTAGCTGTAACAACTAATGTGAGCCCACACTGCCTCTGGTTATTTAACCCTATAAATGCCACAATAAATAGTTAGTCATTGCAGCCTTTAGAAGGCTAGGGGAAAGATAGGTCGCCCTTTCCCTTCTGATTGGCATTCCCACGGGGTTGTTGCGAGTAGCCGATTGTAGTCATGGCAACTGGAGGTCAAATGACAACCTCTTGGTCTGCCAGATGCAATGGCCTGTTAGACCATGCCAGGAGCATGGTCTAAAATGTGTTCTGTCCGGGTATCACTAACAGACATAATACATTGCAATGCTTGTGCATTGTACTGCATTATACTGTACCAGTAATCAGACTGATAGAAGTTAAAGTCCCATAGAGGGACTAAGCGAAAAAGTAAAGTTTTAAAAACATGTAAAAATATTTTTTAAAAATCAAATTAAAGAGCAAAAAATGAAAAAAAATTATACCAATAAATACATATATTATTAGCGTAACAACAAAAATAAACCAAAAAAGGACACATATTTGGTGATGCCGTGTCTGGAACCATTCAACCTTATAAAACTGTCACACAAATTTACCCTTTCAGTGAACATTTTAAAGAAATAAAGAATGCAACAAAAAACTATGCAAATCTCATCATACCCCAGAGTGGAATAAAAGACAATCAAAAAGTTGAATGTAAGTAACTATGGTATCGCTGAAAGCATCATCCTGTCCAGCATAAAAAACCCAGCTATAGTATACAGCTCAGTTAGCAGAGAAATAGAAAGCTATAGCTCTCAGAGTACAAGGATGCAAAAACATTTTTTTTCTAAAAAAATTTATTTATTGTGTAAAAGTGGCAAAACATTAAAAAGTTATCTAAATGAGGTATTGCTGTAATGTACTGACCAGAAAAAAAAGCCATCTTATCACTTTTCCACATGAAGAATGGATTTAAATAAACACAAAATCAATTATTTTTTGTTGGCTGCCTCACTTCATGTCCTCAGAACTACCAACACTTATCTTGGGAGACTTCAATATACCCATCAACATCCCCACTTCCACATCTGCATCCCAGCTTCTATCACTGACCACTTCTCTCAGCCTCTCACAGCTCTTAACTCTGAAACACATAAAGACGGTAACACCCTTGACTTGGTCTTTGACTCTGTTCAATCTACCTAGATTACTCACCACTTTCCCTCTCTGACCAAAACATTCTCTCCGTCACTCTCACAAATCCTTGCCCACCCCAACACACTCCTACCTACCATACTTGCCAGAATATGTAAGCCATTAACATTCATTTACTTACAGACTCCCTACACTTATCACTGTCCTCAATCTCTTCTTTTTCATGTACTGATATGGCTGTACATCACTACAATAACACTCTCAGAAGCACCCTGGACCAAGTTGCACCCCTCACCCTCAGAACCTCCAAACACAGAGTAAAACAGCCCTGGCGCACATCACAAACTCAATTTCTCCAGCGATGATCTAGGAGTGCTGAACACCTATAAAGTAAAACTCACACACAAGAAGACTTCATCCACTACAAATGTATGTAAAGACCTATAACTCTGCCCATCACCTCACCAAACAGACCTACTACACCACCCTGATCTCTTCAGTATCTGACAACCCAAAAAACTATTTTACACTTTTCACTTCCTCCTCAGTCCAAAAGCGCAGGCCCCTATCACAGACATTTGTGCTGATAACCTCGCCTCCCACTTTATAGAGAAAATAGATAATATCCATCTGGGTATCTGCTCCTAGCCACAAAGTGCTGTGACTCCCATCCCTCCCTTTATCTCCCCTGGCTCACTCTCCACATTTGATCCCATCACAGAAGACAAAGTCTCCAGGCTCCACTCTTCTTCTTGTCCTACTACCTCATTCCCTCACATCTCATCCAATCTCTCTGTCCAGTCGTCACTACTCATCTAATTACAATCTTTAATCTCTCCCCTCCTCTTTCAAACACTCTATTATTTTTCCATTATTAAAAAAATCCTCTCTCAATCCATCCTGCACAAATAACTACAGACCAGTCTCCAATCTCCCCTTCATCTCTAAACTTTTGGAGCACCTAGTCTACTCCTACTCCTGCTCATTCTTTTCGACCTCTCTGGCAGCTTTTGACACTGTTGACCACCATCTCCTACTCTCTATGCTCCAGTCAACAGACATAAAGGACACTGTCCTCTCCTGGTTCTCTTCCTACCTTTCTTTACATCAGTATTTGTAAGCTAAAACCAGGAGTGGAACAAATAGAGGAAAAGTATAATAGAAACATATGCACCACTTCTGCATTTATCACCCACTCTTGGTTTTGGCTTACAAACACTGATGTAAAAAACTGACCAAATACTGCTAGTGTGACGGCAGCCTAAATCTGACATCTCCCTCTCCATGGGTGGCACCATATTAATGCCCCTGCAGCAGTCACGCTGTCTGGGTGTTATGTTTGACACCAATCTTTCCTTCTCCTCCCATGTACAGACTCTTGCCCGCTCTTGCAGCTTACACCTAAAGAACATCTCTAGAATCCACCCCTTTCTCACCATGGAAACAACAAAAACCCTCACTGTCGCCCTCATCCACTCCTACCTAGACTACTGTAATGCTTTATTAATTGGCATCCCTCTCACTTGACTACCCCCTCTCCAGTCCATCAGTAATACAGCAGCCAGGGTCATCCATCTTATTAATCGGTACTCGGACGTGTCCACTTTTTGCCAATCATTGCACTGGCTGCTCATTCATTATAGGATTTAGTTCAAACTGCTTGTTCTCACCCACAAAGCTCTCCACAGTGCAGCACCCCCTACATCTCTTTCCTCATCTTTGTTATTGGCCTACCTGCTTGTTATGCTATGCAAATGACTTTCGACTAACCTCTGCACTAATCCATACACAATGTGCACAGTTTTAGGTGCTCCCTCAAAACACATTTGTTCAGAGCAGCCTATCACGTTCCCTAATCAAAGCCATTTTATGTATAATTGTGTGTAGCACATTCACTATCTGAGAATAACCCTCCATCAAACTCCACTTCACCCAACAACACCACAAAAACTGACTAGAGGCCAACTAATGCAGCCTATATCCCCCATTCCCTCAAGATGGTTGGACCATCATTGCAAATACGCACCTGTACTTTGTGTTTCCCCACACCTCATTGTATATTGTAAGTTCTCATGAGCAGGGTCATCTTATTTTGCTTTAATTATTGTTAACGTTGTTGCTTTTGACTATTGTGTATTAACTGTTAAACTGTAAAGCGCTGCAAAATATGTTGGTGCTATATAAATAAAGATTATTATTATTATTATTTGTTCATTATGCCTCACAAAAATCAGAATAGAAAGTAATCAAAAATCTTATCTGCCTGAAGATGGTACGAATAAAAATGTCAACTCGTTCCTCAAAAAGCAAGGCCTCACATGACTCTGTGAGCAAAAATATAGAAAAATTATAGCTATCAAAATATGGCCATGCAAAAACTTGTTTGTAAAAAAAAACATTTTTTAAGGTGTGAAAGTAGCCAAACAAAAAAAAACAATATAAATCTGGTATAACTGTAGTCACACTGACCTGAAGAATAAAGCCATCTATCACTTATACTGCACAGTGAACAGCGAAAGAACTACATCAAACCAATTTTTCACCTGCTGTCGATTTGTTTATTCTGCCTCCCAAAAATCACAGTAAGTAATCGGCTCACATTTATCCTGCATTCTGAGCTGAGCCCTTACATCAGGTTTTACATTTAACTCTCGGAACTACATGATTCAGAATGGAATTCAAGACGGAATATTTCCTATAATGAGGCAGATGGAGTCACATTGGACTCTCTCTGGCTTATGATCCGGTGGTCTTTTTAAGCATCCTTTTAGATGCACACAAAAGTGCTGTTAGCCACAGTTTTGTGTATTTCTGAAACAAAGGACACCGCTGAATAGAGGCCAAAAAGACAGCTGCAGGCTGATATTCATAGCCTAGAGAGGGACCATGGTTATTGGCCCCCGGCTACAAATACCAGCCCCCAGCCACCCAGAAATGGCACATCTGTACGATGCGCCAATTCTGGCACTTAGCCCCTCTCTTCCCACTCCCGAGTAGCGGTTGCTAATGTAAGATGACAGTAAGCCCGGTTAATAATGGAGAGGCGTCAATAAGACGGCTATCCATTATTAATCCTAGAGTAGTCAAAGAGTTATAAAAAAAAAAATAAAGACACAACCAGAAAAAAGTATTTTAATGTTCTTAATTTAACCATACTTACCATACTCAATCCCCTGCAAAAAATAAAAAATAATAAACTGTATATTCCCTGTCCAACACAGTCCAATTAATAACGAGTGTCCCACGACGATCTCCCCTATAGAACAGTGACATCGGTGATGTCACTGCTCTATAGGGCCTTCAGTGACACACTGACAGGAAACAATGGCTCCTGCAGTGCATCGCTGAGGTTACCTTAGTTCAGGGTCTCACCTTATGGCAATGCTGCGTGGGAACTTTCTCACACAGCAGTGCCACAAGTGAGACTAGGGACTATTTTTTACAGTAGCGGAGGAATACCTTCCATCATTGTATTCCTGGAGCCCCTGGAGAGCGGTCACGTCAGCTGATGCTGCTGCTCTCCACAGGAGATCGTCATGGGTCATTCGTTTTAATTGGATTTCTGCGGATCAGGGAGTATAGTGTTTGTTTATTAATTTAATATTTTTTACAGGTGACACTGGCTTCGGGGATCAAGGTGACAAGGTGATGGTGAGTATGTACTCTATGTCTGTTTGTATGTACTATATGTAATGTATGAATGTACTTTATGTTTGTATTGTATGTTAATGTTGTACATTGTATGTACTGTTATATGTTGTATGTACTGTTATGTGTTGTATGTTATATGTTGTATGTACTGTTATATGTTGTATGTTATATGTTGTATGTACTGTTATATGTTGTATGTACTGTTATATGTTGTATGTTCTGTTATATGTTGTATGTTGTATGTTTGTGGTTTTTTTTTACATTCAACACATTAGCCGGATGATGGGACTACTACTGTCCCATCATTGGCTAATATGTCAATCACTGTCACTGTAGCAGGCATAGCCCGATGGGACTACAAGTCACACACACACAAAGACCCCCGCACAGCCCCAACAGACCCTGTCAGCACCACACAGACCTCCAAGACCCCCGCACAGACCCCCGAGAGCCCCGCACAGACCCCAAGAGGCCCGCTCAGACCCCCGGAAGCCCTGCACAGACCCCTGAGAGCCCCGCACAGACCCACAACAGCCCACACAGACCCCTGATAAGTCCGCACCCACCCCCGAGAGCCCCACACAGACCCCCGACAGCACGCAGAGACCCCCGACAGCCCACACAGACCCCCGAGAGGCCCGCAGACCCCCGAGAGCCCCACACAGACCCCAGAGAGGCCCGCACAGACCCTGACAGCCTGCACGGACCCCCAACAGCCCGCACAGACCCCCGAGAGGCCCGCACAGACCCCCCAACAGCCCGCACAGACCCCCAGAGGTCCCGCACAGACCCCCGACAGCCCCGCAAGACCCCGAACACACAGACACGCACAGTCTCCGCCCACACACTTCCCCCCTCCCAATCTGCAGCATTTCACCCGCAGCTAAACTGCAGATCTTTTTTACACTCTGCGCTTTTGCTGCGGATGTGCCCGACTCAATGCAAGTCAATGGGTGCAGAAACGCTGCAGATCCGCACAAAGAATTGACATGCTGCGGAAAAAACAATGCTGTGTTTCCGTGCGTTTTTTTCCACAGCGAATTTGGTTTTCCATAGGTTTACATGGTACTGTAAACTGCAAGGGAAACTGCTGCAGATCCGCAGCATCAAAAACGCTGTTGATTTGCGGTAAAAACCGCAACATGTAAACATGGCCTAATGGAGAGGCATCTATAAGGCAGCTATATTCGTTGCTATATAAGGCTGTGTGCGCATGTTGCAGATTTGGAGTATTTTTGTAGTTTTCTTTGGCACGGATTTGTGGCAAAAATCTGACACCAGCAAAGTGCATGAGAAACCTGAAGTTTCATGCAAATGTTAAGTATTTTTGACTTGAAGAGTTGGTACATAAAATAATCTACTACATGTCAATTCTCTGCCCTGTTTTTAACCCCATTGACTTCACTCAAATCATTAAAAAACGCAGGGCCAAAACCCAGGTAAAAACACTGCAAAAACGCATGTTTTTGCAGCTACATTTTTAATGCCAAGAGATGCAGAAATGGTGCAGGTTTACTCAACGTGTGCATATACCCTGATTGATATTATATTGCTCACTCATAGACAATTCCATGATCTGGAGTACATTTTGTTGGTATATAACTGTCAAAAGTGCATAGCCTTTATGAGTAGTGTTGAGCATTCCGATACCGCAAGTATCGGGTATCGGCCGATATTTGCTGTATCGGAATTCCGATACCGAGATCCGATATTTTTGTGGTATCGGGTATCGGTATCGAAACAACATTAATGTGTAAAATAAAGAATTAAAATAAAAAATATTGCTATACTCACCTCTCCGACGCAGCCTGGACCTCACCGAGGGAATCGGCAGCGTTGTTTGCTTAAAATTCGCGGGTTTACTTCCTTACGTGAAGTCCCGGCTTGTGATTGGTCGCGTGCCGCCCATGTGGCCGCGACCATTTTAAAATGCGCGCGTGTCCAGCCTCCCATGACGTCACGGCTTGTGATTGGTCGCGTCGCCCATGTGACCGCGACGCGACCAATCACAAAGCCGGAACGTAATTTTAAAATCCTGAAGGACCTGAAATTACGTCACGGCTTGCTGTGATTGGTCGCGTCGTGGCCACATGGGCGGCACGCGACCAATCACAAGCCGGGACTTCACGTAAGGAAGTAAACCCGCGAATTTTAAGCAAACAACGCTGCCGGTTCCCTCGGTGAGGTCCAGGCTGCGTCAGAGAGGTGAGTATAGCAATATTTTTTATTTTAATTCTTTCTTTTACACATTAATATGGATCCCAGGGCCTGAAGGAGAGTTTCCTCTCCTTCAGACCCTGGGAACCATCAGGGATACCGTCCGATACTTGAGTCCCATTGACTTGTATTGGTATCGGGTATCGGTATCGGATTGGATCCGATACTTTGCCGGTATCGGCCGATACTTTCCGATACCGATACTTTCAAGTATCGGACGGTATCGCTCAACACTATTTATGAGTCTTGGAGTACCAACACATGACAATTTGAGAAGAATGTGTATGAAACCCTCCTTTATGTCTAATTCAGGATGTAAATGAGTCTCTGTTTTTTGGCAGTTCTTGCTTCCTTCATAAATTAAACTGAAATTTCCTATTTTTAATTACCGTATATACTCGAGTATAAGCCGAGATTTTCAGCCCAAATTTTTGGGCTGAAAGTGCCCCCTCGGCTTATACTCGAGTCACGGTCGGCGGGTGAGGGGGAGAGGGCGCTGAGGCATACTCACCTAGTCCCGGCGCTCCTGGCGCTTCCCCTGCCCGTCCCACGGTCTCCGGGTGCCGCAGCTCTTCCCCTGTTCAGCGGTCACATGGGACCGCTCATTAGAGAAATGAATAGGCTGCTCCACCTGCCATAGGGGCGGAGCCGCATAATTCATTTCTCTAATCAGCGGTGCCGGTGACCGCTGACAGAGGAAGAGGCTGCGGCACCGAAGACCAGCTGTCCGGGGGAAGGAGCCAGGGACGCTGGGAGCAGGTAAGTATTACATATTTACCTTCCCTCGTTCCACCCGCCGGGCGCCGCTCTGTCTTCGCGTCCTCTTGTTCTGACTGTTCAGGTCAGAGGGCACGATGACGCATATAGTGTGCGCGCCGCCCTCTGCCTGAACAGTCAGTGCAGAGAGACGCCGGGACGGGACGCTGAGGAGCTGCAAGCAAGAGAGGTGAGTATGTGTTGTTTTTTTTTTATTGCAGCAGCAGCAATGGCACAGATTTATGTGGAGTATCTATGGGGCAACGGTGCAGAGCACTATATATAAGGCACAGCTTTATGTGGAGCATCTATGGGGCAATGGTGCAGAGCACTATATATAAGGCACAGCTTTATGTGGAGCATCTATGGGGCAACGGTGCAGAGCACTATATATAAGGCACAGCTTTATGTGGAGCATCTATGGGTCAACGGTGCAGAGCACTATATATAAGGCACAGCTTTATGTGGAGCATCTATGGGGCCATAATCAAAGGTCAAAGGTGCAGAGCATTGTATATGGCACAGTTATCTATGGGGCCATAATCAAAGGTGCAGAGCACTATATATAAGGCACAGCTTTATGTGGAGCATCTATGGGGCAACGGTGCAGAGCACTATATATAAGGCACAGCTTTATGTGGAGCATCTATGGGGCAACGGTGCAGAGCACTATATATAAGGCACAGCTTTATGTGGAGCATCTATGGGGCCATAATCAAAGGTGCAGAGCATTGTATATGGCACAGCTATCTATGGGGCCATAATCAAAGGTGCAGAGCATTGTATATGGCACAGCTATCTATGGGGCCATAATCAAAGGTGCAGAGCATTGTATATGGCACAGCTTTCTATGGAGCATCTATGGGGCCATAATGAATGGTGCAGAGCATTATATATGGCACAGCTTTCTATGGAGCATCTATGGGGCCATAATGAACGGTGCAGAGCATTATATATGGCACAGCTTTATGTGGAGCATCTATGGGGCCATAATGAACGGTATGGAGCATCTATTTTTAATTTTGAAATTCACCGGTAGCTGCTGCATTTTCCACCCTAGGCTTATACTCAAGTCAATAAGTTTTCCCAGTTTTTTGTGGCAAAATTAGGGGGGTCGGCTTATACTCGGGTCAGCTTATACTCGAGTATATACGGTAAATAAATTTTGGTTTACTAACATTATTTTTTTTATATCATCTTTAAATGTTGCCTTATATACAAGTCATAATACAGATAAAAATGTTTAACATTTTTTCGCTGTAAAATGTGGATTTGGAATGTTTTGTCACTCCTTAAAGTGGAGTAAAAGTGTGACCATTGTTCTCAGTAGCAATCAGGCAGTCAGAGATGTTTCCAGGGGTCTTACCCATGCTGTTCTCCTTCGATTCAGAAGTTTTCTCATCCATTTTAACATTTTCACTGCCCTCCAGAACACTTTGTAGGGTTTGCCGGAAAAAAAAGCATGGCTTTCCCATGGACTCCCATTATACTCATTACTCAAAACGAGCAATCAAGTATTAGAAATTGCTCATGTCTAATAATTATACACTAGACAATCTTTGTTTAATGCTAATGATTCATCTATCAATCCACACACAATCAATCATGCAACATGACAAGCTCTTCTGCACGTTCTGTTGGTGGTTTTCACTCCCCTTGATGTAACACATGGTCGCAATATTCAGCATCATCGTCTTCATCAATTTACTCTGTCAGTCTCATCCCCAGCACTCTCCATATTCACCTACTGCTGCTCCTCTGCAACATCCTGCTAAATGTGACATTATCTGTGATATTATCTGTGAGGATCCCCAACAGTGGCAAAGACATACAGAATTTTTGTTCTTCCTCGATCAGTTTTTGCAAGCTTATTTGCATTTTTAACAATATAAATGCTCCATCTGACAAATGTAGTAGCCTTTTCAAAAGTCCTTTCATGGGTGACAATTAGTCAAATTCCAGTTTGTATGCTTATATATGAGTGAATTTAAATACCTGTAGGTCTTATTTTGCCGTGTATGAATGGTTGAAATGCCCAGACACTGTCCTGGCTATGGGCATCGCCTTCCTCAAGCAGATATATTTCTATAATAATTTTACAAGATCAAATTTAGGGTGTGAGCAATGCAGGAATGATGTGCTACTTTTATAGAAACTTGATATCTGCTCACCCAGTTGCTCTATGCTCATCCACCTGGGGCTCAGACACCGGCCTTGCCCTGGGCTTACATCAAGGAAAATAGAAAAAATTGGAGTCTGTCTCAACAAGACTGGATTTTCCTTTTCTTTTTCATAAGAAAACTTATTAGTAAAACTGCCTAGTGCAGTTGGAACGCGTCGACTGGGTCATGTCGACCATGTACATTTTTCTTTTGTGTGCACCATATTTTCTTTTGAAAAAGAAAAGAAAAATCCAGTCCTGTTGAGCCATTCTCCAATTTTTTCTATTTTTCCTTGATGTGTTACTTTGCACAAGCATAGTGCTGCTGAAATGATTCCAGCATTTTTCCCTTGCTACAATGCTCAGTTGTAGTTGATGGGGAGTAATGCACCATAACATTTGCTGCTTAATGCAGGGAATCAACTTCTCTGCTAAATGGCTTTTGTTGCCCATGGTTATAAGCTGTAAGACAGCTTTGCAATGCTTTGTTTTACAAGACTGTGGGTAGGGAGTGTATGAATCATTCTGCCCTGTTGCTAATTGGAGGCAGAGAGATGTCCATTGGAAAGCATTTGGTGAAGATGTGGGAGGAGGTGGATACCTGCAGTCTAGAGTTGGAACCTGATCCAGTGCCAAAATGCTGAGGTGTCATTATCTGCCCTGGATGTGACGGTGTACCACTGCTACTCAAACTATTGACATTGTGGTCTGTGAAAGATATGTACTGTCCTTGTCTAAAGTTGCTGCTCCATGTGCCGATGGTGCAGTGCACTTTAAAGTATGATGACAATTCCCAGTAACAGCCTATGTTCTCTTCTCCAGCACGCGAGACCACAGACCAGGCACCCATATGATATGAGAAATAATGGTGGATCACTATGCTCCCCTTAGGCTCAATGCACACCATTACTTCCCAAAATGTAGTGTTATGCACTAAGTGGTTCAGCAGTGTCTGCACCACCAGCAACATAAGTAGGTGTGGAGTAAATTTGGAACACAAAGGAATGACTGGGCACATATTGTTGCTTACTGGCTAGACAAACAGGTTCGGATAAATGACGCTGAAATGGAAAATAAGAAGGAAGAGTTATAAATTATAACAAGCAGTAGAAAATGATGGTGATCTGCATGACACCAAATATGTACTACATAAAGATACGGCTTAGCTACCAAAAAAAATGATCACATGGAGAACGGGGTAGGGGATAGTTCACACCTGGCTCATATATCAGGCCAGTTTGCTTATCCAGTGAGAGCATGTGATGGAAAGCCATAGTTCTTTGTTAACCAAATTAGTTGACCAGCAAAATGAAAAAGAGTTCTGACAGCCAAAATGCCTGCACGGAAGACTTTTAACTGCCACTAGAATCAGCACTCTCATGCACTGTTAAGCATCTTACTCCAACAGCAGTTGCTGCTGAGCTGACTGCAGAAGGAGAAAACTATTCCCCGAATCTTTGGCCGGAAGTTGGTTTAACTCTTTATTGCTGCTGCCACCACCCTACTTCTCCACTGAAATTAACTCCTTTTCAAGACTTTGTGGTTCCCAGTTTTGGTTCACTACACAATGATCATTATTGTCATAAGCGATGACTTGACTGACATTTGTTTCAGTATGGGAATTGTCCTGAGCTCCTTGCCCTCCTTCCAGATTCCAATATTTAGAAAATTCCTCCTTCCCAAATTGGGGAGAAAAAATGCTGAGAAAAGGCCAAAAATGAACAGCAGCAATAGGACACAGTACTGCTGTTGTGTATATGTACATCAATTAGACATGAAAGCAAATTTGCAAAAAATCAGTAAAGTGTGTTACATGCACATCTTCTGAGGCAGTCTGACCAAACTACTTTACTATTTTATATTTTTTTATGTTATCCCCCCTTTCTGAAAAGGAGCAACCAAGAAATGCTAGGTTAAACACCCTAAAATTACAACTGCAACAATCAAGTGGCATGCAAATACGTCAAATTTGACTAATAAAAAGGTGTGAAAAAAATCCTTACCGTTTGTGACACACACACTTTGTGAGATAGCAACAGGATTATTTTTTTATTTCATAATATAATTAGCTTGCTTTCGCATAAATGCAAAAAATATATTTATATTTTAATTAGCTTGCATAACTATAATTTCACAGATTACACAAGTATCAAGAGCTGCGAGCTGTGTAGCCCTCACAAAGTTGATTCTGTATTTTAGCAAAATCTGAATTATTCTAATTATTTTAAGCACTAATTTTTACACCTGTACGGTCCCATAATTTCAGTTTCTTCAGTGTTTTATAATTCCTTTCCTTATCTCTATGGCCAAGTTGTAAACACACTATCCAGAATCACCACAAAATGACTGCAACTTTTTCTGCTTTATAAATGCCATGTTAGTCCCTCCTGATTGGCAGTGCTATGTCATGTGATAACTGCAGGAAGTCATGTGATCTCTGTCTAAATGATGTAATGCTAAACCCATATTGACATCGGTTTCAGCAGATTGCTTAAAAATTTACATAAATATGATTTCTTTCAAATTGATTAGTTCATTTCTAATCAGTATATTTTTGCTTGCCAAACCACTAAATATTGAAAAAAATATATGGACAATATTTCTGTGAGATCAGTATCAAAGTATATTTTGAAGTCTTATAAAAAAAAATTATTGCATGCATGCAAAAATTTTTTAGATACACAATTTTAGCTATATGGCTGGGGTCACACTTGCGAGTGTGGCTGCGAGAAACTTGTGCGAGTCTCTTGCATCAATTCCGGCACTGCCGCCGGCACTCAGGACGGGAGCATGCGGCTGCATGTATTTCTATTCTCTATGCAGCTGAACGCTCCGGTCCCAAGTGCCGGCGGCAGTGTCAGGTATTGATGTGAGAGACTCGCACGAGTTTCTGGCATCACACTCACAAGTGTGACCCCGGCTTAATACAGGTTTACAAATGAAAAATGCATAAAAATACCATTGCTTTTCCTACCCGAGGATACATAAATGGTAACATTTTTTATAGTTATTTTTTTGACAGATTTGTATTTGAAATTTCAATTATAGGACAGAAAGGTCTTTTATCTTACATTACTCCAAGGCAAACAAATGTTGCTGTCACATAATATATTTATAATGGAGAAAAAGACTGACGTGACTATTGTATAGAATTCAGATTTGGTATGTTTCCATGTTGACGTTTCCTTAAAAATGCTTCTGTTATGTTTATAGGAAGATAAGGCTACAATCTAACTTTATTTGACAGAGATAATTATAAAATCAATTGCTGCTACTCAATAAGAATACTGTAGGACAATAAAACACTACTGTGATAATATTTTATGTTTTTGAACAAATATACGTAGATAAATATGGACCAAGCAATCTTGTTGAATGCACAGTAACCCATAAAAAACTCAGAAAAGTGGAGAGGGAATATATATTTATATTACAGTCACAGGTGCTATTGACATGAAATTCTCACCAGATGTCAGTAACAAGCCATCCAATTTACGAAGGCAAGGACATCAAACCATAGATGTCCATATATTAAGCTATGTGCAATAATGAGAAATGATACAGGGAAAAATTATTGAAGACATGAAGAAAGATGAAACTCTCACTTGGTTTCAGAGAAAGAAAATAAAGCTGCTAGAATGGTCCAGCCAATCACCTGACATGAATCCACTGAAACATATTTGGAAGGAACTAAAGCTCAGAATTCAAGGAAGGAGCCCATGGAACCTTCAGGATTTTAAGAGTGAGTTTGAGGAAGAGTGGGCCAAAACCACATCAGAGTAATGCATTAAACTAGAGTTGAGTGACTTTTACTTTTTTAGGATCGAGTCGGGTTTCTCTCAAAAGTCGGATCTCGTGAAATCGGCCGATTATCGCGAAAAGTCGGGGATCCGACTGAAACACGAAACCCAATGCAAGTCAATGGGGATCTCTCTCTCTCTCCTCGGACAGTGTAAATCGCTACATCCAAAATGGTAAGATGACGGTTATACCCCCCACCCCCTGTGACGCCGCAGAAAGCAAGACAACACCTATGTCATCACACTGCCCACACTCCTTCATTGGCTGAAAAATGGTGGTTAAAGCGTCATATGAAAAGCGACTTTGGCATGAAGATCGTCGACCACATGGCCGATCCCACACTGGGATCGGCTCGGGTTTCACGAAACCCGACTTTGCCGAAAGTCGGCGACTTATGAAATTGACCGATCCGTTTCACTCAACCCTACATTAAACTACTTTCTCAGTATAGGAGGCATCTTGTAGATAAGCTGAATATAAGAACATTGATTTCTGAATTGAAAATCTGTACATTTCTTAATAGAGTTGACAAGTACATTTTTTCCTCTTAAAAACATTTCAGCATCACCAAAACAAAGCTACACTTGTACGCTTACCTGAGAATTCTCCTCTTTGTGCTGCAGGATCCAAGGCTTCCCTGGAGAGGACATCATGTGACCGCTGCACCCAATTAGCTGTAGTAAGTGTTTGGCATCAGCAGTCACGTATCTGTCCAATTGGAGTTACTTACTGACTGCAGTTGTCACTTGATGTGCCCAATAAAGGAGAAGGTGTTTCGTAGAGATAAAAGTGTAGATAACCCCTTTTAGTATCTCCCAATTATACAACAGACAATAATATGGTATTACTTTCAAAGAGTTCACCTTGGTATGACTGAAAGTGTATTTTATTACCGTGTCATTTTTTATTTTTTTTTACTGCTTTTGGATTAGTTCCCATGTGATCATGTGACCAAGTTAGGAGAAAATTACAGTGAGGTAGAATTAGGTTTTATTATCTAACTTTTATTATATGCAAGCTTCAATCATGATGCTCTGTCACGGCAGCCCTCCCCCCAATTACAGTCCCCTGAAGAATCCTCGCCACCATGGTGTATGTGAGCACTATACACTTTTTAATTGTACCATGGTTTATTGTAAGTGGCATGAATTACAATACATCCTAGCTCAGGTTAAGCTATAAGTATTTAGTTTTATACAATAAAAGTTAGGTTTAATTATCTGATTCTACCCCACTGTAATTCTCTCATTGCTTGGCCATATCTATTTGTTTCTTATTATCCAGCAGCAGTATTGCTATTCATGTTTCCTATTGACATGCTTTAGCACTACAGAGTACAACTTCTTTTGTATATTGTATATGGAGGTGGCTGCTCCTAGTATGCACCTGTTCACATTTGCTTGGAAGTGCCAGTCAGTTTTTTGTCATTTGAATCTAAGCTCTCTGACCGAGCACTCCGCCACTCAACATGTTGTAGTTTTAAATACAGCAGGATCCTACCTACCCATAAATACAGGCTTCTGAGACAGGTATCCATATTTACCCAGGAATTCAAACTTCAGCCTAAGAGAGGTATTCACACTAGACACGTAGGGTCCCAGCAGTTTGAGGCCACCTTGTCGTTGGCTGCTGGGCATGCATGAATTGGCCAAATTATGTGCTAAGTGTCTCAATGGTTTCTTATTATCCAGAGCAGTATTGCTATTCATATTTCATGTATTCCATGTCTACATGCTTTAGCATGGCAGAGTGCAATTTATTTTGTATATTTGAGAGTTTTTACCTTCATCTTAACTAGTGGGGTTTTACTTGTTTTGAAAATTATGCACAAATCTTTATCTTATACCGTTCATCTTCCACCAGTTGAAAAATAACTTATTGTATTACTGATGTTAACTGGTTTCTAATTTTGGGCCTACAGATTTCAGCTTTTCAAACCATATACAGTATATAGGTGAAATCCTACTTCTTATTTACTTATTTTCATTTTTTTTCCCTTTAACTCATGGACACACAGGCCTCCCCTATGATTTCATTTTTCAAAGCCCTATTCACTCTATGTGCTGAATTATAGTGCCTGAATAAGGCAATGTATTCTCATTTACAAGCAAAGCATCAGAATGAGATTACCTTAGGAATATTGGACGTGCGCTAATCATACTCTTTGGGCTTCAGTATGAGATTATGCAATTCAATATGGGTCTGTGCTATGCAGTGACTTATCCCAGCACAGGTACAACATCAGGAACTGGTCATTTTGATTTGCACAAAGGAAATGTCTTAGATTATAGATGTTACTCCAAGAATGAATAGATATTTTTATTGTTGCTTGTATCGAACTGCATATTTACTAGTGGTATATTCAAAATGTTATAAGGAAGTGTGCACATTCACTAGATTCATGGTAAGTGCCAACATTACTTTTTTCAGCTTTTAATTTTGAATTTAAACCAAACCACTCAGGGAAACTTATAATAAAATATTTGTATGGGGCAAGACTGCACTCACTAGTTGGGCTCTGGCCGGGAGTATGTATAATGCATACGTACCCGCCAGTCCCTGCTCAGAAACTGGTGAATCCCCGTACAGCACAGTGTGAGTGCTTGGGGATTCATAAGTCTGTTGTTACACAGTGTCAAGGGACTGTGGGCACCTACCTGATCCCTTGAACTAGGGTTACCCTAGTCTATCCTGTTTCCCAGATTACTCCTGAAGGTGGAGACGCAGGGGTCATGTACCTATCTATGCTGCTAACTTTACACTTATCTGATCCCCCCCCCCGGTAAAGTAAACAGAAAACACTAAGGCCATGTGCACACGTTAAGTATTTTTCGCGTTTTTTTCGCGTTTTTTCGCTATAAAAACGTGATAAAAACGCGAAAAAAACGCTTACATATGCCTCCCATTATTTTAAGTGTTTTCCGCATTTTTTGTGCAAATGTAGCCTTTTTTTCCGCGAAAAAATCGCATCGCGGAAAAAAAAGCAACATGTTCATTAAAATGCGGAATTGCAGGGGATTCCGCACACCTAGGGGTCCATTGATCTGCTTACTTCCTGCACGGGGCTGTGCCCACCATGCGGGAAGTAAGCAGATTATGTGCGGTTGGTACCCAGGGTGGAGGAGAGGAGACTCTCCTCCACGCACTGGGCACCATATAAGTGGTCAAAAAATAAGAATTAAAATAAAAAATAGCGATATACTCACCCTCGATGTCTTCCCGCCTCCACTGCACGCTGTCGCTTCGGTTCCTGTAGCTGATGTGCGGCGAAGGACCTTGCCGATGACGTCACTGTCCTGTGATTGGTCGTGAGCGGTCATGTGACCGCTCACGTGACCGTGACGTCACGGAAGGTCCTGTGCGCACAGACCAGCTATAGGAAGACGAACGGACGCCGCTGATGAGATGTCTGGGTGAGTATAAGCATTTTTTTATTTTTTTTATTATTTTTAAACATTCTATCTTTTACTATAGATGCTGCATAAGCTGCATCTATAGTAAAAAGTTGGTCACACTTGTCAAACACTATGTTTGACAAGTGTGACCAACCTGTCAGTCAGTTTTCCAAGCGATGCTACAGATCGCTTGGAAAACTTTAGCATTCTGCAAGCTAATTACGCTTGCAGAATGCTAAAAAAAGCGAAAAAAACGGAAAAAAAACGGAAAAAAAAAATGCGGATTTCTTGCAGAAAATTTCCGGTTTTCTTCAGGAAATTTCTGCAAGAAATCCGCAACGTGTGCACATACCTTAAGGGTATGTGCACACGTTCAGGTTTTTTCGCGTTTTTTTGTGATAAAAACGCTATAAAAGCTCATTAAAAAATGCATACATTATGCATCCTATCATTTAGAATGCATTCTGCATGTTTTGTGCACATGGTGCATTTTTTTCCGCGAAAAAAAACGCATCGCGGTAAAAAAAGCAGCATGTTCATTAATTTTGATTTTTTTTTGCATTTTTCCCGCTATTCTATGCATTGGGAAAAAATGCACAATAACGGACAATAATGCACAAAAACACGTCAAAAACGCGGTAAAATCGCGGTAAAATCACGGTAAAATCGGGGTAAAAATGCATGCGGATTTCAGGCAGAAATGTCCGGTTTTTGTCAGGAAAATTTCTGCCAGAAATCCTGACGTGTGCACATAGCCTAACCAGTCAGACAGGGTTAACAAACAAGGGTAAAAGAAAACTACAATTATACAGATACACTCTGTACAACACAGTGGGAAAACTGGGGTGGAATAGGAGACACAAACAAAATGAGAGGATGACTAAAAACAAGCAAACCAACTTTATGCAGCAATCTCCAGAAAAACTATCCAACTGCTAACTTCAAGCACTTAACTTTCTCCTTCACCACCAAACGCGAAGTACAAGTATCAATGGCAAATCCCAAGTGCCAGTTGCGAGCATATATAAAAGAAAGTGGTGGCCAACACTGAAGAGCTGGAACAATTCAGGATGGGGAGCTCCAGGAAATTAATTGAACTGACAGGGCCGCCATCAGGGCATTACTGAACTTACTACTGTATGGGGCCCAATGAGCAGAGGCCCACAGCTTTCTTGGAGTTGTGCACGGTCGTCTTACCTTGATGGCTGTGCAGCTCTGACTCCCTCCACCCTCCCTGGAATTCTGGTCAGGTGTGCACTTGCTGGGGATCGCTTATGAGGAAAGTATGTAAAACGTATTTTTCTTTATAAAATGAATTAAATGGTTGAGGAGGGGATTAGGGGCCACTGCACATGATGAAGGGAGGCTGCATATGATGAAGGGGGCTGCACTTGATGTAGGGGGGCTGCAAATGGTGAAGGGGGCTTCAAATGGTGAAGGGGGCTGCAAATGATGGAGGGGGATGCAAATGGTGAAGTGCAGCTGCAAATGATGAAGGGGGGCTGCAACCACCTGGATTTAAAGGTATATAAGCTAAGGCCCAACACACGACAAAATCGCACCTTGAAAAAGCTAATGCAAAACACGTGTTGTGGCGGTGTGTCGCGTGTCCTCTATGTACAGACTATGGGTAAGCACTATAAGGTAGGAATGACATAAAAATAATTTTGATGACTCATGTGCGCACCAAGATGATTTTTGTTGGAAGTACTAATGTTTATCCCACCCAACTCCATAACAGTATTAGCACTTTGCACTTTACTATGTATCCATCTGTTTGTGACTGGACACCTTAAGCCACTACTTACCTGATCCTGCTGCTTTTTGTGACTCTTGTATTCTTCAATTTACTTGGTTATCACATGTTATTGTGTTATTTCTGTAATTATGCGTCTAATATAATTAAACTTTTGTACATTTTTTTGGGACTGTGTATCCAATTTTTCTTGTTTTAATTCTGCATCCATGAATGTCCAATTTTCTTTTGTTTGCCTAAGACCTAGTCACATGGCTACTGGTCTTTTGGGCAATTTTGTATTGATGGTTCCCCATATGGTTTATATTTAAATGATTAAGGGGCAGCAAATGGTGAATGGGAGCAGCATATGATAAAGGGGAGCTGCAAATAGTGAAGGGGGTTGCACATGATGGAGGGGGCTGTATATGGTGAAGGGGATCTGCATATGGTAAAGAGGGCTGCAAATGGTGAAGGGGCTGCAAATGATGGAGGGGGCTGAAAAATATGAAGGGGCTGCAAATGATGAAGTGGGGGACAGGGACAGTGAAAGATGAAGTGAGGATGGAAGGGGGACTGCAAATGATGGAGTGAAGGGGAGGAGGACAGCAAATGATGAAGTGAGTGCAAGGGATACTGCATATGATGAATTGAGGGGGGGATGGGGACTGCAAATGATGAATTGAGGGTGAGAGATGGGGACAGCAATTGAATTGAAGGTGGGGATGGGGAGAGCAAATGAGGACCTGGGGAGAGCAAATAATTATGAATTTTGAGGGTGGTGGGAGTAAATCATTTATTGAACGTGGGGGGAGAGCAGTTGATAATGAATAGAGGGTGGAGGTGGGATAGAGAGAAATCATGACAATGAATTTGGGTGGGAGGGGCATGTAAATATAATAAATCGGAGGAGTGGGAGGCATATAGTGGGGGGCGTTGAGGATGCAGTGTCTGGTAATGAATTGGGGAAGCGTACAGGGGCTAATTAATGTATATATTTATTAGGTGGGGAAAATGGCTATTTATATGTAATAATTATAGGGGATAACTCAGGAGACTCTTTGCATGGAACAAGACAACTACAGGACACAGTTTTTTAAGTGGTAAAGTCTATATTATCACACGGTGATTCAAACAGGTGCAGAGAGAAACTAAGGGGGATATCCCTGCCATCTTGTCAGATATTGGAGCCGATTCCTGCGAATCATGGAATCAACAATTTCCTCCACCACAAATTGTTCTTGCCCATCAATCACAACAGGCTGCGGAGGTGGCACAACACGTCCCTGGAAGGTATTAGGTGATACATGCTTTAGTAAAGATACATGAAAAACTGGGTGTACCTTCATAGTCCTAGGCAGCTTCAGCCGGCAGGCCACAGAGCTCACAATACTGTTGATCTTGAAAGGGCCAATGAATTTCTGTCCAAGTTTTTGTGAAGGAACGTTTAACTTCAGATTCTTAGTTGCTAACCACACGGAATCTCCTACCTTGAACATGGGTGCAGGTTTACGGAATCTATCAGCTGATCTCTTATAACGTTCTTGAGCTGTGGTCAGGGATTCCTTCAGAACCTCCAGATTTTGCCTCATCGCAGTCAGCCTTTCCTCCACTGCCGGACCGGAGAATTAATTGGAGACCTAGGTAAGATACACGGATGATAACCCAGATTGGCAAAGAAAGGTGTAAATTTAGTGGAGGCGCTCTGAGAATTGTTATGTGAAAATTTGGCTAATGGCAGCAACTCCAACCAATCATCCTGCAGATGGCTGACATAGCATCTTAGATATTGTTCCAGCATCTGGTTGGTACGCTCAGTCTGACCATTTGTGTGGGGATGGTAAGCGGAAAAGAGACAGACATTATTGTTGAGTGCAGAGCAAAACCCCTTCCAGAATCTTGAAGTGAACTGCACTCCAAGGTCAGAGATGATCTCATCCGGAACCCCATGCAACCGAAAGACATTCTGTATAACCAAGTTCACTGTATCTTTAACTGAGGGGAGGCCGGTGCATGAAACAAAATGAGCAGCTTTAGTCAGGCGATCAACTACCACCATGATTGTATTCATGCCCCCCCGATGTAGGCAGCTCCACAATAAAGTCCATTGATATAGACCCCCAAGAGCGGGACAGAACAGGTAATGGTTGTAGAAGACCCATAGGTGCCACATGAGGAGTCTTGTAACGAGCACATACCTCGCAAGAGAGAATATAGTCCTTGGTATCCTTCAGTCAAGTTGGCCACCAGAAGAATCGGCTCAGGAACTCTTGTGTCTTCTGTACCCCCCTGTGACCTGCCAACTTGGAGTCATGTACCAACTTGAGGATCTGCAGACGGATGACCTCAGGGACGTAGATACGTCAATCTCTGAACCACATGCCACCCTTAAAGACAAGATTAATATCTACAGGTGGGTTGGCCAGAAATACATCACCGTCATAGGCCTCCCTGCACTCCTTCCACAAGTCCTGATCATGGATAACTCCGATGAAATTGGCATCAGATAGAATGGTCTTGGACCGGGCTCCAGGTATGGAATCTGCAGCATGCATTTGGGATAAAGCATCAGCCTTCCCATTACGAGAACCTGGACGGTGCGAGATAACAAAGTTAAATTGATTTAAAAATAAGTTCCAACGAGCCTGACGAGGATAAAGACATCTAGCGGATCTAAGGAACTCTAAATTGCGATGGTCAGTTAGCACTATGATCTGTTGTGCCGCTCCTTGCAGATGATGCCTCCATTCTTTGAAAGCCGCAATAATAGCCAGCAATTCCTTGTCTCCCACGTCGTAATTCTTCTCTGCTGAGGTTAGTCTACAGGAAAAGAAAGCACAAGGATGTAGCAGACCCTTCTCTCCAGTTCTTTGGGAGAGAATAGCTCCCAAAGCATTATCAGAAGCGTCCACCTCCACAATGAAAGAAAGTGTTGGATCTGGGTGTATCAACAGCGGTGCTGATGTGAAACAGATCTTAAGCTGATCAAAAGCTTCTTGAGCCTGTGATGACCACTTAAAGGGCTTTTTCTTCTTTGTCAAGGAAGTAATGGGACAGACAATATCAGAAAAATTTCGAATGAAGCGTCTGTAGAAATTTGCAAAACCAATAAAACGTTGGATCTCCTTAACGTTCTTGGGTACCGGCCAGTCAAGGATAGACTGAATCTTACCAGATTCCATGTTCAGCCCCTGGGGAGAGATGATATAACCTAAGAACTGTATCTCAGAATGATGAAACTCGCATTTATCCGGCTTAATATACAGATGTTCTCTTTCAGACGTCTTAAAACAGTCTTGACATGTTCTTCATGTTCCTGTAGAGAGTCAGAAAAAATTAGTATATCGTCCAAATAGATCACTACAACCTGGTCCAACAAATGTCTGAAAATGTCATTAGCAAGGTGATGAAACTTTGCAGGGGCGTTACAAAGCCCGAAGGGCATCACAAGAGATTCAAAGTGTCCATACCGGCATCTGAATGCTGTCTGCCACTCATCCCCTGGACGAATACGCACCAAATTATAAGCCCCACGAAGATCCAGCTTAGAGAGCTCCTTTAAGGCTTGAAGCTCAGGTGCCGCCAAAGGGTATACGTTACCAAAAGGAATAGCTGCCCCAGGAAGCAATTCAATGGGACAGTCATAATGCCTGTGTGGAGGAAGATGATCTGCATTCTTCTTGTCACAGATTTTAGAGAACTCTTTATATGCTGGAGGTAAAGAAAATAACTGTACATGTGGTTCCGTAGCCGTGGACTCAGGGACAGCTTCTGTTAACGCTAAGTTGCTCCTTGTTGGAAAGATAATCTCCTTGGTCTCCCAGTTGATAATTGGGTTCTGAGAACGCAACCAAGGAATGCCTAAAATCACAGGAAAATGAGGAGAAGAAATTAGCAAGAAAGAAAGTTGCTCCTGATGATCAGGCTCCAACAAAATTTCAAGGGGTACGGTCTCCTGATCCACAGGCCCAGAGATTAAAGGTGACCCATCCACTGTTTCCATGGTAATTGGAGAGGCTCTTTGCTGAATTTCAATACCATGTTCCTTGGCAAATGCGATATCCATGAAATTGCCACCTGCATCAGAGACAATCATAGCTGCACTGGAAATCCACTGTCCTGAACACAGGATCTTAATAGGGAGAGAACAGTGAGAGTTCTTTTCCTTAAGCTCCTTGGGGGGGTGAAGTCATAGAAAGTGAATGGAATACAGCATTTAAAGGCAGGCTACATTCAGAGATGTCAGATTCATCATCACAGTTGTCATACTCCCCTACTGCTGCTAGCACCTTGTTAGGCCATCTAGGACACTTAGGACAATTGATCAAGAAGTGGTCAGACTGGCCGCAGTAGAAACATACACTTTCACGAAGGCGATGCTCCCGGCGCTCATGGATCTCGTGCCTCTCAACGGAATCAATTTGCATGGGCACCTCCTCCTCCTCCCGAGATGTTTTACCTGCAGGCTCTTTGGAAGGAAGGGAAAAGTTAGAAATACGGTTATATGCAGCAAACTTCTCCTGCCTACACTCAGTAAGGCGAATGTCAATGCGCACACAATGCTGTATAAATGTCTCTAGCTCTTGTGGTGACTCAGAGCGAGCTAATTCATCTTTTACAATACTAGACAGACCCCTTTTAAAAATAGGCAATTGTGCATAACTGTCCCAATTGGTTTCTACCGCTAATCTCCTGAATTCAGTAGCATACTCAATAACAGAACGTTTTGCCTGGCGTAAAGACAGTAAAGCAGATTCAGCGGTTGCACAACGATTAAGATCCTCAAACATTAATGCCATAGCGGCCAATAAATCATCCAAGTTATTTAACCGTGGGTCACGAGACTCAATCATTGGATTCGCCCAGGCGAGCGCTCGTGCGGTCAGCAGCATTATTACACACAATACTTTGGATCTATCATTAGGAAAATGGTCAGCATTCACATCAAAATATAGCATACATTGATTCACAAAGCCACGAAATTTGTCGTGATCACCATTAAATCTGAATGGGGGCAACTTAGGTGGGCTAGCTCGTGGCGGTTGCCCAGAGGGAAAAGTCGCTTGTGCAGCTATTTGCGTGCTTATGGCCTGAAAAGCCCGTCCATACTGGGACTCTATGCCAGCAAGTTTGTTTTCCTGGGCTGCCATGCGGGTGCTTAAGTCCTGCAAAGTCTGTCCAAACACTTGTTGATTGTGTTCAAAGCTTCCAAACTTCTTTTGCAGACCTTCCACATCTTTCTGCAGTGATCTAATTATGGAAAACACCTGCTCTAGTCTGCTTTCTGCAGGTGCAGAGAGAAACTCAAGCCACAACACTTGGTGTAAATATCAAATGCAGCTCAGCAGTCTATAGGAAACTTCAGAGGAAAATGCAATTACGCAGAAAATCTATGAAGCACAATTATTCTTGAGGATACTTGACACGAATAAGTCATTGCTTAGTCCAAAACACAGATAGATATGCTTATAAGGCAGTTCAAATAATATCTTAGCTCAACCATGGAGGTCTGGATAACAGTCTCAGGTTCTTGCAAAACAGCAACAGCTTACATGTCCAGCAAATGCAGATGGAAGTAAACACGAGCAGGAGATGAAGGAGGATTACTGGAACTGGTGTATGCAGCAGGAACTCAGAGCAGAGTAGCAGGATAACCCCACAGGTTCACAGGAGCAGGTATATAGCCAGGGAGTCACCAGAGGTCAGGAGCTGGATGCAAGGCAGAATACTCTAGCACAGACTGAAGGCTGGGGTGGAGTTTTATAGCAGGAAGACACAGTGCACAGGAGACCAAAGACACCATCTTGGAAAAGGGCAGTAATGCACAAAAAGGTAATAATAATAATAATAATAATTTTTATTTATATAGTTGCAACATATTTACAACTTATAGAGGGGACTTATACAGACAATAGACAATACAGCATAACAGAAATCACAGTTCAAAACGGATACCAGGAGGAATGAGGGCCCTGCTCGCAAGCTTTCATCCTATGAGGAAAAGAGGAGACACGAGAGGTGGATGGTAACAATTGCTTTAGTTATTTGGACCAGCCATAGTGTAAGGCTCGGGTGTTCATGTAAAGCTGCATGAACCAGTTGACAGCCTAAGTATGTAGCAGTACAGACACAGAGTGCTATTAACTGCATAAAGTGTATGAGAACATGATGCGAGGAACCTGATTATGTTTTTTTTTGTTGTTTTTTTTTTTTTATTAGGCCACACAGGGATAGTTAGGTTAATGCGTAGAGGCGGTAGGCCAGTCTGAACAAATGCGTTTTTAGGGCACGCTTAAAACTGTGGGGATTGGGGATTAATCGTATTAACCTGGGTAGTGCATTTCAAAGAATCGGCGCAGCACGTGTAAAGTCTTGGAGACGGGAGTGGGAGGTTCTGATTATTGAGGATGCTAACCTGAGGTCATTAGCGGAGCGGAGGGCACGGGTAGGCTGATAGACTGAGACCAGAGAGGAGATGTAGGGTGGTGCTGAGCCATGGAGTGCTTTGTGGATGAGGGTAGTAGTTTTGTACTGGATTCTGGAGTGGATGGGTAGCCAATGTAATGACTGGCACAAGGTAGAGGCATCGGTGTAGCGGTTGGTGAGGAATATGATCCTGGCAGCAGCATTCAGGACAGATTGGAGAGGGGAGAGTTTGGTAAGAGGGAGGCCGATTAGTAGAGAGTTACAATAGTCCAGACGAGAATGAATAAGTGAGACAGTAAGAGTTTTTGCAGAGTCGAATGTAAGAAAAGGGCGAATTCTAGAAATGTTTTTGAGATGCAGATAAGAGCGAGCCAGTGATCGGATGTGGGGGGTGAATGAAAGCTCAGAATCAAGGATGACCCCAAGGCAGCGGGCATGTTGCTTTGGAGTAATGGTGGAACCACACACGGAGATGGCAATGTCAGGCAAAGGTAGGTTAGTAGAGGGAGAGAACACGAGGAGTTCAGTTTTTGACAGGTTCAGTTTCAGATAGAGGGAGGACATGATGTGAGAGACAGCGGTAAGACAATCACTGGTGTTTTCTAAGAAGGTCGGCGTGAAAGCAGGAGAAGAGGTGTATAATTGAGTGTCGTCAGCATAGAGATGGTACTGGAAACCAAATCTACTGATTGTTTGTCCAATAGGGGCAGTATACAAAGAGAAGAGGAGGGGGCCTAGGACTGATCCTTGAGGAACCCCAACAGTAAGGGGAAGGGGAGAGGACGAGGAACCAGCAAAACATACAGTGAAGGATCGGTCAGAGAGATAGGAGGAGAACCAAGAGAGAACGGTGTCCTTGAGGCCGATGGAGCAGAGCATAGTGAGGAGGAGCTGATGATTCACAGTGTCGAATGCTGCGGAGAGATCCAAGAGAATTAGCATGGAGTAGTTACCATTAGATTTAGCTGTTAGTAGGTCATTAGAGACTTTAGTGAGGGCAGTTTCTGTAGAGTGTAAAGAGCGGAAGCCAGATTGAAGAGGGTCGAGAAGAGAGTTATCTGAGTGATAGCGGGTAAGACAGGAGTGGACCAGGCGTTCGAGGAGTTTAGAGATGAAGGGAAGATTAGAGACAGGTCTATAATTAGCGGCACAATTTTGGTCGAGGGAGGGTTTTTTAAGTAATGCATGTATGATGGCATGCTTAAATGAGGAGGGAAAAATACCAGAAGTGAGGGAAAGGTTGAATATTTTTGCTAGGTGAGAGGTGACAGCTGGGGAAAGGGACTGGAGGAGATGTGACGGAATGGGGTCACTGGTGCAAGTGGTCGGGCGAGAAGATGCAAGGAGCCTGCTTACTTCTTCTTCTGTAACTGGTTCAAAGTCAGAGAGTGAACTAGATGCAGTGGGGGAGGGAGGACAGTGCATGGTATGAAGAGATTGGGAGATGATTTCCTGTCGAATGTGGTCAATTTTTTCTTTGAAGTAATTGGCCAGATCGTCAGCGCGGAGATCTGTGGTTGGGGCCTGCTCTCTTGGATTGAGTAGGGACTGGAAAGTGTCAAAGATAAGTTTAGGGTTATTTGACAGCGAGGTGATGAGGGTGTTGAAATAGGTTTGTTTGGAGACGTGAAGGGCAGAGTTGTATGTTTTTAGCATGAACTTAAAATGGATGAAATCTTCGGGTAGATTAGATTTTCTCCACAGACGTTCGGCGCACCTGGAACACCGCTGCAGGAAACGTGTTTGCAGCGTGTGCCACGGTTGTCACAGTCTGTGCCGAGTTGTTCTATGTATAGGAGGTGCCGCTTCATCCAGGGCACTTTGCAGGGTTTCATTGTAATGCTTCAGAGAATTGTATACTTGTAGGACTACAGGTCCCAGAACACCACATCGCTTCAGGCTGACAGCGCAGAGTCTCCTCTGCGACACACATATCGGCCATTCACCACAATGCCGGACTTTGTCACATCATCACATCCATGCATGCAACTGCCATGCACTCTCACAGCCTCAATACGCCTGGGGAGACCATGCAGCGCCCCCTACCTGTTACAGGGGTCACTGCACCACAAATGTCAATGCTGATCACTGTATTACCTGTACACTATACACGAAATACAGAGCTCCTGTGTATGTTGTCACTGGTGATCAACTGTACTACCTGTACACGAACACTATATACAGAACTCCTGTGTATAATGTCAATGGTGATCACTGTATTACCTGTACACTATATACAGAGCTCCTGTGTATAATGGCACTGTTGATCCCTGTATTACTTGTACACTGACACTATATATAGAGATCCTGTTTATGATGTCACTGTATTACCTGTACATTGACACTACATATATAGAGCTCCTGTGTATAATATCACCGGTGATCACTGTATTACCTGTACACTGACACTACATATAAAGAGCTCCTGTGTATACTGTCACTAGTGATCACTGTATTACCTGTACACTGACACCATATACAGAGTTCCTGCATATAATGTCACTGGTGATCACTGTATTATCTGTACACTGACACTATATACAAAGCTTCTGTGTTTAATATCACCGGAGATCACTGTATTATCTGAACACTGAAACTATATACAGAGCTCCCGTGTATAATGGCATTAGTATTGTATTTTGTTTATTAATGAACAGTATTGTAGTATTTGGTCACTATACCATGGTAATATGTGGTCTGGTCACGGTGTGACGGTATTTGTCCCTTGTATGTGGTATTAAGGGTCATTCTAAAAAAATATATGTGACTCATTCCCTTAAAGATAAATAAATAACAATTAACCTAAAAAGAGTATTGGATATTTTAAGAAATGTTTAATAGGTTAGAGTAGAGCCCAGCCAAAAGAGTCTACTTTCTCGTCGTGACGGCTTATAAATTATTTTTGCCAAAACAAAAGCTGCTCTCTATATATGTGATCTGATGTTTGATGGGAACTGTTAAAATCTGATTGGTGAGGATGTGGTGCAGAAGATGAGTTTTTCCAAGAATGGATGGTGGGACTGTGGAATGTTCAAGGCGTGGAAGTGGAGCTGGGGTGGAGCCTCAAGGAGGCCTGAAAATTTTGTCAGTATGGGGCCCTGAAATTCCTAGTGGCAGCTCTGTGAACTGATTAACCCTTGCCTTGACAGAAAGGAAACCTGCACTGTTTAATAGGATGGTGAAGCAGTTCTAATAAGTGCAGGAGTTTATGTAAGCAGATGCCACAATCTTCTGGCCCCTCTCCCCGTGACATCTGCAGTCACACAGAGGGACTGACAACTTATTGATTTGAACCAGACAACCCTTTAAGTTTAGAAATAATTCAATATACTGTACAAGGATACTGTACACAAAACTCAAGCGATCATACGTTACAAACATAAAGTGCTAATAGAATGCCATCATGCACATTAATGCCAGCAAACAACTTTTTGGGCTTATTGCCGGAGTATAGCAGTATTATCTTAACTCCTACAGAGTGGGCTTCTCTAGTAGTTCAGGGTATTAAAATGCTTATCGTTTTACTATAAGTTTAATTACTTTATATAACTACTTGCATTGATAAAGAATAGAAAACACCGCGCTGCAATGCAGAAACATAAATCTATGGCATACCTAGGATGTATATATAATAGCCGCATGACTTACTTGGGTGAAAGAATCCTGGTGTGTTGCCATGAGGGCATGGATAGTGGGCATGTAGAGAGGCCAAGGAGTGGGGAGCATCCTCCCGTGGTGGCGACTCTCTCCAGCCAGGGGTCCAGAGGGGGAAGGTGCACGAGTACCAGGTCCGAGAAAGCTTGCGGTGGGCTCCAGCCAGAAGCGACGCCGCAGTAAAGCAAGTCTGCCGGTTGCCGAGGGAACGTGACGTCATGTGAGGTAAGGACGGGTGCATGGAGGAGACAGAAGTCAACCAACGTGTTTCGAAGGACAGCGGTCCTTCTTCGTCAGGGTTACGGCTGCCGTCTCAGGACCGTCCTTATATAGTGGGGTTCGGCACATCCATGCAGCTGGTGGCTAATGATCTGCTAATGTAATTAATCAGCAGCATCTTGGGACCTGGAAGCGGCATGTATTGAAAGGGGCTGAGACTTGTAGCACAGAATGTATATAATATGCAAATGTCTCTGTCCATTTTGGACCAAATCAGATAAAACACAATAGAGCCTTCTTTTTTCATAATAAACTTGTATTGCAAGCCTTAGCCCCTTGCAAAAATTGTTTAAAGGAATGAAAACCCTGCTTTTTCTAATAAATCATACAGTGCAAAATATTTTTCCTCTCGCCCAGCCTTTGGGATAAACTATAACATTCGTTTGACTACTGCCACCAGTCATTGGTGCGCATTTCAGAATTATTTTGTTTGATTTCTTTATTTGTATAATGGTGGAAGAATACAGACTGTCTAGAGAGCCAGAGGTGCAGACTCCTTCAACTCCTTACATATTTCTTCTATCTCTTAGCAGTAATACTGACATGATCCTCACAAGAAGCATTTAAATTGCTTTTAAGGCATTTTTAATCTACATCACAGTTAATATATAACAATGTTGTTTTTCCTCTGTAGTTTTTCACCAGCTGCTGTTCATTTAATTACTCTTGAGTGACCGTATATGGCAATACCATGTGCGACTTCTGATGTTTCCTGACATTTTTAAAGTACTCATATTTCCTCACATCTATCTCTTTTTATTAACATCAAACAAAACTTACCTGTCACCAAAACATGACCTCTATGCTCAGTGATATGGAGATATTCATTATGCTGTAAAAAAAGCTAATCAAGACACTAACAGACCAGCGTGATGAATAACTGCCGCCATCATTAATATATTATGGCAAAGCTTTAACACTAGATGATACCTTGTAGACACTATGGGAAAGAACGCTAATTGTATGATAAATCATTTTCAACAGCAGGATCCATCTGTCACATTAAATCAGATTCACGCTTTCTGTGATACGAGACAAGAAATCTCTCTGCCGGTTCTGTCAAGTGTGCTAGATATTTGGTATCTAAATGTTCCTTCGTTATTTGTAAGTCAAGGGATAAACCAATAAGCTGCTTCTTCTTTGCCTTGATATTTAATGCTCAATTTACAATATTTAGATATACTTTAATAGGCAAATATTTTATATTTGATATTGATTTCACAATGGGTGAGGGGAGAGGTAGAATGTTAATTACAATTTACTTATATTCTTAAAGCGAACTTGTCAGCAGTTTTGACCGATATAAGATACAGCCACTGCCTTTCAGGGCTTATATACAGCATTCTATAATGCTGTAGATAAGCCCCCGGTCCGTCCTGAAAAATAAGTTTTATTATACTCACCTGGGTCTGGGTCCGGCGCCTCCCATCTTCTTATGATAGCCTGCCTCCTACCTGATTCATGGCTCCCCAACTTCGCGCTCACTCCTGCGCAGGTGTACTTATCTGCTCTGTGGAGGGCAGAGCAACGTACTGCAGTGTTCTGGCGCTGGGTCTCTCTGACCTTTCCCAGAGCCTGCGCACTGCAGTACTTTGCTCTGCCCTCATCAGAGCAGATAAGTACGCCTGCGCAGTATAATAAAACTTATTTTTCTTATCTTTAAGGTAGGACCGGGGGCTAATCTACAGCTTTATAGAATGCTGTACATAAGCCCTGAAAGGCAGTGGTCGCATCTTATATCGACCAAACCTGGTGACAGGTTCCCTTTAAAGGATAGTGTAGGATGTAGTGATGAGCGAGTGTACTCATTGCTCGGGATTTCCGGAGCACGCTCGGGTGGTCTCCGAGTATTTATGACTGCTCGGAGATTAAGTTTTCATCGCCTCAGCAGCATGATTTACAGCTATTAGCCAGCTTGATTATATGTGGGGATTACCTAGCAACCAGGCAACCCCCACATGTACTCAGCCTAGTTAATAGCTGTAAATCATTCAGCTGCCATGATGAAAACTAAATCTCCGAACACTACCAAATACTCGGAAGTCACCAAAGCGTGCTCCGGAAAACCCGAGCAATGAGTACACTGGCTCATCACTAGTAGGATGTTCATCAAATGTTTCAGTGCATTGAATTCATTAAAAATATAGCAGCTTATCACAACAAATTGCTCACGTGAGTCACGTCTGTCTCCATTATTGTAATTCAGTGCAAAAGCATGTGTACACCAATGCTTAGAGGTAAGTAACTCTGAGGCCACGTTCTCACCTGCAGTACTTGATCAGTATTTCACATCAGTATTTATAAGCCAAAACCAGGAGTGGGTGATAATACGGAAGTGGTGACGGGTTTCTGTTATACTTTTCCTTTGATTGTTCCACTCCTAATTTTGACTTACAAATACTGATGTAAAATACTGACCAAATAACGAGTGAATGTAGCCTTAGGCTACAAAACAACTTTAGCTGTGTGACACATGCATGGCTGTAGGATGCTGCTAACGCACAGAATTATGCAAGTGGATGGTATCACATTGCTACCTGCATGGTCCAGAGACATCTACAAACAGGTCGCAAAAAGTCAGAAGAAGCTCATTTTTGTCACTATTATGAGGCTGGATAAAGAACAGAAAAGAAGCAGTGTGTTTAATGGCCACGATCACCCTTATAAATTAAAAAAGAAAACATTTTAACACCACAAAATATGTAGAACCAATTTTTTTCAATACAAAAAAGATACCAAAGCAAGGACAATAGAATAAAAACAATTAAAAAGGCCACAAATTGGCCATACGAAAAAACCAATATAGTGTGGTTTGAGCACCACTTTATATCATATTGTTTGTTTTTCGATATCCCATAACTACAGTCCAAGATCTATATTCTACCATTTCCTGCATTTATAGTTAGCACTTTGGAGGAGGCTTACTTTGGTCCCCACATGGACCACTAGTGGTTTTTTCGTATGGCCACTTTGTCCACTTTTTAATTGTTTTTATTCTATTGTCCTTGTTTTGGTATCTTTTTTGTATTGAATAAAATTGGTTCTACATATTTTGTGGTGTTAAAATATTTTATTTTTTAATTTATAAGGGTGATCGTGGCCATTATACACACTGCTTCTTTTCTGTTCTTAAGGGTATGTTTTCACGTTCAGGATTGCCTGCACTTTGGACGCAGCAGATACCCTGCTCCGCCCAAAGCGTCGCCCCCTGTTGTACTTTTGGTGATTCCGGATGTGTTCATAGAATCTCATCTGGAATCTCCTCATCGTATTCATAGACTGAGTTATTTATTTTGCGGAGATGGAGTGTCTTCCGCAAGATAAATAGACATGCTGCGGTCTGGAAAGACGCAATTTTTTATCAAATTGCACTTGTCCATTTTTCTCGCAAGTGAGTATGAGCCCTTTCTGGGAGCTACAATAGGTGTGATGTTTAGAAAGTTAAGAAGCTTTGGCCTTTTAGGCGTTTTTGGCATCTTGTTTCAGGCTTTTTTTACCTAGATTAGAGTAGGTTTCCTAGCTGAAATACAGTATACCTATAGAACACAATTAACAGGAAGAAAATGTCAATATGCCCTGGCATCGTAAGTGGCATAGAGAGCATGGTTATTCTACAAAATATTGATTTCTGAACTTTTCCTGAGTTAAAACATTGTTAGGAGGCTAACAATAACAGTGAAAAATAAAAAAAAGTTTTACAAATATTAAAAATGATAAAAAATCTTAAAGTTCAAATCATTCACCCCAATCAACTAATTGAAAATAAAGATATTAAAATAATTAAAAAGATACACATATGTGGTATCACCGTGTTCAGAAAAGACTGATCTATCAAAACATAAAAACAATTAACCCGACTGGTAAACACCATAAATGAAATAAATTCAAAACAAACAAAAAATACAAAATTACGTTTCTTTGGTTGCCATAATTCCACAAAATAAGGATGTAATAAGCGATCAAAAAATCAAATCCAAAGCCAAAATGAGATTAATCAAAAAGTTGACTCACCCCACAAATAAATAAGCCATCGCACAGCTCCACCGGCTGAAAACTAAAAATTTTACGGGTCTTAAAAAATGACAACACAACCCCAAAACATTTTTTTGCAAACTTCTGATTTTTTTTCACCACTAAACTAAACAAACTGGACATGTTGAGTATTGCCATAATCGCATTAAAAGGCTAGAAATAGACTAGCATTTGGCATCCAATGCAAGAGCATTGGATTTGACATGCTAATGACCCTCAGCTCCAGCTCTGCTGTGTGTGAGAGCCGAGTGTCAGTGCTGTGTACTCTGACTTATATGAGAGAATCGCAGCACAGATGCGGAGGAGACAGAGAAAGTCGTTTCTCCATCTTCTCCATGGCCTGACTTGGTGTATATTGAACTGCACTGGGCTGACATCTGAGTGCAGTGCTATGTGTCACTCACACCTGTAGACTTGCATGGGTGCGTGAGAGCCGAGTTTCGCTGCCAATCTCAGCATACTGCAATTGTTCTCTTATGTCGCATCTGCAACATAAAATAAGATCTGAGCTGCCGAAAGTACAACACTGGGCCGAGGGCTTTGTGATGTTTTATTGTATAGCACTCGGCCATGTTACATGGCAGTGTGACCCCGGCCTATCGAGAAGCACCATATTGCAAGGTCATATACATAAAAATATACGGTTCAGCACCATCTTTAAAAGGAATCTGAAAGCAGATACGTGCAACCCGAACCACAGGAAGCTTGTATCAGATACTAGCTGTATGATTCCAGTCATGCATGTTTGATTCTGAAATGCTGTGCTATTTCCGAGAAAAACATACATTAAAAGCCAAATGGGGACCAAAGCACACAAGTGACTAGTCAAAAAGACAGTTCCTCGGCAGCTTCTCTCTGCCACTGCCACTGACTGACAGGTCTCTCCCTATACACACAAGGAGAGACCCATCATTTCAGGTGAGCCGGAGAAATTATGTCTTCAATGTTAAGTTACCATTAGGGTTCACTCACATGAGCGGATAACCAAAACCTATGTGATGTTTTATCGGATAGCACTCGGCCCAGGATTATCCTATGGGGCAGTGCAGATATTAGATTATTTTTCTCATGCTGATTTGGCATGATAAAACAATTGCAGCATGCTGCGAGTGGCTCAGATATTCGATCACGTGCACCTGTTCAAGTCTATGAGTGTGTGTGAAATATCGGCCTGCACTCGGATGCCATCCGACAGCATCCCTATTACCGCGGACAGAGACAATGTAGTAGATGGAAAAATTAAGTTCTCCATTTTCTTCACCCTTGTGCTGCAATTCTCTCATGCTAAATTATCGGATCACACTCAGATGACAAACGGATCAAACTCTGAAAGACTTTGAGCTGAGTGTTATTAGCATAGTTGGCCAATTCTCTTTCATGAGAGAACATACAACAGTGTCAGTGAACCTCAAAAAGCATTGATGGCACAGTGATGACATCCATGTCCTGTATTTGTTTTTGACCCTTAACATCCATGCTGCCAGAAAAAAAACAGACATGTCTCCATGTGTAATGCACAGACACATGGCCTGTAAAAAAACACAAACATGTGACTAGCACCATAGACTATAATGGGTATGTGTTTTATCCATGAAAAATATCCACACAGATGTCTGAATGAGGCCTTATAATGAAGCTCCATAATTATTTATACAAAAGTGGCACTCTATCCTATTGAACATCTAAGCTAACTAGTAAACTGAGCAACAGGACACATTAAAGGGACTCTGTCACCTGAATTTGGTGGGCCCTCTGTCCGGTCTGATGGGCGGTGTTTCCTCAGCTTTTATTCACCCCTTCCTTTCCCGCTGGGCGCAATATTTTCTGGAATTTCCGTCGGTTTCCTCCGTAGTTCACGCGTGCGCAAAGCAATCTTGCCTTGCGCACGCGCAGTATGCTTTGCCCAACTGCGGGCAAAGCCAAAAAGCATTAGTGCGCATGCGCCGACGCACTATGTCCCGGAAGTATTTCGCTGATGATCTAATAACAGCTAAATCCAAAGGTCATTGCTCCCTGCTGATTCTCCTGGATCTCTCCGCAGCATTTGACACTGTGGATCATCAGCTCCTCCTCACTATGCTCCGCTCTATAGGCCTCAAGGACTCAGCCCTCTCTTGGTTCTAATCCTATCTCTATGACCGTCCCCTTCACTGTATCTTTTGCCGGCTCCTCTTCCTCTCCTTGTCCCCTTACTATTGGGGTTCCGCAGGGCTCAGTCCTAGGCCCCCTCCTCTTCTCTCTATACACTGCCATTGGACAAACAATCAGCAGATTTGTGTTCCAGTATCATCTCTATGCTGACGACACCCAATTATACACTTCTTCCCCTGTCATCACCCCAACCCTAATTCAAAATACCAAGGATTGTCTGTCTGCTGTCTCTAACATCATGTCCTCCCTCTATCTGAAACTAAATCTCTCCAAAATTGAATTTCTTGTGCTTTTCCCTTCTACCAACCTCACTCTACCCAACATCGAAATTACCCTGGAGGGATTAACCATAACTCCCAAGCAGCATGCCCGCTGTCTTGGGGTCATATTCGACACCGAACTTTCCTTTACTCCCTATATCCGATCTCTAACTCGCTCTTGTCACCTGCATCTTTAAAACATCTCCAGAATCCGACCTTTTCTCACCTTTGAAACAGCTAAGACTCTTACTGTCGCTCTTATTCATTCTCGTCTGGACTACTGCAACTCTCTTCTGATTAGTATCTTTCTTACCAAACTTTCTCCTCTCCAATCCATCTTGAATGCGGCAGCCAGGGTCATATTTCTGTCCAACTGCTTCACCAATGCCTCCATCTTGTGCCAGTCATTACCCTGGCTACCCATTCGCAACAGGGTCCAGTATAAACTCATCTCTCTCACTCACAAAGCTCTCCATAGTTCTGCACCGCCTTATATGTCCTCTCTCATCTCTGTCTATCTCCCTACAGGTGCCCTCCGTTCTAAAAATGACCTAAGACTAACATCCCCCGTAATCCAAACCTTGCACCTCCGTCTCCAAGACTTCTCTCATGCTGCGCCAGCTCTCTGGAATGCACTTCCCCAGACGATCAGACTGATACCTAGCTCCAACCTACTCAAGCGAGCTTTGGAAACCCATCTCTTCAAACAAGCCTACCACACCAACTACTCAGTGAACTAACTTTGCCCTGTTCCCTCCTTCCAAATATTATTCTGAATCCGCACCTTACTATTCATCTGTCTCCACACCCTCCATGCACATGATAACTGCACTTGATACTTGACTATTGCACTTAAACAACAAACTAACAAGCACTTTTCACCTACTGTGTCCCCCCATTTCCTTGTAGATTGTAAGCTTGTGAACAGGGACCTCACCCCTAATGTCACTGTTTAAGTTGTCTTAACTTGTATTAAATTTATTGTCTGTACATGTCCCCGCTTAATTGTAAACTGCTGTGGAATATGTTGGCGCTATATAAATAAATATTATTATTATTATCATTATTATTATTACTTACTGCAAGGTCAAAAGTTTACATATACTAAGATTACTATGCCTTTAAACAATTCTGGACTTCACATATAATGATGTCATGTGTTTGGAAGCTTCTGCTTTTTTGGTAACAACTGAGTAAATTAGAGACATACCTGTGGATCACCAGCTCCTCCTCACTATGCTCCGCTCTATAGGACTCAAGGACTCAGCCCTCTCCTGGTTCTCCTATCTCTATGACTGCTCCTTCACTGTATCTTTTGCCGGCTCCTCTTCCTCTCATTGTCCCCTTACTATCGGGGTTCCGCAGGGCTCAGTCCTAGGCCCCCTCCTCTTCTCTCTATACACTGCCCCATTGGACAAACAATCAGCATATTTGCTTTTTTGTGTAGCATCATGGGAAAGTCTATAGAAATCAAGATATCAGGAAGAGAATTGTTGACTTGCACAAGTCTGGCTCATCCTTGGGTACAATTTCAAGATACCTGAAGGTGCCTGGTTCATCTGTACAAACAATTATATGGACAAACAAGATGGGAATTTGCAGCCATCATACCAATCAGGAAGGAGACGGTTTCTGTGTCCCAGAGAAGAACATGCTTTGGTCTGACATGTGCATATCAACCCAAGGACAAAAGCAAAAAACCTTGTGAAGATGATTGTGGAAGCTGGTAAGATTGTGTCAACGTCCACTGTGAAACGAGTACTGTATCAACATGGGCTGAAAGGCCATTCTGCCAAGGAGAAGCCGTTACTCTAACAGAAACATAAAAAAGCCAGATTAATGTTTGCAAATGCACACACCTTAATTTTTGGAGACATATCCTGTGGTCTGATGAAACTAAAATTGAACTTTCTGGGCATAATGACCATCTTTACGTTTGGAGGAAAAAGGGAGCAGCTTGGAAGCCTAAGGACAACATCCCAACTGTGAAACACAGAGGTGGCAGCATCATCATGTTTTGGGGTTGTTTTGCTGCAGGAGAGACAGGTGTACTTCA
This sequence comes from Ranitomeya variabilis, assembly GCF_051348905.1. Lineage (NCBI taxonomy): Eukaryota > Metazoa > Chordata > Amphibia > Anura > Dendrobatidae > Ranitomeya > Ranitomeya variabilis. The sequence continues at coordinate 205,905,326 of NC_135237.1, forward strand.
CAAAATAGATGGCATCATGAGAAAAGAAGATTATGTGGCAATACTGTTCACATCTCAAGACATCTGCCAGGTAGTTCAAGCTTGTGTGGAAATAGGTCTTCCAAATGGACAATGACCAGAAGCATATTGCCAAAATGGTAACAAAGTAGCTTAAGGAAAACAATGTCAATGTTTTGGAGTGGACATCACAATCTCAATCCTATTGAAAATGTATGGGCAAACTTGAAAAGGCAGATGCAAGCAAGGCGACCTACAAACCTGGATCAGTGACACCAGTTTTGTCAGGAGGAATGGGCCCAAATTCTGAACAACTATTGAGAGAAGCTTGTGGAAGGATATCCCAAATGTTTGACCCAAGTTATTCAGTTTAAGGGCAATGGTATCAAATACTAATGAAATGTACAGTATGTAAACTTTTGACTTTGCAGTAAGTAATAAAAATGCCTTAAAACATTCTCTCTCATTATTCTGGCATTTGACAAATATTATTAATTATGCTAATTCTAATTGAAAGGTTTATTCTGAATTCATGTCAGATATTTAGAAAAACATGCACATGTGACACGCCCACCAGTGCTATGTGGTACTCGGAACTGCTTTGTACAGTTCTTTGGGGAAAGTCACGGGGCCGTGATCCGGGGCCCAGGTTGTACCGTAAAGTGGGGAATATGTATATGGGATTTAACGTGACGCCACCTGTGGGGTTCGGCAATGGATGGCTACTGGTCCCGTTTATGTCAGGCTTCATGCACCTCATGGTGCAGGATTCAGGGCGCAAGAGATCACTGAATGACACAAGGGCTGTGGTTTTATTTTCCTTTACTTGATGGTTGATAGTATAGACCGGGGTACTGGTAACAGATTGTAATGGAGAGCCGGGGAGCCTGGAAGCAATTTTTGGATACACCTGGCCAGGTAGGCGGAGACCTTCTTTCTGCGCTGTCCTCCTTTTTTTCTTGCTGCTCAACCGCTTATCCTCCTGCTACTGCTCTGTTTTTAAAAACTAACCGTTGCCCACATGGCAGGCAGATCGAGCCTATCACAGGTGCCGCTCCTTTGTGTCGGCTCCAGGCTCTGGTATGCTGCTGTGCCACTGGACCTGCAGTCCCCTGCCCTCCAGATTTAGCTGCCGGGACTTCAGTACCCACACAACCAAGGGCTCCGGTATTCGGTTCCTAGCACTCAGCTCTGGGGCAGGTATAATCACAACTCCTCTCCCGAGGTTCTGCTCTACTTCTCTCCTGCTGAGACTCAGCAAGGAGACCCCTCCTTGCTTCTAGGCATGACATTACTCCCAGTGAGGGAGGGCTCCTGGGGTGCCACACAAGTGTCTTTTTATATAGTATATGTAAACTTCTGGTTTCAACTGTTTATATATATATATATATATATATATATATATATATATATATATATATATGTGTATATATATATATATGTATTTTATATATGTATATACATATATATCTAATATATAATTGCCTAGAATACTACTTCCTGCAATTTGTGCCAACTTCCGTGGCTTTGTCCGGAGCTAATGTTCGGAGCTAATGTTCGGAGCTAATGTCCGGAGCTAATGTCCGGAGCTAATGTCCGGAGCTAATGTCCGGAGATTAATTGCCTAGAATACTACTTCCTGCAATTTGTGCCAACTTCCGTGGCTTTGTCCGGAGCTAATGTCCGGAGATAATGTCCGGAGCTAATGTCCGGAGATAAGTGACGTCACCAGTGTCCTACACCCAGGCAGAGCACAGGGGCCCCAGGCAGCATATGGGGCCACAGGCAGAGCACAGTGGCCCCAGGCAGAGCACAGGGGCCCCAGGCAGCATATGGGGCCCCAGGCAGAGCACAGTGGTCCCAGGTAGAGCACAGGGGCCCCAGGCAGCCTATGGGGCCCCAGGCAGAGCACAGGGGCCCCAGGCAGCATATGGGGCCCCAGGCAGAGCACAGGGGCCCCAGGCAGCATATGTGGCCCCAGGCAGAGCACAGTGGCCCCAGGCAGAGCACAGGGGCCCAAGGCAGCATATGGGGCCCCAGGCAGAGCACAGTGGTCACAGGCAGAGCACAGGGGCCCCAGGCAGCCTATGGGGCCCCAGGCAGAGCACAGTGGCCCCAGGCAGAACATGGGGCCCCAGGCAGAGCACAGGGGCCCCAGGCAGAGCACAGGGGCCCCAGGCAGCATATGGGGCCCCAGGCAGAGCACAGGGGCCCCAGGCAGCATATGGGGCCCCAGGCAGAGCACAGGCAGAGCACAGGGGCCCCAGGCAGCATATGGGGCCCTAGGCAGAGCACAGAGGCCCCAGGCAGCATATGGGGCCCCAGGCAGAGCACAGTGGCCCCAGGCAGAGCACAGGGGCCCCAGGCAGAACATGGGGCCCCAGGCAGAGCACAGGGGCCCCAGGCAGAGCACAGGGGCCCCAGGCAGCATATGGGGCCCCAGGCAGAGCACAGGGGCCCCAGGCAGCATATGGGGCCCCAGGCAGAGCACAGTGGCACCAGGCAGAGCACAGGGGCCCCAGGCAGCATATGGGGCCCCAGGCAGAGCACAGTGGTCCCAGGCAGAGCACAGGGGCCCCAGGCAGCTTATGGGGCCCCAGGCAGAGCACAGTGGCCCCAGGCAGAACATGGGGCCCCAGGCAGAGCACAGGGGCCCCAGGCAGAGCACAGGGGCCCCAGGCAGCATATGGGGCCCGAGGCAGAGCACAGGGGCCCCAGGCAGCATATGGGGCCCCAGGCAGAGCACAGTGGCCCCAGGCAGAGCACAGTGGCCCCAGGCAGAGCACAGGGGCCCCAGGCAGAAAATGGGGCCCCAGGCAGAGCACAGGGGCCCCAGGCAGAGCACAGGGGCCCCAGGCAGCATATGGGGCCCCAGGCAGAGCACAGTGGCCCCAGGCAGCATATGGGGCCCCAGGCAGAGCACAGTGGCCCCAGGCAGAGCACAGGGGCCCCAGGCAGCATATGGGGCCCCAGGCAAAGCACAGTGGTCCCAGGCAGAGCACAGGGGCCCCAGGCAGCCTCTGGGGCCCCAGGCAGAGCACAGTGGCCCCAGGCAGAACATGGGGCCCCAGGCAGAGCACAGGGGCCCCAGGCAGAGCACAGGGGCACCAGGCAGCATATGGGGCCCCAGGCAGAGCACAGTGGTCCCAGGTAGAGCACAGGGGCCCCAGGCAGCCTCTGGGGCCCCAGGCAGAGCACAGTGGCCCCAGGCAGAACATGGGGCCCCAGGCAGAGCACAGGGGCCCCAGGCAGAGCACAGGGGCCCCAGGCAGAGCACAGGGGCCCAAGGCAGCATATGGGGCCCCAGGCAGAGCACAGTGGTCACAGGCAGAGCACAGGGGCCCCAGGCAGCCTATGGGGCCCCAGGCAGAGCACAGTGGCCCCAGGCAGAACATGGGGCCCCAGGCAGAGCACAGGGGCCCCAGGCAGAGCACAGGGGCCCCAGGCAGCATATGGGGCCCCAGGCAGAGCACAGGGGCCCCAGGCAGCATATGGGGCCCCAGGCAGAGCACAGTGGCCCCAGGCAGAACATGGGGCCCCAGGCAGAGCACAGGCAGAGCACAGGGGCCCCAGGCAGCATATGGGGCCCTAGGCAGAGCACAGGGGCCCCAGGCAGCATATGGGGCCCCAGGCAGAGCACAGTGGCCCCAGGCAGAGCACAGGGGCCCCAGGCAGAACATGGGGCCCCAGGCAGAGCACAGGGGCCCCAGGCAGAGCACAGGGGCCCCAGGCAGCATATGGGGCCCCAGGCAGAGCACAGGGGCCCCAGGCAGCATATGGGGCCCCAGGCAGAGCACAGTGGCACCAGGCAGAGCACAGGGGCCCCAGGCAGCATATGGGGCCCCAGGCAGAGCACAGTGGTCCCAGGCAGAGCACAGGGGCCCCAGGCAGCTTATGGGGCCCCAGGCAGAGCACAGTGGCCCCAGGCAGAACATGGGGCCCCAGGCAGAGCACAGGGGCCCCAGGCAGAGCACAGGGGCCCCAGGCAGCATATGGGGCCCGAGGCAGAGCACAGGGGCCCCAGGCAGCATATGGGGCCCCAGGCAGAGCACAGTGGCCCCAGGCAGAGCACAGTGGCCCCAGGCAGAGCACAGGGGCCCGAGGCAGAAAATGGGGCCCCAGGCAGAGCACAGGGGCCCCAGGCAGAGCACAGGGGCCCCAGGCAGCATATGGGGCCCCAGGCAGAGCACAGTGGCCCCAGGCAGCATATGGGGCCCCAGGCAGAGCACAGTGGCCCCAGGCAGAGCACAGGGGCCCCAGGCAGCATATGGGGCCCCAGGCAAAGCACAGTGGTCCCAGGCAGAGCACAGGGGCCCCAGGCAGCCTCTGGGGCCCCAGGCAGAGCACAGTGGCCCCAGGCAGAACATGGGGCCCCAGGCAGAGCACAGGGGCCCCAGGCAGAGCACAGGGGCACCAGGCAGCATATGGGGCCCCAGGCAGAGCACAGTGGTCCCAGGTAGAGCACAGGGGCCCCAGGCAGCCTCTGGGGCCCCAGGCAGAGCACAGTGGCCCCAGGCAGAACATGGGGCCCCAGGCAGAGCACAGGGGCCCCAGGCAGAGCACAGGGGCCCCAGGCAGCATATGGGGCCCCAGGCAGAGCACAGTGGTCCCAGGTAGAGCACAGGGGCCCCAGGCAGCCTATGGGGCCCCAGGCAGAGCACAGGGGCCCCAGGCAGCATATGGGGCCCCAGGCAGAGCACAGGGGCCCCAGGCAGCATATGGGGCCCCAGGCAGAGCACAGTGGTCCCAGGTAGAGCACAGGGGCCCCAGGCAGCCTATGGGGCCCCAGGCAGAGCACAGGGGCCCCAGGCAGCATATGGGGCCCCAGGCAGAGCACAGGGGCCCCAGGCAGCATATGGGGCCCCAGGCAGAGCACAGTGGCCCCTGGCAGAGCACAGGGGCCCCAGGCAGCATATGGGGCCCCAGGCAGAGCACAGTGGTCCCAGGCAGAGCACAGGGGCCCCAGGCAGCCTATGGGGCCCCAGGCAGAGCACAGTGGCCCCAGGCAGAACATGGGGCCCCAGGCAGAGCACAGGGGCCCCAGGCAGAGCACAGGGGCCCCAGGCAGCATATGGGGCCCCAGGCAGAGCACAGGGGCCCCAGGCAGCATATGGGGCCCCAGGCAGAGCACAGTGGCCCCAGGCAGAGCACAGGGGCCCCAGGCAGAACATGGGGCCCAAGGCAGAGCACAGGCAGAGCACAGGGGCCCCAGGCAGCATATGGGGCCCCAGGCAGAGCACAGGGGCCCCAGGCAGCATATGGGGCCCCAGGCAGAGCACAGGGGCCCCAGGCAGAACATGGGGCCCCAGGCAGAGCACAGGGGCCCCAGGCAGAGCACAGGGGCCCCAGGCAGCATATGGGGCCCTAGGCAGAGCACAGGGGCCCCAGGCATCATATGGGGCCCCAGCCAGAGCACAGTGGCCCCAGACAGAGCACAGGGGCCCCAGGCAGAACATGGGGCCCCAGGCAGAGCACAGGGGCCCCAGGCAGAGCACAGGGGCCCCAGGCAGCATATGGGGCCCCAGGCAGAGCACAGGGGCCCCAGGCAGCATATGGGGCCCCAGGCAGAGCACAGTGGCACCAGGCAGAGCACAGGGGCCCCAGGCAGCATATGGGGCCCCAGGCAGAGCACAGTGGTCCCAGGCAGAGCACAGGGGCCCCAGGCAGCTTATGGGGCCCCAGGCAGAGCACAGTGGCCCCAGGCAGAACATGGGGCCCCAGGCAGAGCACAGGGGCCCCAGGCAGAGCACAGGGGCCCCAGGCAGCATATGGGGCCCGAGGCAGAGCACAGGGGCCCCAGGCAGCATATGGGGCCCCAGGCAGAGCACAGTGGCCCCAGGCAGAGCACAGTGGCCCCAGGCAGAGCACAGGGGCCCCAGGCAGAAAATGGGGCCCCAGGCAGAGCACAGGGGCCCCAGGCAGAGCACAGGGGCCCCAGGCAGCATATGGGGCCCCAGGCAGAGCACAGTGGCCCCAGGCAGCATATGGGGCCCCAGGCAGAGCACAGTGGCCCCAGGCAGAGCACAGGGGCCCCAGGCAGCATATGGGGCCCCAGGCAAAGCACAGTGGTCCCAGGCAGAGCACAGGGGCCCCAGGCAGCCTCTGGGGCCCCAGGCAGAGCACAGTGGCCCCAGGCAGAACATGGGGCCCCAGGCAGAGCACAGGGGCCCCAGGCAGAGCACAGGGGCACCAGGCAGCATATGGGGCCCCAGGCAGAGCACAGTGGTCCCAGGTAGAGCACAGGGGCCCCAGGCAGCCTCTGGGGCCCCAGGCAGAGCACAGTGGCCCCAGGCAGAACATGGGGCCCCAGGCAGAGCACAGGGGCCCCAGGCAGAGCACAGGGGCCCCAGGCAGCATATGGGGCCCCAGGCAGAGCACAGTGGTCCCAGGTAGAGCACAGGGGCCCCAGGCAGCCTATGGGGCCCCAGGCAGAGCACAGGGGCCCCAGGCAGCATATGGGGCCCCAGGCAGAGCACAGGGGCCCCAGGCAGCATATGGGGCCCCAGGCAGAGCACAGTGGCCCCTGGCAGAGCACAGGGGCCCCAGGCAGCCTATGGGGCCCCAGGCAGAGCACAGTGGCCCCAGGCAGAACATGGGGCCCCAGGCAGAGCACAGGGGCCCCAGGCAGAGCACAGGGGCCCCAGGCAGCATATGGGGCCCCAGGCAGATCACAGTGGTCCCAGGTAGAGCACAGGGGCCCCAGGCAGCCTATGGGGCCCCAGGCAGAGCACAGGGGCCCCAGGCAGCATATGGGGCCCCAGGCAGAGCACAGGGGCCCCAGGCAGCATATGGGGCCCCAGGCAGAGCACAGCGATATTTTGGACCACTGTGCGGTGTTTCAGACCCCCTGTGTGATGTCTGGGGCCCTGTTCTTAAGTATATTAAAGATTAAAGTAACGTATATTAAAGTATATTATAGATCAAATTTGACACGTTTATGAGCACCATTGAGTGATATACTCAAGAATGACATAATTTTTCAACATTTTATGGTTTCAAACTGTAAACACTCAGAGTTTTTTTTACTTCAACCAGAAAACCTTAACGGTTCATAAAAAACTTGACTGTTCAGGATATGATAAAAGTCATAGTATTCTGAATCTTTAACTTATAAAGATACCTTTACATGGGGTGATTATTGGTTCCAGAGAGGCTTTCGGCCGATAATCGTACACATGGCTGGTGACAGGACAATACAATATAAACGTTCAAAGGTAAACACTGATAACATTAAAATCTAATATATAATTGCCTAGAATACTACTTCCGGCAATTTGTGCCAACTTCCGTGGCTTTGTCCGGAGATAATGTCCGGAGATAAGTGACGTCACCAGCATCCTACACCCGCTCAGGGTGGACAAAGATATATGCCTTCGTGGTGCGCGGCACTTTTCTGATTGGTTGCCGCCTGCCGCGAGCGACCAATCAGAAATGTGCCGTACTGTCAAGAATTGTCAAGAGCTGGTGAGTGCAGCCATTGTTTGTTCTTTCTTACTATTATTTATTAATTGTATTATTCTTACATTTGAATAAATAAAGTATATATGGATTCTAGACTCCCGATTCTTTAGAATCGGGCTGCCATCTAGTCTAATATATAATTGCCTAGAATACTACTTCCGACAATTTGTGCCAACTTCCGTGGCTTTGTCCGGAGATAATGTCCGGAGATAAGTGACGTCACCAGCGTCCTACACCCACTCAGGGTGGACAAAGATATATGCCTTCGTGGTGCGCGGCACTTTTCTGATTGGTTGCCGCCTGCCGCGAGCGACCAATCAGAAATGTGCCGTACTGTGACACACTCCGCCCGCCATTTTGGTGTGATTTTTGAATTTTTACCTCACAGCAAGTTTCTACTGCGTGGAGGCGGTCCCAGTGACGTCGCTCTTCAAGCTCCTGCTGAATTTCGTCAAAAAAATGATAATACCATTTACCAAAACTATATATATTTAGTTGTGAAGTGGTTCAGTGACATTTTCACACCAATTTTGAACTTTTGTTTGGTGTTTTCTCCATATACTGCCTATTATTCACTGACTGTTATACTGAGAGACTGCCGTTTATTAACCTCTTCTTTGCCACACTGGGTATATTGCTCTATTATTTGCCACATAAGGACATTGTCCATTATTGCCCAGCAATTTCTCTGCAATATAAACTGCCTATTTATTAATATCTGTATTCCTGCAAAGAACTATTGCCTATTATTAACTGGCTATTTTCCTACTACCTGACACTGCCTCTTATTAACCTGTTGTTTGCCACCACCACGCTTAAAGCTGTTTAGCTTAGCCAACATGAGCTCTAATAGTAAGGATACTAATGACACAGAGCCCAAAGCTGCTGATGGCGCACGTAAGATTAGGTCTGATATAAAGTATACTAATAATGCAGAGCAAAAAGACGCCGATGCCGCACGTAAGCGTAAACAGCGTGCTAACAAGAGTACAGAGGATAAATGCAAGCGCCTGGACACTGTTAAGTATAGTAATGACACAGAGTCCAAAGCTGCTGATGGCGCACGTAAGATCAGGTCTGATATAAAGTATGGTAATGATGCAGAGCGAAAAGCCGCCGATGCCGCACGTAAGCGTAAACAGCGTGTTAACAAGAGTACAGAGGATAGATGGAAGCACCTGGATACTGTTAAGTATACTAATGACACAGAGTGTAAAGCTGCTGATGGCGCACGTAAGATCAGGTCTGATATAAAGAATGGTAATGATGCAGAGCGAAAAGCCGCCGATGCCACACGTAAGCGCAAACAGCGTGTTAACAAGAGTACAGAGGATAGATGCAAGCGCCTGGATACTGTTAAGTATACTAATGACACAGAGTCCAAAGCTGCTGATGGCGCACGTAAGATCAGGTGTGATATAAAGTATGGTAATGATGCAGAGCGAAAAGCCGCCGATGCTGCACGTAAGCGCAAACAGCGTGCTAACAAGAGTACAGAGGAGAGATGCAAGCGCCTGGACACTGTTAAGTATACTAATGACACAGAGCCCAAAGCTGCTGATGGCGCACGTAACATCAGGTCTGATAATAAGTATACCAATGACGCAGAGCGAAAAGCCACCGATGCTGCACGTAAGCGTAAACAGCGTGCTAACAAGAGTACAGAGCATAGATGCAAGCGCCTGGACACTGTTAAGTATACTAATGACACAGAGCCCAAAGCTGCTGATGGCGCACGTAACATCAGGTCTGATAATAAGTATACCAATGACGCAGAGTGAAAAGCCACCGATGCCGCACGTAAGCGCAAACAGCGTGCTAACGAGACTACAGAGGACAGACAGAAGCGCCTGGACACTGTTAATGCTGCTTGCAATAAACGCATTACTAATGAGTCTTTTGAGGACAAAACTAATCGATTAAGTAATAAAGCTGCTGCTGCACGCTCTCAACGTTGCAAACATAATATTTCCACGTCCTCAGTCATAGATTCTGCCCACAATACAGCTTCTTTGTCTCCATTCATAGAATGTGTGCAGCCTGAAGCTCCTTTAACTGTTGGTAAATCTGCACGTAAGCGCAAACACTGTCCTACTTACACTCCAAATGATAAACGCCGTCGCCTGTACACCGTTAAGTCTGCTTATAAGACATGCTTCACACCTGACTCTTCTAAGGCAACAAACAAACCATTACCAAATGCAGCTGGTGCACGCCGTGAACGGCGCAAAAAAAACGCTCGCACCTCCATATTAATAAACCCTGACCACGATACACCTTCCAACTCCTCAGTGATTGAATCTGTGGACAGTGAAGATCCTCTACCAGGTCCACGCTTTATATATGTTGGCTTAAAGAAACATTCCAATGCTCCGTTACCACAACCTGTACCTCAACATCCTACAGGTTTTACTAATGATGACAGTACCATAGTAGAACACTCCTGTGGTCCTATGAACTATTTATGTGAACATTGTCAAGCATTACATTTTAATGCTGAGATACCAGCAGATAAAAATTTTACTCTGTGTTGTCACAAGAGTAAAGTGCATATACCTATACCCCAATATCCCGAGGTCTTTAAACGATTACTGACAGGGGAGAGTGAGTTCAGTAAGAATCTCATGGAAAATATTCGTAGTATTAACAGCTCATTTGCTTTCGCCTCCATGGGTGCCAATATATCCCCTCCACCTGGACATGGCCCTTACTGTTTCTGTATACATGGACAAATATATCATCGTACTGGAACCCTACATCCCAGTGATGATCAAGTTCCAGCTTATGCCCAACTGTATATTTTGGATACCGCTACCGCGAATGAACAACGTTTAAACTGTGAACAAAATCAAAAATGTCATCCCACTTTGATGAGTATAATTGCTCTTCAGTTAGACAATGTGAATCCCTTTGTTGCTGCCTACAAAATGTTACGAGATGTGGAACATGAAGAACATCTTAAAGCTGAAGCTAATGGCACTCTCATGCCAAATATCATCATGGCCCTTAAACAAGATCGGAATCAAGACCCTCGCCGATATAATAATCCAACTGTCAATGAAGTTGCTGTCGTATTTGAAAATGACAATGGAGAGCCACCATTTAATCGTGATATTTTAATACATTTACAACCGGACCCCAAAAATCCTTTGGCACCAAGAACACAACAGGTCAGCATTCTACACAGTAATTTAGATGCTTTACTCTATCCTTTATTTTTCCCTTACGGAGACCAGGGCTGGCATGATGGCCTCAAGCAACAAGGGCAAAGTCCACGCAGAGTTACACAACTGCAATATTACTGCTATGTGCTGTCTGTCCGTAATCAGTTTAATCCACTCCTGAATGGTGGCAAACTCACTCAGCAGTACTTAGTGGATACTTATGTGAAAATTGAGGCAAATCGCCTAAATTATATCCGTCAACACCAAAAGGATTTGAAAGTAGAGGATTATTGTGTACTCCAGGAACATCTCCAGAAAAAATCCATTGAGAAGGGCATCCCCATTGGAAAAACGGTCATTTTACCATCTTCGTTTGAAGGCAGTCCCAGGAATATGCAGCAGCGGTACCAGGATGCCATGGCTATTGTGACTAAATATGGTCGTCCTGATCTATTCATCACCATGACCTGTAATCCGAAATGGAATGAGATTACTGAGAATTTGGAACCTTGGCAGCGTGTGGAACATAGACCTGATTTGGTGGCACGTGTTTTCAAAATAAAACTGGAAGCACTCTTAAAAGACATTAACAACGGATTATTTGGGAAAGTTTGCGCTATGGTTTATGTAATTGAATTTCAAAAACGTGGCCTTCCACACACTCACATTTTGATTATTCTGGACAGCAACTCCAAATTAAGGACTGAGGAGGACATAGACAATACAGTGTGGGTTGAAATTCCCAATCCTACCCACTACCCTCAGCTCCATAAAATTGTTCTCCAACATATGATTCATGGTCCGTGTGGAGAACACAACCCAAATTCTCCCTGTATGGATCTGGGGAAGTGTACAAAAGGTTTCCCTAAAGATTTGCAACCAAGAACCATCATAGCTAAGGACGCCTATCCTACTTATCGCAGACACTTTGGCCCATCTTTTCAACACCATTCTAACATGAATTGACAATTCGTGGGTGGTTCCATATAATCCGTTCCTGCTATTAAAATACAAGTGCCATATAAATGTCGAAGTTTGTGGTTCCATTCAGGCTGTGAAATATTTATTTAAATACGTCTACAAAGGACATGATAAAGCCAATCTTGAAATCTGCCAGACTAACATCCAACATGATGAAACACACCAATTCATGGATTCAAGATATGTCAGTGCACCAGAGGCAGCTTGGCGAATATTCTCATATCCAATGCATAAACAATCTCATAGCATCATTCGCCTTGCTGTACATCTACCGCATTCTCAGCCACTCTATTTTCATGAGGATGACTCTATTGGAAACATCAAACAAAAGCTCCATCAAAATTCTACACTTATGGCCTACTTCAAGCTTAATCAGAACGACCATCATGCTCATATTTATCTATACCGTGAAATTCCCGAAAACTATGTTTGGAAAGAAGGTTCTTGGGAAGTTAGAAAGCGAGCAGGTGGTTCTGTGATTGGACGAATGTATACTGTCAGTGTAAAAGACCAAGAACGCTACTATTTAAGATTGTTATTGTTACATGTCAAAGGTGCAACCAGTTTTGACAGCATAAAAACTGTACACGGAGTCACACATGAAACCTTCAAAGATGCGGCATTAGCTCTTGGCTTACTATTTGATGATAGTCTGTGGAGAAATACATTACTTGATGCCAGTATTCTCAACATGCCAGCACAGCTACGTGACATGTTTGCCTACATTTGTATTTTTGGTCCTCCAGCTAAACCTCGGGACTTATGGGATGAATTTAAGGAACACTTTGTAGAAGACTACTGCTATGCATACCACTCCGACACTCTGGAGTGTGTCAATTGTGAAGGCTATGCTATGACAGATGTCCAACATGTTCTTAAAGCTCATGGCAAAACTTATACTGATTTAAATTTGCCACGTCCAGTCAAGAAACAACACCTCCTCCCACAGTATGATAAAGATTATGAGTTATCAGCAGCTGCTGAAATGAAAGCTACTCTAAATGAGGACCAACTTTTTGCTTTTGATGCTATCACTCAAGCTTTAGAAGACACTAATTCTACAGTAAAGTGTTTTTTCCTTGATGGTCCTGGTGGCAGCGGAAAAACGTACCTATATCATCTACTCCTACATCAGCTAAGAGGACAAGGAGACATTGTGTCACCTGCTGCCACTACTGGAATTGCCGCCAACTTGCTACAAGGTGGACGAACCATTCATTCTCTTTATGGGATTCCAATTCCTGTGAATGAAACATCTGTTTCCAGGATTAAGAATGATACCGATGCAGCAAAAGATTTGCACAGCACTAAACTTTTTATTATTGATGAGTGCACAATGCTATCCAAATATGCATTGCATGTCATTGATAGAGTTTTACGTGATGTCATGACAACAAATGTAGCTCACAAAGAAAAAACACCGTTTGGAGGTAAAGTGATTGTTTTTGGAGGCGACTTTAGACAATGTCTTCCTGTCATCCCTCATGGGACAAGAACTGATGTTGTAGAGAGCTGTATAAAATATTCACAACACTGGCAACATTTTACTCGCCTGCCACTTATTAAAAACATGCGCTCCATTGATCCTCACTACAGCAGTTGGTTGCTTCAACTGGGAAATGGTGAACTATCTAATGAACATAACCTTGGAGATGATGTAATTGAAATTCCTCCAGACATGGTATGCACTGGCTAATTGAAATTTTTGGAGATAATCTTTGTATTGATGTGAATGACACCAAAAGCATAAATACAGCTGCATCTCATGCAATTTTATGTCCAAAAAATGAGGACGTTGAGAAAGTCAATTCCCAAGTCATGGATTTATTGATAGGTGACTATACTGAATATATCAGTGATGATTCCATTGATCCTGATGAAGCTGATGACCTCGATCAATACCCACTTGAGTTTTTGAATTCACTAACACCAACTGGAATGCCTTCACATCGTCTGAAACTTAAAATTGGCACCATTGTCATGTTATTACGTAATCTGAACACGAACAAAGGTCTCTGCAATGGTACGCGGCTCATTGTCACTGCCTTACATGCCAATATCATACTGGCTAAAGTAATTAGTGGGTCAGCAGCAGGAAATGTGGTATTCATTCCACGAATTGATTTGTGTCCATCAGAGACTGGATTACCTTTTAAATTAAGACGGAGACAATTTCCCATCAAGCTCGCATTTGCAATGACCATAAATAAATCTCAAGGCCAGACCCTCCATCGAGTTGGCATTTATCTACCAGAACCTGCTTTTGCCCATGGTCAATTGTATGTTGCTTTTCCCAGGGTGAAGCAATGTTGCAATGTGAGGGTTAAAGTGGTTAATACACCACTTCAAGGACAATTATTGGCTGATAGTACTAAAGTCTTCACACGTAATATTATCTACAAAAATATTTTAGTTTAAAGTTACTTTTCTTTTTTTTCATTATTCAGTTTTTCTAATAACATAGACAGCAATAGGCAAATTCTATGTATAGAGATAAGGAAAAAAACAAAAAACAAAAAAAATTAGTGTAGCCATAGACATATAGATTTTAAGTACTTATGTAGGAAACTAGACTGTGGCCCGATTCTAATGCATCGGGTATTCTAGAATATGCATGTCCCCGTAGTATATGGACAATGATGATTCCAGAATTCACGGCAGACTGTGCCCGTCGCTGATTGGTCGAGGCAACCTTTATGACATCATCGTCGCCATGGCAACCATTATGACATCTACGTCGATACTGTGCCCGTCGCTGATTGGTTGAAGCGAATTCACGGCAGACTGTGCCCATCACTGATTGGTCGAGGCAACCTTTATGACATCATCGTCGCCATGCTGTGCCCGTCTCTGATTGGTCGAGGCCTGGCGGCCTCGACCAATCAGAGACGCGGGATTTCCAGGACAGACAGACAGACGGAAAAACCCTTAGACAATTATATATAAAGATACGTATATAACATACGTACTCATTAGCATATAGGGTTAATAACTCTATATCATATCTACATAAATTTAGAAATATGATATATCAATACATATTTTTATAGGTAAGTAGAACACACATTAAGTACAAGATGTAAGATGTGTATCATCCAAATGCCTGTATTTGGTGATAGGAACCTGTATTTGAAGCTCCAGCAGTATAGCTGCTGAGAGATTTCATTTTGTTTTTAAAAAGGGTGAGGTTTTTGTGAACAGGTAAGAGACGGGTGGGATGGATGTTCACACACATCTCTATCTCCAGGTGTGTTCTGTACATAGAAATAGATATATAGATAGGTACATATTTAGATAGATAGGGAAAGAATAGAGATTTTGCTTTCACATCAACATTTTTCTGCTATTTGGAGAATTTATGGTGGAAAAAAGGCTATTTCTGCACTTTCTGCCTAAGGGCTGACCCACGCCACTCTTGCTGTAAGTTGCATGCAATGTATACGGAATTTGTACTTCACTTGCGGCAGGTGCGGCACATGTGGTTTCTGCAGTTTTCGCCACAAAATCTCCACTTACCAGTGTTTTTGTTGTGGCTGCATTTAATGCAATTGTCGAAGCCGCGTTTGCCGCATTTACTGCAAGTTAACTCCAAGCTTCATCTACATTGCATGGCACTTGCTGAAAGTGTGTTGTAGGTCAGTTCTTTGGTGCCAAGTGTGGAAGTTGTATTGTTTTTCACATTACTTCTGCAAATATCAGAAACATGCAGATGTGAAAGAGGTTTGAGTATTAAGAAATAGGAATCAGTTAGTTAGGACCCATCAGTTCAAAGGCTACCGTGACGTGGTTGATGGGCATGCTTATATTAGCCCATCGGTGTACTATGAATGTTGATTTCTTAAATTTTACACTTCTGTAAAAATAAACACAAAAAATTTGGATACACAAAAAGGCTTTTATTTCTGTTGTACTTATTAGAATTATTTAAAATGAAGGCTTAGCTAAGCCCAAGAGATGATTAAAAACGTTTCATACCAACCCATCAGATGTAAAATTACTGTGAAAATACCTGATGGGCACACAAGTATGCGCCAGTATGGGTACTAAGAGCTTTTCCACATAATAATGAAATATTTTAAAATGTCATAGAACATACCAATATACATAGTTATTGATACATATTATTTATTATTTACATTATTGTTCTTAAGCAAAGAACCGTTGTTGTGGCATTTGCCACAACACGCAAAGTTGTTGTCTGATGTCTTTCATCACTCCCCTCATAAGCATGTTCATGGATCCTGTGTAACTGTACCTTAAATAACAAGAATTGTCAAGAGCTGGTGAGTGCAGCCATTTTTTGTTCTTTCTTACTATTATTTATTAATTGTATTATTCTTACATTTGAATAAATAAAGTATATATGGATTCTAGACTCCCGATTCTTTAGAGTCGGGCTGCCATCTAGTACATACATATTTAAATATATATACTTGTCCTCAATCCTGGTATATACAGGTCCTTCTCAAAAAATTAGCATATAGTGTTAAATTTCATTATTTACCATAATGTAATGATTACAATTAAACTTTCATATATCTGTCAGGTCGCTAGTCTTACCCATGATGGGGGTTTTGAGTAATGAACCAGGCAGGGAGTTTTTAAAAGCCTCAGGTATCTTTTGCATGTGTTTAGAGTTAATTAGTTGATTCATAAGATTAGGGTAATAGGTCGTTTAGAGAACCTTTTCTTGATATGCTAATTTATTGAGACAGGTTTTTTGGGTTATCAGGAGTTGTATGCCAAAATCATCAGTATTAAAACAATAAAAGACCTGACAAATTTCAGTTGGTGGATAATGAATCTATAATATATGAAAGTTTAATTGTAATCATTACATTATGGTAAATAATGAAATTTAACACTATATGCTAATTTTTTGAGAAGGACCTGTATGTACCTCATCTTGGTGTGTATAAATAAATATATATATATATATATATATATATATATATATATATATATATATATATATACTGTATATATACAGTGAGTCCATAAAGTCGTGGTGCACTTTTGACCAGTCACTGGAAAGCAGCAAGGAACAATAAAAATGTGAAATCTGCTCAAAATATTAGAAAAACTCTCCCAGTTTTATACCTATTCAGTGCAGTTCGATCTGAGCTCCATTTGTTGCCCTACACACATCCAAATGATAGTGAAGTTCTTGCCACACACGGGTAAGGACATCTGGTGTAACAGAGTGAATAACGTCAGTGATTCTCTGTTTTAAATGATTAATGTTGTTGATACGTTCAATGTACACATGTTGCTTCACATAACCCCAAAAGTAAAAGTCTAAGGGCGTCAGATCCGGGGATTGTGGTGGCCATGGCATGACAGAACCCCTGCCTATCCACCGCCGCGGAATGTTCTATCCAGAAACTCACGACCAATGGAGGCGTAGTGTGGAGGAGCGACGTTTCTTTAACACCTTATGAACTGTAGTCTTGCTTATGTGGAATTGTCGAGCACACACACGCACAGATATTTTAGGACTCCTTAGGTAGCTATCCTGTATAGCCTCTACAGACTTGTCACTGACTAATAACCTACCAGAATGGGGTTTCTCCACCAAACTGCCGGTTTCCCTGAACTGCTTATCCCACCGAGTAATATAATTTGTATGTGGTGGCGCTTCATTATAAATGCGCCGATATTCACATAGCACTGTGGTCACGGATTTGAATTTAGGCAGCCACAGAACACACTGAACTTTCCTCTGTACCGTCCACATCTCAGCTGGCATTGAAAGCCACAGAGCTGGCATAAGCTTGTGGTTGCATGATGTTACAGACCTGGCAGTGTATTAATCAGAGTTCAGTTTATCAAGTGTTTAATCTGACTGGGGGCTCAGCAACAGCTTAAATGAGTTTGTGCTGTTTGATTGGCTCTTGTTATCTCTCCTCATGAACAGGTCTGCTATGATTGGGCCAGAGAAAGGGTCCCAAAATGTAAACTATAAATAGTTCCTGTGACTGGTCAAAAGTGCACCATGACTTTATGGAATCACTGTATATATATATTGTAGTGTAGCTAATGGTCACATAGTCGATGGGAGGTATGTGTCACAGAGATGCCTTGTCTCTGTGATGTTTCCCGGAGTTTTTTCTCTAGTGCATGAAAGCACTAAGAGGTTCGTTTCTTTCATCTTAGTCTGAGTTGCAGGTAGCTATGAGAGATGGGCTGGTCTGGCTACCCATATACATCACCCCTGTGTTTGGTTACAGCCAAACATATATATGTTTGACCTGTTGCACATGGTCCAAAAGTGGCTGCAGCCAGAGTCCTCTACACCTGTGCAGATGGTCGAACGGGTGGTGATGGACCAGTTTGTGCACTCCCTGCTGAGGCCTGTACAGACTTGGGTTGCCCAGGGTGATCCCTGGAATGCCGATGAACTGGTCGGACTAGTCAAGAGATACCAGGGGATGGAAGGTTCTCTGGGAAAGCAGCTCACTAAACACTGGGGGACCCAAGGGACAGAGACCCAAAAGGGGGTGGGGCATCCAAGGTCCAAAGGGGCAGGGGAGGTGGTGCCCAAGGTCCCTACAGGTGATTGTTTGCTGGAGGTGCCACGGCCCAGGCCATATAGCTGCCCACTGTCCCCAGATGCCTGAGCAGATGGACTGCAGCATAGGACGCTGATGTTCATATTACATCTATCCAGCCTGCAGTGTGAACTGTCCACCCAGTGAGGAGACTCAAACGTGTCCCATGAAGGTGAACAGATGGGAGGTAACTGCATTGCTAGCCTCCAGGAGTCTAGTGACTCTTGTGAAAGCCACTTTTCCATTTCAATTGATCCCTGGGAAAAAGGCGGTGCATTCATGATGATGCTAAGGACTACCCTATGGCTAGAGTGGACATTGAAAGGGCCCAAGGTACTGAGTCCCTTGAGGTCGGCGTCGTTCGTGACTTGTTGCACCCTATAATTGTAGGCCGGGACTTTTGTTTATTTTGGGATCTGTGGGGGAAGGGTTCTGAGTTTGCTGGCGCGAATTGGGAACAAGTTAACCCTAGTAAGGTATCACCACACCCAGAGGCAGATGGATTTCCCTTTTGTGTCCTTGTGAGGGATGAGGAAGAATTGTCCCCTGTGTCTGACATTCCGGAGTTAGGGGTGATCAGTGAGAATAACATAGAAACCCAACTCAGAAAAAAACCTTTAACAATGTCACTGTCATTAATGGGGTTGCACAGGAGCTGAGGGCTGATACAAGGTTTCCCTATTTTATGCTGAGTGGGGAGTTTTTGTAATGGGTCATGAAAATAAGGGAGGAGTTGGTGGAGCAGTTAATAGTGCTGGGGTGCCAAAGAAGTTGTTGGACATGGCCTATTCACACATCTTGGAGGGACATCTGGGAGTGGAAAAAATGCAAGAACAGATTGTGCAGCGGTTCTATTGGCCTGGGTGTCATGGGAAATATTAAACTATTGCAGGTCCTGCCCCACATGTCAGTTAACCGCCCCCACCTCTCACTTTCAGAGTCCCCTCATGCCATTGCCTATTATTGAATTGCCGTTCGAGAGAATTGCTATGGACTTGGTTGGTCCCTTGGTTAAATCAGCTCATGGGCATCGGTATATATTAGTCAACCTGGACTATGCCACATGCTATCCTGAGGCAAATCCCCTGAGAAACTCCTCCTCGAAGAGTATAGCCCACAAATTGGTCCATGTGTTTTCCCGGACAGGTTAACTGAAGGACATCCCGACCAACCAAGGAACACATTTTATTAGTAAGGTCATGAGGGGTTTATGTAAGGTCCTGCAAATCTCCCAGCTGAGGACTTCAGTGTACCATCCTCAGACAGATGGCCTTGTTGAGAGATTTAATAAAACACTGAAGAGCATGATAAGGAAAGTCATAGAGAAAGACTTTAGAGACAGGGAGTGTCTCTTACTGTATCTGCTGTTCTTCATCCATGAGGTTCCACAGGCCTCTACGGGGTTCTTGCCCTTCGAACTTTTGTATGGCTGACATCCACGAGGTCTCCTCGATATAGCCAAGGAAACCTGTGAAGCCAAAGTCACACCCCACAGAAGCGTCATTGAGCATGTGGAACTGATGCAGCAGAAGATTGCAAAGGTGATGCCCATTGTAAAAGGACAGCTCCTCCAGGCACAAGAAGCTCAGGCCAGGGACTACAACCAGTCAGCCAGAGTGAGGCAGTTCAATCCGGGAGACCGGGTTTTTGTTCTAATCCCTACGATGGAAAGTTCTTGGCCAAATGGCAAGGGCCATATGAAGTGGTGGAGAAGTTGGTGAGGTAAGATTCACCAGCCAGTAAGACAGAAACCATATCAGTAATGTAAAAAAGAGGACAGCGCCACAACGGTCAGTGATAAGAAAAAACTTACAGCTTTAATCTGCCAACTGCGGCGACGTTTCGGTATAAACCTTTATCAAGCACAGTTTGACACATGTTCCAACCACCATTATATATCCCAAGCACCACCCCTCATTAGAACAAAACACCAATAGGAGTATAGTACTACAATGACACAATACATCAGTACATCAAAATACATATAAATATACAAAAAATACTTGTACAAATACATAAGCATTGACAATACAGCATCAGAAAAAGGCATACTAGTCCTGATCTCTAAAATTCAACGAACTCACCCACAAAAGTGCAAAGAAGATCGCCCTCAAACAGATGTAAACAAACGACATTCCTCCAATAGAACTATAGCATTCCCCGTAGTCAAGATACAAACCACCCCCCCAGGATGATGCCATAACGGCCGTAGTCCAATCAGATACTCCTCCACAAATCATGTGATCGTGGTGATAGAAAAAATTGCTGCACAGATCCAGTCCATACATGGGAGAAGTCTCCATTGCACATAACAGGATTAGTATCCAGGATATCGATCAGCTCCCAAACAGAATAACAGTAGTCCAATGCAAAATAACAGTAGTCCAATGCAAAATAACAGTAGTCCAATGGGATCTTTGTTTACATCAGTGTGGTCACAGGGGTAAGATGAATCCCTGCGCATGTTCAGTTAATTCACAGCAAGCATACCCACTATATATGCCACAGGCAGCGTCCATAGCGATCCAGATAAGTAGCGATATCCTGCAGACTCATCATATTCCGATAGCGTTCACCTATGCAGGCAAATGGGGACAGCAGTCCATATGTGGCAGTTGTAGGTATGCTGCAGCTTGTCCATAGTGCACACTATCCCAGCCATATATAAATATATCAAATTCAGAACTAACAGTCTATAAAAATAAAAGCAAAACATCTCTACATTATTAGGCTCAAATAATGTCACCCAGGCCTGATTCAGAACACACCCTCAATGACAATATATCAAAGACCGCCCACAAGTGTACCTCCCCCATTGGAATCTACTTCAAAACATCGACATCATATATAGAAAAAAACCTTAAACTGATAACCTTTAATAGTGCAACAAACATGAAGGACCGAAGAGATCTATCATAATAGCCACACCGGTATGTGCAAATAGCCCTCCTGGGGAGGAAAATAAAAAGTCAGTAAACAAAAAATGCTTGACATTAAGGGAATCATTCATCATTAATATCCCCACACATAAAAATAGCTAGTTCAATGGGACAAACCCTCAATATTCTACCAGGGATTCCCAGCTAGTCTCCCATGCTGGTACTTGCCTAGCCTCAAGCTGCTTAGCATTTACAATCTGGCGAGGGCAGGCACATTCAGCCTAGAGTGGCCATATATACCATAAAGAAAATAAAGAAAGAAGAAAGAAAAATAGGAAAACAATAATGGTTAAAAACATTATACCAGAAGATTACTGTCAGAAATATTTAGCAGATACTAAAGGCAACAGCTCTGTTGGTACTCCAAATTTAACCCCCTAGGTGACAGGGTGTCGAGCTCAAAAATCCATCTTAATTCCCTCTTTTTTAAAAGGGCAACACGATCTCACCCACGTCGCATCACTGGTACATCATCAATCACCCTGTACCTTAGTTGATTGACCGAATGTCCCTTATCGTGAAAGTGTCTTGGTACGGGCAGATCCAGTAATTTGGTCCTAATCGTACTTTTGTGTTTGCTGATTCTTGCCTTGACCTCCATTGTGGTCTCCCCCACATAGAAGAGACCACACGGACAGGTCAAGACATACACCACAAAACTGCTCTTGCATGTATACCGCCTCCTAATGTCGTATTTTTTACCAGTATAGGGGTGACAGAATGAAGCCCCCTTGAGCATGTTACCACAGCAAGCACATCCCAAACATGGAAAATTGCCAAGGCTCGGCTGACTCAATGTCATTTGTAAATCCCTTTTAGAACTTCCAATATCCGAAAGGACCAATTCATCCCTCAAATTTTTGTTCCTTCTGTATGAGAATAAGGGAGGTGCCTGAAACTCAACAACATTGGAGTGACCCTTATTCAGCAAAGACCAATATTTATGTATGATACCCGAGACCTTCGAACTCATACCATTATATGTACTCACAAATGGAATTCTTTTGTTAGTCTCTACCCTATCCTTTGGGACCAAAAGATCCTCACGTCTGGTATCCAAGGCCCGCTGTTTATATTTAACAAGGTCACCCCTGGGATAACCCCTTGTTAGAAATTTATGGCACATATCTTCCAGTCTATCATCAACAGAAGTTTCACAGGAAACAATCCTCCTCACTCTCAACAGCTGACTCCAAGGCAGGGACTCAACCATCCTGCGTGGATGTTCACTGGAAAAGTAAAGAAGATTGTTTCTATCCGTTTCTTTCACATACAAATCAGTATGTAAGCAACCACCAAGTTTGTAGACACAGGTATCCAGAAACTGGATCCTATCCTGAGAACATTCCATCGTAAAACCAAGACCAGGATGGATGTTATTCAGATAGAAAAGAAAGGATTCCAACTCAACTCTATCCCCATCCCATACCAGGAAAATATCGTCGATGTAACGCCGCCAGCCCCTGACACAGCTCCAAAAACGGGAGCCATACACGTGTTCATCCTCCAGGACAGCCATATAGATATTAGCATAAGTGGGGGCCACATTGGACCCCATGGCTGTCCCACGGCGCTGCAGGAAATAATCATCCCCAAAGAGAAAAAAATTCCTCTCCAGGATGAACTCCAACAGCGCCAGGATGAACCGTGTACAGCTCGGAGCCATGTCGGAGCCAGCAAGCGCCACACCGACTGCATACAGTCCCCTGGCATGCTCAATGGAGGTATAGAGGGAGGATACGTCAAAGGAGACCAACCATGTGGAACTAACCACATGCAATCCTTCAAGGGATTTAATAAAATCACTAGTGTCCCTCACATATGAGGGGGCAGACACAGCAAACTCCCTCAACAGCCGATCCAAAAAAATTGCCACTTTACTGCAAAGAGACCCCCTGCCCGACACAATCGGTCGGCCAGGGGGTCTCCGCAGATCCTTGTGGATCTTAGGAAGCGTATACAGTATAGGGACCACCGGATGATCAACCTTCAAAAACTCAGCCAATTTGGTGTCAATAATGCCCATACTCAGGGCCTCATCAATAATTGCCTCTAATTCAGATTTGAATCCCTGAATGGGATTTACTCGTAGCTTTTCATAGACATCACCATCAGAAAGCTGAGACCTTATTTCACTAACATATTGCGGAGTATCCATCACCACCAACCGCCTTTATCGGCTGGCTTGATGGTGATGGATTTGTTCTTCCTCAATTCTCCAATAGCCTTACGCTCAGCATATGATAGATTAGATCTACTAGATTTAAAACAACTTTTCCTCAATTTGGCTACATCAGCCTTAACAAATTTAGAAAAGGTCTCCACAACCGGGTCATGCTCCGGAGGAACAAAATCACTCTTGTTGTAGAGACTTAATTTGCTGAGTGAAAGGCCTACTTGTGGAACCGAGGACACAGAACCCTCCTTCCCTGAAAAAAACAATGCCAGTCTCAACCTTCTAAAAAAAGCAAACAAATCATTATCTAGACCGAACCAATTGGTACGACTTGTAGGGCAGAATGATAACCCCTTAGACAAAAGTTTAATCTGAATATCCGAGAGAGAAAATGAAGATATATTTACCACCAAAGAAGCTGGAGCATTCACTTCGTCCTCCCCTTGGATCTCGTTGTCAGGCCTTGGTTCCCTTTTCTTATGCCTCCTACCACCTCTGTGGCCACTGCGCCTTCTTGGGGTGTAGATCCCCCTTCCTTGGCTAAAAAACCGACAGGGCTCGTACCTACAGCACCACCATCATCAGTGGAATCCGACTCCCCACCTGTGAACCCAAACGACTTCTGTGGGGCTGGTTGTTTCTGAGGTCTTTTCCACCTCCTGGGCTGATTGCTGGACCGCCCAGAACCCAATTTCGTTTTATTAGGCAAAGAGTTCCTAAATTGCCAGCCGTATATCCTTCCATTATTATAGTCCTCAAGGTCTCTAAACCATTTGGACCTCTTAGTGTCCTCCAACCCGGTCCGATATTTCAGAAGATTTTCATCAATCCTGGAACTAATCAAACCAAGAACCGCAGCTGAGACCAAAGGTACGAGACTACTCTTAATCTCATCCACCTTTACTTTCAAAGAGTCAATTTCCTTCTTTAAAAACTCTATGTTAAGCAGCATGATGTCAAATGCATACTTATTACCAATAGCCTCAAATTTAGCACAAAATTGGGCATTATTTGGCATTAGGGTGGGTCTTAGATTAGGCCTTAATCCCCTCGGGATTCTCTTCGCCCTGTAGTACTCCACCAATGTCCCAGCATGCAGTTCCAATGAGATAAGTTTCTTCCTTTCAATCTCCCATCTGTTTTTCAACATTTCAGGGGAAGGCTGGTTCAGAAACGAATTGTCCACTCCAGCACTCCCACTTATGCTAATATCTATATGGCTGTCCTGGAGGATGAACACGTGTATGGCTCCCGTTTTTGGAGCTGTGTCAGGGGCTGGCGGCGTTACATCGACGATATTTTCCTGGTATGGGATGGGGATAGAGTTGAGTTGGAATCCTTTCTTTTCTATCTGAATAACATCCATCCTGGTCTTGGTTTTACGATTGAATGTTCTCAGGATAGGATCCAGTTTCTGGATACCTGTGTCTACAAACTTGGTGGTTGCTTACATACTGATTTGTATGTGAAAGAAACGGATAGAAACAATCTTCTTTACTTTTCCAGTGAACATCCACGCAGGATGGTTGAGTCCCTACCTTGGAGTCAGCTGTTGAGAGTGAGGAGGATTGTTTCCTGTGAAACTTCTGTTGATGATAGACTGGAAGATATGTGCCATAAATTTCTAACAAGGGGTTATCCCAGGGGTGACCTTGTTAAATATAAACAGCGGGCCTTGGATACCAGACGTGAGGATCTTTTGGTCCCAAAGGATAGGGTAGAGACTAACAAAAGAATTCCATTTGTGAGTACATATAATGGTATGAGTTCGAAGGTCTCGGGTATCATACGTAAATATTGGTCTTTGCTGAATAAGGGTCACTCCAATGTTGTTGAGTTTCAGGCACCTCCCTTATTCTCATACAGAAGGAACAAAAATTTGAGGGATGAATTGGTCCTTTCGGATATTGGAAGTTCTAAAAGGGATTTACAAATGACATTGAGTCAGCCGAGCCTTGGCAATTTTCCATGTTTGGGATGTGCTTGCTGTGGTAACATGCTCAAGGGGGCTTCATTCTGTCACCCCTATACTGGTAAAAAATACGACATTAGGAGGCGGTATACATGCAAGAGCAGTTTTGTGGTGTATGTCTTGACCTGTCCGTGTGGTCTCTTCTATGTGGGGGAGACCACAATGGAGGTCAAGGCAAGAATCAGCAAACACAAAAGTACGATTAGGACCAAATTACTGGATCTGCCCGTACCAAGACACTTTCACGATAAGGGACATTCGGTCAATCAACTAAGGTACAGGGTGATTGATGATGTACCAGTGATGCGACGTGGGTGAGATCGTGTTGCCCTTTTAAAAAAGAGGGAATTAAGATGGATTTTTGAGCTCGACACCCTGTCACCTAGGGGGTTAAATTTGGAGTACCAACAGAGCTGTTGCCTTTAGTATCTGCTAAATATTTCTGACAGTAATCTTCTGGTATAATGTTTTTAACCATTATTGTTTTCCTATTTTTCTTTCTTCTTTCTTTATTTTCTTTATGGTATATATGGCCACTCTAGGCTGAATGTGCCTGCCCTCGCCAGATTGTAAATGCTAAGCAGCTTGAGGCTAGGCAAGTACCAGCATGGGAGACTAGCTGGGAATCCCTGGTAGAATATTGAGGGTTTGTCCCATTGAACTAGCTATTTTCATGTGTGGGGATATTAATGATGAATGATTCCCTTAATGTCAAGCATTTTTTGTTTACTGACTTTTTATTTTCCTCCCCAGGAGGGCTATTTGCACATACCGGTGTGGCTATTATGATAGATCTCTTCGGTCCTTCATGTTTGTTGCACTATTAAAGGTTATCAGTTTAAGGTTTTTTTCTATATATGATGTCGATGTTTTGAAGTAGATTCCAATGGGGGAGGTACACTTGTGGGCGGTCTTTGATATATTGTCATTGAGGGTGTGTTCTGAATCAGGCCTGGGTGACATTATTTGAGCCTAATAATGTAGAGATGTTTTGCTTTTATTTTTATAGACTGTTAGTTCTGAATTTGATATATTTATATATGGCTGGGATAGTGTGCACTATGGACAAGCTGCAGCATACCTACAACTGCCACATATGGACTGCTGTCCCCATTTGCCTGCATAGGTGAACGCTATCGGAATATGATGAGTCTGCAGGATATCGCTACTTATCTGGATCGCTATGGACGCTGCCTGTGGCATATATAGTGGGTATGCTTGCTGTGAATTAACTGAACATGCGCAGGGATTCATCTTACCCCTGTGACCACACTGATGTAAACAAAGATCCCATTGGACTACTGTTATTTTGCATTGGACTACTGTTATTTTGCATTGGACTACTGTTATTCTGTTTGGGAGCTGATCGATATCCTGGATACTAATCCTGTTATGTGCAATGGAGACTTCTCCCATGTATGGACTGGATCTGTGCAGCAATTTTTTCTATCACCACGATCACATGATTTGTGGAGGAGTATCTGATTGGACTACGGCCGTTATGGCATCATCCTGGGGGGGTGGTTTGTATCTTGACTACGGGGAATGCTATAGTTCTATTGGAGGAATGTCGTTTGTTTACATCTGTTTGAGGGCGATCTTCTTTGCACTTTTGTGGGTGAGTTCGTTGAATTTTAGAGATCAGGACTAGTATGCCTTTTTCTGATGCTGTATTGTCAATGCTTATGTATTTGTACAAGTATTTTTTGTATATTTATATGTATTTTGATGTACTGATGTATTGTGTCATTGTAGTACTATACTCCTATTGGTGTTTTGTTCTAATGAGGGGTGGTGCTTGGGATATATAATGGTGGTTGGAACATGTGTCAAACTGTGCTTGATAAAGGTTTATACCGAAACGTCGCCGCAGTTGGCAGATTAAAGCTGTAAGTTTTTTCTTATCACTGACCGTTGTGGCGCTGTCCTCTTTTTTACATTATGGATTGGACTTTTTAGCTGGGCTGACCCCCTGGCAAGGACTTGCGTCCACAGGCCTAGGAAGGCTATAAGGGACATAGGGTGCGGTTTAACCTATTTTTTGGATTTATAAACCATATCAGATCTAACATGTCAACCTCACCAAGCCATGGCAAGACAGAGAGGCGGCTGAAACTCCTTGCTTGCTGGGCAAGTCACAAGATGAGGTTGGAGGTGTCATCATAGCGGAGACTCTGCCGAAGACCCAGAAACAACAGTTCCAGGTGTTGCTCCAGAGGAACAGGGACCTGTTTTCAGATTTCCCAGGGTGCACAAGGGTAGTAAAACATGAAGTTCTGACAAAGCCACATGTGCGTGCCAATGTAAAGCCTTATCAGATTCCGGAGGATCGAGAAGTGATCTCCAAGGTGGTGGAGTATACGCTTAAAATCGGGGTCATTGAGGAGGCGAAGAGTGGTTGGTCGAGCTCGATTGTACTGGCCCCAAAGCCCATTGGCAAATGGAGGTCCTGCAATGAATAGGCGAGGTTCCCAATAAACCCGAAGAAGTGTGCCTTGGGGAAAGATGAAGCCAAGTACCTGGGGTATGTAGTGGGTCGAGGCGAGATAAAACATCAGATTAGTAGAGAGGGAGGCAATTTAAACATGGCTGAGACCGTTATCCAAGATGAAAGTAAAAGCCTTCCTGGGGATCATGGGATACTACAGGAGGTTCATTCTGAACTTTGCCATGATGGCCACGCCCCTGACTGACCTCTAGGGTTGAGCGAAACGGGTCAGCAATTTTCAGAAGTCGCCGACTTTTGGCAAAGTCGGGTTTCATGAAACCCGACCCGACCCCTGTGTGGGGTCGGCCATGAAGTCGGCGATCTTCTGAATCTGGAATCGGAATTCCGATACCGATTCCCGATATGTTTAAGATATCGGGAATTGGTATCGGAATTCAGATTTAAGTGTAAAATAAAGAATTAAAATAAAAAATATCGCTATACTTACCCTCTGACGGACCCTGGTACTAACCGGGAACCTTCCTTCCTTAGAATCAGCCTTCCAGGACCTTGCGGTGACGTCGCGGTGACGTCGCGGCTTGTGATTGGTCGCGCGGCCGCCCATGTGACCGCTCGCGCGACCAATCACAAGCCGCGACGTCACCGTGACGTCACCGAAGGTCCTGGAAGGGCTGATTCTTAGGAAGGAAGGCTGCCGGAACGAAGCCGAGGATGAGTATATTCCTATTAGGTATATACTCACCCTCGGACACGCCCTGCTTCTTTCCGGCAGCCTTCCTTCCTAAGAATCAGCCCTTCCAGGACCTTCAAGGACGTCACTGTGACGTCACGGCTTGTGATTGGTCGCGCGAGCGGTCACATGGGCGGCCGCGCGACCAATCACAAGCCGCGACGTCACCGTGACTTCACCGCAAGGTCCTGGAAGGCTGATTCTAAGGAAGGAAGGTTCCCGGTTAGTACCAGGGCCCGTCAGAGGGTAAGTATAGCGATATTTTTTATTTTAATTCTTTATTTTACACTTAAATATGGATCCCAGGGCCTGAAGGAGAGTTTCCGCTCTTTCAGACCCTGGGAACCATTGGAACCCCAATGCACTGCATTGGGTTTCGAGTTTCGGCCGACCCCGACTTTTTTATAGGATCGGCCGATTTCACTCGACCCGACTTTTGAAAAAGTCGGGTTTCGTGAAACCCGACCCGATCCTATAAAAGTAAAGGTCGCTCAACCCTACTGACCTCCTTAAGGGGACGAAATTGGTAATGGTCAAATGCTCTGAACAATGAGACAATGATAAACAGTCTGAGCAGTGCAGAAAAGAGACACAGAAGAGAGATGGGGTTAAACCACAATGAATTTTGAATGAGGATCCATCTTTATCATGTGGTAACATCCACCTGATGAAGACGGATCATCCATGAAACGCATTATGGTTTAACCCCATCTCTCATCTGTGTCTCTTCCCTGTGCTCCTCAGACTGTTTATCATTGTCTCATTGCTCCCATCCTCCATTGGAGGTTTTCGGCTGGAGCTGAGTTGGAGGCTTGACATCCTGTCCACCCCTGGGTTCTTTCCTAAGCGCTCCTATATGACGGCTCATCACTGACTCTCAAATGGTCTGAACAGGCAGAGACGGCCTTTAAAGAAATGAAAGGGGCTCTGTGTTATCAACCAGTTCTAGTTTAACAAAGAGTTTATTCTCCAAACAGACACCTCAGATATAGCAGAAGGAGCAGTCCTTTCTCAGGAGATACATGGGGAGGAGCACCCTGTTTTCTGCCTGAGTAGGAAGCTATCCTCATGTGAGAGGAATTTATCGGTCTTAGAGAAGGAGTGCTTGGCCATAAAGTGGGTGGTGGACACATTAAGGTACTACCTGGTAGGACATAAGTTTAGGTTGGCATCTGACCATGCCCCACTCAGATATTTGAGGGAAATAAAGGGGAAAAATGCTAGGGTCATACGTTGGTTTTTAGACCTACGTTTTCAACTTCTTTGAAGAGCATAGAGCAGCTACATGGTAATGCCGATGCCCTCGAGAACCTCTTGTCTGGTAGGAGAAAGTGCCAAGCCCCATGACTTTAGGCAGAGGGGGTGGAATGTAGTGTGGCTAATGGTCGCATAGTCGATGGGAAGTATGTGTCACAGAGATGTCTTTTCTCTGTTATGTAACTAAGAGCACATACCTAACCTCCGGGTGTGTTTACAGCCTATATAATGGAGGCTGTTGTTTGGCACACGGTCTGTGTATTGGGAGGGAGAAGGCCTCCTGTGTTTAAGCTCCAGACCGAGCCTGAGAACTGGACATTAATCCAGCATGTGGACCCACAGGCCTGAGGGAGCAGAGCCCTGCTAAGGATATTTCTTGTTGAGCTTCACCTGATCTAAAGGATGTTTATTTTCTGTTTTGCTTCAGGGGTTAATGAAACAATAAACCCCCATGAACTTGAAAGTTTGGAAACACCTTCTCATTTAAAGATTTTTCTGTATTTTCATGACTATGAAAATTGTACATTCACACTGAAGGCATCAAAACTATGGATTAACAAATGTGGAATTATATACTTAACAAAAAAGTGTGACACAACTGAAATTATGTCTTATATTCTAGGTTCTTCAAAGTAGCCACCTTTTGCTTTGGTGACTGCTTTGCACACTCATGACATTCTCTTGATGAACTTCAAGACGTAGTGGTTTTCACTTCACAGGTGTGCCCTGTCATGTTTAATAAGTGGGATTTCTTGCCTTATAAATAGAGTTGGGACCATCAGTTGTGTTGTGCAGAAGTCTGGTGGATACACAGCTGATAGTCCTACTGAATAGACTGTTAGAATTTGTATTATGGCAATAAAAAAACAGCTAAGTAAAAAAAAACGAATGGCCATCATTGCTTTAAAAAATGAAGGTCAGTCAGTCCCAAAAATTGGGAAACCTTTGAAAGTTTCCCCAAGTGCAGTGGCAAAAACCATCAAGCGCTACAAAGAAACTGGCTCACATGAGGACCTCCCCAGTAAACTAAGACCAAGAGTCACCTCAGCTTCTGAGGATAAGTTTATCTGAGTCACCAGCCTCAGAAATTGCAGGTTAAGAGCAGTTTAGAGACCAGGTCAATGCCACACAGAGTTCTAGCAGCAGACACATCTCTACAACAACTGTTAGGCTGCCGTCGCACTAGCAGTATTTGGTCAGTATTTTCCATCAGTATTTGTAAGCCAAAACAAGGAGTGGAACAATTAGAGGAAAAGTATAATAGAAACATATGCAACACTTCTGTATTTATCACCCACTCCTGGTTTTGGCTTACAAATAATGATGTAAAATACTGACCAAATACTGCAAGTGTGACAGCAGCCTTAAGAGGAGATTTTGTTCAGCAGGCCTTCATGGTAAAATAGCTGCTAGTAAACCACTGCTGGGGCAGGCAACAAGCAGAAGAGACTTGTCTGGGCTAAAGAACACAAGAAATTGACATTAGACCAGTCGAAATCTGTGCTTTGGTCCGATGAGTCCAAATTTGAGATCTTTGGTTCCAACCACCGTGTCTTTGTGCGACGCAGAAAAGGTGAACGGATGGACTCTACATGCCTGGTTCCCACCGTGAAGCATGGAGGAGGAGGTGTGATGGTGTGGGGGTGCTTTGCTGGTGACACTGTTGGGGATTTATTCAAAATTGAAGGCATACTGAACCAGCATGGCTACCATAGCATCTTGCTTGAGTGATGGGGTGCTATGCCAGATGACCTGGCCTCTACAGTCACCAGACCTGAACCCAATCGAGATGGTTTGGGGTGAGCTGGACCGCAGAGTGAAGGCAAAAGGGCCAACAAGTGTTAAGCATATCTGGGAACTCCTTCAAGATTGTTGGAAGACCATTTCCGGTGACTACCTCTTGAAGCTCATCAAGAGAATGCCAAGAGTGTGCAAAGCAGTCATCAAAGCAAAAGGTGGCTACTTTGAAGAACGTAGAATATAAGACATATTTTCAGTTGTTTCACACTTTTTTGTTAAGTATATAATTCCACATATGTTAATTAATAGTTTGATGCCTTCAGTGTGAATTTACAATTTTCATAGTCATGAAAAAACAGAAAAATCTTTAAATGAGAAGGTGTGTCCAAACTTTTGGTCTGTACTGTATATATATACTGTCCTGGGACCCATCCTATTATATATATCACCCACCCTAGTATCCATTACATATATATATATACTATATATATATATATATATATATATATATATATATATATATATATATATATATATATATATATATATATACACCGTATATATATATATATATATATATATATATATATATATATATATATATATATATATATAAATATATCCCTCAACCTGGGCCTCATCCTGGCATACATATCCCCCATATTGGTATATGTCCCCTTACTGCAGCTGTTCTTTAACATATAGAAGAAAATAAAACATTATTGTGATGGTGTGATATGCTATGTGGGTATCATTTTTGTGTATATTTCTATTTTACTGATTATCATGGTGCTACTGTATCTTGTAGGATGAGTTGTTATTTGCCATCTGATATTCTCCCCACAGTTCTGTATTGTTATCTCTCCACAGGGTCAGTGAATAATGTTGTTTGCTAATATGCTAATGACATGTTGACCTAGCTTGTTGAAACAATGAGCCCGAGACCTTTCCCCTCTTGGCCTGTGAATGAGGGGGGAGATTTGTAAATATCAGGGAGGTGAGACACAGAGATCAGTCTTGTGTGGAACCTTGGTGTGAAGAGCATATCAGAGAGAAAGAAGGGAATATGGACTGTTATCCTCTGTGCTGGATTGTTGGACTTTTATCCTGTTACTGAAATGCATTCGTGTTCTGGAATATTTTATCCTTTGTGTGATGGATGGTATATATATGGACCTTTCGTGTTTTGCCTAAATAAAGGTCTTGGAATTGTTCACTATTCTCTTGCCCTGTTGATTGTGTGGTACTGGAGAAGGAACCCGTGACAATTATACTCACCCTCTCTGCACTCCCCTGCCACGCGGTGTCATCTTCTGAAAACGGCAGCTAATTTCTGCGTGCAAGTAACAGGAATGCTGCTGGTCTTCCTACTGGCCAGCAGCGTGTATTGCAGTGCACGGACCCGACAGGTCTCTGTGCCGCCATAAACTTCAGCTGAATGTGTATCCGAGGGAGCACATTGAGCTGAAGTATTTGCTGGCTTCAACGGGCCCCTCACCTGCCATACATGCTCGCAGTGTCAACCGCTGTGACCACGGTAGTTATGCCCTTTACAATAACTATATGTAACAAGGGTAAATGGCCTAAATAGTGGTTAGCAAAATAGAACTATAATCCATAAATGAATAAATAAAGAGTAAACTGTAGGCATAAAAAAGAAACTATAAAATGCAGTCATTAAATATTTATTAATATGGAGTATACTAGCAAGTGCTATAAATTAAAATCATAATGAATATAAATAAATACATATATGTGCAGCTGACAAATATATAAATGCATAGAAAATATACTTTACAAATTAATACTTTATGAAATTGATACAGAAGGGTATAGCTAAAAAGTATTGCATTAATAAAGCTATCATGCCTGACAGTGTACAAGGATGGAAAGGAAAGCATGGAATGTCTGCTTTCTCAGGGATGGCGCCTCCCCAGAGGAGTCAGACACAATAACACTCCATATTTTTATATATTTCATAACTGCATGTTTGTATATTACTGTATAGCTTCAGTTTTATACCTACAATTTACTCTTTATATATACATTTATGGGGATGAGATCTTTTTTTGGTAGCCATTATTTAGGCTGTTTCCTTTACACCCTTCATAGACACCGTTACTGTATATCTTTGATACCAACTACATTGTGTATGCCTGCTTTCTCTGTTGATGTTTCATTTCTGCTGACATTTACTCACTTTTTAAACATTTAAATATTTATAGAATAATAAAGATCTTTATACTCTTTCCTTATGCGTGTGCTAAAATTACTGGAAATCCTTTATCTGTGGATTGGGCACATACCTTGATGGTGAGCTAAATACCCCACATGGTGATACTACTAGGCTACAGTTTTCTCTCTGCCCATCCATTTGTCACCACCCTTGTTTCTTCTCAGGGAATTGGTATAACTAGAATTAATAACATTAACAAATATTACTCACTTCCTATACCCTAATACTCTTTTCAAAGAGACCCTCAAACCAAATCAGATCTGGTATATTATAAGATTTCACAGCTTTTTTCCCACAAATAGCAGTAGAGGTGACAAAGAGTGCCGCAAAATGCCAAGAATAAGTTATGATGTGGTTTCAAATAAACATAACATGCCTTTAACCCCTTAAGGACCAGGCCTGTTCATTTCTTAATGACCAAGCAACATTTGGAAAATCTGGCATGTGTGACAATATTAACCCCTTAGTGACCTTAGTGAATTTTTGAAATCTGATCAGTGTCCCTATATGTGGCAATAACCCTGGAATGATTCAACAGATCCCAATAATTTTGAGAATGTTTTTTCGTGACATGTTGTACTTTATATTAATGGTAAATTTGTGTCTATGTGTTTTATGTTTATTTAAAAAAAATGTTAGAAATTTGACAAAAAATGTAAAAAAAAATTAGCAATTTTTTGAATGATTATCCCTTTAATACAGATAGTCATACCACACAAAAACATTAATAAATAACATTTCCCACATGTCGGCTTAACATCAGCACCATTTGTAAAATGTTATATTATTTTGTTAGCCGTTTATGAGGTGTAAAATGTAGTAGTCAGTTTTAATTTTTTCAAGGAAATTTACAAAACTTATTTTTTGGAAGGACCTATCCAGGTTTGAAGTGACATTTGGGGTCATAAATATTGGAAAACCCCCAAAAGTGATACCATTTTAAAACACCACCTCCTGACATACTGAAAACTGCTGTCAGGTAGCTTATTTACCCTTCAAGTGATGTTAAGGAACTAATGCAAAGTGATATGACAGGAATGGCAATGTGTATTTTTACCACCTAAATGTCTGTAACTTCTGAACAGGCTGCTATAGCCGACAGACTCTAAGGCCAATATATGGCTGTGAATTGCCATGGCAAACATCAGGACCACACAATCATTATCTCAGGGTGCCAATGGAGTTAAAGAAGCCCCCACACTCGGTTAACCATTTACATGATGTAGTCACCATTGACAGATGCATCTAGGGGGTTAAACAGATATGGACGATGCCAACACTGATCGTGGCTGATACAGCAATTTGTCAGCTATAGTGGACCGCCGACAGCTGCTGGATTGTCACCTGTATGGGGATGCTATCCTCTTATATCTCAGGTCAGTAAGAAGACGTATTGGCGGAGCCTGTCGTGTTCCCAAATGCTAATAACCTGCATATATGAGGTTAATCTGCAGGTTAACAGATGTCCGGCTGATGGATAGAAAGCTTGGCTACCAGGGGGAAATTAACTTTATTCCTCTCAGGAGCCACCAGCTTTCCATCACTGCTGAGTACACACTGACTAACAGCCGTCTCTGC
The DNA here is from genome assembly GCF_051348905.1 of Ranitomeya variabilis. Lineage (NCBI taxonomy): Eukaryota > Metazoa > Chordata > Amphibia > Anura > Dendrobatidae > Ranitomeya > Ranitomeya variabilis. Next base: position 205,940,557 of record NC_135237.1, read on the forward strand.
AGTGTATCTGTGCTCAGCCAGCTGTCAGTCAATGTGCCGGATGTGCACGCTCACAGCCATCGCTCCCTGTTTACTCAGTGGTGATAGAAGCCGCACCAGCATGCCTCTGTGACTAAGGCCGGTTTCGCACGTCAGTGGCTCCGGTATGTGAGGTGAGTTTCCTCACGTACCGGAGCCACTGACACACGTAGACACATTAAAATCAATGCATCAGTGGAGATGTCATTGATTTTTGCGGACCGTGTCTCCGTGTGCCAAACACGGAGACATGTCAGTGTTCGTGGGAGCGCACGTATTACACGGACCCATTAAAGTCAATGGGTCCGTGTAAAACACGTACCGCACACGGAAGTTCTCCATGTGCAGTCCCTGTGCCGTGCAGGAGACAGTGCTACAGTAAGCGCTGTCCCCCCCACATGGTGCTGAAGCCGCCATTCATATCTTCTGTGCAGCAGCGTTTGCTGCATAGAAGATATGAATAATATTGTTTAAAAGAAAGATCTATCTGTCCCCCGCCCTCCCACCCCCTGTGCGCCCCCCACCCCCTGTGCGCCCCCCCGCTGTTCTGAAAATACTCATCCGGCTCCCTCGCTGGCTGTCGCTGCTTTCTGTCCTGGCCGCACCTTCTACTGTATGCGGTCACGTGGGGCCGCCGATTAGAGTCATGAATATGTGGCTCCACCTCCCATAGGGGTGGAGCCGCCTATTCATGACTGTAAATGAGCGGCCCCACGTGACCGCATACAGTAGAAGGTGCGGCCAGGACAGGACACTGCGAGGGAGGCGGGTGAGTATTTTCAGAACAGCGGGCAGGCGCACAGGGGGTGGGGGGGGGCTGGGGACAGATAGATCTTTCTTTTAAACACTATTATTCATATCTTCTATGCAGCAAACGCTGCTGCAGGGAAGATATGAATCGCGGATTCAGCACCAGATGCTGGTACGTGTGGTACCCAGCACGGTGCGTGTGGTACCCAGTGGGCACACGGGCGGCACATGTGTGCCGCACGTGTGCCACACTGATGTACACCAGAAAAGTAGGGGCACACGGACACGGATAATTCCGGTACCGGAATTATCTGGACGTGTGAGACTGCCCTAAAATCCAGAGGTTGCGGCGAGGAATAAAATTAATTTTCTCCTGGTAACAGTGTCTTTAGTGCAGCAGCCACATGGCTTTAGAACTCTATTAACCTGCATATTAACCCCATATCTGAAGGTTAATGGTGTTTGGGGACTTGACAGATTCCCTTTAAATCATAACTTTGGAAAAATTTCAGGTATCTAAGTAGCTAAAATGTTTTTTCACAAATTGTTTTATATTTTTATTTTAAAAGTAGGCTGATATGATTTATATTTTTAATTAAGCATATATATTTTTTCATATTTCAACGCTGATATGTGTCATGTGTTTACAGACTATACAACTGTGATCATATGTGTAATACTTTATTTAACAGCAATTAAGTAAGAAAAATGTAAACCAATTACAAAACTTTTGTAAGTTTTAAGATTTTTTATGTATATTCTGTTTTCATGTATGTTATGGATCAGATAAATAAAAATGTAAAATTACTGAAGCATCTGCATCTGATTGTAGATATATCAAAGAGACTGTTGCAAAGTAGGCGACAGTTTCTAGAAGAGCAAACTTTTAGGCCACGTGCACAAGTTGATTATTTGGTGAGGTTTTTTTTTTACTTTAGAATTTGTAAGGCTAGGTTCACACTGCGTTTTGTACAATCCGTTTAACAGATCTGTTAAACACATGTCCAGAAATGAGCCAAATTTGGTGAAAATTTGGCTTCACGTTAACGCATGCGTTAATGCACGTGACTGTGTTTATGTCATTTTTATGTTCGTTCGTGAAGCATCCGTTTGTCTGCGTTCAGGCGCTGTCAATAAAGTTGTTCTCTTTTTTTTTTTTTTGCTCTTTTGTCAGCGTTGGGTGTGTATGGAAAACCTTCTTCATTTTGCAAGCATTGAGTGAAGTTCTGCTAGCAAGATGTTTGTCTGAGCTTGTTAGATTTCGCTTGATGCAGTTGCGACTTCGGCGGAGAAGGCGTATTTCCCAAAGGAGATATTGGATCCATGAAGTGAATTTTTTACGGAATACATATGGTGCCTTTCACACCCTGTATGTTCAGCTTCGGGATCATCCCTTTAAATTTCAACGTTATCTTCGGATGTCCATTGAGACCTTTGATGTTCTGCTCTCACATGTGAAGGATGAGATACATCATCAGCGCAGCACTTTCCGTGATAGTATTTGTGCGGAGCAACGTTTAGTGGTGACTCTGAGGTAATTATCGTTTTTTAACATTGTTCTATTGAAAAAGACAGGATGTAATTTATCGTGGAGCATGTCTCATTTAATTATGTACACTTTGGCAATTGTCCGATTCCATTTTAACTTGCCTTTATTTTAGTTGTCCTTTAAAATCTAATCAATCTAATCAATATGTCCATAGTGCTAATTTTTTTTTTTTTTTTATTTCCGACAGATATCTGGCTACCGGAGAATCTTTTGCGTCACTGCATTTTCAATTTCGACTGGGGAAATCAACCGTTTGCCAACTAGTTCGTGAAACTTGTGATGCCATTTGGAACAACTTACAACCACTTGTGCTACCAACCCCGACAACAGAAATGTGGCTATCGATTTCCAAACATTTTGAGAATGTGGTTAATTTCCCCAATTGTATTGGTGCCGTGGATGGCAAGCACATTCGGATTCAGAAACCAGTGCATAGTGGATCCCTCTACTATAACTAAAAGAAATACTTTTCCATTGTATAGATGGCTATTGCGGATGTTAGATACCGTTTTGTTGCTGTGGATATTGGTGCATATGGACGGACGAACAATTCCAGAGTCTTCAAAGAGTCAAACATGGGGAAATGTTTGTACAGCAAAAGCTTCAACATACCCTCAGCACGACCTCTTCCGGGGACCGAAGGCCCAAGTTTGCCCTATGTTTTAGTTGGGGATGAGGCGTTCCAACTCGGACGCAATCTCCTAAAGCCGTACTCAAGCCGTAGTCTAAACTACACAAGACGCATTTTTAATTATCGTTTGAGCCAGGCAAAATGTTATGTGGAATGTGCCTTTGGTATTTTGACCTTAAAATGGCGTATATTACTAACTTGCATGCAACTGCAACCTGAAAATGTGGACCGTGTAGTGAAGGCATGCATCTGCCTGCACAATTTTGTTTCCAGGCATGAACCCCAGGTGGTTGACCCCGATGACTGTGAGTCGAACCTCATGAGCATATATTCGACAACTGTTTGGTCTACAGTTAAAATAATGAGGATTCATGATCAATTTGCAAATTACTTCATACATGAAGGTCTTGTTCCATGGCAAGACTGACATGTGTAAAAAGGTTGAAGCCTGTTTATATTAGTGCAATGTGTGGGGAAATTCCCTTTTTTTATTTTTTATTTTTAATTTGTTTATATTACCTTAATCAATTGTAAAAAGTTCAATCCATACAAGAATATGAAATGTTATAATAACAGTTAACTTTACTAAAAAATATTCTGAAGACATTGTGCGTCCAACCTGATTGTTGGTAAACATTTTAACATTTGAGATCCCATAGGGATGAACAAAAACATACACGATTAACTTGGGTACAAAAATTTTTTTTTAACAATTTAAACGGAGGAATTGCCAAAGTTTGGTGATTGTTTAAACAGTAGTTACAGACTGTGATATTGCGCGGGCGTATTGTCTGCCCAACTGTACGCTGGACTGCTACATTGCCTTTGCATTTCCATACTCGGTTCACCCTGGCCTCTGTATTGTGGTTTGTATGATGGCATGTCCATGGTTCTTGGTCTCGAGGAAGTGGGTTCCTGGGGCCCAAAAATTCCTCGACTAGGTCATTAAGTCTTTGCCTAAACATTATATTTCTGTGCACCGGTATATTTTGAACTGCAGGCACATATGACAAAAGCAGGAGCTTCCACTCATTGGCTGCATATACAGATTCACGGGATTGCAATTCCGTTATTTCCCGCCTTAGATCTCTGTGTTCACTGCGACACAGATCCTCTAACCATTGGAGTCCATCTACAATTATGGCATCAACTTCATCTTTGGCAGATGCTCGCTTGCGTCCGCGGTGTGCTTGCAAACGGGCACTGACAACAGGAGCCACAGTACTACTCTCCATTGATCGTGGCTCGCTCAGGCCAGACACATCTTCAGCGCCCGTCTGCTAGCTGGTTTCCTGCAGAGATGGCTACGGTTCCTCTGCGTCTCGAGGTGCAGCGGTACTGCATATCGTTCTATAACCAAAAAAAATAATTTATTTAAGAGATTGTGATTAAATACTTGTTCGTCTCTCACACCGAAGCTTTTTACTTACGAGCGCTGGGACAACGTTTTCTGTAGAAACAACAATTGTTCATAATGAACATAAGGGGTGACACGTTTGCCACCAGATCCACTGGGGGTGTTTTGGCTGGTGCGGAAGTCCCGTACAAATCGATCTCTAATGGATCTCCACCGGGTATGGACAGCTTCGGCTTCACAGAAATAAAACAAAAAAAAATTATTTGACAGCTTGCAATCTTTACATTTTGCACGTTAAGTTCAGCAATAATTACCAATTTCTTTCTTAGACAATGCGGACTTATCCAAATATCCTGGGTCCAACTGGCATATTATTTTATCCCACAACTTCCGGTTTTTAAGAATATTGTGGTGGGAGCTGTCATTTTGATCCCATATGGACGGATTTGCTTCCACTAGTGTTATAAGTGTCTCGTTCTCTATGTCCAAGGGCTCTTCGTCAACCACAATATTCCATCTTTTTTTTGCGGGCTGCTTGGACTATGTAAACACAAAAGTTATATTAAAATATAGAATTTCATTTTTGGTTGCATAACTTTATCTCATCGCCAAAATTACATTTTATTATTAAGGACTTTTTATCCAATTTTTTTTGCTTTTTTAAAACACTTTTACATTTTTATAAATTTTTATAAATTGTATTGCAATGTTTAATCGTTAATTTTTGTTGGCTGTCCTTGTAGTGTTTGGTTTATGTTATGATATGTATGTTGTTTTTTTTAACCAGGGTTTTAAAAGTAGTTTTATATATATGTTTCTTGTCTTATGTTTCTTTTGTATGTTTTATTTTTTAATAAAAAAAAAAACAATTAATATTTTTTTTGTCTAAGGCCGGGGTCACACATGCGAGTTTTACGGACGTAAGAGCGCAGAAACTACATCCGTAAAACTCGCATAACATACGGCACAATTATTCTCAATGGGGCTGCTCCTATTAGCCGTATATTACGGTTCAGTATTATACGGCTTTCTACGGCCGTACAAAATCGCAGCATGCTGCGTTTGTCAGCGTATTGCGCAAAAAAATCGCCAATGAAAGTCTATGGGGGCGAGAAAAATACGGATTCCACACGGACCAGCAGTGTGACTTGCGAGAAATACGCAGCGGTGTTAGTGAAAAGTCGGTAATTCAATTGCCGGCTTTTCATTTCTCCTGCACAAACCCGACAGGATATGAGACATAGTTTACATACAGTAAACCATCTCATATCCCCTTTTTTTTTGCATATTCCACACTACTAATGTTAGTAGTGTGTATGTGCAAAATTTCAGTAGCTGCTGAAATAAAGGGTTAAATGGCGGAAAAAATTGGCGTGGGCTCCCGCGCAATTTTCTCCGCCAGAATGGTAAAGCCAGTGACTGAGGGCAGATATTAATAGCCAGGAGAGGGTCCATGGTTATTGGCCCGCCCGTGGCTACAAACATCTGCCCCCAGCCACCCCAGAAAAGGCACATCTGGAAGATGCGCCTATTCCGGCACTTGGCCACTCTCTTCCCACTCCCTGTAGCGGTGGGATATGGGGTAATGAAGGGTTAATGCCACCTTGCTATTGGAAGGTGACATTAAGCCAGATTAATAATGGAGAGGCGTCAATTATGACACCTATCCATTATTAATCCAATTGTTTGAAAGGGTTAAAAAACACACACACACATGATTTAAAAGTATTTTAATGAAATAAACACAGCGGTTGTTTTAATAATTTATTGTTCTCTCAATCCATTTCCAGGCCCTCGCTTGGCAAAATAATAAACGCACAAGAGTCATACCTTCTGATATCAGATCACTTCCCACGATGTAATCCATCTGAAGGGGTTAAAATAATTTACAAGCAGGAGCCCTGCTAATGCAGCTGTGTGCTCCGTGCCTGTAATCCCCGGCGAATGAATGAAATGTAGGTCATTGACCTACATTTCCTTCAGTCGCAGTGATGCGCCCCCTGGTGGATGTCCTCATATGACCTGGAGCAAGGGAAAAAGTTCCCAGGCTGCAGTTCATGAGAACATCCAGCAGGGGCGCATCACCGCGACTCAATGTAAGTTCAGATCCAGCTTTCCTTTCAGCACCCGGGGATTACAGGCACGAGCGAGTGGTTTATCGCAGCTCGTGCCTGTAATATTAGTTAACCCCTTCAGATGGATTACCTCGTTGGACGTGATCTGACATCAGAAGGTATGTATCTTGTGCGTTTATTATTTTGCCAAGCGAGGGCCTGGAAATGGATTGAGAGAGCAATAAATTATTAAAACAACCGCTGTGTTTATTTCATTAAAATACTTTTTAATCATGTGTGTGTGTTTTTTTTAACCCTTTCATACAATTGGATTAATAATGGATAGGTGTCATAATTGACGCCTCTCCATTACTAACCTGGCTTAATGTCACCTTACAATAGCAAGGTGGCATTAACCCTTCATTACCCCATATACCACCGCTACAGGGAGTGGGAAGAGAGTGGCCAAGTGCCAGAATGGGCGCATCTTCCAGATGTGCCTTTTCTGGGGTGGCTGGGGGCAGATGTTTTTAGCCACGGGGGGCCAATAACCATGGACCCTCTCCTGGCTATTAATATCTGCCCTCAGTCACTGGCTTTACCATTCTGGCGGAGAAAATTGCGCGGGAGCCCACGCCAATTTTTTCCGCCATTTAACCCTTTATTTCAGCAGCTACAGCGCAGAAATTTTGCACATACACACTACTAACATTAGTAGTGTGGAATATGCAAAAAAAAAGGGGATATGAGATGGTTTACTGTATGTAAACCATGTCTCATATCCTGTCGGGTTTGTGCAGGAGAAATGAAAAGCCGGTAATTGAAATACCGGCTTTTCACATATATCGCGCTGAATTAAATATAAATACAGAATATATATATGTGTCTCAATGACATATATATATATATATATATATATATATATATATATATATATATATATACTGTATATATGTTTTAATGAACATTTGAGCACATAAATCCATTAGATGTCGGTTTTGCAAGCCTGCGCGAAAGTCTCGCAGCACGGATGCCATACGGATTACATACGGAGGATGCCATGCGCAAAATACGCTGACACACCCTGACTACGGATCAATATTTTGGGAACATTTCTCCGTATTACGGCCGTAGTACGGACGTATAATACGTGGCGTATTGTCTTACGCCAAGTGTGACCCCAGCCTAAAAGGAACATTTTGAGTGATATTTACCACTTCTAGGTGAGGTGAAGACAGACGGCGAGGCTGTTTCTTTTTTTTTCCCTTTTCAACAACCTATGGTGTAGTAAAAAAAAAAAAAAAATTCTTGTATCAAGTAATTTATGTGTTAATTAAAGACACAAAATGTGTGGCATGTACCTTCTTTGTCACTTTTGCCAATTTTTTGGGGGGTGGCCTGGCAGGTTCGGGATCAGAAGATTCCTATTTGCAATAAAAACATGATTACACATTATTACCTCAATACACTGGAGTGACACACAACATTATTGTGGCTTTTTAAATCTAAAGCATACCGATTGTGAAGAGAACACTGCAGACACACTGCTGCTGCTTGATCCCTCACTATCTGGCATCTGTGTACAAACAAAACAATACTTTTAGTACACACACATCCGATAGGCACTACACACTCAAATGATGTACACAGAAAAATATATACATAGAATTGTACTTACATTGCCTCTGATCGCTTGCAAGACACAAACACTGTGCTGCTGGTGTTTTCACAATATGTGCTGGCAGACTATATGCTCCAAAATGGCTTCATTCATATTTCATGTCACATGACCACATGGACCCTCATGGACCACCCACCACCCTCATTAACGCAATCCAATGTATGGTTTCATTTGGACATTTTGCTTGATTTGCGTCTGGCTGCGTTAGCAATAGACTTTAATCGCAGAATTAGCGCTTCTGTTAATCTTACGTTAGCTTGACCGGACCCAAAAATGCTGCAGGCCACTTTCGAAGGTACATCATAAAAAACCGGAATGTTGCAAATGCATGCCAATTTTGACATGCGTTGCGATGCGTCATATAAATGAAAGTCTATGGGTGCGTTACAATGTCCGTTACATTGCGTTTTTACTACTTAAAAACGTGTCCGTTAGACGGACTGTCCTAGCGCAATGTGAACCCAGCCTAAACCAAAACCAGGAGTGAGAGAAAAATACAGAAGTGGTGACGTGTTTCTATTATACGTTCCCTCTGATTGTTCCACTCCTGGTTTTGGCTTACATATACTAAGGGAAAAACTAAGGGAAAAACTCACGAAATACTGAATGTGTGAATGTGGCCTTACTGTGCTCTTCCTTGATAGCAAACAGGTGCTAGTTCAAATGTGAAGATAATGACCCCTAAGTCAAACTAGTCGTCTCTAGCTCATACCATGGATGTCACATGGCAATGAGTATCGGAAGTTGTAATAAGAGTCTTCTTTATTGATCCTTTTCGTTTTACACTATTTTTACATTTGCATGACTTTTTGCTATTACATATTTTTGTAACTTTTTAAGTACTGTTCCTAATTTTTAGTTAATTAACCCCATACCGACCTCCGCCGTACTAGCACTGCAGAGGTCACATCTCTTCCTTTGATGCGGCCTCTGGCAGTGAGCCCGCATCAAAGCCAGGTCATGTCAGCTGTTTTGTACAGCTGACATGTGCCCGCAATAGTGGCGGGTGGAATCGCGATCCACCCGCTGCTATTAACTAGTTAAATGCCGCTGTCAAATGCTGACAGCAGCATTTAACTAGCGCTTCCGGCTATCGGGCCAGAAAAATGAGCGCATCGCTGATCCCCGTCACATAATTGGGAGTCAGCGATGCGTCGGCATAACAACCAGAGTTCTCCTTGAGACCGCTATGGTAGTTGATGGTGGATTGCTAGGAGCGCCACCTTGTGGTTGGTGCTCATAGCAATGCTGTAATTCTCATACAAAGGAGCGATCTGTGATTCGCTCCTAAGGCCGGCGTCACACTAGCAAGTTTTACGGACGTATGAGTGCATAAACTACGTCCATAAAATACGCATTACACACGGCCCAATGAATCTCTATGGCCCAGCTCCTATCTGCCGTATATTACGCATCCGTAATATACGGTCTTGTATGGCCGTAGAAAATCGCAGCATGCTGCGTTTGTCACCGTATTGCGCAAAAAAATCGCCAATGAAAGTCTATGGGGGCGAGAAAAATACGGATTCCACACGGACCAGCAGTGTGACTTGCGAGAAATACGCAGCGGTGTTAGAGAAAAGCCGGTAATTCAATTGACGGCTTTTCATTCCTCCTTCCCAAACCCGACAGGATATGAGACATGGTTTACATACAGTAAACCATCTCATATCCCTTTTTTTGTTGCATATTCCACACTACTAATGTTAGTAGTGTGTATGTGCAAAATTTGGGCGCTGTAGCTTGTAAAATAAAGGGTTAAATCGCGGAAAAAATTGGTGTGGGCTCCCGCGCAATTTTCTCCGCCAGAGTGGCAAAGCCAGTGACTGAGAGCAGATATTATTAGCCTGGAGAGGGTCCATGGTTATTGGCCCCCCCCTGGCTACAAACATCTGCCCCCAACCACCCCAGAAAAGGCACATCTGGAAGATGCACCTATTCTGGCACTTGGCCACTCTCTTCCCATTCCCGTGTAGCGGTGGGATATGGGGTAATGAAGGGTTAATATCACCTGGCTATTGTAAGGTGACATTAATACTGGAGTGACCCCTGAATAAGTGATCAGCTCAATGAAGCTCACCAACTAAGAATCATTTTAAAATTCAATATTTAGTAGTGTGGAATATACAAAAAAAAAGGGATATGAGATGGTTTACTGTATGTAAACCATGTCTCATATCCTGTCGGGTTTGTGAAGAAGAAATGAAAAGCCGGCAATTGAATTACCGGCTTTTCACATATCTCGCGCTGAATTAAATATAAATACAGTGTATATATATATATATATATATATATATATATATATATATATATGTGTGTGTGTCTCAATGACATATATATATATATATATATATATATATATATATATATATATATATATACATACTGTATATATGTTTTAACGAACATTTGAGCACATAAATCCATTAGATGTCGGTTTTGCAAGCCTGCGAGAAAATCTCGCAGTACGGATGCCATATGGATTACATACAGAGGATGCCATGCTCAAAATACGCTGCCATACCCTGCCTACGGAGGACATACGGATCACCATTTTGGGAACATTTCTGCATATTACGGCCGTAATAAACGGACCGTATTTATATACGCTGAGTGTGACGCCGGCCTAAGTGGAAGATCTGATCCAGTTGTGCCAGCTTCTAACCTCCCATGGAGGCTATTGTAGGATGGCAAAAGTAAAAAAAAAATGTTTTAAAAAATATGGAAAAAAAATATATAAAAGTTTAAATCACCCCCCTTTCGCACCATTCAAAATAAAACTATAAAAAAAATCAAACCTACACATATTTGGTATCACCGTGTTCAGAATTGCCCAATCTATCAATTAAAAAAGGATTAACCTGATCGCTAAATGGCGTAGCGAGAAAAAAATTAGAAACGCCAGAATTACGTTTTTTTGGTCGCCACGACATTGCATTTTAATGCAATAAGGGGCGATGAAAAGAACGTATATGCACCAAAATGGTATCATTAAAACCATCAGCTTGGCACGCAAAGAAATAAGTCATCACCCAACCCCAGATCACGAAAAATGTAGATGCTATGGGTATCGGAAAATTGTGAATTTTTTTTTTTTTTTTAGAAAAGTTTGCAATTTCTTTTTACCACTTAGATAAAACATAACCTAGACATGTTTGGTGTCTATGAACTCAAAATGACCTGGAGAATCATAATGGCAGGTCAGTTTTAGCATTTATTGAACCTAGCAAAAAAGCCAAACAAAAAACAAGTGTGGGATTGCACTTTTTTTTGCAATTTCACCTCACTTGGAATTTTTTTCCTGTTTTGTAGTACACGACATGCTAAAACCAATGATATCATTCAAAAGTACAACTTGTCCCACAAAAAAACAAGCCCTCACATGGCCATATTGATGGAAAAATAAAAAGTTATGGCTCTGGGAAGGATGGGAGTGAAAAACAAAAATGCAATAATGGAAAAGGGCCTTTGTGTTGAAAATGCAACCACAACCTAAAATAGGAAAAGTATTGCATGGTTATGTTACCCTGTGCATGCCAAAGTGCAAGAAGAGTACCTATCAGCTGCTTGGAAAAGTTGGGTGTTCATATGTTATCCAAGTAAGGGCTCATTTCCACATGCGAGGCACACGTCCGTATCTCGCATGTGGAAACCAAGCTGTGGAGCCGGAACTCCAGAGCGGAGCGTGCGGCCGCATAGGAACACATGGAGCTGCACAGCTCCGCTCCAAAGTGCCGGCGCCAGAGCTTGCTTTCCACATGCGAGATACGGACGTGTGCCTCGCATGTGGAAATGAGCCCTTACAGTTGCATCTGAGTCATGTGTGCACTGAGTGGGCGGTGTACTGGACAAAATTGGCGGTAGTGGTTAGACAATTTTTTGTTGGAGCAGTAACTTTCTGGATTATTATTAACTCTTGCTCTTGTGGACTGGTAGAATGTTTGTGATGAGCACACCAATCAACAAGACAAACTCAATGCATAACTTTGTTTATTAAGGCTACTTTCACACTAGCGTTGTACGACGCACGTCGCAATGCGTCGTTTTGGTGAAAAAACGCATCCTGCAAAATTGCTTGTAGGATGCGTTTTTTCTCCATAGACTAACATTAGCTACGCATTGCGATGCATTGCCACACGTCGCAACTGTCGTGAGACGGTTGCGTCATGTTGCGTCAGACCGTCGGCAACAAAAAACGTTGCATGTAACTTTTTTGGTGCGTCGCGTGCAGCATTTCCGACCGCGCATGCGCGGCCGGAACTCCGCCCCCTCCTCCCCGGAGCTCAGAATGGGGCAGCGGATGCATTAAAAAACTGCATCCGCTGCCCCCGTTGCACGGCGCTTCCACAGTATGCGTTGATACGTCGCAACGTCGCATTGCAACGTGCGTCGTACGACGCTAGTGTGAAAGTAGCCTTAGTCATACTGGAAAAACTGTGTCAATCCCCCCTCCCCCTCCACCATTCTTGTTTTTCTTCTCTATCTTTTATTTGGGCTGTAACTGTTCAGACGGAGGTTACATATAAAAAGCAAAAGAACGCTGTATTGTTTCTCCTTTGTGGGATGGTTAGCACCAAAGAGATGTTGATTTATGACTTTAACAAAGATAACACCAATCATCAATGCAATGAGGTACTAAAGTCAGGGGTCAATATCACCTCAGAATATTAGGCCATATTAATAATTATTATTTATATAGCGCCAACATGTTCAGCAGTGCTTTTCAGTTCAGAAGTTCATATACAATATATATATATATATATCTCCAGGCCATGGATATGGATCCAGAATTGTTTCACTCAGATGGTACCAGCAATAACCACAACTCCAAGAGGGGAAGAGTCCCTTGTTTGGACCTAATTCTCCAGCAAATGGAAGTATGTGAACACAAATGCGCATGCAGCTTTTGTTAGGAGAATGCCAAGCAGAGCACAAGAGAAAAAGGCCCAAAAATAGCAGGCTGAGTGACAGGCTGCAGAGTATAAGGTCGGCGTCACACTAGCGAGTTTTACAGACGTATGAGCACAGAAAATACATCCAGAAAATATGCATTGCACACGGCCCAATCATTCTCTATGGGGCAGCTCCTATCTGCCGTATATTACGCATCCGTAATATACGGTATGTTAAGGCCGTAGAAAATCGCAGCATGCTGCGTTTGTCAGCGTATTGCGCAAAAAATCCACCAATGAAAGTCTATGGGGGCAAGAAAATTATGGATTACACACGGACCATGCGTGTGACTTGCGAGAAATACGCACCGGTGTTCTATCGAAAAGCCGGCAATTCAGTGCAGTGTACAGCAAAATCACACTGACAGAATAGAATAGATGTGTACACATAGAATAGGTATATACAGTCATGGCCAAAAGTATTCACACCCCTGCAATTCTGTCAGATAATTCTCAGTTTCTTCCTGAAAATGATTGCAAACACAAATTCTTTGGTATTATTATCTTCATTTGTCTTAAATGAAAAAACACAAAAAGAATTGTCCTAAAGCCAAATTGGATATAATTCCACACCAAACATAAAAAAGGAGGTGGACAAAAGTATTGGCACATTTCGAAAAATCATGTGATGCTTCTCTAATTTGTGTAATTAACAGCACCTGTAACTCACCTGTGGCACCTAACAGGTGTTGGCAATAACTAAATCCCACTTGCAGCCAGTTGACATGGATTAAAGTTGACTCAACCTCTGTCCTGTGTCCTTGTGTGTACCACATTGAGCATGGAGAAAAGAAAGAAGACCAAAGAACTGTCTGAGGACTTGAGAAACCAAATTGTGAGGAAGCATGAGCAATCTCAAGGCTACAAGTCCATCTCCAAAGACCTGAATGTTCCTGTGTCTACCGTGTGCAGTGTCATCAAGAAGTTTTAAACCCATGGCACTGTGCCTAACCTCCCTATATGTGGACGGAAAAGAAAAATTGACAAGAGATTTCAACACAAGATTGTGCGGATGTTGGATAAAGAACCTCGACTAACATCCAAACAAGTTCAAGCTGCCCTGCAGTCCAAGGGTACAACAGTGTCAACCCGTACTATCCGTCGGCGTCTGAATGAAAAGGGACTGTATGGTAGGAGACCCAGGAAGACACCACTTCTTACCCCGAGACATAAAAAAGCCAGGCTGGAGTTTGCCACAACTTACCTGAAAAAGCCTAAAACGTTTTGGAAGAATGTTCTCTTGTCAGATGAGACAAAAGTAGAGCTTTTTGGGCAAAGGCATCAACATTAAGTTTACAGGAGAAAAAAAGAGGCATTCAAAGAAAAGAACACGGTCCCTACAGTCAAACATGGCGGAGGTTTCCTGATGTTTTAAGAAGTCTGAAGACTACCAACAAATTTTGCAGCATAATGTAGGGCCCAGTGTGAGAAAGTTGTTTCTCCCTCAGAGGTCATGGGTCTTCCAGCAGGACAATGACCCAAAACACACTTCAAAAAACACTAGAAAATGGTTTGAGAGAAAGCACTGGAGACTTCTAAGGTGGCCATCAATGAGTCCAGACCTGAATCCCATAGAACACCTGTGGAGAGATCTAAAAATGGCAGTTTGGAGAAGGCACTCTTCAAATATCAGGGACCTGGAGCAGTTTGCCAAAGAAGAATGGTCTAAAATTCCAGCAGAGCATTGTAAGAAACTCATTGATGGTTACCGGAAGCGGTTGGTTGCAGTTATTTTGGCTAAAGGTCGTGCAACCAAGTAGTAGGCTGAGGGTGCCAATACTTTTGTCTGGCCCATTTTTGGAGTTCTGTGTGAAATGATCAATGTTTTACTTTTTGCTTCATTCTCTTTTGTGTTTTTTCATTTAAGACAAATTAAAAAGATAATAATACCAAATAATTTGTGTTTGCAGTCATTTTCAGGAAGAAACTGAGTATTATCTGACAGAATTGCAGGGGTGTGAATACTTTTGGCCATGACTGTATATATATATATATATATATATATATATATATATATATATATATATATATATATATCAGTAAGACACATATATATATATTTATATTTAATTCAGCGTTAGATAGCAGAAAAGCCGGTAATTCAATTGCTGACTTTTGCCATCTCCTTCACAAACCCGACAGGATATGAGACATGGTTCACATACAGTAAACCATCTCATATCCCTTCTTTTTTTGCATATTCCTCTTTACTAATGTAAGAAGTGTATGTGTGTTAAGTTTGGGGGCTGTAGCTATTAAATTAAAGGGTTAAATCCCGGAAAAAATTGGCATGGGCTCCCGCGCAATTTTCTCAGCCAGAGTGGGAAAGCCAGTGACTGAGGGCAGATATTAATAGCCTAGGGAGCCGTGTAGTGGTGGGATATGGGGTAATGAAGAGTTAATGTCACCTTGCTATTGTAAGGTGACATTAAGCCAGGTTAATAATGGAGAGGCGTCAATTATGACACCTATCCATTATTAATCCAATAGTAGGAAATGGTTAATAAAACACTCACACACATTATCAAAAAGTATTTTAATGAAATAAAGACACATGGTGTTGTAATATTTTATTATACTCTTAATCCACCTGAAGACCCTTGTCACCTGAAATAAAGTAAAAAAAAAAACTACAATATTCCATACCTTCCGTCGTTCAGTCTTGTCCCACACTGTAAATTCATCTGAAGGGGTTAAATCATTTTACACCCAGGAGCTCTGCTAATGCAGCTGTGCTCCTGCCTGTAAAACTTGGTGAATGAATGGAATGCAGGGGAATGTACTGTAGTTACCTCGAGTCGCGGTGATGTGCCCTCTGCTGGATGAACTCATATGAACTCGAGCCTGGGAACTTTTCTGAATAATTTTTGCACATTGCATATGCACAAGCAGATGAAAGAAAGGTATAAAGGCCCCGTCTCACATAGCGAGATCGCTAGCGAGATCGCTGCTGAGTCAAAAGTTTTGTGACGCAACAGCGACCTCAGTAGCGATCTCGCTATGTGTGACACGTACCAGCGATCAGGCCCCTGCTGTGAGATCGCTGGTCGTGTCGGAATGGCCTGGACCTTTTTTTGGTCGTTGAGGTCCCGCTGACATCGCTGAATCGGTGTGTGTGACACCGATCCAGCGATGTCTTCACTGGTAACCAGGGTAAACATCGGGTTACTAAGCGCAGGGCCGCGCTTAGTAACCCGATGTTTACCCTGGTTACCAGCGTAAATGTAAAAAAAAACAAACAGTACATACTCACCATCTGTTGCCCGTCAGGTCCCCCGGCGTCTGCTTCCTGCTCTGACTGAGCCGCCGTAAAGTGAGAGCACAGCAGTGACGTCACCGCTGCGCTCTGCTCTCACTGGACGGCGGCTCAGTCAGAGCAGGAAGCAGACGCCAAGGGACCTGACGGGCAACAGATGGTGAGTATGTACTGTTTGTTTTTTTTGGTAACCAGGGTAAACATCGGGTTACTAAGCGCGGCCCTGCGCTTAGTAACCCGATGTTTACCCTGGTTACCCGGGTGCTGCAGGGGGACTTCGGCATCGTTGAAGACAGTTTCAACGATGCCGAAGTCGTTCCCCTGATCGTTGGTCGCTGGAGAGAGCTGTCTGTGTGACAGCTCCCCAGCGACCACACAGCGACCACACAGCGACGCTGCAGCGATCAGCATCGTTGTCTGTATTGCTGCAGCGTCGCTGTGTGAGACGGGGCCTTAAAGCAACGCGTCTCAATTAACTAAGATCTTTGTCACAGCTTAATCCTATATCTGCCCTCAGGTTCTTATAAGGTGTTTCAGCTGATTTAAACACATGATATTATTTGCAGAGTCTGCACCTATCAAATTACGCAGAGAAATTGCAAAAAAATGCTAGCGATATATACAGTAGATCAGATCCAGTTTGTAGATGTTTAAAATGTTTGTTTGGCCAAAATAATTTACAATATGTGTATATTTATATCAAATTATATTGGTGTAGGAGATTAATGTTAGACTTCAGCTTCTCTTTTTCTCTTCTCCACAGTTAAAGGCTTTTTCTGGGCTCACAAAATGAATGGCCAATGCTTACGATAGGTCATAAAAATCAAATAATTGGGCATTATGGCCCCTTTATTGTATATATTGCTTCTTCTATTCTCAGGTTGTGCCCTAGGCAGCATGCGCTGCTTTGGATGCTCTTTACTGCATACAGATCTGTTATTTTTTTTATAACGTTTTATCATCGAATAATCATACACCTTAAACCAATATTTGCTGTTAGTCTCCTCCATTTCATTTTGCAATGCTTGAATGCCTGACACTGTAGATCTTATACTATTATTCAGTTTCTTTAAGATGAAGTGACTAATGTATTCTACGTCACGCTGATATTGCTGGTCCTCAGCTGTCTAATGAATGGAGCACTGAAGAATAGCTGAAAATGGAAAGGGAAATGTCACAAACTAAAAATAGTTGTTCAGATAGAATAAAGTTTTCTTTAGCCATGACAGGGTTTGTAGGTCACTAAACTGTGCCAGACATTCTAAAAATACCTAAAGTTAGTTTTATGGAAGGAGCCATTTTAGGCAGAACTTATTTTACCACGACGATAGAAACCTAACTAATATATCTCTCTTCACGTTCAATGATAGCAACATAGGGGATAAAAGTAACTGATTTCTTGAAGTTTGTGAATTTATATTTTCCAAAACAATGCATTATCAACAAAACATTGTACCTACTATGTGGTTTTTTAACCCCTTCACCCCCAAGGGTGGTTTGCACGTTAATGACCGGGCCAATTTTTACAATTCTGACCACTGTCCCTTTATGAGGTTATAACTCTGGAACGCTTCAACGGATCTTGGCGATTCTGACATTGTTTTCTCGTGACATATTGTACTTCATGATAGTGGTAAAATTTCTTTGATATTACCTGCGTTTATTTGCAGAAAAAATGGAAATTTGGCGAAAATTTTGAAAATTTTGCAATTTTCCAACTTTGAATTTTTATGCCCTTAAATCACAGAGATATGTCATGCAAAATACTTAATAAGTAACATTTCCCACATGCCTACTTTACATCAGCACAATTTTGGAACCAAAATTTTTTTTTGTTAGGGAGTTATAAGGGTTAAAAGTTGACCAGCAATTTCTCATTTTTACAACACCATTTTTTTTTAGGGACCACATCTCATTTGAAGTCATTTTGAGGGGTCTATATGATAGAAAATACCCATGTGTGACACCATTCTAAAAACTGCACCCCTCAAGGTGCTCAAAACCATATTCAAGAAGTTTATTAACCCTTCTGGTGCTTCACAGGAATTTTTGGAATGTTTAAATAAAAATGAACATTTAACTTTTTTTCACAAAAAATTTACTTCAGCTCCAATTTGTTTTATTTTACCAAGGGTAACAGGAGAAAATGGACCCCAGAATTTGTTGTACAATTTGTCCTGAGTACGCCGATACCCCATATGTGGGGGTAAACCACTGTTTGGGCGCATGACAGAGCTCGGAAGCGAAGGAGCGCCATTTGACTTTTCAATGCAAAATTGACTGGAATTGAGATGGGACGCCATGTTGCGTTTGGGGAGCCCCTGATGTGCCTAAACATTGAAACCCCCCACAAGTGATACCATTTTGGAAAGTAGACCCCATAAGGAACTTATCTAGAGGTGTGGTGAGCACTTTGACCCACCAAGTACTTCACAGAAGTTTATAATGCAGAACCGTAAAAATAAAAAATCATATTTTTCACAAAAATTATTTTTCGCCCCCAATTTTTTATTTTCCCAAGGGTAAGAGAAGAAATTGGACCCCAAAAGTTGTTGTACAATTTGTCCTGAGTACGCTGATACCCCATATGTGGCGATAAACCACTGTTTGGGCGCATGGGAGAGCTCGGAAGGGAAGTAGCACCGTTTGACTTTTCAATGCAAAATTGACTGGAATTGAGATGGGACGCCATGTTGCGTTTGGGGAGCCCCTGATGTGCCTAAACATTGAAACCCCCCACAAGTGACACCATTTTGGAAAGTAGACCCCCTAAGGAACTTATCTAGAGGTGTGGTGAGCACTTTGACCCACCAAGTACTTCACAGAAGTTTATAATGCAGAACCGTAAAAATAAAAAATCATATTTTTTCACAAAAATTATTTTTCGCCCCCAATTTTTTATTTTCCCAAGGGTAAGAGAAGAAATTGGACCCCAACAGTTGTTGCACAATTTGTCCTGAGTACGCTGATACCCCATATGTGGCGATAAACCACTGTTTGGGCGCATGGGAGAGCTCGGAAGGGAAGTAGCACCGTTTGACTTTTCAATGCAAAATTGACAGGAATTGAGATGGGACGCCATGTTGCGTTTGGAGAGCCACTGATGTGCCTAAACATTGAAACCCCCCACAAGTGACACCATTTTGGAAAGTAGACCCCCTAAGGAACTTATCTAGAGGTGGTGAGCACTTTGACCCACCAAGGGCTTCACAGAAGTTAATAATGCAGAGCCGTAAAAATAAAACAAAATTTTTTTCCCACAAAAATTATTTTTTTAGCCCCCAGTTTTGTATTTTCCCGAGGGTAGCAGGAGAAATTGGACCCCAAAATCTGTTGTCCAAGTTGTCCTGAATGCGTTGATATACCATATGTGGGGAGAACCACTGTTTGGGCGCATGGGAGGGCTCGGAAAGGAAGGCGCGCCATTTGGAATGCAGACTTAGATGGAATGGTCTGCAGGCGTCACATTGCGTTTGCAGAGCCCCTAATGTACCTAAACAGTAGAAACCCCCCACAAGTGACACCATGTTGGAAAGTAGACCCCCTAAGGAACTTATCTAGATGTGTGATGAGCGCTTTGACCCACCAAGGGCTTCACAGAAGTTTATAATGCAGAGCCGTAAAAATAAAACAAACATTTTTTCCCACAAAAATTATTTTTCAGCCCCCAGTTTTGTATTTTTCCGAGGGTAACAAGAGAAATTGGACCCCAAAAGTTGTTGTCCAATTTGTCCTGAGTGCGCTGATACCCCATATGTGGGGGGAAACCACCGTTTGGACGCATGGAAGGGCTCGGAAGTGAAGGAGCGCCATTTGGAATGCAAACTTAGATGGAATGGTCTGCAGGCGTCACATTGCGTTTGCAGAGCCCCTAATGTACTTAAACAGTAGAAATCCCCCACAAGTGACACCATGTTGGAAAGTAGACCCCCTAAGGAACTTATCTAGATGTGTGGTGAGCGCTTTGACCCACCAAGGGCTTCACAGAAGTTTATAATGCAGAGCCGTAAAAATAAAACAAAAATTTTTTCCCACAAAAATTATTTTTCAGCCCCCAGTTTTGTATTTTCCCGAGGGTAACAGGAGAAATTGGACCCTAAAAGTTGTTGTCCAATTTGTCCTGAGTGCGCTGATACCCCATATGTGGGGGGAACCACCGTTTGGATGCATGGGAGGGCTCGGAAGGGAAGGAGCGCCATTTGGAATGCAGACTTAGATGGAATGGTCTGCAGGCGTCACATTGCGTTTGCAGAGCCCCTAATGTACCTAAACAGTAGAAGCCCCGCACAAGTGACCCCATTTTGGAAACTAGACCCCCCAAGGAACTTATCTAGATGTGTTGTAAGAACTTTGAACCCCCAAGTGTTTCACTACAGTTTATAACGCAGAGCCGTGAAAATAAAAAATCCTTTTTTTTCCCACAAAAATTATTTTTTAGCCCCCAGTTTTGTATTTTCCTAGGGGTAACAGGAGAAATTGGACCCCAAAGGTTGTTGTTCTATTTGTCCTGAGTACGCTGATACCCCATATGTTGGGGTAAACCCCTGTTTGGGCACACGGGAGAGCTCGGAAGGGAAGGAGCACTGTTTTACTTTTTCAACGCAGAATTGGCTGGAATTGAGATCGGACGCCATGTCGCGTTTGGAGAGCCCCTGATGTGCCGAAACAGTGGAAACCCCCCAATTATAACTGAAACCCTAATCCAAACACACCCCTAACCCTAATCCCAACAGTAACCCTAACCACACCTCTAACCCTGACACACCCCTAACCCTAATCCCAACCCTATTCCCAACCGTAAATGTAATCTAAACCCTAACCGTAACTTTAGCCCCAACCCTAACCCTAACTTTAGCCCCAACCCTAACTGTAGCCTTAACCCTAGCCCCAACCCTAGCCCTAACCCTAGCCCTAATGGGAAAATGGAAATAAATACTTTTTTTTTATTTTTCCCTAACTAAGGGGGTGATGAAGGGGGGTTTGATTTACTTTTATAGCGGGTTTTTTAGCGGATTTTTATGATTGGCAGCCGTCACACACTGAAAGACGCTTTTTATTGCAAAAAATATTTTTTGCGTTACCACATTTTGAGAGCTATAAATTTTCCATATTTTGGTCCACAGAGTCATGTGAGGTGTTGTTTTTTGCGGGACGAGTTGACGTTTTTATTGGTAACATTTTTGGGCACGTCACATTTTTTGATCGCTTTTTATTCCGATTTTTGTGAGGCAGAATGACCAAAAACCAGCTATTCATGAATTTCTTTTGGGGGAGGCGTTTATACCGTTCCGCGTTTGGTAAAATTGATAAAGCAGTTTTATTCTTCGGGTCAGTACGATTACAGCGATATCTCATTTATATTATTTTTTTATGTTTTGGCGCTTTTATACGATAAAAACTATTTTATGGAAAAAATAATTATTTTTGCATCGCTTTATTCTCAGGACTATAACTTTTTTATTTTTCTGCTGATGATGCTGTATGGTGGCTCGTTATTTGCGGGACAAGATGACGCTTTCAGCGGTACCATGGTTATTTATATCTGTCTTTTTGATCGCGTGTTATTCCACTTTTTGTTCGGCGGTATGATAATAAAGCGTTGTTTTTTGCCTCGTTTTTTTTTTTTTTTTCTTACGGTGTTTACTGAAGGGGTTAACGAGTGGGCCAGTTTTATAGGTCGGGTCGTTACGGACGCGGCGATACTAAATATGTGTACTTTTATTGTTTTGTTTTTTTTATATTTAGGTAAAGAAGTGTATTTATGGGAATAATATTTTTTTTTTTTTTTCATTATTTTGGAATATTTTTTTTTATTTTTTTTTACACATTTGGAAATTTTTTTTTTTACTTTTTTACTTTGCCCCAGGGGGGGACAATACAGATCGGTGATCTGCCAGTTTGCATAGCACTCTGACAGCTCACCGATCTGATTGAAGTGCAGGCTGCTTCACAGTGCCTGCTCTGAGCAGGCTTCTGTGAAGCCACCTCCCTCCCTGCAGGACCCGGATCCGCGGCCATCTTGGATCCGGGTCTGGAGCAGGCAGGGAGGGAGGTAAGACCCTCGCAGCAACGCGATCACATCGCGTTGCTGCGGGGGGCTCAGGGAAGCCCGCAGGGAGCCCCCTCCCTGCGCGATGCTTCCCTGCATCGCCGGCACATCGCGATCATGTTTGATCGCGGTGTGCCGGGGGTTAATGTGCCGGGGGCGGTCCGTGACCGCTCCTGGCACATAGTGCCGGATGTCAGCTGCGATATGCAGCTGACACCCGGCCGCGATCGGCCGCGCTCCCCCCGTGAGCGCGGCCGATCGGCTATGACGTACTATCCCGTCAAGGGTCAGATAGGCCCAGGTCACCTCGACGGGATAGTACGTCAAAGGTCACAGAGGGGTTAAAACACCAAAGTCATCATTCATTGGCTAATTCATGTCACATGGGCACCGACAATTGGTCACAGACGATTCTCATTTGTAATTTACCATTGTCAAAATGTGTTTCCATACTAATTTAATGTACAGGGTGCTAATACCAGTGTCACAGCAAGCCTTAGGCTTTTCTATTTTTCTCTCCCATTGTTTTTTGTTTTTAATTATTGTTTATCATTTGCTCTTTTGTATTTAACATGAGTGCTCTACACAAAAAAAACTGTTTCACTGAATTCATTTTTTCAGGAGATATTCCACATTATGTACTTAAAGGGAACCTATCACCTGAATTTGGCGGGACCAGTTTTGGGTCATATGGGCGGGGTTTTCGGGAGTTTGATTCACCCTTTCCTTACCCGCTGGCTGCATGCTGGCCACAATATTGGATTGAAGTTCATTCTCTGTCCTCCATAGTACACGCCTGTGTAAGGCAATATTGCCTTGCGCAGGCGTGTACTCCGGAGGACAGAGAATGAACTTCAATCCAATATTGTGGCCAGCATGCAGCCAGCGGGTAAGGAAAGGGTGAATCAAACTCCCGAAAACCCCGCCCATATGACCCAAAACTGGTCCCGCCAAATTCAGGTGATAGGTTCCCTTTAAACTTCATGGGTGCCAATAACGAAGAGCAGGACTGTACATTGCAATAATTAAACTGTTTAATAAAGAGGGCAAAGTCCTCAGGTGAAATATATCTACACATGCACTGGCTTCAATGAAAAGATAATAGGGGTGCTGTATTGCATATAAGCCTCAGACACCATTATTTCGTTCTGGTAGAATACTGGATAGAAAATCCTAGATGCAAAGCAAGTCCATACTTAATAAAGTATACATTTATTGAAAGAGAAGAGCTCTTTCCTTACAGAGTGCTTGCCACATCTACTATATAATTGTCTAAGGGTCACTTCCGTCTTTCTGTCCTTCTGTCTGTCACGGTTATTCATTCGCTGATTGGTCTCGCCAGCTGCCTGTCATGGCTGCCGTGACCAATCAGCGACGGGCACAGTCCGGAAGAAAATGGCCGCTCCTTCCTCCCCGCAGTCAGTGCCCGCTCCGTACTCCCCTCCAGTCAGCGCTCACACAGAGTTAATAACAGCATTAACCGACCGCGCTATGCCACGATCGGTTAACGCTGCTATTAACCCTGTGTGACCAACGTTTTACTATTGATGCTGCCTATGCGGCGTCAATAGTAAAAATATCTAATGTTAAAAATAATAATAATAAAAAAAAATCGTTATATACTCACCGTCCGTCGGCCCCTCGGATCCACAACAGGCCTTCCCTGCTCGCGACGCTCCGGTAACCGGTCCATGCTGCGATCTCGCGAGATGATGACGTGCGGTCTCGCAAGACTGCTACGTCATCATCTCGCGAGACCGCAATGCAATCTTCAGACCGGAGCGCGCGACGAGCATCGGTAACCGGCTGCTTCGATCCTGAGGCTCCGGAAGGTGAGTATATAACTATTTTTTATTTTAATTCTTTTTTTTAACACAGATATGATGCATACTACGTGGCTGGGCAATATACTACGTGACTGGGCAGTATACTACGTCACTGGGCAGTATACTACGTGACTGGGCAGTATACTACGTGGCTGGGCAGTATACTATGTGGCTGGGCACTATACTATGTGGCTGGGCACTATACTATGTGACTGGGCACTATACTATGTGGCTGGGCAGTATACTACGTGGCTGGGCAGTATACTATGTGGCTGGGCACTATACTATGTGGCTGGGCAGTATACTATGTGGCTGGGCACTATACTATGTGACTGGGCACTATACTATGTGGCTGGGCAGTATACTATGTGGCTAGGCAGTATATTACGTGGCTGGGCAGTATACTACGTGGCTGGGCAGTATACTATGTGGCTGGGCACTATACTACATGGCTGGACAATATACTACGTGGCTGGACAGTATACTACGTGGCTGGGCAATATACTACATGGCTGGGCAATATACTATGTGGCTGGACAATATACTACATGGCTGGGCAATATACTACGTGGCTGGGCAGTATACTACGTGACTGGGCAGTATACTACGTGGCTGGGCAGTATACCATGTGGCTGGGCGCTATACTACGTGGCTGGGCACTATACTTCGTGGCTGGACAGTATTCTACGTGGCTGGGCAATATACTACGTGGCTGGGCAGTATACTACGTGGCTGGGCAATATACTACATGGCTGGGCAATATACTACGTGGCTGGGCAATATACTACGTGGCTGGGCAATATACTACGTGGCTGGGCAATGTACTACGTGGCTGGGCAATATGCTACGTGGCTGGGCAGTATACTACGTGGCTGGGCAGTATACTATGTGGCTGGGCAATATACTATGTGGCTGGCCAGTATACTATGTGGCTGGGCAGTATATTATGTGACTGGGCAATATGCTATGTGGCTGTGCTATATACTACGTGGCTGGGCAATATACTACGTGGCTGGGCAATATACTACGTGGCTGGGCAATAGCATATTCTAGAATACCTGATGCGTTAGAATCGGGCCACAATCTAGTGTTCTTAATAAAGTGCAAGACATTATCACAGGGTGTCTGTGAGAAAAAAGTTACATTGGTGTGCACAAACAGTCCATGCAAGGTCCTATTAGAAGGTGCTGCACAAAAAAAAGCAAACTTACATAGTGCACACACATTTCACATCTAGCTTATTCCTGGGGAAAAAATAAGATTCCCCCATGAAGAAGCTAGATGTGAAACATGATTTGTGGTCAGTGCTATAACTCAGGTTGTATCAAATAGCCTCTATTACATGCACTTTGTTTATGCTTTGTTCTTATACTGTACTAGCTGAAGAGCCCAGCATTGCCTCGGCATAGTAAATATCTGTGGTTAGTTATAGCACCTCACTTCTCTTATTTTCCCATCACGCCTCTCATTTTCTCCATTACACCTCTCATTTTCCCCCTCACTCCTCTAATTTTCCCTCTCACTCCTCTCATTCCCCCTAACACTTGTCATTTTGACATCACATCTGTCATTTTCCAATCACTCCACTATTTTCCCTCATTCCTGTCATTTTGCAATCACACCTTTTCATTTTCACCCCACACCCCTCATTTTCACCTCACACCTCTCATTTTCTCCTCAGTATATACATTATCCCGCTCCCCACCCCATTACCACACACAATTCCGCCCCCCACCACACTACCACACAATCCTGCCCCCACCACATTACCACACATAATCCCGCACTCCACCAAATTACCACACACAATCCCACCCCCCACCACATTACCACACACAATCCCGCCCCCCACCACCTCACCACATATAATCCCGCCCCCACCACAACATCACACATAATATCGCCCCCAAACACATTACCACAGATAATCCCGCCCCCCACCGCATTACCACACACAATCCGCACCACATCACCACACACAATCCCGCCCCCCCACCACATTACCACACATAATACCGCACCCCACCACATTGCCACACATAATCCCACCCCCACCACATTACCACACATAATCCCGCCCCCCACCACATTACCACAGATATTCATGCCCCCACATTACCACAGATAGTCCCGCCCCCACATTACCACACATAATCCCGCCCCCACCACATTACCACACATAATGCCGCCCCCCACCACAATACCACAGATAATCCCGCCCCCACCACATTACCACATATAGTCCCGCCCCCACCACATTACCACACATAATTCCGCCCCCCTACCACATTACCACACATAATCCCGCCCCCCACAGCTTCACCACACATAATCTCGCCCCCACCACATTACCACAGAAAATCCCTCCCACCACATTTCCACATTACCACACATAATCCCGCCCCCTCACCACATCACCACACATAATCCCGCCCCCCACCACATCACCACACATAATCTCGCCCCCCACCACATCACCACACATAATCCCGCCCCACCACAACATCACACAAAATCCGGCCCCCACCACATTACACATAATCCCGCCCTTCCATCACATTACCACAAATAATCCCGCCCCCCCACCACATTACCACACATAATCCCGCCTCCCACCACACCATCACATATAATCCCGCCCCCCACCAAATCACCACACATAATCCCACCCCCCCACCACATTACCACACATAATCCCGCCCCCCACCACATCACCACACATAATCTCGCCCCCCACCACATCACCACACATAATCCCGCCCCACCACAACATCACACATAATCCTGCCCCCACCACATTACACATAATCCCGCCCTTCCACCACATTACCACACATAATCCCGCCCCCCCACCACATTACCACACATAATCCCGCCTCCCACCACACCATCACATATAATCCCACCCCCCACCACATTACCACACATAATCCCGCCCCCCCACCACATTACCACACATAATCCTGCCCCCCACCACATTACCACACATAATCCCGCCCCCCACCACATTACCACACATAATTCTGCCCCCCACCACATCACCACACATAATTCTGCCCCCCACCACATCATCACACATAATCCTGCCACCCCACATTACCACACATAATCCCGCCTCCCCACCACATCACCACACATAAACCCGCCCCCTACCACATTACCACACATAATCCCTCCCCCCACCACATCACCACACATAATCCCGCCCCCACCACATTTCCATACATAATCCCTCCCCCACCACATTACCACATATAATCCCGCCCCCCACCAAATCACCACACATAATCCCACCCCCCCACCACATTACCACACATAATCCCGCCCCCCACATCACCACACAAAATTCTGCCCCCCACCACATCACCACACAAAATCCTGTCCCCCCACCACATTGCCACACATAATGCCGCCCCCCACCACAATACCACAGATAATCCCGCCCCCACCACATTACCACATATAGTCCCGCCCCCACCACATTACCACACATAATCCCGCCCCCCACCACATTACCACACATAATCCCGCCCCCCACAGCTTCACCACACATAATCTCGCCCCCACCACATTACCACAGAAAATCCCTCCCCCCACCACATTTCCATACATAATCCCTCCCCCACCACATTACCACACATAATCCCGCCCCCCACTACATCACCACACATAATCCCGACCCCCACCATATCACCACACATAATCCTGCCCCCCACATCATCACACATAATCCCACCCCCCACATCACCAGACATAATCCCGCCCGCACCACATCACCACACAAAATCCCACCACACCACCACATTACCACACATAATCCCTCCCCCACCACATTACCACACATAATCCCACCCCCACCACATTACCACACATAATCCCGCCCCCTCACCACATCACCACACATAATCCCGCCCCCCCACCACATCACCACACATAATCTTGCCCCCACCACATCACCACACATAATCCCGCCCCACCACAACATCACACATAATCCCGCCCCCCACCACATTACCACACATAATCCCGCCCTTCCACCACATTACCACACATAAAAATCCCCCCCACCACATCACCACACATAATCCTGCCCCCCACCACATTACCACACATAATCCCGCCCCCCACCACATTACCACACATAATCCCACCCCCCACCACATCACCACACATAAAAATCCCCCCCACCACATCATCACACATAATCCTGCCCCCCCACATTACCACACATAATCCCGCCCCCTACCACATTACCACACATAATCCCTTACCCCACCACATCACCACACATAATCCCGCCCCCACCACTTTGCCACAGAAAATCCCGCCCCCCACCACATTTCCATACATAATCCCTCCCCCACCACATTACCACATATAATCCCGCCCCCCACCACATCACCACACATAATCCCACCCCCCACCACATTACCACACATAATCCCGCCCCCCACCACATCACCACACAAAATTCTGCCCCCCACCACATCACCACACAAAATCCTGCCCCCCCACCACATTGCCACACATAATCCCGCCCCCCGCCACATCACCACACATAATCCCACCCCCCCACCACATTACCACACATAATCCTGCCCCCCACCACATTACCACACATAATCCCGTCCCCACGACATCACCACACATAATTCTGCCCCCCACCATATTATCACACATAATCCTGCCCCCACCACATCATCACACATAATCCTGCCCCCCACCACATCACCACACATAGTCCCGCCCCCCACCACATCACCACATAATCTCGCCCCAACCACATCACCACACATAATCCCGCCCCCCACCACATCACCACACATATCCCACCCCCCACCACATAGCCACACATAATCCCATCCCCCCACCACATTACCACCATAATCCCACCCTCCCACCACATTACCACACATAATCCCGCCCCCACCACATTACCACACATAATCCCGCCTCCCACCACACCATTACACATAATCCCACCCCTTACCACATTACCACACATAATCCCGCCCCCCACATTACCACTCATAATCCTGCCCCCCCACCAAATTACCACACATAATTTCTCCCTCACCACATCACCACAAATAATCCTGCCCCCCCACATCACCACAAATAATCCCACCCCCACCACATCACCACACATAATTCTGCCCCCCACAACATCATCACACATAATCCCGCCCCTTCACATTACCACACATAATCCCGCCCCTTACCACACATAATCCTGCCCCCCCACCCACATCACCACACATAATCCCGCCCCCCACCACATTACCACAGATAATCCCACCCCCCACCACATTACCACACATAATCCCGCCCCCCACCACATTACCACACATAATCCCACCCCCACCACATTGCCACAGATAATCCCCCCCACCACATTACCACACATAATCCCACCCCCCCACATCACCACACATAATCCCACCCCCACCACATTACCACACATAATCCTGCCCCCACCACATTACCACACATAATCCCGCCCCCCTACCACATCACCACACATATTCCCGCCCCCCACCACATTACCACAGATAATTCTGTCCCCCACCACATTACCACACATAATCCCACCCCCCACATTACCACTCAAGGCTCCGTCCCCTCACATTACCACACGAGGCTCCATCCCCACACATTACTACTTGAGGCTCCGTCCCCCCACATCACCACACGAGGCTCCGTCCGCACACATTACCACACGAGGCTCCGTTCTCACACATTACCACACGAGGCTGCGTCCCCACACATTACCACACAAGGCTGCGTCCCCACACATTACCACACGAGGCTCTGTCCCTACACATTACCATATGAGGCTCCGTCTTCACACATTAACACATGAGGCTCCGTCCCTCCACATTACCACACTAGGCTTTGTCCCCATACATTACCACATGAGGCTTTGTCCTCACACATTACCACACGAGGCTGCATCCTCACTAGTGTTGAGCGATACCGTCCGATATTTGAAAGTATCGGTATCGGATTGGATCGGCCGATATCCAAAAAATATCGGATATCTCCGATACCGATACCCGATACCAATACAAGTCAATGGGACACAAATATCGGAACGTAATAGGGAGCGATCCTGGATGGTTCCCAGGGTGTGAAGGAGAGGAAACTCTACTTCAGGCCCTGGGATCCATATTCATGTAAAAAATAAAGAATAAAAATAAAAAATATGGATATACTCACCTTCGGATGGCCCCTGGCTGTCACCGCTGCAAGCGTCTGCCTCCGTTCCTAAGAATGCAGAGTGAAGGACCTTCGATGACGTCGCGGTCACGTGAGCGGTCACATGAGCGGTCACGCGACCAATCACAAAACCGTGACTTCATCGCTGGTCCTACACTCACTGAATTCTTAGGAACGGAGGCTGCCGGTTGCACCGCTGAGAGCCAGGGGCCGTCGGTGGGTGAGTATATCCATATTTTTTATTTTTATTTTTTACATGGATATGGATCCCGATTCCGATTTCTGATAACGCAAAAATATCGGAACTCGGTATCGGAATTCCGATACAGTGAATATCGGCCGATACCCGATATTTGCAGTATCGGAATGCTCAACACTAGTCCCCACACATTACCACACGAGGCTGCTTCCCCACACATTACCACATGAGGCTCTGTCCCCACACATTACCACACGAGGCTCTGTTCCCCCACATTACCACACAAGGCTCCGTCCCCCCACATTACCACATGAGGCTCCAACCCCACACATTACCATATGAGGCTCCGTCCCCACACATTACCACATGAGGCTCCGCCCCCCCACATTACCACACGCAGCACTTCCTTTCTATGTAATTCAACCACTTCAGCCAAGGTAAACGTACATTTAATTGCATCCGCATTCTCCAAAACAAAATGAGCCAAGAAGAGTCGCCAGGTCCATCTCACAGGCCGCAGGAAAATCCGGACAATGATGCAGTAGCTGATCGACAACAACAATATCGATTAAATCATAGGATTGTTGACATTATTTACTTTAGTTTAATCACCAGCAGCGTTAATTAGATAGCAATGAGCGTGCTGAGCGTTAGCTGGCTGGAAACAGCTAGTATAGTATATCCCTGTATGTCATCTCTTCTGCATATACTATATACCTGTATGTCATCTCCTCCTATATATAGTATATACCTGTATGTCATCTCCTGTATATAGTATATACCTGTATGTCATCTCCCCTGTATACAGCATATACCTGCTGTATGTCATCTCCTCATCTATATACCTATGTGTCATCTCCTCTTTTATATAAAATGTACCTGTAAGTCATCTCCTCCTGTATATAGTATATACGTTTGTCATCTCCTCCTGTATATAGTATATACCTGTAAGTCATCTCCTCCTGTATATAGTATATACCTGTGTGTCATCTGCTCCTGTATATAGTATATACCTCTGTGTCATCTCCTCCTGTATATAGTATGTACCCGTATATCATCTCCTCCTGTATATAGTATATACCTGTGTGTCATCTCCTCCTATAAAAAGAATACACCTGTGTGTCATCTGCTCCTGTATATAGTATATATCTGTGTGTCATCTCCTCCTGTATATAGTATATGCTTGTGTCATTTCCCCTGTATATAGTATATACCTGTGTGTCATCTCCTCCTGTATATAGTATATACCTGTGTGTCATCTCCTCCTGTATATAGTATATATCTGTGTGTCATCTCCCTCGTATATAGTATGTACCTGTATGTCATCTCCTCCTGTATATAGTATGTATCTGTATGTCATCTCCTCCTGTATATAGTATATACCTGTGTGTCATCTCCTCCTCCATATAGTATATACCTGTGTGTCATCTCCCCTGTATATAGTATATACCTGTGTGTCATCTCCCCTGTTTATAGTATATACTTGTGTGTCATTTCCCCTGTATATAGTATGTACCTGTATGTCATCTCCCCTGTATATAGTATATACCAGTGTGTCATCTACTCCTGTATATATAGTATATACCTGTGTGTAATCTCCCCTGAATATAGTATATATGTGTCATCTCCTCGTGTATATAGTATATACCTGTATGTCATCTCCTCCTGTATATAGTATATACCTGTGTGTCATCTCCCCTGTATATAGTATATATGTGTGTGTCATCTCACCTGTATATAGTATATACCTGTGTGTCATCTCCTCCTGAATATAGTATATATCTGTGTCATCTCCTCCTGTATTAGACCTCGTTCACACGTTATTTGCTCAGTATTTTTACCTTAGTACTTGTAAGCTAAATTGGCAGCCTGATAAATCCCCAGCCAACAGGAAGCCCTCCCCCCTGGCAGTTTATATTAGCTCACACATACACATAATAGACAGGTCATGTGACTGACAGCTGCCGTATTTCCTATATGGTACAGTTGTTGCTCTTGTATTTTGTCTGCTTATTAATCAGATTTTTATTTTTGAAGGATATTACCAGACTTGTGTGTGTTTTAGGGCGAGTTTCATGTGTCAAGTTGTGTGTGTTGAGTTGCGTGTGGCGACATGCATGTAGCGACTTTTGTGAGATGAGTTTTGTGTGGCGGCATGCGTGTAGCAACTTTTTGTGTGTCGAGTTGCATGTGACAGGTTAGTGTAGCAAGTTGTGTGCAGCAAGTTTTGCGCATGGCGAGTTTTGCGCGTGGCGAGTTTTATGTGTGGTGCATTTTGAGTATGTGCAAGTTTTGTGTAAGGCAACTTTTGCATGTGTTGCAACTTTTGTGCATCTGGCAATTTGTCCGCGTGTGTAAGTTTTGCATGTGGCGAGTTTTCCATGAGGTGAGTTTTGCACATGTGGCGAGTTTTGTGTAAGCCTAGTTTTGCATGTGGCGAGTTTTGCGCGTGGCGAGTTTTGAGAGGCGACTTTTGTGTTTCGACTTTTATGTGGCGAGGTTGGTGTATGTGTGGTGAAATGTGTGCTGAGGGTGATATGTGCTCAAGCATGTGGTAGTGTGTGGCGCATTTTGTGTGTGTGTTCATATCCCGGTATGTGGTGAGTATCCCATGTCGGGGCCTCACCTTAGCAACTGTACAGTATATACTGTTTGGCGCCATCGCTCTCACTCTTTAAGTCCCCCTTGTTCACATCTGTCAGCTGTCAATTTGCCTCCAACACTTTTCCTTTCACTTTTTCCCCATTATGTAGATAGGGGCAAAATTGTTTGGTGAATTGGAATGGGTTACAATTTCACCTCCCAACATAGCCTATGACGCTTTCAGGGTCCAGACGTCTGACTGTGCAAAATTTTGTGGCTGTAGCTGTGACAGTGCAGTGTTGTGAATTCCACTCTTGGGCTCCCTCTGGTGGCTGTAAGTGGCACTATTATGAGTTCTGTTCTTGGGCTCCCTCCGGTGGTTATAAATGGTATGGCTGCTCCTTGGATTTAGCAGTCAGCAGCTGCTTCCACTGATTGTCTATTCGGGCTCGGCAATTTAGCCTGGCTCTATCCTTCAGTTAGTGCCAGTTGTCAATGTTCCTGGTTGGATTCACATCTCTGCTTGGATTTCTCTGCTATTCTGACCAGATCATCAAAGATAAGTCCTGGCTTGGTTCTTTGCAGTCCATATGTTGTGGACTTAATAGTTCAGTACATTCTATGTTTTTTTCTAGTCCAGCTTGTCAGTATGGATTTGTTCAGTTAAGCTGGAAGCTCTGGAGAGGCAGATTTATCCTCCACACCTTTAGTCAGGATTTTTCTAGTATTTTAATACTGACTGCACAGTATTCTGTCCTGTCCTATCTATCTAGCTAGATTGGCCGCCTTTGCTATATCCTGGTTTCATTCTGTGTATGTCATTTCCCTCTCCACTCACAGTCAATATTTGTGGGGGGCTGTCTATCCTTTGGGGATTTTCTCTGAGGCAAGATAGCTTTCCTGATTCTATCTTTAGGGGTATTTAGTCCTCCGGCTGTGACGAGGTGTCTAGGGAGTGACAGGAACATCCCACGGCTACTTCTAGTGTTGTGTTAAGTTCAGGGTCTGCGGTCAGTAAAGGTACCACCTCCTCCAGAGCACGTCCCATGTTGCTCCTAAACCACCAGTTCATAACAGTCGACAATGAGTAAAATGCATCTCCAAAGAAGGAAAAAAAAGTTCTGAGCCATTTTTTTTTTCTGCAGTTTATGTCTTTTTTTTCCTCTTAATTTCTGGGTGGTTCAGGATTTTGGCACTGGCATGGATGTTCAGGGTTTGTTTTCTCGTGTGGATCAACTTTCTGCAAGAGTACAGAGTATTCAAGATTATGTCATCCAGACTCCGGCTTTAGAGCCTAGAATTCCAACGCCTGACCTGTTTTTTAGGGACAGATCCAAGTTTTTGAACTTTAAAAATAACTGCAAATTGTTTTTTGCTTTGAAACCCCGTTCCTCTGGTGACCCCATTCAGCAGGTTAAAATTGTCATCTCTCTGCTGCGTGGCGATCCTCAGGACTGGGCATTCTCCCTTGAATCAGGGAATCCGGCATTGCTTAATATAGACACATTTTTTCAAGTGCTAGGATTATTGTATGACGAACCTAATTCAGTGGATCATGCAGAAAAAACTTTGTTAACCCTGTGTCAGGGTCTGGAAGCGGCAGAATTATACTGCCAGAAATTTAGAAAATTGTCTGTGCTCACTAAATGGAATGAGGATGCTCTGGCAGCAATTTTCAGAAAGGGTCTTTCTGAAGCCGTTAAAGATGTTATGGTTGGGTTCCCCTCGCCTGCTGGTCTGAATGATTCTATGTCTCTGGCCATTCAGATTGATCGGCACCTGCGCGAGCGCAGAGTTGTGCACAATATGACATTGTCCTCTGAGCAGAGTCCTGAGTCTATGCAATGTGATAGGATTTTGACCAGAGCAGAACGGCAGGGATTCAGACGTCAGAATGGGCTGTGTTTTTACTGTGGTGATTCTGCTCATGTTATTTCTGATTGCCCTAAGCGTACTAAGAGGGTCGCTAGGTCTGTTACCATCAGTACTGTACAGCCTAAATTTCTCTTATCTGTGACCTTGATTTGCTCATTATCGTAATTTTCTGTCATGGCATTTGTGGATTCAGGCGCTGCCCTGAACTTAATGGACTTAGAATTCGCCAAGCATTGTGGTTTTTCCTTGCAGCCTTTGCAGAGCCCTATTCCTTTGAGGGGCATTGATGCTACACCTTTGGCCAAGGATAAACCTCAGTATTGGACACAGCTGACCATGTGCATGGCTCCAGCACATCAAGAAGATTGCCGTTTTCTGGTGTTGCATAATTTGCATGATGTTGTTGTACTGGGTTTTCCATGGTTACAGGTACATAATCCTGTGCTCGATTGGAAATCTATGTCTGTGACTAGTTGGGGTTGTCAAGGGGTTCATAGTGACGTTCCTTTGATATCTACTTCCTTTTCCCCCTCTTCAGAAGTTCCTGAGTTTTTGTCGGATTTCCAGGATGTATTTTATGAGCCCAAGTCCTGTTCCCTTCCTCCACATAGGAACTGTGATTGTGCTATTAACTTGATTCCTGACTGTAAGTTCCCTAAGGGCCGACTTTTCAATCTGTCTGTGCCAGAACATGCCGCCATGCGGAGTTATGTTAAGGAGTCTTTGGAGAAAGGGCATATTCGTCCATCTTCGTCACCATTGGGAGCGGGATTTTTTTTTGTTGCCAAGAAGGATGGCTCCTTGAGACCCTGTATTGATTATCGCCTTCTTAATAAGATCACGGTCAAATTTCAATACCCTTTACCTTTGCTTTCTGATTTATTTGCTAGGATTAAGGGGGCTAGTTGGTTTACTAAGATTGACCTTCGAGGGGCGTATAATCTTGTTCGTATTAAACAGGGTGACGAATGGAAAACTGCATTTAATACGCCCAAAGGCCATTTTGAATACCTTGTAATGCCTTTCGGGCTTTCTAATGCTCCTTCTGTATTTCAGTCCTTCATGCATGATATTTTTTGCAATTATCTTGATAAATTCATGATTGTATATTTGGATGATATTTAGATTTTTTCCGATGATTGGGAGTCTCATGTGAAGCAGGTCAGGATGGTATTTCAGATCCTTCGTGATAATTAGTGTTGAGCGATACCATCCGATACTTGAAAGTATCGGTGTCGGAAAGTATCGGCCGATACCGGCAAAGTATCGGATCTAATCCGATACCGATACCCGATACCAATACAAGTCAATGGGACTCATGTATCGGACGGTATTCCTGATGGTTCCCAGGGTCTGAAGGAGAGGAAACTCTCCTTCAGGCCCTGGGAACCATATTAATGTGTAAAATAAAGAATTAAAATAAAAAATATTGCTATACTCACCTCTCCGACGCAGCCTGCACCTTACCGAGGGAACCGGCAGCGTTGTTTGCTTAAAATTCACGCTTTAACCTCCTTACGTGAAGTCCCGGCTTGTGATTGGTCGCGTCGCCCATGTGACCGCGACGCGACCAATCACAAAGCCGGAACGTAATTTTAAAATCCTGAAGGACCTGAAAGTACGTCACGGCTTGCTGTGATTGGTCGCGTCGCGGCCACATGGGCGGCGCGCGACCAATCACAAGCCGGGACTTCACGTAAGGAGGTTAAAGCGCAAATTTTAAGCAAACAACGCTGCCGGTTCCCTCGGTAAGGTGCAGGCTGCGTCGGAGAGGTGAGTATAGCAATATTTTTTATTTTAATTCTTTATTTTACACATTAATGTTGTTTCGATACCGATACCCGATACCACA
Organism: Ranitomeya variabilis; assembly: GCF_051348905.1. Lineage (NCBI taxonomy): Eukaryota > Metazoa > Chordata > Amphibia > Anura > Dendrobatidae > Ranitomeya > Ranitomeya variabilis. The sequence continues at coordinate 205,977,408 of NC_135237.1, forward strand.
AAAGTATCGGATCTCGGTATCGGAATTCCGATACAGCAAATATCGGCCGATACCCGATACTTGCGGTATCGGAATGCTCAACACTAGTGATAATGCTTTATTTGTGAAGGGGTCTAAATGCCTATTTGGAGTTCAGAAGGTTTCTTTTTTGGGTTTCATTTTTTCTCCCTCGTCTATAGAAATGGATCCTGTTAAGATCCAAGCCATTCATGATTGGATTCAACCCACATCTGTGAAGAGCCTTCAGAAATTTTTGGGCTTTGCTAATTTTTATCGCCGTTTCATTGCCAACTTTTCTAGTGTGGTTAAGCCCCTGACCGATTTGACGAAGAAAGGCGCTGATGTGACGAATTGGTCCTCTGCGGCGGTTGACGCCTTTCAGGAGCTTAAACGCCGATTTACTTCTGCCCCTGCGTTGCGTCAGCCGGATGTTTCTCTTCCTTTTCAGGTTGAGGTTGACGCTTCTGAGATTGGGGCAGGGGCCGTTTTGTCTCAGAGGAATTCTGATGGTTCTTTGATGAAACCGTGTGCCTTCTTTTCCAGAAAGTTTTCGCCTGCGGAGCGCAATTATGATGTCGGCAATCGGGAGTTATTGGCTATGAAGTGGGCATTTGAGGAGTGGCGACATAGGCTTGAGGGAGCCAAGCACCGCGTTGTGGTCTTGACCGATCATAAGAATCTGATTTACCTCGAGTCTGCCAAGCGGTTGAATCCTAGACAGGCTCGATGGTCCCTGTTTTTCTCCCGTTTTGATTTTGTGGTCTTGTATCTTCCGGGATCTAAGAATGTTAAAGCTGATGCCCTCTCTAGGAGTTTTTTGCCTGATTCTCCGGGAGTCCTTGAGCCGGTTGGCATTCTCAAGGAGGGGGAGATTCTTTCTGCCATCTCCCCTGATTTACGGCGGGTGCTTCAGGAATTTCAGGCTGATAAACCTGACCGCTGTCCAGTGGGGAAACTGTTTGTTCCTGATAGATGGACTAGTAAGGTAATTTCTGCGGTTCAGTGTTCGGTGTTGGCTGGTCATCCTGGGATTTTTGGTACCAGATATTTGGTTGCTAGGTCCTTTTGGTGGCCTTCCTTGTCACGGGTTGTGCGTTCTTTTGTGCAGTGCTGTGGGACTTGTGCGCGGCCCAAGCCTTGCTGTTCCCGCGCCAGTGGGTTGCTTTTGCCTTTGCCGGTCCCTGAGAGGCCTTGGACGCATATTTCCATGGATTTTATTTCGGATATTCCTGTTTCCCAGAAGATGTCTGTTATCTGGGTGGTTTGTGATCGGTTTTCTAAGATGGTCCATTTGGTACCTTTGCCTAAATTGCCTTCTTCCTCTGATTTGGTTCCGTTGTTTTTTCAGCATGTGGTTCGTTTGCATGGCATTCCGGAGAATATTGTGTCTGACAGAGGTTCCCAGTTTGTTTCTAGGTTTTGGCGGTCCTTTTGTGCTAGGATGGGCATTGATTTGTCTTTTTCTTCGGCGTTTCATCCTCAGACAAATGGCCAAACTGAGCGAACTAATCAGACCTTGGAAACCTATTTGAGATGCTTTGTGTCTGCTGATCAGGATGATTGGGTGGCTTTCTTGCCGTTGGCCGAGTTTGCCCTTAATAATCGGCTAGTTCGGCTACTTTGGTTTCGCCTTTGTTTTGTAATTTTGGTTTTCATCCTCGTTTTTCTTCAGGGCAGGTTGAGCCTTCTGATTGTCCTGGTGTGGATTCTGTGGTGGACAGGTTACAGCAGATTTGGACTCATCTAGTGACAATTTGACGTTGTCTCAGGAAAAGGCTCAACGTTTTGCTAACCGCCGTCGGTGTGTTGGTCCCCGGCTTCTGGTTGGGGATTTAGTCTGGTTATCTTCTCATCATGTTCCTATGAAGGTTTCTTCCCCTAAGTTTAAGCCTCAATTTATTGGTCCTTATAAGATTTCTGAGATTATCAATCCGGTGTCTTTTCGTTTGGCCCTTCCAGCCTCTTTTGCCATCCATAATGTTTTCCATAGATCTTTGTTGCGGAGATATGTGGTGCCCATTGTTCCCTCTGTTGATCCTCCTGCCCCGGTGTTGGTTGAGGGGGAGTTGGAATATGTGGTTGAGAAAATTTTGGATTCTCGTTTTTCAAGGCGGAGGCTTCAGTGTTATGGTTTCCAATGGCAAGGAAACATCAGAAGCATAGAATAAACGGACAAGCTCTCGGGTGATGGAAACTAGAGCTGACCGCGATGCTAAACCTACACACCACACTAGAAGTAGCCAGGGGGCATTCCTGCGTTGTCTCTAGATGCCGCGCGCCAGCCGGAGAACTGTTGTGAATTTGGATTCTGGGCTCCCCCGGTGGCCGCTTGTGGAATTGGACTTGTCATCCTCTTTCCTGTTTCACCTGATTCCATCAGTAGTGGGTGTCGCTATTTAAGCTCATTTCTCTGGTGGTTTCTTGCCGGTCAACAATGTTATCTGATGCCTCTCAGTGCTTGTTCCTGCTTCTAGACAACCACTAGATAAGTTGGACTTTTGTCCATGTTTTGTTTTTGCCTATTTGTTCCAGTTCACAGCTGAAGTTTTGTTACTGTGTCTGGAAAGCTCTCGTTGATCAGGGATTGCTACTCTGGCGTTATGAGTTAATGCCAGAGTTTAAGGTAATCTCTGGATGGTGTTTTGTTAGTGTTTTTCTGCTGACCATGAAAGTATACTATCTGTCTTCTGCTATCTAGTAAGCGGACCTCAAATTTGCTAAGACTATTTTCCTGCTGCGTTTGTTGTTTCATCTGAACTCACCGTCATTATATGTGGGGGGCTACTGTCTTCTTTGGAATATTTCTCTAGAGGTGAGCCAGGTCTTATATTTCCCTCTGCTAGCTATTTAGGTCTTAGGCCAGAGCTGGGCATCTAGCGATAAATAGGAAATGCTACCTGGCTATTTCTAGTTGCGCGGCAGGCTTAGTTCATGGTCAGTATAGTTCCATCTTCCGAGAGCTTGTCCTTCTATAGGCTTGCTATGATCTCTGCCTGCGGAGATCATGACAGTTTGACCGGCCAATAAAGTGTTAAAGACCCAGGTTGAGAAAGGAGAGTTATAAGAAGTCTGCTGGAATTTTTTTTTTTTTTTTTTTTTTCTCCAGTCTGCCTTGCTGCAGTCTTTTCTCTCTCTCTCCTCCTAATCTCTGTATGCTCTGTGTGCACCTGACAATAATGGATCTCCAGAGTGTAACTGCGGGTTTGAATAATCTCATCACGAAAGTACAAAATTTACAAGATTTTGTGGTACATGCTCCGGTATCTGAGCCGAGAATTTCTTTGCCGGAGTTCTTCACAGGGAATAGAGCTAGCTTCCAGAATTTCCGAAATAATTGTAAGCTTTATTTGTCCCTGAAGTCTCGTTCAGCTGGAGACCCTGCTCAGCAGGTTAGGATTGTGATTTCCTTGCTCAGGGGTGACCCTCAAGATTGGGCCTTCTCATTGCCAGCAGGGGATCCTGCGTTACGCGATGTGGATGCGTTTTTTCTGGCCTTGGGCTTGCTTTATGAGGAACCTCATTTGGAACTTCAGGCAGAAAAAACTTTGATGGCACTATCTCAGGGGCAAGACGAAGCTGAAGTTTTCTGCCAAAAATTCCGTAAATGGTCTGTGCTTACTCAGTGGAATGAGTGCGCCTTGGCGGCAACTTTCAGAGAAGGTCTCTCTGATGCCGTTAAGGATGTTATGGTGGGGTTCCCTTTGCCTGCAGGTCTGAATGAGTCCATGACAATGGCTATTCAGATTGATAGGCGTCTGCGGGAGCGCAAACCGGTGCACCATCTGGCGGTGTCTATGGAAAAGACGCCAGAAAGTATGCAGTGTGATAGAATTCTGTCCAGGAGCGAGCGACAGAATTTTAGACGGAAGAATGGATTGTGTTTCTATTGTGGGGATTCTACTCATGTTATATCGGCATGCTCTAGGCGTACAAAGAAGCTTGATAAATCTGTTTCCATTGGCACCATTCAGTCTAAGTTTATTTTGTCTGTAACCCTGATTTGCTCTTTGTCATCCATTGCCACGGACGCCTATGTTGACTCTGGCGCCGCTCTGAGTCTTATGGATTGGTCCTTTGCCAATCGTTGTGGTTTTGATTTAGAGCCTTTGGAGACTCTTATTCCTCTGAAGGGGATTGACTCCACCCCATTGGCTAATAATAAACCACAATACTGGACACAAGTAACCATGCGTATCAATCCGGATCACCAGGAGATTATTCGTTTCCTGGTGCTGTATAATTTACATGACGATTTGGTACTGGGATTGCCATGGTTGCAGTCTCACAACCCAGTCTTGGACTGGAGAGCAATGTCTGTGTTGAGCTGGGGATGTAAGGGTATTCATGGGGACGTACCTTTGGTTTCTATTTCGTCGTCCATTCCCTCTGAAGTCCCTGAGTTCCTCTCTGATTATCAAGACGTCTTTGACGAACCCAAGCTTGGGTCGTTACCTCCGCACCGTGAGTGCGATTGTGCCATAGATTTGATACCGGGTTGTAAATATCCAAAGGGTCGTTTGTTTAATTTGTCTGTGCCGGAACATGCTGCTATGCGGGAATATATAAAGGAGTCTTTGGAAAAGGGACATATTCGTCCATCTTCTTCTCCCTTGGGAGCTGGGTTTTTCTTTGTCTCAAAAAAAGACGGCTCTTTGAGACCATGTATTGATTATCGGCTTCTGAATAAGATCACTGTTAAGTATCAATACCCATTGCCATTGCTTACTGATTTGTTTGCTCGTATAGAGGGTGCTAAGTGGTTCTCTAAAATTGATCTTCGTGGGGCGTATAATTTGGTGCGGATCAGGCAGGGGGATGAGTGGAAGACCGCATTTAATACGCCCGAGGGCCACTTTGAGTATTTGGTCATGCCTTTTGGTCTTTCTAATGCCCCTTCAGTTTTCCAGTCTTTTATGCATGATATTTTCCGCGATTTTCTGGATAAATTTATGATAATATATCTGGATGATATTCTGATTTTTTCTGATGACTGGGACTCTCATGTCCAGCAGGTCAGGAGAGTTTTTCAGGTTCTGCGGTCTAATTCTTTGTGTGTGAAGGGGTCTAAGTGCGTTTTTGGGGTCCAGAAAATTTCCTTTTTGGGGTATATTTTTTCTCCCTCTTCCATTGAGATGGATCCCGTCAAGGTGCAAGCTATTTGTGACTGGACTCAGCCCTCCTCTCTTAAGGGTCTTCAGAGATTTTTGGGCTTTGCCAACTTTTACCGCCGATTTATTGCTGGTTTTTCGGATGTCGTTAAACCACTGACTGATTTGACCAGACAAGGCGCTGATGTTGCTAATTGGTCCCCTCATGCTGTAGAGGCCTTTCAGGAGCTTAAGCGCCGTTTTGCCTCTGCCCCTGTGTTGCGTCAGCCTGATGTGAATCTGCCTTTTCAGGTTGAGGTTGACGCTTCGGAGATCGGAGCTGGGGCAGTGTTGTCGCAGAAAGGTTCCGACTGCTCCGTCATTAGGCCTTGTGCCTTCTTTTCTCGCAAATTTTCGCCCGCAGAGCGGAATTATGATGTTGGGAATCGGGAGCTTTTGGCCATGAAGTGGGCGTTTGAGGAGTGGCGCCATTGGCTCGAGGGGGCTAGGCATCAGGTGGTGGTATTGACTGACCACAAAAATTTGATTTATCTTGAGACTGCCAGACGCCTGAATCCTAGACAGGCGCGCTGGTCTTTATTTTTTTCTCGCTTTAATTTTGTGGTGTCATACCTACCGGGTTCTAAGAATGTTAAGGCAGATGCCCTTTCTAGGAGTTTTGACCCGGACTCTCCTGGTAATTCTGAACCCACAGGTATCCTTAGGGAGGGAGTAATTTTGTCGGCCGTTTCTCCTGATCTGCGGCGGTTCTTGCAAGAGTTTCAGGCGGATAGACCGGATCGTTGTCCGCCTGATAGACTGTTTGTTCCGGATGATTGGACCAGCAGAGTCATCTCTGAGGTACATTCTTCTGCATTGGCAGGTCATCCCGGAATTTTTGGTACCAGGGATTTGGTGGCAAGATCCTTCTGGTGGCCTTCTCTGTCACGAGATGTGCGAGTCTTTGTGCAGTCATGTGACGTTTGTGCTCGGGCCAAGTCTTGTAGTTCTCGGGCTAGCGGACTGCTGTTGCCCTTGCCTATTCCTAAGAGGCCTTGGACACACATCTCGATGGATTTTATTTCAGATCTGCCTGTTTCCCAGAAGATGTCTGTCATCTGGGTGGTCTGTGACCGTTTCTCTAAAATGGTCCATTTGGTTCCTCTGCCCAAGTTGCCTTCTTCTTCTGAGTTGGTTCCTCTGTTTTTTCAGAATGTTGTCCGATTGCACGGTATTCCTGAGAATATTGTTTCTGACAGAGGTACCCAATTTGTGTCTAGATTTTGGCGGGCATTCTGTGCTAGGATGGGCATAGATTTGTCTTTTTCATCTGCTTTTCACCCTCAGACTAATGGCCAGACCGAGCGGACTAATCAGACCCTTGAGACATATCTGAGGTGTTTTGTCTCTGCTGACCAGGATGATTGGGTTGCTTTTTTGCCATTGGCAGAGTTCGCCCTCAATAATCGGGCCAGTTCTTCCACCTTGGTGTCCCCGTTTTTCTGTAATTCGGGGTTTCACCCTCGATTTTCCTCCGGTCAGGTGGAATCCTCGGATTGTCCTGGAGTGGATGCGGTGGTGGAGAGATTGCATCACATCTGGGGGCAGGTTATGGACAATTTGAAGTTGTCCCAGGAGAAGACTCAGCGTTTTACCAACCGTCATCGTCGTGTTGGTTCTCGGCTTTGTGTTGGAGATTTAGTGTGGTTGTCTTCTCGTTTTGTCCCTATGAGGGTCTCTTCTCCTAAGTTTAAACCTCGGTTCATCGGCCCTTATAGAATATTGGAGATTCTTAATCCTGTTTCTTTCCGTTTGGACCTCCCTGCGTCCTTTTCCATTCATAACGTTTTTCATCGGTCGTTATTGCGCAGGTATGAGGTACCTGTTGTACCTTCAGTTGAGCCTCCTGCTCCGGTGTTGGTTGAGGGTGAGTTGGAGTACGTTGTGGAGAAAATTTTGGACTCTCGTGTTTCCAGACGGAAACTCCAGTATCTGGTCAACTGGAAGGGTTACGGCCAGGAGGATAATTCTTGGGTCAATGCATCTGATGTTCATGCTTCTGATCTTGTTCGTGCCTTCCATAGGGCTCATCCTGGTCGCCCTGGTGGATCTGGTGAGGGTTCGGTGCCCCCTCCTTGAGGGGGGGGTACTGTTGTGAATTTGGATTCTGGGCTCCCCCGGTGGCCGCTTGTGGAATTGGACTTGTCATCCTCTTTCCTGTTTCACCTGATTCCATCAGTAGTGGGTGTCGCTATTTAAGCTCATTTCTCTGGTGGTTTCTTGCCGGTCAACAATGTTATCTGATGCCTCTCAGTGCTTGTTCCTGCTTCTAGACAACCACTAGATAAGTTGGACTTTTGTCCATGTTTTGTTTTTGCCTATTTGTTCCAGTTCACAGCTGAAGTTTTGTTACTGTGTCTGGAAAGCTCTCGTTGATCAGGGATTGCTACTCTGGCGTTATGAGTTAATGCCAGAGTTTAAGGTAATCTCTGGATGGTGTTTTGTTAGTGTTTTTCTGCTGACCATGAAAGTATACTATCTGTCTTCTGCTATCTAGTAAGCGGACCTCAAATTTGCTAAGACTATTTTCCTGCTGCGTTTGTTGTTTCATCTGAACTCACCGTCATTATATGTGGGGGGCTACTGTCTTCTTTGGAATATTTCTCTAGAGGTGAGCCAGGTCTTATATTTCCCTCTGCTAGCTATTTAGGTCTTAGGCCAGAGCTGGGCATCTAGCGATAAATAGGAAATGCTACCTGGCTATTTCTAGTTGCGCGGCAGGCTTAGTTCATGGTCAGTATAGTTCCATCTTCCGAGAGCTTGTCCTTCTATAGGCTTGCTATGATCTCTGCCTGCGGAGATCATGACAGAGAACTAACTACCCCTGGTAGAAGAAAACACAGTCCTGGCTTGCCTCCAGAGAATGTCCCCACAGGAGATAGCAGCCCCCCACATATAATAACGGTGAGAGCAGATGAAAAGACACACGTAGTATGAAAGCAGATTTAGCACAGAGAGGCCCGCTAACTAAATAGCAGAAAGATACAACAGAGGACTTCGCGGTCAGCTGCAAAACCCTTCAAAACACCATCCTGAAATTACCTTAACTCATGTGACAACTCATGCCACTGGAGTGGTAATTTCAGCCCAACAAGAGCTTCCAGCTGCAGAGATTCACATAAGTGCAAACTGGACAAAAAATACAAAAATAGACTTAAGGACTAAAGTGTCCAACTTAGCTTAGCAGATAACTGGGAGCAGGAACATGCAACAGAATCACTCTGGATACATTGATGGCCAGCATTAGAATGACTGAGGAGCAAGGTTAAATAGGATACTCCCAATTCCTGATAGGAACAGGTGAACTGAGAAAGCAAAGCTTGCAGGACACCAGTACCACAAGAGACCACCGGGGGAGCCCACGAACCGAATCACAACAGTACCCCTCCCTTAAGGAGGGGGCAACGAACCCTCACAAGAACCACCAGGGCGATCTGGATGAGCCCTATGAAAGGCACGGACCAAATCAGAAGCATGAACATCAGAAGCTGTAACCCAAGAATTATCCTCTTGACCGTAGCCCTTCCATTTCACCAGATATTGAAGTTTCCGTCTGGAAACACGGGAGTCCAAGATTTTCTCCACCACGTACTCCAATTCACCCTCAACCAGCACAGGAGCAGGAGGCTCAACAGAAGGCACAAGTGGTACCTCATACCTCCGCAATAATGACCGATGGAAGACATTATGGATAGCAAAGGATGCTGGGAGGTCCAAACGAAAAGACACAGGGTTAAGAATTTCCAAAATCTTATAAGGACCGATGAACCGAGGCTTAAACTTAGGAGAAGAGACCCTCATAGGGACAAAACGGGAGGACAACCACACCAAGTCCCCAACACGAAGACGAGGACCAACACGACGATGGCGATTAGCAAAACGTTGAGTCTTCTCCTGGGACAACTCCAAATTGTCCACCACCTGCCCCCAAATACGATGCAACCTATCCACCATGGTATCCACTCCAGGACAATCCGAAGACTCCACCTGACCAGATGAAAAACGAGGATGGAACCCTGAATTGCAAAAGAAAGGGGAGACCAAAGTGGCAGAACTGGCCCGATTATTAAGGGCAAACTCAGCCAACGGCAAAAAGGAGACCCAGTCATCCTGATCAGCAGACACAAAACACCTCAAATAAGTCTCCAAGGTCTGATTAGTACGTGCCGTCTGGCCATTTGTCTGGGGATGAAATGCAGACGAAAAAGACAAATCAATGCCCATCCTGGCACAAAACGCCCGCCAAAATCTGGACACAAACTGGGATCCCCTGTCGGAAACGATATTCTCCGGAATACCATGCAGCCGAACCACATTCTGAAAAAACAGGGGCACCAACTCAGATGAGGAAGGCAGCTTGGGCAAGGGCACCAAATGAACCATCTTAGAAAAGCGGTCACACACCACCCAAATGACGGACATCTTCTGAGAAACAGGGAGATCAGAAATAAAATCCATAGAGATGTGTGTCCAAGGCCTCTTAGGAACAGGCAAGGGCAACAACAACCCACTAGCCCGAGAACAACAAGGCTTGGCCCGAGCACAAACATCGCAAGACTGCACAAAAGTACGCACGTCCCGAGACAAGGAAGGCCACCAGAAGGACCTAGCCACCAAATCCCTGGTACCAAAAATTCCCGGATGACCTGCCAACGCAGAAGAATGAACCTCCGAGATGACTCTATTGGTCCACTCATCCGGCACAAACAATCTACCAGGCGGACAACGATCAGGCCGATCCGCCTGAAACTCTTGTAAAGCACGTCGCAGGTCTGGGAAGACAGCAGACAATATCACCCCATCCTTAAGTATACCCGTAGGTTTAGAATCACCAGGGGAATCAGGTTCAAAACTCCTAGAAAGGGCATCCGCCTTCACATTCTTAGTACCTGGCAGATACGAAACCACAAAATTAAACTGGGAGAAAAACAACGACCAGCGCGCCTGTCTAGGATTCAGACGTCTGGCCGACTCAAGATAAATCAAATTTTTGTGATCAGTCAAGACCACCACCTGATGTTTAGCACCCTCAAGCCAATGACGCCACTCCTCGAATGCCCACTTCATCGCCAAAAGCTCCCGATTACCGACATCATAATTTCGCTCGGCGGGCGAAAATTTTCGAGAAAAGAACGCACAAGGTCTCATCACTGAACAATCTGAACTTTTCTGCGACAAAACCGCCCCCGCTCCGATCTCGGAAGCATCAACTTCCACCTGAAAAGGAAGAGAAACATCAGGCTGGCACAACACCGGAGCAGAAGAAAAACGGCGCTTAAGCTCCCGAAAGGCCTCCACAGCAGCAGGAGACCAATCTTCAACATCAGCACCCTTTTTAGTCAAATCAGTCAAAGACCTGACAACGCTAGAAAAACCAGTTATGAATCGACGATAAAAGTTAGCAAAGCCCAAAAATTTCTGAAGGCCCTTAAGAGAAGTCGGTTGCGTCCAGTCACAAATAGCCCGAACCTTCACAGGATCCATCTCAATAGAAGAGGGGGAAAAAATGTACCCCAAAAAAGAAATCTTCTGAACCCCAAAAACACACTTTGAACCTTTAACAAACAGAGAATTGGTCCGCAAAACCTGAAAAACCCTCCTAACTTGTTGAACATGAGATTCCCAGTCATCCGAAAAAATCAATATATCGTCCAAATACACAATCATAAATTTATCCAGATATTCACGGAAAATATTGTGCATAAAAGACTGAAAGACCGAAGGGGCATTTGACAGACCAAAAGGCATCACCAAATACTCAAAATGGCCCTCGGGCGTATTAAATGCGGTTTTCCACTCATCCCCCTGCTTAATTCGCACCAAATTATACTCACTGCGAAGATCAATCTTAGAGAACCACTTCGCCCCCTCAATGCGAGCAAATAAATCTGTCAGCAATGGCAAAGGATACTGATACTTGACTGTGATCTTATTCAAGAGTCTATAATCAATACAAGGTCTCAAAGAACCATCGCTTTTAGCTACGAAAAAGAACCCCGCTCCAAGAGGAGACGAAGAAGGACGAATATGTCCCTTTTCCAAGGACTCCCTAATATACTCTCGCATGGCAGCATGTTCAGGTACAGACAGATTGAATAGACGACCCTTAGGAAATTTACTGCCAGGGATCAAATCTATGGCGCAATCGCAATCTCTGTGAGGAGGAAGAGAATTAAGAGTAGATTCCTCAAAAACCTCACGATAATCAGACAAAAACTCAGGAATTTCAGAGGGAATAGATGAAGCAATGGAGACAAAAGATGTGTCCCCATGATTTCCCTGACATCCCCAGCTTAGTACAGACATTGTTCTCCAGTCAAGGACTGGGTTATGAGTTTGCAACCATGGCAATCCCAGCACCAACACATCATGTAGATTATACAGTACAAGGAAGCGAATCACCTCTTGATGGTCTGGAGTCATACGCATAGTCACTTGTGTCCAGTATTGTGGTTTATTACTAGCCAATGGTGTAGAATCCATACCCTTTAAAGGTATAGGAACTTCCAGAGGCTCTAGATCAAACCCACAGCGCCTGGCAAAGGACCAATCCATAAGACTCAAAGCGGCGCCAGAATCCACATACACATCCGCAACAATAGAAGATAACGAACAAATTAGAGTTACAGACAAAATAAACTTGGACTGCAAAGTGCCAATAGCAGAGGATTTCTCAACTTTCTTTGTTCGTTTAGAGCATGCTGATATAACATGAGTAGAATTTCCACAATAGAAGCACAAGTGATTTTTGCGCCTATAAATCTGTCGTTCGCTTCTGGACAGAAAGCTATCACAATGCATACTCTGTGGTGCCTCTTCAGAAGACACCGCCAACTGGTGCACAGGTTTGCGTTCCCGTAAACGCCGATCAATCTGAATTGCCATTGTCATGGACTCATTCAGACCAGTAGGCGCAGGAAACCCCACCATGACGTCTTTTACAGCATCAGAGAGACCTTCTCTGAAAATTGCCGCCAGAGCGCACTCATTCCACTGAGTAAGCACAGACCATTTTCGAAATTTTTGGCAATATATTTCGGCTTCATCTTGCCCCTGAGAGAGGGCTATTAGGGCTTTCTCAGCCTGAATCTCCAAATTTGGTTCCTCATAAAGCAACCCCAAAGCCAGAAAAAACGCATCCACATTGAGCAACGCTGGATCCCCTGGTGCCAATGAAAATGCCCAATTTTGGGGGTCACCCCGCAGTAAAGAAATAACAATTTTTACTTGCTGGGCAGGATCTCCAGCGGAATGAGATCTCAGCAAAAGAAACAATTTACAATTGTATTTAAAATTTAGAAAACAAGATCGATCTCCAGAAAAAAACTCCGGTATAGGAATTCTAGGTTCAGACTGAGGAGCATGTAACAAAAAATCTTGTATATTCTGAACTTTAGAAGCAAGATTATTCAAATTGGTAGCCAGACTCTGGGGATCCATATTTCAACAGATAAAGTCTGAGCCATTCAGGGGTTAAGAGGAGAGGAAAACAGGAGACTGCAATTAGAGCTGGAGTGCAACTTCAGAGGAAAAAAAAAAAAAAAAAAAAAGGTTTCACACAGTTCCTTTTCTCTCCTGCTTCAGCCTATAGATTAAACATTAGGGCTGGCCATACTGTTATGGTTTCCAATGGCAAGGAAACATCAGAAGCATAGAATAAACGGACAAGCTCTCGGGTGATGGAAACTAGAGCTGACCGCGATGCTAAACCTACACACCACACTAGAAGTAGCCAGGGGGCATTCCTGCGTTGTCTCTAGATGCCGCGCGCCAGCCGGAGAACTAACTACCCCTGGTAGAAGAAAACACAGTCCTGGCTTGCCTCCAGAGAATGTCCCCACAGGAGATAGCAGCCCCCCACATATAATAACGGTGAGAGCAGATGAAAAGACACACGTAGTATGAAAGCAGATTTAGCACAGAGAGGCCCGCTAACTAAATAGCAGAAAGATACAACAGAGGACTTCGCGGTCAGCTGCAAAACCCTTCAAAACACCATCCTGAAATTACCTTAACTCATGTGACAACTCATGCCACTGGAGTGGTAATTTCAGCCCAACAAGAGCTTCCAGCTGCAGAGATTCACATAAGTGCAAACTGGACAAAAAATACAAAAATAGACTTAAGGACTAAAGTGTCCAACTTAGCTTAGCAGATAACTGGGAGCAGGAACATGCAACAGAATCACTCTGGATACATTGATGGCCAGCATTAGAATGACTGAGGAGCAAGGTTAAATAGGATACTCCCAATTCCTGATAGGAACAGGTGAACTGAGAAAGCAAAGCTTGCAGGACACCAGTACCACAAGAGACCACAGGGGGAGCCCACGAACCGAATCACAACACTTCAGTATCTTGTCAAATGGAAGGGTTATGGCCAGGAGGATAATTCTTGGGTTGTTGCCTCCGATGTTCATGCTGCCGATTTGGTTTGTGCCTTTCATTTGGCTCGTCCTGATCGGCCTGGGGGCTCTGGTGTGGGTTCGGTGACCCCTCCTCAAGGGGGGGGTACTGTTGTGAATTCCGCTCTTGGGCTCCCTCTGGTGGCTGTAAGTGGCACTATTATGAGTTCTGTTCTTGGGCTCCCTCCGGTGGTTATAAGTGGTACGGCTGCTCCTTGGATTTAGCAGTCAGCAGCTGCTTCCACTGATTGTCTATTCGGGCTCGGCTATTTAGCCTGGCTCTATCCTTCAGTTAGTGCCAGTTGTCAATGTTCCTGGTTGGATTCACATCTCTGCTTGGATTTCTCTGCTATTCTGACCAGATCATCAAAGATAAGTCCTGGCTTGGTTCTTTGCAGTCCATATGTTGTGGACTTAATAGTTCAGTGCATTCTATGTTTTTTTCTAGTCCATCTTGTCAGTATGGATTTGTTCAGTTAAGCTGGAAGCTCTGGAGAGGCAGATTTATCCTCCACACCTTTAGTCAGGTGGTGGAGATTTTTGTAAACTCTGTGGTGGATTTTTCTAGTATTTTAATACTGACCGCACAGTATTCTGTCCTGTCCTATCTATCTAGCTAGATTGGCCGCCTTTGCTATATCCTGGTTTCATTCTGTGTATGTCATTTCCCTCTCCACTCACAGTCAATATTTGTGGGGGGCTGTCTATCCTTTGGGGATTTTCTCTGAGGCAAGATAGCTTTCCTGATTCTATCTTTAAGGGTATTTAGTCCTCCGGCTGTGACGAGGTGTCTAGGGAGTGACAGGAACATCCCACGGCTTCTTCTAGTGTTGTGTTAAGTTCAGGGTCTGCGGTCAGTAAAGGTACCACCTCCTCCAGAGCACATCCCATGTTGCTCCTAAATCACCAGTTAATAACAGTGCAGATGCCAATCCCAAACATACACACATACACACACACATTCAGCTTTATATATTAGATATACCTGTAAGTCATCTCCCCTGTATATAGTATACACCTGTATGTCATCTCCCCTGTATATAGTATATATCTGTATGTCATCTCCCCTGTATATAGTATATACCTGTATGTCATCTCCTCCTGTATATAATATATAGCTGAATGTCATCTCCTCCTGTATATAGTATATATGTGTATGTCATCTCCCCTGTATATAGTATATACCTGTATGTCATCTCCTCCTGTATATAATATATAGCTGTATATCATCTCCCCTGTATATAGTATATACCTGTATGCCGTCTCCTCCTGGCTGTCAATTTGCCTCCAACACTTTTCCTTTCACTTTTCCCCCATTATGTAGATAGGAGCAAAATTGTTTGGTGAATTGGAATGCGCGGGGTTAAAATTTCGCCTCACAACATAGCCTATGACGCTCTTGGGGTCCAGACGTGTGACTGTGCAAAATTTTGTGCCTGTAGCTGCGACGGTGCAGATGCCAATCCTGGAAATACGCACATACACACATACACACACACATTCAGCTTTATATATTAGATTAACCAGATTAGTGATGAGCGAGCACGCTCGGGTGATCTCCAAATATTTGTTAGTGTTCGGAGATTTCGTTTTCGTCGCCCCAGCTGAATGATTTACAGCTATTAGCCAGCCTGAGTTCATGTGGGGGTTGCCTGGTTGCTAGGGATTCCCCACATGTATTCAAGCTGGCTAGTAGCTGTAAATCATTCAGCTGCCCGGATGAAAACTAAATCTCTGAACACTAACAAATACTCAGAGATCACCCGAGCATGCTCCGGAAAACCCGAGCAACGAGTACACTCGCTCATCACTAAACCAGATCTATTTAATTATTGATGCCTTGTGTGGACTATCAGTGAGCACTATTTAAGTATAACTTTTTTGCACAGCACCTTTTAACAGGACCATGCATGGACTGTCTGTTTGCACTATCTAAGTGTAACTTGTTTTGTAGGTTTATGCTTTAGTTTGGAGTGCCAAATATATTGTTTGGTCATTATTTTTGTTTATATGTTCCCATTAGGATAAGTTCAAGCAATGAGTTTTTGGTGAGTATGTAATGTTGCGTATTTGCACTGCGTAAAAAATATAGTGTCTTACAGATCCAGCACAGTAGATTAGATTTATAGAAATCCCATTCCCACTCTGCTCTTCTAACCTACTAACCTATGATCCTTGTTTCAAATCCATGATATGTCAATTTCCCTTGTAAGTACAATGAGTTTTATGTCCACATTTTACCCACAAAATTGCAATAGTTGTGGAAAATCCACAGTAAAAAATGCATATATGTTTTTAGTGCATTTCTCCTGCAGAAGCACACCAAAAATGTGTGTAAGGCCTCATTCACTCTTTCTTGTCATTCGTGTACAGGGAAAACCAGTACTGGTAAGATCTGTGGTGAGCGTCTGTGTGTATGTATCAGCGTGATCAGCACGACCAGGAGAGACTGATGTGAGCTGTATTCAGAAGCAGCAGTGCAACTCCTGGGTAAAATAAAGAATTTAAAAAATAAAAAAATTAAGTTAGCTCCCACGTAATTTTCATAACCAGCTGAGGGAAAGACCACGGCTGCGGCCGATGTTAATAATCTGGGACAAGGGATAATACCCCATAAGGTTCTCAGGCTATTAAGAACAGCTCACATCTGTTTGATTAGCCTTTTCTGGTAAATTTCCTGGAAACCCCAGATAAAAAATGATGTAGGGTCCCCTATAAATTCAAACCAGCAAAGGCTAAACAGACAGCTGGGCGTTGATATTAATACTCAATTTGATGTGGGCTCTGGCACTGAGTCTGCATTTTTTCCAGCACATGTCAGCGATTTTGAACAGCTGACATGTGCCTCTAGCAGCCACCTGCAGCTATTAACTAGTTATAAGCCACTTTCAAACTCTGACAGCAGCATTTAACATGCGCTTCTGGCATGTGCACCAGAAATCCTGTCCATTGGCACCGGTGTCACATGACCGCGGGTTGCCAAAGGGTTGGCATGAAAAACAGAGGTCTCCAGCAGACCTCTATGGTTGTCACTGCCGGGCTGCTATGAGCATCGCCCGGTGGTCGGCGCTCATAGCAAGTGAGCAATTCTGCTACATACAGGTGATCTGATCAACGCCTGTTTGTAGTAGAGCCGATCGGTTATGGCAGCTTGCAGTCTCCCATAGAGACTATTAAAAGCATACCAAAAGTAAAAAACAAAAATTTAAAAAATATTGTAAAAATTAAGAAAATATAAAAGTTGAAATCAATCTGCTTTCGCCACATTAAAAAACAATAATAAAAAATTAAACTGCGAGGATATGGCCATTTACAAAAGACTATAGGACAAATGGACGTAGAGCCGAGTCCACAACTCAAAGAGATAGAGACTTTTTTCCAGAACAGAGAACCGATATTGTGTGTTTTATTAGATATTTTCTTGCTGTGTTTTATTAGACTGGGTTCACATTTGCATTCAGGAGGGCTGCAGATGGCTGCATACTTCCTAACTTCTTCCTCCCTGAAGCTCCGCCTACTTCTGTACGCGTCGTGCGTTTCCCTGCATACCTATCTTTAACATTGGGTACACAGGGACATGCGTTGTATGCAGATGTGTCCACTTGCGGCGATCTGACGTGTGCAGTGACCACACGGAAACACAACATTTTGCGAGAGAGAGAGAGACTCCAGAATGGAAAATGCATGTTTTGTTTAAAAAAATAGAATCAGTCCCCGGATTCCATCACTTGACCTCACATTTCATCTGTTTTTCGCCGAATCTGCCGCTGGCTGTTTTTTCGATGGACAGAAAACGTTCCTATGTCCATTTTCTCCAGCCGCCAGAAAACTAATTTTTCACGGATCCGGCAAAAAAATGGATGAAATGTGAGGCCATCCGGCGCTAATACAAGTCTGATAGAAAAAAACGGATCCAGCGGCAACTTTTGCCGGATCCGTTTTTTTCAAAATTTGCTGGATTGTGCCTGACGGCAGAAAACTGATGTACGAAAGCAGCCTAAAGGTACTGTCACACTCAGCAACTTTGCAAAGAGAACGACAACAATCCGTGACGTTGCAGCATCCTGGACAGCGATCTTGTTGTGTTTGACACACAGCAGCGATCTGGATCCCGCTGTGCCATCGCTGGTCGGAGCTAGAAGTCCAGAACTTTATTTCGTCGCCAGGTCAGCGTGTATCGTCATGTTTGACATCAAAAGCAACGACGCCAGCAACGAGCATAGGGGGCGTCGCAGCGTCTCCTTCTAGCCAGTCGGTACACTCCGGCTGTTTGACATGGAGCTAACAACCAGCGAGAACGAGAAGTGAGTCGCCGTTACGTCACTGGATCACTCCTGCATCGTTCTGGAGTTGCTGTGTTTGACGTCTCTACAGCGACCTAAACAGCGACGCTCCTGCGATCTAGTTTAGGTCGGCTCATTGTCTATATCGCCGCAGCATCGCTGAGTGTGACGGTACCTTAAGGCCAGACAGTAAATTGCTAAAGATAAATGCAAAGCAATCATGCTATCAATCCACTCTGTATGGGTACTGTCACACAGTGCCATTTTGATCGCTACGACGGCACGATCCGTGACGTCGCAGCGATCGTATGATTATCGCTCCAGCGTCGTAGACTGCGGTCACACGTTGCAATCACGGCGCTGGAGCGATGCCGAGGTCCCCGGGTAACCAGGGTAAACATCGGGTAACTAAGCGCAGGGCCGCGCTTAGTAACCCGATGTTTACCGTGGTTACCAGCGTAAACGTAAAAAAAACAAACAGTACATACTCACATTCCGGTGTCTGTCCCCCGGCGTCTCAGCTTCTCTGCACTGTGTAAGCACAGCGGCCGGAAAGCAGAGCGGTGATGTCAGACGTCACCGCTGTGCTCGCTTTCTGGCTGGCCGGCGCTCACAGTGCAGAGAAGCAGAGACGCCGGAGGACAGACACCGGAATGTGAGTATGTACGGTTTGTTTTTTTTAAGTTTACGCTGGTAACCACGGTAAACATCGGGTTACTAAGCGCGGCCCTGCGCTTAGTTACCCGATGTTTACCCTGGTTACAAGCGAACACATCGCTGGATCGCTGTCACACACAACGATCCAGCGATGTCAGCGGGAGATCCAGCGACGAAAGAAAGTTCCAAACGATCTGCTACGACGTACGATTCTCAGCAGGGTCCCTGATCGCTGCTGCGTGTCAGACACTGCGATATCGTAACGATATCGCTAGAACGTCACGAATCGTACCGTCGTAGCGATCAAAATGGCACTGTGTGACAGTACCCTATCTCAAGATTTCACACCATTGTACTCCCACTCCTAGGCCCATTGTGTGGATGGGAATAATAGACCCTGGGGAGCCCTCACCACAGGTTGTCTCAATTCAGCCTCAGGTGATGTAATATGCTTTGTTCTGTGAGCTAAAGAATAATGTTTAGGGTATATGCACACGTCAGGATTTCTTGCAGAAATTTCCTGAAGAAAACCAGAAATTTTCTGCAAGAAATCCGCATTTTTTTTTTTTGCGTTTTTTTCCCGTTTTTTTCGCATTTTTTTTAGCATTTTGCAAGCGAAATTAGCTTGCAGAATGCTAAAGTTTTCCAAGCGATCTGTAGCATCACTTGGAAAACTGACTGACAGGTTGGTCACAACTTTTTACTATAGATGCAGCCTATGCAGCATCAATAGTAAAAGATAGAATATTTAAAAGTAATAAAAAAAATAAAAAAATGGTTATACTCACCTGCAGACAGCCGATCTCCTCAGCGGCGTCCGTTCCTATAGATGATGTGTGTGTACAGGACCTTCGATGACGTCGCGGTCACGTGAGCGGTCACATGACCGGTCTTGCGACCAATCACAAGACCGCGACGTCATCGCAGGTCCTTCACCACACACCAGCTATAGGAACCGAAGCGGCAGCATGCACTTGAGAGGTGGGAAGACAGTGGGCGCCATCGAAGGTGAGTATATCACTATTTTTTATTTTAATTCTTTTTTTTTACCAATTATATGGTGCCCAGTCCGTGGAGGAGAGTCTCCTCTCCTCCACCCTGGATACCAACCACACATAATCTGCTTACTTCCCGCATGGTGTGCACAGCCCCGTGCGGGAAGTAAGCAGATCAATGCATTCCTAGGTGCGCAGAACCCCGCAATTCCGCAAATTTAATGAACATGTTGCTTTTTTTTCCGAGATGCGATTTTTTCGTGGAAAAAAATGCAACATTTGCACAAAAAATGCGGAATACCCTGAAAATAATGGGAGGCACATGTTAGCGTTTTTTTCGCGTTTTTATCACATTTTTATAGCGAAAAAACGCGAAAAAAACACGAAAAATACTGAACGTGTGCACATGGCCTTAAGGCTATGTGCACACATCAGGATTTCTGGCAGAAATTTTCCTGACAAAAACCGGACATTTCTGCCAGAAATCCACATGCATTTTTCCTGCGATTTTACCGCAATGTTACCGAGTTTTTACCGCGTTTTTACCGCGGTTTTTTTTGTGTTTTTTCCCAATGCATAGAATAGCGGGAAAAACAAAATTAATGAACATGCTGCTTTTTTTTTACCGCAATGCTTTTTTTTCGAGGAAAAAAACGTAACATGTGCACAAAAATAGCAGAATGCATTCTAAATGATAGGATTCATAATGCATGCGTTTTTAATGAGTTTTTATAGCGAAAAAATGTGAAAAAAAACCTGAATGTTATCGCATATCCTAAGGGGGAGGGAGAAATTGACACAAGGGGTTGAATCAGGCAGTGGCTAGAGTGACTTCAAGGTGAGAAGATCTGAGCTGGGATGGATGGACTATGGAGTTTTAGAGATCACAGATCTCAGACTGGGAACTTGTGGACTGAGGACATTGTATGTTGGCCATCTAAATGGATTTGTTGTACAACCATGGATTTTATGGAATACAAATAGTTGCATCTTTAGGGCTCATTTCCACTTGCAAGAAACACGTCCGCGTCTCGCATGTGGAAACCAAGCTCCGGCGCCGGCACTTTGGAGCGGAGCGTGCAGCTCCATGTGTTCCTATGCGGCCACACGCTCCGCTCTGGAATGCCGGCGCCAGAACTTGGTTTTCACAACCAAAGTAGGCAGGCACCACTACCAGGGATCACCTATTGCATGCTACAAATAAGTATAACAATTAAAGCAAAAGACAAAAAAAAAAGGAAATTCTGGCATTGTGACTTTTTTTCTCATTACACCGCTTAGTGATCGGGTTAATTCTTTTTTTTATATTGATAGTTCGGGCAATTCTAGATGCAGCAATACCAAATATGTGTATGTTTATGTGAAGATCTGAGGTTGTGGGTTGTAATAATCTCCTAGGCAGGTTAAAGGGACTCTGTCACCTCTATTTGGCGGGATATTAAAATGAGTTGTTACCGGTCAGATGGGTGGTGTATCCTTGTAATTTCTCCACCCCGTCAGTCCCTTTTTTCTGCAATAGTTTAGTGCATAAGAGTATGCGTGCGCTATAGTTGGCGCGTGTCCCCGCAAGCATACTATGTCCCGGAGCACAGCGAAATACTTGCGGAACATAGTGCGCGAGCGCATGACCATCCAGATGGTTGCACCATACTCAATTCCTTCTTCTTTTCCTCATGCTGTTGCTGTGGTGCAACAGTGCGATTCAGCACGCTATGGCCGGCCTCACACTTGGCGTAAGACAATACGCCACGTATTATACGTCCGTACTACGGCCGTAATACGGAGAAATGTTCCCAAAATAGTGATCCGTAGTCAGGGTGTGTCAGCGTATTTTGCGCATGGCATCCTCCGTATGTAATCCGTATGGCATCCGTACTGCGAGATTTTCGCGCAGGCTTGCAAAACCGACATCTAATGGATTTATGTGCTCAAATGTTAGGGAAAACATATATACAGTATATATATATATATATATATATATATATATATATATATATATATATATATATATATATATGTCATTGAGACACATATATATATATATATATATATATATATATATATATATATTCTGTATTTAGATTTCATTCAGCGCAATATCTGTGAAAAGGTTATTGGCCCCCCCTGGCTACAAACATCTGCCCCCAGCCACCCCAGAAAAGGCACATCTGGAAGATGCGCCTATTCTGGCACTTGGCCACTCTCTTCCCACTCCCTGTAGCGGTGGGATATGGGGTAATGAAGGGTTAATGCCACCTTGCTATTGGAAGGTGACATTAAGCCAGATTAATAATGGAGAGGCGTCAATTATGACACCTATCCATTATTAATCCAATTGTTGGAAAGGGTTAAAAAACACACACACACATTATTAAAAAGGATTTTAATGAAATAAACACAGCGGTTGTTGTAATAATTTATTGTTCTCGCAATCCATTTCCAGGCCCATGCTTGGCAAAATAATAAACGCACAAGATACATACCTTCTGATGTCAGATCACGTCCCACGAAGTAATCCATCTGAAGGGGTTAACTAATATTACAGGCACGAGCTGCGATAAACCACTCGCTCGTACCTGTAATCCCCCGGGTGCTGAAAGGAAAGCAGGATCTATACTTACATTGAGTCGCGGTGAGGCGCCCTCTGGTGGATGTTCTCATGAACTGCAGCCTGGGAACTTTTTCCCACGCTCCAGGTCATATGAGGACATCCACCAGGGGGCGCATCACCGCGACTGAAGGAAATGTAGGTCAATGACCTACATTTCATTCATTCGCCGGGGATTACAGGCACGGAGCACAGCTGTATTTAGCAGGGCTCGTGCCTGTAATATTAGTTAACCCCTTCAGATGGATTACCTCGTGGGACGAGACGGTTCACCAGAAGGTATGTATCTTGTGCGTTTATTATTTTTCCAAGCGAGGGTGTTCCTGATGGATTGAGAGAACAATAAATTATTACAACAACCGCTGTGTTTATTTCATTAAACTACTTTTAAATCATGTGTGTGTGTTTTTTAACCCTTTCCAACAAGGAAAGCCTTGAGAAAGGCTGCACCGCCGAAACGCGCGTCGGGAAGGACGCCCACAGTCAGACCTCCGGTCCCACTGGTAACTATAATAGCCCTTGTGGCTATGGCCTTATTCAGTATATGAAGGGTGCCGTGATTTCTCTTTTATGGCCATATGGGGTTAATGTGCAATAATTGTAATGGTTATTCTATCATAGTCTATACCTATATAGCCTTTTGTGATATATAATTGGTTTCTGTGGGCTGTCTTACTTTGACATGTGTGAGAGGGTACATCTTCCTCTCTCTTTCTCCCTCCCCCTGTTCCTCTGTACCTGGTCACCCTAATAAAATAATTAATTTACTATCATTGATTATATTGGAATTTTTTGTCGTTGTTTTTTCTTTGTTGCCCATGTTATGTGCGACTTTTCTACTTTATGTCCCCTAGCATCACAAGACTGCTACATCCTTTATTATTGTGATGTTTGTTTGCACAAGGTTTGTTCAACTAACAGCGCTGCGTATTTCTCGCAAGTCACACTGCAGGTCCGTGTGGAATCCGTATTTTTCTCGCCCCCATAGACTTTCATTGGCGTATTATTTGCGCAATACGCTGACAAACGCAGCATGCTGCGATTTTGTACGGCCGTAGAAAGCCGTATAATACTGAACCGTAATATACGGCTAATAGGAGCAGCCCCATTGAGAAGCATTGTGCCGTATGTAATGCGAGTTTTACGTACGTAGTTTTTGCGCTCTTACGTACGTAAAACACGCATGTGTGACCCCGGCCTAAGTCTTAGGCATTTGAGAGAAAAACATATTTGGCTGCAATCATGCAGCAAGGCTCTGATTCATGCTGCTCTTGACTTGGATAATATGAATCAGCTGACAGGTGCCTTTTAAAGAGATTCAGCAAATGAAAAATTGCATAGCCATAAAAGATGAAAACTGTCTTTAGTGGACTGAAAGTTAGTCATCTGTCCTTCACTACTGTATCTCACTACTGAAAAAGTTGTTACTTGATAATTTATCCTAAAAATACTGCAAACTATTTTTCGGCCTTTATGAATTATCACTACTGGACACTATTTTCAAATTTTTTGTTTTGTAAAAGGGTTCAATTTGTGCTGATTCACTTCTTGATGTAAAAAACAAAAATTCAGTGTAATAGCACCGGATGTGCTAGTGAAGAAAGCCGCTTTCTTCACTAGCACGTCCAGTGCTATTATACCGCATACACCAATATGAGATATCATCTGTGATAACACTTGTTCACGTGATCCATGTACACTGAAGACAAATAGTTCTGTTCTGATGAAGGCCTAAGTATTGGCCGAAACGTCAAAAATGATTTTTTTGTCAACAGTGGATCAACAAATAAAAACTTAATTTTTC
Organism: Ranitomeya variabilis; assembly: GCF_051348905.1. Classification (NCBI taxonomy): domain Eukaryota; kingdom Metazoa; phylum Chordata; class Amphibia; order Anura; family Dendrobatidae; genus Ranitomeya; species Ranitomeya variabilis. The sequence goes on from NC_135237.1 coordinate 206,001,306, forward strand.
TTGCATGATAATTGAGAGTGCCGAATTTTTGTTTTTTACATTGGGAGTGGTACCCTATTCGTGCACCTCGCATCATTCGGAGTGCCGTGCATTTTACTTTTTCTATAAGATTCATTTCTTGATACATTGTTTGAAGCAGTTAGAGCATTATTTTTTATAACACAAAACTCCAAGTCCTCTGCATACTCAAATAATTAAAACATTCTGGCTGCAGTAATGCTAGAGGGTACATGTTGCATACTGTCTTATCACTGACTTCAATGTAAGATTGTACATGGGTAAGGTCCCAAGTTTCCTCTAGTGGTGACTGTAGGCAGCATATTATGTCCTAAATTTCAGCATGTTCTGTCCTAATTTTATTTTTATGCTTGGGGTTGGGAATTTTGTGTTCAAAAAGTAAAGTTATGACGTCCAAAAACAATGTATTGAAAAAGTCAGAATTTTCAATACATTGGCAATGAAGACAAATATATAGATTTTAATAAATTAATTTGACATCCACTTAGTTACTCTTGATCCCTTAATATTATTTGATATTTATACCTATCACTAGATGGAGGTGGAGCGCCCCCACACCGCCGCAGGGCCGAGGGGTACCCGGAGCCGGGCCTCTGGGACCTCAGTCCTGGGGTTGTCACGGTGGCTAGACCCGGTCCGTGGCCCTGTCTGTCAGTGGGGGACGTCCGGTGCAAATAGTGGTGTTGTTACGGTGCAGTTGTGAGGTGCAGGTCGCGGTAAATAATGAGGACACCAGGTTGCAGTCTCTTTACCTCTTTACTGAAGATGTTGGAGACCTCAGTCCAGAGCGCTGTTAACTGGGTTTTCAGAGACCGGCCGGTCCAACGACACATCAGGAGTTCTCCTTACAGGTGGGAATCAGTATCTACCTTCTAGCGCTGTGTGTTGTAGTTCTTCCCTGCTGAGCTCCCGGGATAGTCCTCACAACTGTTTCTTTCTGTCTCTACTGTTCTTTCTCCGTCCTCCAGGTGATATGGTAGGACGCACCCGTATGACGGGGTAGGCCTGGAGTTCTTCCGGGACCCTAGAGTCGCCCCTCTCCCACAGCTGCCTCCGTTGTCTGCTTAGGTGTTAAGTGAGACAGCCAACCTGTAATTAGCTGTCCTGCCGTGGTTTGCAATGTACTTAAAGTCTCTTACTTGCTCGGCGTTCCGGCCACCGACTGGTTGCGCCTCAGAAGGATGTTGCCTCGGTCTAACAGCAGGACCCCTTCTGGTATTTCTCCTTTTCTGTATTCCCGTTGTTTATTGGTTAGTTCTGCTCTGAGGAGTCTGCCAGGATCCCATCCCTGACAGGTCCTCTCACTAGCTCTTCCCAGCTACTTCTCTCTGTCTTCCTGTCCAACCCCCAGTTTTACCAGAGTTGTGAGGAGTGGCCTACTAGATAGGACCACCCCCCCTGGTGGCCGGAGTGTGAAGTGTGGTGTGAGTGTATCTGATCAGAGAAACTCCTTAGTGTAATCAGACGTACCATAGCTCCCCATAGTGGCGGAGCCATAGTACTGCAACAACCAGGACTCTGGGGTGCTGCACTCCCCCCCGGTTAAATCCAGTACTCCGGGACTGGGAAAACAAGAACAATAATACATGTTAACAGGAAACACACAAACTTTTGAAATAGCATAACAATTGAACATAACAAGGCTTCCCTTTACGGGAGGTGAGGATTCTTGAACGTTGCAAAAGTTAGGTCATGCACAGTTTATGACTCTCAGTTCAGTGGTTGAAACAGCGGGGACCCCGGGTAAACAAAGGGGTCCCCCTTTTTCAAAGTTTTTGAGCAATTCGCCGTCCATTACTCTATTGTCCATTTATAACCTGTAACAAAAAATATGTACACAAACATTTTCAATTACATAGCAGCCCTTATCAATACCTCCAAGTTTTGTAACGGAGGGGAGTTTTATTTTGAGTGCTGCGTGTGGACCTTCGCAGCGCAGGGGTTGCTATTGGCCTAACAGGGCCCGCTATGCTTGCTACCACTGGTGTAGTGCACTGTCTTCTAGCTACACTTCTAGTGAGTCGGGGTAGCACTGGCAGGTTAGGGCTCTCAGAGCTGCTGCTATCAACCGTGGGTACAGCAGATTCACCGACAGCAGAGGGAGGATTTGCCGGTTCAACGGTTGGCATGGCTTCATCAGGTAAGGCTTGTTGAGGTAGTGGGGCCGGATGATCTGGTACCTCCATCGTTTCTGGCGGGTCCGGCTGTGGAAACGTTAGGACAGGTACCACGAGGGCTTGGTTTATCTGAGTCCAGGACTGGGGAAAGTCACCGAGGACAGTATGGAACACCTTCTCCTTTTCTACCGGCGGGGAGATTTCTGGGGCCGTGCCCCTCTCTTTCAACTTATCGAGGCAGACCTTAAGGTGATCCCTGGATACCGCTGCCGAGGTCTCCCCTCTGTCCTTGCTGATGAGACAGACCTTAGTGTTGTCGAAGTCGGATGGCAAGATGGTATACGGTTCCGCTTCCCATTGGTCATCGAGCTTGTGTAACCTCCTCTTTCGTTTAAGCACTTGCTCACCAGGTGACAGGGGAGTCTCAGGAGCGTGTTGATTGTAGTCCCTTTCTTGTTTCTGCCTGGCCTGGGCGAGACTTCTCTCTACACACTCCTGTATTTCGCGGTACCTTCGCTGCCTTTCTGCATCCCAATCTGCATCCGGCGAGGTATCTTCGGGTACTAGGACCCCCATGTCCAAATCAACGGGTAACCGACTAGATCTTCCTCGCATCAGGTACGCTGGAGTACAGTTGGTGGAACTTACGGGGATGTGATTGTACATATCCACTAAGTCAGGCAACTTTGTCGGCCACAGGTTCCGTTCCTCCACCGGTAAGGTCTTCAATAAATCAATTACCACCTGGTTCATCTTCTCGCACATCCCGTTGGTTTGAGGGTGGTACGGTGTAGTTCTGATCTTCTTACACCCGTACAACTGACAGAATTCTTGGAACACTTCCGCTTCGAATGCAGGCCCCTGATCGGTCAGTACTTTCTCTGGGTAGCCATGGGGCCTACAAAAGTGCTGCTGGAAGGCCCTGGCGGCAGTCCTAGCTGTTAGATCCTTGACAGGCACAACCACCAAAAACCTGGAGTAGTGGTCCACGATGGTAAGGGCGTAGATATAGCCCGACCGGCTAGGTGTCAGCTTCACATGATCCAGCGCGACCAGTTCGAGCGGCCGTTTGGTGATGATAGGCCGCAGGGGGGCCCGTTGACTGTCACGGTCCTTCCTGCGCAGACTACATGGACCACACTCCCGACACCACTTCTCAATGGTTCTCTTCATGCCAATCCAATAGAACCTCCCTCGGAGCAGCTTTTCCAGCTTCTTCCATCCGAAGTGTCCGGCTCCATCATGGTAGGCTCCCAGAACCATGGGCGCATCTCGCCTTGGCACCACTATCTGCCACACCAATTCATGAGTACGTGGGTCGATGCTCCTCCTGCACAACTTGCCATCATGGATAAACAGTTTGCTTCTCCCCTTCCACAGCTGTTGGGTCTCTTGTGGATCATCTGGGCCAGGGTGCAAGCCAGCCTGCGTCAAGAGTTCCTTCACCTGACGGACCGCGGGGTCACTATCCTGGGTTTCTGCCCATCCGTGGTGGGGCAGGGGATTCAGCGTGGCATCCGGTTGGTTCTTGTGCCTGTTCTTCACATGGTGAGAGTTCTGAGTGGCTTTGGGGCGATGGAAGGCAGGCAGCTCCACCTCTTCAAGTGCCTCCGGGTCTTCTCCCACTTCTGGTAAATTGGGCATTCGGGACAGAGCATCGGCATTGGCATTCTGGTGCCCTGCCCGATATTTGATGGTGAAATCATAGTTGGACAGCCGGGCCATCCACCGCTGTTCCAAAGCCCCGAGTTTGGCAGTATCCAGATGCGTTAGCGGATTGTTGTCCGTGAAAACGGTGAATTTCGCAGAGGCCAGGTAGTGCTTAAACCTCTCTGTCACTGCCCAGACGAGGGCCAGGAATTCCAGCTTAAAGGAACTATAGTTGTCAGGGTTCCTTTCCGTGGGACGGAGTTTCCTGCTGGCGTAAGCGATCACCCTTTCTTTGCCGTTCTGAACCTGGGACAGCACGGCTCCTAATCCCACATTACTGGCATCTGTGTACAGCACAAACGGTTGATCGTATTCGGGGTAAGCCAGTATCTCTTCTCCCGTCAGTGCCGACTTCAAACAGGTGAAGGATTCCTCCAGCTCTTCGTTCCAATCAAAGGGGGTTTTCCTCCCCTTGGTCTTCTTTGGTTGGCCCACCAGCAGATTTTGCAAGGGTGCGGCCTTCTTAGTGAAATCTTTAATGAATCTCCGATAGTAACCTACCAACCCGAGGAACTGCCGGACTTCGTGGAGGTCACTAGGCTTTGGCCAGTCCTTGATCACTGTGACCTTGTCGGGGTCTGGGGCCACTCCTTCAGCGCTCACCACATGGCCCAGGTACTGCACTTTAGGTTTCAGCAGATGACACTTGGACGGTTTCACTTTCAGGCCGAAGTTGGACAAGGCTTCAAACACCTCGGCCAGGTGCTTCAGATGGTCTTCGTAGGTTTTAGAGAAGACTATAACGTCATCCAGATATAGCAGCACGGTTTCAAAGTTCAGGTGTCCCAGGCAGCTCTCCATCATCCTCTGGAACGTTCCGGGAGCATTGCACAATCCGAAGGGCATGTAGTTGAACTCACAGAGGCCCATTGGCGTCGTGAAGGCCGTCTTCTCTTTGTCCGCCTCCGCTACAGGAACCTGCCAGTACCCACTGGTGAGATCTAAGGTAGAGAAGTAGTTAGCAGATTTTAAGGCAGCCAGAGACTCCTCTATCCTGGGCAGTGGGTATGCGTCCTTATGTGTAATGCGATTCAACTGCCTGTAATCAACACACATCCTCATTGTACCATCTTTCTTTTTAACAAGGACCAACGGAGCTGCCCAGGGGCTACAGCTGTCTCTCACCACCCCAGCCTCCTTAATTTCCCGTAACATGTCCTTGGCACACTGGTAATGAGCTGGGGGTACAGGGCGATATCTCTCTTTTATGGGTCGGTGATCTCCCGTGGGGATGTGATGTTTGATCCCTTTCACCTGCCCAAAATCTGAGGGGTGTTTGCTGAATACCTGCTCGTACTCGTGTACCACCCTGTAAGCCCCCTGTATTTGATGAGATGGGGTAGAGTCAGTGCCCACATGCAGTTCCCGACACCAGTCTTTCGAGTGCCCTGCAGAACCTTTGTCCTCCACCACGTTTGACGGGACTAAGGGTTCAGGTGTCTGTATTACACTATTATTGACAGTGAACAGTTTGGCGAGCGTGGTATACTTGGCTAGGTGGACCTCTTCCTCCCCACAATTGAGGACATGTACGGGCACTCTCCCCTGTCGAACGTCGACCACCCCCCGGGCTGTCAGAACAGTAGGCCTATTGTCTGAATATACGGGTTCTACCAAGGCCTGGTAGTCCTTACCCCTGAGGCCTATGGCTGCTCAACACCATATTAACATTTCACTCTTGGGGGGTATCGCGATGGGGTTCGAATCACTCACAGTGACACGACCAATCTCACCACCAGTCAGCTCTACCTGCTGTCTCTGCATCAGAGCTCTGATTTCCTTCTGCAGGGCACGTTGCTCACTGTGGCCAGCAGTTTCTGCCACCTGTTGTAACAAAACAATCACTTCTGCAAGACAATTTTCTATAACATTAGTACCAAGAGTCATCATGGGATTACATTCTCGACGATCAATATCTACAATCACAATCCCTTGGGCTTTCAACTCCACCCGCCCCACTTTGATGGTGACCTCCTTATACCCCACTTGTGGCAACGGCTGACCATTACTGGCGATTATGGTGAAATCATCGTCAGGGCCACGAGTAATATCAGCGTCCTCCCAATACCGTTTGTAGAGCACGTAAGGTATAGTCGTCACCTGAGAACCGGTGTCCAGCAAAGCATTCAAGGGGATTCCATCAATCACTACAGGGAGAACTGGTCGTCCTCCAATATACTTGGTTCTCCAATGCTGCGGGCCTGACCGTCCTACTCCTGGGGGTTGGCCCTTTGCCCCAGGGGTTGCTCGTTTAAAGGACAGTACCTTGCAAGATGGCCCACCTGATGACAGCGGCGGCAGATGGGTCGTCCATCCTGGTGGAAGCGATCGTCGGGCCGGCTCCTGGTCGGCGGAGTCCTCCTCCGTCGCATCCAAGGGACATCCTCCGGGCTGGAAGCCAACTGGATCTTCTCTTTGGGGGCCTCCTGTAGGGACTGCACCGTCCGGGCCAGGGCAGCAACGCTCTTGGTTAGCTCTTGCATCTGGAGACGGAGTCCCGCAGGGGAGTCGTCCTCGAAGCTCTGGGCGTCGGCCTCCGCGGCAACTGGGGTATCCGATGCCACCTACTGGTGGTAGGTGAGAGCGGGGCGCCTGGGTGGTACTGCGCAGCTGGGCTGTCGCTCCTGCAATGCCTGGATAGCTTTATCTTTAAACTGCGCAAAAGTCAAGTCTGGATTTTGCATGGCCAGGAAGTGCAATTGGCCCCGCTGGTGACTGCACAGGAGCCCCTCAATGAACCGCTCCTTCAGGATCTTATCCTCATCCTGCATGCTGCCGGGGTCACTCTGCTTAATGGCCCGCATCGCTTCCTGGAGATTAAGGGCATAGTCCCGTAAGCTATCCTGCGACCTCTGTTTGCATCCATAGAAAGTCAGTTTAATCTCTGTGGCAGTGCGAGTATCAAAGGTGGCTTTAAGCTTGGCAAAAATCTGTTGTGCAGTTCCTTTATCCTCAGCGGGCCAGGATTTCACTTCTCTCAGAGCCGCCCCAAAGAGTTGGCCGGTTATCATATGGACCTTCTGAGGCTCGGTTAGGGGATAGAACTCGAGCAGGCTGCAGAGCCCTTCTTTAAAGTCAGTGAACGTATGCGCCTCCCCAGAGTATCGTGGGAGCCAGGCCGCTCCGGGCAGGTAGGGCATGGAGAAGGGCATTATGGCTTTCGCATTAGCGGCAGTGTCCGACTGGCTGATGGGGGCAGCGGGTTCTGCGGCAGCCAGTGGTGGTATTAGGGCCGCGGCTTCGCCCGCTGCGGGGACCGGAGCTGCCCCTGCGTCCGCGGCTGCGACCGCCACCTCCTCTCCTCCCGACTCGGACATGGCCGTCCCTTCCTCCCACTAACCTGCTGGAGGTCGGAGTTCCTCTTCCGGGATTGGCGTCTCACCGCGCTTTCCGTTCCGCGCTTCTTTTGGCTGATCCCGCCCACGTAGCTAAGGCTCCTCCCTCCGCGCGCGGCAATGGCGAATTTTGGCGGTAACTTTCCGCGGCAAGCAGTAGCACACAGTTCTCTCAATAAAGTACAGTTCAAGCACAACAAATCACAGTCTCTAGGCACACATGACCTGATTCTTCAGGCTTAAGTAAATCCTGTTCGTGACGCCAAGATTTGGAGCGCCCCCACACCGCCGCAGGGCCGAGGGGTACCCGGAGCCGGGCCTCTGGGACCTCAGTCCTGGGGTTGTCACGGTGGCTAGACCCGGTCCGTGGCCCTGTCTGTCAGTGGGGGACGTCCGGTGCAAATAGTGGTGTTGTAACGGTGCAGTTGTGAGGTGCAGGTCGCGGTAAATAATGAGGACACCAGGTTGCAGTCTCTTTACCTCTTTACTGAAGATGTTGGAGACCTCAGTCCAGAGCGCTGTTAACTGGGTTTTCAGAGACCGGTCGGTCCAACGACACATCAGGAGTTCTCCTTACAGGTGGGAATCAGTATCTACCTTCTAGCGCTGTGTGTTGTAGTTCTTCCCTGCTGAGCTCCCGGGATAGTCCTCACAACTGTTTCTTTCTGTCTCTACTGTTCTTTCTCCGTCCTCCAGGTGATATGGTAGGACGCACCCGTATGACGGGGTAGGCCTGTAGTTCTTCCGGGACCCTAGAGTCGCCCCTCTCCCACAGCTGCCTCCGTTGTCTGCTTAGGTGTTAAGTGAGACAGCCAACCTGTAATTAGCTGTCCTGCCGTGGTTTGCAATGTACTTAAAGTCTCTTACTTGCTCGGCGTTCCGGCCACCGACTGGTTGCGCCTCAGAAGGATGTTGCCTCGGTCTAACAGCAGGACCCCTTCTGGTATTTCTCCTTTTCTGTATTCCCGTTGTTTACTGGTTAGTTCTGCTCTGAGGAGTCTGCCAGGATCCCATCCCTGACAGGTCCTCTCACTAGCTCTTCCCAGCTACTTCTCTCTGTCTTCCTGTCCAACCCCCAGTTTTACCAGAGTTGTGAGGAGTGGCCTACTAGATAGGACCACCCCCCCTGGTGGCCGGAGTGTGAAGTGTGGTGTGAGTGTACCTGATCAGAGAAACTCCTTAGTGTAATCAGACGTACCATAGCTCCCCATAGTGGCGGAGCCATAGTACTGCAACAACCAGGACTCTGGGGTGCTGCAGAGGCCTGATGCTATTGCATCAGGAGGGCGGTAATGTCACGATGAGGGCAGGCTTTGAAGCATTTAGAATCCACCCCATGTGCTCCCTCCCCTATCCACTCTCTCTTTCCCCATGTGCTGACTTCTCCCGTCTGTGCTCTCTTCACTCGGCAGTGTGGTGTGCTGGTTCCAATGGGTCATCTTGGTATTGCTGTTAAGACTACAGATTTGTTTGCGGTGCTGTTGTTGCCTAGTGGCATCCTGTGATAATCTAATGACTTTTGCATCACGCGATTCATGTGCTTGACTCCTACGCTTGTATGCATTGTTTTTGTCCCAGAGATGCTGTTGCTCTATAAGAGTCTCATTTGCCCACTGTTGTCTTTGATGTTGTGCCTTTGCTGCTTTCCTTTCATTGTCATTGGTGTGATTTTTAGGAGGAGCCATGTTGGTGTTCATATTTGCTTTTTAAAGGGGTTTTCCCAGGATTGAAAGTTCATTTTAAAAATTGTCTGTGTCTGACCGTGTACCGAACATACCACAGCTCCTAGGCAGGGGAGGAAGTAAAAGACAATACTGACATTACAGCAGGAGATTGCAGAGGATACATTTTGTGAGGTAAAATATTGTTTAAAAACAGTGAGATACTTTACCTGACAAAATGAATCCACTGTGATCACCTGCTGCAATGTCAGTATTGTCTTTTGCTACCTCTCCTGCCCAGGAGATGTGGTATGCTCCGTACACGGTCAGACACAGACAATTTTTAAAATGAACTTTCGTTCATAGGAAAACCTCTGTAATGTGACCGGCATCCTCTGCCTGTTGACACGTTGCGCACCTGTCACCGGGATCAGCTGAATGATTCACTGAGCCTGCATGTAATTTGCGCAGGCCCAGTAAATCAGACCGCTGCCATCTTTGTGCAGACAGATAGTGGTGGTCACATTAAAACTGTGCATACGCTCCTCCTGTACAAAGATGGTGGCAATCAGTGAATAATTCAGCTGATCCCAGCGGTGGCATGTTTGCAACAGTGTTCTGCTAGTGGTACCACACAAGAGGCTGCATACGGCGTATACAGTGTGGGTGTGTGTGGTGCGTATGGCAAATACAGTGTGTGTGTGGTGCATATGGCATATACAGTGTGCTTGTGTGTGTGGTGCGTATGGCGTATACAGTGTGTGTGTGTGTGTGTGTGTGTGTGTGTGTGTGTGTGTGTGTGTGTGGTGCGATGGTGTCCCGCTGGTGGTACCACGCAAGAGGCTGGTACCACCAGCAGGTTCCATATTGAGACACCCATCACTTGGGTGTCCCAATATGGCGGTCGGTGAACTTCCGCCACTTGGAATGCTTGGATCTGGACACATCTGGACAGAACAGGATGTGAAGACATTACAATGTAAGCATATATTAAGATGAGAATGTCACACATGGCTCCACAATGGATATACGAGTAATGCTGACCACATGGTAAAGCTTCTGTTTCAGAAAATATGGACATATCCGTCTCCTGCAGCTGAGAGCAATGATAGGAGATGGGCTCCTCCTGGAACTGCTAAGATCAGTGTTCTTACTGATTCTAGCAGTTAACCTCTCATATATCACTTTTTATAGTGATAGCGGCACATGATGACTTTGATAGAGGGAAAGCAATTAAGGGGTGCAAATGATTTGCTATGACAATTGAAGGCCTTACAATGGCCTCAGGGTTTACTTGTATCTGATAGGATACCTATCATCTTTACAATGCCATGCTAGGTAAAGGCCCCATCACACACAGCGACGCTGCAGCGATACAGACAACGATGCTGATCGCTGCAGCGTCGCTGTTTTGTCGCTGTGTGGTCGCTGGGGAGCTGTCACACAGACAGCTCTCTCCAGCGACCAACGATCAGGGGAATGACTTCGGCATCGTTGAAACTGTCTTCAACGATGCCGAAGTCCCCCTGCAGCACCCGGGTAACCAGGGTAAACATCGGGTTACTAAGCGCAGGGCCGCGCTTAGTAACCCGATGTTTACCCTGGTTACCAAAAAAAACAAACACTACATACTCACCATCTGATGTCCGTCAGGTCCCTTGCCGTCTGCTTCCCGCTCTGACTGAGCCGCCGTACAGTGAGAGCAGAGCGCAGCGGTGACGTCACTGCTGCGCTGTGCTCTCACTGTACGGCCGGATCTCAGTCAGAGCGGGAAGCAGACGGCAAGGGACCTGACGGACATCAGATGGTGAGTATGTACTGTTTTGTTTTTTTTACATTTACGCTGGTAACCAGGGTAAACATCGGGTTACTAAGCGCGGCCCTGTGCTTAGTAACCCGATGTTTACCCTGGTTACCAGTGAAGACATCGCTGGATCGGTGTCACACACACCGATTCAGCGATGTCAGCGGGACCTCAATGATCAAAAAACGGCCCACGCCATTCCGAAACGACCAGCGATCTCGCAGCAGGGGACTGATCGCTGGTACGTGTCACACATAGCGAGATCGCTACTGAGGTCGCTGTTGCGTCACAAAACTTGTGACTCAGCAGCGATCTCGCTAGCGATCTCGCTATGTGAGACGGGGCCTTAAAGCACTGCAACCATAGGCGGATTATAATTAGGTCAATCTGGGCTACTGTCTGGGGCTCAAGACTACAGAAGTGTCCGTGACCAGATGTTCCTCATTATTATGTCTTGTGCGCCACCATCGGTGGAGCATATTTCCAGGCAGGGAGCTTTCCTAAAGCTCCGCTGACAGAAATACAGAATGGTAGCATTTTAAGCGATGATGGCATTAAGCCAGTATGTACATGCCAGCCAATTGAAGAAGTGGAGACACAGGAGATGTTATGGAGAGATAAGTATTAAAAACTTTTTTTTCAATAAAATAAAATGGAGGTGGGAGAGAGGAAATTATAATAAATAGAGGGTGGTGATGGGAGAGAAGAAATTATAATAAAACTAAGGATGAGAGAAAAAATTATAATCAATTGACGGTAGTGGGCGAAAGAAGGAATTATAATGAATTGAGGGTGGCGGTGGGAGAGAGCACATGATATAACAGATTGGGTTGGAGAGGGACATGTAAATCTAATGAATTGGTGGGTATTGAATAGGTGGAGAAGGAGGTGCACAGTGTAGGGCTGGAAGATGTAGGAGAGTGACTGGTAATTAATTGAGGGAAAGAATATAGTGGCTAAATCATTTATATGTTTATTGGGCAGGGATAAATGGCTAATTATAGTTAAGGGGCAAAGTAGTGGATTATCAATTTACATTTTTAATTAGGTTTTATAATAGCTAATTAAACATGAATGTTGAGATAGTACAGGTCAATGAGGATTTAAGGCGGATGGGACTTTCAATGAAAGTAGGGAGTTGAGTAGGAGTAATAAATGTGCTAATAGTATTAATTGTCTGCTAGCAAATGCAAGAAGTCTCGCAAACAAAAATAATGAATTGGAGACTCTTATGTCAGAAACAGATTACGATATGGTGGGCATTAGGGAAATCTGAACGGATGAAAGCCATCAGTGTGTGACAAACGTAGAGGGTTATATATTTAGAAAGGACAGGAAAGACAAAAAAAGTGGAGGGATGTATATTTTCATTAAATCCAACTTATGACCTGTGCTCCATGATGACACTGGGGGAGCTTCGACAACGTAGAGTCAGTGTGGGTAAATGTACATGGGGATAGCAATAATGAAAAGGTTCTAATTGGAGTTTGCTGTAAGCCTCCTAATGAACAGATAGAGGATAAAATGCTGCAACAAATTGAAAAGGCAGCAAATAATAATAGTGTCCTTATTATGGGGATTTTAACTATCCTGACATTCAATGGGACATAGAATCTTCTGGTTGTGCTAAAAGCTGCAAGTTCTTATCTACAGTTCAAGGCAATTACCTCTGTCATCTGGCAGATGAATCGACCAGGGGAGGTAATCTGCTGGATCTGGTCATGTCAAATAGACCAGATACATTTTCATATGTACCGGTCTGGAAGCATTTGGGCAGTAACAACAATAACATGGTTAAATTTCAATGAAATTTTTAATAAAACATTTCAAAGGGGCAATGCAAATATCTGGAACTTTAGGAATGCTGATTTCAACAAACTAAAGGAAGAGCTTAATTGTGTAGACTGGGAGCATGTCCTGGTAACTGGGGATATCGAACATAAATGGGGCATGTTTAAAGATGTACTACTAGAATCCTGAAAAAAACTTATACCCTCTGGTAATAAAATGTCCAGGAATAAAAAGAAACCATTATGGATAAATGATACTGTACAAAATATAATAAGACAAAAACAAAAAATAATCAAAACCTTGAAGGCCTAGAATGCAGAAATATAATTTCAGGACCGTAAAGTTCTCAATAAGAAATGTAAGAAATAAATCAAACTAGCAAGGTTATCTACAGAGAAACAAATCGCCAGTGACATTATAATAAATCCCCAAAAAACATATAAATACATCTATGCCAGAAAGAAAAAAATGCATGGCATCGGCCCCTTAAAAGATAATAAGAAGATAATTATGAAGTGCAAAGAAAAGGCTGAGATATTAAAGTGGTTGTCCGGTCTAAACGGAGAAGTCTGCAGTCAATCTGTGTGGCTGCAGCCGTTTACCTTCCCCCAGCTCACGCACCGTGTGCTGCAAGGGGTCACCTATTTCTGAGCTGATGAATGTATAATATCGGGCAGAAGCTGTCCAGTGGGCATGACCTCACTCTATACAAGTGTGAGGAGCAAGGGCCTGGCAGTCTAGAGGTTATGGCAATACAGTGGGAGTGGTCATCTAGTGGGTGCAGCCTTGTTCTATAAACTAGATGGCTTCTGCCCAGGAGTATGCATATCACAAAAATCGCTCAGAAACCAGTGAATCCTCGCAGCACACAGTACATGTGCTTGGTGGAATTCAAAAGCCTGCAGTCACACAGAGGGACTGCAGACTTTTCATTTTAAACTGGACAACTCCTTTAAATAGTAACTTTTCTTACATGTTCACCCATGAACTGACTGTTCCAGGGATCATTCAGCAAGACAAAAATCAAAGTTCATCACCTGATATAAATAGTTTAATACAAGAAGTACGCCTGCATCTGAGCACATTAAAATCCCCTGGCCCAGATGACATTCATTCATGGATACTGAGGGAACTGAGCTCAGTAATGGACAGATTTATCTGATCTTTGTAAAAACTGTACTACATAACATCCTTATACTGAAGCTACAGGAGCAAGGACTGGGGGAACTATATGCAATTGTGTAAAGAACTGGCTAAAAGACAAGAAACAAAGAGTCGTCATAGATGATACATTCTCTAAATGGATCTAGACAGCTGTGCAGTAAGACTGGAATCTGTACTAAGACCGATTATTTCCAATATCTTTATTAATGACCGTGTGGGATGAGAGTAGAATGTCTGTCTTTGCTGATGACACAAAATTATGTAGGATATTGAAAACTGATATTGTAGTGCAATATTACAAAATGATCTGTATAAGATGTCTGAATGAACAATCACTTGGCAAATGAGGTTTAATGTAGATACACGTAGAGTATTGCACCTGGGACCGAGTAATCCTATTGCTGCATATACATTAAATGGGAGTGTACTCGGCACTACAGGACAGGAGAAGGACTTCGGTATTCTGGTTACAAGTAAACTGAACAGCAGTACTCAATGTCAAACAGCAGCCACAAAAGCAAACAAGATTTTAGGGTCTATAAAAAGAGAGATAAAATCTCATGACCCCAATGTATTGTTGCCTGTCTATAAATCACTGGTGAGGACACATCTAGAATATGGGATCCAGTTTGGAGTTCCATATTTTACAAAGGATATTCGGAAGTTAGAGTCAATTCAAAGGCGGATAACTAGATTACTGCTTGGAATGGAAGGTCTCATATGATGAGAATTTGGAAAAGTTTCTTGCATAGCTTAGAAAAAGATGTCTGAGAGGATATCTCATTTACATGTATAAATATATGTGTGGTCAATACAAAGGACTGGCGTATGACTTATTCCTTATAAAGACCATAGAAAAGCCTAGGGGCACTCATTATGGGTGAAAGAAGTCGATTCTGAAAGCTAAATAGGAAAGGGTTCTTTACAGATAGAGAAGTCAGACTATGGAATGTCCTACCACAGGATGTAGTGCTAACAGGCACTGTAACAGATTTCCTCAACACAATTAGATTTGTGGATTATACTGTAAATAATTTAGTGATGAAAAATTTATCATTGATGGAGAATGGTTGAAGATGATCGTCCTAGGTCTTTTTTCAACCTATGTAACTATGTAATGGTGGGTGCATATCTGCATTCAGCAGTAGAGTGTGGGCAATTTCTTAATCAGGAAACATGTGTAAATATATGTGACATTTTTTTTCAGGGGCACAGTGATCAGTTCGGCAAACTCTGCTGTGACTGGGTCACAGCGTTAGAACGTCGACATGAAGGTTTGAGAAGATGCAGAAGAAAAATACTCTAAACAGATGACACATCAGCAGTATGTTACTGGGTGTACATATTTTTTCCGTATAGGGGTACATTTACATGGTCAAGCGGCAGCACTAAATAACCACCAATCAGTAAACCGATAGTGATCAGCAGTCATTTACAGGCTATTAAACGATGCACACTGAGCTATCTGTCTCATATTATATAGCATACCCTGTTGTTATTTTATACAGTATATATAGTGCTCTCCCTTATTACACAGCATTACATTTTGTTATGTATAGCGCCAACCTGTATTACATAGCGCCGTTTCTTATTACATAGTATCCTCTGTTATGTATAGTGCTATGTTATATATAGCGCAATTTATGATTATCGTTTTCAGGATCTCTCAAGGGAATCATGTGACACGTGATACATTGGGTGCTGGAGGGGCTCCCACCCTCTAAACTGTCCTAGACCAAGGCTACTCTTAACCCATCTCTGACTGCAGCACATAGGCACAGGTTCACAGGTTCAAGTCCCTTTTGGGGATTCATAAGTAATGTAAAAATACATTTGAAACATGTTTCAAGTCTAAAAAACAATAAGTAAATTGCAATATTTTTCCAATATAATTTTGTTTATTCTGGAATTGCCCCCAAAAGACATACATTTGGTATTTCCGCAAATTATAAAGCCATATAAATGTTTATTCTGCATGACGAACCAAAAAAGAAAATCTGAAAAACAATGCTCAAATTGCTTTTTTGTTCATCTCGCCGCAAAAAAAGAATTAAAAAGTGGTTTAAAAAACATGACTTAGAGCCAGACTGCATAATTCCAGCCAGGTTTGTTTTACTTTGAAATACCATGTCATATCAGAAAAAACATAGTTATAACATCTAGTTGGGAACTACGGGGAGACATCTGACAAGTCTCATGGCTGCTGAGCAGCTTCTTCCTGACATGCTCCTGGTGTTTGACATGTCTCTCCCTACCTACATATGGCAGAGACTTGTTAGTTATTTGGACTGGGGTGTGCAGACCCCAGACCAAGCAACCAGTCCAAATAAATGACCATTGCAGCCAATCAGTGGCCACAGGCATGACCCGATTGTCACCACTACTGTCACAATTTTGCTGCATCAGTATTGTGCCGTCTGAGCCAAAGGAGGCTGTGACCTTGCTCTCTCTTTAGTCTTCAGCATCACTTGACAGTTACAGCCAATCATTGGCTGCAGTGGTGGTGCTTTTGTCAAAAAATGAGAGTGGATTCAGCCTTTTGTTTCCAAATTCCCAACAAGATTTCATTGTTTTAAGGATATATACCTAGATATAAAGTTATTTCTATTTATTGGTCCCATTGCAAATACATGGAGCAGAGGTACCCACTCTCCACCTCCTCTCCATTCAGACAGGGCTCTTCAGAACCTTGACATGGGATTGGTGGGGTCTGAGAGGTAGGACCCCAGTGATTGCAAAGTTATCCCATATCCTGAGTACAGGAGGCAATTTCCAAGCTTGGCACAGCCCCTTTAAGAAAAATACATTGTTTAATGTAGTGAACTGAAAAAAGAGTGCATGCGCATGGTGGAGGTGGTGACATCATTTCCTGGACATGCGCAGTCTGAAGTACGCATGCATATCGAATGCAGGCATACACATGTCCTTGCATACCAATGCATTCCCATAGACAGTAATGTTTTTTTGAAGCAATCTTCTGCATGCGCATAATTGCGCAATATTTGACGGCTCAAAAAATGCAACATGTTGCGTTCACCATACACCGCCACACACTGCGAAATGACGCATGCGTACATATCCGCTTGCGAACGCATGCAAACGCATGTCCCGGCGTACACCTTGTTAAAGGTATGTATGCATGACGCATGCGGATCTATGCAGATCATACACTATGCACAGATATGCTAATGTGAACCAGGCCTAAGCCCTTATAAAGCTCTGTAAATTAAAAAATAAAAAAGTTATAGATAGATCACAGAATATGATGCAAAAAATTACATATTTTTGTTAAAAAGTGAATTTCTTGGGCAAAACGCCATGAGAAAAAATGATGGAAAGTGATGCTTGAATTGTAGGTATAAAGTCATCAAAAAGTCATATGCAACCAAAAATGCTAGTGTGAAGTATGCAGTGTGTGCTGCGAAAAATAGGCCCTCATTCAACTTTGTCTATAGGAAAATAAAAACAAGTTATGTGTCTCTGATTATTTCAACTACATAAAAAATACATAAAAACGACATACATTTGGTGTCATCATTATCATACTGGTCTGCTAAATAACATTAACAGGTTGATTAAACTGACTAGTGAATGGTGTTTATTATAAAATAATTCAGAATTGATTTATTCCACCTACCACAAAATGTGTCATAAAATATGATCAAACAGTAAAATGTACCAAAAACTGCACTACTTAAAACTATATCTTTTTATGCAAAATTAATCCCAAATACTATTGAATCTATTGAAGGGAGATTGTAAAATGTTATGCATGACTTTCAGAATATGGCAACACTAAAAGGGAAAAAAGAAAAAAAATTGTACAAAATTTATAAAACAAAGACAATTATCTAAATCTGGAATTGCCATAATTGTATTACTGACCCATAGAATAAAGTTAACACTTTATTTGTGCAGCACATGAATGGCATACAATTTAAAACATCAAAAATATCAGAAATACTGGGCTTTTTTATTCTCCTCACAAAGTTTTAATAAAATTTAGTAAAAATAAGTAATGGTAACTGTCCTGCTAAATGGTGCCACTGACAAATACAACTCATACAGATATGTTAACGAATAAAAAAATGAAAACATTAGGGCTCCTGGATTGTGATGATGAAAAAATGAGCAAAATAACAATGCTTTCTTCTAAAGTCCAAAAACACTGTAACAAAGACCCGATGAATGTTTTGCTCGGTAATGAACATTGTAGGTGGCTATAAATCAGGTTTTTCTTTGTTGCTCTAAATTGGGAGTCCCTGAGGTCTGTACATTGGAGTAATCCAACAGTAATGCTTACTATTACAGTATAGCAATGGAAGGAGCAATCCTGCTGTACTTCTTCCCTAATGTAATCCCCTAACAGGCTGAAAACCAGGTAATTGTTCATACAATAAAAGTGATATCTCACATCTCAGAAATAGGACAAAGGATAAAAGACTTAAGGTACCGTCACACTAAACAATATCGCTAGCAATCCGTGACGTTGCAGCGTCCTGGATAGCGATATCGTTGTGTTTGACATGCAGCAGCGATCAGGATCCTGCTGTGATATCGCTGGTCGTTGATTAAAGTTCAGAACTTTATTTGGTCGTCAGATCGCCGTGTATCGTTGTGTTTGACAGCAAAAGCAACGATACCAGCGATGTTTTACAATGGTAACCAGGGTAAATATCGTGTTACTAAGCGCAGGGCCGCGGTCAGAGCGTCAGTCAGTGCAGGAAGCGGACGCCGGGGGACGCGAAGGTGAGTATGTAGTGTTTGTATTTTTACATTTTACACTGGTAACCAGGGTAAACATCGGGTTACTAAGCGCGGCCCTGCGCTTAGTAACCCGATGTTTACCCTGGTTACCCGGGGACCTCGGCATAGTTGGTCGCTGGAGAGCTGTCTGTGTGACAGCTCCCCAGCGATCACACAACGACTTACCAACGATCACGGCCAGGTCGTATCGCTGGTCGTGGTCGTTGGTAAATCGTTTTGTGAGACGGTACCCTAACAATGCAGACCAATCTGCACTGTACAGAAGATAAAGTGATTACTTCCAAAAACAGACAGAATACTGGGAGACCATGGGGAGGAAAAGCTTCAGTGGACAAAGGTCATGTCTCAGCCAGTTCTGAGGAAGTGTTAAAAAAGCAATAAAGCAATAAACTTTAAGATGCCCTTGACTTCTTTGTTGCTAGTTTAGTTATTCAATTACATGAAATGATTTATGTACAGTATATGTCTTTTAATCCCTACAATGACTATTTAGTGTGTTTCTGTTTTTTGTTTCTTTATTTTAAGGATGTGGTTCATATTCTCTGCTACACTTATTTTTAGATGTGCCTGAAATATTGAATTTGTCCTCAAACCACTACAAAGAGGATTTTTTGTCCTGACCTTATCTTCATTTTGTATTGTATTTCAGAGCTGCATTTATAATTCACTGCTTTCATAATACTATTGTATTATCTGAGGAAATGTTAGAGCATAGCAGCACATGTGTTAGCAGGATGAGTGAGAGCAGACCACACAGCTTCAACCACCACCCTAGAACCATCACCAGGATGAGGTGCTGGTGTCACACAGCATCTATCACTGTCACCACCCTGAAATTAATGGTCATCAGGAGGTGGCACTGGTGTCACACAGCTTCTATCAATGCCCTTAAATGAATCGTCATCATGGGGCGGTGCTTGTATCACATAGTTTCTTTCACCAAACTCAAATGAGTCATCAACAGGGTACGGCGCTGGGACCACTGACTTCAAACGAATCATCATCAGTGGGTTGTGCTGGTGTCATACATTTTCTATCAGCACCCCCTGATGATGGTTTGTATCAGGGAAAAAGGCTGCAGTGTTAGTAGCAGTGACAGTGGCAGCTATTGAAGATGTTTCTTCTCGATCACCTCTACTGAACCAGGATGTCAACAAGGGACGGCGGTGACAGTATCAATGGTAAGTGAATGAAGCACCGCCCCCTGATGACATCATATTTCAGGAGGGGTGTTAGATAGTGATGAGCGAACGCCCGAGTATCACTTGCTTGGTGTACTCGGCGAGAGCCGAGCATTTACAGGATTATTCGGTGGGAGCTCGGGTCGCCTCCTTTTACTTTTAGTGCTTTTTAGAGCACCAATGAACATGCAGGGATTGTCTGCCATGCACTGTAATACCGCAGCCATCTTTGTTGTGGTATTACAGTAATTGGCTATAAGAGACCTGGCATCGCCCTGCTCGGCACATTCTGCTCCGGACTCAGCTACTGTAGGAAGAGCTGCTACTGAGATAGGGTCAGATTCGTTCTTTTAATAGTTAGTGTGGGTCTACTAGTGTTCAATCCACAAATCCTCATAAACCAACAGTCCTTTTTAGGGCTAATTCGGGGGTACATAGATTGCAGTGCTAGGTAGGGGAGTCTATGTGCACATATCCACATCAGTGCAAGGCCTGCAGGCACTGTATGTGAGTACATAGATCTCACTGCATACCTCAAAAAGCTCCATTACTGTCCGTTGCTGTGAATTTTATATATACGTAACTGCAGGTATCCGTGGCTAGGATTTTTTTTTGGACCTTATACCTGCTAATTTTATTACAAAGCAATCTATAGTCCCCTTTTTTCTACATTTATTTGCTTGGCCACACTGCAGACTACATCCAGGTCATTTCAATACAAGAGCGTGAAAATCTAACAATTTAAAATATTATTTTTGTCCCAGGCATCAGATGTGAGTGCGCGGAAAATTCTGGCCTTTTTTTTTGGTGCTATAGTATTTTTTGGAGTGTCTTACAACATTTTTGGACACCATTTTGCTGGCCAAAAAATCTTTAGCTGGCCCAAAAATATTTAGCTACAGTTCTTATATTTATCACTGTGATTTGTACACCACACGCATCACATATAATTGCACTAAATATTTAGCAATTTTAGTACTCCAATTTTTTTTATAGTGTCATAGCTAGTGTTGAGCGATACCGTCCGATACTTGAAAGTATCGGTATCGGAAAGTATCGGCCGATACCGGCAAAGTATCGGATCTAATCCGATACCGATACCCGATACCAATACAAGTCAATGGGACACCAAGTATCGGACGGTATCCTGTATGGTTCCCAGGGTCTGAAGGAGAGGAAACTCTCCTTCAGGCCCTGGGATCCATATCAATGTGTAAAAGAAAGAATTAAAATAAAAAATAGGGATATACTCACCTCTCCGACGCAGCCTGGACTTTACCGCCGTAACCGGGAGCCGTTGTACCTAAGAATGCGCACTTGAAGGGCCTTAGATGACGTCACTGCTTTGTGATTGGTCGCGTAGCGGTCACGCGACCGCTACGGACCGATCAGAGCGCCGTGACATCATCTAAGGCCCTTCAAGCGCGCATTTTTAGGTACAACGGCTCCCGGTTACGGCGGTAAAGTCCAGGCTGCGTCGGAGAGGTGAGTATATCCCTATTTTTTATTTTAATTCTTTCTTTTACACATTGATATTAATCCCGATACCGATTCCCGATACCACAAAAGTATCGGATCTCGGTATCGGAATTCCGATACCCGCAAGTATCGGCCGATACCCGATACTTGCGGTATCGGAATGCTCAACACTAGTCATAGCCTACTTATTGACACAATTTTGGAGGGCCCAAAAAAATCAAGGCCACATTTTGATCAGTCTGTTATCTCTGTAAGATGCCCGGTTAATCTGTGGTCTCCAAATACTTGCTTTTCTGGCAGGCATTCCACGTTTTTGTTTGTCTGCTACCCTTCATCTATACAGTATTTTGTGGTTAAAATGTTTTTAAAAAAACAAGGCTACATATTGAAACTATCTCTTATCTCCGTCAGATGCCCGGTCTATCTGTGGTCTCCAAATACTTGCTTTTCAGGCATACATTCTACTTTTTGTCTGTCTGCTACCCTTGTTCTATACAGTATTTTGTGGTTAAAAAAAATTTAAAAAACTCCAGGCCATATATTGAAACAGTCTGTTATCTCAGTCAGATGCCGGGTCTATTTGTGGTCTCCAAATACCTGCTTTTCAGGCATATATTCCTGTTAGGGGTCAAGTTCCTGCCTCTGCACAGGGGGAATCTCAGGCCATCTCCACTGCGGTCTCCCATTCTCCTCCTGCCACAGTAGAGCCTGCTCAGCAGAGACGTCGGTCCCAGTGTCTCGCTCAGTCTGACTCTGCACAAAGAGTTACTGCTGCTTTTCCTGCTTCTGCCATTGAAGTGAGTGCTGGGCAGAAGCGAGCAGATGCTTCTGGGACTAAGTCCTGCTTTTCTCATTCTGAGCATGCCCAGAGTAAGATCTCTCAGTGGAGATCGAGGGTCACATGATCAGATACTGTAGCTAAGGCCATTGGTCCTTCAGGAAGGTCCTGTAGGTGCTCACGCTCTGTGGCAGCTTCTCATTGGTCCTTCTAGGAAGGTCCTGTACGTGCTGAAACTATTTAAGGCTTGCATGGCCACACGGCCATGCGCTAGTATTGTTCTGTTATGTGCTTTGCGCCAGTGTGGTCATGTGAGTTTGTGTTCAGGGACCCGGCTGAAATAAGCCCCTAGAATGCTGGCACCTCCGGCGAGGAGTTTGTGTGCATGCATGACCACTGACTGCTCTCAGTTGGGTAGCTAGCCTGTGCTACTGTGAAGTCAAACAGGGCGCAGTGCTTTGAGTTTCGGCTACTCTGTGAAGTAACAGGGTTAGCTCATACCGCCTTATAGTTCCGCTGTTTGCTAGCAGCAGGTTCTCCTGCACGGTGGACCCCGGGCTGCGAACGCATCTATTATAATAAAACCTCTACATTTACTCGGTGCATTCCGCTAGCCCTAACACATTCCACTTTTTTGTCTGTCTGGTACCCTTGTTCTATACAGTATTTTGTGGTTAACATTTTTAAAAAAAATCCAGGCCACATATTGAAACAGTCTGTTATCTCAGTCAGACGCCCGGTCTATCTGTGGGCTACAAAAACTTGCTTTTCAGGCATACATTCCACTTTTCTTGCGTTGTGTTAGTCTACTTCGTGACAGTAATTATCTTTTTAAAAAAGGCCACATATTGAACATTGTGGTTTCTCTGACAGACATCTCCTCTCTCTGTGGTTTAAAAATTGTTGCGTTTGAGTGCTCCTTTGAACTGGATTTGGTGTGTCTTACCCTAGTTATTAATAAAATTTGTTAAAAACAAAATAAAAAAATTACCACCATTCAATTGAATTAAAAGTGTGTTTTTTCAGCACACTGATCACATATTAGTTTTGTCAAAATTAATCCATTTGCATTGAACTTTGAAAATATTTCAGTAGTACATTTAAAATGGGCAAGGCAAGGGGCAAAGGACAGGAAAGTGGACGTGATGCTGATGGTGCATGCAGAGGACTAGGCCATGGACAAGCTGAGAGTGGGCCACAACAAAGACCCACATTTTCTTGCTCGACCTTCCTGTCCCAGATTATTCTAGGGGACCGCAGCACACCGAAGCCAGAGCAGTGTGAAACGGTTGTTGGTTGAATAGCATATAATGCTTCCAGTCACTTAGCCACCACCACCACCATGTCTTCCACATGGTCAAGTCTGAGTAGCCGTGATTCTGGACCGCATATTACTCACCCTGATCTTCCTTCTTCCCACCATGCCGAGTGCCCTGAGACAGCTGATCCCACACTTGGACACTCTGAAGAGCTGTTCACTTTTCCCTTTAAAGATTCTGGACTCTCGGACGGTCAAATTGAAGTGGGGCAAGATGAGATCGCATATAGCGATGCCCAAAGATTTGAACAGCCACGGACACACAAAGGCAATGGTGGAAAAGTGTCAAAAGAGGTGGACGATGATGAGACACAATTGCCAGAAAGTCAGGAGGAGAAGCAGGGTGCGGATGTGGAAGGCAAGGTGGTGGATGACAGTAACTGACCCAACCTGGCAGGATCACTGGATCACTGCGTTGAGAAACACGTAATCGTGTCTCCGTGGTGTTGGATGTTTTGATCTCCCTGAGGTCATTCATCCTTATGTTTATAGCCAACCTGGCAGGACGACATGCAGAGCGAGGACAGCAGCACGCATGGGGAAGGAGGCATAGCACCCCAACAGGCAGGATGAATTAGTGTGGTGGCCTCAGACAGAAGGCGTACATCTGTTCCCGGTAACACCAACATGGCGGATGTTGCCATTCCAACTATTAGACCTTCCCGATTCTGATTATTTTTAAAGACTCTGCCAATAACCCAAAACAGGCTATTTGCAGCACCTGCCATGCCCTCAACAGCAGGGGTATAATACACTCCCCAGTCCTCCATATAGTATTATACACTTCCCATAGTCCTCCACATAGTAAAATACACTCTTCATAGTCCTCCATATAGTATAATGCACCAACATAGTCATCCATGTAGTACAATTCACTTCCCATAGTATAATGCACCCCATAGTTCTTAATATAGTATAATGTATTCCCCAATATCCTCGATACAGTATGATGCAGCCCACATAAAGTATAATGCAGCCATCCCATAGAGTATAATGCAACTATCCCACAGAGCAAAATGTAACCCCCCCATATAATATAATGCAGCCCCCCTCATATAGCAAAACATAGCCCCCTCATAGAGTATGATGCAATCACCCCTCATAGAATATAAATATAATACAGCCCCCCATGGAATATAATGTAGTCCCAAACAGAATATAATACAGACCACCTCCCCATAGAATATAATGTAGCCCCATCAAAGAGTATGATGCAATCCTCCCTCATACAATATAATACAGCCCCCCATAGAATACAATACAACCCACCTCCCCATAGTATATAATGTAGCCCCTCATAGTATATAACACAGCCTCCCCATAGAATATAATGTACCCCCATAGTATATAACAGCCTCCCCCATAGAATACAATGTATAATGTACCCCCCATAGTATATAACACAGCCACATAGTATATAATACAGCCTCCCCATAGAATAAAATACACCCCCCATAGTATATAACACAGCCTCCCCCATAGATTATAATATACCCCCATAGTATATAACACAGCCTCCCCCATAGAATATAATACACCCTCCAATAGTATATAACACAGCCACATAGTATATAACACAGCCTCCCCCATAGAATATAATATACCCCCATAGCATGCATAGTATATAACAGTGCCGCACAGTCCAGTACTCACTGTTATAGTAAAAAAAACAAAAAAAAACACATACCCTCCCCCCTTCCTCATGCCCACGCTGCTCCCTGCTCCTGTCTCAGAGGCAGTGCAGCACACAGTGAGTGCGCGATGACGTCATCGCGCACCCGCAGTGTCAGAGGCAGAGCGGGAAATGATGGGAGAGGGAATGCCAGCTGACGCTCTCTCCTCCATCAATGCTTTGAACTTTACCGGCAGATGCCGGTATAGTTCAATGATGCGGGGAAGTCGGCGCTGGTGGTAGGCGGACCCCCCTACCTCACATGGGTCCCAAAGTGGCTGCATGATGTGCCGCTAGCTGGGGGAGCGGGGGCCTTAGGCAGCTGCCTGACCCTAATGCCGGCCCTACCTGCAGGGGCCCCCTGGAGCCTCCAGGCCCCAATGCAGCCGGAGGTATGTCCGCCCATGATACACCACATGGTCAGGTAGGGTTGTTTAAAGTTACAATGAGATCTCCCAGTGAATGCATTTGTATTCGTTGAAAGCACTGTTAAAATTGAAAAACGCATCAAAAACTCTGCGTGTGAACATAGCCCAAGTGGTGGAGGAACATTTTGGTCTGAGGTTAATTATTTTGGCTTATATACAAGTCATTACCATGGAAAGGATGTACCTTAACATATTTCCCAGCAAAATTAATTTTGGTTTAGTTTTTGTATGTTTTTTGGTGCACCTGTAAAAATGGCGTGAAACTCTGATAACTTTGCTTACAGCTGTGACCTAGGAGTCAGAAATGCTTCCAGGGGCGATCCCCATGATGTTTCTGTGTCATTTGAGCAGTGGTTGACGTTTTTAGACCTTAAAGAACCCCCGAGGAGGATCGGGGTAAAAATATTCGGGTCTCCCATAGACTTACATTGGGCTCATTGTTCTGGCCGAGTACCCGAGTATTCCAATTTGCTCAACCCGAGCAACAAGCACCTAAGCATTTTAGTGCTCACCCATCACTAATGATAGACACTGCAAAGATTTGAGTGCAGCCCCAGCCTCCTTTGACGTCCTATTTGAGACTCCTCTGAAATATAATGTCGCAGGAATTAAAAAAACACATATAAGACATTGCATGGCAGGGAGAAGCTTGGGGAATTTAATAATACAGCTAATTACAAAGTGGTTAAGGCTTAAAGATAGGTATTTATGAAGGGTTTTATAGATACTGGATGGCCCCTTAACATAGTAATAGGAAAACAGGGTTTAGGAATATGTCTGGACAGGCCCATGGACACTTCAAACTAAACTGAAGCACCCACTGAGCCCACTTTCCTGAATGGCATTCTCTGATGTCAATTAAGTACTGAGGAAATTCCACACAAATGTAAAATTTTCATTGACAGGTGAACACATGCAATATGTTTAATTGTTAAAAAGCCCTACTTTGAATGGAAAACACAAACACATGGACTTTATTTCTCCTCCTACTCCTCATACATGTTTGAAATGAAGTTGAATAATATTTAACTTTTTGGCCATGAATGATAAGCTGGCCATGACTACATGTTGCTAGTGGGCATGATTCAGCATATAATTGGCTTCCTCTGTCATCTAATATATAATTGTCAATCGGCTCTGTCAGAGCTTCCGGCGATTGTGTCGCTACCACAATCCACTGCGCCGGAAGTAGACGACCGCCATATTGGAATACCCAAGTGATGGATATTCCAATATGGCACCCACTGGTGGTACCAGGCCCTTGTGCAGTACCACCAGAGGGTCATATCATACTCACCTGTTACCGGTGCGTCTCTGCATGTCCCTGCTTCTCCAGCGCCAGCAGCTTCACGTAGTACCACTCATTAAAGTAATTAATATGAGCACGACTCCACTCCCATAAGGGTGGTGTCACATTTTCATTACTGCAATGAGTGGCAAGATGTGACCACTGAACATAGAAAGAATCTGCCATCGTCGGAGAATCAGGGATGTACAGGGACTGCCCCAGAAGAAAGTGAGTATAATGAGGGAGGGTGAGCATTGTGCGATATTTACTTTCCCCCGTTCCACTGCAGCGCACCGCTCCATCTTCTGCGTCCTCTGGCTGTGCAATTCAGGTCAGAGGGTGCGATGACTTGTTTAGTGTGCCCACCCTCTGCCTGAACAGTCACTGCAGAGGACGCAGAAGATGGAGTGGCTAAGGCTTGCGAGCCTCTGCTCAGGACAAGAGGTGAGTATGTCTTTTTTTTATCACAGCAGCAGCATATGTGGCACATTTTCTATGGAGCATCTTATGGGGCCCATCATAAACTTTATGGAGCATTATATGGGGCATATTTATTATAGAGCATCTTATGGGGCCCATCATGAACTTTATGGAGCATTATATGGGGCGTATTTTGTATGGAGCATCACTTGGGGACAAGAGATTCTCAGTGCTGCAAAGCCTGCCCCCATCGGGACGTCACCACCATCCCAATGCGATAGCATCGGGCCTCATCTAGTCATATATATATAGTGGCAAACTACATATCTGCTACAGAGATGATGGGTTTGAAGCAGAGGCTCGCAAGCCTTAGCCGGCCGAATGTAAATGCTGCGGTTAATTGCTGCTAGCATACGTTCCCATTCATTTATAGAAGTGCTACCACCTACAATGTCCGCTGATAGTGCTTCCTGTGCTGCCCACTTTAGGACATTGTCACACCCATATCTGGCTTCTATTTTCACTATATTGCTACTCCTGCTGCTGCAATATGATACAGCTCTGTAGTTGGCATAGAAAGGGTGGGAGGAGAACGTCTCCAGTTGGCATAGTGGTATTATTTGACGAGTATTTCATTTCAAGATTCTAAAAATATCCAAGGCACAGCACCTTCGAAACTGATTTCTGTGACTCCATTGTTTGGTAAAGTATTTCAGCATTTGGGGCCCAACTCTTAATTTTGCGCAATGCCACGCATTTTTCTAAATCAGACACTGTTCAGGACCCCCATTTATAAACAAAAAATAAATAAATAATAAAAACGGATTTACAGCTTCTTGACGATAACAATTCTACATGCCTCAGTACTAATTTTAACAGTGTTTCTGACTTTGGAAAGAATCTCTAAAGTTCATGAAAGTATTTCTAAATGATAAAGTTTACTGTTTTTCTCATGTACACTTTTTCTTAATCACATACATTTTTAATGAACCTATCTTTAATTTTTTTATTAAGATTTAATTTACTTGTATTTTAATTGAAAGGTATCGACTTGATACATTCATTGATACATTCATATATGATACCATGAATTTACACAGCACTAAGAAATAGATTCTAGAACTCACTGAAGGAAAAGCCAGCTAGAACAAAACATTGTTTCTGCTCTCAGAAATGTCAATATTTAAGAAAGTATGCACAATTTATTAAAACTAGTAGCAGCACTGCATATCTACTTGTATATGTAACTATTAACTGGAAGAATCATGGCAGACTGAGTTTCCTTAAAGCAAAGTCTAATATGTAATAGATTGAAGATTTCTTGCTTCTCTATATCTGCCTTATACTGATAGATGGATTTTAAGAAACACAAGCAAAGGTCATATACAATTATAGCTCTATCCTTCCAATGGGGTGAATTGGTTTCAGAAATGCCTTGGATACTCTGTAGCCAGTCTATAACCCATTACAGAATGGAGGATAGAGAGGCAATTAATGAAGAAGCTTGGAGCTATGTAGCTACAAGTCATCAATTATTGCTTTTTCATCATCATGTCCTTTCTGCAAATACGTTACAGTCACATAATTTTGGTAAAACTGGACAAAATTGTATCAAAAGCAAATATTTGAATAACGTATTTGATAAAGCTTTGTTTTAGATTGTCCATTTACACATTCAGCAAACATTTCTATATAATTTATTTATCCTGCAGGCGCTTATCATTTCTGCTCACTCTTTCTGTTCCAAAACCTTAACATCCAAGACTCCAATTTTTACTTTTTCTCGTTAAATAAAAAATCAACTTGGCATTAAAAATGGCATTAATAGAAAAAAATTCTACTTGCTATGTTATTTTGTTATTTAACCAAATAATATGGTAAATAGGAGCACATACTAATTATGTTGTTGATTTAGGTGAAAAAAACCCCAGACAGAATGACAATATTATCCCCTAGAACCTTCTTGCCTTTCTTTGTTAAACTTCCTGTTTTTATTTTGTTTCTCTGTACCCTTCAAGAAAAAAAACTAAGGTATTTCTGCATTTCCTTCCTAATGAGGAAATATTTTTTTTATCACCCATCACGTGCATGTACCCTTTGGTTTCTTAACTGCTAGAGATTTTCATTTAGCAGTACACATTCTAATTTAATACACATTCATTTAATATATACTTTTAACTTAGTCTGAAATACAATATCAGGGAGAGCTCATAGATAAATGTGGTGCTGTTTCAGAAAAGAAGTAAATTTTTTCCAAATACACTCCTCAACCAGGGCCAGCATTTGGGGCAGTCAAACTAGGCATTTGCCCAGGGCCCCCACTCCTCAGGAGGCCGCCAGCTAGTGGTGTGCCGCTAATAGCGGCACATCACGTGGACACTATGGGGCCCGTGAGTCAGGTGGGCCTGGTGCCAGCACCAGCTCCACCCCTGAACCCACATCATGTATTCAACTGTATCAGTATCATAGATGCTGATACAGTTGAAGTCAATAAAGGAGGAGAGAGTATCAGGTGATGCTCGCTTTCCCATCATTCCCCCTCTGCTTCTGATGCAGCAGGCGTGATTATGCCATTTCATCGAGCCCCATGCAGTGCAGCTGCAGAGACCAGAGCAGCGGTGGAACAGGTAGAGGCGAGTATGTCTTTCTTTTTAAATCAGTGAGTATGTGGTGGCCTTAATACTGCAGTAATGTGGGGTGTGCATTTTACTATTCGAGACTGTGTAAGAGGGTGGTGCTGTTATGGACAGCAAGGAACACACTGCCACTTTAAGAGACTTCACCCCCTTGTCTGGTGTGATGGAAGGTTCTGCTTCTCTCCTGCAAGAGACTGTGTGAATGAACTGGACTGTGCAGAGAGTGGGGGTGGAGCCTGAACTGCGTGTGTGAGCTGAAGCTTCTGCAGAGAGAACTTTGTGCTGTTTTCTGCAAGAGAGGACGCACAGCTTGTAGCAGAGTGGACTTGTGAAATTTGACAGACTTTTTACGGGTGCAGCAAGAGCGGCTGTCCTGTGTGAGTTTGGGAAGCCACGAAGATACCGAGAAAGGGATTTACAGTTTCCAGGAGCACCTCCTGGACCCAGAAGCAAGGAGAAGACCACGTTTCATGGAGCAGGCAGAAAGCCGTGTGCACCACCGTACTAGACTGTTGGAAGCCCCCCAGGACTGGATCTGAGTCCACAACATCACCATAAGTGTGTTCCTGTTTTGTGCACATGTCTAGTGTAGGCTTCAATAGTCAGTACACGGGAGCCATGTGGCCTGCTTAGTAAAGGCCAGGGAGGTTATACGTAGAGTAGCATCATTATATATTGTTTGCATTTACTTGAGTGACATATATTGAGTCTGTAACAGTTGGAGCACCGTGCTATTTTATGGACAAGCTAAAGAATATAACTCTTGTAAATTATCTTTTGCCATTGCATACCCGTTTGCATCTTCCTCATCCACTTCATTCCTTGCCTTCCAATAAATCTACCCTTTGTTGTTTGCACCTCATCTTGTGTACGGTAGTCTTCCTGCACCGTGGTGGTCCCCCGGCTATCGCTTCAACTGCATATACCATTTTGGGGATGCGATATACTCTATGGAGGGCTACACTATATTCTATGGGGGCTGCATTATACTCTATCAAGGACTATGGAAAGTGCATTATACTATGTGTAGTATATGGGGCTGCATTATACGCTGTGTACTTTATAGGGTCTGCATTATACTGTATGAAGGACTATGGGGGATGCATTAATCTGTATGGAGAACTATGGGGAATGCATTATATTATATGGAGGACTATGAGCTGCATTATACTATGGGGAGTGCATTGCACTATATAGAGGGCAATGGGGATACATTATACAATATGGAGGTCTATGGGATGCATTATACTATATTGAGGACTACGGGAGTGCATTATACTGTATGGAGGACTATGGGGTGCATTACACTATATGAAAGTC
Source organism: Ranitomeya variabilis (assembly GCF_051348905.1). Taxonomy (NCBI): domain Eukaryota; kingdom Metazoa; phylum Chordata; class Amphibia; order Anura; family Dendrobatidae; genus Ranitomeya; species Ranitomeya variabilis. The sequence goes on from NC_135237.1 coordinate 206,032,193, forward strand.
TGTAGGGTGCATTATACTACGTGGAAGGCTATGTGATGCATTACACTACATTAAAGACTATGGGGAGAGTATTATACTATATGGCGGTCTATAGGCAGTGTATTATACTACATAGAGGACTGTGGTTCATTTTATACTGTATGGAGGATTATGGGGTGTGCATTATACTATATGTAGGATTATTGAAAGTGTATTATACTATATGGAGGACTATAGGACACATTATACTATGTGAAGGACTATGGTGTGTGCATTGTACTATGTGGAGGACTATGGGGTGCATTATACTATGTGGAAGACAATGGGATACATTATACTAAACTAGTGAAAAGCTGCCTATTCATCAGATGATTGGATTGTTTATGTCAGAATAAAAATCATTGCTCACAGCAGCAAATCACCCAGTGAAAACTGCAGATTTGCTGCTGATAACATACTGTATGGGGATAGATTGATCAGTTAATGATTGTTCTGTGCCTATCATTTTTCTTCAGCCGGAGAAAAGAAGCCAGGAAACAAGCTTTTGGGGCCTCACTTTAAATTTTTGCCCAGGGCCCCACTTTGTCTAAAACAACCCTGTACTCAACATTGACATTCCAATATTAAATAGGAAACGTTTCTTGAGATTATGAAAATAACAGAATCAATGATAAGATGCTGAAAAAAAGAAATAACATTTTCAAAACTTTTCAATGCATTCAGCATTGAGTATGAGCACCGTGTGAAGGGGCATTATTGCATAAAGGATCCAGGAAGGGGGCCATTATCACAGGACAGGGGATATTCTTACAGGATAGAGGATATTATTACAAGACGGTAGGACATTACTACATGGCAGGTGTTAGGATAAGGAGCATCATTACATGATAGGTGCGGGACAGGGCTCATTATTACAGGAGAGGGGACATTACTATAGTATGAAGGACATTACTACAGGATGGAGAAATTAGTACAGGACAAATGACATTATTAGATAAGCACAACGGTAACACCCTATGGTTTTATATATATATATATATATATATGTTTTACATATAATTAAATTTTGCATATAAATGATTAAATACCATAGAAGACACCGTGATGTGCAAAAGATTAAGTAGGAACCACTTAAATGAAGAAACAATTCCATACTCCAAACATGATAAAACCAAGAACCACCAAGACAGAGACTACACAATTAAAAGGTATATATTTAAATAGAAGTATTAAGAAACAGCAATATAAAGGCACACTATGGATGTGCACCTATCAAGATATACATCAAAGTATTAAAATAAATGAATAATATTAAAAAAGAGAATTTTTATATAAAAAGACCAATTTTGCATATGGCGGTTAAAGGTATACTTCTAAAAGTAAAAAAATTATCTTATTGTCCCTAAAAGGTGTGGGTCACAGAAGTGGGCTATTTACAACAATAAATAAATAAGGAGTGGACATAAACAAAGAATAATATATATATATATATATATATATATATATATATATATATATATATATATATATATATATGGGTGGAATAAAATAAGCAATATTCAACTATTAGAAAAGGCTCAAAGGCTAAAGTGCACAGGTGAAAAAATCAACAAGATTCAATGTGATGTAAATTTTAAAATGCCAAGTGCATTGAGCTTGAAATCACCTTAAAAAGTAATGGGGGAATATACCTTTAAATACCGCTGAGTCTTGATAACGCTCACCCCGACGCGCGTTTTGGCATTAGGCTCCTTCATCAGGGGGCCCCGAAACGCGCGTCAGGGTGCGTGTTATCAAGACTCAGCTGTATTTAAAAGTATATTATATGTGTCCCATGATCACTTTAAGACAATAAACATGGAAAATAAATCCACCTGAGGAAGGTAGCAGTCCGCTGCCAAAGTGCGCAGTGGTTTAATAAAAGATTTGTTTATCACTAATATATTGCAGTGTGCTCTATAGCGCTCCTTAACATACATTTTTCCAAAAAAATCATGGTCACCTTAGACTTTAATGGCCAAGTTAGAACAGAACATGGACAGCACTAGGACTTCTGACACGGATGTGTGGATGGAGCCTAAGTAATATAAAGCAAAGTGGTGTGAAAATGGATGAAAAACACAATCACTTCCATTCTATGATTACCTTCTATGTACTGCTGTCTGGCTTTTGCTATACCATACATTTCAGTGCTCTTCTTAAAATCAGAAATGTTGGTCATGTCAAATATTCAAACTGCCTCTTCAAAGAGGAAGAGGACTAGAACTCTATAGCGCCACCAGTTGGAAGGAGCAATCCTACAAGTCACTATCGAACCTTTAACGAGCCTTGCAATATAACTTAGGATATAAGTTATACTATATAATCCTAAGTTATATTGCAAGGCCTGTTAAAGGGTTGATAGTGACTTGTAGGATTGCTGCTTCCAACAGGTGGCACTACTATAGAGTTCTAATAATCTTCCTCTTTGAAGAGGCAATTTGCATATTACAATTCCCAGAGGAGCATTACAAGGTGAATAAGCCACCTTACACTGGCATGCCAGGCTTGGTATGTCACTCTCCACAAGAAGAAATGTTACCCATTAGACCTTTTGTCTTATCAAAAGCCTATTAACACGTTGAATTCACAGTAGAAGTTAAAGACATTTTCATAACAACAAATGGGATAATTATAATATATTTCACTGAATTATTAACTATACTTGAGATCAGTCATGCAGCCTCTTTCTCACATTAACGGTTATTTCGGGCAGTTCACTTTTCTAACAATTATATGTAATAACGGCTGCAGGTGACTTTACAGATGTTTGCTTAGGATGCAACTTTTGCAGGACGCTATAGACTCTTAGGCTACTTTCACATTTGCGTTTTAATCTGCAGCGTTTAATCCGCAAACGCAAGGACACGAAAAACGCAAGAAAATGCGTGTAAACGCAGCGTTTTAAAACCGCATGCAGTTACTGCATGCGTCATTAAAACGCTGCGTTTACATGCTTTTTTATGCATTTTTCATGCGTTTGCGTTTTTTGTGCGCTTGTTGAAAAAATTTACAGGAGAAAAATCTAGATCACAAGAAACAGCCAATGGGACTACAGAGGGCGTGTATTAAGGGATATCTATATATAGACCCTAGGACAGCTGAAATCTTCAGATTTTGCTCCTGTATCCTGTGACAAGATGGATCTTCACATGGATAGCTTTTACTTCAAACTGGATCTAAGCATCAAGATTTTTCTGGCGTGTGCTTTTGCTTGGGAGCAACACCAAAACCGGGAAAGACAGAGAAGGACACGGCGTAGGCGGTTTTGGCAACACTCCATTGTAGAACTGCGGGAGAGCCATGGTGCATATTACACCCTGTATGGCGAGCTCAATGAGAACCCAGAAAAATTCCCGGAATATACAAGGATGTCACAAGACTCTTTCCGGGATTTGCTTGATCGCGTCCAAGGAGCCATCCGGAGACAGGACACAAAGCTCCGTAGAGCGATTCCACCAGAGGAACATCTCCTGGTTACCTTAAGGTATGTAATAATTCTAAACAAATGCTAGTCATAATTTTTGCAGGTCTGACATGTATTTTTGGCATTTTTGTAAATTATTTATTCTTTCTACAGATTTCTAGCAACTGGAGAGAGCTTGTCATCCCTTCATTTCCAGTACCGCCTTGGAATTTCCACGCTGTCCGGAATTGTTTTTTACACCTCCCGGGCTTTATGGACCATTCTCCGTGAAGAATTTATACCCATACCCACGGAGGACATGTGGAAGGAAATTGCTGAAACATTTTGGACTGTTTGTGATTTTCCCAACTGTTTGGGTGCGGTGTGTTATGATCCCAGTGGCTTAGGATCACAAATCTGACCAGCTAAGTGAGAGATAATAGGACGAGCTCTGGGGATGTGGTAACTGGACTGACCGCAAAACCTGATCCTAACCAAACACACTAAAGGTAGCCGTGGAACGTATCCTGAAATCCTAGACGTCTCTTCACGGCCTGAGAAACTGACTACCCCTAAAGAGAAAGTACAGACCTCACCTCAAGATATAGAAGCCCCCACAAATAATAACAGTGAGTTAAGGCTACTTTCACACTAGCGTTAACTGCAATACGTCGCAAATGCGTCGTTTTGCCGAAAATACGCATCCAGCAAAAGTTCTTGCTGGATACGTTTTTTCGTCATAGACTAACATTAGCGACGCATTTGCGACGCATTGCCAAATGTTGCGTCCGTTTTGCGACGCTTGGGCGTGTGGTAGCGGACCGTCGGGAGAAAAAAACGTTACATGTAAATTTTTTTTGCTCCCGACGGTCCGCTTTTTCCGACCGTGCATGCGCGGCCGGAACTCCGCCCCCACCTCCCCGCACTTCCCCGCACCTCACAATGGGGCAGCGGATGCGTGGGAAAAATGCATCCGCTGCCCCCGTTGTGCGGCGGAGACCACGCTAGCGTCGGGAACGGCGGCCCGACGCACAGCGACGGGTTGTTCCCGACGCTAGTGTGAAAGTAGCCTAAGAGGAAAAGACAAACGCAGAGATGAAACAGATTAAGCAAATGAGGCCCGCTAACGCTAGATAGCAGAAAATAGCAAGGGATCTGTGCGGTCAGTAAAAAACCCTATGCAAAAATATCCACGCAGAGAATGCGAGAACCCCCACACCAACTAACGATGTGGGGGGAGCAACTCAGCACCCCAGAGCACCAGCAAGCAGGGAAATCACATATTAGCAAGCTGGACTAAAAACATCATATACTAGGATACATCTTGAACACAGATGAGCAAAAATAAGCAAACAAACTTAGCTTCTCTTGGAGAGACAGATAACGGATGTAGACAGGAGCAATCAGAATAGCACTGAATACAACGACAGCAGGCATGAACTGAGAGTCCAAGTGAGCTTAAATAGAAAACCAGACCACAGATAACGAGACAGCTGAAGCCAGTCACAAACCTGCAGAAAGACAGCACTCACACAGTACCACTTGTGACCACAAGAGGGAGCCCAGAAATAGAGCTCACAACAGTACCCCCCACCTTGAGGAGGGGTCACCGAACCTTCATCAAGACCCCCAGGGTGATCAGGATGAGCCGCATGGAAGGCACGGACCAAATCGGCCGCATGAACATCAGAGGCGACAACCCAGGAATTATCCTCCTGACCATAGCCCTTCCACTTAACTAAATACTGAAGCCTCCGTCTGGAAACACGAGAATCCAAGATCTTCTCCACCACGTACTCCAATTCGCCCTCAACCAGCACCGGAGCAGGAGGCTCAACAGAAGGAACCACAGGCACCACATACCTCCGCAACAAAGACCTATGGAACACATTATGAATGGCAAACGATGCTGGGAGGTCCAAACGAAAAGACACCGGGTTAAGGATTTCCAAAATCTTATAAGGACCGATGAAGCGAGGCTTGAATTTAGGAGAGGAAACCTTCATAGGAACATACCGAGAAGACAGCCATACCAAATCCCCAACACGAAGTTGGGGACCAACACCGCGACGGCGGTTGGCAAAGCGCTGAGCCTTCTCCTGTGACAACTTCAAATTGTCCACCACATGGTTCCAAATCTGCTGCAACCTATCCACCACAGAATCCACCCCCGGACAGTCAGAAGGCTCAACCTGACCCGAGGAAAAACGAGGATGAAAACCAGAATTGCAGAAAAAAGGCAAAACCAAAGTAGCAAAACTAGCCCGATTATTAAGGGCAAACTCGGCCAATGGCAAAAAAGTCACCCAATCATCCTGATCAGCAGAAACAAAACATCTTAAATAAGTTTCCAACGTCTGATTAGTTCGCTCGGTTTGGCCATTCGTCTGAGGATGGAAGGCCGACGAAAAAGACAAATCAATGCCCATCTTAGCACAAAAAATCCGCCAAAATCTGGACACAAACTGGGATCCTCTGTCAGACACAATATTTTCAGGGATGCCGTGCAAGCGAACCACATTCTGAAAAAATAAAGGAACCAAATCGGAGGAGGAAGGCAACTTAGGCAAGGGCACCAAATGGACCATTTTGGAAAAACGATCACACACCACCCAGATGACAGACATTCTCTGGGATACTGGAAGATCTGAAATAAAATCCATGGAAATGTGCGTCCAAGGCCTCTTCGGGACAGGCAAAGGCAAAAGCAAACCGCTGGAACGAGAACAGCAAGGCTTAGCCCGAGCACAAATCCCACAGGACTGCACAAAGGAACGCACATCCCGCGACAAGGAAGGCCACCAGAAGGACCTAGCCACCAAATCTCTGGTACCAAAAATCCCAGGATGGCCTGCCAACATCGAAGAATGAACCTCGGAAATAACTCTGCTGGTCCATCTCTCTGGGACAAACAGTCTCTCTGGTGGGCAACGGTCAGGTCTATCAGCCTGAAATTTCTGCAGCACTCATCGCAAATCTGGGGAAATGGCAGACAAAATCACTCCCTCTTTGAGGATACCAGCCGGCTCTGAAACTCCCGGAGAGTCAGGCACAAAACTCCTAGAAAGGGCATCAGCCTTCACGTTCTTCGAACCAGGCAGGTACGAGACCACGAAATTGAAACAGGAGAAAAACAACGACCAACGAGCCTGTCTAGGATTCAGGCGCTTGGCAGACTCGAGATAAATCAGATTTTTGTGATCAGTCAAGACCACCACACGATGCCTAGCTCCCTCGAGCCAATGTCGCCACTCCTCAAATGCCCACTTCATAGCCAACAACTCCCGATTACCAACATCATAATTCCGCTCGGCAGGCGAAAACTTTCTTGAAAAGAAGGCACAAGGCTTCATCACAGAGCCATCAGAGCTTCTCTGCGACAAAACAGCCCCTGCTCCAATCTCAGAAGCATCCACCTCGACCTGGAAAGGAAGAGAGATATCAGGCTGACATAAGGGTACCTTCACACAGTGCCATTTTCATCGCTACGACGGCACGATTCGTGACGTTGCAGCGTCATATGATTATCGCTCCAGCGTCGTAGACTGCGGTCACACGTTGCAATACACGGTGCTGGAGCGATAATTTCATGATGTATTTGCGATGTAGAAGCCGTTGGTTACTGTGCGCACATCGTATACAACCTGTGTCACACGATGCAATCATGCCACCACAGCGGGACACTAGACGACGAAAGAAAGTTTCAAACGATCTGCTACGACGTACGATTCTCAGCGGGGATCCGGATCGCAGTAGCGTGTCAGACACAACGATATTGTAACGATATCGCTAGAACGTCACAAATCGTGCCGTCGTAGCGATGAAAATGGCACTGTGTGACGGTACCCTAAGACTGGAGCTGAAGAAAACCGGCTCTTCAGCTCCCGAAAGGCTTCAACTGCCGCAGGAGACCAATTAGTCACATCAGAACCCTTCTTGGTCAAATCCGTCAAGGGTTTAACCACGCCAGAAAAATTAGCAATGAAGCGACGGTAAAAATTAGCAAAACCCAAGAACTTCTGAAGACTCTTAACAGATGTAGGCTGAGTCCAGTCATGAATAGCCTGGACCTTGACTGGGTCCATCTCAATAGTAGAAGGAGAAAAAATAAAACCCAAAAAGGAAACCTTCTGTACTCCGAAGAGACATTTTGAGCCCTTCACAAATAAGGCATTAGCACGCAGGACCTGAAATACCATCCTGACCTGCTTCACATGGGACTCCCAGTCCTCAGAAAAGACCAAAATGTCATCCAGATACACAATCATAAATTTATCCAGATATTCTCGGAAGATGTCATGCATGCAGGACTGGAACACAGAAGGGGCATTAGAAAGCCCAAAAGGCATCACAAGTACTCAAAATGGCCTTCGGGCGTATTAAATGCTGTTTTCTATTCATCCCCCTGCTTAATACGCACAAGGTTATACGCACCACGAAGATCTATCTTGGTGAACCAACTGGACCCCTTAATCTGAGCAAACAGATCAGATAATAATGGCAAAGGATACTGAAATTTGACCGTGATTTTATTTAGAAGACGATAATCTATACAAGGTCTCAGAGAACCATCCTTCTTGGCCACAAAAAAGAATCCTGCACCAAGAGGGGATGAGGACGGCCGAATATGTCCCTTCTCCAAAGACTCCTTTATATAACTCCTCATAGCGGCATGTTCTGGTACAGACAAATTAAAAAGTCGTCCCTTAGGGAACTTACTACCAGGAATCAAATTTATAGCACAATCACAATCCCTGTGAGGAGGCAGGGCACCGGATCTGGGCTCATCAAATACATCCTGGTAGTCCGACAAAAACTCAGGGACCTCAGAAGGAGTGGAAGAAGCAATTGACACCAAAGGAGCATCGCCATGAATCCCCTGGCAACCCCAACTTGAAACAGACATAGCTTTCCAATCCAGAACTGGATTATGGGCCTGCAGCCATGGCAGACCCAAAACGACCACATCATGCAGATTATGCAGCACAAGAAAGCGAATCACCTCCTGATGTACAGGAGTCATGCACATGGTCACTTGAGTCCAATACTGAGGCTTATTCTCAGCCAATGGTGTAGCATCAATACCCCTCAGTGGAATAGGGAATTCCAAAGGCTCCAGGACAAAACCACAGCGCCTGGCAAATGACAAATCCATCAGGTTCAGGGCAGCACCTGAATCCACAAAAGCCATAACCGAGTAGGATGACAAAGAACAAATTAAAGTAACAGACAAAATGAATTTAGGATGTATAGTACCAACGGTGACAGATTTAGCGATTTTTTTTATGCGCTTAGAGCATGCTGAGATAACATGAGTTGAATCACCACAGTAAAAGCACAACCCATTTTGACGTCTATAATTTTGCCGCTCAATTCTGGTCAGAATTCGGTCACATTGCATAGACTCAGGTCTCTGTTCAGAAAACATCGCCAGATGGTGCGCAGATTTGCGCTCCCGCAAACGCCGATCAATCTGAATGGCCAAAGCCATTGAGTCATTCAGACTTGCAGGCGTGGGGAACCCCACCATAACATTCTTAATGGCTTCAGACAGACCTTCTCTGAAATTTGCAGCCAGGGCACACTCATTCCATTGAGTAAGCACCGACCATTTCCGAAATTTTTGACAATATACCTCAGCTTCATCCTGGCCCTGAGAGAGAGCTAGCAAGGCCTTTTCTGCCTGGTTCTCAAGATTAGGTTCCTCGTAAAGCAATCCAAGCGCCAGAAAAAACGCATCCACATTCAGCAATACAGGATCTCCCGGCGCCAGGGAGAAAGCCCAATCTTGCGGGTCGCCACGTAACAGGGAGATAACAATTCTAACTTGCTGAGCGGAATCACCAGAGGAATGAGGTCTCAAAGAAAGAAGTAATTTACAATTATTCTTAAAATTCAGAAACCTAGATCTATCTCCAGAAAACAACTCAGGAATAGGTACTTTTGGCTCAGACATAGGACTGTGAACAACAAAATCCTGAATGCTTTGCACCCTTGCAGCAAGATGATCCACACTAGAAGTCAGACTCTGAATATCCATGTCTGCAGCTGAACTCAAAGCCACCCAGAGATTAAGGGGATGAGAGAAGCTGGACAGACTGCAGCAAAGGGAGAGGAAAAAAAATAAAAAAATTGTACTCAGGACTTCTCTTATCCCACTTCTGCGATGCATTAAACACTTTTCAGGCCTGCTGTACTGTTATGATCCCAGTGGCTTAGGATCACAAATCTGACCAGCTAAGTGAGAGATAATAGGACGAGCTCTGGGGATGTGGAAACTGGACTGACCGCAAAACCTGATCCTAACCAAACACACTAAAGGTAGGCATGGAAAGTATCCTGAAATCCTAGACGTCTCTTCACGGCCTGAGAAACTGACTACCCCTAAAGAGAAAGTACAGACCTCACTTGCCTCAGAGAAATAACCCCAAAGATATAGAAGCCCCCACAAATAATAACGGTGAGTTAAGAGGAAAAGACAAACGCAGAGATGAAACAGATTAAGCAAATGAGGCCCGCTAACGCTAGATAGCAGAAAATAGCAAGGGATCTGTGCGGTCAGTAAAAAACCCTATGCAAAAATATCCACGCAGAGAATGCGAGAATCCCCACACCAACTAACGATGTGGGGGGAGCAACTCAGCACCCCAGAGCACCAGCAAGCAGGGAAATCACATATTAGCAAGCAGGACTAAACACATCATATACTAGGACACATCTTGAACACAGATGAGCAAAAAATAAGCAAACAAAACTTAGCTTCTCTTGGAGAGACTGATAACGGATGTAGACAGGAGCAATCAGAATAGCACTGAATACAACGACAGCAGGCATGAACTGAGAGTCCAAGTGAGCTTAAATAGAAAACCAGACCACAGATAACGAGACAGCTGAAGCCAGTCACAAACCTGCAGAAAGACAGCACTCACACAGTACCACTTGTGACCACAAGAGGGAGCCCAGAAATAGAGTTCACAACAGCGGTGGATGGGAAGCACATCCGGATTATCAAACCAGCCAGAACGGGATCACAGTTCTTTAACTATAAGAAATATTTTTCACTTGTTCTCATGGCAATAGCCGAGGCAGACTGTCGCTTCATTGCTGTGGACATTGGTGCTTTTGGCCGTGGCAACGATTCACAGACTTTTAAAAACTCTGATATGGGCCGACGTGTTTATGGCAAAAATTTTAATTTCCCATCCACGACCACTCCCCAACACTCAAGGCCCACCGCTGCCATTTGTAATGGTTGGGGATGAGGCCTTTCAGATGAGTGAAAATCTCCTGAAGCCCTATTCAAGTCGGGACTTGAACCGCACAAAGCGGATCTATAACGAAAGAATAACCAGGGCCCGCAGAACAGTAGCGTGTGCCTTTGGGATTATGGTGTCCAAATGGCGCATTCTAGCAACTGCCATAAATCTAAAAATGGAGACAGTGGATGAGGTGGTAAAAGCCTGTGTGGTTCTCCACAATTTCATTATGGCTAAGGAGCGACCCACCATAGAACTTGATGAACCTGTTGCAAACCCTTTGCCTGATTACCGTCTTCACCCGCTGCGGTCAACAGTTGAAGTAGGCCACATGTGGGACCAATTTGCTGCCTTTTTTGATTCTGACATTGGACGTGTGCCATTGCAGGACAATATGCTGTAAAATGTCCTGCTGGCTTCGGGTCTGTAAAGTTATGTTTTAAATGTTAATAATGTTTTTTCTAATAAAATAATAGTGTTTTATTTTCTTCACCATGTCTCCTATCTATTTCCTTAACAAACCACTTTGGGTTTTTGGGCTTAGGTTGTTGACGTCATTGTGTCCTGTCTTGGTTCACCAGTAGCTATTTGCCGCAGACTGTATAGACGATGGCTGTTATTGTCGCAGTATTTGTCCAGTACTTAACATCAGTATTTGTAAGCCAAAACCAGGAGTGGTAGTTAAATGCTTAGTGGTGCATATGTGTTTATTGAACTTTTCCTCACATAGTTCCACTCCAGGTTTTGGCTTACAAATAGTGTTGTAAAATACAGAGCAAATACTGACAGTGTGACGGCAGCCTACACCACAGATCTATAATCATCAAGTCAGGTGTCAGAAATAATGAATTCATGATGCAAATGGCTCTTGAATTCATTTTTCCTGACACTTGTCCGGGTGAGTATAGATATGCCATGTATGACGTACATTGTCCCTTCACTTTGTGTGAAATATATGTAATGTACCAAGAAGATAAAATGGAGGTAATACAATGCATTTCTCAAATCAGCAGGTCAGGGGTCATAAATAATGTTTCTGATAAGACACAACCTGTTGTGTATAGTTGTGCTGTGTATTACCACCATTTTGTCTTCTGTGTGCGACAAAAAGTCACGGAGTAAACAGAAAGAAGTGTTTTTGGAGAAAATACAAGTGTTATTATTGGGGTCAACCTCATATCTCTCAACAAAACACACACCAAGCTTCAGTGTTCTGCTAAGTAAGTACTGGAGGTTGGAGGTGGCCCCCAAAAAAGTGTTCGACGCATTTTTTGTTATTGGCGCACTGTGTGTGTTGACGGCAGTGAAATACACAATTAACCAAACCTTATTGGGGCAAAACACAGGTTTATTTTAAACACAAACAAAAAAAAACAAAAAAAATTAACTGCGCCTGCTTGGGATTGAGTGCCGATATTGTGGGGTGTCGAGCTGTGAGGTCTGGCTTACTGTAGCCGACATAGGGGTGGCAGGAGAAGGCGCTATAAAACTGCTGGGGTCAGGAAATTCAGGGATTGGGCTAGACACATGAGAGGGCTGAGACACACTGGAAGGGTGAGACAAACCAGACATTACAGACACAATGGGATGTGAGGGGGGGAGGGATAGCTATCTTTTTTTTTGTTTTGTTTTGCCTTTCCCTTTCTTTGGTTGGCGCGGGAGTCCTGGGAGCCTTGTTGGGCTAATTGGTATCGGCCTGCCCGTGGTGGCCGACCTGTTGCGGTCTGTGTGGCTTTGCTGCTGCATAGTTGTTGTGGTGGCGGGTAACGCCAGGGCAGGGTCCGGCAGCGGCATAGTTGTTGTGGTAGCGGGGAACGCCAGGGCAGGGTCCGGCAGCGGCATAGTTGTTGTGGTGGCGGGGAACGCCAGGGCAGGGTCCGGCAGTGGCACTCTTGTGGTGGCGGGGAACGCCAGGGCAGGGTCCGGCAGCGGCACTCTTGTGGTGGCGGGAAACGCCAGGGCAGGGTCTGGCAGCGGCACTCTTGTGGTGGCGGGGAACGCCAGGGCAGGGTCCGGCAGCTGCACTCTTGTGGTGGTGGCAGGGAACGACAGGCCAGGGTTCGGCAGCTGCATTCTTGTGGTGGTGGTGGGGAACGACAGGCCAGGGTCCGGCAGCGGCATTCTTGTGGTGGCGGGTAACGACAGGGCAGGGTCCTGCGGCTGCAGCATGGTGGTGGCAGTGGAGGAGGCCCAAGCAGGAGCAGCAGTTGTCATGGTGGTGGCGGTGGGCTGACCCACTGCACTGGGCATGGTGGTGGTGCTATAATACGGTCCGGCAGTGTTTGGAATGGAGGTGGCCGTGCAGTGGTATGCAGCAGATGTCGGCATTGAGGTAAAGTGTGACAGTGTGGGCACTGGTGGAAATGCCCCCACTGTCTGCTGAAAATACCAACTCTGCTGCATAGCCTGCATGTAAGCAGCATTGCAGGCCTGCATAACAGTAATCTGGAGATCGGGACTAAGGTGTTCCGACATGCCCTGTTCTATCTGATTAAAAAAAATGATGTGCTGGCCTCTGGAGGTCGGCTTTCACTTGGGCAAGGGCTGTGGTAACCTCTTGGATACGTGTGCTTATATGACTAATGGCAGTATCCAGTCGGTCACCCATCGCCTTGAGTCCCTCGTGGAAGACCGAGCTCAAGTGCAAAAGCTCGGGCATGAGTGACCTGTCCGCGGCCCTCTGCCGCTGCCGGGAGGAGCCCATAAAAAATTGGCTAGAGGCAGAGGACTGGGGAAGGGGAACACCTGATGGACCAGCTTCCTGGTCTCCAGGTTGTGTGGCAGGCCCACTTGCTGCAGCGCTGGAGGATGGCTGGGACGGGTCCGTGGCTGACTGATGAAGGACCGCTCCAGGACCTGGGCCAACAGTGGAGCTCCCAGTGCTGTGAAAAAAAAAATTAATACAAAAGATTTACAAAAAGATAACTCCAGAGTTATATAAACATTCAGATAGGGAGAGGTCACACTAGCACTATTTGGAGTGAATTTTACATCAGAATTTGCAAGCCAGGAGTACAACAGTAGGAAGAAATGTTTCATAAAACCACATGCTCAACTTCTGCATGCATCAACCACTTCTTGTTTTGGATTCAAAATACTGATGTAAAATATGAAGAGACGATGGAGGCGATACAAGCCATATCTCTATACAAGCCACATCTATACTCACCAGGACAAGTGCCAGGAAAAATGAATTCAGGAGCCATTTGCATCCTGAATTCATTATTTCTGACACCTGACTTGATGACTATAGATCTGTTGTGTAGGCTGCCGTCACACTGTCAGTATTTGCTCTGTATTTCAAATCAGTATTGGTAAGCCAAAACCTGGAGAGGAACTATGTGAGGAAAAGTATTCAAAGAACACGTACCCCACTTCTGCATGTATCAATCACTCATGGTTTTGGATTCCAAATACTGATGGAAAATACAAATGGACGATGGAGGTCATACAAGGCACATCTATACTCACCAGGACAAGTGCCAGGAAAAATGAATTCAGGAGCCATTTGCATCCCGAATTCATTATTTCTAACACCTGACTTGATGACTATAGATCTGTTGTGTAGGCTGCCGTCACACTGTCAGTATTTTCTCTGTATTTCAAATCAGTATTGGTAAGCCAAAACCTGGAGAGGAACTATGTGAGGAAAAGTATTCAAAGAACACGTACCCCACTCCTGCATGTATCAATCACTCATGGTTTTGGATTCCAAATACTGATGGAAAATACGAATGGACGATGGAGGTCATACAAGGCACATCTATACTCACCAGGGCAAGTGCCAGGAAAAATGAATTCAGGAGCCATTTGCATCCTGAATTCATTATTTCTGACACCTGACTTGATGACTATAGATCTGTTGTGTAGGCTGCCGTCATACTGTCAGTATTTGCTCTGTATTTCAAATCAGTATTGGTAAGCCAAAACCAGGAGTGGAACTATGTGAGGAAAAGTATTCAAAGAACACTTACCCCACTTCTGCATGTATCAATCACTCATGGTTTTGGATTCCAAATACTGATGGAAAATACGAATGGACGATGGAGGTCATACAAGGCACATGTATACTCACCAGGACAAGTGCCAGGAAAAATGAATTCAGGAGCCATTTGCATCCTGAATTCATTATTTCTGACACCTGACTTGATGACTATAGATCTGTTGTGTAGGCTGCCGTCATACTGTCAGTATTTGCTCTGTATTTAAAATCAGTATTGGTAAGCCAAAACCTGGAGAGGAACTATGTGAGGAAAAGTATTCAAAGAACACGTACCCCACTCCTGCATGTATCAATCACTCATGGTTTTGGATTCCAAATACTGATGGAAAATACGAATGGATGATGGAGGTCATACAAGGCACATCTATACTCACCAGGACAAGTGCCAGGAAAAATGAATTCAGGAGCCATTTGCATCCTGAATTCATTATTTCTGACACCTGACTTGATAACTATAGATCTGTTGTGTAGGCTGCCGTCACACTGTCAGTATTTGCTCTGTATTTCAAATCAGTATTGGTAAGCCAAAACCTGGAGAGGAACTATGTGAGGAAAAGTATTCAAAGAACACGTACCCCACTTCTGCATGTATCAATCACTCATGGTTTTGGATTCAAAATACGGATTTAAAATAGTGACCCAAAAATGCTAGCATTACAAAACTTTTTTTTTTTAACCAATATACTTACGTTCTTTGTGCAAGGACCGGTCTCAAAAACGCAAGGATGCGGTGGTATTTGTATTTTCGTATCCTTGCTCCAGAACCACTTGGAAGCCGGCTCTCTTGGCGCAGGTCCTTGTTGAAGCGGTCCTTCATCGATCGCCAATGTGTTTTGACTTTTGACACTGTTGACAAAACAAAACATAATAGTTAGGACAATGGTCTTTTGACCGTGGTCACACAACTGTGTGTGCTGTGAAAAAGTAATGACTTTCTCTCATCATACACAGTTGTGTGAGCATGGCCAAGGTATTGACTGCATCACACTGCATTGCTATACTTACCAAATGCAGAACGGACCCGAGCCGGAGCATTGGCCCAGCCATCCCACAACGCTGTGGCCACCTCATTCCAAAGCCTCCGGATCGTCACGTTGTTGGCGTGCAGTGGATCCCGGGTTTCCCACAATGAGACTCGCTCATGGACCAGGGAGATGAGGTGTTCATTCTCAATGAGGTCCTCATCCCCTTCTGGAACCTAAAAACAAAAAGGACATTAATATTGGAAACATTAACATAAGGAAGACAGAAAACAGAATCAGAGGAATGGCATGAATATTGAAATTAAAAAAACACTGGTGCTGAAGCAAAAGGGAAAGAAAGAGAGAAGTAGAAAGAAATAAAGATTCAAGAATTGTAAAGTGAGGATACAATAAACAGTCAGCCAGGTATACTTACACGCTGCCGCAGTGCCACCCGACCGTGACTACGCTGCTCCTGCCCAGTCTCCTGCCCAGTCTCTTCCGCTGTAGAAGAAGTGGTCTGAAAAAAGGAAAATATACATTGTCATATGTGTAGATGTGACAGTGAATACTTACCAATCTGAGGAGGTGAATACTCACTTCGCTGACATGTTCTCCTTGTGCAGGCCCAGGCGTTTGCTCATCATCAGAAGAAGAAGACATTCTGATGTGTGCAGAAAGAAAGAAATGGCAGAAATTAGGGCATATAGAGACAGAAAATAGAAAAGAAATGCATTGGATAGGATATACTCACATAGTTCTGAGGCTTGTTTGCTGCTCCAAGGGGTTGTGGGGCATCTAGTCTGAAAGACAGTCTGATGAGTAGTGAACTGCAAATGTCCACTTCCTCCCTTTATCACCTTGTATGTGGGGGGTGGTTTATCAGTGTCTAGACATGTTTTTCTCAATTGAGACGCATGCGTCGTCAAACGCAACCAAACGCATGTGCTGAAAAACGCATGCGTTTACATAGACTACAATGCGTTTTTTTGGTGCAAACCTTGCGCAATCAGCCGCTTACATTTCCAGGCGGCAAAATGACGCCTTTAAAAATTACTACATGTTGCATTTCCACGCCAAGACGCAGACGACTAGACGACGCATGCGTTGTCAAACGCGGCAAAACGCGAACAAACAAAAACGCATGTGTCGATAATGTTAAATATAGGAATACACAACGCATGCGGATATTTGCGGAAGAAACGCTGCGGACACAACCGCAAATGTGAAAGCGGCCTTACTCTGTACTGCTGCTTGCAACATGTGAGCACACTGGCAAGCAAATGGTGTAAAAAAAACAGGCAAATAATGAAAACGGAGCAATAGTAAATAAAAAGAAAAAAGCATTTATTACTACTATGAGAACTTTGTGTCTCTATAAATGTTATTTGAAATATGTCACATGTTTTGGCAACGAGAAGGAAATGTCAAAGTTATCATTTTGAGTAACTTCAAGAGATTATTATAACGCAGAGAACACTGTTCATTTCACGGTGTTCATTTTTGCAAAGCAGTACATATATTTACAAGTTTTATGGATTTGCCACCATTCCGCACACAAGCAAGAATCTATATAAATAAAATATTTAAGCTACGAAAATTTATTGTAAGTTTATTTTTTTACACTCTGTTTTTATTCTTGACACTTGTGAAGGAAAAAGTATATACTATGAAACATCCAAATAACGGAACATTCAAGTCTCCGAAGATACAAGACAAAGAACTGAATGCAGAGAAATAAACTGATAACTGGATATCTAGCCAACCAGAAAAAAATGGGCGATGAGAGTAAAGCAAAGTAAGGAAAGTTATTAAACACATAGGTACATTTGAGGAAAAAAGTGGCAAAAGGAAGGTGACAAAAGAAACAAAAAATCTGAATAAAATGTTAAAAGAATATAAAACAATGTATTATAACATCATATAAACATGTGTTTATTTCTATACAGCTCTCCACATTTACAACCTCATGGGGATGAACAAAAGTGGAACATTCCACCTCCCCATAGATGGCACCCTATGCTTGGCACAGTAGAGGTAACAGTACTTACTATATGAATTAGCCTGGGCTAACTACAAGCGCTAATGGAATGTTCTGACACTGGTTTTCTAACCCCATGGTAACTACATTTGCACAAAGAGTGTAAATTTTCTCTATATACTATTTATCTCTACATTTAGGAAGAGATGTATTAAGTTAAAGGCTCTATGACGCACAGCATCTGAACCTAGCCCTAATTATATGGAGCAGGTCAGAATAAAGGAAGATAGCAGCGCTGCATGTATTAGTGTACAGCCCTTCCCAGTGCAATACTATAACATCATAGCTCTGGTCCTGAATATACACAGTATGTATCATTAGCCATCTAATGTACAGTAAGTACTTCCAGATGCCAAATATATTCCATTAACCACTAGAAAGATGCTCAATAATTACTATTTATGAAGAAGCTTGTGCTATTTACCTTTATTGGAAGTACTATGTGCATGATTATATGTGAATTATTGTATGAATGCAAATTATTCTTTCTATATAGCTTTATGTGCTAATAGCTACAGATTTTCTTTGTGCAATCACTTTCCATTGGAAATACTAACTTGGTTTGGGCGATATGCCCTCTTTTCAAGTTTTACACATAAATTAACATATAGTATTCTAGGCAATAGTAGTGTAGGATCTACAAACGTGAGAAAATTCAATGCTTATTACAAGATTATTAAAACATCTCCATCAGTGTATAATCCATTAAAAGATTATGGTTATGGCTGATGAAAGGGTGACTTGAATAATTTCCTATTTTTTATAAAATTTTAGGGAATAAGATTTTGCTATACAACACTGAAGAGCGAGTTGTAAGGAGGAAGACCGAGCGGTGGGTACCTGTATCATACCGGGTCCGGAACTGCTGAGGCTGTGTCCCATGTTGCCCAGGGAAATGTATAGGGGACCGGACCGTGACTCGGGAGAGGGGGCGTGGCTAAGCGGCGCGATGAGGAGAAAGCGCGCAAAGAAGCAGTTGGTTTCAGGGAGAGTGCAGGGTGTGCAGAGCGGAGATGTGCTGCAACCTGGCTTATCTGAACGCTCCAGCAGGACAGTGACCGAGGAGGGCGCCCATATAAATGTCTGGCAGCGCTTGTACGGAGAAGGGTGGGCTGGTTACAGGACACTGAGGTGTGGTTCCCTCTGATGACTAGCACGCATCATCTCACTCTTGATACAGGGACACCTGCAGCTTCTTTCACTTTGGCTGCACAGGCTTATGGACTAGGGACTCAGCGGGTAATGCCTGCTCCCTCCAGATGTTGAACCATTGACAGAGGACTCAGGACTTTATGCCGGCCGTTGCTGGTACTACAACCCCTATCGGACTGTATATCAAGGAGGACCAGCGGGAGTCCCGATAAGTGCTGTTTAAGCCTCAGACTGTCATATTAATCCTTGTTATCCTTTTAGTTCTTTTTTACTGTTTACTAACTCCCTGCGAGGAGATTACTTTCATCTTTACTGTTAAATTAAATAATATTGTTATACCGCATTACTCTGCGATCCCTACGTACTGCATCTTAGCACCTGCTTACATTTGGTGTAGTTGGCAGTAGGCAGTCTACGAGCACAGAGGCAGCAGACTAAATGGTTATGGGTGCCCCAAGGGCCAGCTTACCTCTTGGTCCATGCTCAGCAATGTCCCAAAATTTCTGGAGAGCAATTCACTACTGTGGGACTGGACTGAGCGAGTTAAAAGCATGTTGAGGATGAACCCTATGACCCCCGCTATGCAAGCAGAGATTGCTGTGATGGCCCTGGATGGGGAGGCTAGATGTTTTGTAATGTTTTGGCCCCCACATGAATGGAACACCTTCACCAAGGTGTTGCAAATTTTAGAAGAGATGCATGGGGATCCCACTGATGTTGGAGAATTACGGCTGTGGTTGTTTAGCCATGTTCAGAGAGAGGGAGAATCCGTGACTCAATATATGAATGCACTACAAGTGGTGCATGCGGCAATCGCCAAGAGGGATGATGTGGGCATGGGACCGCTGATGTGATTGAGAGATCAACTTGTAGTGGCCTAAGAGATGCGTCGCTTAAACAAGCGTCTGTGCACCGATCCATGCCTGACTTTCCTGGAGATCGAGGGGAAGTGCGTGTGTGAGAGCAAGAGTAGGGGATGGCAGCCTCGGCAGAGATGGTTCGGAGAAGTGGGGTCTGGAAATAGAGGAGATGGGGTAGAGTGGTCTGGCCTCAGAAGAGTCCCCACTATGGCTCCAAATCCATCCAGAGACAGGAGTGACCCCAAGTCCCGTTTGTCCTTTGTACCTCATCAGGAAATGGGACAATCCAGAGCAGAGAGACATCAGACTTGTTTCAAATGTGGGGACGTTGGATGCTATGCCCGAGGCTGTGTGAGATGGCAGCTGCCTCTTACCTGGCAGCCGTTAAACTAGTAGGCTCCAGGGCTGGGGGATGACACCCGGAGCCTGAGAGGCCAAGGAGGAGAGAAGGCAGTCCCGAAAGTTTAATTCCCCTTGTATCCGCTGAAATGAATGGTTGAACCGTCTGCTGCTTAGACGATACCGGTTCACAGGTGATCACCATACTGGAAGCAGATTTCAGATGTAATTTTCCTGAGGTAATGTGGCCGGAGTGGAACCCAGTAATCAAGCTGATGGCGGCCAATCAGTTGCCCATCCCGGCTGCAGGGGTGGTCTGGATGCAAATTACTGTGTGCGGCATAGATGTGGGCCAGAAAGGAATCGTGCTGACCACTGGAGAAAATAGCAACGGCCCTCCAGTGACTCTGGGGATAAATGTGCTAAAAGAATTTGAGACTATTTTGATCAGCGAGTCACCAGATATTTTTCTGGACCGATGGAGCCCACAAATTCCCCCCAGAGGAAGATGTTTCAACAATTGATATGGGTCGCCCAGGCCCAGGAAATGTAGAGTGAAGGGAAAATTCTAGGAAAAGTGATAGTCCTTGCAGCTGCTAAATGCATCCTCCTGC
Organism: Ranitomeya variabilis; assembly: GCF_051348905.1. NCBI lineage: Eukaryota > Metazoa > Chordata > Amphibia > Anura > Dendrobatidae > Ranitomeya > Ranitomeya variabilis. Next base: position 206,052,844 of record NC_135237.1, read on the forward strand.
CTGGCCAGATTGTGCTCACATTGCCTGTACGATCTTGTACATCTCTCGAGGGAGTGGAAGTCCACATAGAGCCAACTTTAATGGACCATATACCCTCAGGACTTCTCATTGCTCGGCCATTAACCATCATCCATGAAGGTAATGTGGTTGTGCAGTGCGTCAACCTGGGGGAGGACAACTTTACTCTCCTGCCCAAAAATGAAGTGGTGCAGGTGCTGGGAATGCTGGAAGAGTTAATGCAACCGAAGACCATCCAGTTGGCAGTAAAACAGGGAGACCCATGAACTGAAGCCATTACCCACCTATAAGCATGAAGGAGGGGCGCCAAATCTTGGAGCAAATGTGGGCTAAATTGAAGAGACTCTCAAAACAACAGGTGCAACCGGTGGAAGCTTTATTGGAGCGTTACCAGGATCTTTACACCTTTCATGAAGATGACTTCAGGTGCACTACAGCCATAACCCATGAAATACCCACAGGAAGTACCACACCGATCCAGGAGAGATAACAGCAGATACCACCTCAGATATACCAAGAGGTGAAAAAAATATTGGCACACAAGCTGCAGAGTGGAGTCATATGGGAGAGCCAAAGCCCATGGGCTGCTCCCATTCTCCTAGTTTGGAAGAAAGATTGGACCCTGCATTTCTGTGTCAACTATAGGTAACTGAATGCCTGTATGGTGCGGGACTCTTACCCCTTACCAAGAATTGAGGAGTCACTATCTGCCTTGGGAAAGGTGAAGTATTTCTCATCCCTGGATCTGGCCAGCGGATACTGGCAGGTGCCCATGGCTGAACACAACTGGCCGAAGACAACGTTCATACTGCCCATAGGATTGTTTGAATTTTATCGGATGCCCTTCGGCCTGATTAACGCTCCTGGCACGTTTCAATGATTGATGGAAAGGTGCTTGGGAGATCTGAACTTCGAAGCAACACTTATCTACCTGGACAATATCATTGTCTATGCAACCTTTGAAGAACACCTCTGGCGACTGGAGCAAGTGTTGAGTCAACTACAGAAGCACGGCCTGAAAGTGAAGCACCAAAAACGTCTCCTTTTCCAGAAGCAAATCGAGTACCTGTGACACGTTGTATCTGCTGAAGGGGTGAGACCTGCACATGAGAAGATAGCTGCGGTACAGGACTGGCCCACCCCGAAGACAGTGAAGGACGTTAGGGCTTTTCTGGGGCTGAATGGATACTACCGAAGGTTCATGAAGAATTTCACCCGTATCGCTAATGCGCTGCTGGAACTACTAAAGGGAATGATGTCTGGTGCAAAGAATCGGATTATCCAGTGGGTAGACAGGCAGGAAGAAGCCTTTCAAGCCCTGGAGATGGCCTTTACTCTTTTTTCACACAGATGGAAGTCTTCATGGCCTGGGGACCGTGCTGTCACAGATGCAGAAAGGGAAGGAACGAGTAATTACCTACGCGAGCCAGTCTCTCTACAGCTAAGAATGGAAGCTGGACAATTACAGCTCCTTCAAGTTGGAATTGCAGGCGTTAGTGTGGGCGATGACTGAAAAGTTCACTGAATACCTGTCAGGATCCAAAGTCTTGGTGCGCAAGGATAACAATCCCCTAGCCCACCTGTAAAATGCAAAACTGGGGGCTTTGGAGCAACGATGGATGGCCCGCATGGTGAAGTATCGGTACAAGATCGCATATTGGGCTGGAGCTGAGAACACGCATGCTGATGCTGTTTCGAGAGTGACCCAAGAGCGACCTGGATGTGACCGCGATGAAGAGTTGGAGACAGAAGAGATTCCTGACTTTCGGGACATCACCAGGTCATTGGCGGTGATACAGGGACAGATCGGAGAATCGTCTGGGGAGCAGGTGCTGGGATGAGCCTGGGATGACTGGGTATGACTACAGCAGGAAGATAAGGAACTTGCCCAATTGAGACAGTGGCCCTAAAGCAACTTCCAAGCCTGTGCGAAATAGACATTCTGTCCCCGGGAGCTCTGCATACTCTAAGACAGTGGGAAAGACTCCAGCTGGAATACGGTTTGCCGTGTAGAAGGGTGCAGTCAGTGCAAGAGTTGGGGGTCACCTGGCAAGTGGTACTCCCAGAGAAGCTGATCCAAGTGGTGGGTATGGAGGCACATGAGAGTGGTGCTCACTTTGGTCTGGAGAAGACGTTCCAGTGGTTACAGAAGCTGGTATATCACCCCTGATTGAAGACTGCAGTAGAAGAGGCTTGCCAGCGATGTCGGAGCTGTGAACTTGCCAAACTCCGGAGCAGAGAACTTCATCGCAGACCATCGTGACTTTTGCTCCCTTGGAGTTGTTGATGGTTGATTACTTAACCATGGGTCCAGCTCATCCTGGGTATGAACAGTAATATACCAAGCAGCCAACCCTCCATTTGATTGGTAGGTTGTGAGTGGTTGCCTCATCGTTATTTCTGAACCTGTGTTGCCACCATCTTAACTATATGGGTCTGCTGCATCCTGATAATGCATTTGTTTGGGGGCCTAGGTAGGCAAACATCTCTGCCTTTTTGCTAGTATTTGATGACTGACCACTTCACTAAGTTCGCTGTAGTGACTCCAACTCGGGATCAGACTGTCAAGTTGGTTGTGCAGGCTATCTGCCGAGACTTCATCTGGGTGTATGGTTGCCCGAAGAGGATCCATTCTGACCAAGGTGCTTATTTCCAAGGTCGAGTGATGTAAGAGCTACATCAGTTGTACCAGATTGAAATGTCAAGGATGACACCTTACCATCCTCAGGGAAATGTAGCATGTGAAAGCTTCAATCGGATGTTAATTCAAATGCTCCGAACATTTGAAGAAGTACAGAAAGTACAGTGGCCTGAGTACATGGCTGAATTGGTCTGGATGTATGACAATCGAGTTTACAGTACAACATGATACACTCCATATACCTTGCTGTTTGGGCGAAAGGGATGGGAAATCACTGGAGTTGGATCCAGTAGACTACCCACGGACAGGGTTGTCTTCCTGGGTCCGAGAACATCGACATCGACTGCAGACTCTTCATCGGCTGGTGCAGACTAAGTTTCAGGAACTCCAACACCATGAAATGACACCTATTCGAGGGACAGCTCTCAAGTGTTGAGTGTTGATCCAAGACATGTGGCCCCAGGGCAAGTTGGAGCATCGATGGGAAAAGACCCCATATTAGGTGAAATGCCGAGTCGGATCCGATGGTCCAGTCTATGAAGTTCAATCCAAGCTGTAATAAGGAGCACCTACCCGAATAGTCCACTGTAGCATGTTGCATCTTTGCTTGTCCCAGGGCCCTGAAGAAGGAGAGTGCCGAGATATTCACCCCCATGGTTCTTGATTGTGATGAGGAAGAGCCCCTTGCCTCATCCTCAGATTTGGATAGTCTACCGCCTCGCAGTCCAAGGGAAGTGTACAGACCGGAAACCCCAGAGGCAGTTAATTCCTTGGACCCCTATATAATTCCATCTTCTACCACGCAACCTGAACTACGCCGTACAGAGAGGACGACAGTGGGGTACCTCCCACTTGCTATTAACAAGACCAGTTTCTTTGTCAGCTAATTGTCCAGGGAATGGAAGAGTGTGAATGACTGATGAAGGAACTCTTGTCCGTGGAGAGGGGGAGTGTAAGGAGGAAGACTGAGCGGCGGGTACCTGCATCATAATGGGTCCGGAGCTGTTAAGGCTGCGTCCCATGTTACCTGGGGGAAAGTATAGGGGACCAGACAGGCCCCGTGACTCGGGGAGAGGGGGCGTGGCTAAGCCGGGTGGTGAAGAGAAAGCGCGCAAAGAAGAAGGCAGTTTCCCGCTGTCAGGGAGAGTGTAGCTGGGTGTGCAGCACGCTCTGTACCCAGTGCAGCAGAGCTGAGATGTGACGCTACCAGGCTTATCAAAATGCTCCAGTGGGACAGTGACTGAGGAGAGTGTCGGGAGCCCAGTTAAACATCGGGCAGCCCTTGTACGGAGAAGGGTGGGTCGGTTACAGGACACTGAGGTGTGGTTCCCTCTGCTGGCTAGCATGCATCAGCTCACTCTGGGTACCTGCAGCTTCTTTCACTTTGGCTGCACAGGCTTATGGACTAGGAGCTCAGCGGGTAAAACCGGAGACCGCCCACTGCTAACAGAAGTCGAACCGTTGAGAGAGGACCCCATCTCAGGACTCTACACCGGCCGTTGCTGGTACTACAACCCCCATCGGACTGTATATCAAGGAGGACCAGCGGGAGTTACGGTAAGTGCTGTTTAAGCCTCAGACTGTCGCATTAATCCTTGTTCTCCCTTTAGTTCTTCTTTACTGTTTACTAACTCCTTGCGAGATTACTTTAATCTTTACTGTTAAATTAAATAATATTGTTCTAATGCATTCCTCTGCAATCCCTGCGTACTGCGTCTTAGCACCTGCTTACAGAGTACTACATAAATGCTAAATAGCCCTAATGTCAATTTCCTCCTATTGTTGGAGTAATCAAACTTTAGTTTTGCAGCTGGCTAATGGTGCTTTAATACACTGTCAATTGTCATGAAAGTAAGGGCAGAAACTTGGAGCTGTACTGTAGGGTCCTGTGAATGTAATGTATATAACCTTCACCAAATAAACACATCTGAAGCAGCTTGATAATACCAATGAGATTCACAGTTATAAGCATTAGAAAAGTAATAATTCTATAAGAAATAGCACACAAATAGGATTAAAAACTAGGGGGATTCATTGCTAGAAGAATGTTTGAAGTCTGTTTAAGATGTGGCTGCGAAGCTGTTACTTATTAAAGTGCTGTATGTTTGATAAATTTGGTACATCTTTAGATGTAACACTTCTGCCTAGAACTAGCTCAACCTTATTTTCATAACAAACAATGAACTGATCACAAACACATAAAAGTGGGAAGAACAATGTTATGTTGCAACTGTTTGCACAAAAATTGCATGTTTTTTACAACAATAAATTGGAACAAAACCCTTGATATAGTCCCACTCTAAGGTCTCATTCAGATGTCAGTGAAAGTTTCATACGCAATTTGTGTTTGGTTAGTTGGTAAGTTATTATCATCAGTGTTTCATTAGTGATTTTCACTGATGAAAAAATTAATACATTAAAAAGCTTTTCTTATACATTACAGTGTTACTTACAGGCAGCACACAGAAAGCACACTGATGTCATCTGTAAGCTGTCTGAAAATTTCATGGCTCCATAAAGTGGTGTAATTAGAGTCCAATGTAATCATATCCCAAATTTTTAGTATTCAAGATTCTTTTGATACATTATCCCTCTTATATTTGGTGTTTCTTTCCTGTATAGGTAATTCTTTTTTAGAGTCCAATGTGCCCTGGTGCAAAATTTGGACCTGTGGTCCAACTGCATATTGGTCAAATGTATGGGTCCTTGTAGCACCCTAAATCTTATAAGGACCTACATGTTGCACACTATCCTCCCCCATTTTGTTAATGTTCCTGATCCGGTACTAATTTCCCTGTGAAGACACACCATAACTCTAGCTTGGTGCATGAGTGAATTATTCTGAATTATGCAAGGAATACTGTTCCTTTATTCAGGCTGTATATTAATTTTTGGAATGCCTGCTGATTATGTATTGCATTAGCGCTCATGGTGTACAAGTGAGCATTAGTGATGAGTGAATACATTCGGCCCTATTTGATACTCGCATGAATAATATGGAATCGGGATATTCTTTATTCGATAAGTAATTAGGTATTAGCATTGATATATTCGAGTGACCCGCCCAACATATTTGCCACTTTATTTGCAGCCAATGAACATGCTTGGCTGGCCTGCCAATCACAGTTACCTTTGGTGTGGCATTACTGTAATTGGCTGACCTTCCAGTGTCATAGGGACAAATTAAAGACTGCCAGCGCCATCTTGAGCACATTGCAGCTAAAATATACTGTGTAGGAAATGTGGATTAAATCCGTGCTGTGCCTTGACATTAAGATTCCAAAGAATGATGAAATTAAAGTGTGGTTTATTCAACGCGTTTCAAGGTCATTAAGAAACCGTGTACTTACATTGTTTAAATACAAAATTCCCAAAATGGCGCCAAATAGTCAGATGACGCTTGGTGTCAAAGTTCATAATTAACAGACGGTTAACAGATCTTTGTCAGCACAGAATTTATATTATACATTGAAAAATAACCTCTTATTAACCCCTTCCCGACCTGTGACACAGCGTATGCGTCATAAAAGTCGGTGCCAATCTGACCTGTGACGCATATGCTGTGTCACAGAATGATCGCGTCCCTGCAGATCGGGTGAAAGGGTTAACTCCCATTTCACCCGAAATGCAGGGACAGGGGGAGTGGTACTTCAGCCCAGGGGGGGTGGCTTCACCCCCCCGTGGCTACGATCGCTCTGATTGGCTGTTGAAAGTGAAACTGCCAATCAGAGCGATTTGTAATATTTCACATAAATAACTGGTGAAATATTACAATCCAGCCATGGCCGATGCTGCAATATCATCGGCCATGGCTGGAAACACTGATGTACCCCTCCACCGCCACCGATCTCCTCCCCGGTCCTCCGTCCGGTGCCCGCTCCCCTCCGTTGTCCTGTCTGCTCCCCCGTCCTCCTGCCCGGTCCCCCCGTGCTCCGATGCCAACCCCAGCCTCCGATCCACCCCCCATGCTCAGATCCCCCCCCCCCCCTCATACTTACCGGGCCTCCCGGTGTCCGTCCGTCTTCTCCATGGGCGCCGCCATCTTCCAAAATGGCGGGCGCATGCGCAGTGCGCCCGCCGAAACTGCCGGCCGGCAGATTTCGTTCCAGGTATAGTTTGATCACTGTGATAGGTTATATCACAGTGATCAAAATAAAAAAAATAGTAAATGACCCCCCCTTTATCACCCCCATAGGTAGGGACAATAATAAAAAAAAGAAAATATTTTTTTTCTTTTTCCACTAGGGGTAGGGTTAGGGGTAGGGTTAGGGGTAGGGTTAGGGGTAGGGTTAGGGTTAGGGTTAGGGCATGTGCACACAGTGCGGATTTGGCTGCGGATCCACAGCAGATTGGCCACGGATCCACAGCGGATTGGCCGCGGATCCGCAGCGGATTGGCTGCGGATCCGCAGCGGATTGGCCGCTGCAAATTCGTAGCAGTTTTCCATCAGGCTTACAGTACCATGTACACCTATGGAAAACCAAATCCGCTGTGCCCGTGGTGCGGAAAATTCCGTGCGGAAACGCTGCATTGTATTTTCCGCAGCATGTCAATTCTTTGTGCGGATTCCGCAGCGTTTTACACCTGTTCCTCAATAGGAATCTGCAGGTGAAATCCGCACAAAAAAACACTGGAACTCCGCTGTAAATCCGCAGGTAAAACACAGTGCCTTTTACCTGCACATTTTTCAAAAATCGTGCGGAAAAATCTCACACGAATCCGCAACGTGGGCACATAGCCTTAGGGTTAAGGTTGGAATTAGAGTTAGGGTTGGAATTAGGGCTAGGGTTGGAAATAGGGTTAAGATTAGGCTTGTGGTTAGGGTTACTGATAGGGTTAGGGGTGTGTTGGGGTTACAGTTGTGGTTAGGGTTGGGATTAGGGTTAGGATTGGGATTAGGGTTAGGATTAGGGTTAGGGTTGGGATTATGGTTACGGGTGTGTTGGGGTTAGGCTTGTGGTTAGGGGTGTGTTGGGGTTAGGGTTGTGATTAGGGTTATGGCTACAGTTGGGATTAGGGTTAGGGGTGTGTTGGGGTTAGTGTTGAAGTTAGAATTGAGGGGTTTCCACTGTTTAGGCACATCAGGGGTCTCCAAACGCAACATGGCGCCACCATTGATTCCAGCCAATCTTGCGTTCAAAAAGTCAAATGGTGCTCCCTCCCTTCCAAGCCCCGACGCGTGCCCAAACAGTGGTTTACCCCCACATATGGGGTACCAGCATACTCAGGACAAACTGGGCAACAACTCTTGGGGTCCAATTTCTCCTGTTACCCTTGCAAAAATAAAAAATTACTTGCTAAAACATAATTTTTGAGGAAAGAACAATTATTTATTATTTTCACGGCTCTGCGTTGTAAACTTCTGTGAAGCACTTGGGGGTTGAACGTGCTCACCACACATCTAGATAAGTTCCTTGGGGGGGTCTAGTTTCCAAAATTGGGTCACTTGTGGGGTGTTTCTACTGTTTAGGCACATCAGGGGCTCTGCAAATGCAACGTGACGCCCGCTGTTGTGAATTTGCTTTTTGCTCCCTCTAGTGGTTACTAGTTTTTTGACTCTGGTTTTTCTGTCATTCCTTTTATCCGCACCTGGGTCGTTAGTTAGGGGTGTTGCTATATAAGCTCCCTGGACCTTCAGTTCAATGCCTGGCAACGTAGTTATCAGAGCTAGTCTGCTGTGCTCTTGTCTACTGATCCTGGTTCCAGTTATATCAGCTAAGTCTGCCTTTTGCTTTTTGCTATTTGTTTTGGTTTTGTATTTTTGTCCAGCTTGTTCCAAATCTATATCCTGACCTTTGCTGGAAGCTCTAGGGGCTGGTGTTCTCCCCCCGGACCGTTAGACGGTTCGGGGGTTCTTGAATTTCCAGTGTGGATTTTGATAGGGTTTTTGTTGACCATATAAGTTACCTTTCTTTATTCTGCTATCAGTAAGCGGGCCTCTCTGTGCTAAACCTGGTTCATTTCTGTGTTTGTCATTTCTTCTTACCTCACCGTCATTATTTGTGGGGGGCTTCTATCCAGCTTTGGGGTCCCCTTCTCTGGAGGCAAGAAAGGTCTTTGTTTTCCTCTACTAGGGGTAGCTAGATTCTCCGGCTGGCGCGTGTCATCTAGAATCAACGTAGGAATGATCCCCGGCTACTTCTAGTGTTGGCGTTAGGAGTAGATATATGGTCAACCCAGTTACCACTGCCCTATGAGCTGGATTTTTGTATTCTGCAGACTTCCACGTTCCTCTGAGACCCTCGCCATTGGGGTCATAACAGTTTGCCAGGCCAGTATTAAATGTTTAATGCATTGCAGAAGAGGGATTATAATAAAGAAGATTCTGAGTTTTTTTTTTTCTCCTTCCCCTTTACCTCAGAGTGGCTATGCTTGCTGCAGACATGAATGTCCAGACCTTGATTACAAGTGTGGACCAGCTGGCTACTCGTGTGCAGGGCATACAAGACTATGTTATCAGAAATCCTAGGTCAGAACCTAAAATACCGATTCCTGAACTGTTTTCCGGAGACAGGTTTAAGTTTAGGAATTTCGTGAATAATTGTAAATTGTTTTTGTCCCTGAGACCCTGTTCATCAGGAGATTCTGCTCAGCAAGTAAAAATTGTTATTTCGTTCTTACGGGGCGACCCTCAGGATTGGGCTTTTTCGCTGGCGCCAGGAGATCCGGCATTGGCTGATCTTGATGCGTTTTTTCTGGCGCTCGGTTTACTTTATGAGGAACCCAATCTTGAGATTCAGGCAGAAAAGGCCTTGCTGGCTATGTCTCAGGGGCAGGACGAGGCTGAAGTGTATTGCCAAAAATTTCGGAAATGGTCCGTGCTGACACATTGGAACGAGTGTGCACTGGCCGCTAATTTTAGAAATGGCCTTTCTGAAGCCATTAAGAATGTTATGGTGGGTTTTCCCATTCCCACAGGTCTGAATGATACTATGGCACTGGCTATTCAAATTGACCGGCGGTTGCGGGAGCGCAAAACCGCAAATTCCCTCATGGTGTTGTCTGAACAGACACCTAATTCGGTGCAATGTGATAGAAAAACCGCAAATTCCCTCATGGTGTTGTCTGAACAGACACCTGATTTAATGCAATGTGATAGAATCCTGACTAGAAATGAGCGGAAAATTCATAGACGCCGGAATGGCTTGTGCTACTACTGTGGTGATTCTACACATGTTATCTCAGCATGCTCTAAACATATAGCTAAGGTTGTTAGTCCTGTCACCGTTGGTAATTTGCAGCCTACATTTATTCTGTCTGTAACTTTGATTTGCTCACTGTCATCTTATCCTGTCATGGCGTTTGTAGATTCAGGTGCTGCCCTGAGTCTCATGGATCTCTCATTTGCTAAGCGCTGTGGTTTTACTCTTGAACCATTAGAAAATCCTATTCCTCTTAGGGGTATTGATGCTACACCATTGGCAGCAAATAAACCGCAGTATTGGACTCAGGTTACCATGTGCATGACTCCTGAACACCGCGAGGTGATACGTTTCCTGGTTTTACATAAAATGCATGATTTGGTCGTTTTAGGGCTGCCATGGTTACAGACCCATAATCCAGTCCTGGACTGGAAGGCTATGTCAGTCTCAAGTTGGGGCTGTCGTGGTATTCATGAGGATTCCCTGCCTGTGTCTATTGCTTCTTCTACGCCTTCGGAAGTTCCGGAGTATTTGTCTGATTATCAGGATGTCTTCAGTGAGTCTGAGTCCAGTGCACTGCCTCCTCATAGGGACTGTGACTGTGCTATAGATTTGATCCCAGGCAGTAAATTTCCTAAGGGAAGACTGTTTAATCTGTCGGTACCTGAACATACCGCTATGCGTTCATATATCAAGGAGTCTCTGGAAAAAGGACATATTCGTCCGTCTTCTTCCCCTCTTGGTGCGGGATTCTTTTTTGTGGCAAAAAAGGACGGATCTTTGAGACCTTGTATTGATTATCGGCTTTTAAATAAGATCACTGTCAAATTTCAGTATCCTTTACCGCTGTTGTCTGACTTGTTTGCCCGGATTAAGGGTGCCAAGTGGTTCACCAAGATAGACCTTCGTGGTGCGTACAACCTTGTGCGCATTAAGCAAGGTGATGAATGGAAAACCGCATTCAATACGCCCGAAGGTCATTTTGAGTACTTGGTGATGCCTTTTGGGCTCTCCAATGCGCCTTCAGTTTTTCAGTCCTTTATGCATGACATTTTCCGGAAGTATCTGGATAAATTTTTGATTGTTTATCTGGATGATATTTTGTTTTTTTCTGATGATTGGGATTCGCATGTGGAGCAGGTCAGGTTGGTCTTTGAAATTTTGCGTGAAAATTCTTTGTTTGTCAAGGGCTCAAAGTGTCTCTTTGGTGTACAGAAGGTTCCCTTTTTGGGGTTCATTTTTTCCCCTTCTGCTGTGGAGATGGACCCAGTCAAGGTCCGAGCTATTCTTGATTGGACTCAGCCCTCGTCAGTTAAGAGTCTTCAGAAGTTCTTGGGCTTCGCTAACTTCTACCGTCGTTTTATCGCTAATTTTTCTAGCATTGTGAAACCTTTGACGGATATGACCAAGAAGGGCTCCGATGTAGCTAACTGGGCTCCTGCTGCCGTGGAGGCTTTCCAGGAGTTGAAACGCCGGTTTACTTCGGCGCCTGTTTTGTGCCAGCCTGACGTCTCACTTCCCTTTCAGGTTGAGGTGGATGCTTCGGAGATTGGGGCAGGGGCCGTTTTGTCGCAGAGAGGCCCTGGTTGCTCTGTTATGAAACCTTGTGCCTTTTTCTCTAGGAAGTTTTCGCCTGCCGAGCGAAATTATGATGTGGGCAATCGGGAGTTGTTGGCCATGAAATGGGCATTTGAGGAGTGGCGTCATTGGCTCGAGGGTGCTAAGCATCGTGTGGTGGTCTTGACTGATCACAAAAATCTGATGTATCTCGAGTCTGCTAAACGCCTTAATCCGAGACAGGCCCGCTGGTCATTGTTTTTCTCCCGCTTTGATTTTGTTGTCTCGTATTTACCAGGTTCAAAGAATGTGAAGGCCGATGCTCTTTCTAGGAGCTTTGTGCCTGATGCTCCTGGAGTCGCTGATCCTGTTGGTATTCTTAAAGATGGAGTTATCTTGTCAGCTATTTCTCCGGATCTGCGACGTGTGTTGCAGAGATTTCAGGCTGATAGGCCTGAGTCTTGTCCACCTGACAGACTGTTTGTCCCGGATAAGTGGACCAGCAGAGTCATTTCCGAGGTTCATTCCTCGGTGTTGGCAGGTCACCCGGGAATTTTTGGCACCAGAGATCTGGTGGCCAGGTCCTTTTGGTGGCCTTCCTTGTCAAGGGATGTGCGGTCATTTGTGCAGTCCTGTGGGACTTGTGCTCGAGCTAAGCCTTGCTGTTCTCGTGCCAGCGGTTTGCTCTTGCCCTTGCCTGTCCCGAAGAGACCTTGGACACATATCTCCATGGATTTCATTTCTGATCTTCCGCTATCTCAGGGCATGTCCGTTATCTGGGTGATATGTGATCGCTTCTCCAAGATGGTCCATTTGGTTCCTTTGCCTAAGCTGCCTTCCTCTTCCGATCTGGTTCCTGTGTTTTTCCAGAACGTGGTTCGTTTGCACGGCATCCCTGAGAATATTGTGTCAGACAGAGGATCCCAGTTTGTTTCCAGGTTCTGGCGATCCTTTTGTAGTAGGATGGGCATTGATTTGTCGTTTTCGTCTGCTTTCCATCCTCAGACTAATGGACAGACGGAGCGAACCAATCAGACTTTGGAGGCTTATTTGAGGTGTTTTGTCTCTGCTGATCAGGACGATTGGGTGACATTCTTGCCGTTGGCTGAGTTTGCCCTTAATAATCGGGCTAGTTCCGCCACCTTGGTTTCGCCTTTTTTCTGCAACTCTGGTTTCCATCCTCGCTTTTCTTCGGGTCATGTGGAGCCTTCTGACTGTCCTGGGGTGGATTCTGTGGTGGATAGGTTGCAGCGGATCTGGAATCATGTGGTGGACAACTTGAAGTTGTCACAGGAGAAGGCTCAGCGCTTTGCCAACCGCCGCCGCGGTGTGGGTCCCCGACTACGCGTTGGGGATTTGGTGTGGCTTTCTTCCCGCTTTGTTCCTATGAAGGTCTCCTCTCCCAAATTTAAACCTCGTTTTATTGGGCCTTACAAGATATTGGAAATCCTTAATCCTGTATCTTTTCGTCTGGATCTTCCTGTGTCGTTTGCTATTCACAATGTATTTCATAGGTCCTTGTTGCGGCGGTACATTGTGCCTGTAGTTCCTTCTGCTGAGCCTCCTGCTCCGGTGTTGGTTGAGGGCGAGTTGGAGTACGTGGTGGAGAAGATCTTGGATTCTCGCCTCTCCAGGCGGAGGCTTCAGTACCTGGTCAAGTGGAAGGGCTATGGTCAGGAGGATAATTCCTGGGTGGTCGCCTCTGATGTTCATGCGGCCGATTTAGTTCGTGCCTTTCATGCCGCTCATCCTGATCGCCCTGGTGGTCGTGGTGAGGGTTCGGTGACCCCTCACTAAGGGGGGGGTACTGTTGTGAATTTGCTTTTTGCTCCCTCTAGTGGTTACTAGTTTTTTGACTCTGGTTTTTCTGTCATTCCTTTTATCCGCACCTGGGTCGTTAGTTAGGGGTGTTGCTATATAAGCTCCCTGGACCTTCAGTTCAATGCCTGGCAACGTAGTTATCAGAGCTAGTCTGCTGTGCTCTTGTCTACTGATCCTGGTTCCAGTTATATCAGCTAAGTCTGCCTTTTGCTTTTTGCTATTTGTTTTGGTTTTGTATTTTTGTCCAGCTTGTTCCAAACCTATATCCTGACCTTTGCTGGAAGCTCTAGGGGCTGGTGTTCTCCCCCCGGACCGTTAGACGGTTCGGGGGTTCTTGAATTTCCAGTGTGGATTTTGATAGGGTTTTTGTTGACCATATAAGTTACCTTTCTTTATTCTGCTATCAGTAAGCGGGCCTCTCTGTGCTAAACCTGGTTCATTTCTGTGTTTGTCATTTCTTCTTACCTCACCGTCATTATTTGTGGGGGGCTTCTATCCAGCTTTGGGGTCCCCTTCTCTGGAGGCAAGAAAGGTCTTTGTTTTCCTCTACTAGGGGTAGCTAGATTCTCCGGCTGGCGCGTGTCATCTAGAATCAACGTAGGAATGATCCCCGGCTACTTCTAGTGTTGGCGTTAGGAGTAGATATATGGTCAACCCAGTTACCACTGCCCTATGAGCTGGATTTTTGTATTCTGCAGACTTCCACGTTCCTCTGAGACCCTCGCCATTGGGGTCATAACAGCCCGCAGACCGTTCCATCAAAGTCTGCATTTCAAATGTCACTACTTCCCTTCCGAGCCCTGACGTGCACCCAAACAGTGGTTTACCCCCACATATGGGGTACAAGCATACTCAGAACAAACTGGGCAACAAATATTGGGGTCCGATTTCTCCTGTTACCCTTGTGAAAATCAAAAATTGCTTGCTAAAACATCTTTTTTGAGGAAAGAAAAATGAATTTTTATTTTCACGGCTCTGCGTTGTAAACTTCTGTGAAGAACTTGGGGGTTGAACGTGCTCACCAAACATCTAGATAAGTTCCTTGGGGGGTCTAGTTTCCAAAATGGGGTCACTTGTGGGGAGTTCCTACTGTTTATGCACATCAGGGGCTCTGCAAATGCAACCTGACGCCCGCAGAGCATTCCATCAAAGTCTGCATTTCAAAACGTCACTACTTCCCTTCCGAACCCTGACGTGTGCCAAAACAGTGGTTTACCCCCACATATGGGGTATCAGCGTACTCAGGAGAAACTGGACAACAACTTTTGGGGTCAAATTTCTCCTGTTACCCTTGGGAAAATTAAAAAATTCTGGGCTAAAAAAATATTTTTGAGGAAAGGAAACACATTTATTATTTCCACGGCTCTGCGTTATAAACTTCTGTGAAGCACTTGGGGGCTCAAAGTGCTCACCACACATCTAGATAAGTTCCCTTGGGGGTCTAGTTTCCAAAATGGGGTCACTTGTGGGGAGTTCCTACTGTTTAGGCACATCAGGGGCTCTGCAAACGCAACCTGACGCCCGCAGAGCATTCCATCAAAGTCTGCATTTCAAAACGTCACTACTTCCCTTCCGAACCCCGACGTGTGCCAAAACAGTGGTTTACCCCCACATATGGGGTATCAGTGTACTCAGGAGAAACTTGACAACAACTTTTGGGGTCTAATTTCTCCTGTTACCCTTGGGAAAATAAAAAATTGTGGGCTAAAAATCATTTTTGAGAAAAGAAAAATTATTTTTTATTTTCATGGCTCTGCGTTATAAACTTCTGTGAAGCACTTGGGGGTTCAAAGTGCTCACCACACATCTAGATTAGTTCCTTGGGAGGTCTAGTTTCCAAAATGGGGTCACTTGTAGGGGAGCTCCAATATTTAGGCACACAGGGGCTCTCCAAACGTCACATGGTGTCCGCTAACAATTGGAGCTAATTTCCCATTCAAAAAGTCAAATGGCGTGCCTCCCCTTCCGAGCCTTGCCGTGCACCCAAACAGTGGTTTACCCCCACATATGAGGTATCGCCGTACTCAGGAGAAATTGCCCAACAAATTTTAGGATCCATTTTATCCTGTTGCCCATGTAAAAATGAAAAAATTGAGGCTAAAATAAATTTTGTGTGAAAAAAAAGTGATTTTTCATTTTTACGGATCAATTTGTGAAGCACCTGAGGGTTTAAAGTGCTCACTATGCTTCTAGATAAGTTCCTTGGGGGGTCTAGTTTCCAAAATGGGGTCACTTGTGGGGGAGCTCCAATGTTTAGGCACACAGGGGCTCTCCAAACGTGACATGGTGTCCGCTAGCAATGGAGATAATTTTTCATTCAAAAAGTCAAATGGCGCTCCTTCCCTTCCGAGCCTTAGCATGTGCCCAAACAGTGGTTTACCCCCACATGTGAGGTATCGGTGTACTCAGGAGAAATTGCCCAACAAATTTTAGGATCCATTTTATCCTGTTGCCCATGTGAAAATGAAAAAATTGAGGCTAAAATAATTTTTTTGTGAAAAAAAAGTACTTTTTCATTTTTATGGATCAATTTGTGAAGCACCTGGGGGTTTAAAGTGCTCACTATGCTTCTAGATAAGTTCCTTGGGGGGTCTAGTTTCCAAAATGCGGTCACTTGTGGGGGAGCTCCAATGTTTAGGCACACGGGGGCTCTCCAAACGCGACATGGTGTCCGCTAAAGATTGGAGCCAATTTTTCATTCAAAAAGTCAAATGGCACTCCTTCCCTTCCGAGCCCTGCCGTGCGCCTAAACAGTGGTTTACCCCCACATATGAGGTATCAGCGTACTCAGGACAAATTGGACAATAATGTTCGTGGTCCAGTTTCTCCTTTTACCCTTGGGAAAATAAAAAAATTGTTGCTGAAAGATCATTTTTGTGACTAAAAAGTTAAATGTTCATTTTTTACTTCCATGTTGCTTCTGCTGCTGTGAAACACCTGAAGGGTTAATAAACTTCTTGAATGTGGTTTTGAGCACCTTGAGGGGTGCAGTTTTTAGAATGGTGTCACTTTTGGGTATTTTCAGCCATATAGAACCCTCAAAATGACTTCAAATGTGAGGTGGTCCCTAAAAAAAATGGTTTTGTAAATTTTGTTGTAAAAATGAGAAATCACTGGTCAAATTTTAATCCTTATAACTTCCTAGCAAAAAAAAAATTTGCTTCCAAAATTGTGCTGATGTATAGTAGACATGTGGGAAATTTTATTTATTAACTATTTTGTGTCACATAACTCTCTGGTTTAACAGAATAAAAATTCAAAATGTGAAAATTGCGAAATTTTCAAAATTTTCGCCAAATTTCCATTTTTTTCACAAATAAACTCAGAAGTTATCGACCTAAATTTACGACTATCATGAAGCCCAATATGTCACGAAAAAACAGTCTCAGAATCGCTAGGATCCGTTGAAGCGTTCCTGAGTTATTACCTCATAAAGGGACACTGGTCAGAATTGCAAAAAATGGCCAGGTCATTAAGGTCAAAATAGGCTGGGTCATGAAGGGGTTAACATATCAATTTATATTCACAGAATATTAGGCAAAAAATAAGTAAACCAAGTGATTAAATGAATAAACTATTAATCTCTTCTATGAAAAAGAAAAAATTGAAAAGAACCTGTAAAACGAGGCTTTCGAAGTCAGCTGCGCAGTGCGCAAGCTACTAGACCATGTAGTGAATCTCCTAAGAAGAATGTATATAAAGGAAAATAATTGCTGTGTTTGAAATCACCTAAAAAACGAGTATTTATTAATTGATGTAATAAAAATTTTTTTTTATTATTATTAACCCCTTTCTACCATTGGACGTACTATTCTGTCCATGTGGGGTGGGCCCTACTTCCCAAGGACAGAATAGTACGTCCACAGCAATCAGCCACGCTCACGGCCAATCACGTCAGGGTGTCAGCTGACGATTGCAGCTGACATTCGGTACTATGTGCCAGGAGTTGTCATGGACCGCCCCTGGCACATTAACCCCTGGCACATTGTGATCAAACATGATCGCAGTGTTCCGGCGATATAGGGAAGCATCTCGCAGGGAGGGGGCTCCTTGCGTGCTTCCCTGAGACCCTCAGAACAACGCAATATGATTGCGTTGCTGCGAGGGTCTCTTACCTCCTCCTCACTGCAGGCCTGGATCCAAAATGGCCACGGGGCTGCATCCCGGTCCTGCAGGGAGGTGGCTTACCAGCGCCTGCTCAGAGCAGGCGCCGGGAAGCCTTCCTGCTGTGCTGTGTGATCGCTAATCTGACACAGTGCACAGCAAAATGTCAGATCAGCGATCTGTCAATAAAATGTGATGCCCCCTCGGGGAAAGTAAAAAAGGAGATACATTTTTTTTACATGTGTGAAAAAAAAAACCTAAATAAATAATAATAATAAAAAAATATTGTTCCAATAAATACATTCCTTTATCTAAATAAAAAAAACAATAACAGTACACATATATAGTATCACCGTGTCCGTAACAGCCCGACCTATAAAACTGTCCCACTAGTTAACCCCTTCAGTGAACACCGTTAAAAAAAAAAAGTTTTATTATCATACTGCCGAACAAAAAGTGGAATAACACGCGATCAAAAAGACGGATATAAATAACCATGGTACCACTGAAAACGTCATACCATGGTACCACTGAAAACGTCATCTTGTCCTGCAAAAAATGAGCCACTAAACAGCATCATCAGCAAAAAAATAAAAAAAGTTATAGTCCTCAGAATAAGGTGATGCAAAAATAATTATTTTTTCTATAAAATAGTTTTTATCGTATAAAAGCGCCAAAGCATAAAAAATGATATAAATGAGGTATCGGTGTAATCGTACTGACCCGAAAAATAAAACTGCTTTATCCATTTTACCAAATGCGGAATGGTATAAACGCCCCCCCCAAAAGAAATTCATGAATAGCTGTTTTTTGGTCATTCTGCCTCACAAAAATCAGAATAAAAAGTGATCAAAAAATGTCACGTGCCTGAAAATGTTACCAATAAAAACGTCAACTCGTCCCGCAAAAAATAAGACCTCACATGACTCTGTGGACCAAAATATGGAAAAATTATAGCTCTCAAAATGTGATAATGCAAAAAATATTTTTTGCAATAAAAAGCGTCTTTTAGTGTGTGACAGCTGCCAGTCATAAAAATCCTATAAAAAACACACTATAAATAGTAAATCAAACCCCCCTTCATCACCCCCTTAGTTAGGGAAAAATACAAAAATTGAAAAAATGTATTTATTTCCATTTTCCCATTAGGGTTGGGGTTAGGGTTAGGGCTAGGGTTAGTGTTAGGGCTAGGGTTAGGGTTAGGGCTAGGGTTAGGGCTAGGGTTAGGGCTAGGGTTAGGGTTGGGGCTAAAGTTAGGGTTGGGGTTAAAGTTAGGGTTAGGGTTTGGATAACATTTACGGTTGGGAATAGGGTTGGGATTAGGGTTAGGGTTAGGGGTGTGGTTAGGGTTACCATTGAGATTAGGGTTAGGGGTGTGTTTGGATTAGGGTTTCAGTAATAATTGGGGGTTTACACTGTTTAGGCACATCAGGGGCTCTCCAAATGCGACATGGCATCAGATCTCAATTCCAGACATTTTGCGCTGAAAAAGTAAAACAGTGCTCCTTCCCTTCCAACTCTCCCGTGCACCCAAACAGGGGTTTACGCCAACATATGGGGTATCAGCGTACTCAGGACAAATTGGACAACAACTTTTGGGGTCCAATTTCTCCTGTTACCCTTGGGAAAATACAAAACTGGGGGCTAAAAAATAATTTTTGTGGGAAATTTTTTTTATTATTTTCACGGCTCTGAGTTATAAACTGTAGTGAAACACTTGGGGTTCAAAGCAATCACAACACATCCAGATGAGTTCCTTAGGGGGTCTACTTTCCAAAATGGTGTCATTGTGGGGGGTTTCAATGTTTAGGCACATCAGTGGCTCTCCAAACGCAACATGGCGTCCCATCTCAATTCCAGTCAATTTTGCATTGAAAAGTCACATGACACTCCTTCCCTTCCGAGCTCTGCCATGCGCCTAAACAGTGGTTTACCCCCACATATGGAGTATCAGCGTACTCAGGACAAATTGTACAACAACGTTTGTGGTCCAATTTCTTCTCTTACCCTTGGGAAAATAAAAAATTGGGGGCAAAAAGATCATTTTTGTGAAAAAATAGGATTTTTTTATTTTTACGGCTCTGCATTATAAGCTTCTGTGAATCACTTAATGGGTCAAAGTCCTCACCACACATCTAGATAAGTTTCTTAGGGGGTCTACTTTCCAAAATGTTGTCACTTGTGGGGGATTTCAATGTTTAGGCACATCAGTGGCTCTCCAAATGCAACATGGCATGCCATCTTAATTCCTGTCAATTTTGCATTGAAAAGTCAAACAGCGCTCCTTCCCTTCCGAGCTCTCCCTTGCGCCCAAACAGTGGTTTACCCCCACATATGGGGTATCAGCGTACTCAGGACAAATTGTACAACTTTCGGGGTCCATTTTTTCTTGTTACCCTTGGAAAAATAAAACAAATTGGAGCTGAAGCAAATTTTTTGTGAAAAAAAGTTAAATGTTCATTTTTATTTAAACATTCCAAAAATTCCTGTGAAACACCTGAAGGGTTTAATAAACTTCTTGAATGTGGTTTTGAGCACCTTGGGGGGTGCAGTTTTTAGAATGGTGGCACACTTGGTTATTTTCTATCATATAGACCCGTAAAAATGACTTCAAATGACATGTGGTCCCTAAGAAAAAATGGTGTTGTAAAAATGAGAAATTGCTGGTCAACTTTTAACCCTTATAACTCCCTTCCAAAAAAAATTATGCTGATGTAAAGTAGACATGTGCGAAATGTTACTTATTAAGTATTTTGTGTGACATATCTCTGTGATTTAATTGCATAAAAATTCAAATTTGGAAAATTGCTAAATTTTCAAAATTTTTACCAAATTTCCATTTTTTTCACAAATAAACACAGGTAATATCAGAGAAGTTTTACCACTATCATGAAGTACAATATGTCACGAGAAAACTTTGTCAGAATCACCAGGATCCGTTTAAGCGTTCCAGAGTTATAACCTCATAAAGGGACAGTGGTCAGATTTGTAAAAATTGGCCCGGTCATTAACGTGCAAACCACCCTTGGGGGTAAAGGGGTTAAAAAAAATGTTTGCAGATGAGTCTTTTTTTCTTTTTTGGAATTAATCAATTTTTAAAAGTCAAAATGGGCAGGACAGTTAAACTGTTCGCAGCTGCAGAGGAGGGGAAAGAAAACCACAGTGTAGCGTAATACACCAACAGAAATCAGCAACGCCGCAGGATCGCCTCCTGAAGCAGGCACACCACCAACCATGTAGCTGAACAAACATTTTTATATATGTAATAAAGGAATTCATCAGAAAGGATTCATTGATAAATTATATCACAATCCAGTGGGGTGTTAGTAAATTAATTGTGCAGTGCAACTGATCTACACAAGAGATATATGCGTTCCATAAATATAATTACCGTATTTTTCGGAATATAAGACGCACTTTTTCCCAAAAAAAATTGTGAGGAAAATGGGGGGTGCGTCTTATATTCGGAACGCAGGCTTACCGGCATTGTGGCGGCGACAGAGGTGCGGGGATGATGTGGCACGGTGAGCTGTATGGCGTGAGCAGGTCCCATCCATATTTGAGGTGAATCCGCGGCCCGGTATTGATGGAGAGCAGCAGCGCTGGTGAGTTACGGTATTTTCCGGTGGCGGCGGCCATCTTGCTGAGGCTGTGTGTGTGCAGATTCACTACTCTGCGTCCCAGGGCTTCAGGAAAATGGCCGCGGGAGGCCGCGCGTGCGCAGATGGAGATCGCGGCGGCCATTTTCCTGAAGCCCTGGGACGCAGAGTAGTGAATCTGCGCACGCGCGGCCTCAGCAAGATGGCCGCCGCCACCGGAAAATACCATCTATCTGGTAGGCTGCTGCAATGTCATTATGTTATGGTGACTTACTAATCAGAAAAGGCATCGGGGATGGCACAGGTAGGAGGAGGTCTGCAGGACTCTGGGCCAGGGACAATGGGGTTAATCTGTGGCCCGGACCCAGAGCCCTGCGGGCCTCCTCCTACCTGTGACAGCCCCGGTGCCCCTTCTGGTTAGTAGGCCGCAGCAATGTCATTATGTTATGGTGACTTACTAATCAGAAGAGGCACCGGGGATGGCACAGTTAGGAGGAGGTCTGCAGGGCTCTGGGTCCGGGCCACAGATTACTCTCATTGTGACAGGACCAGGGGCTGTGGAAGTTTTGCTCAACTCTGCTGAGTAACATTTATACAGGGGGCCATCATTCCTGTATGAAGTTGGACCACCACAAGATAGGCTAGAAGTGTACAGGAAATGTTGACTCAATCTACTAAGGGCAGGTGGCCCAATCTCTGTTGTTTACCAGGCACAGTGTTGTACTTCTTGTAATGGCCGTTTTTGCTACTGAAGCTCTCTGCCGGTACAGACCTGTGCTATGTAAATAGTGACAGGTCAGTACAGCGGTCCCTTCAGTCAGGTGGATGCTTCCCCCCCAGAGTTTGACCTCCATGATCTGATCATGCGCGCTAGGCCATCAACATCTATGTCCTGTACAACCCAATAGAAACGTCTGTAATGACATAGATTAGGATCTGGGTCTTGGGACCCCCTAATAATCCAGAGAAATAGTTTTTCCACCACGTCCCTTTTATTCTCAGAATTAGTTGGGGTTCAAAAGTTCTGACGCCGACTGATCATAAAATGATGATATATCTCAGAAAATTGCCCTAACTTTATCATCTAAAAAAAGGGGTCACTCTAATGATCCTGATCGCTGCTGCGTGTCAAACTAAACGATATCGCTAGCCAGGACGCTGCAACGTCACGGATCGCTAGCGATATCGTTTAGTGTGAAGGTACCTTAAGTCTGTAATCTCCTCAAAAGGTGGACCTACACCATATTAAACTAACTTTTGTTCATGTTTCCATTATTCTGTCCAACCCCGTAGATAGATAATAGATAGATAGATAGATAGATAGATACATAGATAGATAGATAGATAGATAGATAGAAAATACCATAACTCACCAGCGCTGCTGCTCTCCATCAATACAGGGCCGCGGATTCACCTCAAATATGGATGGGACCTGCTCACGCCATACAGCTCACCGTGCCACATCATGCCCGCACCTCTGTCGCCGCCACAATGCCGGTAAGCCCGCCGCCACCAGGAAAACCACCCAGCTCTGCTGCTCTCCTTCACTACTGCTGTGGCGTCACCTCAAATGTGGAAGGGACCCTGGCCGCTGCCACCTGAGGAAGTGACCGCACGTCTGCCACCGCCACAGCAACCTCCCCATGGACACCAGGCCATGGTGTCGCCCACCTAAGCAGGATGGGACCCTGCTCAGGTGCACGCCGTTCCGCCCACCGCACCTCAGCATCACCTCACCTCTGCCACCACCATGCCTCCTGTGACCCTGCTCTGCCACTGCCTGCCCTCAGGTAAGAGATCTTAAATTCGGACAATAAGATGGACCCCCATCTTATAAAAAAAATCTTTTTTTCTGCATTTTTCACCCCAAATTTGGGGTGCGTCTTATAGTACGGTGCGTCTTATAGTCTGAAAAATACGGTAAAAAGCACATGAGGCATTGTGCTGTAAAAAATTATTAGTAATGAAAAAATAAAAACATCAATGAATATGTTGCCAGAAATGGTTAAAGAAATTTTTTTCTAACAATTTTTCATCTACTTCATAAACCAGAGGGAATAAGAATCGAGAACACAAAAAAAATTATATGTTTGAGAGGGAAAACTATTCAATATTATAAAGAGAGCGTTATATTAAAAACAATTGTGTCAAGGTATAATTTATTGTGACCGAAAATGAAAACTTGAGGGAATATTTTCCAAATTATTTGAGGTTGGATCAACTCTTAAGGTACCGTCACACTCAGCGACGCTGCAGCGATATAGACAACGAGCCGATCGCTGCAGCGTCGCTGTTTAGGTCGCTGGGGAGCTGTCACACAGACGGCTCTCTCCAGCGACCAACGATCAGGGGAACGACTTCGGCATCGTTGAAACTGTCTTCAACGATGCCGAAGTCCCCCTGCAGCACCCGGGTAACCAGGGTAAACATCGGGTTACTAAGCGCAGGGCCGCACTTAGTAACCCGATATTAACCCTGGTTACCATTGTAAAAGTTAAAAAAACAGCACATACTCACATTCTGATGTCTGTCAAATTCCACCGGCGTCCACAGGGTTACACACTGCTGCTCAGAGCTTCCTGCACTGAATGTGTCAGCGCCGGCAGTAGCAGAGCACAGTGGTCATGTCACCGCTGTGCTCTGCTTTATGGCCGGTGCTGAAACAGTCAGTGCAGGAAGCTCTCGGCAGCAGCGCGTAACCCTGTGGACGCCGGGGGACGTGACAGACATCAGAAGGTGAGTATGTATTGTTTTTTTTTAACTTTTACAATGGTAACCAAGGTAAATATCGGGTTACTAAGCGCGGCCCTGCACTTAGTAACCCGATCTTTACCCTGGTTACAAGTGAACACATCGCTGTATCGGCGTCACACACGCCGATACAGCGATGACAGCGGGTGATCAAGCGACGAAATAAAGTTCTGGACTTCTAGCTCTGACCAGCGATATCACAGCGGGATCCAGATCGCTGCTGCGTGTCAAACACAACGAGATCGCTATCCAGGATGCTGCAACGTCACGGATCGTCGTCGTTCTTGCTGCAAAGTCGCTTAGTGTGAAGGTACCTTTACACTCAAAAACTAATCTTTCTTTGGGGAAGGAAAAGTTGTCCACTCGCTGTAGAGACAGACATGAGAAAGGATATTTCTATCCGTAATCACAGAGAAAGGGGAACCCTACTGAGAAGTTAGAACAAAGAACCCGAAAATTACAAATTCATGTCCCTGGCAGACACAACAGTAATAATCCATATGCAAAACCTGTCAGAGGTAAGTGCAATTCAAGACATATGAACACAGAACACTCCTATCTCGTAAGACAAACTCCTATCCCGAAAGGCCAGGTAGGCTCTCTGTTATGACCCCAATGGCAGAGGGTCTCAGAAATAATTACTAAGTCTGCAAACACAAAAAAACAGCTCATAGGGCAGTGGTAACTGAGCTGACCATATATCTAATCCTAGCACCACAAATAGCAGCAGCCGGGGAACGTGCCTACGTTGGTTCTAGACGTCTCGCGCCAGCCGGAGAACTAACTAACCCTAGAAGGGAAAAGAAAGACCTTTCTTGCCTCCAGAGGAAAGACCCCCAAAAGTCGGATACAAGCCCCCAACAAATAATAACGGTGAGGTAAGAGGAAAAGACAAACGTAAGAATGAGCTAGGTATTTAGCAAAGAGAGGCCCACTAGCTAATAGCAGAATATAGTAAGATGACTTATATGGTCAGCAAAAACCCTATCAAAATATCCACGCTGGATATTCAAGAACCCCCGAACCGTCTAACGGCCCGGGGGGAGAACACCAGCCCCCTAGAGCTTCCAGCAAAGTCAGGAATCACATTTAGTACAAGCTGGACAAAAATAAGAGCAAAGCAAATAACCAAAAAACAAAGAAGCAGGACTTAGCTTAATTTTGCACGAACAAGGAGCAGCAGACAGGAGCAAACAGAAAGGATCTGATTACAACGATGCCAGGCACTGGACTAAGGATCCAGGAAGTTTATATAGCAACACCCCTGGACTAACGACCCAGGTGGGTGCCAAACTGAGGAAAGACAATCCCAGAGTCATATCACTAGTAACCACAAGAGGGAGCCAAAAAGTCTAATTCACAACAGTACCCCCCCCATAAGGAGGGGTCACCGAACCCTCACCAAGACCACCAGGGCGATCAGGATGAGCAGCGTGAAAGGCACGAACTAAATCGGCCGCATGCACATCAGAAGCAACCACCCAGGAATTATCCTCCTGACCATAGCCCTTCCACTTGACCAGATACTGAAGCCTCCGTCTGGAGAGACGAGAATCCAAGATCTTCTCCACCACGTACTCCAACTCGCCCTCAACCAACACCGGAGCAGGAGGCTCAACAGAAGGAACCACAGGTACAACGTACCGCCGCAACAAAGACCTATGGAACACGTTGTGAATGGCAAACGACACCGGAAGATCCAAGTGAAAGGACACAGGATTAAGGATTTCCAATATCTTGTAAGGACCGATGAAGCGAGGCTTAAATTTAGGAGAGGAGACCTTCATAGGAACAAATCGAGAAGACAGCCATACCAAATCCCCAACACGAAGTCGGGGACCCACACCGCGGCGGCGGTTGGCAAAACGCTGAGCCTTCTCCTGTGACAACTTTAAGTTGTCCACCACATGATTCCAGATCTGCTGCAACCTATCCACCACAGAATCTACCCCAGGACAGTCAGAAGGCTCCACATGTCCCGAGGAAAAACGAGGAAGGAAAAACGAGGATGGAAACCAGAGTTGCAGAAAAATGGCGAAACCAAAGTAGCGGAACTAGCCCGATTATTAAGGGCAAACTCAGCCAACGGCAAGAAGGTCACCCAATCATCCTGATCTGCCGAAACAAAACACCTCAAATAAGCCTCCAGAGTCTGATTAGTTCGCTCCGTTTGTCCATTAGTCTGAGGATGAAAGGCAGAAGAAAACGACAAATCAATGCCCATCCTAGCACAAAAGGATCACCAGAACCTGGAAACAAACTGGGATCCTCTGTCAGACACAATATTCTCAGGAATGCCGTGTAAACGAACCACATTCTGAAAGAACACAGGAACCAGATCGGAAGAGGAAGGCAGCTTAGGCAAAGGCACCAAATGGACCATTTTAGAAAAGCGATCACATACCACCCAGATGACAGACATGCCCTGAGACACCGGGAGATCTGAAATGAAATCCATGGAAATGTGTGTCCAAGGCCTCTTCGGGACAGGCAAGGGCAAGAGCAACCCGCTGGCACGAGAACAGCAAGGCTTAGCTCGAGCACAAGTCCCACAGGACTGCACAAATGACCGCACATCCCGTGACAAGGAAGGCCACCAAAAGGACCTAGCCACCAGATCTCTGGTGCCAAAAATTCCCGGATGCCCTGCCAACACCGAGGAATGAACCTCGGAAATGACTCTGCTGGTCCACTTATCAGGAACAAACAGTCTGTCAGGTGGACAAGAGTCAGGTCTACCAGCCTGAAATCTCTGCAACACACGTCGCAAATCAGGAGAAATGGCCGACAAGATAACTCCCTCTTTAAGAATACCAACTGGTTCTGCGACTCCAGGAGAGTCAGGCACAAAGCTCCTTGAAAGAGCATCAGCCTTCACATTCTTTGAACCTGGTAAATACGAGACCACAAAGTCAAAACGGGAGAAAAACAATGACCAGCGGGCCTGTCTAGGATTCAGGCATTTAGCAGACTCGAGATACATCAAATTTTTGTGATCAGTCAAGACCACCACACGATGCTTAGCACCCTCGAGCCAATGACGCCACTCCTCAAATGCCCACTTCATGGCCAGCAGCTCCCGATTGCCAACATCATAATTCCGCTCAGCAGGCGAAAACTTCCTAGAGAAGAAAGCACATGGTCTCATTACCGAGCAACCAGGGCCTCTCTGCGACAAAACGGCCCCTGCCCCAATCTCAGAAGCATCCACTTCGACCTGAAAGGGAAGTGAGACATCAGGCTGGCACAAAACAGGCGCCGAAGTAAACCGACGCTTCAACTCTTGGAACGCCTCCACGGCTGCAGGAGCCCAGTTAGCAACATCAGAACCTTTCTTGGTCATATCCGTCAAAGGTTTAACAACGCTAGAAAAATTAGCGATAAAACGACGGTAGAAGTTAGCAAAACCCAAGAACTTCTGAAGACTCTTAACTGACGTGGGTTGAGTCCAATCATGAATAGCTCGGACCTTGACTGGGTCCATCTCCACAGCAGAAGGGGAAAAAATAAACCCCAAAAAGGGAACCTTCTGTACTCCAAAGAGACACTTTGAGCCCTTAACAAACAAAGCATTCTCACGCAAAACCTGAAACACCATCCTGACCTGCTCCACATGTGAGTCCCAATCTTCAGAGAAAACCAGAATATCATCCAGATAAACAATCATAAATTTATCCAGATACTTCCGGAAAATATCATGCATAAAGGACTGAAACACTGAGGGAGCATTAGAGAGCCCAAAAGGCATCACCAAGTACTCAAAATGACCTTCGGGCGTATTAAATGCTGTCTTCCATTCATCTCCTTGCTTAATGCGCACAAGGTTGTACGCACCACGAAGATCTATCTTGGTGAACCAATTGGCACCTTTAATCCGGGCAAACAAGTCCGACAACAGAGGCAAAGGATACTGAAATTTAACAGTGATTTTATTCAGAAGCCGATAGTCAATACAAGGTCTCAAAGATCCGTCCTTCTTGGCCACAAAAAAGAATCCCGCACCAAGAGGGGAAGAGGATGGACGGATATGCCCCTTCTCCAGAGACTCCTTGATATACGAACGCATTGCGGCATGCTCAGGTACAGACAGATTAAATAGTCTTCCCTTAGGAAATTTACTACCTGGAATCAAATCTATGGCGCAGTCACAGTCCCTATGAGGAGGCAGAGCACTGGACCTGGACTCGCTGAATACATCCTGATAATCAGACAAATACTCAGGAACTTCCGAAGGAGTAGAGGAAGCAATAGACACCGGCGGGGAATCAGCATGAATTCCCTGACAGCCCCAACTTGACACAGACATTGCCTTCCAATCCAAGACTGGATTGTGGGTCTGTAACCATGGCAGACCCAAAACGACCAAATCATGCATTTTATGCAGAACAAGAAAACGAATCACCTCCCGATGTTCAGGAGTCATGCACATGGTTACCTGCGTCCAAAACTGCGGTTTATTTTCCGCCAATGGCGTAGCATCAATACCTCTAAGAGGAATAGGATTTACCAACGGTTCAAGAACAAAACCACCGGGCTTGGCAAATGACAGATCCATAAGACTCAGGGCAGCACCTGAATCCACAAACGCCATAACAGGGTAAGAAGACAATGAGCAAATTAAAGTTACAGACAAAATAAATTTAGGTTGCAAATTACCAATGGCGACAGGACTAACAACCCTTGTTAGGCGTTTAGAGCATGCTGATATAACATGTGTAGAATCACCACAGTAAAAACACAACCCATTCTGACGTCTATGATTTTTCCGCTCATTTCTAGTCTGAATTCTATCACATTACATTAAATCAGGTGTTTGTTCAGACAACACCACCAGAGGATTAGCGGTTTTGCGCTCCCGCAAACGCCGGTCAATTTGAATAGCCAGCGCCATGGAATCATTCAGACTTGTAGGAATGGGGAAACCCACCATCACATTCTTAATGGCTTCAGAAAGGCCATTTCTGAAATTTGCGGCCAGAGCACACTCATTCCACTGAGTAAGCACGGACCATTTCCGAAATTTTTGGCAATACACTTCAGCTTCATCCTGGCCCTGAGAAATAGCCAGCAAGGCTTTTTCTGCCTGAACTTCAAGATTGGGTTCCTCGTAAAGCAATCCAAGCGCCAGAAAAAACGCATCAATATTTGCCAATGCCGGATCTCCTGGCGCTAGCGAGAAAGCCCAATCCTGAGGGTCGCCCCGTAAAAAAGAGATAACAATTTTAACTTGCTGAGCTGAATCTCCAGATGAACGGGGTCTCAGAGATAGAAACAATTTACAATTATTCCTGAAATTCCTAAACTTAAATCGGTCTCCAGAAAACAGTTCAGGAATAGGTATTTTAGGTTCAGACATTGGACTACTGGTAACAAAATCTTGTATGCCCTGCACACAAGCAGCAAGCTGGTCTACACTTGTAATCAAGGTCTGGACATTCATGTCTGCAGCAAGCACAAGCCACTCAGAGGTAAAGGGGAGGAAGAGAGGAAAAAAAAAAAAAAACTCAGAATTTCCTTTCTTATTATCCCACTTCTGCAATGCATTAAACATTCAATGTTGGCCTGGCATACTATTATGACCCCAATGGCAGAGGGTCTCAGAAATAATTACTAAGTCTGCAAACACAAAAAACCAGCTCATAGGGTAGTGGTAACTGAGCTGACCATATATCTAATCCTAGCACCACAAATAGCAGCAGCCGGGGAACGTGCCTACGTTGGTTCAAGACGTCTCGCGCCAGCCGGAGAACTAACTAACCCTAGAAGGGAAAAGAAAGACCTTTCTTGCCTCCAGAGGAAAGACCCCCAAAAGTCGGATACAAGCCCCCAACAAATAATAACGGTGAGGTAAGAGGAAAAGACAAACGTAAGAATGAGCTAGGTATTTAGCAAAGAGAGGCCCACTAGCTAATAGCAGAATATAGTAAGATGACTTATATGGTCAGCAAAAACCCTATCAAAATATCCACGCTGGATATTCAAGAACCCCCGAACCGTCTAACGGCCCGGGGGGAGAACACCAGCCCCCTAGAGCTTCCAGCAAAGTCAGGAATCACATTTAGTACAAGCTGGACAAAAATAAGAGCAAAGCAAATAACCAAAAAACAAAGAAGCAGGACTTAGCTTAATTTTGCACGAACAAGGAGCAGCAGACAGGAGCAAACAGAAAGGATCTGATTACAACGATGCCAGGCACTGGACTAAGGATCCAGGAAGTTTATATAGCAACACCCCTGGACTAACGACCCAGGTGGGTGCCAAACTGAGGAAAGACAATCCCAGAGTCATATCACTAGTAACCACAAGAGGGAGCCAAAAAGTCTAATTCACAACAGTACCCCCCCCATAAGGAGGGGTCACCGAACCCTCACCAAGACCACCAGGGCGATCAGGATGAGCAGCGTGAAAGGCACGAACTAAATCGGCCGCATGCACATCAGAAGCAACCACCCAGGAATTATCCTCCTGACCATAGCCCTTCCACTTGACCAGATACTGAAGCCTCCGTCTGGAGAGACGAGAATCCAAGATCTTCTCCACCACGTACGCCAACTCGCCCTCAACCAACACCGGAGCAGGAGGCTCAACAGAAGGAACCACAGGTACAACGTACCGCCGCAACAAAGACCTATGGAACACGTTGTGAATGGCAAACGACACCGGAAGATCCAAGTGAAAGGACACAGGATTAAGGATTTCCAATATCTTGTAAGGACCGATGAAGCGAGGCTTAAATTTAGGAGAGGAGACCTTCATAGGAACAAATCGAGAAGACAGCCATACCAAATCCCCAACACGAAGTCGGGGACCCACACCGCGGCGGCGGTTGGCAAAACGCTGAGCCTTCTCCTGTGACAACTTTAAGTTGTCCACCACATGATTCCAGATCTGCTGCAACCTATCCACCACAGAATCTACCCCAGGACAGTCAGAAGGCTCCACATGTCCCGAGGAAAAACGAGGAAGGAAAAACGAGGATGGAAACCAGAGTTGCAGAAAAATGGCGAAACCAAAGTAGCGGAACTAGCCCGATTATTAAGGGCAAACTCAGCCAACGGCAAGAAGGTCACCCAATCATCCTGATCTGCCGAAACAAAACACCTCAAATAAGCCTCCAGAGTCTGATTAGTTCGCTCCGTTTGTCCATTAGTCTGAGGATGAAAGGCAGAAGAAAACGACAAATCAATGCCCATCCTAGCACAAAAGGATCGCCAGAACCTGGAAACAAACTGGGATCCTCTGTCAGACACAATATTCTCAGGAATGCCGTGTAAACGAACCACATTCTGAAAGAACACAGGAACCAGATCGGAAGAGGAAGGCAGCTTAGGCAAAGGCACCAAATGGACCATTTTAGAAAAGCGATCACATACCACCCAGATGACAGACATGCCCTGAGACACCGGGAGATCTGAAATGAAATCCATGGAAATGTGTGTCCAAGGCCTCTTCGGGACAGGCAAGGGCAAGAGCAACCCGCTGGCACGAGAACAGCAAGGCTTAGCTCGAGCACAAGTCCCACAGGACTGCACAAATGACCGCACATCCCGTGACAAGGAAGGCCACCAAAAGGACCTAGCCACCAGATCTCTGGTGCCAAAAATTCCCGGATGCCCTGCCAACACCGAGGAATGAACCTCGGAAATGACTCTGCTGGTCCACTTATCAGGAACAAACAGTCTGTCAGGTGGACAAGAGTCAGGTCTACCAGCCTGAAATCTCTGCAACACACGTCGCAAATCAGGAGAAATGGCCGACAAGATAACTCCCTCTTTAAGAATACCAACTGGTTCTGCGACTCCAGGAGAGTCAGGCACAAAGCTCCTTGAAAGAGCATCAGCCTTCACATTCTTTGAACCTGGTAAATACGAGACCACAAAGTCAAAACGGGAGAAAAACAATGACCAGCGGGCCTGTCTAGGATTCAGGCATTTAGCAGACTCGAGATACATCAAATTTTTGTGATC
Source organism: Ranitomeya variabilis (assembly GCF_051348905.1). Taxonomy (NCBI): domain Eukaryota; kingdom Metazoa; phylum Chordata; class Amphibia; order Anura; family Dendrobatidae; genus Ranitomeya; species Ranitomeya variabilis. The sequence continues at coordinate 206,084,444 of NC_135237.1, forward strand.
AGTCAAGACCACCACACGATGCTTAGCACCCTCGAGCCAATGACGCCACTCCTCAAATGCCCACTTCATGGCCAGCAGCTCCCGATTGCCAACATCATAATTCCGCTCAGCAGGCGAAAACTTCCTAGAGAAGAAAGCACATGGTCTCATTACCGAGCAACCAGGGCCTCTCTGCGACAAAACGGCCCCTGCCCCAATCTCAGAAGCATCCACTTCGACCTGAAAGGGAAGTGAGACATCAGGCTGGCACAAAACAGGCGCCGAAGTAAACCGACGCTTCAACTCTTGGAACGCCTCCACGGCTGCAGGAGCCCAGTTAGCAACATCAGAACCTTTCTTGGTCATATCCGTCAAAGGTTTAACAACGCTAGAAAAATTAGCGATAAAACGACGGTAGAAGTTAGCAAAACCCAAGAACTTCTGAAGACTCTTAACTGACGTGGGTTGAGTCCAATCATGAATAGCTCGGACCTTGACTGGGTCCATCTCCACAGCAGAAGGGGAAAAAATAAACCCCAAAAAGGGAACCTTCTGTACTCCAAAGAGACACTTTGAGCCCTTAACAAACAAAGCATTCTCACGCAAAACCTGAAACACCATCCTGACCTGCTCCACATGTGAGTCCCAATCTTCAGAGAAAACCAGAATATCATCCAGATAAACAATCATAAATTTATCCAGATACTTCCGGAAAATATCATGCATAAAGGACTGAAACACTGAGGGAGCATTAGAGAGCCCAAAAGGCATCACCAAGTACTCAAAATGACCTTCGGGCGTATTAAATGCTGTCTTCCATTCATCTCCTTGCTTAATGCGCACAAGGTTGTACGCACCACGAAGATCTATCTTGGTGAACCAATTGGCACCTTTAATCCGGGCAAACAAGTCCGACAACAGAGGCAAAGGATACTGAAATTTAACAGTGATTTTATTCAGAAGCCGATTGTCAATACAAGGTCTCAAAGATCCGTCCTTCTTGGCCACAAAAAAGAATCCCGCACCAAGAGGGGAAGAGGATGGACGGATATGCCCCTTCTCCAGAGACTCCTTGATATACGAACGCATTGCGGCATGCTCAGGTACAGACAGATTAAATAGTCTTCCCTTAGGAAATTTACTACCTGGAATCAAATCTATGGCGCAGTCACAGTCCCTATGAGGAGGCAGAGCACTGGACCTGGACTCGCTGAATACATCCTGATAATCAGACAAATACTCAGGAACTTCCGAAGGAGTAGAGGAAGCAATAGACACCGGCGGGGAATCAGCATGAATTCCCTGACAGCCCCAACTTGACACAGACATTGCCTTCCAATCCAAGACTGGATTGTGGGTCTGTAACCATGGCAGACCCAAAACGACCAAATCATGCATTTTATGCAGAACAAGAAAACGAATCACCTCCCGATGTTCAGGAGTCATGCACATGGTTACCTGCGTCCAAAACTGCGGTTTATTTTCCGCCAATGGCGTAGCATCAATACCTCTAAGAGGAATAGGATTTACCAACGGTTCAAGAACAAAACCACCGGGCTTGGCAAATGACAGATCCATAAGACTCAGGGCAGCACCTGAATCCACAAACGCCATAACAGGGTAAGAAGACAATGAGCAAATTAAAGTTACAGACAAAATAAATTTAGGTTGCAAATTACCAATGGCGACAGGACTAACAACCCTTGTTAGGCGTTTAGAGCATGCTGATATAACATGTGTAGAATCACCACAGTAAAAACACAACCCATTCTGACGTCTATGATTTTTCCGCTCATTTCTAGTCTGAATTCTATCACATTACATTAAATCAGGTGTTTGTTCAGACAACACCACCAGAGGATTAGCGGTTTTGCGCTCCCGCAAACGCCGGTCAATTTGAATAGCCAGCGCCATGGAATCATTCAGACTTGTAGGAATGGGGAAACCCACCATCACATTCTTAATGGCTTCAGAAAGGCCATTTCTGAAATTTGCGGCCAGAGCACACTCATTCCACTGAGTAAGCACGGACCATTTCCGAAATTTTTGGCAATACACTTCAGCTTCATCCTGGCCCTGAGAAATAGCCAGCAAGGCTTTTTCTGCCTGAACTTCAAGATTGGGTTCCTCGTAAAGCAATCCAAGCGCCAGAAAAAACGCATCAATATTTGCCAATGCCGGATCTCCTGGCGCTAGCGAGAAAGCCCAATCCTGAGGGTCGCCCCGTAAAAAAGAGATAACAATTTTAACTTGCTGAGCTGAATCTCCAGATGAACGGGGTCTCAGAGATAGAAACAATTTACAATTATTCCTGAAATTCCTAAACTTAAATCGGTCTCCAGAAAACAGTTCAGGAATAGGTATTTTAGGTTCAGACATTGGACTACTGGTAACAAAATCTTGTATGCCCTGCACACAAGCAGCAAGCTGGTCTACACTTGTAATCAAGGTCTGGACATTCATGTCTGCAGCAAGCACAAGCCACTCAGAGGTAAAGGGGAGGAAGAGAGGAAAAAAAACAAAAACTCAGAATTTCCTTTCTTATTATCCCACTTCTGCAATGCATTAAACATTCAATGTTGGCCTGGCATACTATTATGACCCCAATGGCAGAGGGTCTCAGAAATAATTACTAAGTCTGCAAACACAAAAAACCAGCTCATAGGGTAGTGGTAACTGAGCTGACCATATATCTAATCCTAGCACCACAAATAGCAGCAGCCGGGGAACGTGCCTACGTTGGTTCAAGACGTCTCGCGCCAGCCGGAGAACTAACTAACCCTAGAAGGGAAAAGAAAGACCTTTCTTGCCTCCAGAGGAAAGACCCCCAAAAGTCGGATACAAGCCCCCAACAAATAATAACGGTGAGGTAAGAGGAAAAGACAAACGTAAGAATGAGCTAGGTATTTAGCAAAGAGAGGCCCACTAGCTAATAGCAGAATATAGTAAGATGACTTATATGGTCAGCAAAAACCCTATCAAAATATCCACGCTGGATATTCAAGAACCCCCGAACCGTCTAACGGCCCGGGGGGAGAACACCAGCCCCCTAGAGCTTCCAGCAAAGTCAGGAATCACATTTAGTACAAGCTGGACAAAAATAAGAGCAAAGCAAATAACCAAAAAACAAAGAAGCAGGACTTAGCTTAATTTTGCACGAACAAGGAGCAGCAGACAGGAGCAAACAGAAAGGATCTGATTACAACGATGCCAGGCACTGGACTAAGGATCCAGGAAGTTTATATAGCAACACCCCTGGACTAACGACCCAGGTGGGTGCCAAACTGAGGAAAGACAATCCCAGAGTCATATCACTAGTAACCACAAGAGGGAGCCAAAAAGTCTAATTCACAACAGTACCCCCCCCATAAGGAGGGGTCACCGAACCCTCACCAAGACCACCAGGGCGATCAGGATGAGCAGCGTGAAAGGCACGAACTAAATCGGCCGCATGCACATCAGAAGCAACCACCCAGGAATTATCCTCCTGACCATAGCCCTTCCACTTGACCAGATACTGAAGCCTCCGTCTGGAGAGACGAGAATCCAAGATCTTCTCCACCACGTACTCCAACTCGCCCTCAACCAACACCGGAGCAGGAGGCTCAACAGAAGGAACCACAGGTACAACGTACCGCCGCAACAAAGACCTATGGAACACGTTGTGAATGGCAAACGACACCGGAAGATCCAAGTGAAAGGACACAGGATTAAGGATTTCCAATATCTTGTAAGGACCGATGAAGCGAGGCTTAAATTTAGGAGAGGAGACCTTCATAGGAACAAATCGAGAAGACAGCCATACCAAATCCCCAACACGAAGTCGGGGACCCACACCGCGGCGGCGGTTGGCAAAACGCTGAGCCTTCTCCTGTGACAACTTTAAGTTGTCCACCACATGATTCCAGATCTGCTGCAACCTATCCACCACAGAATCTACCCCAGGACAGTCAGAAGGCTCCACATGTCCCGAGGAAAAACGAGGAAGGAAAAACGAGGATGGAAACCAGAGTTGCAGAAAAATGGCGAAACCAAAGTAGCGGAACTAGCCCGATTATTAAGGGCAAACTCAGCCAACGGCAAGAAGGTCACCCAATCATCCTGATCTGCCGAAACAAAACACCTCAAATAAGCCTCCAGAGTCTGATTAGTTCGCTCCGTTTGTCCATTAGTCTGAGGATGAAAGGCAGAAGAAAACGACAAATCAATGCCCATCCTAGCACAAAAGGATCGCCAGAACCTGGAAACAAACTGGGATCCTCTGTCAGACACAATATTCTCAGGAATGCCGTGTAAACGAACCACATTCTGAAAGAACACAGGAACCAGATCGGAAGAGGAAGGCAGCTTAGGCAAAGGCACCAAATGGACCATTTTAGAAAAGCGATCACATACCACCCAGATGACAGACATGCCCTGAGACACCGGGAGATCTGAAATGAAATCCATGGAAATGTGTGTCCAAGGCCTCTTCGGGACAGGCAAGGGCAAGAGCAACCCGCTGGCACGAGAACAGCAAGGCTTAGCTCGAGCACAAGTCCCACAGGACTGCACAAATGACCGCACATCCCGTGACAAGGAAGGCCACCAAAAGGACCTAGCCACCAGATCTCTGGTGCCAAAAATTCCCGGATGCCCTGCCAACACCGAGGAATGAACCTCGGAAATGACTCTGCTGGTCCACTTATCAGGAACAAACAGTCTGTCAGGTGGACAAGAGTCAGGTCTACCAGCCTGAAATCTCTGCAACACACGTCGCAAATCAGGAGAAATGGCCGACAAGATAACTCCCTCTTTAAGAATACCAACTGGTTCTGCGACTCCAGGAGAGTCAGGCACAAAGCTCCTTGAAAGAGCATCAGCCTTCACATTCTTTGAACCTGGTAAATACGAGACCACAAAGTCAAAACGGGAGAAAAACAATGACCAGCGGGCCTGTCTAGGATTCAGGCATTTAGCAGACTCGAGATACATCAAATTTTTGTGATCAGTCAAGACCACCACACGATGCTTAGCACCCTCGAGCCAATGACGCCACTCCTCAAATGCCCACTTCATGGCCAGCAGCTCCCGATTGCCAACATCATAATTCCGCTCAGCAGGCGAAAACTTCCTAGAGAAGAAAGCACATGGTCTCATTACCGAGCAACCAGGGCCTCTCTGCGACAAAACGGCCCCTGCCCCAATCTCAGAAGCATCCACTTCGACCTGAAAGGGAAGTGAGACATCAGGCTGGCACAAAACAGGCGCCGAAGTAAACCGACGCTTCAACTCTTGGAACGCCTCCACGGCTGCAGGAGCCCAGTTAGCAACATCAGAACCTTTCTTGGTCATATCCGTCAAAGGTTTAACAACGCTAGAAAAATTAGCGATAAAACGACGGTAGAAGTTAGCAAAACCCAAGAACGTCTGAAGACTCTTAACTGACGTGGGTTGAGTCCAATCATGAATAGCTCGGACCTTGACTGGGTCCATCTCCACAGCAGAAGGGGAAAAAATAAACCCCAAAAAGGGAACCTTCTGTACTCCAAAGAGACACTTTGAGCCCTTAACAAACAAAGCATTCTCACGCAAAACCTGAAACACCATCCTGACCTGCTCCACATGTGAGTCCCAATCTTCAGAGAAAACCAGAATATCATCCAGATAAACAATCATAAATTTATCCAGATACTTCCGGAAAATATCATGCATAAAGGACTGAAACACTGAGGGAGCATTAGAGAGCCCAAAAGGCATCACCAAGTACTCAAAATGACCTTCGGGCGTATTAAATGCTGTCTTCCATTCATCTCCTTGCTTAATGCGCACAAGGTTGTACGCACCACGAAGATCTATCTTGGTGAACCAATTGGCACCTTTAATCCGGGCAAACAAGTCCGACAACAGAGGCAAAGGATACTGAAATTTAACAGTGATTTTATTCAGAAGCCGATTGTCAATACAAGGTCTCAAAGATCCGTCCTTCTTGGCCACAAAAAAGAATCCCGCACCAAGAGGGGAAGAGGATGGACGGATATGCCCCTTCTCCAGAGACTCCTTGATATACGAACGCATTGCGGCATGCTCAGGTACAGACAGATTAAATAGTCTTCCCTTAGGAAATTTACTACCTGGAATCAAATCTATGGCGCAGTCACAGTCCCTATGAGGAGGCAGAGCACTGGACCTGGACTCGCTGAATACATCCTGATAATCAGACAAATACTCAGGAACTTCCGAAGGAGTAGAGGAAGCAATAGACACCGGCGGGGAATCAGCATGAATTCCCTGACAGCCCCAACTTGACACAGACATTGCCTTCCAATCCAAGACTGGATTGTGGGTCTGTAACCATGGCAGACCCAAAACGACCAAATCATGCATTTTATGCAGAACAAGAAAACGAATCACCTCCCGATGTTCAGGAGTCATGCACATGGTTACCTGCGTCCAAAACTGCGGTTTATTTTCCGCCAATGGCGTAGCATCAATACCTCTAAGAGGAATAGGATTTACCAACGGTTCAAGAACAAAACCACCGGGCTTGGCAAATGACAGATCCATAAGACTCAGGGCAGCACCTGAATCCACAAACGCCATAACAGGGTAAGAAGACAATGAGCAAATTAAAGTTACAGACAAAATAAATTTAGGTTGCAAATTACCAATGGCGACAGGACTAACAACCCTTGTTAGGCGTTTAGAGCATGCTGATATAACATGTGTAGAATCACCACAGTAAAAACACAACCCATTCTGACGTCTATGATTTTTCCGCTCATTTCTAGTCTGAATTCTATCACATTACATTAAATCAGGTGTTTGTTCAGACAACACCACCAGAGGATTAGCGGTTTTGCGCTCCCGCAAACGCCGATCAATTTGAATAGCCAGTGCCATGGAATCATTCAGACTTGTAGGAATGGGGAAACCCACCATCACATTCTTAATGGCTTCAGAAAGGCCATTTCTGAAATTTGCGGCCAGAGCACACTCATTCCACTGAGTAAGCACGGACCATTTCCGAAATTTTTGGCAATACACTTCAGCTTCATCCTGGCCCTGAGAAATAGCCAGCAAGGCTTTTTCTGCCTGAACTTCAAGATTGGGTTCCTCGTAAAGCAATCCAAGCGCCAGAAAAAACGCATCAATATTTGCCAATGCCGGATCTCCTGGCGCTAGCGAGAAAGCCCAATCCTGAGGGTCGCCCCGTAAAAAAGAGATAACAATTTTAACTTGCTGAGCTGAATCTCCAGATGAACGGGGTCTCAGAGATAGAAACAATTTACAATTATTCCTGAAATTCCTAAACTTAAATCGGTCTCCAGAAAACAGTTCAGGAATAGGTATTTTAGGTTCAGACATTGGACTACTGGTAACAAAATCTTGTATGCCCTGCACACAAGCAGCAAGCTGGTCTACACTTGTAATCAAGGTCTGGACATTCATGTCTGCAGCAAGCACAAGCCACTCAGAGGTAAAGGGGAGGAAGAGAGGAAAAAAAAAAAACCTCAGAATTTCCTTTCTTATTATCCCACTTCTGCAATGCATTAAACATTCAATGTTGGCCTGGCATACTATTATGACCCCAATGGCAGAGGGTCTCAGAAATAATTACTAAGTCTGCAAACACAAAAAAACAGCTCATAGGGTAGTGGTAACTGAGCTGACCATATATCTAATCCTAGCACCACAAATAGCAGCAGCCGGGGAACGTGCCTACGTTGGTTCAAGACGTCTCGCGCCAGCCGGAGAACTAACTAACCCTAGAAGGGAAAAGAAAGACCTTTCTTGCCTCCAGAGGAAAGACCCCCAAAAGTCGGATACAAGCCCCCAACAAATAATAACGGTGAGGTAAGAGGAAAAGACAAACGTAAGAATGAGCTAGGTATTTAGCAAAGAGAGGCCCACTAGCTAATAGCAGAATATAGTAAGATGACTTATATGGTCAGCAAAAACCCTATCAAAATATCCACGCTGGATATTCAAGAACCCCCGAACCGTCTAACGGCCCGGGGGGAGAACACCAGCCCCCTAGAGCTTCCAGCAAAGTCAGGAATCACATTTAGTACAAGCTGGACAAAAATAAGAGCAAAGCAAATAACCAAAAAACAAAGAAGCAGGACTTAGCTTAATTTTGCACGAACAAGGAGCAGCAGACAGGAGCAAACAGAAAGGATCTGATTACAACGATGCCAGGCACTGGACTAAGGATCCAGGAAGTTTATATAGCAACACCCCTGGACTAACGACCCAGGTGGGTGCCAAACTGAGGAAAGACAATCCCAGAGTCATATCACTAGTAACCACAAGAGGGAGCCAAAAAGTCTAATTCACAACAGTACCCCCCCCATAAGGAGGGGTCACCGAACCCTCACCAAGACCACCAGGGCGATCAGGATGAGCAGCGTGAAAGGCACGAACTAAATCGGCCGCATGCACATCAGAAGCAACCACCCAGGAATTATCCTCCTGACCATAGCCCTTCCACTTGACCAGATACTGAAGCCTCCGTCTGGAGAGACGAGAATCCAAGATCTTCTCCACCACGTACTCCAACTCGCCCTCAACCAACACCGGAGCAGGAGGCTCAACAGAAGGAACCACAGGTACAACGTACCGCCGCAACAAAGACCTATGGAACACGTTGTGAATGGCAAACGACACCGGAAGATCCAAGTGAAAGGACACAGGATTAAGGATTTCCAATATCTTGTAAGGACCGATGAAGCGAGGCTTAAATTTAGGAGAGGAGACCTTCATAGGAACAAATCGAGAAGACAGCCATACCAAATCCCCAACACGAAGTCGGGGACCCACACCGCGGCGGCGGTTGGCAAAACGCTGAGCCTTCTCCTGTGACAACTTTAAGTTGTCCACCACATGATTCCAGATCTGCTGCAACCTATCCACCACAGAATCTACCCCAGGACAGTCAGAAGGCTCCACATGTCCCGAGGAAAAACGAGGAAGGAAAAACGAGGATGGAAACCAGAGTTGCAGAAAAATGGCGAAACCAAAGTAGCGGAACTAGCCCGATTATTAAGGGCAAACTCAGCCAACGGCAAGAAGGTCACCCAATCATCCTGATCTGCCGAAACAAAACACCTCAAATAAGCCTCCAGAGTCTGATTAGTTCGCTCCGTTTGTCCATTAGTCTGAGGATGAAAGGCAGAAGAAAACGACAAATCAATGCCCATCCTAGCACAAAAGGATCGCCAGAACCTGGAAACAAACTGGGATCCTCTGTCAGACACAATATTCTCAGGAATGCCGTGTAAACGAACCACATTCTGAAAGAACACAGGAACCAGATCGGAAGAGGAAGGCAGCTTAGGCAAAGGCACCAAATGGACCATTTTAGAAAAGCGATCACATACCACCCAGATGACAGACATGCCCTGAGACACCGGGAGATCTGAAATGAAATCCATGGAAATGTGTGTCCAAGGCCTCTTCGGGACAGGCAAGGGCAAGAGCAACCCGCTGGCACGAGAACAGCAAGGCTTAGCTCGAGCACAAGTCCCACAGGACTGCACAAATGACCGCACATCCCGTGACAAGGAAGGCCACCAAAAGGACCTAGCCACCAGATCTCTGGTGCCAAAAATTCCCGGATGCCCTGCCAACACCGAGGAATGAACCTCGGAAATGACTCTGCTGGTCCACTTATCAGGAACAAACAGTCTGTCAGGTGGACAAGAGTCAGGTCTACCAGCCTGAAATCTCTGCAACACACGTCGCAAATCAGGAGAAATGGCCGACAAGATAACTCCCTCTTTAAGAATACCAACTGGTTCTGCGACTCCAGGAGAGTCAGGCACAAAGCTCCTTGAAAGAGCATCAGCCTTCACATTCTTTGAACCTGGTAAATACGAGACCACAAAGTCAAAACGGGAGAAAAACAATGACCAGCGGGCCTGTCTAGGATTCAGGCATTTAGCAGACTCGAGATACATCAAATTTTTGTGATCAGTCAAGACCACCACACGATGCTTAGCACCCTCGAGCCAATGACGCCACTCCTCAAATGCCCACTTCATGGCCAGCAGCTCCCGATTGCCAACATCATAATTCCGCTCAGCAGGCGAAAACTTCCTAGAGAAGAAAGCACATGGTCTCATTACCGAGCAACCAGGGCCTCTCTGCGACAAAACGGCCCCTGCCCCAATCTCAGAAGCATCCACTTCGACCTGAAAGGGAAGTGAGACATCAGGCTGGCACAAAACAGGCGCCGAAGTAAACCGACGCTTCAACTCTTGGAACGCCTCCACGGCTGCAGGAGCCCAGTTAGCAACATCAGAACCTTTCTTGGTCATATCCGTCAAAGGTTTAACAACGCTAGAAAAATTAGCGATAAAACGACGGTAGAAGTTAGCAAAACCCAAGAACTTCTGAAGACTCTTAACTGACGTGGGTTGAGTCCAATCATGAATAGCTCGGACCTTGACTGGGTCCATCTCCACAGCAGAAGGGGAAAAAATAAACCCCAAAAAGGGAACCTTCTGTACTCCAAAGAGACACTTTGAGCCCTTAACAAACAAAGCATTCTCACGCAAAACCTGAAACACCATCCTGACCTGCTCCACATGTGAGTCCCAATCTTCAGAGAAAACCAGAATATCATCCAGATAAACAATCATAAATTTATCCAGATACTTCCGGAAAATATCATGCATAAAGGACTGAAACACTGAGGGAGCATTAGAGAGCCCAAAAGGCATCACCAAGTACTCAAAATGACCTTCGGGCGTATTAAATGCTGTCTTCCATTCATCTCCTTGCTTAATGCGCACAAGGTTGTACGCACCACGAAGATCTATCTTGGTGAACCAATTGGCACCTTTAATCCGGGCAAACAAGTCCGACAACAGAGGCAAAGGATACTGAAATTTAACAGTGATTTTATTCAGAAGCCGATAGTCAATACAAGGTCTCAAAGATCCGTCCTTCTTGGCCACAAAAAAGAATCCCGCACCAAGAGGGGAAGAGGATGGACGGATATGCCCCTTCTCCAGAGACTCCTTGATATACGAACGCATTGCGGCATGCTCAGGTACAGACAGATTAAATAGTCTTCCCTTAGGAAATTTACTACCTGGAATCAAATCTATGGCGCAGTCACAGTCCCTATGAGGAGGCAGAGCACTGGACCTGGACTCGCTGAATACATCCTGATAATCAGACAAATACTCAGGAACTTCCGAAGGAGTAGAGGAAGCAATAGACACCGGCGGGGAATCAGCATGAATTCCCTGACAGCCCCAACTTGACACAGACATTGCCTTCCAATCCAAGACTGGATTGTGGGTCTGTAACCATGGCAGACCCAAAACGACCAAATCATGCATTTTATGCAGAACAAGAAAACGAATCACCTCCCGATGTTCAGGAGTCATGCACATGGTTACCTGCGTCCAAAACTGCAGTTTATTTTCCGCCAATGGCGTAGCATCAATACCTCTAAGAGGAATAGGATTTACCAACGGTTCAAGAACAAAACCACCGGGCTTGGCAAATGACAGATCCATAAGACTCAGGGCAGCACCTGAATCCACAAACGCCATAACAGGGTAAGAAGACAATGAGCAAATTAAAGTTACAGACAAAATAAATTTAGGTTGCAAATTACCAATGGCGACAGGACTAACAACCCTTGTTAGGCGTTTAGAGCATGCTGATATAACATGTGTAGAATCACCACAGTAAAAACACAACCCATTCTGACGTCTATGATTTTTCCGCTCATTTCTAGTCTGAATTCTATCACATTACATTAAATCAGGTGTTTGTTCAGACAACACCACCAGAGGATTAGCGGTTTTGCGCTCCCGCAAACGCCGGTCAATTTGAATAGCCAGCGCCATGGAATCATTCAGACTTGTAGGAATGGGGAAACCCACCATCACATTCTTAATGGCTTCAGAAAGGCCATTTCTGAAATTTGCGGCCAGAGCACACTCATTCCACTGAGTAAGCACGGACCATTTCCGAAATTTTTGGCAATACACTTCAGCTTCATCCTGGCCCTGAGAAATAGCCAGCAAGGCTTTTTCTGCCTGAACTTCAAGATTGGGTTCCTCGTAAAGCAATCCAAGCGCCAGAAAATACGCATCAATATTTGCCAATGCCGGATCTCCTGGCGCTAGCGAGAAAGCCCAATCCTGAGGGTCGCCCCGTAAAAAAGAGATAACAATTTTAACTTGCTGAGCTGAATATCCAGATGAACGGGGTCTCAGAGATAGAAACAATTTACAATTATTCCTGAAATTCCTAAACTTAAATCGGTCTCCAGAAAACAGTTCAGGAATAGGTATTTTAGGTTCAGACATTGGACTACTGGTAACAAAATCTTGTATGCCCTGCACACAAGCAGCAAGCTGGTCTACACTTGTAATCAAGGTCTGGACATTCATGTCTGCAGCAAGCACAAGCCACTCAGAGGTAAAGGGGAGGAAGAGAGGAAAAAAAAAAAAAAACTCAGAATTTCCTTTCTTATTATCCCACTTCTGCAATGCATTAAACATTCAATGTTGGCCTGGCATACTATTATGACCCCAATGGCAGAGGGTCTCAGAAATAATTACTAAGTCTGCAAACACAAAAAACCAGCTCATAGGGTAGTGGTAACTGAGCTGACCATATATCTAATCCTAGCACCACAAATAGCAGCAGCCGGGGAACGTGCCTACGTTGGTTCAAGACGTCTCGCGCCAGCCGGAGAACTAACTAACCCTAGAAGGGAAAAGAAAGACCTTTCTTGCCTCCAGAGGAAAGACCCCCAAAAGTCGGATACAAGCCCCCAACAAATAATAACGGTGAGGTAAGAGGAAAAGACAAACGTAAGAATGAGCTAGGTATTTAGCAAAGAGAGGCCCACTAGCTAATAGCAGAATATAGTAAGATGACTTATATGGTCAGCAAAAACCCTATCAAAATATCCACGCTGGATATTCAAGAACCCCCGAACCGTCTAACGGCCCGGGGGGAGAACACCAGCCCCCTAGAGCTTCCAGCAAAGTCAGGAATCACATTTAGTACAAGCTGGACAAAAATAAGAGCGAAGCAAACAACCAAAAAACAAAGAAGCAGGACTTAGCTTAATTTTGCACGAACAAGGAGCAGCAGACAGGAGCAAACAGAAAGGATCTGATTACAACGATGCCAGGCACTGGACTAAGGATCCAGGAAGTTTATATAGCAACACTCCTGGACTAACGACCCAGGTGGGTGCCAAACTGAGGAAAGACAATCCCAGAGTCATATCACTAGTAACCACAAGAGGGAGCCAAAAAGTCTAATTCACAACAGCTCTCTACCCTCAACTCCAAACGTAACATACTTTTCATAGGAGAGCACTCTAAAAACAATTACCTTGATTGATAGTGACATAATATTAAACTCCTATTATAAAGAGTATAATAAAGCTATCCCTCTCTGGGCAAAAAATTGCGCGGGAGCCCACGCCATTTTTTTTCTCAAAAATAATCTTTTATTAAATACATACATGTCCCCTAATTTGCACACACACTGTACTAATTTCATTGATCACACACATCAATATATCTAACTATTTTGCATAGATTTACTGTATGCAAACCATGTCTCCTATCCTGTCGGCTCCTGCACTGATTTAACAAAAGCCGACAAATTAATTAACGGCTAATCTTCTATCTATATCTCTATGAAATATAAAGATATATAAATATGTGTCACTAATATATACAGTATATATATATATATATATATATATATATATATATATATATATATATATATATATATATATATATATATATATATATATATATATATAATACTGCATATACAGTACAGACCAGAAGTTTGGACACACCTTCTCATTTAAAGATTTTTCTGTATTTTCACGAGTATGAAAATTGTACATTCACACTGAAGGCATCAAAACTATGAATTAACACATGTGGAATTATATACTTAACAAAAAAGTGTGAAACAACTGTGAAATTATGTCTTATATTCTAGGTTCTTCAAAGTAGCCACCTTTTGCTTTGATGACTGCTTTGCACACTCTTGGCATACTCTTGATGAGCTTCGAGAGGTAGTCACCAGAAATGGTTTTCACTTCACAGGTGTGCCCTGTCAGGTTTAATAAGTGGGATTTCTTGCCTTATAAATGGGGTTGGGACCATCTGTTGTGTTGTGCAGATGTCTGGTGGATATACAGCTGATAGTCCTACTGAACAGACTGTTAGAATTTGTATTATGGCAAGATAAAAGAGGCTAAGAAAAACAAGTGGCCATCATTACTTTAAGAAATTAAGGTCAGTCAGTCCGAAAAATTGGGAAAACTTTGAAAGTGTCTCCAAGTGCAGTGGCAAAAACCATCAAGCTCTACAAAGAAACTGGCTCACATGAGGACGGCCCCAGGAAAGAAAGACCAAGAGCCACCTCTGCTTCTGAGGATAAGTTTATCCGAGACACCAGCCTCAGAAATCGCAGGTTAACAGCAGCTCAGATTAACAAAATAACTGTTAAGAGGAGACTTTGTGCAGCAGGCCTTCATGGTAAAATAGCTGCTAGGAAACCACTGCTAAGGACAGGCAACAAGCAGAAGATACTTGTTTGGGCTAAAGAACACAAGGAATGGACTTTAGACCAGTGGAAATCTGTGCTTTGGTCTGATGAGTAGTGTTGAGCGATACCGTCCGATACTTGAAAGTATCGATATCGGAAAGTATCGGCCGATACCGGCAAAGTATCGGATCTAATCCGATACCCGATACCAATACAAGTCAATGGGACTCAAGTATCGGACGGTATTCCTGATGGTTCCCAGGGTCTGAAGGAGAGGAAACTCTCCTTCAGGCCCTGGGAACCATATTAATGTGTAAAATAAAGAATTAAAATAAAAAAATATTGCTATACTCACCTCTCCGACGCAGCCTGGACTTCAGCGAGGGAACCGGCAGCGTTGTTTGCTTAAAATTTGCGCTTTAACTTCCTTACTTGAAGTCCCGGCTTGTGATTGGTCGCGCGCCGCCCATGTGACCGCGACGCGACCAATCACAGCAAGCCGTGACGTAATTTTAGATCCTTCAGGATTTTGAAATTACGTTCCGGCGTTGTGATTGGTTGCGTCGCGGTCACATGGGTGACGCGACCAATCACAAGCCGTCACGTCACGGGAGGCAGGAGACGCGCGCATTTTAAAATGCGCGCGTCTCCTGCCTCCCGTGACGTCACGGCTTGTGATTGGTCGCGTCGCCCATGTGACCGCGACGCAACCAATCACAACGCCGGAACGTAATTTTAAAATCCTGAAGGACCTAAAATTACGTCACGGCTTGCTGTGATTGGTCGCGTCGCGGTCACATGGGCGGCGCGCGACCAATCACAAGCCGGGACTTCAAGTAAGGAAGTTAAAGCGCGAATTTTAAGCAAACAACGCTGCCGGTTCCCTCGGTAAGGTGCAGGCTGCGTCGGAGAGGTGAGTATAGCAATATTTTTTATTTTAATTCTTTATTTTACACATTAATGTTGTTTCGATACCGATACCCGATACCACAAAAGTATCGGATCTCGGTATCGGAATTCCGATACAGCAAATATCGGCCGATACCCGATACTTGCGGTATCGGAATGCTCAACACTACTGATGAGTCCAAATTTGAGATCTTTGGTTCCAACCACTGTGTCTTTGTGCGACACAGAAAAGGTGAACAGATAGACTCTACATGCCTGGTTCCCACTGTGAAGCATGGAGGAGGAGGTGTGATGGTGTGGGGGTGCTTTGCTGGTGACACTGTTGGGGATTTATTCAAAATTGAAAGCATACTGAACCAGCATGGCTACCACAGCATCTTGCAGCAGCATGCTATTCCATCCAGTTTGCGTTTAGTTAGACCATCATTTATTTTTCAACAGGACAATGCCCCCAGACACACCTACAGGCTGTGTAAGGGTTATTTGACCAAGAAGGAGAGTGATGGGGTGCTACGCCATATGACCTGGCCTCCACAGTCACCAGACCTGAACCCAATCGAGATGGTTTGGGATGAGCTGGACCGCAGAGCGAAGGCAAAAGGGCCAACAAGTGCTAAGCATCTCTGGGAACTCCTTCAAGATTGTTGGAAGACCACTCCCAGTGACTACCTCTTGAAGCTCATCAAGAGAATACCAAGAGTGTGCAAAGCAGTCATCAAAGCAAAAGGTGGCTACTTTGAAGAACCTACAATATAAGACATATTTTCAGTTGTTTCACACTTTTTGTTAAGTATATAATTCCACATATGTTATTTCATAGTTTTGATGCCTTCAGTGTGAATGTACACCTTTTGTAGTCATGAAAATGCAGAAAAATCTTTAAGTGACAAGGTGTGTCCAAACTTTTGGTCTGTACTGTGTATGTATATATATATATATATATATATATATATATATATATATATATATATATATATATATATATATTGTGATATAGTGACCCCTGTAACAGGTAGGGGGCGCTGCATGGTCTCCCCG
This sequence comes from Ranitomeya variabilis, assembly GCF_051348905.1. Taxonomy (NCBI): domain Eukaryota; kingdom Metazoa; phylum Chordata; class Amphibia; order Anura; family Dendrobatidae; genus Ranitomeya; species Ranitomeya variabilis. The sequence goes on from NC_135237.1 coordinate 206,100,908, forward strand.
GTATGTGCACGGAGTCGTATTGAGGCCGTGAGAATCGACCTGCAGTGATGTCAGGATCACGTGACCAGCCCAGGTGATCCATTACTGTGGGTGTGGTTACAGGTACATAACCTGACCAGGGTGTGGGTCACATGGTCTTCTGTGAGGTCTTCTGGGTGGTTCCAGTGTTTGGATCTGGATGGTCCAAGTGCAAGGTCCTGGAAGCCTGTGCTTGGGCTGTGTGCCCGTGTAGGAAGACCTGGGAGGAGGCTTCCTGGAAAGCACATGGCTTGGACCTGGTGGCCTCTGGTGTTGGACTGAGTCCTGAATAGCACCCAGACAGGCCACGGCCTCTGTGTTGAACGGTCCCAGGTGGGATGAACGTTCTGAAGAACACAGTGTGATCATGGTCCGGCACAGTCTGTGTTAGAAGCTCCTGCGAGAGGAGTCTTCTTGGAGCACCTGAGAGACTGTGGACCTGGATGATCGGCGTTGGGGAAGCTACCGGCCTTCAGTGGCTCTGCACTGACTGTTGTGTGCCGGCCAGGCAAGTTGGTGAACCCCGTTAGGCAGTTTCCCCAGGAGAGCGGACTGACAAGGAGTCAGCAGATGGAGCAGGAGCTCCCATAAGGTATCATTGTCTGATGGTGCCTGTTATGTTCTATGAACTGTGTGGTAACCCACTGCAACTGGTCAGGAGAGGACCAGCATGTTTAGTTGCTACAGACTGAGGATATGAAACGTGATGTGATGTCCTGGTACAGTGTGTAAATGGACTGTTCACGATGTGGTTTATGATACCCTAATAAACCAGATAGACTGTTTTGTTTTAAAAACCCGTGCCCGTGTGCTGAATGTCGCGGCAAAGCGAGTGTTCCCCAATACACTCAGTAAGAGTAGTCTTACATTCTCTTACATTTGGTGCTCGAAGCGGGCAACGATCCAGCACACACACGTGGAGTTGACTGCTGTAACTCGGCGGGGTTACGAAGCTGACAAGCATCTGGCTGTAACTCGGCGGGGTTACGAAGCTGACAAGCGTCTGGCTGTAACTTGGCGGGGTTACGAAGGGGACAAGCGGCGTCCTGTGGATCGGCGGGTCCACGAAGTCGGCGGTAGAGCCTTGTGGAGCATAGCTGCAGTGGCAGCAAGAGGTTCCACAGCAGGCAGAGCTGCAGTGGCTTGTGGTTGGCAGCCGGAGGTGCTGTTTGTATGTGACTGCAGCGGGAGCTGTGGCAGTGCCAGCAGGAGCTGGTGAAGTGACATATAAAAGAAAGAAAAAAAAAATTCTCTCCCTTTTCCTCCAAGTTGTGCTGACTCTTAAAGGGCCAGTACAAGCCCAGAGACAAAGGGGTGTACTGTGCGAACTGGGGCCTGAGTGCCGTGGGGAAGTTCACGGGGTGTATCCCAGGGAGGGGAGTATCCCTAATAGTGAGCGCTGACCCCAATTGGAGATGGTTGCCCAAAAGGGGGCGGAGTCTCAAAAACGGGCGGTAACCCAAACAGGGGTAATGGCCCAAAAAGGGGTGGGATCCCGAAGGGGGGCTGAATCCCGAACAGGGGTGGTGTCAAAAAGCGGAGCACTTGCCCAAAAAGGGGGCGGAGCCAAAAAAGGGGCGGCAATCAGTGAGGTGTCACGACTGCGTCCTTTTTGGCTGGATGGAAAGTGTGTGCGGGGATTGATAGACCCGGGGAGAGAAGCGTCTGTGCTGAGAACCCGTCCAGGAGATTTTGTGTCACCTGGGGACACTGAATATCTCCAGGTAGCCACTATCTACATTGTCGCAGCGGAGGTTTCCACATACCATGAGGTGGCTGTAGACCCGATCTTGCCGTATCCTATGGTAATAGGACAAGATTTGGTAGCACTGTGGGAAAAGGCTGAAGTGTTTGTGGATATAATGTGGATGTCAGTTAGTAATATTGAGACGGCGCCCCCTAGAGTTGACAGTCCTAAGGTAGGCCTGAACAAGGGAAAAGGTGCGACTGTCCAACTAACTGACCTGACGTCACCTGAAGTGTGCCACAATATGACTGGTAGTGGTCTGGTGGATAAAAGAAGTGGAGTTGACACCCAGACAGAGAGCGACACAGACTCTGGGGGTGACTGTGACAAGTCATGGTCAGTAACAAGCGCATGTGCCATGGTGACAGGTGGAGGACGGGGTCCAGGACCTGTGGTGACGGGTGGAGGACGGGGTCAAGGACCTGTGGTGACAGGTGGAGGACGGGGTCCAGGACCTGTGGTGACTGGTGGAGGACGGGGTCCAGGACCTGTGGTGACGGTTGGTGGTGACTCCAATTCAGACGGTGATGCCAGTGGGAAAGAGTGCAGTAAGGTTGACTCAGGCAATTCTTCCTCCCGTCGCCGGAGACGTAAAAGAGCCAAAGGGGCTGAACCGGTTGGTCCGTGTGAGGAATTGACGGAAGATGCTGAGGACCTGGGGTGTATGAAGTACTCTGAAGTCCCAGGAAAAAGGGACGAACCTAATGATGTCACCGCTGAGACCCAAGAGAGGGCCGACCCTGACAGTGCAGAGTCTGAGGGTGCAGAAGTGGAGGAGGCCACCAAGGAGGTGGTGCCTGAAGTAAATACCTCCTCAAGTAATGGATGTCCCACCAATCCAGAGGATGGGAGAAGCAAAATAGAGTTGGATATAGAGACGGTGAAAGACCATCTTGAACGAGAAAGGGTCCTGAGACAAGCGGCTGAGCGCAGAGTGGATGAGCTGGAGAAGGAAGTCTCTGAGCTCAGAGGTCACCTGTACAGATGGCAAAGTGTGTATCAGACCCTAAAGGAAGACATTGTAGTGCTTAGAGAAGCACTAAAAGGCCCTCTACAAGAAAAAGAGGTGGTGGTCGCAGACTTCTCGTGCCAGTACCAGATGTTGTGAATTCTGTTTGTGGGCTCCCCCGGTGGTGTTTTATGGTAGTGCCACTTATTTGCCTTCTTCTATCCTTGATCACCTGTTGACACCCATTAGGGGAGTTTCCTATTTAAGGCTGCTTGGCTGCTGGTCTGATGCCGGCCAACAATGTATCAGTAGCATTCTGTTGCATTCTCCTGCCTCAAGATCCTGTTCAGCTAAGTTGAATTTTGTTTCTAGTTTATTCTATTTTTGTCCAGCTATTTGCAATGTGACTCTCTGAAGCTGGAAGCTCTCGTGGACTGGAATTGCCACTCCAGTGGCATGAGTTGTCACTGGAGTTTTAAAGTAATTTCAGGATGGTGTTTTTGAGTAGTGTTTTGAAGTTGACCGTGAAGTGACTCTTTCCTGTACTTCTGCTATCTAGTAAGCGGACCTCACTGTGCTAAATCTGCTGTTCATCCTACGTATGTCTTTTCCTCTTGACTCACCGTCAATATCTGTGGGGGGCTACTATCTCCTTTTGGGGTTCATCTCTGGAGGTAAGGCAGGCCTGTATATTCCTCTGATAGGGGTAGTTAGATCTCCGGCTGGCGCGTGGTGTCTAGGGCATCGTAGGAAACACTCCCCGGCTACTTCCAGTGTCGTGTCAGGTTCAGGTCACGGTCACTTTAGTTCCCATCACCCGAGAGCTAGTCCGTTGTTATTTTGATTTCCCTGCCATTGGGAAAATCATAACAGTTTGGCCGGCCAACATGTGTTAAAACTATGCACTAAAGCAGGAAAGGATATGAAAAGGTTTTTTTTCCTTCTGTGTTTGGAAAGTGCACCTTAGTGCTTATTTGTACTCCTTGCTTAAACTGCAGTCTTCAGCCTTTTTTTTTTTTTCCTCTCCTCTTAATCTCTGAATGGCTTTGGTTACACCTGTTTGAATCATGGATCCACAGAGTTTGGTTGCAGGTCTGAATAACCTGGCTACAAAGGTCCAGAACTTACAAGATTTTGTTATACGTGCTCCAATGTCTGAACCTAAGATCCCTATGCCTGAATTTTTTACCGGAGACAGATCCCGTTTTTTGAATTTCAGAGAGAATTGTAAATTGTTTTTGTCTCTGAAATCTCACTCTGCTGGTGATCCTGCGCAACAGGTTAAAATTGTTATTTCTCTATTGCGGGGTGACCCACAAAGTTGGGCATTTGCATTGTCGCCAGGGGACCCTGCGTTATTAAATGTAGATGCGTTTTTTCTGGCTTTGGGGTTGCTTTATGAAGAACCTAATTTAGAGATTTTGGCTGAGAAAGCCTTGATAGCTCTTTCTCAAGGGCAAGATGAAGCTGAGATATACTGCCAAAAATTTCGTAAATGGTCGGTGCTTACTAAATGGAATGAGTGCGCTCTAGCAGCTAATTTCAGAGAAGGTCTCTCTGATGCCGTGAAGGATGTCATGGTGGGGTTCCCTGTGCCTACAGGTCTGAATGATGCCATGAAATTGGCTATCCAGATTGATCGGCATTTACGGGAGCGCAAATCTGTGCACCATATGGCGGTATCTTCTGAGCAAAAATCTGTGCACCATATGGCGGTATCTTTTGAGCAAAAACCTGTGCACCATATGGCGGTATCTTCTGAGCAAAAACCTGTGCACCATATGGCGGTATCTTCTGAGCAAAAACCTGTGCATCATTTGGCGGTGACCTCTGAAAAGGCACCAGAGCATATGCAATGCGATAGTGTATTGTCTAGAGGCGAACGACAGAATTAAAGGCGCAAAAATGGGTTGTGCTTCTATTGTGGAGATCCAGCTCATGTTATATCAGCATGCTCTAAACGCATAAAGAAGGTTGATAAAAAGGTTGATAAATCTTTTTCTATGGGTACCTTGCAGTCTAAATTTCTTTTGTCCGTGACATTGATTTGTACTTTATCATCTGTTACTGTGGATGCTTATGTGGATTCTGGCGCCGCTCTGAGTCTCATGGATTGGTCCTTTGCCAAGCGTTGTGGGTTTGATTTAGAGCCTCTGGAGGTTTCTATTCCCTTAAAGGGTATTGATTCTACACCTTTGGCTAGCAATAAACCACAATATTGGACACAAGTGACTATGCATCTGTCCCCAGACCATCAGGAGATTATTCGTTTCCTTGTGTTATATAATCTACATGACGTATTAGTACTTGGATTACCATGGTTACAAATTCATAATCCAGTCTTGGACTGGAGATCAATGTCTGTGCTGAGCTGGGGATGTCAGGGGATTCATGGGGATGCACCTTTGGTTCCCATTTCTTCATCTACTCCCTCTGAGATCCCAGCATTTCTGTCAGATTTTTATGATGTCTTTCAGGAGCCTAAAACTGATTCTCTCCCTCCTCACAGAGAGTGTGACTGCGCTATTGAGTTGATTCCCGGTAGTAAATTTCCTAAGGGTCGCTTGTTTAATTTGTCTGTACCTGAACATACTGCTATGCGGGAGTATATCAGAGAATCTTTGGAAAAGGGTCATATTCGCCCCTCTTTGTCTCCACTGGGGGCAGGGTTTTTCTTTGTGGGTAAAAAGGATGGTTCATTGAGACCTTGTATCGACTATCGACTTCTGAATAAGATTACAGTTAAATACCAGTATCCGTTACCTTTACTGACTGATCTTTTTGCTCGCATAAAGGGGGCGAAGTGGTTCACTAAGATCGATCTACGTGGTGCGTATAATTTGGTGCGGATTAAGCAGGGGGATGAGTGGAAGACCGCATTTAATACGCCTGAAGGCCATTTTGAGTATTTGGTAATGCCTTTCGGTCTCGCGAATGCCCCTTCCGTTTTTCAGTCCTTTATGCACGATATTTTCCGTGAATATCTGGATAAATTTATGATTGTGTATTTGGATGATATTTTGATTTTTTCGGAGGACTGGGAATCGCATGTTCAACAGGTCAGGAGAGTTTTTCAGGTTTTACGAGCTAATTCTCTATTTGTGAAGGGCTCAAAGTGTATTTTTGGGGTTCAGAGAATTTCCTTTTTGGGATATATTTTTTCCCCTTCATCTATGGAGATGGACCCTGTTAAGGTTCAGGCTATTTGTGATTGGGTACAACCTACTTCTCTAAAGAGTCTTCAGAAATTCTTGGGATTTGCTAATTTCTATCGCCGATTCATAGCGGGTTTTTCTGCCATTGCTAAACCTTTGACTGATTTGACCAAGAAGGGTGCTGATGTTGCTAATTGGTCCTCTGCGGCTGTGGAGGCCTTTCGGGAGCTTAAGCGCCGCTTTTCTTCTGCTCCTGTGTTGCGCCAGCCTGATGTTTCGCTCCCGTTCCAGGTTGAAGTAGATGCTTCCGAGATCGGAGCAGGTGCAGTTTTGTCGCAGAAAGGTCCTGACTGCTCAGTGATGAGACCATGTGCGTTTTTCTCTCGAAAGTTTTCGCCCGCTGAGCGAAATTATGATGTTGGAAATCGGGAGCTCTTGGCCATGAAGTGGGCATTTGAGGAGTGGCGTCATTGGCTTGAGGGTGCTAGACACCAGGTGGTGGTCTTGACTGACCACAAAAATCTAATTTATCTTGAGTCAGCCAGGCGTCTGAATCCTAGACAGGCGCGCTGGTCGTTGTTTTTCTCTCGATTTAACTTTGTGGTTTCATATCTGCCCGGGTCTAAGAATGTGAGGGCGGATGCCCTCGCTAGGAGTTTTGAGCCTGACTCGCCTGGTGATTCCGAACCTACTGGCATCCTGAAGGATGGGGTGATATTGTCAGCTGTCTCCCCAGACCTGCGGCGCTCTTTGCAGGAGTTTCAGGTGGATAGGCCTGATCGCTGTCCGCCTGGTAGATTGTTTGTCCCTGATGACTGGACCAGTAGAGTTATTTCGGAGGTTCACTCTTCCGCGTTGGCAGGTCATCCTGGAATTTTTGGCACCAGGGATCTGGTGTCTAGGTCCTTCTGGTGGCCTTCCTTGTCTCGAGATGTACGTATTTTTCTGCAGTCTTGTGATGTTTGTGCTCGGGCTAAGCCCTGCTGTTCCCGGGCCAGCGGGTTGTTGTTGCCCTTGCCTATTCCTAAGAGGCCTTGGACGCACATCTCTATGGACTTTATTTCTGACCTTCCTGTTTCTCGTAGGATGTCCGTCATCTGGGTGGTGTGTGACCGTTTTTCCAAGATGGTTCACTTGGTACCTTTGCCCAAATTGCCCTCCTCCTCTGAGCTGGTCCCTCTATTTTTTCAGAATGTTGTGCGTTTGCATGGTATTCCTGAGAATATAGTGTCTGACAGGGGTACTCAGTTTGTGTCTAAATTTTGGCGGGCGTTTTGTGCCAGGATGGGCATCGACTTGTCTTTTTCGTCTGCATTCCATCCTCAGACTAATGGCCAGACTGAGCGTACTAATCAGACCTTGGAGACTTACTTGAGGTGTTTTGTGTCCGCTGATCAGGACGATTGACTTGATTTTTTGCCATTGGCAGAGTTTGCCCTTAACAATCGGGCCAGTTCTGCCACTTTGGTTTCTCCATTTTTTTGTAATTCAGGGTTTCACCCTCGCTTTTCGTCCGGTCAATTGGAGTCTTCGGATTGTCCTGGAGTAGATGCTGTGGTTGATAGAATGCATCAGATTTGGGGACAGGTTGTGGACAATCTGAAGTTGTCCCAGGAGAAGACTCAACAGTTCACTAATCGTCATCGGCGTGTCGGTCCTCGTCTTTGTGTTGGGGACCTGGTTTGGTTGTCTTCTCGATTTGTTCCTATGAAGGTCTCGTCTCCGAAGTTTAAGCCTCGGTTTATCGGCCCTTAAAGGATTCTGGAGGTTCTCAATCCTGTGTCCTTTCGTTTGGACCTCCCAGCATCTTTTACTATTCATAATGTTTTTCATCGGTCATTGTTGCGGAGGTATGAGGTGCCGGTTGTTCCGTCTGCTGATTCTCCTGCTCCTGTGCTGGTTGAGGGTGAGTTGGAGTATGTGGTGGAAAAGATCTTGGACTCCCGTGTTTCCAGACGGAAACTTCAGTATCTGGTTAAGTGGAAAGGCTATGGTCAGGAGGATAATTCTTGGGTGACAGCATCTGATGTTCATGCTCCTGATTTGGTTCGTGCATTTCATAGTGCTCATCCAGATCGCCCTGGTGGTTCTGGTGAGGGTTCGGTGCCCCCTCCTTAAGGGGGGGTACTGTTGTGAATTCTGTTTGTGGGCTCCCCCGGTGGTGTTTTATGGTAGTGCCACTTATTTGCCTTCTTCTATCCTTGATCACCTGTTGACACCCATTAGGGGAGTTTCCTATTTAAGGCTGCTTGGCTGCTGGTCTGATGCCGGCCAACAATGTATCAGTAGCATTCTGTTGCATTCTCCTGCCTCAAGATCCTGTTCAGCTAAGTTGAATTTTGTTTCTAGTTTATTCTATTTTTGTCCAGCTATTTGCAATGTGACTCTCTGAAGCTGGAAGCTCTCGTGGACTGGAATTGCCACTCCAGTGGCATGAGTTGTCACTGGAGTTTTAAAGTAATTTCAGGATGGTGTTTTTGAGTAGTGTTTTGAAGTTGACCGTGAAGTGACTCTTTCCTGTACTTCTGCTATCTAGTAAGCGGACCTCACTGTGCTAAATCTGCTGTTCATCCTACGTATGTCTTTTCCTCTTGACTCACCATCAATATCTGTGGGGGGCTACTATCTCCTTTTGGGGTTCATCTCTGGAGGTAAGGCAGGCCTGTATATTCCTCTGATAGGGGTAGTTAGATCTCCGGCTGGCGCGTGGTGTCTAGGGCATCGTAGGAAACACTCCCCGGCTACTTCCAGTGTCGTGTCAGGTTCAGGTCACGGTCACTTTAGTTCCCATCACCCGAGAGCTAGTCCGTTGTTATTTTGATTTCCCTGCCATTGGGAAAATCATAACAACCAGAGTGGTAATGAGGTGAAGCTGCTAATGCCCATCTTGACCCGGGGTCTGGAAGAGGGTAAAGCTGAAGAGGAGTTGGCGCTAAAAGTAGAACAAGATAGTCACCCGGTTGTGACAGGTGTCTTGATGGAAAGGTCCATGGCAAAGCAGGAGCCATCCGTTCCTGAAGAAAGTGAGACTCCGCTCTTCAAGTGCGTGATAGATGTACCCGAAGAGGCGCAAGATGCATGTACCCGTGAGGGTGTGCATGAGGCCTTTAAAAAGGCAGTAGAAGCATGTAGTGTGCACTGGGCACTGGAGACGAGACAGTTGGTGATACTGTCTACTAAGGAAGTCACAGTGAAGAGGGTGGCTGTCCTGAGGGACATGCGCCTACAGTGCCTCCGCACGAAACAGATGATCCTGTTGAGGAATAATGAAGCCACACGATGTTTGGAGCAAGCCAGGAAAGCTCAAAGTCATCTGGGCTTGGTAGAGGACACAGTCCAAGTGCCCAGAGCTCTGGTAGCGAAGCTCATTGGCAGATTTGGGAAAGTGATGCAGGAGATGGTGGATATATCCGGTGTGAAGAGACAGAGGATTCCGGCTGAAGACGAGGCCCAGGTGGGTGAAGATGGAATGGTGTCATTCCTGCTTGTCGGGTCCAAGGAGAGTCTAGGGAATATCCGGATGCTCCTGAGGTATCGCATGGCATACCTGAGAGAAATAGAGCAGCTAAGACTGTACAGACGGCAGGTCAATAAACAGCTGCAGAACATGAGGTGGCGGCTGCCTTCTTGCCAAGGAAAAGGAAACAAAAGGGACATGTACAGTAGTAGACGTAGTGATGGAGGGTCAGACTCTGATCAGTTGCTAGTCTCGACTGTATGTGGGACCAATGACCGCATCAACCGTGGGTGGCGACCCTGGAGAGAAAGGTCGAGTAAAGAGACAAACTTGACTAAAGGTTTGGTGACACAGACAAACTGTGACTTAAAGGCCAAAGCTCAAGGCCTACATGTTGACCGCTGGGGGCGGGGTAAACTCGACAACTGGGTGGTTGTGTGTGATGCTCAAAACCGACTGAGATGGTTCTCTCGACAGGTAGGGCAAGGCAACGTGCGTGACATATCCCGTGACCCCACGTGTATGACAGGTGTTCAACCCCACAAGCTTGAACAGAGGGGGGGGATATGTGATATAGTGACCCCTGTAACAGGTAGAGGGCGCTGCATGGTCTCCCCGGTATGTGCACGGAGTCGTATTGAGGCCATGAGAATCGACCTGCAGTGATGTCAGGATCACGTGACCAGCCCAGGTGATCCATTACTGTGGGTGTGGTTACAGGTACATAACCTGACCAGGGTGTGGGTCACATGGTCTTCTGTGAGGTCTTCTGGGTGGTTCCAGTGTTTGGATCTGGATGGTCCAAGTGCAAGGTCCTGGAAGCCTGTGCTTGGGCTGTGTGCCCGTGTAGGAAGACCTAGGAGGAGGCTTCCTGGAAAGCACATGGCTTGGACCTGGTGGCCTGTGGTGTTGGACTGAGTCCTGAATAGCACCCAGACAGGCCGCGGCCTCTGTGTTGAACGGTCCCAAGTGGGATGGTCGTTCTGAAGAACACAGTGTGTTCATGGTCCGGCACAGTCTGTGTTAGAAGCTCCTGCGAGAGGAGTCTTCTTGGAGCACCTGAGAGACTGTGGACCTGGATGATCGGCGTTGGGGAAGCTACCAGCCTTCGGTGGCTCTGGACTGACTGTTGTGTGCCGGCCAGGCAAGTTGGTGAACCCCGTTAGGCAGTTTCCCCAGGAGAGCGGACTGACAAGGAGTCAGCAGATGGAGCAGGAGCTCCCATAAGGTATCATTGTCTGATGGTGCCTGTTATGTTCTATGAACTGTGTGGTAACCCACTGCAACTGGTCAGGAGAGGACCAGCATGTTTAGTTGCTACAGACTGAGGATATGAAACGTGATGTGATGTACTGGTACAGTGTGTAAATGGACTGTTCACGATGTGGTTTATGATACCCTAATAAACCAGATAGACTGTTTTGTTTTAAAAACCTGTGCCCGTGTGCTGAATGTCGCGGCAAAGCGAGTGTTCCCTAATACACTCAGTAAGAGTAGTCTTACATTCTCTTACAATATATATACACACACATATTCTATGTGTATGTATTTCTTCTATTCTATTCTAACCTGTCAGTGTGATTTTACTGTACATCTCACATGAACTGCCGGCTTCTCGCAAGTCACACTGATGGTCCGTGTGGTGTGCAATTTTTTATCGCACATAGACTTGTATTGGCAAGTTTCGGCTGATATACGCTGCAAATCGCAGCATGTTGCGATTTCACTCGCATGTATAAAACAGCCGAGAAAAAAAAGGTGATGGGAGCTGCCCCTTAGATTAACAGTGGTCCGAGTGCTATGCGATTTTTTTCTTGCATAGCACTCGTCTCAGTATTCCTCTCTAGTGTGACTCCAGCCTAACACTGTGCAGCCCCAAAATACAAAGAATTCAGTATAGGTAACGGGCAAAATGTTAAATCCTGTATGTGACTCATGTGGAGAGTTCCCATATGGCTTGGAAGGTAAAATTCCTGCATGTAAAAATGTTCATGGCATATATTAGAAGTGTAGAAAAGAATGAAAATGTTCAGTAGATAAATTGTATTATTACATCAAAGTAGAGCTCCAAGCAACATGTTAGGAATGAATGCAAGAAAGGAGCTCAATATGCCTGCTGATCTTGCAGATAGTTGAGGACCTTGCAACCAGAGGGTGCTATATACAGCTGCTGTTGCACAGCAATAACAGGAGGGAGGGGGAATGCAGCACGTCCATCGGGTAAGTATAAAAAATGATTTATTTAAATCCACTAAAATTAACAAAACCCAGGAAAAAACGTTAAAACTGATGTGTTTCTGGGGAAAAACGCCCTTGGACCGTGTCACACTTGCGAGTCTAATGAGAGAAACTTGCACGAGTCTCTCGCATAAATACCGACACTGCCACCAGCACTCTGGACCGGAACATTCAGCTGCATGTATTTCTATGCAGCCGCACACTCTGGTCCCGAGTGCTGGAGGCAGTGAGTTTCTCGCATTGCACTCGCAAGTATGACCCCGGCCTTAATCAATGTACAGTATTTTTCATCGTATAAGATGACTGGGAGTATAAGATGACCCCCAACTTTTCAGGAGTCATCTTATACATCGGGTGTCGTCTTATACGCATGTGCAGGGAGCGGTCCCGGATGGTTCCCAGGGTCTGGAGGAGAGGAGACTCTCCCTAAGGCCCTGGGATCCATATTCGTGTAAAAAAAAAGAATAAAAATAAAAAATATGGATATACTTACCTTCCGACGGCCCCCGGAGTTCTCTCGGCTCTTTGCGATGCTTGCGGCGGCTTCCGTTCCCAGGGATGCATTGCATGCCGCGAAGGACCTTTGTCCCATGTATACATAGTATATCCATATTTTTTATTTTTATTCTTTTTTTAACACGAATATGGATCCCAGGGCCCGAAGAAGAGTCTCCTCTCCTCCAGACGCTGGGAACCATCCAGGACCGCTCCCTGAACCATATGCAGTGACTTCAGAGCTCCGCACATGCCGTACCCAGCGTATAAGGCTTCTTTCACACTAGCGTCGGGCTCGGTCCGTCGCAGTGCGTCGGGCCGAGGTCCCCGACGCTAGCGTTGTCTCCGCCGCACAACGGGGGCAGCGGATGCATTTTTCCAGCGCATCCGCTGCCCCATTGTGAGGTGCGGGGAAGTGCGTGGAGGTGGGGGCAGAGTTCCGGCCGCGCAAGTGCGGTCGGAAAAAGCGGACCGTCGGGAGCAAAAAACGTTACATGTAACGTTTTTTGCTCCCGACGGTCCGCCACAACACGGCGCAACTGTCGTACGACGGTTGCGACGTGTGTCAATGCGTCGCAAATGCGTCGCTAATGTTAGTCAATGCAGAAAAAATGCATCCTGCAAGCACTTTTGCAGGATGCGTTTTTTCGGCAAAACGACGCATTTGCGACGTATTGCAGTTAACGCTAGTGTGAAAGTAGCCTAAGACGACCCCTGACTTTTTAGAAGATTTTCAGGGGTTAAAAAGTCATCCTATACTCCAGAAAATACGGTATATGGAAAAAGTGGTAAGAGTCACATTATATAGCAGCAATTAACCAATCTCAAGAATCGACCAATGCAAAGACAAAACATTGCAGAAACAATATTAAAGTGTCTCATCTACAAAAATATTAGCTAACTAACAAAAAACAAATCCAGCTCCTGCTCCTGGATTTTTACAACCAGCTCCTGATGGAGCAGTTATGAGCTGCTGTGGGGGTGCTGACTGTCAGACATCTACCCGTCTCATGGTGATGACGCATCCTATAAACAGGTAATTTATATGTAAGATAAAGTCAGGCCCTTTAGGCCCCTTAGAATAAGTGTATTTTTGCACTTTGACCAATTTCCGACATGGCACATTTATCTTTTCCTCAAATTCTGAGAAATGCAAGTGTGGCAAAATTGCAAAACAAAATCCAAAAATCATACAATTTTGCAATTGTTTTTTGTTTCTACTGCATTCATTATTCAGTAAAAATTACCTGGCAATATGATTTTCCAGGTCAGTAAAATTTCAGAGATGCAAAAGCTATTACATTTTTTTTACAAATTCGCAAAAATAAAAATAAAAAATTCAGAAATCCGTAACATTTTTATTTTTTGGTTGATGTAACAAGGTTTTTTGCAAGGCTTCAGGTTTAATAACAACATATTGGGTAGATAAAATGTCTTGATCACTACTACTACATTTTTGTGCTGTTGTGGTGGCGGAAAAAACAATTGAGGCATTCAGATTTTTTTCTGATCACGGCGTTTACCAATCTTGATAATTGATTTTAAATTTTGATACATCTGACTTTTCTGGAAAAGTGATAGCATGTATTTTATTATTATTATTATTATTATTATTATTATTTATTTATATAGCACCATTAATTCCATGGTGCTGTACATGAGAAGGGGTTACATCAAAATACAAATATCACTTACAGTAAACAAAACTAACAATCACAGACTGGTACAGAGGGAAGAGGACCCTGCCCTTGCGGGCTTACATTCTACAGGACTATGGGGAAGGAGACACTAGATCGAGGGTTGCAGTAGCTCCAATGTTGTTGAGGTGGCCGTGTGGTCTTTACAGGCTGTAAGCTTCCTTGAAGAGGTGGGTTTTCAGGTTTCTTTTGAAGGATCCAAAAGTAGTGGATAACCGGATGTGTTGGGGCACTGAATTCCAGAGGATGGGTGATATTCGGGAGAAGTCTTGGAGGCGATTGAGTGATCGAATAAGCGTGGAGGAGAGAAGGAGGTCTTGGGAGGACCGGAGATTACGCGAGGGAAGATATTGAGAAATTAGTGTGGAAATATACGGAGGAGAAAGGTTATGGATGGCTTTGTAGGTCAGTGTTAGTAATTTAAACTGGGTTTACGGTGGGAAATTGGGAGCCAGTGAAGGGATTTGCAAAGAGGTGAAGCAGGAGTGTAGCAAGGAGAGAGATTAATTAGTCGGGCAGCAGAGTTAAGGATGGACAGGAGGGGTGCGAGAGTGTTAGAAGGTAGGCCACAGAGGAGTATGTTGCAGTAGTCGAGGCGGGAGATGATTAGGGCATGCACGAGCATTTTGGTAGAGTGTCTGTTGAGGAAAGGACGGATTCTGGAAATATTTTTCAGCTGGAGGCGACAACAGGTAGCGAGATCTTGGATGTGCGGTTTTATAAAAAAAGTAAAGCTTTATTTTTAATGGGAAAGAGTGGGGTGATTCAAATTTTTATTTTATTTTTTTAACTGCTCTTGTTAGTCCCCTTAGGGGAATTGAAACTATGATCACACAATCACTCATACTATATTGCAATACTATGGTTTGCTATATGTAGCAAAACTTATGTTTTCCTATGAAGCCTAACCATAGGCTTGTCTTCATAAAAGTGCTGTCTTGACCCCTAGCTAATTGAAAACCCACTGGGACCCCGTACTAGTGTTGTGGGAGGTAGGTAGGGGGTGCTTGATGGTGTCTAAACCATAATAATCCCAGGCAGTGCTGTATATGCCATTATCAGAAGCTGACAGCAGCATTTACCAGGTTTACAGCAGAGGGAAGAGTTCAGCTTCACTTGCTGCTGTTAGAGGCAGATGGTGACAGAATTACACGGGCCACGGCCATCATCTGCTGAGAAAGATGCAGACTCAGCTCCTGAGCCCACACTAGAGACAGGGAGCCAGTGCTGGATGCACAGGTTAAGGCTTCTTTCACACTTCCATCTGTTGGGGTGCGTCATAATGCAGCGAAATGACGTAT
The DNA here is from genome assembly GCF_051348905.1 of Ranitomeya variabilis. Classification (NCBI taxonomy): domain Eukaryota; kingdom Metazoa; phylum Chordata; class Amphibia; order Anura; family Dendrobatidae; genus Ranitomeya; species Ranitomeya variabilis. Next base: position 206,115,965 of record NC_135237.1, read on the forward strand.
CGACGGATGTTGTGAAAATAGATTAAAAACATGTGTAACGCATCCAGTTTTATGACGGATGCGTAGAATGTATTTTGCCAGAATTTTCAGGTATAAATCCCCAGACTAGAAAATCCTTCCATGCATGCTCAGAATAGAAAAACACAATATGTCACTAGATTCCTGCTTTTCACAGGCATCGACGCATCCTGCGGCCATAGGCTGCCATTATAGCCAACGACGTATGCCGCAGGATGCGTCGTTGCACGTTTTTCCGACGCTGACAAAATACGCTTCATTGAACATTTTTTCCAGATGACGGACCGCTATTTTCTGAGGGATCCAGTGCACGTCGGCTGAAACGGATGTCCGTCTGTCACAATCCATCGCTAATACAAGTCTATGGGAAAAAAACAGGATCCTGCAGAACAATTTGCAAGATTCTGTTTTTTCAAAACTTGACAGATTTCGACGGGAGGAAAAAGACAGAAGTGTGAAAGAGGCCTAGTAAGGAGTTAAAACAAACCTATCTGCAAAAAATGGAATTTACCTGCAAACATAGGGTTAATAAGCACATGAATACCATTTATACATGTTCGGCAGTATAATTGGAATTTTTAGTATAGGGATAAAATGAAGTTGTATTATGCCTGCAGACGCTCTCTTCCAAACATTGGGGTGGCGCTGGAGAAGTGAATTGCCAGCACTCACTGCATAGTAAGTGCACTGTAATCACTCACCTTGCTGATGATGGAAAGCAAGCAGCTGCTAGGAGACTATAACTTAATTTTTTCCTTACAGATTGACTTTCAAGTGTTGAAAGCTTTTAACCCCTTAACAAACTGATGTACATTTCCGTCAAATGTCACCTATATATTAATTTAGGAGTATAATCAGGAGTGGTATGATTACAGATGTATCAAAGTTTACTGGGAATTAGGTAAAAATGTTGCACAAAGTATTATGTGGATAAATGTTTGGTGACTAAATACTTCCTGTAGTGGTACATTGTAAATTTTGGATTTTCAGTATGGTAAACCTAAAATAAGAGAATTAGCTCAATAATATTTGGATATAAAAGAACTCTAATGGTCACTTCAGGATTCACAATACTAAGATCAAAATAGCAATGCGTGTCTCCTATTTAAATAAAACAAGTTAATCTGAGAAACTACTGTGCTACAATACACAGTAAAATGGATTTACAATTACTTACATAATCCACAGAAATTTTTGTTATAGCCAATCATGTAACTGCCCACTCATATTTTAGTGGATACTGATCACTATATGTAAAGAACAACTCAGATCAACTGTATCAAAGCTGAGTAATGAGGCGGGCTAAGGAGGCTGATTAAGGTCAAACTAGGATATACTATGCAGATCTTAGCTATTAAAGAGTACTAATCTTCTGTACATACATGTACATAACAGCAGAGAAACCACTTATAGCTTGTTGGCCCTTCTGACACACCATACAAAATAAAACACAACACAAAAAATACAAAATGAAATGTTCTCTTTATTCCCCTACTGTATGTTCTTTCCTGTTCTTTAGAGGTTTTTTGTTAGGAGTCACATGAAAGCATGAGTGAAAGCGGTCCTTTGCTTCTGAGATGGCATTTCAATAAATGCAGTTGCCCAAGTACAAAGATAGGTGCTTCTTCACTCTGAAGCTGATGGAGGCTCAGTGCATTCATTGTGTTCAGTGAATCTAGGGGACAACCTTAAATCTCCTAGAATATAATTTTCAACCCATGCATGAAGAGTAATATTAGGGGTATTATAAAACAATGAGATAAAGCTATTGTATACTTAATAATGTAATTGTACTAATGAAACAATGGATATTATGACAGAGGCAAACTATAAATCTATCAGGAGAATGCGTGGAAGTTATCAGAAACAAGGAGTGGGAATTTGGTATTAGTTAAGCCTAATTTATGTATTTAGAACATTGCAATTATTCTAATTCTACTTTTGATTAAAAGCTTTATACCTTTTAGAAATTGTTTTTGTACTTTTTCATTTATATATACAATCCTTACATGAAGTGATCTGCGGTTTTTGCTATGGTGACTGGTATCCTACAGTGGGGAAATGAAGGGCCCCTTTGCAAGAACACTATGTAGACCCTTTGCAGTCCAATAATATGTCTGTGACAGAAGTGGTTCGCTGCTTTGGAGGTTAATATGGACCCCTTACTGTTTGAGTGCCTGTGCTGCTACACCAATGGCATGTCCACCCATGAGTGGTGGTCTTCAACCTCTCAAGGTGTTAGAAAACATAAGCATCAAGCATGTACTATTTCCACATAGCTTAGCCTGCCTTTATCTAGAAAAGTATTGTGGATATCAAAGCCTAAAAATAGGAATCACAAATGTGTTCCCACAGGATTTGTAGTGACTGAGAATTTTATAAATGTAGCTGTTTCGTCAGGGTGTCCATAAGTCAAGATGTAAAATGACCTTGTAATAAACTGAAACATGCTTACAACATAGTCTTCCTCTGAAAATTCCCCTCCTCAAATGGGATTTATGTTATTATGTTAGGGATTTATTGTAAATCAGGATTGAAAAGAGAGTTTATAAAACAAGTAAAGTGTTACAGGAAGCACCGTAATTCATCATTTCCTTGTTATTGTGTAGCAGATGACCAAGAAGGACATAAAGAAGAAATGAGCTAATGCCGTTTGAAATATCTATATAATTTAATTCTCATTTATAGGATCTGTGCGAGGAGATGCCATAATACCACATAAACTAAACATGAATTTTATTTAAAGAAAAAGCCTGAAGAAATTAAGCTATTTCTAGATCAATAGATAACATTTATTACACTTTCTTTTGTTTGCTACTGAGAATGTGTTCACCATTGTTACTATATATACTTCAGGGGTTATGAGGAATAGTTAATATGGTGTCATATACACTATACTTCTGCAATCTACTGACATCTCATTGTAATTCCTGACTAAGACAATTTCTACATAAGGTCATTTTAATGTTCCCTAGCATATTTTTGGGATACTTTTTATGTACCCCGATACTATTGTGATATGTGACTATTCCATTAAAGTGAACCTGTCAGCAGGATTTTGCTAAGTAAACTGCACGCTTTGCCAGGTAGGCATTGTAAAACTGATTAAAATGACTGTAGGTAAAGTCTTATCTTCCTGCCCTAAACTAGAGAAACCAAGGAAAGACCTGACCACAGGCCCGTCCTGATGAACAAACATGTTCCTCATCATATAGACAGAGATACAGACTGTTTATGCCTGTGGAAAGGTCGTTCCTTGATTACACTGGCTTAAGGTACCTTCACACTCAGCAACTTTACAACGAGAACGACAACGATCCATGACGTTGCAGCGTCCAGGATAGTAATCTCGTTGTGTTTGACACGCAGCAGCGATCTGGATCCCACTGTGATATCGCTGGTCGGAGCTAGAAGTCCAGAACTTTATTTGGTCGTCAGGTCGGCGTGTATCGTCATGTTTGAAAGCAAAAGCAACGATGTCAGCAATGTTTTACATGGAGCTAACGACCTGTGAGAACGATAAGTGAGTCACCGTTACGTCACAGGATCACTCCTGCATCGTTGTGGAGCTGCTGTGTTTGACGTCTCTACAGCGACCTAAACAGTGACGCTGCAGCGATCGGCTGGCTGTCTATATCGCTGCAGCGTCGCTGAGTGTGATGGTACCTTTAGAGTAGGAAGATAAGACCTGCCTACAGTCCCACCCTGGAGCATGGGCATCTCATTAACCGAAAACTTCTAACACTGATTACACAAGAACCACAAGACTGATTGTTTTCACCTCAGGTGACATTTTAATCAGTTTAATATTGCCAACATGACAATGCCTGTAGTTTAAATCCTGCTGACAGTTTAACTTTAAGTAGTTGTCAACCATATATTGTATATATAATTAGCTTACCTTTATTTTTCACTATAAGCCTATTTTTTGCAACATAACCGGAAATTGGGTTTATTAAAAGATAACATTTAATATGTCAATAAAATGAATAAAACAACATAGACAAGATACGCAAAAGAAAACCAAGACAGACCTGCCTAGCAAGACAGACTGGCTGGTGTAAATGTTTGTTGCAGAAAACGAGTACCATATGGATTGTGTATACTGTATACCTAATCCCACTAGCACTCAGTAGAACTCAATTGGGTGTCGTAAGACCATCATTACATCAAAACCATATAAAGACCAATAGCCAAATAAATAAATGTAATGGTCTCACTCAGTCAATGCAACATTCAAGGACATCTGACACATGTCCTCAGACTTTCAAAAGGGGATGTGAGCATGCAAAATGCCACTCTTCATAAAGTGACCACCTCACGATGTGACTCATCCCTTTTGGAACTCATCAGGGGATATGGCAGCCAAAATGGAGGACTCAGTCATATCAAGCGGTAGCTACAGCTTTCTGCTAGGTAAGTGTCCACAGACTGGACTCATTTCAATAGTATAAAGTTTCCTGGGAAACCCCTTTACTTCCGGTCACCTGACTGACGTCACTTCCTCTTAATGGAACACATTGTTCCCTAATGACACGCACACATGATCCACATACATCATTTCTGGAACATCATCAGGAGCAGGAATGCTAATTGTGGTGAACCTCATACATTTCTTCCAGTACGCAAGTATATGTCCTTTCCGGTAAATGATATCGTGAATGTTATGTACAGAAGAGAGTGTTGCTATGGTGACCAAGGAATGCAGGGGTATGTTTCTGTTATAACAAGTATTCACTGTGCCTGTAATGCCCAGTGGTCCGGAGTACAAGCACTGTAAATTCAGCACCAGACATGAACATAAATGCTGAGCAAATTGTCTGTTCAGCATGACAACAGAGATCAGTTTAGGCACGTTCTCATAAATTCATCATGGACAGAGTTTTAGGAATTGGAAGACAGAAGCATATTATATACAACATGTACAACATGTTGAAAATCCCCAAAACTAAGAAGGGGGAGAAATTAGAAATGCAAAAAAACTAAAAACTAATAAAACTACAAGGTCGGAGCACCAGCACCAACAGATGCCCAAATCATCAGGATATGTCTGAGTCTAGCAGCCGAGCAAAAAACAATCCCGACACTGTCCCAGACTATTTATCTGATTCTACCTAACCACGATGGTTGAAAAGATAATGCTGGATATAATATAATGTCAGATCATAAAGTAACTTGTTTTATATGCAGCTGAATAGCCCCAGACTGAGGCAGAGTGACTATGCCAAACTAAGCCTACCACTGAAAATGACTTAATATGTGAAACAAGCAATAGAAATGCTCTGGGCAATGTTCTTATGGGGAACTATGGCTACTGGGATTCATGTGGGTGTTGCCTTGACGTTTGCCATCTATTTAAATATTGTTGCAGACCAATTATGAACACTTTTTCATGGCAAGAAAGTGGTGGCAGGAAAGGTGAATGTTTCTTCTACCACACTACACCTAGGGTCCAATTCATTAAGACTGTTGTGCTCACTGTTAATGAAGAGGCTCGTTAGTGTACAATGTGCCTAATCCTTTAATATGCAAATTGTCTCTTCAGAAAGGAAGAGGACTAGAACTCAAGTGCCACTTATTGGAAGTAACAATCCTAAAAGTGAATGTGGACCCTCTAACAAGCCTTAACACAAGCCTTAGGATGAAAACCAAAACCTCAATTTGCAGACATTGTGTTTTGGGGTACTGCCCCTCATCAGTGCAAAGTGTGAGATCACGTTTGGCTGGGTTAGAGTTGTCTAATCCGAATCCAAGGGGTATCATTTCTCCTTGCGGAGAGTGACATGTTAAGCCTTTCAGTGAAGAAATTTAGCCTTGCAGTGCTTCTCCATGAAATAATGCAAACTGTCTCTTCAGTGAGGAAAAGGGCTAGAACTCAAGTGCCACCTATAGGAAGTAGCAATCCTAAAAGTTAATATCGATCCTTTAAGAGGCACACGGCTTTTAATTAATTAGATGCATCCACTGCTATAGAATACATTTCTAGTGTAAGTAACACCACTGTGGCATAACTTTTCATGAATTTGACGGTTGTGCGTAGTCACTCTCCATCTTGACTATGTCCTGCTTAGGCTGCACTCATATTTCTGTAACTGGTTAAGACTGGTGTTTAAACACCATATGTCACAATATTTTTGCTCAACTTCCAAGTGGTATAAATATACTGTGACATATTAATATGTTTTAAGCCAGTATACTGGAGTAAACACCTTAATAAATTGGCCCCTAAGCGCTCAGGGATGGTTTGAGAAAATATAAAGATGATTTGGCCTTTCATCTGTGCAAAGTCCTGGAATAACATATCTAATTCAAAGTGTCACCATCTTGCCAGACTTAAAGGATCTGCTGACATCTTTAGAGGTCTTGTGGAATGCACACCTCAATGTGTATGAATAGGTAATATGGATTTACTTGCAGTGTTTATTGCATTATTTATGCAATACTGCAATTCTATTTTTATTTCTTTACACTCTGACAGAAAGTTCCACCTCCAAATAAAATTTCAGATGTGATGTTAGATAAGCTCGCAAAGCTCACATCACATAAGTCTTTATAAAATTCTAGCTTAGAAAGACAATGTTTTATACTTTATTTTCCTCTCTGCCTTCTATTTCATTTAACCTACAAGCCATTGCAATTATTTCATTTTGTGGAGGTATGATTTCAGTGAACTCAGTGAAATATCAAGTTCTTCAGCTTCCTTTTTGCCATTTGTTGTCCTTGCTCCACAGATGAGCACTAGCATTCTTTCATATTTGATGTTTCAAGGTTGGTGAAATAAATGAGAAATTTCATATGATTCTCCATATATTCCTATAGTGCTTGATTTAAAGGGAATCTATCATGTCCAGAAACCTCTAGTCACCTGCACATACAGGATTTTTCTGCAGGTAAATAGCATTAAAAACAAGTTAAGCTGCTTTACTGGGACAGCGGCAACAGGGAGAAAATAAAAAAAACCCCTAATATTCTCTCTTCAGCCGCTCGCATTGGGGGAGGGAGCTATTATAGTCACCACTGTAGGCACTTCGCTTGGCAGGCTGCCCTGCAACACACACTTTAGGCCAGGGTCACACTTGTAAGTTTGATGCGAGAATCTCACGCCAATACCTAGCGCTACCACTGGCACTCAGGATCGGAGTGTGTGGCTGCATAGAAATACATTCCGCCGCATGCTCCGGTCCCGAGTGTCGGCGGCAGTGCACGAGTTTGTCGCATCACACTCGCAAGTGTGACCCCGGCCTTAGTAGTCTAATATTGTTTCAGTGCTAATTTACCTGCAGATTACCCAGACATAGATTAGCCTTAAATCTGCAGGTAAATAGCATTTCTGGAGGTGACAAGTTCCCTTTAAGCAGAAATTAATATGTTTCTAGTATCTTTATCTTTAATCTCTGTATGCTTTCTAAGAAATGGCACTTTTTTTGCAAGTAACTAATACCGTCTTTTCATATGCTTACATTTATTGATACATTACGGTCTTATTGGGTTAGATGCCTTCCACGTCTTGACAAAGATGGAGAATTGCCTCCACGAGACAATGCCTTATTTAGATTAAGTACCATAGGTCTATCTTCTCTAGCTTCTTACAATCTGTTATCACCAATGGTTTCTTTTGGCTTGTAGGATTACATGCATGCAGGTCATATGACAGACTATTTCATAAGTGGACAGGCATTAGTGGGACCCACTCCTACGTCTCAGATCTCTGGTTTGGCTCATGGGGAAAAGTTGCTTGTAGATTGGGGTCTCTAGGATGTCTATGTGCATGTATGAAGTTGTCCACTATTGGAAAATCCTTTCATAATAGCACCACTCTCCAGCACTGCAGCGATTAAGTGACATTGTTTCTGTCCCATGAACACTCAAGCACACTCCAGAGATAAGAGGAGCAACACTGGTCTAGCAGGTACTTTGCATTTTTTATGTTCTGCAGAGTGAAGCTGCTGTGGGGTTATCAGTATCTATTTAAGGATACTACATTTGGACAAGAGTTGCAAACTGTGGCTGGGGTTGATATACAGTGGCTTGCGAAAGTATCCAACCCCTTGGCTTTTTATCTATTTTGTTATATTACAACCTGTGTGTAAATATTTTTGTAATCCAATTTGTGTGTGATCCATCAGCGCTAAATAGTCTAAGTTGGTGAAGTAAGAAAAATGTAGGCATAAATTAAATTTATGGGATGAAATAACTAAAAATTGTCATTGTTTGGTGCAAGCAATTACCTTCATAAGTCACATGCAAGGTGAAAGGAGTCCACCTGTGTGCAATCTAAGTCACATGGTCTGTCAGTACAAACACACCTTTTCTGAAAGGCCACAGAGGCTGCAACAACATTAACCCTTTCCCGACTTTGGACGTACCCAGTACATGATGGTTGGGAAGTGCGTGCGAAATCCCCAACGGGAGTTCAGCTGGCAAGACAGCTGACACCTAGCACTCACTGCTAGGAGCAGCGCCACACCACTCCTGGCAGTTTTACCCCCTAAATGATGCAATCGATATTGATCACAGCATTTAGAATTAAGACAGGGGGCCCCCTCTGCCCTCCAATTGGCACCCCAACATGATCTTGGGGGCCTGATTGTTGCCATGGTGACTGTATGTTGTTGTTATGATGACATGTGGGTCACCAGACTCTATTAAGTTAGTTAGATCATTCGCAATGCATGATGTAACTAACTTGTGTCAGTGCATTACTGACAGTTTCAAAGCATAGCAATGATCGTGCCTTGCTATGCTTTATAACTGTGATCAGACAGCTGAAAGTTGAAGTCCCATAGTGGGACTAAGTAAAAGCAGTTAAAAAAAGGTTTAACCCCTCTCTGCCATTGGATGGAATAGTACGTCCGATGGCAGAACCCACGCTTTGATGTGGGTTCCGGTGGTGAGCCTGCATCAAAGCCGGGACTTGTCAGCTGTTTTGAACAGATGATGTGCCTGCAATAGGCGCAGGTGGAATCGCGATCCACCCCCCGCATATTACCTAGCTAAATGCATTTAACTCGCACTTTCAGCCATCGGGCCAGAAATGCGAGCACTGATGACCCCGTCACGTGATCGGGGGTCATCGGTGCATCGGCACATCGGCATGGCAATCAGCGGTCTTCTTCAGACCTCTATGGTTGTTGATGCCAGATTGCTATGACCACCCTGTGGTCGGCAGTCATAGCAATGCTGTAATTCTACTACATAGAGGTGATCTGAGCATCACATCTATGTAGCAGAGGCAATTAAGTTGAGCCAGCTTCTAGCCTCCCATGGAGGCTACTGAAGCATGGCAAAAGTAAAAAAAATGTTTTTAAAAATATGAAAAAAAATAAAAAAAATATAAAAGTTTAAATCACCCCCTTTCACCCCATTCAAAATAAAACAATAACAAAAACAAACCTACACATATTTGGTATCACCGCATTCAGGATTGCCCAATCTGTCAATAAAAAAAGCATTAACCTGATCGCTGAACGGCGTAGCGAGAAAAAAGTCAAAACGCCATACATGTTTTTTTGGTCACCGTGACATTGCATTAAAATGAAGTAAAAGGTGATCAAAAGAACATATCTGCACCAAAATGGTATAATTAAAAATGTCAGCTCGGCACCCAAAAAATAAGCCCTCACCCAACCCCAGATCATGAAAAATGGAGACGCTACGGGTTATGGAACAATGCGCAATTTGGTGTCTATGCACTCGTAATGACCTGGAGAATCATAGTGGTAGGTCAGTTTTAGCATTTAGTGAACCTAGCAAAAAAGCCAAAAAAAAACAAGCGTGGGATTGCACTTTTTTGCAATTTCACCTCACTTGGATTTTTTTTCCTGATTTTTCGTACAAGACATGGTAAAACCAATGGTGACGTCCAAACGTACCACTCGTCCCGCAAAAAATAAGCCCCCACATGGCCATATTGATGGAAAAATAAAAACGTTATGGCTCTGGGAAGGAAGGGAGTGAAAAATGAACATGTAAAACCGAAAAAAGCTCCAGGGGTAAGGGGTTAAAACAAATTGTAAAAATATAAACTGTATAAAAATAGAAGAGTTATATCTCATCTGCGATTTTTTTTCTCAGCTCAAATCGGACTGAGAAAAAAATCACAACATGATGCGATTTGCTGCGTAGCTCGGATGAGACTTGCCAATGCAAGTCAACTCGCAACACACGAGTGCTGTCAGTTTTTTATGCACCAGTGTCCTTTGAAAAGCCAGTAATTTAGGTGCGGTGTACAGTAAAATCACACTGACAGGTTAGAATAGAATAGATAGAATAGAAATATACACATAGGATGCAGTACATATATGCAGTATACCGTATTTTCCGGCGTATAAGACGACTTTTTAACCCCTGAAAATATTCTTAAAAGTCGGGGGTCGTCTTATACGCCGGGTATTGCCTTGCCGGGTGTATATGGTGGGTGGGGGGGGAGTGGGCCTGATGACGACGAGGGGGCGTCTCACAGGAAAGTGAGTATCCCCCATTACCTCATTGTATCACTGCAGCGTGGGGTCTCTGCTGGGAGCGGCGGCGGCTGTGCTGTGGGGCAGCGGCTCCTCTTCTTCAGTGTGGGGCCTCTGTGCTGCTGGGCGGCGGCGGCGGCTTATCTTCAGGCAGTCGGGGCTCCTCCGGTATCTCCTTAAAGCCCGGAGGCCCTGCCGGCAACTCCATCGGTGCAATGTGGTGGCCTCCGGGAACATGGCCGCTGCTCAGATTCAGATCTGAATCTGAGCATGCGCCGCCCCCAGCGGCCATTTTCCCGGAGGTCAACGCATAGCAGCAATGGAGCTGTCTCCGGGAAAATGGCCGCTGCTCAGATTTAGATCTCGTCTCCCGAGATCTCGGGACGAGATCTGAATCTGAGCAGCGGCCATGTTCCCGGAGGCCACTGTATTGCACCGATGGAGTTGCCGGCAGGGCCTCCGGGCTTTAAGGAGATACCGGAGGAGCCCCGACTGCCTGAAGATAAGCCGCCGCCGCCGCCCAGCAGCACAGAGGCCCCACACTGAAGAAGAGGAGCCGCTGCCCCACAGCACAGCCGCCGCCGCCGCTCCCAGCAGAGACCCCACGCTGCAGTGATACAATGAGGTAATGGGGGATACTCACTTTCCTGTGAGACGCCCCATCGTCGTCATCAGGCCCACTCCCCCCCCCCCCCAAAAGGCACAAAAGTCACCGGCCCTATAAGACGACACGGTTTATAAGAAGACCCCCGACTTTTAAGAAGATTTTACATTTTAACTGGAAAAGTTGTGGGGTCGTCTTATACACCCAGTCGTCTTACACGCCGGAAAATACGGTATATATATATATGTATATATATATATATATATATATATATATATATATATATATATATATATATATACATGTCAGTAACATACATATATATATATATATATATATATATATTTTAATATTGAACAGAAAGATAAAAGAAAAGCCTGTAATTCATCTGCCGGCTTCTGTAAAATCAATGCAGGAGACGACAGGATAGAAGAGATGGATTCCATAAAGAATAGGTAGATATATAAAAATCAGTGACAAATACAATTAGTACAGTGTGTGAGCAAATTACTGGACATGTATTTTATTACTAAAATATTTTAGGGAAAAAAAGGCGTGGGCTCCCGCTTAATTTTTGTAATCAGCAGAGGGAAAGCAAATGACTGGGGGAAGATGTTTATAGCCTGGAAAAGGGTAACACCCATGGAGCTTCCCAGGCTTTTAATATCAGCTCACAACTGTATACTTAGCTTTTACTAGGAATTAAAATGGGGGACCACCAAAAAAAATGACGTGGGGTCAAGTGGAATAATAGTTGTGGGGTTGATGTCACCTTAGTATTGTAAGGTGTCATCAAGCCCACGGCTTAGGAATGGAGAGGTGTCAATAAGAGACCTATCCATTACTAATCTTATAGTTGTTACATGTTAAATAAAGACACATCCAGAATAAAGTATTTTAATTAAATAAAACACAACACGTTTTCCCAATTTTTTTATTACTAGTGATGAGCGAACGTGCTCACCACTACTCGGTACTCGCCCGAGTATCACTATGCTTGGTGAACTCAGCAAGCACCGAGTATTTCCGGGATTATTCAGCGGGAGATCAGGTCTTCACCCTGTAATTTTGGCGCTCTTTAGAGCGTCATTGACCAGGCAGGGATTGCCTGCCATGCACTGTAATGCCGCAGCCATCTTTGTTGTGGTATTACAGTGATTGGCGGGCCGCACAGCGTCATCAGGTCTATAAGAAACCTGGCACCGCCCTGCTCACCGCATTCTGCTCTGGACTCAGCTACTGTAGGGAGAGCTGCTGAGATAGGGTCAGATTCGTTCTTTTAATAGGTAGTGTGGGTCAGCTAGTGTTCAGTTCACAAATCCTGATAAACCAACAGTCCTTTTTAGGGCTAATTCGGGGGTACATAGATTGCAGTGCTAGGTAGGCAGGGAAGTCTATTTGCACATATTCACATCAGTGCAAGGCCTGCAGGCACTGTATGCGAGTACATAGACCTCACTGCATACATATCAAGGCTCCATTACTGTCTGCTGCTGCTACTTATTTTATATATACCTAGCTGCAGTTATCCCTGGCAATTTTTTTTTATTTTTTTTTGAAGCTTATACCTGCTCATTTTATTAAAAAGCAATCCATAGCCCCTTTTTTGTACATTTATTTGCTTGGTCACACTCCAGACTACAGCGAGGTCATTGCCATACAAGAGCGTGAAAATCTAACAATTTAAAAAAAAAAAAAATTGTCCCAGGCATCAGAAGTGAGTGCGCAGAAAAATCTGTCCTTTTTTTTGGTACTACATAATTTTTTTAATTTAATTTTGCTGCCCTAAATATCTGTAGCTGGGCCAAAAATATTTAGCTACAGTTCTTATATTTATCACTGTGATTTGTACCCTACACGCATCGCATATCATTGCATTAAGTATCTTACAATTTTAGTACTCCAAATTTTTTTTTTGTGTCATAGCCAACTTAAGGACACAATTTTGGTGTGCCAAAAAAAATCAAGGCCACATTTTGATCAGTCTGTTATCTCTGGCTGACACCTGGTGCATTTGTGGTATCAAAATCTTTGCATTGCAGGCATACGTTGCATTGTTTTTTCTGCAAGCCTTCGGCTAATCATTATTTAGTATTTAAAAAAAAATGTTTTGGAAAAAAAAGACCACACATTTAAATGGTCTGTTATCTCTGTCAGATGCCTGGTGTATCTGTGGTTTCAAAATATTTGCATTGCAGGCATACATTGCATTGTTTTTCCTGCAAGCCTTGGCTACTCAGTATTTAGTGTTTTCAAAATTTAAAAAAAATATAAAAAAATTGATACAGTCTGTTATCTCTGTCAGATGCCTGGTGTATTTGTGGTGTAAAAATCTTTGCATTGAAGGCATATGTTGCATTGTTTTTTTCTGCAAGCCTTGGTCTACTCAGTATTTAGTGTTTAGCACTCTGGGAACAGCCTATTTGTTGAGAAATTTCTTTCTGGGTCTTACCCTCTTGCTTGAGGGTGTCAATGATGGCCTTCTTGACATCTGTCAGGTCGCTAGTCTTACCCATGATGGGGGTTTTGAGTAATGAACCAGGCAGGGAGTTTTTAAAAGCCTCAGGTATCTTTTGCATGTGTTTAGAGTTAATTAGTTGATTCAGAAGATTAGGGTAATAGGTCGTTTAGAGAACCTTTTCTTGATATGCTAATTTATTGAGACAGGTTTTTTGGGTTTTCAGGAGTTGTATGCCAAAATCATCAGTATTAAAACAATAAAAGACCTGACAAATTTCAGTTGGTGGATAATGAATCTATAATATATGAAAGTTTAATTGTAATCATTACATTATGGTAAATAATGAAATTTAACACTATATGCTAATTTTTTGAGAAGGACCTGTATAAATATACAGGGCATTGGCCCTTAGACTGCTTTTTTGTATGCCTGCACAGCAACTTCTCTATACTACGTGCTTTGTGCTTCCCACCCTCCCAGCACTCTGTATTATATTGGCACTCACTATTTTTCACCTTTTATCTGTGCCTACTCACATTTATTACATTTAGTGCTTTGGGAGGACTGGCAGGTAGAGGTGTTCCCTTCTTTTGTTTCCCTTTTGCATTGCCATGATACCTTAATCATCCTGTTCTTGTTTTATGTCCTAATTTTAAACAATAAACTATGTTTGTACATTTGTACTCTTGGCTCCCTGTTTCTCCTTCCTATATAATGCTGCTGGAGCAATGAATTAAGCCCCCGGGTTATTATTAATTATCACACTTGTGTTTTTTTCTTTCCCGGGTTAGGCTCATTATGGTTTCCGTTTTTTTGACATTATTAGTCTGTTATCTCAGTCAGACGCCTGATATATCTGTGGTGTAAAAATCTTCCCATTGCAGGCATACATTGCATTGTTTTTTCTGCAAGCCTTGGTATACTCAGTATTTAGTGTTTTTCAAAAATTAAAAAAATATATAAAAAAATGTATACAGTCTGTTATCTTCTTCAGACCACTGGTGTTTCTGTGGTGTCAAAATCTTCGCATTGCAGGCATACGTTCTCATGTACAGCACCATAGAATCAATGGTGCTATATAAATAAATAATAATAATAATAATAATAATAATACGTTGCATTGTTTTGTTTGCAAGCCTTCAGCTAATCATTATTTAGTGTTCTAAAAAATGTTTTATTTAAAAAAAAGCCACACATTTAAACGGTCTGTTATCTCCGTCAGATGCTGGTTGTATCTGTGGTGTCAAAATCTTCGCTTTGCAGGCATACATTGTATTTTTTTGTATGCTAGACTTGGTCTACTTATTATTTCGTGGTTAAAAAATAATTTGTTTTTTAAAAAGACAACGTATTGTAGCTGTATGTTATCTCCGTCAGACGCTTGGTGTATCTGTGGTCTCCAAATACTTGCCTTTCAGACATACTGATCACATATAAGTCTTCTCCAAATTATTCCATTTGAATTGAGCTTTTCAAATATTTAAGTAGTCCATTTAAAATGGGCAAGGCAAGGGGCAAGGGATGGGGAATTGGACGTGATGCTGATGGTGCATGCAGAGGACGAGGCCATTGCCAAGCTGAAAGTGGGCCACAACAAAGACCCACATCTTCATGCTCGAGCTTCCTGTCCCAGTTTCTAGGGGACCGCAGCACACCACTACTGAAGCCAGAGCAGTGTGAAATGGTTGTTGGTTGGATAGCAGATAATGCTTCCAATCACTTAACCACAACCACCACATCTTCCACATGGTCAAGTCTGAGTAGTCGTGAATGTGGACCAGATATTACTCACCCTGTTCCTCCTTCCTCCCACCATGCCGAGTGCCCTGAGACAACTGATCCCACATTTGGACACTCCAAAAGGTTGCTCAGTTATCCCTTTAAAGATTCTGGACTCTTGAATTGGTGCCAGATGAGATCGCATATAGCGATGCCCAAAGATTTGAACAGCCATGGACACACGAAGGCGATGGTGGGAAAGTGTCAAAAGATGTGGACGATGATGAGACACAATTGCCAGAAAGTCAGGAGGAGGAGAGGGGTGCGGATGTGGAAGACGAGGTGGTGGATGACATAGCAACTGACCGAACCTGGCATGAGGACTTGCAGAGCGAGGACAGCAGTACACGTGGGGAAGGAGGCATATCACCCCAACAGGCAGGAAGAAGCAGTGTGGTGGCCACAGACAGGAGGCATGCATCCGTTCCCCGTAACACCAACAGGATAGAACTTGCCATTCCAACTGTTAGATCTTCCCGAGTCTGGTTATTTTTTAAAGACTGTGTCGATAACCCCAAAAAGGCCATTTACAGCAGCTGCCATGCCTGCATCAGCAGAGGTAGCAAAACTACCAGCCTGACCACTACCAGCATGATTAGGCACATGGCAGCAAAGCACCCGACTTTGTGGGCCGAACCCCAGGCTCCAGGAACACTGTCTGCAAGTGACACCACTGCTTCTTCCACTGTTTTGCGTGGAAGCCAATCTTCAGTTCACCGTGCCTGTGAAGATGCCTTGGGCTCTGCACCTGTTGTTGCCCACAGTAAACCAGCACCATCATCAAGCCCGTTCACGTATTTGTCCCATTGCAGCCTTCAGTTGTCTAAACCCCAGTCATTAGAACCCAAGCGGAAACACATCCTCCCCATGCCTAGGATTGCGGGACCTAGATCAGTCAGGGTTGCCCCCACAATCTACAGCTCCTGCACCTCATCTTCCTCTTCAGCCTACATCTTTGAAATGAACACATCAGTCAGAAGCTGGAAGTACTGCAGCACTGCCTCAACCAAGCGGCAACAGGCTGTGCTGAAGCTAATCTACTTAGATGACAAACCACACAATGCTGAAGAGTTGTGGATAGCGCTGAAAGAGCAGTCAGATATTTGGATGACACCGCTGAACCTACAGCCAGGCATGGTCGTGTGTGACAATGGCTGGAACCTGGTGGCAGTTCTGAGGCCAGGTGAGCTCACACACGTACCTTGCCTGGCCCATGTGCTTAACCTCATTGTTCAACATTTTCTCAAAAGCTACCCGGAGCTGCCGGATCTGCTAGTGAAAGTACCTTGTCTGTCTGCCCATTTTAGAAAGTCAGCTACGGCTTCAGCCGCAATGCCATGCTTCAGCAGCATTTGTAGCTTCCGGCTCACCGACTGGTGTGTGATGTCCCCACGCGTTGGAACTCTAAACTGCATATGTTGGAAAGGATTTGTGAGAAGAGGGCAGTTGTTGACTACCAGTATCAACCAGGCCATCGCTATTCAGTTCAAACTCCACACATAAAACTTCAGGAGTGGACATGGATGTCAGACATACAGTATGTACCATCTAGGGTTGAGCGAAACGGGTCAGCCATTTTCAGAAGTCGCCGACTTCTGGCAAAGTTGGGTTTCATGAAACCCGACCCGACCCCTGTGTGGGGTCGACCATGAGGTCGGCAATCTTCTGAATCTGGTATCGGAATTCCGATACCGAGTTCCGATATGTTTGCGATATCGGGAATCGGTATCGGAATCCATATTTAAGTGTAAAATAAAGAATCAAAATAAAAAAATATTGATATACTCACCCTCGGACGCGCCCTGGTACTAACCGGCAGCATTCCTTCCTAAGAATGAGCGCGTGAATGACCTGCGGTGACGTCGCGGCTTGTGATTGGTCGCGTAAGCGGTCACATGGGCGGTCGCGACCAATCACAAGCCGCGACGTCATCTAAGGTCCTTCACGCGCTCATTCTTAGGAAGGAAGGCTGCCGGAAAGAAGCAGGGCGCGTCCGAGGGTGAGTATATACCTAATAGGAATATACTCACCCTCGGACGTGCCCTGCTTCTTTCCGGCAGCCTTCCTTCCTAAGAATGAGCGCGTGAAGGACCTTAGATGACGTCGCGGCTTGTGATTGGTCGCGACCGCCCATGTGACCGCTCACGCGACCAATCACAAGCCGCGACATCACCGCAGGTCATTCATGCGCTCATTCTTAGGAAGGAAGGCTACCAGTTAGTACCAGGTCGCGTCCGAGGGTGAGTATATCAATATTTTTTATTTTGATTCTTTATTTTACACATTAATATGGATCCCAGGGTCTGAAGGAGAGTTTCCTCTCCTTCAGACACTGGGAACCATAGTATCCCATTGCACTGCATTGGGTTTCGTGTTTCGGCCGACCCCGACCCCGACTTTTTTATAGGATCGGCCGATTTCACTCGACCCGACTTTTGAGAAAGTCGGGTTTCGTGAAACCCGACCCGATCCTATAAAAATAAAAGTTGCTCAACCCTAGTACCATCCTCCAAAATTTTGAGGACTGCAAAAAGATGGTGAGCGGCAATGACGCCATAATTAGCGTCACCATCCCGCTTCTCTGCATTCTGAAAACCTCTCTGCTCACAAAAAAATAGGATGAATTGCAGGCAGAGCACGAGGACATGGAGCAAGGAACCATACAGGGTGATTACACTCAGCGCAACCTCATTTCCCAATGTGGATTGGTTGACAATGAGGAGGAGGAGGAAGAACAGGAGCTACATTCATGAGCTATAGACGGTACTACAAGCACAGCTGTCATACCGTCTGTTCAGCGGGGAAAGCCTGAGGACAGGGAGGTGAACATGTTGTATGCCTCTACAGCCATTCAATTTTTGGGCAAGGGTGGCTATGATCCCCATAAATAATATTTTAAAAATGTACCCCCTATGGGGAAATGTTTGTCAGCCCATGCACTTCGTGTATGGGCATTACAAGTCTAGGAGACATGCTCCTTTACATTGTGCCTAGTTTTTAATGAGGCCTTCCTCCACGTCTCATCATCCACAGCTAGTGATCACTGATGACCGAAAGTTCTCGCCACTACTCTGTACCTGCCTGAGTATCACTGTGCTCGGTGTACTCAGAGCATTTCCGGAATTATTAGGCAGGAGCTTGTGTCTCCGCCCTGCAATTTTGCCACTCATTACCGTGCCAATGAAGATGCAGGGACTGTCTGTCATGCACTGTAATACCGCAGCCATCTTTGTTGTGGTATTACAGTGATTGGCTGGCCGCACAGCAGCATCAGGTCTATAAGAGACCTGATGCCACCCTGCTCGGCGCATTCTGCTGCAGACTCAGTTAGAAAAGGGAGAGCTACAATTGAGATAGGGTAAGATTTGTTCTTTAATCAGTTAGTGAGGGTCTACTGGTGTTCAATCCACAGATCCTGATAAGCCAACAGAACTTTTTAGGGATATTTTGGGGGTATATAGATCATTGTGCTAAGTAGGCAGGGAAGTCTATGTGCACATATCCACATCAATGCAAGGTATGCAGGCACTGTATGTGAGTCTATAGATCTCCCTGCATACATCAAAGGGCTCCATTACTGTCTGCTGCTGTGTATTTTATATATGCATAGTTGCAGGTATCCATGGCCATGATTTATTTTTTGGGGGGGCACCTTATACCTGCAAATTTTAGTACAAAGCAATCCAGAGCCCCATTTTTTTCAACATGTATTTGCTTGGTCACACTGCAGACTACAGCCAGGTAAATTTAATGCAAGAGCATTAAAATCGAACAATTTAAAATGGTTATTTTTGTCCCAGGCATCAGATGTGAGTGGGCATAAAATTCTGGCCTTTTTTGGGGTACTATAGGTTTTTTTTGGAGTGTCTTACAACATTTTTGGACAACATTTTGGTAACCAAAAAATCTTTAGCTGGCAAAAAAATATTTAGCTACAGTTCTTATATTTAGCACTGTGATTTGTACGCCACATGTATCGCATAACATTGCGCTAAATATTGTACAATTTTATTACTCGAAATTTTTTATTTTAGTGTCACTCATAGTCCCCCAAAAAATCAAGGCTACATTTTGATAAGTCTCTTGTCTCTGTCAGATGCACAGTGTATCTGTGGTGTCCAAATCCTTGCTTTGCAGGCATACATTGCATTTTTTGGTCTGCTATCCTTGCTGTATACAGAATTTTTTGTTAAATTTTTTTTTTTACAAAATATAGGCCATATTATTGAAAGTCTGTTATCTCAGCCAGATGCCTCATCTACCTGTGGTCTTTTCAGGCATACATTCCAGTTTTTGGTCTGATAGACTGCTACCCTTGGTGTATACAATATTTTGCTGTTTTTAATTGTAAAAAATAAAGCCCACATATTGAAACAGTCTTTTATCTCAGTCACACATCTGGTCTATCTGTGGTCTGCAAATCTTGGCTTTTCAGGCATACATTCCAGTTTTTGGTCTGCTACCCTTGGTGTATACACTATTTTGTTTTTTTTTTAAATTGTGAAAAATACAGGCCACATATTGAAACAGTCTGTTATCTCAGTCACACGTCTGGTCTATCTGTGGAATGCAAATCTTGGCTTTTCAGGCTACCCTTGGTGTATACAGTATTTTGTTGTTTTTTAAAATTGTGAAAAATGCAGGCCACATATTGAAACAGTCTGTTATCTCAGTCACACATCTGGTCTATCTGTGGTCTGCAAATCTTGGCTTTTCAGGCATACATTCCAGTTTTTGGTCTGCTAGACTGCTACCCTTGGTATATACAGGATTTTGTTGCTTATAAAATTGTGAAAAATACAGGCCACATATTGAAACAGTCTGCTATCTCAGTCACACGTCTGGTCTATCTGTGATCTGCAAATCTTGACTTTTCAGGCATCCATTCCAGTTTTTTGTATGCTACCCTTGGTGTATACAGTATTTTGTAGTTTTTAAAATTGTGAAAAATACAGGCCACATATTGAAACAGTCTGCTATCTCAGTCACACGTCTGGTCTATCTGTGGTCTGCAAATCTTGACTTTTCAGGCATACATTTCAGTTTTTTGTATGCTACCCTTGGTGTATACAGTATTTTGTTGTTTTTAAAATTATGAAAAATACAGGCCACATATTTAAACAGTCTGTTATCTCAGTCACATGTCTGGTCTTCAAATCTTGGCTTTTCAGACATACATTACAGTTTTTGGTCTGATACCCTTGGTGTATACAGTATTTTGTGGTTTTAAAAATTTGTAAAAAAACATTCCACATATTGAAACAGTCTGTTATCTCAATCTGATGCCCATTCTATGTTTGGTCTAAAAATAGTTGTTTTCATGCATACATTCCAATTTTTGGTCTGTGTAATACCCTAGGTCTATACACTATTTTGGTAAAAAAAACAAACAAAAACAAATAAAAAAAAACATTTTACAGTGTGGTAGTTCCGTGATACGCCTCATCTATCTGTGAGCTACAAAGTGTGCTTTGAGGCTTCCATTCTTGCTTTTTTGCGGTGTGTTATCCTAGCTCTAAACACTATTTAGTAGTAAAAAATAAATATATAGGCCACATATTGAAGAGTCTGGTATCTCAGTCAAACGCCAGATGTATCTGTGGCCTACAAATTGAGGCATTTCATGGCTACATTCCACTGTATTTGCTGTGTTCGACCTGATTTCTATACACTATTTTTGTGGGCGAAATAAAAACACAGGCCACATACTTTATAGTGTGTTATCTCTGTGACACGCCTCTCATTTTTGTCTACTAAGTGTGCTTTTCAGGCTTCCATTCACCTTTTTTTGCTGTGTGTTACCCTAACTCTAAACAGTAAACACTATTTTGGGCTGAATTTTTCTTTAAAAAATGTACCCCCCCATGGGAAAATGTTTGTCAGCCCATACACTTAGTGTATGGGCATTTCAAGTCTAGGAGACCAGCTCCTTTAAATTGGGCCTAGTTTTTACTGAGACCTTCCTAGACATCTCATCATCCACTGCCACTAGATCACCAGGGTTAACGTGTTCCATGCTGCTACATTAAGTCAATTTTTTGGCAAGGGTGTCTATGATCCCCATAAAAAATTGTTTAAAAAAATGTACCCCCCATGGGGAAATGTTTATCAGCCCATATACTTAGTGTATGGGCATTTCAAGTCTAGGAGACCAGCTCCTTTAAATTGGGCCTAGTTTTTACTGAGACCTTCCTCGACATCTCATCATCTACTGCCACTAGATCACCAGGGTTAACGTGTTCTGTGCTGCTACAGTCAGTCAATTTTTTGGCAAGGGTGTCTGTGATACCCATAAAAAAAATGTTTAAAAAAATGTACCCCCCATGGGGAAATGTTTATCAGCCCATACACTTAGTGTATGGGCATTACGAGTCAAGGAGACCCGCTCCTTTGCAATGGGACATTTTTTTTAAGAGGCCCTCCACCATTAGTGTTGAGCGATACCGTCCGATACTTGAAAGTATCGGTATCGGAAAGTATCGTCCTATACCGGCAAAGTATCGGATCTAATCCGATACCGATACCCAATACCAATACAAGTCAATGGGACATCAAGTATCAGACAGTATCCTGTATGGTTCCCAGGGTCTGAAGGAGAGGAAACTCTCCTTCAGGCCCTGGGATCCATATCAATGTGTAAAAGAAAGAATTAAAATAAAAAATAGGGATAGACTCACCCTCCGACGCAGCCTGGACTTTACCGCCGTAACCGGGAGCCGTTGTACCTAAGAATGCGCACTTGAAGGGCCTTAGATGAGGTCACGGAGCTCTGATTGGTCCGTAGCGGTCGCGTGACCGCTACGCGACCAATCACAAAGCCGTGACGTCACTTAAGGTCTTTCAAGCGCTTGAAAGACCTTAGGTGACGTCACTGCTTTGTGATTGGTCCGTAGCGGTCACGCGACCGCTACGGACCAATCAGAGCGCCGTGACATCATCTAAGGCCCTTCAAGCGCTCATTTTTAGGTACAACGGCTCCCGGTTACGGCTGTAAAGTCCAGGCTGCGTCGGAGAGGTGAGTATATCCCTATTTTTTATTTTAATTCTTTCTTTTACACATTGATATTAATCCCGATACCGATTCCCGATACCACAAAAGTATCGGATCTCGGTATCGGAATTCCAATACCCGCAAGTATCGGCCGATACCCGATACTTGCGGTATCGGAATGCTCAACACTATCCACCATGTTTCTTTCAAGGGGGATTGTGGTGTGTGCAAATTTGGCTCAAGGCAGCCCTTGCATTTAATGCATAAGAAAACTGTATGGCAGGTCCAACTGAAGACTGTTAAGTGTTTTTTCTTGTGGCCATCCAGTACCTGGGTTCAAAGGCTTATTGGGGTGCATATGACTTGATAGCAGGGCAGGCCTTGCATTCAATTCAACATTTTTTTCAGGAAGCCCTCCTGTACCTCTCGAGATAGGGGTACTGGGGTGTGTTGTAATTCTTGGCAGCCCAACCACTCACTGCATAGTCAATTACAACATAGGAGACCCACTGTTTCATAATGTCCCTTTAGTCTTTGGCGAACTGAAGACCGCGCACACGAGGTAGATTTAGGGTGGTTTATTGAAGCCTACGTGTTTCAAGAGCTATCTTGCTCTCTTCTTCAGGGCATATCATGGGAAAATGTTTGTCAGCTCATACACTTAGTGTATGGGCATTTCAAGTCTAGGAGACCAGCTCCTTTAAATTGGGCCTAGTTTTTACTGAGACCTTCCTAGACATCTCATCATCCACTGCCACTAGATCACCAGGGTTAACGTGTTCCATGCTGCTACATTAAGTCAATTTTTTGGCAAGGGTGTCTATGATCCCCATAAAAAATTGTTTAAAAAAAATGTACCCCCCATGGGGAAATGTTTATCAGCCCATATACTTAGCTCCTTTAAATTGGGCCTAGTTTTTACTGAGACCTTCCTCGACATCTCATCATCTACTGCCACTAGATCACCAGGGTTAACGTGTTCTGTGCTGCTACAGTCAGTCGATTTTTTGGCAAGGGTGTCTGTGATACCCATAAAAAAAATGTTTAAAAAAATGTACCCCCCATGGGGAAATGTTTATCAGCCCATACACTTAGTGTATGGGCATTACGAGTCAAGGAGACCCGCTCCTTTGCAATGGGACATTTTTTTTTAAGAGGCCCTCCACCATTAGTGTTGAGCGATACTGTCCGATACTTGAAAGTATCGGTATCGGAAAGTATCATCCTATACCGGCAAAGTATCGGATCTAATCCGATACCGATACCCAATACCAATACAAGTCAATGGGACACCAAGTATCAGACGGTATCCTGTATGGTTCCCAGGGTCTGAAGGAGAAGAAACTCTCCTTCAGGCCCTGGGATCCATATCAATGTGTAAAAGAAAGAATTAAAATAAAAAATAGGGATATACTCACCCTCCGACGCAGCCTGGACTTTACCGCCGTAACCGGGAGCCATTGTACCTAAGAATGCGCACTTGAAGGGCCTTAGATGAGGTCACGGAGCTCTGATTGGTCCGTAGCGGTCGCGTGACCGCTATGCGACCAATCACAAAGCTGTGACGTCACCTAAGGTCTTTCAAGCGCTTGAAAGACCTTAGGTGACGTCACTGCTTTGTGATTGGTCCGTAGCGGTCACGCGACCGCTACGGACCAATCAGAGCGCCGTGACATCATCTAAGGCCCTCCAAGCGCTCATTTTTAGGTACAACGGCTCCCGGTTACGGCGGTAAAGTCCAGGCTGCGTCGGAGAGGTGAGTATATCCCTATTTTTTATTTTAATTCTTTCTTTTACACATTGATATTAATCCCGATACCGATTCCCGATACCACAAAAGTATCGGATCTCGGTATCGGAATTCCGATACCCGCAAGTATCGGCCGATACCCGATACTTGCGGTATCGGAATGCTCAACACTATCTACCATGTTTCTTTCAAGGGGGATTGGGGTGTGTGCAAATTTGGCTCAAGGCAGCCCTTGCATTTAATGCATAAGAAAACTGTATGGCAGGACCAACTGAAGACTGTTAAGTGTTTTTTCTTGTGGCCATCCAGTACCTGGGTTCAAAGGCTTATTGGGGTGCATATGACTTGATAGCAGGGCAGGCCTTGCATTCAATTCAACATTTTTTTCAGGAAGCCCTCCTGTACCTCTCGAGATAGGGGTACTGGGGTGTGTTGTAATTCTTGGCAGCCCATCCACTCACTGCATAGGCAATTACAACATAGGAGACCCACTGTTTCATAATGTCCTTTTAAGAATATTAACCTCTTCCCGACCTGTGACACAGCGTATGCATCATGAAAGTCGGTGCCAATCCGACCTGTGACGCATATGCTGTGTCACAGAATGATCGCGTCCCTGCAGGCCGGGTGAAAGGGTTAACTCCAATTTCACCCGACCTACAGGGACAGGGGGAGTGGTACTTCAGCCCAGGGGGGGTGGCTTCGCCCCCCCGTGGCAACGATCGCTCTGATTGGCTGTTGAAAATGAAACAGCCAATCAGAGCAATCTGTAATATTTCACCTATGAAAATTGGTGAAATATTACAATCCAGCCATGGCCGATGCTGCAATAGCATCTGCTATGGCTGGAGACCCTGATCTGCCCCCCCCCCACCGCCACCGATCTCCTCCTCTCCGTCCTGTCATGTCCCATGCTCCCCTCCGTCCTCCTGTCCGCTCCCCTGTCCTCCTGTCTGCTACCCCCGTGCTCCGATCCCCCCGTGCTCCGATCGCACCCCCCCATGCTTACCGAGCTCCGATGTCCCTCCCGGTGTCCTCGGTCTTCTCCTTGGGCGCCGCCATCTTCCAAAATGGCGGGCGCATGCGCAGTGCGCCCGCCGAATCTGCCAGCTGGCAGATTCTTTCCAGGTACCTTTTGATCGCTGTGATAGGTTCTATCACAGCGATCAAAATAAAAAAATAGTAAATAAACCCCCCCTTTATCACCCCCATAGGTAGGGACAATAATAAAATACAGAAATTATATTTATTTTTGTTTTTCCATTAGGGTTAGGGTTAGGGTTAGGGGTAGGGTTAGGGGTAGGGTTAGGGGCAGGGTTAGGGGTAGGGGTAGGCTTAGGGGTAGGGGCTGGGTTAGGGGTAGGGTTAGGGTTGCACTTAGGGTTAGGGTTGCACTTAGGGTTAGGGTTGCACTTAGGGTTAGGGTTTCACTTAGGGTTAGGGTTGAACTTAGGGTTGCACTTAGGGTTAGGGTTGCACTTAGGGTTGCACTTAGGGTTAGGGTTGCACTTAGGGCTAGGGTTGCACGTAGGGTTGCACTTAGGGTTAGGGTTGCACTTAGGGATAGGGTTGCACTTAGGGTTGCACTTAGGGATAGGGTTGCACTTAGGGTTAGGGTTGCACTTAGGGTTAGGGTTGCACTTAGGGTTGCACTTAGGGATAGGGTTGCACTTAGGGTTAGGGTTGCACTTAGGGTTAGGGTTGCACTTAGGGTTAAGGTTGCACTTAGGGCTAGGGTTGCACTTAGGGCTAGTGTTAGAATTAGGGTTAGGGTTAGAATTAGGGTTAGAATTAGGGTTAGGGTTGCAATTAGGGTTAGAATTAGGCTATGTGCACACGGTGCGGATTTGGCTGCGGATCCACAGCAGATTGGTCGCTGTGGATCCGTAGCAGTTTTCCATCACGTTTACAGTACCACGTAAACCTATGGAAAACCAAATCCGCTGTGCCCATGATGTGGAAAATACAGCGCGGAAACGCTGCATTGTATTTTCCGCAGCATGTCAATTCTTTGTGCGGATTCCGCAGCGTTTTACACCTGCTCCATAATAGGAATCCGCAGGTGAAATCCACACAAAAAACACTGGAAATCCACGGTAAATCCGCAGGTAAAGCGCAGTGCGTTTTATCTGCAGATTTTTCAAAAACGGTGCGAAAAACCCGCACACAAATTCGCAACGTGGCCACATAGCCTTAGGGTTAGGGTTGGAATTAGGGTTAAGACTAGGGTTAGGGGTGTGTTGGGGTTAGGGTTGTGTTAGGGTTGGGATTAGGGTTAGGGATGTGTTGGGGTTAGTGTTGGAGTTAGAATTGAGGGGTTTCCACTGTTTAGGCATATCAGGGGGTCTCCAAACTCGACATGGTGCCACCATTAATTCCAGCCAATCTTCCGTTGAAAAAGTCAAATGGTGCTCTCTCCCTTCCGAGTCCCGACGTGTGCCCAAACAGTGGTTTACCCCCACATATGGGGTACCAGCGTACTCAGGAGAAACTGTACAACAAATATTGGGGTCCAATTTCTCCTGAAACCCTTGGGAAAATAAAAAATTGCGGGCTGAAAAATTATTTTTGAGGAAAGAAAAATTATTTTTTATTTTCACAGCTCTGCGTTATAAACTTTTATGAAGCACTTGGGGGTTTAAAGTGCTCACCACACATCTAGATAAGTTCCTTTGGGGGTCTAGTTTCCAAAATGGGGTCACTTGTTGGGGGTTTCTACTGTTTAGGCACATCAGGGGCTCTGCAAACGCAACGTGACTAGTGTTGAGCATTCCGATACCGCAAGTATCGGGTATCGGCCGATACTTGCCGGTATCGGAATTCTGATACCGAGATCCGATACTTTTGTTGTATCGGGAGCCGGTATCGGGATTAATATCAATGTGTAAAAGAAAGAATTAAAATAAAAAATAGGGATATACTCACCTCTCCAGCGCAGCCTGGACTTTACTGCCGTAACCGGGAGCCGTTGTACCTAAGAATGCGCGCTTGAAGGGCCTTAGATGAGGTCACTGCGCTCTGATTGGTCCGTAGCGGTCGCGTGACCGCTACGCGACCAATCACAAAGCCGTGACGTCACCTAAGGTCTTTCAAGCACTTGAAATAATTTTTGTGACTAAAAAGTTAAATGTTCATTTTTTCCTTCCATGTTGCTTCTGCTGCTGTGAAACACCTGAAGGGTTAATAAACTTCTTGAATGTGGTTTTGAGCACCTTGAGGGGTGCAGTTTTTAGAATGGTGTCACTTTTGGGTATTTTCAGCCATATAGACCCCTCAAACTGACTTCAAATGTGAGGTGGTCCCAAAAAAAATGGTTTTGTAAATTTTGTTGTAAAAATGAGAAATCATTGGTCAAATTTTAACCCTTATAACTTCCTAGCAAAAAAAATGTTGTTTCCAAAATTGTGCTGATGTAAAGTAGAAATGTGAGAAGTGTTATTTATTAACTATTTTGTGTCACATAGCTTTCTGGTTTAACAGAATAAAAATTAAAAATGTGAAAATTGCAAAATTTTTGCCAAATTTCCATTTTTTTCACAAATAAACGCAGAAATTATCGACCTAAATTTACCACTAACATGAAGCCCAATATGTCACGAAAAAACAGTTTTAGAACCGCTAGGATCCGTTGAAGCGTTCCTGAGTTATTACCTCATAAAGGGACACTGGTCAGAATTGCAAAAAATGGCCAGGTCATTAAGGTCAAAATAGGCTGGGTCATGAAGGGGTTAATGCCGCCTGATGCCCCTCTAAAAATAGGCTTTGTGACTTTAAGAGTCTCTCCTTCATAAATGAAACAAGATGTGTCTCCTTATGTGTCACACACCACATGGGCAGCTAGGGTTGTTAAATTCTACAATGACATTTCCCAGTGAATGCATTTGTATTGGTTGAAAGCAATGTTAAAGTTGAACAATGCATCAAAAACGCTGTGTGTGAACATAGCCCAAGTGGCGGAGGAACATTTTGGTCTGGAGAAAATTATTTTGCCATATATACAAGTCATTAGCCTGGAAAGGATGTATCTTAACATATTTCCCAGCAAAATCCATTTTGGTTTTGTATTTTTTTTGTTGAACCTGTAAAAATGGTGTGAAACTCTGACAACATTGCTTACAGCTGTGACCTAGGAGACAGAATTGCTTCCAGGGGCGATCCCCATGATGTTCCTGTGTCATTTGAGCAGTGTTTTCATCATTTTCAGGACCCCCGGGGAAGTCACGGTAAAAATACTCGTGTTTCCCATAGACTTACATTGGGCTCGTTGCTCGGGTCGAGTACCCAAGTATTCCAATTTGCTCGACCCGAGCAATGAGCACCTGAGCATTTTAGTGCTCGCCCATCACTAATTATTACTCCTAATCCATGTGACGCCCTCGTTCTCCTGTAATAAAATAAAAATAACAAAACAACAATATACCATACCTGTGCATCATTGTGTCCCACGCAGCCATCCATTTCTGGGGGATATAGAGTTTTCAACAAGGACGATGCCAAGATGTAACCCCCCGGCTGAAAACCACTGGTAAGAGCAGAGCTTCAGTGACTAGTGGTGTCGTCACCGAAGCTGCGCTCCCTCACAGCCTGACCTGCGCTGAACTCTAGAGCGTTGGAAAATGAACTGCCATTTTCCCACACTCCAGAGTTCAGCGCAGGTCAGGCTGTGAGGGAGCCCAGCGTCAGTGACATCACCACTAGTCACTGAAGCTGCGCTGGCAGCATCTCCTCATTCACCAGTGGTTTTCAGCTGGGGCGGTCGCATCTTGGCACCGTCCCGGTTGAAAACTTTATATTCCCCAGATATGGATTTCTGTGTGGGACACAACAACGGACAGGTATGGTATATTGTTGGTTTGTTATTTTTATTTTTATTACAGGAGATCGAGGGCGTCGCATGGATTAGGAGTGATGAAAAAATGGGAAAAATGTGTTGTGTTTTATTTCATTTAAATATTTTATTCTGGCTGTGTCTTTATTTAACATGTAACAACTATAGGATTAGTAATAGATAAGTGTTTTATTGACACATCTCTATTACTAAGCTGTGAGCTTACTAACCCCACAACTAATACCTCACTTGCCACAGCTACAGGGCAAGTGGGAAGAGGAAGGCTAAGTGCTGGAATTGGCTCATCTTAGAGATGCGCCATTTCTGGGGTGGCTGAGTGCTGATGATTTTAGCCAGGGGGGGCAATATCCATGACCCCTTCCCAGGCTTTTAATATCAGCCCGCAGCTGTCTTCATAGCCTTTGCTGGTTAATTATTATGGGGGGACCCACATCATTTTTTTGGTGGTCCCCCATTTTAATAGCCAGTAAAGGCTAAGTGTACAGTTGTGAGCTGATATTAATAGCCTGTGAAGCTCCTTGAGTATTACCCCTTCCCAGGCAATAAACATCTGCCATCAGTCGTTTGCTTTCCCACTGTTGGTTGCAAAAATTGCGTGGGAGCCCACACCCTTTTTTTTCCCTAAAATAATCTTTTAGTAATAAAATACATGTCCAGTAATTTGCACACACACACTGTACTAATTGTATTTGTCACTGACATCTATATATCTACCTATTCTATTTGTCTTTACTGTATGTAATCCATCTCTTCTATCCTGTCGTCTCCTGCATTGATTTTACAGAAGCCAGCAGATGAATTACCAACTTTTCTTCTATCTTTATGTGCAATATAAATACAAATATACATGTGTGTGTCACTGACTTGCATATATTTATGTATATATATATATATACTAGATGGTGGCCCGATTTTAACGCATCGGGTATTCTAGAATATGCATGTCCACGTAGTATATAGCACAGCCCACGTAGTATATTGGTCAGCCACGTAGTATATTGCCCAGTGACGTAGTGTATTGCCCAGTGACGTAGTATACTTCCCAGCCACGTAGTATATTGCCAAGCGATGGAGTATATTGCCCAGTGACGTAGTATACAGCACAGAGCCACGTAGTATATTGCTAGTATATTGCCCAGTGACGTAGTATTCAGCACAGAGCCACGTAGTATATTGCCCAGCCACGTAGTATATAGCCCAGCCATGTAGTATATTGCCCAGTAACGTAGTATATTGCCCAGTGACGCAGTATATTGCCCAGTGACGTAGTATTCAGCACAGAGCCACGTAGCATATTGCAGAGTGACGTAGTATATTGCCCAGTGACGTAGTATATTGCACAGAGCCACGTAGTATATTGCACAGTGATGTAGTATAAAGCACAGAGCCACGTAGTATATTGCCCAGCCACATAGTATATTGCCCAGCCACGTATGTCACAGGTTAAAAAATAAAAAATAAACATACTCACCTTCCGATCCGAGGGCCCCTTGTAGTTCTAACATACTCACCATACTTGTAGTTCTGTCGCCTGTCGTCTTCCGGTCCCAGCCTGCTCGCGCAGGGCCTGTGATTATGTCGCGGTCACATGACCGTGACATCACGGCAGGTCCTTTCCGCGCAGGCACATAGGACTTGCGATGACGTTGCGGTCACATGACGTGACATCATGGCAGGTCCTTCTGCCAGACCATCCGTGCCAACGGAACGTGCCGGTTGCATCGCGAGGAGCAGGAAAGGCGGCGTAGGTGAGTATATAATCATTTTTAATTTTTTTATTATTTTTAACAGACGTTTTTACTATTGGCGCTGCATAGGCTGCGTCAATAGTAAAAAACTTGGTCACACAGGGTTAATAGCAGCGGTAACGGAGTGCGTTACCCGCGGCATAACGCGGTCTGTTACCACCGGCATTAACCCTGTGTGAGTGGTGAGCGGAGGGGTGTATGCGGGCGCCGGGCAGTGAGTGCCGGGAGTAAGGAGCGGCCATTTTCTTCCGGACTGTGTGCGTCGCTGATTGGTCGCGGCAGCCATGACAGGCAGCTGGCGAGACCAATCAGCGAACGAATAACCGCGACAGACAGAAGGACAGACAGACGGAAGTGACCCTTAGACAATTATATAGCAGATATATATACAGTATATATATATTGTAGCGTGGCTAAAGGGTGTCTAATCGACGGGAGATATGTGTTGCATAGATGGCTTGCCGCTGTGATGTAACCATAGCTACCTATACGTCTGTCAGGACCTGTGGTGATGTCAGACCACATGGCTAATCATGTGATGGGTTACTGGGTGTGGTTAGCTCTATATAAGACAGGCTAATGTTTAACACAGGGGATATGTGTGGAGGTGCTAGCCTCCAGTGTGTTAAGGCTCCAGCACTGAGCCTGAAGGAATGGACACTTGTTTTTTCCCTTTTGCCTGAGTTAAAGGCTATTTGTTTTTCCTGTTTATGCTAAACTGGTTTATGAAGCAATAAACCTTTGAACTTTTGTTGGAACCTGCCTCCTAAGTGTTAGCCGTCGCACCTGAGTGAGTGAAATCCCTACAATTGGTGGAGAATGCGGGCAGCGTTCCCAGTGGAGACGTAAGTCTATTTTTTGGATGTCCTGGGTCAAGTCGGCTGTAAGCCAGCAAGCATTGCCGGGGAAAATGGAGGACCTGCTGAAACACTTGGTCCAGTCGCAGTCACAGCAGCAAGAGGCTAACAGGCTGTTTATGCAGCAGTTGCAACAGAACCAGCAAGAGACCAACAAGCTGTTGATGCAGCAGATACAACAGATCCAGCAGGAGCAACGGCAGAGTCAGCAGGAATAACGGCAGCAGATGCAGCTTCTGGCAACCGCCATCCAGGGCAAAACGAGCGCCCCAACCCCAGGTTTGGCTGATGACACCCACGTCCGGAAGACGGTAAGACGCGCATTACAGAAAATGACCCCCAGGGATGATGTTGAGGCCTTCCTGACGGTGTTTGAGAGGGTCGCTGAGAGGGAAAAACTCCCGCCAGAGCAGTGGGCAGAGGTACTGGCGCCATACCTGACGGGAGAACCCCAGAAGGCGTACTATGATTTGACCTTGCAGAATGCCAAAGAGTATCACAAATTGAAAGTCGAGATTCTCGCATGTTTGGGGGTGACACTGACTGTTAGGGCAAAGCGAGTTCACTGCTGGGCCTATCACCGGGACAAACCGCCTCGCTCCCAAATGTTAGACCTGTTGCACCTGGTCCAGAAATGGCTGCAGCCAGAGTTATGTACACCTGCACAGATGGTGGAACGAGTGATGATGGATCGGTTTGTGCATTCCCTCCCGAGGTCCATACAGACTTGGGTTGCCCAGGGTGATCCCCAGAATGCCGACAAACTGATTGGACTGGTCGAGAGATACCAAGGGATGGAAGGCTCCTTTGGGAGGCAGCCCATGCCATACTGGGGGTCCCGGAAAGCTGCTGAGTCCCAAAAAGGGGTGGCGCGTCCAAGGTCACAAAGGGCGGGGGAGGTGGTGCCCAAGGTCCCTACGGGTGATATTATTTGCTGGAGGTGCCACGGGCCAGGACATATAGCTGCCCGTTGTTCCCAGACCACTGAGCAGATGGACTGCAGCATGGGACGCCGTTGTTCATACTATGCGTATCCAGCCTGCAGTGTGAACTCTCCGCCCAACGAGGGACCTCAAGCGTGTCCCGTAAGGGTGAACGGTCGAGCAGCAATGGCGCTGTTAGACTCAGGGAGCTTAGTGACCCTGGTGAGGGCCACTTTCCCTCTCCACCTGCTCCCGGGAAAGAAGGTCGGCGTGCGGTGCATACATGGTGATGCCAAGGACTACCCTTTGGCCAGGGTGGACATTGAAACGGCATGTGGCACTGAGTCCCACATAGTCGGCATCGTGCAGGAATTGTTGCACCCTATAATTATTGGCCGGGATTTCTGTCTGTTTTGGGATTTGTGGGGAAAAGGTTCTGAGCTCCCTAGCAAGAGTAGGGAACCAGTGTACCCTGGAAGGGTGTCACCACACCCAGAGACAGACAGGTTTCCTTTTTGTGTGCTGGTTGGGGATGAGGAGGAAGTGTCCCCTGCATCTGACACTATGGAGTTAGAGGTAACCGGTGAAAATTTTGGGACTGCCCAACATAGGGACCCCACTCTGAGGGAAGCCTTTAATAATGTCACAGTTATTGACAGGGTGGTACAGGAGCCGGGGGAAGACACAAGGTTTCCCCATTTTCTGATGAGTGGGGAGTTGTTTTACCGGGTCACGAATATAAGGGAGGAGTTGGTAGAGCAGTTGGTAGTGCCGGGTCCATATAGACGGAAGGTGTTGGACATGGCCCATTCACACATCTTGGGTGGACACCTAGGGGTGGAAAAAACGCAGGAACGGGTTGTGCAGAGATTCTATTGGCCTGGGTGTCACCGAGAAATAGTGAACTATTGCAGGTCCTGCCCTACATGTCAGCTAACTGCTCCCACTCCTCATTTCCGGAACCCCCTTGTGCCACTGCCCATTATTGAGGTACCGTTCGAGAGAATTGCCATGGACTTGGTTGGTCCCTTAGTTAAATCAGCCCGGGGCCATCAGTATATATTAGTCATCCTGGACTATGCCACACGCTATCCTGAGGCAATTCCCTTGAGAAATTCTTCCTCGAAGAGTATAGCCCGTGAATTGGTCCATGTCTTTTCCCGGACAGGTCTGCCGAAGGAGATCCTGACTGACCAGGGGACACCTTTCATGAGCAAGGTGATGAGGGAGTTATGCAAAGCCCTGAAAATCTCCCAGTTGAGGACCTCGGTGTACCATCTGTTGTGAACTCTATTTCTGGGCTCCCTCTTGTGGTCACAAGTGGTACTGTGTGAGTGCTGTCTTTCTGCAGGTTTGTGACTGGCATCAGCTGTCTCGTTATCTGTGGGCTGGTTTTCTATTTAAGCTCACTTGGACTCTCAGTCTATGCCTGCTGTCAATGTATTCAGTGCTATTCTGATTCCTTCTGACTACCTTGCTCCCAGTCTCTTCAAGAGAAGCTATGTTTCCGTTTTGTTCATTTTTTGATCATCAGTGTTCTATTTGTTTCTTGTCCAGCTTGCTAATATGTGATTTCCCAGCTTGCTGGTAGCTCTAGGGGGCTGAGTTTCTCCCCCCACACCGTTAGTTGGTGTGGGGGTTCTTGAATTCTCAGCGTGGATATTTTGGTAGAGTTTTTTGCTGACCGCACAGTTCGCTATCTGTCTTCTGCTATCTAGTATTAGCGGGCCTCATTTGCTGAATCTGTTTTCATTCCTACGTGTGTCTTTTCTCCTTACCTCACCGTTATTATTTGTTGGGGGCTTCCTATATCTTTGGGGTTATTTCTCTTGAGGCAAGTGAGGTCTTGCTTTCTCTTTAGGGGTAGTCAGTTTCTCAGGCTGCGTCTAGACGTCCAGGATTTTAGGCACGTTCACCGGCTACCTTTATTGTGTTTGGATAGGATCAGGTTTTGCGGTCAGTCCAGTTACCATCTCCCTAGAGCTCGTGTCTATGTTTAGTTACTTAGCTAGTATTTCCTGTGATCCCCAGCCACTGGGATCATAACAGTACAGCAGGCCACAAAAGTGTTTAATGCATCGCATGAAGTGGGATAAAAGAAGTCCTGAGTACAATTTTTTTTTTTTTTTTTCCTCCTTTGCTGCAGTCTGTCTAGCTTCTCTCATCCCCTTAATCTCTGGGTGGTTTTGAGCTCAGCTGCAGACATGGATATTCTGAGTCTGACTTCTAGTGTGGATCATCTTGCTGCAAAGGTGCAAAATATTCAGGATTTTGTTGTTTATAGCCCTATGTCTGAGCCAAAGATACCTATTCCTGAGTTGTTTTCTGGAGATAGATCTAGGTTTCTGAATTTTAGAAATAATTGTAAATTGTTTCTATCTTTGAGACCTCGTTCCTCTGGTGATTCCGCTCAGCAAGTTAAAATTGTTATCTCCTTGTTACGCGGCGACCCTCAAGATTGGGCTTTCTCTCTGGCGCCAGGAGATCCTGCATTGCTGAATGTGGATGCGTTTTTTCTGGCGCTTGGACTGCTTTATGAGGAACCTAATCTTGAGAACCAGGCAGAAAAGGCTTTGCTGGCTATCTCTCAAGGTCAGGATGAAGCTGAGGTGTACTGTCAAAAATTTCGGAAATGGTCAGTGCTTACTCAATGGAATGAGTGTGCCCTGGCTGCAAATTTCAGAGAGGGTCTTTCTGAAGCCATTAAGAATGTTATGGTGGGGTTCCCCACGCCTGCAAGTCTGAGTGATTCAATGGCTTTGGCCATTCAGATTGATCGGCATTTGCGGGAGCGCAAATCTGCGCATCCTCTGGCGGTGTTCTCTGAACAGACACCTGAGTCGATGCAATGTGACAGAATTCTGTCTAGAATTGAGCGACAAAGTCATAGACGTCAAAATGGGTTGTGCTTTTACTGTGGTGATTCTACTCATGTTATCTCAGCATGCTCTAAGCGCTTAAAAAAATCGCTAAACCTGTCACCATTGGTACTATACAGCCTAAGTTCATTTTGTCTGTTACTTTAATCTGTTCTTTGTCATCCTACTTGGTTATGGCTTTTGTGGATTCAGATCCTGCCCTGAATCTTATGGATTTGTCGTTTGCCAAGCGTTGTGGTTTTGTTCTGGAGCCTTTGGAATTTCCTATTCCACTGAGGGGAATATATGCTACGCCATTGGCTGAGAATAAGCCTCAGTATTGGACTCAAGTGACCATGTGCATGACTCCTGTACATCAGGAGGTGATTCGCTTTCTTGTGCTGCATAATTTGCATGATGTTGTAGTTTTGGGTCTGCCATGGCTGCAGGCCCATAATCCAGTTCTGGATTGGAAAGCTATGTCTGTGTCAAGTTGGGGTTGTCAGGGGATTCATGGCGATGTCCTTTTGGTGTCAATTGCTTCTTCCACTCCTTCTGAGGTCCCTGAGTTTTTGTCGGACTACCAGGATGTATTTGATGAGCCCAGATCCGGTGCCCTGCCTCCTCATAGGGATTGTGATTGTGCTATAAATTTGATTCCTGGCAGTAAGTTCCCTAAGGGACGACTTTTTAATTTGTCTATACCAGAACATGCCGCGATGTGGAGTTATATAAAGGAGTCTTTGGCGAAGGGACATATTCGCCCATCCTCCTCCCCTCTTGGTGCAGGATTCTTTTTTGTGGCCAAGAAGGATGGTTCTCTGAGACCTTGTATAGATTATCATCTTCTAAATAAAATCACGGTCAAATTTCAGTATCCTTTGCCATTATTGTCTGATCTGTTTTCTCGGATTAAGGGATCCAGTTGGTTCACCAAGATAGATCTTCATGGTGCGTATAACCTTGTGCGTATCAAGCAGGGGGATGAATGGAAAACAGCATTTAATACGCCCGAAGGCCATTTTGAGTACTTGGTGATGCGTTTTGGACTCTCTAATGCTCCTTCTGTGTTTCAGTCCTTTATGCATGACATTTTCCGAGAATATCTGGATAAATTTATGATTGTGTATCTGGATGACATTTTGGTCTTTTCTAATGATTGGGAGTCCCATGTGAAGCAGGTCAGGATGGTGTTTCAGGTCCTGCGTGCTAATGCTTTATTTGTGAAGGGCTCAAAATATCTCTTCGGAGTACAGAAGGTTTCCTTTTTGGGTTATATTTTTTCTCCTTCTACTATTGAGATGGACCCAGTCAAGGTCCAGGCTATTCATGACTGGACTCAGCCTACATCTGTTAAGAGTCTTCAGAAGTTCTTGGGTTTTGCTAATTTTTACCGTCGCTTCATCGCTAATTTTTCTGGCGTGGTTAAGCCCTTGACGGATTTGACCAAGAAAGGTTCTGATGTGACTAATTGGTCTCCTGTGGCA
Organism: Ranitomeya variabilis; assembly: GCF_051348905.1. NCBI lineage: Eukaryota > Metazoa > Chordata > Amphibia > Anura > Dendrobatidae > Ranitomeya > Ranitomeya variabilis. The sequence goes on from NC_135237.1 coordinate 206,152,750, forward strand.
GTGGAAGCCTTTCGGGAGCTGAAGCGCTGGTTTTCTTCAGCTCCAGTCTTATGTCAGCCTGATGTCTCTCTTCCTTTCCAGGTCGAGGTGGATGCTTCTGAGATTGGAGCAGGGGCTGTTTTGTCGCAGAGAAGCTCTGATGGCTCTGTGATGAAGCCTTGTGCCTTCTTTTCAAGAAAGTTTTCGCCTGCCGAGCGGAATTATGATGTTGGTAATCGGGAGTTGTTGGCTATGAAGTGGGCATTTGAGGAGTGGCGACATTGGCTCGAGGGAGCTAGGCATCGTGTGGTGGTCTTGACTGATCACAAAAATCTGATTTATCTCGAGTCTGCCAAGCGCCTGAATCCTAGACAGGCTCGTTGGTCGTTGTTTTTCTCCTGTTTCGATTTCGTGGTCTCGTACCTGCCTGGTTCGAAGAACGTGAAGGCTGATGCCCTTTCTAGGAGTTTTGTGCCTGACTCTCCGGGAGTTTCAGAGCCGGCTGGTATCCTCAAAGAGGGAGTGATTTTGTCTGCCATTTCCCCAGATTTGCGACGAGTGCTGCAGAAATTTCAGGCTGATAGACCTGACCGTTGCCCACCAGAGAGACTGTTTGTCCCAGAGAGATGGACCAGCAGAGTTATTTCCGAGGTTCATTCTTCGGTGTTGGCAGGTCATCCTGGGATTTTTGGTACCAGAGATTTGGTGGCTAGGTCCTTCTGGTGGCCTTCCTTGTCGCGGGATGTGCGTTCCTTTGTGCAGTCCTGTGGGATTTGTGCTCGGGCTAAGCCTTGCTGTTCTCGTGCCAGCGGTTTGCTTTTGCCTTTGCCTGTCCCGAAGAGGCCTTGGATGCACATTTCCATGGATTTTATTTCAGATCTTCCAGTATCTCAGAGAATGTCTGTCATCTGGGTGGTGTGTGATCGTTTTTCCAAAATGGTCCATTTGGTGCCCTTGCCTAAGTTGCCTTCCTCCTCCGATTTGGTTTATTTTTTCAGAATGTGGTTCGCTTGCACGGCATCCCTGAAAATATTGTGTCTGACAGAGGATCCCAGTTTGTGTCCAGATTTTGGCGGATTTTTTGTGCTAAGATGGGCATTGATTTGTCTTTTTCGTCGGCCTTCCATCCTCAGACGAATGGCCAAACCGAGCGAACTAATCAGACGTTGGAAACTTATTTAAGATGTTTTGTTTCTGCTGATCAGGATGATTGGGTGACTTTTTTGCCATTGGCCGAGTTTGCCCTTAATAATCGGGCTAGTTCTGCTACTTTGGTTTCGCCTTTTTTCTGCAATTCTGGTTTTCATCCTCGTTTTTCCTCGGGTCAGGTTGAGCCTTCTGACTGTCCAGGGGTGGATTCTGTGGTGGATAGGTTGCAGCAGATTTGTAACTATGTGGTGGACAATTTGAAGTTGTCACAGGAGAAGGCTCAGTGCTTTGCCAACCGCCGTCGCGGTGTTGGTCCCCGACTTCGTGTTGGGGATTTGGTATGGCTGTCTTCTCGGTATGTTCCTATGAAGGTTTCCTCTCCTAAATTCAAGCCTCGCTTCATCGGTCCTTATAAGATTTTGGAAATCCTTAACCCGGTGTCTTTTCGTTTGGACCTCCCAGCATCGTTTGCCATTCATAATGTGTTCCATAGGTCTTTGTTGCGGAGGTATGTGGTGCCTGTGGTTCCTTCTGTTGAGCCTCCTGCTCCGGTGCTGGTTGAGGGCGAATTGGAGTACGTGGTGGAGAAGATCTTGGATTCTCGTATTTCCAGACGGAGGCTTCAGTATTTAGTTAAGTGGAAGGGCTATGGTCAGGAGGATAATTCCTGGGTTGTCGCCTCTGATGTCCCTGCAGCCGATTTGGTTCGTGCCTTCCATGCGGCTCATCCTGATCGCCTTGGGGGTCCTGATGAGGGTTCGGTGACCCCTCCTCAAGGGGGGGGTACTGTTGTGAACTCTATTTCTGGGCTCCCTCTTGTGGTCACAAGTGGTACTGTGTGAGTGCTGTCTTTCTGCAGGTTTGTGACTGGCATCAGCTGTCTCGTTATCTGTGGGCTGGTTTTCTATTTAAGCTCACTTGGACTCTCAGTCTATGCCTGCTGTCAATGTATTCAGTGCTATTCTGATTCCTTCTGACTACCTTGCTCCCAGTCTCTTCAAGAGAAGCTAAGTTTCCATTTTGTTCATTTTTTGATCTGATCATCAGTGTTCTATTTGTTTCTTGTCCAGCTTGCTAATATGTGATTTCCCAGCTTGCTGGTAGCTCTAGGGGGCTGAGTTTCTCCCCCCACACCGTTAGTTGGTGTGGGGGTTCTTGAATTTTCAGCGTGGATATTTTGGTAGGGTTTTTTGCTGACCGCACAGCTCGCTATCTGTCTTCTGCTATCTAGTATTAGCGGGCCTCATTTGCTGAATCTGTTTTCATTCCTACGTGTGTCTTTTCTCCTTACCTCACCGTTATTATTTGTTGGGGGCTTCCTATATCTTTGGGGTTATTTCTCTTGAGGCAAGTGAGGTCTTGCTTTCTCTTTAGGGGTAGTCAGTTTCTCAGGCTTCGTCGAGACGTCCAGGATTTTAGGCACGTTCACCGGCTACCTTTAGTGTGTTTGGATAGGATCAGGTTTTGCGGTCAGTCCAGTTACCATCTCCCTAGAGCTCGAGTTTATGTTTAGTTACTTAGCTAGTATTTCCTGTGATCCCCAACCACTGGGATCATAACAACCATCCCCAGTCAGATGGTCTTGTTGAGAGATTTAACAAGACACTGAAGAGCATGCTGAGAAAAGCTATAGAGAAAGACGGTAGAGACTGGGATTGTCTCTTACCCTATCTGATGTTTTCCATTCGTGAAGTTCCACAAGCATCCACAGGGTTCTCACCGTTTGAGCTTCTATATGGCTGACATCCGCGAGGACTCCTGGATGTAGCCAAGGAAACCTGGGAAGCCGAAGCCACGCCCCACAGAAGCGTCATTGAGCATGTGTCCTTGATGCAGCAGAGGATTGCAAAGGTGATGCCTATCGTGAAAGAACACCTCCTCCAGCCACAAGAAGCTCCGGCCAGAATCTACCACCGGTCTGCAAGAGTGAGGCAGTTCAATCTGGGAGACAGAGTTCTTGTGTTAGTTCCGACGGTGGAAAGCAAGTTCTTGGCCAAATGGCAAGGGCCATATGAGGTTGTCGAGAAACTTGGTGAAGTTAATTATAAAATTCACCAACCAGGAAGACAGAAACCATTCTAAGTGTACCATGTAAACCTCATCAAGCCGTGGCAAGATAGAGAGCCGACAGTAACTCCATCGTTGTTAAGCAAACCAGAAGGTGAGGTTGGAGCGGTTGCTATAGCGGAGACGCTATCGAAGACCCAGAAACAACAGTGCCGGGAGTTACTCCAGAAAAACAGGGACCTGTTTTCAGAGTTGCCGGGACACACGAAGGTCATAGCGCACGAGGTCCTAACAGAGCCACATGTGCGGGTGAACGTGAAGCCCTATCGTATTCCTGAGGCTCGTCGAGAAGTTATCTCCAAGGAAGTGGAGCGTATGTTGAAGCTTGGAGTCATTGAGGAATCCAAGAGCGGTTGGTCGAGCCCAATTGTCCTGGTCCCAAAACCGGATGGAGAGTGGAGGTTTTGCAACGACTATCAGAATTTGAATGAGGTCTCCAAGTTTGACGCTTATCCCATGCCCCGCGTTGATGAGCTCATCGAAAGGCTTGGGCCTGCCAGGTACATAACCACCTTGGATTTGACGAAGGGGTATTGGCAGATCCCCATGGCACAGGAAGCCAAGGAGAAGACGGCGTTTTCTACACCAGATGGATGTTTCCAGTACGTCTGGATGCCGTTTGACCTACAGGGAGCTCCGGCGACCTTCCAGAGGGCTATGGATAGAATCCTTGCACCCCATAAGGCATACGCTGCTGCGTACCTGGATGATATCGCCATCTTTAGCCCGGACTGGGAGAGTCATCTGGAAAAGGTCCAAGCGGTGTTTGATGCTATAAGAGAGGCCGGATTTACAATAAACCCGAAGAAGTGTGCCTTGGGTAAAGAAGAAGCTAAGTACCTTGGATACATAGTGGGTCATGGAGAAATAAAACCCCAAATCAGTAAAGTGGAGGCAATTCAAACATGGTCAAAACCAGTTTCCAAGAAGCAAGTTAAAGCCTTCCTGGGAATCGTGGGATATTACAGGAGGTTCATACCAAACTTCGCCACGATGGCTGCGCCCCTGACTGACCTGCTAAAAGGGACAAAATCAATAATGGTTAAGTGGTCCGAAGAAACAGAGTCAGCCTTCCAAGAAATGAAAGAGGCTTTGTGTAAGCAACCCGTTCTGATGGCCCCAAACTTCAAAAAAGAGTTTATTCTTCAGACAGATGCCTCAGATGTCAGGGTGGGAGCAGTCCTTTCCCAAGAGCTACATGGGGAGGAGCATCCTGTCCTCTATCTGAGTAGGAAGTTGTCCTCGTCTGAAAAGAACTACTCAGTCGTTGAGAAGGAGTGCTTGGCCATAAAATGGGCAGTGGACACATTACGGTACTATCTGCTGGGACGTAAATTTAGATTGATATCCGACCATGCCCCACTTAGGTGGATTAGGGAAACGAAGGGTAGAAATGCTAGGGTCACCCGTTGGTTCTTAGCCCTGCAGGACTTTTGTTTCCATGTGGAACATAGGGCCGGAGAGCTGCATGGTAATGCTGATGCCCTGTCAAGAATCCCTTGTCTAGTGGGGGAAAGTGCCAAGCCCCACGGTTTTAGGCAGAGGGGGGAGGTATGTAGCGTGGCTAAAGGGTGTCTAATCGACGGGAGATATGTGTCGCATAGATGGCTTGCCGCTGTGATGTAACCATAGCTACCTATATGTCTGTCAGGACCTGTGGTGATGTCAGACCACATGGCTAATCATGTGATGGGTTACTGGGTGTGGTTAGCTCTATATAAGACAGGCTAATGTTTAACACAGGGGATATGTGTGGAGGTGCTAGCCTCCAGTGTGTTAAGGCTCCAGCACTGAGCCTGAAGGAATGGACACTTGTTTTTTCCCTTTTGCCTGAGTTAAAGGCTATTTGTTTTTCCTGTTTATGCTAAACTGGTTTATGAAGCAATAAACCTTTGAACTTTTGTTGGAACCTGCCTCCTAAGTGTCAGCCGTCGCACCTGAGTGAGTGAAATCCCTACAATATGTATTCTGTGTGTATATTTCTATTCTATCTATTCTATTCTAACCTGTCAGTGTGATTTTACTATGCGCGCACAGGAATTGCTGGCTTTTCTTCTATCTATCTAATATATATATATATATATTCGAGTATAAGCGGAGATTTTCAGCCCACTTTTTGGGGCTGAAAGTAACCCTCTCGGCTTATACTAAAGAAATACCCAGGGGTCGGCAGGGGAGGGGGAGCGGAGCTGTGTAATAAAACTCACCTGCTCCAGGCGCGGTCCCTGCATGTCTTTTTCCCCGGCGCCGGCAGATTCTTCCTGTAGTGAGCGGTCATATGGTACTGCTCATTACAGTAATGAATATGCAGCTCCACCTCCCATAGAGGTGGAGCCGTATATTCATTACTGTAATTGACGGCACCATGTGACCGCTCACTACAGGAGGGAGCTGCGGCGCCGGGAAACAGACGTGCAGCGACGGCGCCAGGAGCAGGTGAGTATGACAGGTGGCAGTGCACGATATTCATCTGCTCCTCATTCCACCATCGGCGCCGCTGCATCTTCCGCAGTGACGCTCAGGTCAGAGTGCGCGCCGCCCTCTGCCTGATCGTCAGTGCAGAGGATGGAAGACACAGCAACAGCAGCGCCGGCAGCAGTGGATCGTGGAGCAGGTGAATATAGCAAGTGCTGGGGGCCTGAGAGGTGAGTATGTGATTTTTCTATTTTTTTAATCGCAGCAACAGCATATGGGGCAAATATCTGTATGGGGCATCTTATGTGGCCATGTGCACCATTATATGGGGGCACATATCTGTAGTGGGCATCTTATGTGGCCATGTGCACCATTATATGGGGGCAAATATCTGTATGAGGCATCTTATGTGGCGATGTGCACCATTATATGGGGGCAAATATCTGTATGGGTCCATGTGCAGAATTATGTGGGGCATATGTCTGAATGGGGCATCTTATGTGGCCATGTGCACCATTATATGGGGGCAAATATCTGTATGGGGCATCTTGTGTGGCCATGTGCAGCATTATATGGGGCAAATATCTGTATGGAGCATCTTATAGGGCCATAATCCACATTTGTGGAGCATTATATGGGGCAAATGTCTGTATGGAGCATCTTATGGGACCATAATCAACATTTGTGCAGCATTATATAGGGCATATTTTAATATGGAGCATCTTATGGAGCCCATCATAAACTGTATGGAGCATTATATGGGGCTCCCGATTCAATATAGATATTCAAAAACACTTAAACTACTGATGTCTCAATTTATTTTACTTTTATTGGTATCTATTTTTATTTTTGAAATTTACCAGTAGCTGCTGCATTTTCCACCCCAGGCTTATACTCGAGTCATTAAGTTTTCCCAGTTTTTTGTGGCAAAATTAGGGGGGTGGCTTATACTCTAGTCAGCTTATACTCGAGTATATACAGTATATATATATATATATATATATATATATATATATATATATATATATATATATATATATATACAGCACTGGCAATAATTAAGAGACCACCACATCAAAACCCTGTCATGGGCAGCCCAATCTCCAGACCTGAACCCCATTGAAAACCTCTGGAATGTAATAAAAAGGATGACGGATATTCACAAGCCATCAAACAAAGAAGAACTGCTTAAATTTTTGCTCCAGAAGCAGTGTGAAAGACTGGTTCAAAGCATGCCAAAATGCATGAAAGCTGTGATTAAAAATCATAGTTATTCCACAGAATATTGATTTCTGAACTCTTCCTTAGCTAAAACATTAGTATTGTTGTTTCTAAATGATTATGAACTTGTTTTCTTTGCATTATTTGAGATCTGAAAGCCCTGTGGTTTTTTTTATTTTGACCATTTTTCTTTGTCAGAAAAAAAATAAAAAAATTATTGCTTGGATATTTGGAGACATGTTGTCAGAAGTTTATAGACTAAAAGAACAATTTACATTTTACACAAAAATATACCTATAAAGAGAAAAATCAGACAAACTGAACATTTTTGCAGTGGTCTCTTAATTTTTTCAGAGCCGTCTAAATATAAATATATATATATATATATATATATATATATATATATATATATATACACACACATACATATATATATATATATATATATATATATATATATATATATGTGTGTGTGTTTTGATGAATATTTCCTTTGAAAACAATGTGTAAATGACAGAGAAGTGCTGTATGTATAAGCTCATGTTAAAATCGCATTGCATTCAGATTGCAATCGCAATGCACTCGGATGTAAATCGGTTGCTAGTTCTGAAAATCGCATTGTAATTGCATGACACTTGCATTACACTCGCGTGGCACTCGTACATTTTTTAGGTCTTGATATCAGAACATTTTTTTTCTCGTATATGGGTACGTACCCTTAGATGGAAACCTAAGTGCTCAGCATAGAGTGCAAGATAAATGTGATCCAAAATGTTATGTAAAATGTTTACATCAAAAGCTTAAAATCAATCCACAAAAAAAAGCAAGTCACTGCTCAGGTCTGTCATCTGTTAACGGAAATATATGGGGCTTCCACGTTAAAGTGAAATGGCTCCACGCCACTAAAAGAAATTCAGCAAATTCTGCACTCCCAAATCCAAATGCCCTCCTAAATTTCGAGCCCCAGTGTGCCTTTACCACCTACCTAATTTACCAGTGCGTGTCTCCAGAAGAACAAGCTGGGCATAATGTATTGGTCACTGCAACATACTGGTCACTACAGCGTACTGGCAATGCAATGTACATGCACTGCAATGCCAGTATGCAATTTTCACTCAGCAACATGCACTACTGCTTTTCTGGAAAACACCCGCTGAGTCAAATTGTCACTACACCAGTAGATAAATTCCCAAGGGGTTATAATTTCCTAATTGGGGATTCTTGAGGGGAGATTCTGCTCTTATAACACTTAGGGCCTCTGTACAGTATAAGATGTTCGCAAACTATTCTAGGAAAATTGTACTCCAGGAAGCAAAGAGCGCTTCCTCCCTCTCGAGTCTCACTGTATGGCTTCCCTTGTGAAAATGTAAAATCTTCGGCTAAAACAATAATCTTTATTTTTATATAGCGCTAACATATTCCGCAGCGCTTTACAGTTTGCACACAGTATCATCGCTGCCCCGATAGGGCTCACAATCTAAATTCCCTATCAGTATGTTTTTGAAAAGTGGGAGGAAACCAGAGTACCCAGAGGAAACCCACGCAAACACAGGGAGAACATACAAACTCCTTGAAGATGTTGTCCTTGGTGGGATTTGAATCCAGGACTCCAGCGCTGCAAGGCTGCAGTGCTAACCACTGAGCCACAGTGCTGCCCTAAAACAATATTTTGGTGCTAAAAATGCAATTATTTTTTCTTCACTGCCAATGGTATAAAATTCTGTGACACACCTGTGGTGTCAATATGATCTATGCATCCCCTAGATGAATTCATTGAGAGGTGTAGATTGTAAAATGCGGTCACTTATGTTAGGTTCTGCTGTTCTGGCACCTCAGGTGCTCTCCCAGTGGGTCATGGCACCAGCAAATCATAACAGTAATGCCATGTGCACACGTTCAGTATTTTTCGCATTTTTTTCGCTATAAAAACGTGATAAAAACGCAAAAAAACCGCAAAAAAAACGCTTACATATGCCTCCCATTATTTTTAGTGTTTTCCGCATTTCTTGTGCAAATGTTGCATTTTTTTCCACGAAAAAATCGCATCGCGGAAAAAAAAGCAACATGTTCATTAAATTTGCGGAATTGCGGGGATTCCGCACACCTAGGAATGCATTGATCTGCTTACTTCCCGCATGGGGCTGTGCCCACCATGCGGGAAGTAAGCAGATCACGTGTGGTTGGTACCCAGGGTGGAGGAGAGGAGACTCTCCTCCACGGACTGGGCACCATATAATTGGTAAAAAAAGAAGAATTAAAATAAAAAATAGTCATATACTCACACCTTCGATGGCCCCCGGAGTCTTCCCGCCTCTCATCGGTGCATGTTGCCGCTTCCGTTTCTTTAGATGGTGTGTGTGAAGGACCTGCGATGACGTCGCGGTCACGTGACCACGACGTCATCGAAGGTCCTGCACACACACACCAGCTATACTGTAGGAACGGAAGCCGCTGAGGAGATCGGCTGTCTTCAGGTGAGTATAACCATTTTTTTTTTTTTTTTTTATTATTTTTAAACATTCTATCTTTTACTATTGATGCTGCATAGGCTGCATCTAAAGTAAAAAGTTGGTCACACTTGTCAAGCACTATGTTTGACAAGTGTGACCAACCTGTCAATCAGTTTTCCAAGCGATGCTACAGATCGCTTGGAATACTTTAGCATTCTGCAAGCTAATTACGCTTGCAAAATTCTAAAAAAAAACGCAAAAAAACCGGGAAAAAACGCAAAAAAAAAAAATGCGGATTTCTTGCAGAAAATTTCCGGTTTTCTTCAGGAAATTTCTGCAAGAAATCCTGACGTTTGCACATACCCTAAAATCTGCAACATAATATGGCTCCTGATCCCTCCTGTGCTTTGCACTGTGCCTGAAAAACAATTCCAGATTACAAGTAGGATATTGGTGCACTCAGGAGAAATGTTTCCAACAAACCGAGGTTCATTTTTTCCTATTAGCTCTTAGAAAAATTAAAAACTCAGGGCCAAAACCACATTTTAGTTGTAAAAATGTAATTATTCTTTCTTCACCACAAAATGTTATAAAATTCTGCAAGGCACACATGTGCCAAAATGATCACTGCACCCCTGAATGAATTCATTGGGGGTTTTAGTTTGTAAAATGAGCTTTGCATTGTCCCTTAAAAGTAGTTTTGGACCACATATGGGGTATTGAAGTACTCAGGAGACATCAAAAAACAAATTTTGGGGTCCATTTTCTCTTGCTCTCCTTGACAAAATAAAAAAATTGAGGCTAAAAAAATGTTATGGAAAAAATATTTATTTTTCATTATTACAGATCAACATTGTAAAAAATGTCACTCCTTCCTTTTTTAGCCCTACTGTGCGCCCAGACAGTAGTTTGGGGTATTGGCGTATGTAGGAAAAATTGCACAACAAAAACAATGTTGCTTAGAAAAAGCTCAGGCGAAACGGTGTCGTCGGGGTGGTAGCCTACTACACACATAGACGAGGCACTGGTTACTTTGTAAATATATCCTCTGTGCAATGTATGGCAATATTCTCTCTTACTCTATTGATGTCACTTGGCACTTATAGGTATACATTGTTAACTAATAACATGGAATTTTCCTACATATAGACAGAAAACAATATTGTCCATACTACAACCAAATTAGATTGTTTTGCCCAGGTCAATACCAATTGTGCTCAGAAAGAATACATATTAACACTTATAAGTAGAGATGGGCGAACCCAAACAGTAAAGTTCGGCGTCCGTACCGAACATCTACTGTATGGGCACGTACACAGAACATAGACTTCACTAGGAAGTCCGTGTAACTGTTCGGGTTCAGCTGCCCAAACACCGGGTGTTTGTCGCGCTGTCATGTGCATGGCAGCGCATCAAACACCGCTTCTGATCGGTGGTGAAATCATCCCCACGCTGTGAAAAGACAGTAGGAGTGCTCAGCTGTGATTGAAGGTATAAAGTTTACCTAAGGTCACTGGTTTCAGCTGATGAGAAAACTGCTCCCATCATCCAACACCTGCAGCCGCTAATAACAGCAAGAGCAAGAGCGGCGGATGGGAGTATTCATGTGCCGCTCCTGTGCTGTAAATAAATAATTTAAAAAAACTCGGCGTGGGTTCCCCTGTATTTTTATTAACCAGCCAGGCAAGACTCACAGCTGGGGGCTGCAACCCTCAGCTGTCAGCTTCAGCAAGGCTAGTTATCAAGAATAGAGGGGTCCCCATGCTGTATTTTTTAATTATTTAAATAATTTAAAAAAAACGGCATGGGGTCCCCCCGGGCATTTTTAACAACCAACCTTGCTAAAGCAGACAGCTGGGGCTGGTATTCTCAGGCTGGTAAGGGGCCATGGATATTGGCCCCCTCAGCCTTAAAATAGCAGCCCGCAGCTGCCCAGAAAAGGCACATCTATTAGATACACCAATTCTGATGCTTTGCCCAGCTCTTCCCACTTGCCCTGTAGTGGTGGCAAGTGGGGTTGATATTTGTGGGGTTGATGTCACCTTTGTATTGTCAGGTGACATCAAGCACACGGCTTAGTAATGGAGAGGTGTCTATAACACACCTATCCATTACTAATCCTCTAGTTGTATTATAAAGACAGAGACAGAGTAAACTCCTTTAATTGAAAAAATGACACAGACTCCTTTAATATTCTCAATTAAACCATATTTACAACCATGCCTAATTCCACCAAAGCCCTCAATCTCCTGTAATAAACCAAAATTAAAAAAAACAATATACCATACCTGTCCGTTGTTCTATCCCACGCCGTAATCCATGTCTTGGGGAGAAATAGTTTTCAACCTGGACGGTGCCAAGATGCGACCGTCCAGGCTGAGAACCACTGGTGAAAGAACTGCTGCGAGCGCAGCCTCAGTGACAGGAGGTGACGTTATCGAGGTTCCCTCCGGTCACTGGGCTCTGTTCCCAGCTGGGTTTTACTGCCGTGACTTTTGGTGAGATCCCCGCTAGAACCATGAGAAAAATTTGGAATTTGATTTGTCTCCCTGTCATTTCCATCTCTTTATTGACTTTTCAGTATTGCAATGTGTGGAGAACTTATTAGTTGTACATTGAAATTTTGGAGAAAATTCCGCAAAACTTGCAAACTTGAATTTCACAAAATCTGCTTCTGGTGGCAGATTCTCTTTGAGCGTAACTGTTGTTTTAATATTTATTTCATAATTCAATAGCACACATGAAAATAAGCAACTCTGCAATAGATCTTATCAGAAAAACCTGCTTCTTTCTCTGACAGAATTGATCATTCGTTATCACAATTCTCTGTTCTGAGGTCAAATCTGTATTCAATGAGGACACTTTCCCATTAGCAAAGCTAAAGTGTGAGTATTTTCTACTATGAAATAGAATAAAACAATAAAACAATGACTTTAAAAAGGAATAAAAAGCATAAAATATATACAGTATATATATATATATATATATATATATATATATATATATATATATATATATATACACATTACTTTTTGACAACAAATATAGTCTAGTAAAAAATAATTATTCTGCATTAATGATTACTATAACTTTAACATTTTTGATTGACACAGCCATATGAAGACTTGAGTTTTGTGGGATGAGCTGCAGATTTAAAAAACAATGATTTTGGGAGTCAATATTAACAAAAATAAAACAATATTAACAAGAAAAAAGAAATTATGGAATTGCTTTATATTTTTTTTGTCGTTGCATAATTGACATGTTAACTTTATTCTGAGGGTTATCATAATTACAGAATACAATATAAAGTTATCATACGCATTGATAAAGCTTTGCCCAGTCCTGCACCATCCAACATCTCCTCACACTCTACCCATGACTTCTGTTCTGCTACTGAATTAACACTAACAACTCCCATAATATGGATTGTTCTACTTCTGTCTCCCTTTCCTTGTGTTCCCTGCAATGCAATAATCCCGACAATCTGGTTCATTATCAGTCTCTGCAATTTTAAGTGTGCCCTAAAAACATTTTATTTTTAGGCTAGCTCATCACCTCACTATTCTGATAGTTCTCAGGCCCCAACTGCCACATTTTCCTCAGAATCTTGCCCTAACATGACAGACCTTAGCTGGCGCTCAGTCCATGCAGCTTTGCATGAATACCCCGGACCATTAGTGATGAGCGAGTGTACTCGTTGCTCGGGTTTTCCCAAGCACGCTCGGGTGATCTCTGAATATTTGTTAGTGTTCGGAGATTAAGTTTTCATCGCCGCAGTTGAATGATTTACAGCTATTAGCCAGGCTGAGTACATGTCGGGGCTGCCTGGTTGCTAGGGCATACCCACATGTAATCAAGCTGGCTAATAGCTGTAAGGCCATGTTCACACATTGCGGTTTTTACTGTGGATCCGCAGTGTTTTTGATGCTGTTTTCCATGCAGTCTACAGTACCATGTAACCTATGGAAAGCCAAATCCGCTGTGCACATGCTACGGAAAAAACACGTGGAAACGCAGAGTTGTTTTTTCCGCAGCATGTCAATTCTTTGTGCGGATCTGCACCCATTGACTTGTATTGAGTTGGGCACTTCCGCAGCAAAACCGCAGATATAAAAAAGATCTGCGGATTGGCTGTGGTGAAACACTACAGATCGGGAGGGGGGAAGAGTGTGGGCGGAGTGTGGGCGGTGCGTGGGTGGAGACTGTGCATGTCTGTGTGTGCGGGCGGGGTCTGTGCGGTACCGTCGGGGGTCTGTGTGGGCCTCTTGGGGGTCTGTGCGGGCTGTCAAGGGTCTGTGCGGGCCTGTCGGGGGTCTGTTCAGGCTGCCGGGGGTCTGTGCGGGCTGCCGGGGGTTCTGTGAGGGTCTGCTGGGGGTCTCTGTGGGCCTGTCAGGGGGTCTGTGCGGGCCTATCAGGGGTCTGTGCGGGCCTGTCGAGGGTCTGTGCAGGCCTGTTGGGGGGTCTGTACGGGCTGCCAGGGGTCTGTGCGGGCCTGTCGGGGGTCTGTGCGGGCCTGTCGGGGGTCTGTGCAGGCCTGTCGAGGGGTCTGTACGGGCTGCCAGGGGTCTGTATGGGCTGCCGGGGGTCTGTGCGGGCTGCCAGGGGTCTGTGTGGGCCTGTCGGGGGTCTGTGCGGGCCAGTCAGGGGTCTGTGCGGGCTGCTGGGCGTCTGTGCGGGTTTGTCAGGGGTCTGTGTGGGCCTGTCGGGGGTCTGTACGGGCCTGCCGGGGGTCTGTATGGGTTGCCGGGGGTCTGTGCGGGCTGCTGGCGGGTCTGTGCGGGTCTGTCGGGGGTCTGTACGGGCCTGCCGGGGGTCTGTGCGTGTTGCCGGGGGTCTGGGTGGGCTGCTGGGGGGTCTGTGCAGGCCTGTCGGGGGTCTGTGCGGGATGCCGGGGGTCTGTGCAGGCTGCTGGGGGGGTCTGTGCGGGCTTGTCGGGGGTCTGTGTTGGCCTGTGAGGGGTCTGTGCAGGCCTGTCGGGGGGTCTGTATGGGCTGCCAGGGGTCTGTGCGGGCCTGTCGGGGGGTCTGTGCGGGCCTGTCGGGGGTCTGTGTGGGCTGCTAGGGGTCTGTGCGGGCCTGTCGGGGGTCTGTGCGGGCCTGTCGGGGGCCTGTACAGGCCTGCAATGGGTCTGTGCGGGTTGCCAGGGGTCTGTGTGGGCTGCCGGGGGGGTCTGTGCTTGCTGCCGGGGGGTCTGTGCGGGCCTCTCGGGGGTCTGTGCAGGTTTGCAGGCATCGTCCGATGGGACTACAAGTCCCATCGGGCTATGCCTGCTACAATGACAGGGATTGACACATTAGCCAATGATAGGACAGTAGTATTCCCATCATCTGGCTAATGTGTTGGAATGTAAAAAAACCCCACAAACATACATACAACATATTACATACATACAACATACATAATACATACAACATACATACTACATACATACATACATACAACATACAAACTACATACATACTACATACAACATACTACATACATACTACATGCATACTACATACATACAACATACTGCATACATACATACTACATACATACTACATACATTCATACAACATACATAATACATACAACATACATACTACATACATACATACATACAACATACATACAATATACTACATACATACTACATACATGCTACATACAACATAATACATACATACATACATACAACATACTACATACGTACTACATACAAACTACATACATACTACATGCATACAACATGCATACTACAAACTACATACATACTACATGCATACAACATGCATACTACATACATACTACATACATAAAACATACATACATACATACTACATACATACAACATGCATACAACATACTGCATACATACATACTACATATATACTACACACATACAACATATATACAACATACTACATACATACAACATACTACATACATACTACATACAATACATTCATACATTACATACAATACATACATATAATATACAGTACATATAACATAGAGTACATACTCACCATCACTTGTCACTTTGATCCCCAAAGCCAGTGTCATCTGTAAAAAATATTAAAATAATAAACAAACAATACTCCCTGATCTGTAGAAATCTATGAGTGCCCCACGACGAATCTCCCGTGGAGAGCAGCAGCATCAGCTGATGCGACCGCTCTCTAGGGTCTCCAGGAATACAGTGACAGAAGATATCCTCCCACACTGTATTCCTCCGTCACTGTAAAAAATAGTCCCTAGTCTCACTTGTGATACTGCTGTGTGAGAAAGTTCCCACGCAGCAATGCCATAAAGTGAGACCAGTGAACTAAGGTAACCTCAGTGATGCACTGCAGGAGCCATTGTCTCCTGTCAGTGTGTCACTGGAGGTCCTATAGAGCAGTGACATCACCTGATGTCACTTTTCTATAGGGGAGATCATCTTGGGATGCTCGTTACTAATTGGACTGCGTCGGACAGGGAGTATACAGTTTATTATTTTATGTTTTTTGCAGGCAATCGAGTATGGTTAAATTAAGAATAATAAAATACTTTTTTCTGGATGTGTCTTTATTTTTTTTAACTCTTTCACTACTCTAGGATTAATAATGGATAGGCGTTTTATTGATGCCTCTCCATTATTAACCTGGCTTAATGTCACCTACAATAGCAAGGTGACATTAACCCCTTATTACCCCATATCCCACCGCTACTTGGGAGTGGGAAGAGAGGGGCTAAGTGCCAGAATTGGCACATCTCACAGATGGGCCATTTCTGGGGCGGCAGCGGGCTGGTATTTGTATATCCATGGCCCCTCTCTAGGCTATGAATATCAGCCCGCAGCTGTCTGCATAGCCTTTCTGGTTATAAAATATAGGGGGACCCCACGTCATTTTTTGGGGGGTCCCCCTATTTTAATAGCCAGTAAAGGCTATGCAGACAGCTGCGGGCTGATATTCATAGCCTAGAGACGGGCCATGGATATTAACCCCTTCCCAGGCTACAAATATTGGTCCCCGGCCATCGGCTTTCCCCCTCTGGCGCAGAAAATTGCGCGGGACCCCACGCCATTTTTTTCCTTTTTTTTTTAATTAAACGCTCATTAAGAAACATCCGCCTTGCTATTATATATCTATGGATGTATCTACAGTATCTATAGATATATTTCTAGAAAGATATATCTATAGATACATGGATATATCTATCCATATATCAGGTTTTTGCCTTCAGGCACAATCCGGCGAGTTTAGAAAAAAACGGATCCGTTTTTTTCCGCCGGATCCATTTTTTTTCTCATAGAGTTGTATTAGCGCCGAATTGCGCCTGATGGCCTCACGTTTCATCCGTTTTTTGCTGGATCCTTCAGAAAAGCAGTTTCCGGCAGACGGAGAAAATGTACAGAAGAACGTTTTTTCTGTCCGGCGAAAAAACGCACAGCGACGGATCCGGCGAAAAATGTATGAAACTGAGATGTGAAATGAAGAATCCGGCCTCCGAATCCGGTTTTTCATGCATTTTTCACATTGAAATCACGCACATCGGTCATTCTCTCTATCTAAAAAAAAAAAGGATCAGTTGCATCAGTTTTTCCCATTTTGCAGCGGATCCGCTTTTTCAAAAATTCGCCGGCCGGATCCTGCCTGATGGATAGATGTAGATAAATATATGGATAGTTAGGCTACTTTCACACATCAGTTTGTTTCCGTCAGGCAGGATCCGGTGAATTTGTGGAAAAACGGATCCATTGCAAATAGTGAAAAACTGATGCAACTGATCCGTTTTTTAGAGAGAGAGAGAGAGAACAGAAAATGTGCATGATTTCAATGGAAAAAATTCATGAAAAACCAGATTCGGAGGCCGGATTTCACATTTATTTCATACATTTTTATGTTGGATCCGTCGCTGTGCGTTTTTTCGCCGGACAGAAAAAAACTTTCCTCTGTATGTTATCTCCGTCCGGCAGAAAGTTTTTTTTTTACGGATCCGGCAAAAAATGGATGAAACATGTGGCCATCAGGTGCAATCTGGTCGCTAATACAACTCTGAGAAAAAAACGGATCCGGCAAAAAAAAACGGTTCAGTTTTTTTCAAAACTCGCCGGATTGTGCCTGACGGCAAAAAACTGATGTGCGAAAGTAGCCTAACTATCCATATATCTATCTACATCTATCTCATTCCTTCTGTCTATGTATCTATCTATCTATGTATCTATCTGTCTATCTATCTGTCTCTGTCTGTCTATCTATGTGTGTAATGGCGTGTGGATTGGACAAGACATGACATCACAAATCTTTTTTTTTGTTCAATAATACATCTTTATTTAGCTTTCAAAAATGCATACAAAACCGCATGAAAAACAGCATCAAAAACCGTGCAAAAAACGCGTCAAAACTGCGCAAAAAACGCATCAAACACGCACCTGCGTTTTTCTGCCAAGACCTGCGGATTTAGTGCAGAAAAATCCGCAGGCTAATCTGCAACGTGTGCACATACCCTTAATCATTCAGCTGCGGCGATGAAAACATAATCTCCGAACATAACAAATACTCCAAGATCACCCGAGAGTGCTCACGAAAATCGGAACAACGAGTACACTCGCTCATCACTACGGACCATACAATGGTGACACTTTTTACCTTTTGTTGCCATTGCTTCCTAATCGATTATAAGCTTTTGAGCAGGGCTCTCGCACCTTTGTTTAATACAATTAAAGTTATTAATATTGAAATTATTGAAGTAATATCCAATTTAAATATTTTTTTACAAATTTTATATAAAAAAGTCACTTAAAATTCTTCTGAAGCATTTTTACTTTTCAGTAATTTTTGCTGAGTGATATTTTATTTTTGTGAGAAAAAAATGTTGATTTTACAAGTAGAAATGTGATGTAAATTAAGCAATTCTAGAATAGTAGTTTAGCTTTATCTGCATGATAGTACTTTATTCTGTGAGTCAGTATATTTGATTTTTTTTATTTTACTACTATTAAGGGGAACATACAACTTGTGATAATTTTTACTTCTGTTATTTGGGCCAAGAAATCCCCAAAAATAGCAATTTTGGAATTTTTTTGTCTGTTTTTTCATGATGCTTACTGTGTGGGATAAAATTGTGATCAATACAATTTTTGTTAATTTTTATTATTAACCCCTTAAGGACCAGAAGTCTTTTTGTTTTGTTTTTTATTTTCGTTTATGCTCCCCTTCTTCCCAGAACCATAACTTTTTTATTTTTCAGGCAAAAAGGCCACATGAGGGCTTGTTTTTTGTGGGACAAGATGTAGTTTTGAACGAGATTTTTTAACATTTTTAACATTTTAACATATCTTGTACTGGGAAATGGGGAAAAAAATTCCAAGTGCTGTGAAATTGCAAAAAAGTGCTTTCTCTGAAAACTAAAAAACAATGAAAACCAGCCTCAGTAGATAACTGACTACTAGCACTCTAAGGCTAGGTTCACATTGCGTTAGTGGGTGATCGCTAACGGACAGCGTTGCACGGCGAAAATGTCGCAATTAACGCCGTGCAACGGGTCCGTTAGCGCACCCATTGACAGCAATGTAAATTTTGCCTGTAGCGCATCACTAGCGCGTGCCTTTTTCGGCTCGCGCTAGCGATGTGCCGTTCTTTTGTAGCGCGCCTCGGACGCTGCTTGCAGCGTCCGCGGTGCGCCCGAGGTCCGTTCCCCGCTCTCGCAGATCGGGGATCTGCGAGAGCAGGGACGTTAGCGCGACCCCTAAATGCGGCCCCTACAAAAACATTGCGTTGGCGCAATCCGCAAGCGCTAGCGCTAAACGGATTGCCCTAACGCAATGTGAACCTAGCCTAACCTTGGAGCACTGGGGAACTGGGGAACTGGGATCAAATCCCACCATGGACAACATTTACAAGGAGTTTGTGTGTTCTCCCCGTGTTTGCATGAGTTTCCTCCAAGTACTCAGGTTTCTTCCCATACTCCAAAAACATACTGATAGGAAATCTAGATTTGATGCCCTATCGGGGACAGTGATAATGATTTTTGTAAAGAGCTGTTGAATTAATTACACTACGAAAGTAAATAAAATAAAAAAATATATAAAAATGTTTTAGCTAGGGTACCTGACATATTTAAATAATTGCAAATTACTCTTTAAAGAAAGTCTGTCAATACAAAATGATTGCTCAAATCAGCGATGGCACCTTGTAGGGGACAGAGCCGTAGTAAAATAATAAAGCGTATCCAATTCCATTGCTTCAGTTCTTCTTCCTAGCAGCTAGTTTTTCATCTATTTCAGCTCGCTCTGCTTTGATTGACAGCGATGGCTCCACAGGAGCCAATGGACAGCTGAGATAGATGGGAAATACATATGTGCACCAAGTACCCAATTAGTATAGCAAAAAAACTATTCTCAGCACATGCATCAATGGATTTGGACATTAAAAGTATGATTTTTAATAGGGATATATTCCCTACAAGGTGCTGTGCTTGGTTTGAACAGTCATTTTATGATGACACAAAGTCAATATAAGGCGGTCATTTAGGAGCGCTGAGGCGGTAGCCCCAGGGATAGGGAAAGTGCCAGGCTCCACCGCAGCTCCAGCCGAAAACCTCCAAAGGAGGATGGACACAGAATAAAAGGTAGAAATCGGTCACAGGAGCGCTGAAATCAGACTCTGACACGGGATGGAGTTTAGCCACAACGCATTTCAACGGAAATACCATCTTCATCAGGTGGGAGTTTCCATTTTATGCTGACAGACTCCCTTTGTAGTTCTATTAAAAGCCCTATTGCCAATACAAAGAAACAAGTGTGACAGAACTGTAAGTCAGAAAAGTTGACTCCCATCTTTTACCTTATTCTGGCCTTCCTAAAAGGTTTGGCCATGTTATGTAGGGTCGAGGCATGTTTATTCCACGTTTTTTTTCCTTTGGCTTTGATCTAAAACTGCAGTGATTGACATATATAGTGTAGGTACTGTATATGTGTATAGTTTGCCGTGCTGTGTAAGGGTGGTAGACATTGCATTCCTACCCCTGAAGACACCAATCGCGTAACACGTATTGTGTGTTGTAAATTATGTTGTGCACCCTTGGTATATCGTGTTGTAAAGTATTGTGATGATGTTATGTACAGTGTTATGAGCAATGTTAGTAATGTATATTGTAGAATAAAGTAGTGCATAGTGCATAACATAGGTAGTATAAGGGTAGACAGTTGACAGTGGCTTAGATATTGACAGTAGGGCAAGATAGAGTTAATGTTTGGGACCATCTCATAGTAAGAGGGGATAAGTTTTAGGGCAAAGGCTTGCTTCCTGTAGTTAGTTCCATAGGGCTTGGAGAGTGAAGAGAACAGTGCTGATGCTGTGGTGATCCACAAGAGGAGAGGAGACTTAGGGCCAGATATAGTGAGATCCTGAAGTAACTGATGAGACCGAGTGGCCTTCCAGAAAAGGGCCTTGGGATATGATGACGAGTCACAAGAATTCCTGAGCTGGCAAACACCGAAGGTAATGGACCTAAACAGGACTGAGTTTGTGGCAATAGTGGGGGTCCAGAGCATTAGATCCTGGGCACCAGAAGTGTAAGAAATAATAAGTGGAACGACTGAGCGAGTAGAGAGTCTTGGTGATCAGGATGGTGGCATAGCACCTGGGCTGTGACGAAGTACGGCAGAACAGTATTATTCACCAGTCCTGGTGTAGACTACAGAGGAAGGATACTGTGTGAGTGAAAATGCTTTATACTGCAAAAGAAATGTCCATAAGACTTTGTACCCACTATCCCTTACACATAACCCTTACCAAGTTACTAAGTAAAGACTGTGTTTTTGAACAGAAGTCTCCATTGCACCGTGGAATCCATGACCCTGGCCAACACACACCACCGGCTACAGACAGCCTGCACATGTGCAAAGCCATCATAACACAAGCACAAACATCCAGCTAGGACCCACACTTTCATGTAGCATGCCGGGGTGCAAAAGGAGGAGATAAGCACCTTGCTCGCGGCTGCCACCCCCTCCATGCTAGTCGCTCTGGGTGTCATGGGACCACCAGCACCATCAACTCTAGGGTGCCCTCTGTTCAAGTGCATGCAATTATTTAATTGCCCTCATTCACAAATGTATATAATAATAAACAGAGTAGTTTATTTAATGAACAATGAGATACTGCTCTTAGCAGTACAAGGTGAATGAAATGTGCCAAGTGCTATTTATATAGGAGGGTGAGGGGCCCGCTAATGCACAAGGGCATGTCAGGTGATTCACCTGTTCCCTTGTAGGCTAGTTCGAGTCTGCTATTGGGACAAGATGTCACAAATCAGGACAAGATCTTACTTACCTTGAGTCTGATCCCCAGCTGAAAATACTGCATAGCTGTTCCCCAGGCTTTTTTTAAAAAAAAAATTGAGGGGTTGACGTTTCTGACTGACAAAAAAATTTTTAATCTCAGTATTTCATATTTGTTTTGTAAATCAGTTGTTTAATACAACAACAATGTTCTGAAAAAACATTGCTCCCCTCCTTAGTAGGGCAAAGATATTGTAAAAATTCTGGTCAAAGGGCTTGTGATAAAACGTTCAGACACAGCTCTAAATGCAGCTTTGAAATATGTAGAACAGTATAAATATCAACACATAAAGGCCAAATCATCAGTTTGCACCAGAAATTGGCATACAACTATTTGAACAGATGCAAAAAATTTTTTTGCAACTTTTGACATTTTTACGCCAACTTTGTCAAGATTTTGAAAAGTGGGTGGAGCTTTTGCAGAACGTGGTCCTACAAATTCATCTCAAATTATAACACAAAGGTGGCATTAAATAAAGACAAAAATGTTCTCATAGCAGCTGAAATTCATATACAAACCACCAGTCTTGATAAATCCGTTCCATGATGAGTATAACAAATCACACTAATTTAGAATGTCAAATATCAGTAGGTTGAAAATTTCAGAGATCTTTTTAAACTTTTTAAAAAAAAATTACACATAATTCCACATTTCTAGTACCAACACCATTGATACTTTTTAGCATATGTATGATTACTTTAACCCCTTAACGAACGCCGATACACATTAAGGCCAGTCTCACACATCCAGATAATTCTGGTACCGGGAAAATCGGTACCAGAGTTATCCGTGTCCGTGTGCTCACGTGGCACATCAGTGTGGCACACGTGCGGCAGCCATGTGCCGCTCATGTGCCCACTGAGGACCACACGGACCGTGCAGGAGACAGTGCTAGAGATAAGCGCTGTCCCCTGCATCTGGTGCTAAAGCCGGAATTCATTCCTTCTTCCCTGCAGCGTTCGCTGGAGAGAAGAAATGAAAAATCATTGCTTTTTTATTTTTTTTCTGGTTAAAATCAAGTTCCCGGCAACCTCCCCCCTCCCACACCCTGTGCGCCCACCCGCTGGAAATAAAATACTCACCCAGCTCCCTCAATGCTTCCTCTCAGTGCCGCAGCTTCTTCCTGTATGAGTGGTCACATGGTACCGCTCATTACAGTGATGAATATGGGAGGTGGAGCCGCATATTCATCACTGTAATGAGCGGCACCATGAGACCGCTCATACAGGACAAGCTGTGGCACTGAGAGGAAGCATCGAAGGAACTGGGTATTTTATTTCCAGCGGGCGGGCGCACACGGGGTGGGAGGGGGGAGGTTGCCGGGAACTTGATTTTAACCAGAAAAAAAATAAAAAACAATGATTCTTCATTCCTTCTCTCCAGCGAACACTGCTGGAGAGAAGAAATGAATGGCGGCTTCAGCACCACAAGCTGGGGGACAGCGCTTACTGTAGCACTGTCTCCTGCATGGCACACGGACGGCACACGAACAGCATCCGTGTGCGGTACGTGTTTTACATGGACCCATTGATTTTAATGGGTCCGTGTGATCCGTGCGCTCCCACGAACACTGACATGTCTCCGTGTTTTTCAAACAGACACACGGTCCGTGAAAACATGCTGACATGTGCAGAGACACATTGATTTTAATGTGTCTACGTGAGTCAGTGTCTCCGATACGTGAGGAAACCACACGTACCAGAGCCACTGACATATGAAACAGGCCTAAAACAATGGCTGTTGAGAGATCTTAATAAGAGAACAACGCTGCCCCATGGCCAAATTGAACATGACACCTGACACCTTGTGCTATCCGCCCTGGACAGTTTTGGAACTAATCAGGGCTTTTTAACCCCTTAAAAACCCTTAAACACCGCTGTCAATCGTGATAATGGTATCTAAGTGTTTAAAAGGGGGTCAAAAGACCCTCTATGGCAGGATAGACCCCACGCCCATTTGTTGACATGGTACCCTGAGGTCATCTGATGGGTAAGGAGGCCTGTGAAATGCAGCTGTAAGTCGGGTCTAACAGGCTTTGTCAGTGAGTTCTAAATAGTTCTCAGGCACTGCAGTACATGAGTACTGCAATGCATGAGCCCAGTGATTAATGACAGAAATATTCATGCCTCACAGTGGGACTTTTATTAAAAAAGAAAAAAAATGTAAATAAAACATGTTAAAAAGTAGAAAAAACCCACTTTGTGATAAAACAAAGATAAACAAAAAAAGTATTGGTATTGTCACGTTTGGAAAGACCCGATCTTTTAAACTGTCATGTTATTTATTCCGTACAGCGAGCACTATAAAAAATAATAACAAGCACATAAAAAATGTTGCTCTTTTATCATACTGGCATACAAAAAATAATAAAAAGAGATCAAAAAGTTATAGGTAAAAAAAGTAGCAATAAAAACAACAAACCATCCTACAAATAATAAGCCCTAATGTGGCTTATTTGGCAGAATTTTTTTTTTAAAAGTTACAGTTCTCAGAATATGGTGATGCAAAATTAAATTAATTTTTGTAAAATATTGATTTTAGTCTGTAAAAGCAGCAAAGCATAAAAAATATATCAATCTGGTATCACTATAATCGTACTGACCCAGCAGCAAATTAATCTTATTACTATTACCTCACTAAAATGTAAGATTTCCATGTCCCCATGAGATAAAATTCAGGGATGCAACTGTGGGTTCAAAATACCCACTATACTAGAGATGAAATCCGTAAATAGTGAAGTTTCCAATATTCCCCATACCCCACTTGGAAGAGTTCCTGCTGTTGTTTTGGCTCTTCTGAGACCGGTAATGGATCTCACAATTTATTCAAATGGATTCTGCTTTCTAAAATAAAAGCCAAGTAGCGATTCTTCCCATCCGATCCCTGCCGTGTGCTTGAACAGTTGTGTACAAATACATAAGGGTGTTGCCATATTTGGAAAAAATTGCATAACAAATTATTAGGTCCATTTTCTTATATTACCTCTCTTGGAAGTTATAAATCTGGTGTAAAAACAGTATTTTAATGAATAAAATGCAATTTTTTGTTTTATCATCTAAATGTTATAAAACGTGTTTTAGCATCTCAAGGGCTTGGCTAATGGAGCTTACAATCTGTTCAAACAGAATCTACGTTCTAACAGCTAAGTAGTGCTCCTTCCCAAACAGTAATGTGCAACCAAATATGGGGCACTACCACATTCAGTAAAAAATGCAAAACAAACTATGAGGCCCATTTTCTCCTATTAACCCTTGTGGAAATAATAAATTTGGTGTTATAACAGTATTTCAATGAAAAAAATGTAGTTGTTTGTTTTCACATCTAAATGTTATAAAGTTACATGAATCACCTGTAGGTTCAAAATCCTCAGTACTCTTGTAGATGAATTGTTTGAGGGTTAGAGTATCAAAAATGGGGTCACGTGGTCAGTTTCTGCTTTTTTGGCATGTCAGGGTCTGTGCGAATGAGACATGGCATTCACAATCCATTTAGACAAATTTACACTCCAAAAATCAAATTGCTCTCTTTCCTTTTCGAGCCTTGCTATGTGTCCAAATAGAAGTTTTTGACCACATATGGGGTATCTTCGAGTTAGAAAGAAATTGTGTAACAAATTATGATGTCCATTTTTCCTATTATCCATTGTAAAAGCTACAAATTTGGGGCTAATAAAACATTTAAATAGAAAAAACGTAACCATTTTCACATTCAAATGTTAAACGTTCTGTGAATCACCTATTGGTTCAAGAATCTCAACACACTCCTAGATGAATGTCTTGATAGGTCTAGTTAGACAAAATGAGGTCGCTTGTGGGGGTTTCTGCTATTTTGGTACTTTACGGGCTCTGCAAATGAGACATGGTGTCTGCAATCTATTCAAGCCAAATTTACATTCCATATACCAAATGTTGCTACTTTCCTTCCAAGCCCTGCACTGTGTCCACACAGAACTTTTTGTCTCAATGTGAGATATTGCTATTAGTGATGAACGAGTGTACTAGCCAGCTTGAGTACATGTGGGGGTTGCCTGGTTGCTAGGGAATCCCCACATGTTTTCAAGCTGTCTGTCAGCCGTAAATCATGCAGCTGAGGCAACGAAAACTTAATCTCCGATCACTTACAAATACTCGGAGACCACCTGAGCAACAAGTAAACTCGCTCATCGCTAATTGCTATGCTTAAAAGAAAGTGGGCAACAAACTGAGTGGTGGGCTTTTTCATGTTACCTCTTGAAAAAGTGAAACATTTGGAGCTAAAGCAACAATTTTGTGAAAAAAAAGAAAATTTTCAATATGACGACCTAATGTTATCAAATTCTATGTAGTACCCGTAAATTCAAAATGGTAACTATACCCCTGGATAAAATCCTTGAGGGGTGTAGTTTCCAAAATGTGGCCACTTGTGGGGGGTTTCTGCTGTTTGGGTGCCTTGGGGGCCCTGCAAATGTGATATGATGCCCAAAATCTACTTCAGACAAATTTGTGTTATAAAATTCAAATGGTGCTCCTTCCCTGCCGAGCCCTGCCGTTTGTTCACACAGAGGTTTCTGACCCCATGTGGGGTATTAGCCCAGTAGAAACTACATAACAAATTATAGCTTCCATTTTCTTGTGCTGTTTCCTGAAAAAAAGTGAAAAAATTTGGCTAAAGCAATATTTTAGAGTAAAAATTACTATTTTTTTTATTTGACATTGCATTAAATCCTGTGTAGCACCTGAAAGGTTAAAATAATTCCTGACAAGTCCCTAAAGAAACAGGTTTTGTAAATTTTGTGAAAAAATGAGAAATTGCTATTAAACTTTTAACCCTTCTAACATCCTAACAAAATAAAATGACGTTTGAAAAATAATGCAGGTGTAAAGTATATATGGGAAATGTTATTTATTAATTATTTTGTACAGTACAAGTAACTGGTTTAAGGGTACAAAGATGGATAGTTTAAAAATGCAAATTTTTCGTCAAAATTTAATATTTTCACAAATAAGCACAAAACATATCAAATTAAATTTATCACTAACATAAAGTATAGTGTATCATAAAAAAGCCATCTGAGAATCAATGGGATATTGATATGTTACCATATGAAATGACACTGGTCACAAATTGTGGCATTGTCATTAAAGCAAACTTGTCATCAGGATTGTGCTCAGTAACCTACAGACAGTGTCCCGTCGGTGCCGTTATACTGATTAGGCCAGGATCACACATGCGAGAAAGTCGGCCGAGTCTCGCATTTTAATACCCGGCCCTATCACCTGCAGTCCGGAGCGGAGCGTGCGGCCGCATAGCAATACATGGAGCCGCAGGTGGCAGGGACGGGTATTAACATGCAAGACTCGGACGACTTTCTCGCATGTGTGATCCCGGCCATACAATGATACCTGGGTGATGAAATTCGTCTTGTTGTTGTTGAATCTTTCTTTTCAGTTTTTAGTTAATGATATGCTCTGCTCCAGGGCGGCCTGTGGGGGTCTTTATGTGATGCTCTGCTTAGGTGTTCATAATTCAGACTGCTGACAGGTCAGTGATCCCACAGTGACCTGCCCCCTATTTTACATAATCAATATTATATATATTGAAAAAAAAATCACCTTCTGCAGGCAGGCGCCGATGCCTGCCCGGCAGCATGATCATATCTATAATGTGTATTTAACCCCTTCCCGACATCTGACGTTATAGTATGTCAGATGTCGGGTCCCCTGCTTTGATGTGCGCTCCGGCGGTGAGCGCACATCAAAGTCGCGACATGTCAGCTGTTTTTTACAGCAGACATGTGCGCGCAATAGCGGCGGGTGAAATCGCGATCACCCGCCGCTATTAACTAGTTAAATGCCGCTGTCAAACGCAGACAGCGGCATTTAACTACCGCATCCGGCCGTGCGGCCGGATATGAGCGCATCGCCGACCCCCGTCACATGATCGGGGGTCGGCGATGCTTGTACATTGTAACCATAGAGGTCCTGGAGACCTCTATGGTTACTGATCGCCGGTGGCTGTGAGCGCCACCCTGTGGTCGGCGCTCACAGCACACCTGCATTTCTGCTGTGTAGCAGCGATCTTATGATCGCTGCTGCATAGCAGAGCCGATCGCGTTGTGCCTGCTTCTAGCCTCCCATGGAGGCTATTGAAGCATGGCAAAAGTAAAAAAAAAAAGTAAAAAAAAATGTGAAAAAAATAAAAAAAATATAAAAGTTTAAATCACCCCCCTTTCGCCCCAATCAAAATAAATCAATAAAAAAAAACCCAACCTACACATATTTGGTATCGCCGCGTTCAGAATCGCCCGATCTATCAATAAAAAAAAGCATTTACCTGATCGCTAAACGGCGTAATGAGAAAAAAAATCGAAACGCCAGATTTACGTTTTTTTGGTCGCCACGACATTGCATTAAAATGCAATAACGGGCGATCAAAAGAACGTATCTGCACCAAAATGCTATCATTAAAAATGCCAGCTCGGCACGCAAAAAATAAGCCCTCACCTGACCCCAGATCACGAAAAATGGAGACGCTATGAGTATCGGAAAATGGCGCAATTTTGTTTTGTTTTGTTTTTTGCAAAGTTTTGAATTTTTTTTCACCACTTAGGTGAAAAATAACCTAGTCATGTTAGGTGTCTATGAACTCGTACTGACCTGGAGAATCATAATGGCAGGTCAGTTTTAGCATTTAGTGAACCTAGCAAAATAGGCAAGCAAAAAACAAGTGTGGGATTGCACTTTTTTTGCAATTTCACTGCACTTGGAATTTTTTTCCCGTTTTCTAGTACACGACATGGTAAAACCAATGATGTCGTTCAAAATTACAACTTGTCCCGCAAAAAATAAGCCCTCACATGGCCAAATTGATGGAAAAATAAAAAAGTTATGGCTCTGGGAAGGAGGGGAGCGAAAAACGAAAACGGAAAAACGGAAAAAGCTCCGGGGGTGAAGGGGTTAATTCTTTTATTTGATGATATACATAAATTCATAGAAAAAAATCAGTCTCAAAATGGCACTGACGTGCCTGCGCAGTAGCAGCTATCGGCGATCCGATTGCTGCTACTGCGCAGGCAGCGCCATCTTGCTAGAGATACAGTGCTGTGCACATTAACTGGGACAAAGCAAACAAAAAAAATGTTATAATGCACTGTTACATACTAATTCTGAAAATTACCTTTTTCCACTGGCTAGCTAACCAAGATTTATTTATATTTATTTATATATTAAAACTGGTTTGAATCACTGACTGGTAAGCAACTTACGATTTTACTTGAAAAATGCTTTGTCCCAATTAATTGGCACAGCACTGTAAAAAAATTGCCTCCTCCAAGATCTAGCATCTATCGTATCACCAATAAATGCTACTGTGCAGGCGCGGCCGGTGCCATCTTAGTCAAGAGATTTTTTTTTCATTTCTAGCAAGATGGCGATGCCGGTACCTGTGCAGCAGCATCTATCAGTGATCCGATAGATGCTACTGAGCAGGCAACGTCATCTTGGAGGAGTCCATTTTTTTTTCTCTAGCAAGAAGAAGCTGCCAATGCCTACGTATTGGAAGCTATCGGATCACTGATAGCTGCTACTGCGCAGGTGCGACTTGCGCCATTTTGAGATATTGTCTTTTTTAATGAATTTATGTATGCCATCAAATAAAATAATTAAATACACATTATAGATGTAATCAGGCTGACATTGTCTGTAGATTACTCAGCACAATCCTGCTGACAGGTTCACTTTAAGGTCAAAATTGGTTCGATCACTAAGGGGTTAAGTAATAGCTGCTGCAACATGTTTAGCCGACTGAAAACATCCTAATAAAGTTTTTAATTTCCTTTGCCAAAGTCAGAAGAGTTTACATTATCAGGATCTCAGATCCCCTTAGAAAACCGGGTCATGAGACTTTCTTCTTTTCAACTATTGTTCCATCCAGAAAGTAATGAATATCATCTGTATTTTCGTAAGTACAATAAAATGTAGCTATATTGAACTGCACTATTATTACTTCAATATTCACTTAAGGGCCTAAATCAACATGTGTTGAGTTCACTTAGGAACACATTAGCCACACACGGTGAGACATATACAGGAATGTATTGTAAATAATGTTAGAAATTACATTATCGGCTTAGCCTGTTGTCTTTCTGCCAAAAATATAATATTCAGTTCAAAGCTTCATACTTGTCTTTATTTTATTTTTTTTAGTCATCACATTTCTATCACAAAATATCTGGATTTCCTTGTAGTCTAAATAAAAGCTTGAAGAATATTAATAAATTGTAACAAGAAATATTCTCCCTCATAATCACACAATGTATGGATTTTCAGGGACAGACATGACTAGATCTTTGCTTTAGACTATGTTTATATGAAAAAAATCAGAGAATGGACCATATGAAGTCAGCACTATTAATAGAATCCAGGGAAAACAATATTATATGCATTATGTACATTAGGGGGCAGGTGACTGAGGGATCAGTGACCTGTCAGAAGTCATACAGGTGAATACCTAATCAGAGCACCACATGAAGACCCCCCACAGGCCGCCTGAAGCACGAGCAGATCATTAACTCAACTGAAAATAAAGATTAAACAACCACATGACGGATTTCACCAACCAAGGTATCATAATAATCAGAATAATGGTGCCGACCTGACAATGTCTGTATGTTACTCAGCACAATCCTGCTGACAGGTTCCCTTTAAGAAGATTGTCTCATCAGAGACAACCTCTTTCAGAACATGACTTGATTTAATCAAAAGGATGCCACCTTTTCAGAGTTCCTCTTTGTTTTGGTTCACAAAAATGATAAGCAAAATACCCCCTCTGTGATGTTCACACGCACTTATGTGATATTTGTACAGGGTTTCTTCTTAATAAGACAATTCCTTAAAATGTACACTTAGAGGCACAAAACGGCCGTATATGTACCTGACTGCTTTTTATTTAGGTCTTTTACATCCTCACCTTTCCTGTATGAACAAAATATCACTGCTTTGGTCAGCAGTTAGCCATCACTGCCCTCAGAATTGTTGTCATATGGCCATTCATAGATTTTGAAATACTATAAAATACCCTTCACAGTTATTTTGCAATCACAGAACCTGTCACACTCGTAGGTGGCGCACATGGTTCATGTGTAGCGCCCCCACCGCCGCAGGGCCGAGGGGTACCCGGTACCGGGCCTACGGGTCTCTGCTTCTGGGGTTGTCACGGCGGCTAGGCCCCGGTCCGTGACCCTGCCGTGGGGCGCACAGTGAATGATGGGTGCGGATGACGGATGATGGTAGTGGTGGTGCGGTGCAGTAAATAACGAGGACACCAGGTTGCAGTCTCTTTACCTCTTTACTGAAGATCTCTGGGTCCTCAGTCCAGAATACGGTTCACCAGGCTGCGCAAGTCCGGCCAGTCCAATGGCACCTCCAGAGTTCTCTTCACAGGTGGAAATCAGTGCCTTTCTTCTAGCGCTATGTGTTGCGGTCCTTCCCTGCTGTGCTTACGGAAAGTCCCCACAACCGTTGTGTCTGTTTCTTAAGTTCCCTCACAACTCGATTAAATGATGTTCTTCTAATCCTCCGTCCCTCCCTGATGTTCTGGTTGGGACGGCACCCGTTTGACGGGTAGGCTCGGAGCTCTTCCGGGACCCTAGAGTCGCCCCTCTCCACAAGGTGCCCCCCAAGACTTCATAGGTGATTTGTGTGAGACAGCCCGCCTTAGACTGACTGTCCTGCCGCTGTTTAGAGTATTGCTTGAAGCTGAATGTTATAATACTCTCTCGGCGTTCCGGCCACCGGTAGTGCGCCTCAGTAGGGTGTTGCTCCGGTCTTACAGCACGACCCCTACTGGTATTCTCCTATTGCGCTTGATCTCGTTTCTCACTCAGCACAATCTATCTCGCTTCTAGTCCTTTCTTGGGCCCCGCCGCTTCCCGGAGCTGGCGCGGACCCGTTACGTTCTTTCCAATGCCAAGCCTCTGTCAGGATCCCACCCCTGACAGAGACCCTACTGTATCTTCCCCTACAACACCCTCTGCCACAAGGTGTTGCCTGGTTCCAACCCAGTCAGCTTTCTGATCTAACTTCCTGCCTGACCCCCAGTTTACCCACTATGGTGGGGAGTGGCCTAATGAATAGCACCCTTAGCTCCCCCCAGAGGCCCAGCTGTGAAATGTATTGGTGTCTGTGATACCTGATCAGATGAACTCCTTCAGTGCCATCGGACGCACCGTAGCTCCCCATAGTGGCGGAGCCACAGTACTGCAACGACCAGGACTCTGGGGCGCTGCACATGCACCCACTGTGCCACGGAAATGTGCTTGCCTAGGAGAGGCGTAGCTAAGTAGCTACCTGGTTTTCACTGGAGCTCCTGAACATGGAGTCAGGCTTGAGAAGCAGGCAGCCACCAGATAGCACTTCCAGGAAGTTCTCAGTACTGCAGCTGCTGATCCCAAGGGGTCAGGTTCACTGACAGGGAGGCGTGACCAGAGTCACTGGTAAGAGGAATTCGGAGACTGGCGGACAGTCCAGATAACTTGGATAGGTCCTTATTCAGACATGCAGTTTATCGGGAAATGGTTCAGATACTGCTAACGCGGTTTCCGGGTTTGGATACCACCAAAGTGGCCACAGAATCACGTACATACTACACTGGACTAATGGGGCGAGACAGGATAAAGGTTTAATTATAACAGACTGGAACCTGGAAACATACAATTGCACACACCAGCACCAATAACAAACTATAGCGGTTGCTTAGGCTTCTCCCTATTGGCAAGGGTGCCTTATATACAAGATGCCTCCCAGCTACTGGCTGGGGGCATCTTTGCAGGTGTACACACTGCCCCTTCAAGAGCAGGACTAGTCATACCTCCGTAAGACAGTGCAGCATGCACAGAGGGAGATGGAGGAGCACAAGGACGTTGCTGCAGTCAGGGCGATGAGTGTGGAGAGAACAGGGGAACCATGCAGGGGTGCCGGCAATGGCCTTTGCAGAACCAGTGCAGTGTTGTTGCGGAACTTTTGGCTCTACAATATTAAGAAAGAATATTAGCAACTTCTGTGGTACTCTAACTAAAACCAATGTAAACAAATGTGTTTATGCCAGCTGTCTGAAAGATTGGATAACCAATTGTAAGGTGATCAGAAGGTCAAGCTGACGGGGACCATGGAGAGAAGATTTCAGCAGTCTCACCTCTATTATCTCCTCTGCTCTCACATATACAGTGCTAGGTCCCCATAAAAAGACCACTCCACACCAATCATCTTGACATGCTAACTCTGACCCAATCAATCAAAAATGTATGTGAACCTTGACTACATTTCTCCATTTGTGGTCAACCAGAATAGACACCATCACATGGCTTCATGTATACAACATTGGCAGCAGTAAAGATGTCAGTAGCGTCATTGCTTGGTCATGCAGAAACATGAAAAAACATTAACTGGTGCTCCTGTACACCTACACATGTATAAGGAGGGACACTACATACACGATGGCTATAAAAAAAAATGTTATATTACTTTTAAGTTTACTTGTGTTTTACGGTTTATTTGAGCTTTTACATATTGAGCAAACCCATCATATTGATTATGCTTGTAGTCTAAGGGTTAGTCCCATTAGTCATATCTACAGGATGCAGGTCTTATCTCTAAGATGCCAAACACCATAAAAGGGGTCCCTATTGCCCTCACATACTGGATGATGCAGGAGCGGTGAATACATAAGTTCTCTGAATTTACTTCTATAGAAGTTCCAAAACTAGCCACACAAGTCTTTCTCTTTAGATTTTTTTTGAATATTTATATGGAGTACTGTGTATTATTTTATAGAGAGGCCACCAATAATTATCCTGAACGCTTCATGTATTCATTGTTCCCTATAGCTGGTAGTATCGAAAGCAATCAGCCCTAAAGAGGATCCATACAAATGGCTATGAGTGATTCATCACGAGATCTCACTAAGTGAACACTGGTAAAATCTACCTACACATTAATATGCTCTACGCTCTCACTTTTCGATAGATATAATTAGAGTCAGAGACACTGATAAAATCTAGCTCAGACGCAGTGATAATGGACTGGTCACTGGGTTACAGGAACCCATGAGTATTATAGATATGAGATCAGTATCTAAATTATTCAGCAAGCTTCATTTTATGACTCCATTTCAGTGAATTTTCTCATCAGATGTGTTTTCCTTTCTTGATGGGAAATCATCATTTAAATAGCAAGGGAATAAAACATTAGTTATAATCCGGGTCCGCATTTTGATAAGTTTGCATGAAAGCGTGGCACACATACATTCTAGTAACATTACCAACATACAGTACAGACCAAAAGTTTGGGCATACCTTCTCATTTAAAGATTTTTCTGCATTTTCATGACTATGAAAATTGTACATTCACACTGAAGGCATCAAAACTATGAATTAACACATGTGGAATTACATACTTAACAAAAAAGTGTGAACCAACTGAAATTATGTCTTATATTCTAGGTTCTTCAAAGTAGCCACCTTTTGCTTTGATGACTGCTTTGCACACTCTTGGCATTCTCTTGATGAGCTTCAAGAGGTAGTCACCGGAAATGGGTTTCACTTCACAGGTGTGCCCTGTCAGGTTTAATAAGTGGGATTTCTTGCCTTAGAAATGGGGTTGGGACCATCAGTTGTGTTGTGCAGAAGTGTGGTGGATACACAGCTGATAGTCCTACTGAATAGACTGTTAGAATTTGTAATATGGCAAGAAAAAAGCAGCTAAGTAAAGAAAAACAAGTGGCCATCACTACTTTAACAAATGAAGGTCAATCAGTCCGAAAAATTTGGCAAACTTTGAAAGTGTCCCCAAGTGCGGTGGCAAAAACCATCAAGCTCACACGAGGACCGGCCCAGGAAAGGAAGACCAAGAGTCACCTCTGCTTCTGAAGATAAGTTTATCCGAGTCACCAGCCTCAGAAATCGCAGGTTAACAGCAGCTCAGATTAGAGACCAGGTCAATGCCACACAGAGTTCTAGCAGCAGACACATCTCTACAACAACTGTTAGGGCCCCTTTCCACTTGCGAGGAAAATGGATGAGTGCAATCCGATAAAAAATTGGATTGAACTCGGACCAATGTTATTCAATAGGTGTCTTTTCATTTGCGATTTTTTTCTCAGCCGAAATCGGACTGAGAAAAAAATCGCTCAGCTGAGAAAAAAATTGCAGCATGCTGCGTATTGCTGCGATTCTTCGACGAGACTCGCCAATGCAAGTCAATGGGTGCGAGAAAAAAATTGCACAGCACTCGCACCATGCGAGTTCTGTCCGATTTATACGCACCGGTGTCCTTTGAAAAGCCGGCAATTCAGCGCGGTGTACCGTAAAATCACACTGACAGGTTAGAATAGAGTAGATATATACACATAGAATAGGTATATATACATATATATGTCAGTGAGACACCTATATATATATATATATATATATATATATATATATATATTTATATTTAATGCAGCGCTAGATAGCATAAAAGCCGCTAATTCAATTGCCGGCTTTTGCTCTCTCCTTCACAAACCCGACAGGATATGAGACATGGTTTACATACAGTAAACCATCTCATATCCCTTCTTTTATTACATATTCCTCTTCACTAATGTAAGAAGTGTCTGTGTGTCAAATTTGGGGGCTCTAGCTATTAAATTAAAGGGTTAAATCGCGGAAAAAATTGGCGTGGGCTCCCGTGCAATTTTCTCCGCCAGAGTGGTAAAGCCAGTGACTGAGGGCTGATATTAATAGCCTAGAGAGGGTCCATGGTTATTGCCCCCCCCCCTGGCTACAAACATCTTCCCTCAGCCACCCCAGAAAAGGCAGCCGCTTCTGCCTGTAAAAACCCGGGGAATGAATGGGAAGCAGGGTGACCTGTAGTTACCTTGAGTCGCAGTGAGGCGCCCTCTGCTGGATGTCCTCATGAACTGGAGCATTGGAATTTTTCCCACGCTCGAGTTCATATGAGGACATCCAGCAGAGGGCGCCTCACCGTGACTCAAGTTAACAACAGGTCACCCTGCTTCCCATTCATTCCCCGGGTTTTTACAGGCAGAAGCGGCTGCATTAACAGGCTTCTGCTTGTAAAATTAGTTAACCCTTTCAGATGGATTTACAACGTGGGACAGAACGACGGAAGGTATGGAATATTGTTGTTTGTTTTTTTGAAACTTTGTTTCAGGTGACAAGGGTCTTCAGGTGGATTAAGAGTCTAATAAAATATTACAACACCCTGTGTCTTTATTTCATTAAAATACTTTTAAATAATGTGTGTGTATTTTATTAACCATTTCGTAATATTGGATTAATAATGGATAGGTGTCATAATTGACGCCTCTCCATTATTAATCTGGTTTAATGTCACCTTACAATAGCAAGTTGACATTAAGGCCGGGGTCACACATGCGTGTTTTACGTACGTAAGAGCGCAAAAACTACGTCCGTAAAACTCGCATTACATACGGCACAATGCTTCTCAATGGGTCTAGTCCTATAAGGCGTATATTACGGATCCGTAATTTACGGAGTTGTACGGGCACAGAAAATCGCAGCATGCTGCGTTTGTCAGCGTATCGCGCAAAAAATACGCCAATGCAAGTCTATGGGAGAGCGTATAATACGGAATGCTTACGGACCATGCGTATGCCTTGCGCGAAATACGGATTTACTGGCAGATGTCCTGAAATGTCCAAAGGCCTCAATCAGGCAGGTGAGACATGCTAATTAGCTGAAAAAGCCAGACAGTGAACCCGGAAGTCTGCTGCACGCCTCCACGGAGTGATATTCAGCATGGCAAACATTGTCAACGTGGACATGCTCATAATTTTGGTCCAAGAGAGGCCTGTCCTCTGGGACCAAAGAGACCCTAATTATGCAAACAGGGCACAAAAAGAGGCAGCATGGAGGAGTGTGTGTGTGGCCCTCTTCCCACATTATGACCAGCAGCCACGTCAGGCACAGCGACAGATAAGTAAGTACACCCATGTTTGAAATGTAATGTTCTTGTGAATTATCAGGCCCTTACTACTTTGAATTTCTCTTCACGAATTTAGTAAATAGTCATGAAGGAACTAGAAAGCCCACCAGTAGATACATGGTGTTGTACATGAGAAACGGATTTCATTAATGTTTAGAATAGGTGTCCCTTTTACTTACTAACAGTGTTTCACATTATTTGTCCTTTCTGTGATAGAGGTTAGTGGACTCTGTCCTTGTGGCTTTGCTTGCTAATTGTGTTTTTTGGGTATATTTATTCGTAAATCTTCTC
The DNA here is from genome assembly GCF_051348905.1 of Ranitomeya variabilis. NCBI lineage: Eukaryota > Metazoa > Chordata > Amphibia > Anura > Dendrobatidae > Ranitomeya > Ranitomeya variabilis. Next base: position 206,189,620 of record NC_135237.1, read on the forward strand.
CACAAATGCCTATTTGGATGCTACACTTAAATCTCTGTAGTCAGTTCCACCTTTTGTGAGCTCACTGATTAATGGCCTAAAGAATGTGTGTTTTTTTTGTTGTTTCAGTGGGTGATGTTACAACAAGGTGGCGGAGTATCCGCGACCAGTACAGGAGGGAGAGGCAGCAGCGGGAGAGAAGTGGAGCCGGGGCACCTCCCAAAAAAAAAAAATACATTTATTTTGACCGACTCAACTTTCTTAATCCCAGCATGGACCTCAGGCCGTAAGTAACCATATTTTTTGAAATTTTTTTGGTTTTTGTCTTATTTTTGGAGCTAAAAATTTTTTTCTTTTTCAGAACTCAGTCTAACCTCACTGACAGGGAGACAGGGTCTGACTCGGAACTTGTCATTGACCCAGTTGGGGAAGTTGAAGAGGTGGCTGGTCCATCTGATGCTCCCTCTGGCTCCATCCCTCCTGGATCCTCACCTGGTCAGGCAGCTCCATCTGCCTCCGTCCCACACCCTGAGGACCCACATTTTGCCTCTTCTGCAGCAGCCTCATCAGCAGCACCACCACCTAGCCAGGAAGACCCTGGAAATAGCAGCAGCCCAACTGTTGCCGTGGCTCCATCCCCACAGGCTGCAGGCAGACCACAGCGTGCACGCTGCAGAAGAGAATTGCTCCAAAGGCGCCAAAACGTGGATGCTGGGGTCCTGAGCTACTTGACCCGTGTTCGAGACGATGATGGGGAGGAGGGATTTACCAGGAGCATGGCCCATTAGTTAAGGTCCCTAGAGCGTGAGTTAAGGCTTCGTGTGAGAGGGTGTTTTCAGATCCTTGTTGACGCATGCACCCCCCCAAATAACCCATACAATCTCATGCATCAGATTGAACAGTGGCAGATGTCACCTGAAAATCTTCTGCGGCCTCAGAGATTACAAGGCCTGGCAGCTCAACAAGGATCTGAAGCACCCCCTCCACGACAGCCAACACCTCAGCCCCAACCCCCATCAAACACACAATGGCCACCTCAGCAACATATGGCGGGATATCTTCAACCATCCCAATATGGCCACTTGTCCACACCCAGTGCTGGAGGCTGGTCCCAACCTGGGTATGGACAATATGGTCATTTTGGGTTGGGTTATGATTCCCGGCAATATGGTTATCACCAGCAGGGGTATCTACCAAATCCTCGGCCCACTCTTCCAAGTTCCCAGCATCATAGCTTGGCAAATGTCCCTCAGGCCACTACAACATCTGCACAGGGTGCTGGACAATTGGCCCTACAAATGCCACCTGATGCAGACAATGAGCAACCTACTTCTCCTGCCCCAACCTACCAGGACTTGTAATTTTTTTGTTTTTGTTTTGTTTTGTTTTTATTGTTACTTTAAACTTTTGGTTTTTTGTTTTTAATATGATTTGGATACAAGATTTACGCTTGTATTGCCACTACAGAGCATGTTTTAATGTGGTTGTTTGCGCTCTTTTTTTGATCTAAAGAAAAATAGGCCTTTATAAGGCCAAAAAAAGGTTCAGAACAAAACAGAACCTAGAAAGTAAAAAAAGTAATTCAGTAAAACGTTTTATTACTACCAATCACAGTCTGTATGCGCTGGATTCATTCTTCCATCACACACACATGATATGCTGATAACCATATGTGAAAAAAGAAAATACAACACACACAGTTGGAAACTTGCTTAACACATACTTTATAGAGCTAATTAATTACACATGCAAAAAGGCATAGTCTTGCCAGGGAATAGCACCTTGAGGAGTCAGAAAATAATTTGTAAAGATATCACAAACTCTCAGTCCAGAAAGTGGACGACGCGGAGGAGGGACATATGGGGTAGGCCTAGGAACATTGTTCATGAGGTTATCTTCAAAATTTGGAGAGGAACAATCGTATTCTTGTGAAATTATGGAGAATGACACAGGCTTTGATCACCTCATTGATTGTAGCCTCACTCAGCTGGATGGCAGACTGAAGAACACGCCATTTGGCCACAAGAATCCCAAAGGCGCACTCAACCAGTCTGCGTGCCCTGGCAAGTCTCAAATTAAACACCCTCCGCCGGTGGTCAAGGTTGCGCCTGGGGTAAGGCCTCATGACGTGCCTCGACAGTTGGAAGGCCTCATCTCCAACAAAAACAAAAGGCACTGCTTCCGCATTGGAGCCTGGGAGTTGTTGTGGTGGTGGGAGGTTCAACTGGTTGTCACGTAGCCGCCGACCCATTATGGACGAATTGAAGACCCTAGAGTCTCCAGTTCGCTCATAGGCCCCAATGTCTACAATTACAAACCTGTAGTTACTGTCAGCAACTGCTAACAGAACTACAGAGAAAAACTGCTTGTAATTGTAGAATTGGGAACCAGAGTTCGGCGGCTTACGCACCCTGATATGTTTCCCATCCACAGCTCCAATGCAATTAGGGAAGTCACAATTATTTCTGAAACCTGAGGCGATTTTAAGCCAATCGTCCTGTTTTGGCTCCGGCAACACAGCTTCATGTAGTTTCTGCCAGATTTGGGAACAGGTTGTCCTAACAATGCCTGAAATGGTCGACCGCCCAAACAGAAACTCCAGGTGTAGACCCGCATAGGACAATCCTGTCGACAGGAAGCTGCAATACAACAAAAAGGTAAAAGAACAAAACATGAGGACGACGAACAAAGGAATAAGCCAAAAGTGTATATTTCATTTACTATTACATTATTTACAGTATCCAAATTTACAGTTGACAAAAGAAATAGACTAGAATATTGCCAAAATTCTTTTATATGTGCTTGTGGCTTAATGTCAAAGTGAAGTTAATTAAACCTAGTAGAACACCACACATTTGGAAAGAATCCCCAAAAAAAGACAGTATTTTAAAATGTGGAATACATACCGTAAGGTTAGGAGCAGACGCTCCTCAGCAGAGATGGCTTTTCTCATCCAGGTGTCCTGAAAGGTGAGCCCAGGATGTAAGATCTCCAACAACATGTCAAAAGTCAGGATGGACATGCGAGTATACTGGTAAAACTTCTCTGGATGTGCCCTCAAAGCTGAATATAGTCTCTGGAAATGGCCTTTACTCTGGCGTTGGGTCAATAGAGGATGTACCCACAATCTTCGTCTCCTCCTTCGCGGATCCACATTGACCGGATATGGCTGGCCAAAGCGACGAGACAACACCCAGTGAAGCAACACCCGCTGAGTTGTGCTTAAATACACAGGGCCAGACATGTTTGTAATCTCCAAGCACCACAGCCAAAATATGCTAGAGAACATATAGGGCAGATGGGAGGGCTCCACCTGTTGTAGAGGGCTTAAATAGTGTGGTTAATGATGTTTTAAATGATTTGCAGGCCTGAAAACCGTTAAATGTCCATTTTGTGATGGTGCGTGATAAATACGCCATACGGATCACATACGGATTACACACGCACAAGCACATGCGCAAAATACGCGACCACACCTAAGCAACGCAGGAACTACGGAAGTCGCTTACGGAGACATTTTGGCGTATTGAATGCGTAGTACGGACGTATAATACGTGGCGTATTGTCTTACGCCATGTGTGACTCCAGCCTAAGCCTTCATTACCCCATATCCCACCGCTACACGGGAGTGGGAAGAGAGTGGCCAAGTGCCAGAATAGGCGTATCTTACAGATGTGCCTTTTCTGGGGTGGCTGGGGGCAGATGTTTGTAGCCAGGGGGGGGCTAATAACCATGGACCCTCTCTAGGCTATTAATATCTGCCCTCAGTCACTGGCTTTACCGCTCTGGCGGAGAAAATTGCGCGGGAGCCCACGCCAATTTTTTCCGCCATTTAACCCTTTATTTTACCAGCTACAGCACCCAAATTTTGCACATACACACTACTAACATTGGTAGTGTGGAATATGCAAAAAAAAAAAGGGATATGAGATGTTTTACTATTCTATTCTAACCTGTCAGTGTGATTTTACTGTACACAGCACTGATTTGCCGGATTTTCAAAGGACACCAGTGCGTAAAAATCGGACAGCAATACGGATGTCATACGGATGTTGCCATAAAAAATCGCATGACACTCGCATGACACTTGCATGACAATCGCATGATTTTCCTCCGTTTTTTCGGTCCGTTAATCGGACCGTTTTGTCTCTCGCAAGTGGAAAGGGGCCCTTAAGAGGAGACTTTGCGCAGCAGGCCTTCATGGTAAAATAGCTGCTAGGAAACACACTGCAAATTACAAGCAACAAGCAGAAGAGACTTGTTTGGGCTAAAGAATACAAGGAATGGACATTAGACCAGTGGAAATCTGTGTTTTGGTCTGATGAGTCCAAATTTGAGATCTTTGGTTCCAACCACCGTGTCTTTGGTGCGACGCAGAAAATGTGAACGGATGGACTCTACATGCCTGGTTCCCACCGTGAAGCATGGATGAGGAGGTGTGATGGTGTGGGGGTGCTTTGCTGGTGACACTGTTGGAGATTTATTCAAAATTGAAGGCATACTGAACCAGCATGGCTACCATAGCATCTTGCAGCGGCATGCTATTCCATCCGGTTTGTGTTTAGTTGGACCATCATTTATTTTTCAACAGGACAATGACCCCAAACACACCTCCAGGCTGTGTAAGGGCTATTTGACCAAGAAGGAGAGTGATGGGGTGCTACGCCAGATGACCTGGCCTCCACAGTCACCAGACCTGAACCCAATCGAGATGGTTTGGGGTGAGCTGGACCGCAGAGTGAAGGCAAAAGGGACAACAACTGCTAAGCATCTCTGGGAACTCCTTCAAGATTGTTGGAAGACCATTCCCGGTGACTACCTCTTGAAGCTCATCAAGAGAATGCCAAGAGTGTGCAGAGCAGTCATCAAAGCAAAAGGTGGCTACTTTGAAGAACCTAGAATATAAGACATAATTTCAGTTGTTTCACACTTTTTTGTTAAGTATAAAATTCCACATGTGTTAATTCATAGTTTTGATGCCTTCAGTGTGAATATACAGTTTTCATAGTCATGAAAATACAGAAAAATCTTTAAATGAGAAGGTGTGTCCAAACTTTTGGTCTGTACTGTATATAAGTATAGTTTCTCTCTGTACAGTATATACAGTACGTCTGATCTCAAAGTTGTGGCTAACAACCACTAACCCCTTTAGGAACAACCCCTCAAATCAAGACTAAGGGATTATACTGATCCATCACGCCAAGTTTGTTTGAAATGTCACAACATTTTTACGTAAATTGTCAGTCTTTGTCAACTGTAACAGCTTTTTGGAAAGATGAAGTAGGATTGGTGCGTGGCCAAGTGCACCTGACAAATTAACCATTATTTATGCCGAAAAAGTAGAGCAAATTATAAGTGAAATGCTTCCCAGCACCTGAGTTGGCTTATATTTCTGTCTCTGACGCATGGCAGCTGAAAAATGCGCCAAATTCATTAATGTGCCACTCCATGAGCCTAATGCAAAAATCCACTCTCCATCTACTGGCTCCTTCATCCTTATAACCTTCTCTACATGTCCTCTGCTATATCAGTATTTCATTAAAGAGGCTCTGTTGTTTCATCATTTTTCCTAAATTTGGGCAAGTGAGTAAGAATATTAAAGATCTCACAAAACTGCGAAGGGACAAACAGGTGAATAGAGCTTGCTATAAGTTAGGAACATAATATACACTATCTCACCCTTCTCTCTTGGCTTCCTCAGCCCTCTGAAACATTCCATGCACCCTTTACAATGAGCGAATTTCAAACAAATAGTTTTATTACAACATTCAATTTCATTCCAACTGGTGAAGAATAAGATCTTTTTCTCAGGACAATCCTAAGAACTGAATAAAGGTTGTGTAACTCCCAAATTGTGGAGAGAACCCATGAATGATATCAGGCAGTGCCCTCATCAGCTGGGGATGTGTGGTCTCCTACTGTGTAAGAACTTGCGGCTCCTGTCATCCCCCAGGTCAGGCCATCTCACAACATCCGCCCCTTGTCCAGTAATGCTATCAGTAACAAACAGACTCTGTTTATTTATACACTGCCATTGTATCGCACACATCCTCTGCAACTGCACAAGTCCGGTCCCAGCACTCCCTCCCCTCTCTCACCTCTCCCCTCCTCACCTCTTCTTTCTTATCCTCACCTCCTCTCTCCTCATATCCTCTTTTCTCCTCACCTCTTCTCTCCTCCTCACCTCTTCTTTCTTATCCTCACCTCCTCTCTCCTCATATCCTCTTCTCTCCTCACCTCCCCACTCCTCACATCTCCGCACCTCTCCTCACCTCCCCACTCCTTTCCTCTTCTCTCCTCACCTCCCCACTCCTCACATCTCCGCACCTCTCCGCACCTCTCCTTACCTCCCCACTCCTTTCCTCTTCTCTCCTCACCTCCCCACTCCTCACATCTCCGCACCTCTCCTTACCTCCCCACTCCTTTCCTCTTCTCTCCTCACCTCCCCACTCCTCACATCTCCGCACCTCTCCTTACCTCCCCACTCCTTTCCTCTTCTCTCCTCACCTCCCCAATCCTCACATCTCCGCACCTCTCCTTACCTCCCCACTCCTTTCCTCTTCTCTCCTCACCTCCCCAATCCTCACATCTCCACACCTCTCCTTACCTCCCCACTCCTTACCTCCTCACCGCTCCTCTCCTCATAATGTCACTGGTCAGAACGCCACACAAGTTGTATCAGTAGAGGCAGCAGCTGCCATCCAGCAGTGACCAGACATGGCACCATCAGTTCAATACTCACCACAAACCACAGATACAAAAAGTTGCAGAAGAGACAAGACATGTCTATCCATCCCGATCCCAAGCACTATGAGCATGAGAGCAATGGCAGGAGGCTGTGAAGAGGTCCCTCACATCAGAACTATGAAGTTCATCTTCAGTGGTCCCAGCAGCAGGCAGGAGGATGCACCAAGCAGGTCCTGTCCGTACAGATAGCCGGGGCTGAGTCTCAGATAGCCGACCAAGGCACAGAGGAGAGACACACAGTGCCCAGCAGGCTGCCAGCAAATGACCTGGAGCCAGAACAAAGCCCAGGACTCCCTCTGTAAGATGTCTGATGTGCCTGCAGCTCAGTGTGGCTCCACCATAGACAGGAGCGTGGGGTGCAGCTCCGCTCACTGCCTCCTTCCTCTACCAGGCTCCCAGCTGCTTCACAAATGGAGCACGAGTTGCTGTGATTGTTTTCTCCTCTGGCTGTCGCTCCAATGAACATTCCCAGCATGGAGCAGCCTTAGGACCCTTCTCCCCAGCCTCCTGACACTCCTCCTTCCCTCCTCCAGAGCAGCTGCACCAGACAGGGTTAACAACCTCACAGCTGTCAGCAGCTTCCAGCTACATTGGAGCAGCCATGCCCTGGCTGTACAGTATGGAGCATCACCTATAGAATACTAGGAGGTGCTCCTGGAATGGAAGGGATCCCCTGCAGAGACTTCTGGAAAGTACAGAACTCCTCACCCACTCTCCTTAATACAAAGATGCACATATAATATACTAGCTGTTTCCAGCCAGCTAATGCTCGGCATGCTCATTGCTATCTAATTAACGCTGCTAGTGATTAAACTAAAGTAAATAATGACAACATTCAATAGCGCTTACGCAGGTGGTAAATTAACTTAAAATGAAGTTAATAACAATAATAATAATTAAAAATCAGAATAATAATACATTTCATTCACAATGTAAAATCAAAAGCAAACTGGATTAGTGTGGTAATATGTGGGGACAGAGCCTCGTATGGTAATGTGTGGGGACGGAGCCTCGTGTGGTAATGTGTGGGGACGGAGCCTCGTGTGGTAATGTGTGGGGACGCAGCCTCGTGTGGTAATGTGTGGGCACTGAGCCTTGTGTGGTAATGTGTGGGGGACGGAGCTTCGTGTGGTAAAGTGTGGGGACAGAGCCTCGTGTGGTAATATGTGGGGACAGAGCCTCGTATGGTAATGTGTGGGGACGGAGCCTCGTGTGGTAATGTGTGGGGACGGAGCCTCGTATGGTAATGTGTGGGGACGGAGCCTTGTGTGGTAATGTGGGGGGACGGAGCCTCATGTGGTAATGTGTGGGGACGGAGCCTCGTGTGGTAAAGTGTGGGGACAGAGCCTCGTGTGGTAATGTGTGAGGACGGAGCCTCGTATGGTAATGAGAGGGGACGGAGCCTCGCTTAGTAATGTGGGGGGACGGAGCCTCGTGTGGTAATGTGTGGGGACGGAGCCTCGTGTGGTAATATGGTAGGGGGGCGGGACTGTGTGTGGTAATATGGTGGGGGGCGGGATTGTGTGTGGCAAGGTGGTGAGTGGCTGGATTATATGTGGTAATGTGGTGGGGGGGTGGGATTATGTGTGGTAATGTGGGGGGTGGGATTATGTGTGGTAATGTGATGGGGGTGGAATTATGTGTGGTAATGTGGTGGGGGGCGGGATTATGTGTGGCAAGGTGGTGGGGGGCGGGATTATGTGTGGTAATGTTGTGGGAGGGTGGGATTATGTGTGGTAATGTGGTGGGGGGGTGGGATTATGTGTGGTAATGTGGTGGGGAGCGGGATTATGTGTGGTAATGTGGTGGGGGGTGGGATTATGTGTGGTAATGTGGGGGGGTGGGATTATGTGTGGTGATGGGGTGGGGGCGGAGCTACTGTGCATGGGGGCAGGATTATCCATGGTAATGTGGGGGGGCGGGATTATGTGTGGTAATGTGGTGGAGGGGCGGGATTATGTTATGTAATGTGGTGGGGGGCGGGATTGTGTGTGGTAATGTGGTGGGGGGGCGGGATTATGTGTGTTAATGTGGTGGGGGGCGGAATTGTGTGTGGTGATGTGGTGGGGGGCGGAATTGTGTGTGGTGATGTGGTGGGGGGGCGGGATTGTGTGTGGTGCTGTGGTGGGGGGGCGGGATTGTGTGTGGTGATGTGGGCAGGCGGGATTATGTGTGGTAATGTGGTGGGGGGCGGGATTATGTGTGGTGATGTGGTGGGGGGCAGAATTGTGTGTGGTGATGTGGGGGGCGGGATTTTGTGTGGTGATGTGGTGTGGGGGCGGGATTGTGTGTGGTGATGTGGTGGGGCGGCGGGATTGTGTGTGGTGATGTGGGGGGTGGGATTGTTTGTGGTAATGTGGTGGGGGGCGGGATTGTGTGTGGTAATGTGGTGGGGGTGGCATTGTGTGTGGTGATGTGGGGGGCGGGATTGTGTGTGGTGATGTGGTGTGGGGGCGGGATTGTGTGTGGTAATGTGGTGGGGGGCGGGATTGTGTGTGGTCATGTGGTGGGCGAGCGGGATTGTGTTTGGTGATGTGGGGGGTGGGATTGTGTGTGGTGATGTGGTGTGGGGGCGGGATTATGTGTGGTGATGTGGTGGGGGGGCGGAATTGTGTGTGATGATGTGGTGGGGGCGGGATTGTGTGTGGTGATGTGGGGGGCGGGATTGTGTGTGGTGATGTGGTGGGGGGCGGGATTGTGTGTGGTAATGTGGTGGGGGGGCGGGATTGTGTGTGGTGATGTGGTGGGGGGCAGGATTATGTGTGGTAATGTGGTGGGGCGGAGCTACTGTGCAGGGGGCTGGATTAGCGAGTAATCACGATGCCTCTTATATATATATAGATATACACTGTGCAAGCAATATCGTGTAGGTCAACGGGGTTTTCCAACTAACAAAAGTTCATTTTAATCAATAGATCTTGGAATAATAATACTACTAATAATAAGTTCCACAATTTGATGAGTTTAACCACTTAACGACCAGAGGTATTTTTGTTTTGCATTTTCATTTTTTACTTGCCTTCTTCCCAGAGCCATTACTTTTTGTTTTTTGGTCAAAATGGCCATGTTATGGCTTGTTTTTTTGCGGGATGGGTTGTACTATTGAACAACACCATTGTTTTTAACATATCTTGCACAGGAAAATGGAAACCAATTTTCAAGTGTAGTAAAGTTGTAAAAAAAAAAGCACAATCCACAGTTGTTTTTTTTTTGTTTTTTTTTTACCATGTTCACTAAATGCTAAAACTGACGTACCATTATGATTCTCTAGGTCATTACAAGTTCATAGACACCAAACATGAATAGGTTATTTTTATTTAAGTGAAAAAAAAATTCCAGTTTGTTAAAAAAAAAATTGTGCCATTTTCCTATACCCGTAGCGTCTCCATTTTTCATGATCTCGGGTTGGGTGAGAGCTCATTTTTTGTGTGCCGAGCTGATGTTTATAATTATACCATTTTGGTGTGGAAACAATCTTTTGATCGCCCGTTATTGCATTTTAATGCAACCGAAAAAAATATTTCTGGCATTTTGACTTTTTTTTCTCGTTACTCTGTTTGAAGATCAGGTTAATTCTTTTTTTATACTGATAGATCAGGCAATTTTGAAAGCGGCGATACGAAATATACGTATATTTGATTTTTTTTATTGTTTTATTTTGAACTAGCTGAAGAGCCCGTTGTTGCCTAAGCATAGTAACTAACTGTGGTTAGTTGTAACAAAATATAATGATTGTCCTCCATCCCTTAGTCCCATGCCCATATACCCATTATACATATCCTCTATCACATAGTCCCATGCCCATATACCCATCATACATAACCTCCATCCCATAGTCCCATGCCCGTATTCCTATCATACATATCCTCCATCCCATAGTCCCGTGCCCATATACCCATCATACACATACTACATCCCATAGTCCAGTGCCCATATACCCATCATACATATCCTCCATCCATAGTCCCATGCCCATATACCCATCACACATCCTCCATCCCATACTCCCCTGCCCATACACCCATCATACATATCCTCCATCCCATAGTCCCGTGCCCATATACCCATCACACATCCTCCATCCCATAGTTCCCTGCCCATGTACAGTACAGACCAAAATTTTGGACACAGCTTCTCATTTAAAGATTTTTCTGTATTTTCATGACTATGAAAATTGTAAATTCACACTGAAGGCATCAAAACTATGAATTAACACATGTGGAATTATACACTTAACTAAAAAGTGTGAAACATCTGAAAATATGTCTTATATTCTAGGTTCTTCAAAGTAGCCACCTTTTGCTTTGATGACTGCTTTGCACACTCTTGGCATTCTCTTGATGAGCTTCAAGAGGTAGTCACCGGAAATGGTCTTCCAACAATCTTGAAGGAGTTCCCAGAGATGCTTTGCACTTGTTGGCCCTTTTGCCTTCACTCTGCGGTCCAGCGCACCCCAAACCATCTCGCTTGGATTCAGGTTTGGAGACTGTGGAGGCCACGTCATTTGGCGTAGCACCCCATCACTCTACTTCTTGGTCAAATAGCCCTTACACAGCCTGGAGGTGTGTTTGGGGTCATTGTCCTGTTGAAAAATAAATGATGGTCCAACTAAACGCAAACCGGATGGAATAGCATGCCGCTGCAAGATGCTGTGGTAGCCATGCTGGTTTAGTATGCCTTCAATTTTGAATAAATCCCCAACAGTGTCACCAGCAAAGCATCACCACACCACCACACCTCCTCATCCATGCTTCACGGTGGGAACCAGGCATGTAGAGTCCATCCGTTCACCTTTTCTGCGTCGCACAAAGACACGGTGGTTGGAACCAAAGATCTCAAATTTGGACTCATCAGACCAAAACACAGATTTCCACTGGTCTAATGTCCATTCCTTGTGTTCTTTAGCCCAAAAAAGTCTCTTCTGCTTGTTGCCTGTCCTTAGCAGTGGTTTCCTAGCAGCTATTTTACCATGAAGGCCTGCTGCACAAAGTCTCCTCATAACAGTTGTTGTAGAGATGTGTCTGCTGCTAGAACTCTGTGTGGCATTGACCTGGTCTCTAATCTGAGCTGCTGTTAACCTGCGACCTCTGAGGCTGGTGACTCGGATAAACTTATCTTCAGAAGCAGAGGTGACTCTTGGTCTTCCTTTCCTGGGCCGGTCCTCGTGTGAGCCAGTTTCTTTGTAGTGTTTGATGGTTTTTGCAACTGCACTTTTGGACACTTTCAAAGTTTTCCCAATTTTTCGGACTGACTGACCTTCATTTCTTAAAGTAATGATGGCCACTCGTTTTTCTTTACTTAGCTGCTTTTTTCTTACCATAATACAAATTCTAACAGTCTATTCAGTAGGACTATCAGCTGTGTATCCACCAGACTTCTGCTTAACACAACTGATGGTCCCAACCCCATTTATAAGGCAAGAAATCCCACTTATTAAACCTGACAGGGCACACCTGTGAAGTGAAAACCATTCCCGGTGACTACTGTCATGAATCCCAATGGCTAGGGATAGCACAGGACAAGCAAGGTACAAATATATAACGGACGAGCTCTAGGGTGATGGAACCTGGGCTGACCGCTGCCCTACGCCTGACAAACGCAACTAGAGATAGCCAGGGAGCGTGCCTACGTTTGTTCTAGACGCCACGCACCAGCCTAAGAGCTAACTAGTACTGCAGAGAAAATAAAGACCTCACTTGCCTCCAGAGGGATGAACCCCAAAAGGTATAGTTGCCCCCCACATGTATTGACGGTGAAATGAGAGGAAGGCACACACATAGAGATGATATATATAGGTTTAGCAAATACAGGCCCGCTGTAAACTAGAAAGCAGAACGATACAAAAGGGGTCTGAGCGGTCAGCAAAAAACCCTAATCAAAAAAACCATCCTGAGATTACAAGAACCCATGTGCCAACTCATGGCACATGGGGAGAACCTCAGTCCACTAGAGCTACCAGCTAGCATAGAGACATAATAAGCAAGCTGGACAAAAAAACCAAACAACTGAAAATCAGCACTTAGCTTATCCTGAAAGATCTAGGAGCAGGTAGGCAGGAACAAAACAGAGCACATCTGAATACATTGATAGCCGGCAAGGGAATGACAGAAAGGCCAGGTAAAATAGGAAACACCCAGCCTCTGATGGACAGGTGGAAACCAAAGGCCGCAACCCACCAAAGTCACCCAGTACCAGCAGTAACCACCAGAGGGAGCCCACAAACAGAATCCACAACAGTACCCCCCCCTTGAGGAGGGGTCACCGAACCCTCACGAGAACCCCCAGGGCGATCAGGGTGAGCTCTATGGAAGGCGCGGACCAAATCAGTCGCATGAACATCGGAGGCGACCACCCAGGAATTATCCTCCTGACCATAACCCTTCCACTTAACCAAATACTGGAGTTTGCGTCTGGAAACACGAGAATCCAAGATCTTCTCAACAACATACTCCAATTCTCCCTCCACCAGCACCGGAGCAGGAGGCTCAACCGAAGGAACAACGGGCACCTCATACCTCCGCAACAACGACCGATGGAACACATTATGAATAGCAAACGATGCTGGGAGATCCAAACGAAAAGATACAGGGTTAAGAATCTCCGAGATCCTATAAGGACCGATGAACCGAGGCTTGAACTTAGGAGAAGAGACCTTCATAGGGACAAAACGAGAAGACAACCACACCAAATCCCCAACAAGAAGTCGGGGACCCACGCGGCGACGGCGATTAGCAAACTGCTGAGTCTTCTCCTGAGATAACTTCAAATTGTCCACCACCTGATTCCAAATCTGATGTAGCCTGTCCACCACCACGTCCACTCCAGGACAATCCGAAGACTCCACCTGACCAGAGGAAAAACGAGGATGAAACCCCGAATTACAAAAAAAAGGAGAGACCAACGTGGCAGAACTAGCCCGATTATTAAGAGCAAATTCGGCCAGTGGCAAAAAAGCAACCCAGTCATCTTGATCAGCAGAAACAAAACACCTCAAATAAGTTTCCAAGGTCTGATTAGTTCGCTCCGTCTGGCCATTCGTCTGAGGATGGAATGCAGACGAGAAAGACAAATCAATGCCCATCTTGGCACAAAACGTCCGCCAAAATCTAGACACAAACTGGGATCCCCTGTCAGAAACGATATTCTCCGGAATCCCATGCAAACGAACCACGTTCTGAAAAAATAAAGGGACCAACTCAGAGGAGGAAGGCAACTTAGGCAAGGGCACCAAATGAACCATCTTAGAAAAGCGGTCACACACAACCCAGATAACGGACATTTTCTGTGAAACCGGGAGATCAGAAATAAAATCCATGGAAATGTGCGTCCAAGGCCTCTTCGGGATGGGCAAGGATAACAACAACCCACTGGCCCGAGAACAGCAAGGCTTAGCTCGAGCACACACTTCGCAAGACTGCACAAAGGTACGCACATCCCTAGACAAGGAAGGCCACCAAAAAGACCTGGCCACCAAGTCTCTAGTACCAAATATTCCAGGATGACCAGCCAACACAGAAGAATGGACCTCGGAGATGACTCTACTGGTCCAATCATCCGGAACAAACAGTCTTTCTGGTGGACAACGATCCGGTTTATCCACCTGAAACTCCTGCAATGCACGTCGCAAGTCTGGGGATACGGCGGACAATATTACCCCATCCCTAAGGATACCAGTAGGCCCAGAGTCTCCAGGAGAGTCAGGCACAAAACTCCTGGAAAGAGCATCTGCCTTTACATTCTTTGAACCTGGCAGGTATGAAACCACGAAATTGAAACGAGAAAAAAACAACGACCAACGAGCCTGTCTAGGATTCAAACGCCTGGCAGACTCAAGGTAAATGAGATTCTTGTGATCAGTCAAGACCACCACACGATGTTTAGCACCCTCAAGCCAATGACGCCACTCCTCAAATGCCCACTTCATGGCCAAAAGCTCCCGATTACCCACATCATAATTGCGCTCGGCGGGCGAGAATTTTCTAGAGAAGAATGCACATGGCTTCATCACCGAGCCATTAGAACTTCTCTGTGACAAAACCGCCCCCGCTCCAATCTCGGAAGCATCAACCTCAACCTGGAAAGGAAGTGAAACATCTGGTTGACACAACACAGGAGCAGAAGAAAACCGGCGCTTAAGTTCCTGAAAGGCCCCCACGGCCGCAGGAGACCAATCAGCAACATCAGCACCCTTTTTAGTCAAATCAGTCAAAGGTTTAACAATACTGGAAAAATTAGCAATGAACCGACGATAAAAATTAGCAAACCCCAAGAACTTCTGTAGGCTCTTAACAGATGTAGGTTGTGTCCAGTCACAAATTGCCTGAACCTTGACGGGATCCATCTCAATAGTAGAAGGAGAAAAAATGTACCCCAAAAAGAAATCCTCTGGACTCCGAAGAGACACTTTGAGCCCTTCACAAACAGAGAATTGGCCCGCAGAACCTGAAACACCTTCCTGACCTGTAGAACATGAGACTCCCAGTCATCAGAAAACACCAAAATATCATCCAAATACACAATCATAAACTTATCCAGATATTCACGGAAAATATTGTGCATAAAGGACTGAAAGACTGACGGAGCATTGGAGAGTCCAAAAGGCATTACCAAATACTCAAAATGGCCCTCAGGCGTATTAAATGCGGTTTTCCACTCATCACCCTGTTTTATCCGCACCAGATTATACGCACCGCGAAGATCTATCTTAGTGAACCACCTAGCCCCCTTAATGCGAGCAAACAAATCAGTCAATAATGGCAATGGATACTGATATTTGACTGTAATCTTATTCAGAAGGCGATAATCTATACAAGGCCTCAGGGAACCATCTTTTTTTGCCACGAAAAAAAAACCTGCTCCCAGAGGGGACGAAGATGGACAAATATGTCCCTTTTCCAAGGACTCCTTAATATAATTCCGCATAGCAGTATGCTCTGGCAGTGACAGATTAAATAAACGACCCTTAGGGAACTTACTGCCAGGAATCAATTCTATAGCACAGTCACAATCTCTATGAGGAGGGAGCGAATTGAGCTTAGGCTCCTCAAAAACATCCCTATAGTCAGACAAAAACTCAGGGATCTCAGAAGGAGTAGATGAAGCGATTGAAATCGGAGGTGCATCATCATGAACCCCCTGACATCCCCAGCTTAACACAGACATTGTTTTCCAGTCCAGGACAGGATTATGAGTTTGTAACCATGGCAGACCCAGCACTAGTACATCATGTAAATTATACAGTACAAGGAAGCGAATCACCTCCTGATGAACGGGAGTCATGCGCATGGTCACTTGTGTCCAATACTGCGGTTTATTCATAGCCAATGGTGTAGAGTCAATTCCCTGCAGAGGAATAGGAACTTCCAGAGGCTCCAGACTAAAACCGCAGCGTTTAGCAAATGACCAATCCATAAGACTCAGGGCAGCGCCCGAATCCACATAGGCATCATTGGAAATGGAAGACAGTGAAAAAATCAGAGTCACAGACAAAATGAACTTAGGCTGCAGAGTACCAATGGCAAAAGATTTATCAAGCTTTTTTGTGCGTTTAGAGCATGCTGATATAACATGAGCTGAATCACCACAATAAAAACACAATCCATTTTTCCGCCTATAATTTTGCCGTTCACTTCTGGACTGAATTCTATCACATTGCATAGTCTCAGGTGCCTGTTCAGAAGACACCGCCAACTGGTGCACGGGTTTGCGCTTCCGTAAACGCCGATCAATCTGAATGGCCATAGCCATAGACTCATTCCGACCTGTAGGCGTAGGGAACCCCACCATAATATCCTTAATGGCCTCAGAAAGACCATTTCTGAAGTTTGCAGCCAGGGCGCACTCATTCCACTGAGTAAGCACCGACCATTTCCGAAATTTTTGACAATATATTTCCGCTTCATCATGCCCCTGAGAGAGGGCTAATAAAGCCTTTTCAGCCTGAATCTCCAGGTTGGGTTCCTCATAGAGCAATCCCAATGCCAGAAAAAACGCATCCACACTGAGCAATGCAGGATCCCCTGGTGCCAATGCAAATGCCCAATTCTGAGGGTCGCCCCGCAGGAAAGATATTACAATCCTGACCTGTTGAGCAGGGTCTCCAGAGGAGCGAGATTTTAAAGAAAGAAACAATTTACAATTGTTCCTGAAATTCAGGAAGGTAGATCTATCTCCAGAGAAGAACTCTGGAATAGGAATTCTAGGTTCAGACATGGGAGTGTGAACAATAAAATCCTGTATGTTTTGAACTTTTGCCGCGAGATTACTCAGGCTGGAAGCCAAACTCTGGACATCCATGTTAAACAGCTAAGATCAGAGCCATTCAAGGGTTAAGAGGAGGTAAGAAGCAGCTAGACAGCAATTAAGGGCTAGGCAGCAAAACTCTGAAGGGAAAAAAAAAATAAAAAAATTTCCCTTAAACACTTCTTTTTCTCCTGCTTGCGCCCAAACAATTAACACTTTGTGGGCCGGCTATACTGTCATGAATCCCAATGGCTAGGGATAGCACAGGACAAGCAAGGTACAAATATATAACGGACGAGCTCTAGGGTGATGGAACCTGGGCTGACCGCTGCCATACGCCTGACAAACGCAACTAGAGATAGCCAGGGAGCGTGCCTACGTTGGTTCTAGACTTCACGCACCAGCCTAAGAGCTAACTAGTACTGCAGAGAAAATAAAGACCTCACTTGCCTCCAGAGGGATGAACCCCAAAAGGTATAGTTGCCCCCCCACATGTATTGACGGTGAAATGAGAGGAAGGCACACACATAGAGATGATATATATAGGTTTAGCAAATAGAGGCCCGCTGTAAACTAGAAAGCAGAACGATACAAAAGGGGTCTGAGCGGTCAGCAAAAAACCCTAATCAAAAAAACCATCCTGAGATTACAAGAACCCTTGTGCCAACTCATGGCACATGGGGAGAACCTCAGTCCACTAGAGCTACCAGCTAGCATAGAGACATAATAAGCAAGCTGGACAAAAAAACCAAACAACTGAAAATCAGCACTTAGCTTATCCTGAAAGATCTAGGAGCAGGTAGGCAGGAACAAAACAGAGCACATCTGAATACATTGATAGCCGGCAAGGGAATGACAGAAACGCCAGGTAAAATAGGAAACACCCAGCCTCTGATGGACAGGTGGAAACCAAAGGCCGCAACCCACCAAAGTCACCCAGTACCAGCAGTAACCACCAGAGGGAGCCCACAAACAGAATCCACAACAGACTACCTCTTGAAGCTCATCAAGAGAATGCCAAGAGTGTGCAAAGCAGTAATCAAAGTAATCAAAGCAAAGGTGGCTACTTTGAAGAACCTTGAATATAAGACATATTTTCAGTTGTTTCTCACTTTTTTGTTAAGTATATAATTCCACATGTGTTAATTCATAGTTTTGATGCCTTTAGTGTGAATTTACAATTTTCATAGTCATGAAAATACAGAAAAATCTTTAAATGAGAAGGTATGTCCAAACTTTTGGTCTGTACTGTACGCATTATGACATCATTGTCACCATGGAAACCATTATGACATAACCGTCACCATTACAACCTATTATGACATCATCATCACCATGGCAACCATTATGACATCACGTCACTATTGCATCCTATTATGACATCATCGTCATGACAACCATTATGACATCATCTTCGCCATGGTAACCCTTATGACATCATCACCATGGCAACCTTTATGACATCATCATCGATACACACCCACACACTCATTTATATATATAGATGGGGCAAAAGGGGGTGATTTGAACTTTTATATTTTTTTATTTTTCTAATATTTTTTAAAACTTTTTTTTTACTTTTGCATGCTTGAATAGTCTCCATGGGAGACTAGAAGCTGCAGTTGTCCGATCGGCTCTGGTTGCAACCTCTGGTTGCCTTGCCAACCCATTGGTTACTTGTGATCACGTGACGGGGTCACCGATGGGCGGGATTTCCGGCGTGCTTGCCAGAAGCACAAGTTAAATGCTGTGGGCACATGTCAGCTGTACAGTATATATCAGCTGCCATGTGCCCAGAAAGGTGCAGGTCTATCACAGCAATCAAAATGAACAAATTTGGAAAAATGTCCTATTGCTGCTGAGCACGGACTGGCAAATCTTGGTGGGCGCACTGGGCATGCATCCGCCATTTTGTTCCAGGAAGATGACGCGGAGGGTCGATAGATGGAGCAGGAGTGGCTGGGGATGGCGGATGTGTCAGGGAGGCTTGGGGAACCCCATTTCTCTCATCTCTGATATGCTAGATCATATCAGAGGAGAGAGAAATACATTCTAAATTGGACCTTTTTTATTGTGATCGCTGTTATTTATTGAATGGTGGCGATCACATGGCAGGAGACCCCAGAGATTTTCCATCGCTGGGGTCGCTATAGCCTTATTTCTGAGGAAAAGTACCCTTCCTGCCACCGTTAAAAGGCATATCGGTGTTCATTAAGAGGTTAATGACTAGAGATGAGCTAATTTGATCGGGTCAGGGTTTATTCGTCAAACTATAGTGCTTGCCGAATAAGCTGCAGAGGGAACCCAGATACATGGAGCGTGCTGGCTGATCAGCTGTTCTGTGTCGCAGCTGCATGTGTCGTGGCTGTGTGACAGTCACAAGACATGCATGGAGGGCCCAACAAACAGTCTCTCCGTGCATGTACTGTGACAGTGACACATCCGAACAGCTGATCAGCCGGCATGCTCCATGTATCTGGATTGCCTCTGCAGCTTATTCGGCAAGCGCTATAGCTTGCCGAATAAGCCCTGACCCGATCAAATTTTATCATCTCTATTAATAACCACAGTGTGGATGTGCACCTACACATTGCACTGATATCAACTTGCGTTCTGGTTCATTTATTTGATTTTGCTTCAGTTTTTTGTAGTTTGTGCATTTGTCTCCTCCTTTTTGGGCTGTGCATTTTTTCTATATAGCCAGGGGTGTAACTACCACGGTCGCAGCGGTCGCTGCCTCAACCGGGCCTGGCGGGTCGGTGACCGGCAGGTCAGAGGCACCCAACACCACGTTGCAGTGCAGGAGATTCCTCCCGCATGGCAACAGTCAAAGACATATCTAGGGGAGGAGGCAGCTGGGGCATGTGCCCTGGGCTCAGCTGGCAGGGGGGCACAGTCGGGCTGCCTAATGCGGTGGTCCGCAGTCCCCCGGCGGAAGCATTTTGACGCCCCGGACTGGGAGTTGGTTGTTCTCTGTGGCACAGAGAAGCTGCAGCGTGCGGACTCCCAGTGTTCAATTGTACTCGCATCTTACAGACGCATGTACAATTGAAGCACTGCCTGCCGGGTCATAGAGATGCCAGCAGTGTGATTATGTCATGTGAGTACGCTGCTGATGTCACTCGCAGCTGAAGACACCAAAGATTGGAGGGGGTATTTACTTCTCGCAGGGATATTTCATTCCCTCATTCCCTGGGGATGTGTTTACTGTTTATGGATATTTAGTTTGTGTGTGTTGTATTTACTGGATGTGTGTGGTGTTTACTGGGGGGTGCATATACTGTGTGTGTGTTCTATTTCTATTTACTGTGTGTGTATGAGGGGGGTATTTACTGTATGTATGAGGGGGGTATTTACTGTTTGTGTGAGGGGGTATTTACTGTGTGTGTAAGTGGGTATTTACTGTGTTTATATGAGGGGGTATTTAATGTGTGTGTATGAGGGGGGTATTTACTGTGTGCGTATGAGGGGGGTAATACTGTGTGTATATGAGAGGGTATTTACTGTGTGGGTATATTTACTGTGTGTGTGGTGGGGTATTTACTGTGTGTATGGGGGTATTTACTGTGTGTGGCGTATTTACTGTGTGTGGGGGTGTTTACAGTGTGTGTGTTGGGGAATATTTACTGTATATGAGGGGGTATTTACTGTGTGTGTATGAGGGGGGTATTTACTATGTGTGGGGGGGTGTTTACTGTGTGTTGGGGGTATTAACTGTGTGGGGGGGTATTTATGGTATGTGCGTGTTGGGGGGTATTTATAGTGTGTGGGGGGGCGTATTTACTGTGTGTGGGGGGGTATTTACTGTGTGTGTGTTGGGGGGATATTTACTGTGTGTGTGGATATTTATTGTGTGTGACAGGGATAATTACTGTGACGGGCAGAAGTAGATTTACTGTGATGGGTGTTATGAACTGGTGGTTTAGGAGCAACATGGGACGTGCTCTGGAGGAGGTGGTACCTGTACTGACCGCAGTTCCTGAGCTTAACACAACACTAGAAGTAGCCGTGGGATGTTCCTGTCACTCCCTAGACATCTCGTCACAGCCAGAGGACTAACTGCCCCTAAAGATAGAAACAGGAAAGCTATCTTGCCTCAGAGAAAATCCCCAAAGGATAGACAGCCCCCCACAAATACTGACTGTGAGTGGAGAGGGAAATGACATACGCAGAATGAAAACAGGGTGTAGCAAAGGAGGCCAGTCTAGCTAGATAGATAGAACAGGACAGAATACTGTGCGGTCAGTATTAAAAACTAGAAAAATCCACCACAGAGTTTACAAAAATCTTCACACCTGACTAAAGGTGTGGAGGGTAAATCTGCTTCACAGAGCTTCCAGCTTAACTGAATAAATCCATAGTGACAAGCTGGACTAGAAAAAACATAGAAAGTGCAGAAAGATTAAGTCCACAACAAGTGGACTGCAAAAGAACAAAGCAAGGACTTATCTTTGCTGAACTGGTCAGAATATCAGGGAAATCCAAGCAGAGATGTGAATCCAACCAGGAACCATTGACAACTGGCACTGGCTGAAGGATAGAGCCAGGATAAATAGCCGAGCCAGAATAAACGATCAGTGGAAGCAGCTGCTGACTGCTAAATCCAAGGAGCAGCAGTTCCACTTAAATCCACCGGAGGGAGCTCAAGAGCAGAACTCACAAAAGTGCCACTTACAACCACCGGAGGGAGCCCAAGAGTGGAATTCACAACAGTACCCCCCCCTTGAGGAGGGGTCACCGAACCCTCACCAGAGCCCCCAGGCCGATCAGGACGAGCCAAGTGAAAGGCACGAACCAAATCGGCGTCATGGACATCGGAGGCAACAACCCAAAAATTATCCTCCTGGCCATAACCCTTCCACTTGACGAGATACTGAAGCCTCCGCCTCGAAAAACGAGAATCCAAAATTTTCTCCACCACATATTCCAACTCCCCATCAACCAACACCGGGGCAGGAGGATCAACAGAGGGAACAATGGGCACCACATATCTCCGCAACAAAGATCTATGGAAAACATTATGGATGGCAAAAGAGGCTGGAAGGGCCAAACGAAAAGATACCGGATTGATAATCTCAGAAATCTTATAAGGACCAATAAACCGAGGTTTGAACTTAGGGGAAGAAACCTTCATAGGAACATGATGAGAAGATAACCAGACTAAATCCCCCACCCGAAGCCGGGGACCAACACACCGACGATGGTTAGCAAAACGTTGAGCCTTTTCCTGAGACAACGTCAAATTGTCTATCACATGAGTCCAAATCTGCTGTAACCTGTCCACCACAGAATCCACACCAGGACAATCAGAAGGCTCAACCTGCCCCGAAGAAAAACGAGGATGAAAACCAAAATTACAAAAGAAAGGCGAAACCAAAGTAGCCGAACTAGCCCGATGATTAAGGGCAAACTCGGCCAACGGCAAGAAAGCCACCCAATCATCCTGATCAGCAGACACAAAGCATCTCAAATAGGTTTCCAAGGTCTGATTAGTTCGCTCAGTTTGGCCATTTGTCTGAGGATGGAACGCCGAAGAAAAAGACAAATCAATGCCCATCCTAGCACAAAAGGCCCGCCAAAACCTAGAAACAAACTGGTGAACCTCTGTCAGGCACAATATTCTCCGGAATGCCATGCAACCGAACCACATGCTGAAAAAACAATGGAACCAAATCAGAGGAGGAAGGCAATTTAAGCAAAGGTACCAAATGGACCATTTTAGAGAACCGGTCACAAACCACCCAGATAACAGACATCTTCTGGGAAACAGGAAGATCCGAAAAAAAATCCATGGAAATATGCATCCAGGGCCTCTCAGGGACAGGCAAAGGCAAAAGCAACCCACTAGCGCGGGAACAGCAAGGCTTGGCCTGGGCACAAGTCCCACAGGACTGCACAAAAGAATGCACATCCCGCGACAAGGAAGGCCACCAAAAGGACCTAGCAACCAAATCTCTGGTACCAAAAATCCCAGGATGACCAGCCAACACTGAACAATGAACCTCAGAAATTACCTTACTAGTCCATCTATCAGGAACAAACAGCTTCCCCACAGGACAGCGGTCAGGTTTATCAGCCTGAAATTCCTGAAGCACTCGCCGCAAATCAGGGGAGATGGCAGAAAGAATTACCCCTTCTTTAAGAATGCCAACCGGCTCAAGGACTCCAGGAGAATCAGGCAAAAAACTCCTAGAGAGGGCATCAGCCTTAACATTCTTAGATCCCGGAAGATACGAGACCACAAAATCAAAACGGGAGAAAAACAGGGACCATCGAGCCTGTCTAGGGTTCAGCCGCTTGGCCGACTCGAGGTAAATCAGATTCTTATGATCGGTCAAGACCACAACGCGGTGCTTGGCTCCCTCAAGCCAATGTCGCCACTCCTCAAATGCCCACTTCATAGCCAACAACTTCCGATTACCAACGTCATAATTGCGCTCCGCAGGCGAAAACTTTCTGGAAAAAAAAGCACACGGTTTCATCAAAGAACCATCAGAATTCCTCTGAGACAAAACGGCCCCTGCCTCAATCTCAGAAGCGTCAACCTCAACCTGAAAAGGAAGAAAAACATCCGGCTGACACAATACAGGGGCAGAAGTAAATCGGCATTTAAGCTCCTGAAAGGCCTCAACAGCCGCAGAGGACCAATTCGTCACATCAGCGCCTTTCTTCGTCAAATCGGTCAGGGGCTTAACCACACTGGAAAAGTTGGCAATGAAACGGCGATAAAAATTAGCAAAGCCCAAAAATTTCTGAAGGCTCTTCACCGATGTGGGTTGAATCCAGTCATGAATGGCTTGGACCTTAACAGGATCCATTTCTATAGACGAGGGAGAAAAAATAAAACCCCAATAAGAGACCTTCTGAACTCCAAATAGGCACTTAGACCCCTTCACAAATAAAGCATTATCACGAAGGATCTGGAACACCATCCTGACCTGCTTCACATGAGACTCCCAATCATCGGAAAAAATCAAAATATCATCCAAATACACAATCATGAATTTATCAAGATAATTGCGGAAAATATCATGCATGAAGGACTGAAATACAGAAGGAGCATTAGAAAGCCCGAAAGGCATCACAAGGTATTCAAAATGGCCTTCGGGCGTATTAAATGCAGTTTTCCATTCGTCACCCTGTTTAATACGAACAAGATTATATGCCCCTCGAAGGTCAATCTTAGTAAACCAACCAGCCCCCTTATTCCGAGCAAACAAATCAGAAAGCAAAGGTAAAGGGTATTGGAATTTGACCGTGACCTTATTAAGAAGGCGATAATCAATACAGGGTCTCAAGGAGCCATCCTTCTTGGCAACAAAAAAGAATCCCGCTCCCAATGGTGGCGAAGACGGACGAATATGCCCCCTTCTCCAAAGACTCCTTGACATAACTCTGCATGGCAGCATGCTCTGGCACAGACAGATTGAAAAGTCGGCCCTTAGGGAACTTACAGCCAGGAATCAAGTTAATAGCACAATCACAGTCCCTATGCGGTGGAAGGGAACTGGACTTGGGCTCATCAAATACATCCTGGAAATCCGACAAAAACTCAGGGACTTCAGAAGAGGGGGAAGAGGAAATTGACATCAAAGGAACATCACAATGTACCCCTTGACAACCCCAACTAGTCACAGACATAGATTTCCAATCCAGCACCGGATTATGTTCCTGTAACCATGGAAAACCCAGTACAACAACATCATGCAAGTTATGCAACACCAGAAAACGGCAATCTTCCTGATGTGCTGGAGCAATGCACATGGTCATCTGAGTCCAATACTGAGGTTTATTCTTGGCCAACAGTGTAGCATCAATCCCCCTCGAAGGAATAGGGCTCTGCAAAGGCTGCAAGGAAAAACCACAAGTCCATTAAGTTCAGGGCAGCGCCTGAATCCACAAATGCCATGACAGAAAAGGATGATAATGAGCAAATCAGGGTCACAGATAAGAGAAATTTAGGCTGTACGGTACTGATGGTAACAGACCTAGCGACCCTCTTAGTATGCTTAGGGCAATCAGAAATAACATGAGCAGAATCACCACAGTAAAAACACAGCCCATTCTGACGTCTGAATCCCTGCCGTTCTGCTCTAGTCAAAATCCTATCACATTGCATAGGCTCAGGACTCTGCTCAGAGGACACTGCCATATGATGCACAACTTTGCGCTCACGCAGGCGCCGATCAATCTGAATGGCTAGAGACATAGATTCGCTCAAACCAGCAGGCGTGGGGAACCCCCACCATAACATCTTTCAGGGCTTCAGAAAGACCCTTTCTGAAAATTGCGGCCAGAGCATCCTCATTCCATTTAGTGAGCACAGACCATTTTCTAAATTTCTGGCAGTATAATTCTGCCACTTCCTGACCCTGACATAGGGCCAACAAGGTTTTTTCTGCATGATCCACAGAATTAGGTTCGTCATACAATAATCCGAGCGCTTGAAAAAATGCGTCTACATTAAGCAATGCCGGATCCCCTGATTCAAGGAGAATGCCCAGTTCTGAGGGTCACCACGCAGCAGAGAGATGACGATTTTAACCTGCTGAATGGGATCACCAGAGGAACAGGGTTTCAAAGCAAAAAACAATTTGCAGTTATTTTTAAAGTTCAGAAACTTGGATCTGTCCCCAAAAAACAAATCAGGAGTAGGAATTTTAGGCTCTAAAGCCGGAGTTTGGACAACATAATTTTGGATACTCTGTACTCTTGCAGCAAGTTGATCCACACGAGAAAACAAACCCTGAACATCCATGCCAGCGCCAAAATCCTGAACCACCCAAAGATTAAGAGGAAAAAAAAGACAAAACAGACTGCAGAAAAAAAAATGGCTCAAAATTTTCCTTTTTTCCTTCTTTTGAGATGCATTTAATTCATTTTTGGCCAGTTGTACTGTTATGAACTGGTGGCTTAGGAGCAACATGGGACGTGCTCTGGAGGAGGTGGTACCTGTACTGACCGCAGTTCCTGAGCTTAACACAACACTAGAAGTAGCCGTGGGATGTTCCTGTCACTCCCTAGACATCTCGTCACAGCCGGAGGACTAACTGCCCCTAAAGATAGAAACAGAAAAGCTATCTTGCCTCAGAGAAAATCCCCAAAGGATAGACAGCCCCCCACAAATATTGACTGTGAGTGGAGAGGGAAATGACATACGCAGAATGAAAACAGGGTGTAGCAAAGGAGGCCAGTCTAGCTAGATAGATAGAACAGGACAGACTACTGTGCGGTCAGTATTAAAAACTAGAAAAATCCACCACAGACTAGAAAAAACATAGAAAGTGCAGAAAGATTAAGTCCACAACAAGTGGACTGCAAAAGAACAAAGCAAGGACTTATCTTTGCTGAACTGGTCAGAATATCAGGGAAATCCAAGCAGAGATGTGAATCCAACCAGGAACCATTGACAACTGGCACTGGCTGAAGGATAGAGCCAGGATAAATAGCCAAGCCAGAATAAACGATCAGTGGAAGCAGCTGCTGACTGCTAAATCCAAGGAGCAGCAGTTCCACTTAAATCCACCGGAGGGAGCCCAAGAGCAGAACTCACAAAAGTGCCACTTACAACCACCGGAGGGAGCCCAAGAGCGGAATTCACAACAGATGGGATTATTTAGTATAGCGGGACTGGGTGAGATTTTGTGTAATGGGGTATGATTTGAGGACCCAAATTTCAGCAGCAGAGGAAGGGACAGGTGCAGACACAATATGGGGGAGCGGGAGAAATTTGAAGACACAATATGAGGAGGAAGGTATGAGATGGGGGCATGTATGGGGGGATGGGTTCAGACACAGTATGGTGAGTGGTGGTATGGGTGTGGACACAGTATGAGGAGCGAGGGAAAATTGTATGAGGACACAGTAAGGGAAATGTGGGTGATGGGATGGGTGCGGACACAGTATGGGAAGTCGGAGGAATATGTAAAGAGGCAGTATGAACAGTGAGAAGGTAAATGTATGAGGAGGGAGGTGAAAATGTGCAAGGACACAGTATGGTTGGAAAAAGTGTGAGTGGGCACAGAATAGAGACTGATTAGTGTGGGGGGTGCAGCATGGGGGAACAGTGTAACGGCATAGCCAGGAGACAACAGTATACCAAGGAGGGAGAGTGTGATAAGGGGGCACAGTATAGAGACTGGGCCCTATAGGGGTGATTCAGTATTAGAGAACAGCGTGATGTATGGAAAGGAGGGGGCGGTGTGAAGAGCATGTACCATAAGAGGGACAGTGCGGGGTTATATTTTGTTCAGGGAATATAGTGAGGGGCAATTATTTATTCAGGGGCTCAGGGTAAGGCAGATATTTTTAATTCAGGAGCATTATAATGACACTCCTATCTTTAAGGGCATCATGTGGGGAGGTGCTGCACAAGACCGGAGAAGATGGAAGTCTTCCCCGTAACTTCAGTAACAGTAACTTCCCCAATTCTAACTCCAACCCTAACCCCAACACACCCCTAACCCTAATCCCAACCCTCAATATAACCCTAACCATAAACCTAACTCTAACACACCCCTAACCCTAGTCCCAACCCTAACCGTAATTCCAACCATAACCACAACCCTAATCCTAGCCCAATGCTAACTTTAACCCTAGCTCCCCAACCCTAACCCTAGCCTCAACCCAAACCATAGCCCCAACCCTAACCTTAACTTTAGCCCAACCCTTAGTTTAGCCCATCCCTAATTTTAGCCCAACCTTAACTATAGCCCAACCCTAACTATAGCCCAACTCCAACCCCAATGGAAAAATGGAAATAAATACATTTTTTAATTTTATTATTTTTAACTATCTAAGAGGGTGATAAAGGGGGTTCATTTACTTTTATTTTCATTTTGATCACTGTGATAGGGTCTATCACAGTGATCAAAATGAACCAATTGGAACAATTTCCTATTGTTGCCGGGTGCCGGCGGCAGATCTCTATGAGTGCACTGCGCATGCGTCCGCCATTTTCTTCCAGGAAGAAGATGCCAGCGGCCGGGGGGAGTTCACGGGAGGTTGCAGGAACACCGCAGGTAACGGTATGGGGGGGGAATCGGGGAACCAAACTTCTCTCTCCTCTGATGTGCGATCACATCAGAGGAGATAGAAATTAAATGGGAAATCAGACTTTTTTTTGCAGTCTTCGTTATTCCATTAACAATGGTAATCACAGCACTGGGGTCAGTAAAAACCCACCCAAATCATGTTGTATGGGGACACAGCAACCCCTGGTAGCTGAGACCATGGAGAAAATCTTATGCTGATGGGCACCATACACTTATTTCTCAGCGCCATTAAAAAGCGGCGCTGAGGCATTAGTACCCTTAACTGCTGCCATTAAAAGGCATATCGGCGGTCATTAAGAGGTTAAATGCTTTTTTTGGAGTATATATAGATTTTTTTTGGATATATATAGGGTATATATAAAAGAAAATAATTCACAACACAGAATATTTTATGGGTAAGAAATTTAACCCAGGAAATTTTTTTAACAATTTTTTGGAGTGTCATTTTACACAAAAAAGTAACACCAATCACATAATACTCAATGGATCAAAATATATTCAATTTTTTCACCCTCCCACCACATAAAAAATTAAGCTATATATTTGGCAATGGACTGCATAGCCCTAATCGCAGACTACTCATTGTATATAGCCACTCTCCTTGAGACTCTCTCTCCCTCCCTAGGCAAAATGCAGATTGAATGTGATACAAGCAGAAAAGCAAATAATTTGCCTTGTAAAGGACTGTTATCATGATGGCTCAGCTTCAGGACCAGGAAAAGTATCAATACTACAGGCCTCTGATTTGTTATACTGTGCAAACACAGACCTAGACAAGCATTCTCCCTCCAATTTGAAGTGTAACAAAACTGTAACAGCATCAGTGTGCTGAACCAGGCGTGGCCTGTTTTTTTTATAGCCCCTAATGATGTCATACAGCCTGCCAATCATAGTAATTGTAACATCCCAGGTAACCGGTTGTTACAGTGATGTTGCCTTCCTTTTGGGGAGGGTGATATCATGCTTGGAGCAAGGAGCATTCCCTTTACCAGGTAACGCAACCACATTCAACACATTTTTAATCCAGGCCAGAAGAGGGAGCTCAGGACACAGATTCAGGGGAGCTTCCCGAGCTTTAAGTGTTCTGGTCTGGAGGAGGAGTTAGGTTAGTTGGTGAGAGACAGTGGACAGAGAAGGAAGTCTGGAACTGAGAGCAGACAGCGGCGCCGTGCAGCCAGGAATGAGCTGCAGCTCCAGGGAAGGACATCAACCCGAAGGGTTGAGAGTAACATAGTAACATAGTAACATAGTTATTAAGGTTGAAGGAAGACTTTAAGTCCATCTAGTTCAACCCATAGCCTAACCTAACATGTTGATCCAGAGGAAGACAAAAAAAAACCAAAGAGTGGCAAAGAGTAAGTGCCACATTGGGGAAAAAAATTCCTTCCTGACTCCACATACGGCAATCAGACTAGTTCCCTGGAACAATGCCCTATCAAGGAATCTAATATATATAACCTGCAACATTATACTTTTCAAGAAAGGCATCCAATCCCCTCTTAACCCCTTAACGACCGCCGATACGCCTTTTAACGGTGGCCGCTAAGGGTACTTAAACCACAGCGCCGTTAATTAACGGCGCTGTGGAAAAAGTGAATAGCGCCCCCCAGAGTCAGATTTTCTCTGGGGTCTCGGTTGCCGAGGGTAGCCGAGACCCCAGAGAACATGATTCGGGGGGGGTTTACTGACCCCCGAGTTGCGATCGCCGGTAATTAACCGTTTACCAGCGGTCGCAACAAAAAAAAACAAAACGCGATTTGCCATTTAATTTCTCTGTCCTCCGATGTGATCGCACATCGGAGGACTGAGAAATAGTGTCCCCGATGGCCCCCAATAGCCCCCCAATACTCACCTATCTCCCCCGGTGCTCCTCGTGGCTCCCGATGGGCGCCGCCATCTTTTTTCCGGGAAAAAATGGCGGGCGCATGCGCAGTGCGTCCGCCGCCCGGCACCCGGAAGATCTTTGGGGTCTCGGCTGCCGGGGGTAGCCGAGACCCCATAGAACATGATCGGGGTCGGTTTTTACCGACCCCTGTTTTGCGATCACCGGTAATTAACTGTTTACCGGCGACCGCAAAAAAAAAAAAAAAAAAAAAAGCGATCTGTAATTCTCTGTCCTCTGATGTGATCGCACATCAGAGGATAGAGAAATAGGGGGATTCGGGGACCCTATCATACTCACCCGGTGTCCCCGGGTCCTCCTGCGTCTCCTCTTGCCGGCCGGCTTCTTCCTCTGCAAAGAAAATGGCGGGCGCATGTGCAGTGCGCCCGCCATCTGCTGCCATCTGCCGGCCGGCAGGAGAGACGAGTTGGGGCTAAAATTAGGGTTATGGTTAGGGCTAGGGTTAGGGTTAGGGTTAGGGCTAGGGTTAGGGTTAGGGCTAGGGTTAGGGTTAGGGTTAGGGTTAGGGCTAGGGTTAGGGCTAGGGTTGGAGATAAATTTAGGGTTAGGGCTAGGGTTAGGGTTAGGCTACTTTCACACTAGCGTTTTTTGGCTTCCGTCGCAATGCGTCGTTGGAGGAAAAACGCATCCTGCAAAAGTGCTTGCAGGATGCATTTTTTTCTCCATTGACTTGCATTAGCGACACATTGCGATGGATTGCCACACGTCGCATCCGTCGTGCGACGGATGCATCGTGCTTTGGCGGACCGTCAGCACAAAAAAACGCTACATGTAATTTTTTTTGTGCGACGTGTCCGCCATTTCCGACCGCGCATGCGCGGCCGGAACTTCGCCCCCGCCTCCCCGCACCTCACAATGGGGCAGCGGATGCGTTGAAAAAACAGCATCCTCTGCACCCGTTGTGCGGCGCTTACAACGCGAGCGTCAGTACGTCGGCCCGACACACTGCGATGGGCCGAGTACAACGCTAGTGTGAAAGTAGCCTTAGGCTTCTTTCACACTTGCGTCGGTACGGGGCGGTCGCAATGCGTCAGCCCGACGTACCGACGCACGTTGTGAAAATTGTGCACAACGTGGGCAGTGGATGCAGTTTTTCAACGCATCCGCTGCCCAGTCTATGTCTTGGGGAGGAGGGGGCAGAGTTACGGCCACGCATGCGCGGAAATGGCGGACGCGACGTACAAAAAAAAGGTTACATTGAACTTTTTTTGTGACGATGGTCCGCCAAAACACAACGGATCCAGTGCACGATGGACGCGACGTGTGGCCATCCGTCGGTAATACAAGTCTATGGGCAAAAAAGGCATCCTGTGGGCACATTTGCAGGATCCGTTTTTTGTCCAAAAAGACGGATTGTAATGGATGCCACACGACGCAAGTGTGAAAGTAGCCTTAGGGTTAGGGTTGGGGCTAAAGTTAGGGCTAGGGTTAGGGTTAAATTTAGGGTTAGGATTGGGGCTAAAGTTAGGGTTAGGGCTAGGGTTGGGGCTAAAATTAGGGTTAGGGTTAGGGTTGGGGCTAAAGTTAGGGATAGAGTTGGGATTAGGGTTAGGGTTTGGATTAGGGTTGGTATTAGGGTTACGGTTGGAATTAGGGTTACGTTTGAGATTAGGGTTGGGATTAGGGTTAGGTTTGGGATTAGGGTTAAGGTTAGGGTTGGGATTAGGGTTAGGGGTGTATTGGGATTAGGGTTAGGTTTGAGGTTAGGGTTGAGATTAGGGTTAGGGGTGTGTTGGATTTAGGGTTTTGATTAGGGTTATGGTTAGAGTTGAGATTAGGGCTGTTTTGGGGTTAGGGTTGTGATTATCGTTAGGGTTGTGATTAGGATTATGGATCGGGTTGAGATTAGGGTTAGGGGTGTGTTGGAGTTAGGGTGGGAGTTAGAATTGGGGGGTTTCCACTGTTTAGGTACATCAGGGGGTCTCCAAACACGACAGACAATTTTGCGCTAAAAAAGTCAAATGGTGCTCCCTCCCTTCTGAGCTCTGCCGTGTGCCCAAACAGTGGTTTACCCCCACATATGGGGCATCAGCGTACTCAGGATAAATTGGACAACAACTTTTGGGGTCCAATTTCTCCTGTTACCCTTGTGAAAATAAAAATTTGGGGGCTAAAAATCTTTTTTGTGGGAAAAAAATATTTTTTTATTTTCACTACTCTGCATTATAAACTTCTGTGAAGCACTTGAGCATTCAAAGTTCTCACCACATATCTAGATAAGTTCCTTAGGGGGTCTAGTTTCCAAAATGTGGTCACTTATGGGGGGTTTCTACTGTTTAGGTACATCAGGGGCTCTGCAAACGCAACAGAACACCCACAGACAATTCTATCAAAGTCTGAATTCCAAAATGGTGCTCCTTCTCTTCCGAGCTCTGCCGTGTGCCCAAACAGTGGTTTACCCTAACATATGGGGTACCAGCATACTTAGGATAAATTGGAGAACAAATATTTGTGTCCAATTTCTCTTGTTACCCTTGTGAAAATAAAAACTTGGGGGCTAAAACATCTTTTTTGTGGAAAAAAAAATATTTTCTATTTTCACTACTCTGCATTATAAACTTCTGTGAAGCACTTGGGCATGCAAAGTTCTCACCACATATCTAGATAAGTTCCTTGGGGGGTCTAGTTTCCAAAATGGGGTCACTTGTGGGGGGTTTCTACTGTTTAGGTACATCAGTGGCTCTGCAAACGCAACATAACACCCGCAGACCATTCTATCAAAGCCTGCATTCCAAAATGGCGCTCCTTCCCTTCCGAGCTCTGCCGTGCGCCAAAGCAGTGGTTTACCCCCACATATTGGGTACCAGCATACTCAGGACAAATTGGACAACAACTTTTAGGGTCCAATTTCTCTTGTTACCCTTGTGAAAATAAAAATTTGGGGGCTAAAAATCATTTTTGTGGGAAAAAAATATATTTTTTATTTTCACTACTCTGCATTATAAACTTTTGTGAAGCACTTGGGCATTCAAAGTTCTCACCACATATCTAGATGAGTTCCTAGGGGGGGTCTAGTTTCCAAAATGGGGTCACTTGTTGGGGGTTTCTACTGTTTAGGTACATTAGGGGTCTGCAAAAGCAACATAACGCCAGCAGACAATTCTATCAAAGTCTGCATTCCAAAACGGCGCTCCTTCCCTTCCAAGCTCAGCCATGTGCCCAAACAGTGGTTTATCCCCACATATGGGGTACCAGCATACTCAGGACAAATTGGACAACAACTTTTGGGGTCCAATTTCTCTTGTTACCCTTGTGAAAATAAAAACTTGGGGGCTAAAAAATCTTTTTTGTTAAAAAAAATATATATATATTTTCATGACTCTGCATTATAAACTTCTGTGATGCACTTGGGCATTCAAAGTTCTCACTACACATCTAGATAAGTTCCATGGGGGGTCTAGTTTCCAAAATGGGGTCAATTTTGGGGGTTTCTACTGTTTAGGCACATCAGTGGCTCTCCAAACGCGACATGGCGTCCGATCTCAATTCCAGTCAATTTTGCATTGAAAAGTCAAATGGCGCTCCTTTGCTTCCGAGCTCAGCCATGCGCCCAAACAGTGGTTTACCCCCACATATGGGGTGTTGGCATACTCAGGACAAATTGTACAACAACGTCTGGGGTCCATTTTCTCCTGTTACCCTTGGTAAAATAAAAATTTGGAGGCAAAAAATCATTTTTGTAGAAAAAATGCGATTTTTTTATTTTCACGGCTCTACGTTATAAACTTCTGTGAAGCACCTGGGGGTTTAAAGTGCTCACCACACATCTATATAAGTTCCCTAAGGGGTCTAGTTTCCAAAATGTTGTTACTTGTGGGGGGTTTCCACTGTTTAGGCACATCAGGGGTTCTCCAAACGTGACATGGCGTCCGATCTCAATTCCAGCCAATTCTACATTGAAAAAGTAAAACGACACTCCTTCTCTTCCAAGCTCTGCGGTGCGCCCAAACAGTGGTTTACCCCCACATATGGGGTATCGACATACTCAGGAGAAATTGCACAACAACTTTTGTGGTCTAATTTCTCCTGTTACCCTTGTGAAAATAAGAATTTGTGGGCGAAAAAATCATTTTTGTGAAAACAAATGCGATTTTTTATTTTCACGGCTCTACGTTATAAACTTCTGTGAAGCACTTGGGGGTTTAAAGTGCTCACCACACATCTAGATAAGTTCCTTAAGGGGTCTAGTTTCCAAAATGGTGTCACTTGTGGGGGGTTTCCACTGTTTAGGCACATTAGGGTCTCTCCAAACACGACATGGCGTCCGATCTCAATTCCAGCCAATTCTGCATTGAAACAGTCAAACGGCGCTCCTTCACTTCCAAGCTCTGCGGTGCGCCCAAACAGTGGTTTACCTCCACATATGGGGTATCGGCGTACTCAGGAGAAATTGCACAACAAAATTTGTGGTTAAATTTCTGTTTTTACACTTGTGAAAATTAAAAAAAATGGTTCTGAATTAAAATGTTTGCAAAAAAAAGTTAAATGTTCATTTTTTTCTTCCACATTGTTTCAGTTCCTGTGAAGTACATAAAGGGTAAATAAACTTCTTGAATGTGGTTTTGAGCAGCTTGAGGGGTGCAGTTTTTAGAATAGTGTCACACTTGGTTATTATCTATCATATAGACCCCTCAAAATGACTTCAAAGGTGATGTGGTCCCTAAAAAAAACATGGTGTTGTAAAAATGAGAAATTGCTGGTCAACTTTTAACCCTTATAACTCCCTAACAAAAAAAATTTTGTTTCCAAAATTGTGCTGATGTAAAGTGGACATGTGGGAAATGTTATTTATTAACTATTTTTTGTGACATATCTCTCTGATTTAAAGGCATAAAAATACAAAATTTGAAAATTGCAAAATTTTAAAAATTTTCGCCATATTTCTGTTTTTTTCATAAATAATCGCAAGTAATATCGAAGAAATGTTACCACTAACTTGAAGTACAATATGTCACGAAAAAACAATCTCAGAATCAGCGGGATCCGATAAAGCGTTCCAGAGCTATAACCTCATGAATTGACAGTGGTCAGAATTGTAAAAATTGGCTCGGTCATTAAGTACCAAATTGGCTCTGTCACTAAGGGGTTAAATTTAAGTAATGAATCACTCATTACAACATCATACGGCAGAGAGTTCCATAGTCTCACTGCTCTTACAGTAAAGAACCCACATCTGTTGTTATGCTTATACCTTCTTTGCTCCAGACGTAGAGGATGCCCCCTTGTCCCTCTCTCAGGTTTATGATTAAAAAGATCATCAGTAGTGTTGAGCGATACCGTCCGATACTTGAAAGTATCAGTATCGGATAGTATCGGCCGATACCCGAAAAGTATCGGATATCGCCGATACCGATACCCGATACCAATACAAGTCAATGTATTGGAAGGTATCCTGTATGGTTCCCAGGGTCTGAAGGAGAGGAAGCTCTCCTTCAGACCCTGGGATCCATATTAATGTGTAAAATAAAGAATAAAAATAAAAAATATTGATATACTCACCTCTCCGACGCAGCCTGGACCTTACCGATGTAACCGGCAGCTTCCGTTCCTAAGAATGAGCGCTTGAAAGACCTTAGATGACGTCGCGGCTTGTGATTGGTCGTGTGAGCGGTCTTTCAAGCGCTCATTCTTAGGAACGGAAGCTGCCGGTTACATCGGTAAGGTCCAGGCTGCGTCGGAGAGGTGAGTATATCAATATTTTTTATTTTTATTCTTTATTTTAAACATTAATATCGATCCCGATACCGATTCCCGATATCACAAAAGTATCGGATCTCGGTATCGGAATTCCGATACCGCAAATATCGGCCGATACCCGATACTTGCGATATCGGAATGCTCAACACTAATCATCAGAAAGGTCTTTGTACTGTCTCCTCATATACTTATTCATTAAGAAAAGATCACCCCTTAGCCTTCGTTTTTCCAAACTAAATAGCCCCTAGTGTAATAACCTATCTTGGCATTGCAGACCCACCAGTCCTCTAATAACCTTGGTCGCTCTTCTCTGCACCGGCTCTTGTTCAGCTATGTCTTATACACAGGAGACCAGAACTGTACACAGTATTCTAAGTGTGGTCGAACTAGTGACTTGTATAGAGGTAAAATTATGTTCTCCTCATGAGCATCTATGCCTCTTTTAATGCATCCCATTATTTTATTTGTCTTTGTAGCAGCTGCCTGACACTGGCCACTAAATGTGAGTTTGTCATCCACCCATACATCCAGGTCTTTTTCATTGACGGTTTTGCCAAGAGTTTTAAAATTAAGCACATAGCTATACATCTTATTACTTCTACCCAAGTGCATGACCTTACATTTGTCCGCATTAAAGCTCATTTGCCATTTGTCAGCCCAAGCTTCTAGTTTACATAAATCATCCTGTAATATAAAATTGTCCACCTCTGTATTGATTACCCTGAAGAGTTTAGTGTCATCTGCAAATATTGAAATTTTGCTCTGTATGCCCCCTACCAGGTCATTAATAAATATGTTAAAAAGAAGAGGGCCCAATACTGACCCCTGTGGTACCCCACTGCTAACCGCGACCCAGTATGAGTGTGCTCCATTAATAACCACCCTTTGTTTCCTATCCCTGAGCCAGCTCTTAACCCACTTACACATATTTTCCCCTGTCCCCATTATTCTCATTTTATGTATCAATCTTTTGTGTGGCACCGTATCAAAAGCTTTTGAAAAGTCCATATACACTACGTCCACTGCGTTCCCTTGGTCCAGTCCAGAACTTACCTTTTCAGAGTGGTGGAGCAACTGAGGAAAGGAGCATGGTGGAGAAAGCAAGGGGTTCAGAGGGGAACTGTGACCAGGCACCCTCAGAGCCGAAGCGTAGGAACCGGGCATCGGCAGCCCAAGGCTGTGTTGTACTCTAGGTACTCTCGGACACATAGCAGAACCAGAGGGCATAGGATTGTATGTTATTTGCCCACACTATGCCTGGAGGCGAAGCAGCACCTGAAGAGCCCAGGTCATGATAGAGACCATATAAAATGGCTCAAGCTGCCCACCATACAGGTACTTGTCTCAAGATAGGAGGGAGAGAACTTTGCCAGCAAGCTACAGGCAGCAGGGACCTTGCATACTAGCGCGAGTAGGAAGGCTTATGGACCTCACCTGGGTGAGGGATCCACTATTGCTTCTAGGCTGACCGGACCACTTCACCACCTGTGCCTGGTACCCTGGCCTGTGGACTGCTACCACCAGTAAACCAGGTAAAGATTTTACAACTCTGTGTCATCCGTTATTTACAGGCAACTCATTATCCTTGCCACACACCTTGGGAGCCCTGGAGACCCCTCTTCACCTGTGGGAAGCGTCACCATCTTTATGCAACAACATCACCCCAGAGGACCCCTTTAAGCAGCGTCGGTCCCCTCTGAACGAGAACCACAAGTGGAGTCTTGAATAGACTTTATTACCAAATTCCCTTTAAAGACCTTCCCCCTTTTAAGTGAGCGCCCAGGGCCACCAACTGGGTCGCAGCCACTGTGACATCCTCTTTAAGAGCGACCAGACCCGGTACCGAGTATCCCCATTGTCCTGGTGGGTGACTCATAATGCCACAACTAATATTGCTATGACATTATGGTGATGCGCAAGGAATCCTGACATGTTTGTAGGCCATGTAACAGGTGCCAAAAATGTGGAGTGGGGATTCGAGTTTTACATAGAGCACTGCCCAATGCTCACCCAGTAATGAGTACAACTATACATTGTGGTACCTGAGTGATAACCGAGTATCACCGAACACGTTCGTTCAACCCTAGTGTTAAGCACACATAGAGCTTTACTGAAGCAAATGTGACGCCCCAGGGTCCTGGTTGTCACAGTGGCATTGCTTTCCTCATGGGGAGAGTGATGTCACACTTGGAAGCAAGGGAAGATCTCTTCTATCAGGTAATCACAATGCACACAATATGTTCACACTCCAGGCCAAAAGGGTGAGCTCTGAACCTGGTTTTCAGGGGAACTCCCCTATTTATGCATTCTGGTTTTCGAGGGAATGTTAGTCAGTCGGTCCAGGGAGACCAAGAGAGAAGGAAGTCAGTCAGTGAATCAGAGGAAGCCAGAGAGGAGCTTGTCTTGGAACTTCAGCTCAGGCGGAGCTGGTACGATAGGAAAATAGCTGAGCAGAAGTGGGGGTCTGCAGCACCTGGAGGAAAGAGGAAAGAAGAGAGACGTGTGAGGGGAAGTGCAGCCATGAGAAAGAGCTGCAGCTCCTGGACAGGGAAA
The DNA here is from genome assembly GCF_051348905.1 of Ranitomeya variabilis. NCBI lineage: Eukaryota > Metazoa > Chordata > Amphibia > Anura > Dendrobatidae > Ranitomeya > Ranitomeya variabilis. The sequence continues at coordinate 206,227,795 of NC_135237.1, forward strand.
CAGAGAAGGAAGAACAGAGTAAAGTTAGTGTGCAGGAGAGCGAAGTGTACAGGCGAGAGACACCAGGGGAGGACAGCTGCGATTGAGCTATCTCCCTGCGAAGCGCAGATACCGGTAACCGGAAGACCGAGGTTGTGAGGGACTCTAAGACTTACAGCAGAAACCAGCAGGACAGCTGGATTATTACAAGTAACTTGTCCGCCCTAATACCCAGGCGGCACAGTGGCACATAGAGCCCGGGTCATAATAGAGACACTGTAAAAAGGCTTGAGCCACCTGTCATACAGGTTTGTGTCCCACCTTTATGGAGGACAGAGAGAACTGTGAGGACCTTGCCAGAACCATAGGCAGTAAGGAACTACAACATCACCGTACTAATAGGAAGGCTTCTAACTCCACCTGGTGAAGGAGATTCTGAACTTACATCCAAGCCGGCTGGACCCTGCCTGTACCTGTGATCTGGTGCCCTGGACTGAGGATGCCTGAAGTCTCCAGTAAACCAGGTAAAGAGACTGCACACCTGTGTCCTTCGTTTCTTTATACACCAACCACCATCACCAGCTACACATCGGGAGCCCAGGGAACCTACTTCACCTGTGGGAAGTTATACAATCTATCTGCCATAACATCACCCCAGTGTATCTGCCATAACATCACCCCAGTGGACCCCTTTAAGCAGCGTCGGTCCCCTGTGACCGAATACCACAGGTGGAGTCACGAACACAAACTTTAT